>NC_092412.1:222413638-223731495 GCF_040894005.1 Engystomops pustulosus
CCAGTGCCCGGCCAGGCTAATACACGCCCCAGTAGCCTATGCTGTTACTTTACAAAATACTAAAATAAAGTTTTTAACTAGTTAGGCTAGGTCTCAGGATTATTATATTACAGATTAGGGCAGAGGCAGGAGGAATCTACCATCACATCTACTTCTGATAGTGGATTCCTCATGGTAGGTTTATCTCTCAGTAGATAAAGGACACAAAACTGATTTACACAAACTGCTTAGGCTGAGTAAAAAGAAGGAACATATTTCTTTAATAAATTATATTACAAAGTTTACTGTTATTAACTGGATTATTAATGTATGCGAATTGTCAGAAAAGTGTTAAAAACAAGTCTAAAAGCCTTCATAAATGTGTCGGAAAGCATTTCTGGCACATATAACACCAGAAGTCTGGCTTTATACATCTCCCCCAATGTATGTGTGTCTTCTCATTCAAAAGTCAGCCATCAGTGATACACTCTAAAATACATGTGACCATTGTATTCTATGATGACTCCTATTACACAAATGTTACAATATGGGGAGTGGACAAATCATGAAATCTATGTTTCTCATCAGAAAAAGCTTCTGTCATCTGAATGGTCCTAGAAATGGATCTTTGATAAACATACTGCAAAGGATGGCATCCATGTGCAGTCTGGGATTGTCAGTCCTCATAGACTAGAACATAAAACGCAGGCACTAAGAGCAAGCTGCAATTTTAGCTAAATGGATCTACATAAAGCCCTACCGGCTATAATGAGTCCTTATGTGGTACATTAGACACAGTGATAGCAGGCAAACACGAAATGTGCTTATCTGACAAAACCCTAAATGCAACTGCGCATCACCCACTGTTTACATTGATACAATAGACGCGGTCCTACCGATGTAAATGTCTGATTGTTTACTAGAGGAAGGAGAACATTTACTCTATTACAGCTTATTGTATCTAACTCATTGTGCATGTAATTCAGGCTAAGTAATCATCTCAATATGACAGCAAACTCCATCACAGTGTGCAAGTGCAGTAAGTGATAGAATAAACTTATGTCTATCCAGCTCCAGTCACCAATGTGTTTGTGTCCAGGAGCGTAATGAACCAGTTTTATCGATGCAAGTCCTTAATGTTAAAAAACAGAGAGTGGAACGTGAGACGGAGGATAATTTCCTCCCCTTCAGCCTTTAGCATGCACACAGATAGATAACATTGTAGAGAGTGGGTCATAATATCATGTACCGTATTTTTCGGACTATAAGGCGCACAGGATTATAAGGCGCACCATCAATAAATGCTCGCTAAAACGTCTAGGTTAATTTAAAGGCGCACCTGATTATGACCAGCAGGTGGCAGACCTGTGCACAGTTCAAGGCAGCTGTTGTGTGTAAGTGCGATTCATATATAAGGCACACTGGACTATAAGGCGCACCTTTGATTTCTGAGAAAACCAAAGGATTTTTTGTGCACCTTACAGTCCGAAAAATACAGTAATCTGCATCCACCAGTGCAGCGACACACAGCACTGGAGAGACAGGGAGATTTGATTTTCTGCCAAGCCACTTTCTATAGTAAAGGCTCATTCACACGACCGTCACACGATAGATGGCTATCTTTGGCCGTATCTACAACTGCGTGGATACTATTTTCTATGGAGAGGGGTGCTCACCCCCTCCTCCTCTCCTGTGCACCGACATGTGCCCGCCGTGCCGTAGTGTGAATGTAGCCTAAGTTTGTATTTGCTACTCTAAACTAGGGCACAGTTTTATTCCATGTACATATAAGATAACTATTCCATGGTGGATTATATAAGAAGCAAATGATGACACTCAGAGCTTTCAAAGACAAATCCATGGGGATTCGCCTTTGCTCCAGAACTGGCGGAAACATGTATCTTGCTATTTGCTGTACAATTTATACTTATGTAATCTTCAGTGCCATCGCTTTATGTAGGTTAAAGTCTATCTTTAGGGAAGAACAAAAAACATAATTTTCTGGTGTACAAGCCATTAAAAAGTCCTAATTTCTGGATACTCACGCCAGCTCCATGCCATGTGGGCTGGGAGGTGGTGTGGCGGGGACGCACTTGCTATGGCTTGTGCCAGGATCCTAGTGCACGCTATAGCATAATTATATGTAACAGCTCATTGTACATCATACGCTGGGACAGGGGGGGTTGAATCAAAACTGGCACCAATTGTGATAACTCCTCCTACAATATGTCATAGTGATAGGTCCGGGTTCACTATAGAACTGTGTTGGTCTTAAGTTCCATGGGGTTGCTACATTTGTGAACAATACAAATTTCTGCAAAAAGATTATGATTAGGCAAATTGAGGGTCTGTCCATTCTAAAACATTCTCCTTTATTTTTTAGTTACTTAAAATCTAGAACCTCAGGGGATCAGGGACATAGTATCATAGTTTATATGGTTGAAAAAAGACACTTGTCCATCAAGTTCAACCAAGGAAGGGAAGGGATTGCATGAGGAAGGGATTTAGGGGAGACAATTCTATGTAACATAACCATCAATGTTATTTAGATGTAAAAAGGCATCTAGACCCTTCTTGAAGCTCTCTGCGCTCCCTGCTGTGACCAGCGCCTGAGGTAGGCTATTCCACGGATTGATAGTTCTCATAGTAAAAACCCTCTCCAGGACCAGGGCATCCATTTTATGGACCGGTGCCCAGAACTGGACAGCATATTTAATGCTGGAGGATGTAGTTTTAAAATATGACATGAATCTGAAGAGGAAATCATCTGCTTTGAGCACCTTCTGTAAAGTTTGCTTGTAAAGGGAATTGTAAGGGTCATGTGAGCAATTTTCTTTTCAGGTTCTAGCAGTGGATGGCTCATAAAGCAATAAGATACAGGTTACACTGACTCCAAAACCCTGGTATGTAATGGTTCATGTATAGCAGACAGTATGTAGGGTAAGAAACTCACAAATTATTGACATCATTCTCTCCGGCTTCATCCAGCTGCCTGTCAGTCATCTGAAGGTTGCCAGGGAAACGAGGATTCTGGGTGCAGAAAAAAGGTAAATGATTGTACATGAAAGGAACAATACTAGTGGAGAGTATTATAGACAGAGACCAGGGGAAGAGCTTTACAGTATAAGACATTATACAGTGACATAGCAGGGATTTCAAATGGCGGTATTGTACTGTAGCAACTCAATAAGTACTGTCTACTACCAGGAATGGATCTGCAAAGTGGAAATCTCCTTAAAGGGAACCTGCCATGAGGATTTAGGACCTAAAGTTTTCAATAACCTGTTATACAGGGCAGTGACAGGATCAAAATGTTGTCCTTTTTAATTCTGGGAGATTCATAATTAAACAGGGAAAATATTTTAACTGCTGCATACATATGACATAAGGGGGCTTATTTACTAAGGGTCCGCGGATCACACTTTTCGACAGATTTTCGAAGTTTTTGGGATTTGCACCACTGTGACAGGTATTTAACTGGGGATTGTGTCGCGTGTGATCAAATCGTGGCGCAGCTGCGCTGACTTTCATGTGACAGAAATCGGGGGGCGTGGCCGTCGGACAATTCGACTGATTTGGACTCAGCGCGGGATTTAAGATTCAATTTGTGTCGCAAGACAATGCACTTACATACACCGGGAAGAAGAAGGTGAACTCCGGCGGACCTGAGCGGGGAAGCGACACAGATGTGCATTCAGGTTGGACAATGCACTTTCGGGGATTGCGCAGGACAGGTAAGTACATGTGCCCCAAGGTGTCCCAAGGGTGGAGAAAAATGTCCGATAGGGAAATAGTATATAGTCATAAGCTACCTTCAGCACCTGGACTTTCTGAATAGGTGATATAAAAAATTAATAAATAATTCCTTTATTTATATAGCGCACACAGATTCCGCAGCACTTCACAGAGCTTGTCAGATCAGTCCCTGTCCCCAATGGGGCTCACAATCTAATCAACCTACCAGTATGTTTTGGAGTGTGGGAGGAAACCGGAGGACCCAGAGGAAACCCACACAAACACGGAGCGAACATACAAACTCTTTGCAGATGTTGACCCCAGTGCTGCAAGGCTGCAGTGCTAACCGCTAAGCCACCATATCATATATATCAATTAAGCCACAAAATTGTAGCATGGCTCTTCTGATTCCTGTTACGACTTTTCAGATCATTTGAATACAGCTATGTCTATTCCTATCTACAGCTAAATCGCACCAAATTAATTTAATTATTGTGATCCTGACAATGTACTGATAATAGGTTGGTGGTGGTGTGTCCCTTTAAAGGGAACCCGTCATCAGTTTTGACCATAGTATACTGTTCCACATCCCCTTCCCTCTGCACAGAATGAATTCTATAAGTATCCAAATAAAATCCTGATACAGCTCCTACTCTTAGCAGCGGTGAGGGGCTGAGGAGCCGCACAGTGCAGAGAGCAGATAGCTCTTCAAGCTGAAAGACCCACCCAGAGCCCTTGTTAGAGCTGAACAGCTGTACTATAACTTCAATTTTCTCAGTCCTGTCAGTACAGGCAGTCCCCGGGGTACGTACAAGATAGGTTTTGTAGGTTTGTTGTTAAGTTGAATTTGTATGTCTGCTGACAGATTCCCTTTCAAGAGAATTTTACATATTATTTCACTAATTCAATCAATCAGATACTGCTACATGTTCCATTTTTTAGTCTGCTTTATTTTCTGGTTGTACATTTAAATTATTATATTTTCTCTGGTAGAGAAAAGCTTTATAGCAGCATCATGGACCACAAGAACTGGTATTCTAGAGATGATGATAACTGTTGTGGGAAAGCACCATATCATTGCCCAGATGAGCTGTGACCATCACCTATTGTGTGATCCTTTGTTATTTCTCTATATAAATGTTATGTATCATTGTAATACTGCATATTGTAATAATTTGGTAAGTGATGAAATGTAATCTCTACAGAACAGGAAGTGTCAGACTATTGCGAGACAGAAGGATGAAAATAAGATTTCAGTATTTGTTTAGAATATAGTGTCAAGGAGAAAGAAAATTAAAAAAAACTCACAATAAACTCTTGAAATCTGAAACATTTTTACTAATATTTAGTCAATGATGTCAGCAGTGGAAAGTCGTACAGATGAGAACTTTCACTGCTGTTTATGCACCAGTGGCAATTTACTCCCAGTTCTACAATGTGTCTATTCATGAATCTTCCAGTAGAAATGGAAACTCTCCTACTCCCTACTGTCAAATAGCGAGACAAGAAACTGCACATCAAGCTTCACTTCAGAATACTTCATTAAGAACACCGCCTCCTCGTCTTTTGCCAATCTAATACCTCTTTCCCTTAAATCAACAACACTCCAGACATTCTACCGTTCTAACTCCACCTGCAATGCCAATAATATTTGGGGTGGTTGTTGGCTTCTCTACCTTTGTGTGGAAATCCATCTTGGTGTTCAGAAGCTTCAGATAGATGCTGCATAACTGGCCATACCCATCACTGAGATGCCCCTGTAAAAGAAATATAATAATACCCTGATGTAAGGAGTGTGTCAGGTTACTTATGGACAAAATTTCTAATTCAACCTAGTAGCAATCAGTGGATACAATATTTGGCCCATGAGCGAGTGCAGTCCGTATACATCACTCCGAACGCAGAAGGGATCTCCCAAGCCGATCCTCTGATCACTGGACAGAACTCAGCTTGTCAGTTCATTCCAGTGATCTAAGGTTCAGGGCTGGAGATCCCTTAAGTGTACGGAGCGATTTCCACTCACTCATGGCCAAGAATCAGACGCCTATGTGTATGGAATATCTCTCCTCTTACCCACATCCGGCTCATGTCAATAAGTTCATTCTTGTAGCGCAAAGAGTCCTTCAAAACCTAAAAAAGAATGAAACAAAGATACAACCTTTGTAAGTACTGGAGGGGGGAGTCAAAGGAACTCGAAAGTAAACAATAAAAATTGGCTAGTTTTCATTAAGAATTTTGCTCCAAATTCAGGCTAGTTAAATCAATGGAAGAGTTAGGCCCCTTCCACACTAGCGAGTGTGATGCGATGAACTCGCATCACACTCGCAACGCAAGCTGCCGGGAACGCACGGCCCGAACGCTGCACCGCGGGAGTGAACTCAGCATGTCAGTTCACTCCCGCGGTGCAGCGTTCGGGCCGTGGGTTCCCGGCAGTTTGCGTTGCGAGTGTGATGCGAGTTCATCGCATCACACTCGCTAGTGTGGAAGGGGCCTCACTTTTCACTGACATTTTGGCGTTAAAAAGTCTAAAAAAAATAGCAGAGGTTTTTTGCGATTTTTTTTGGAGTAAAAAAAAATTGCAAGGGCCTTTTACGGATCTTATGGCTTTCAGAGTTGTTACGATGCTTTTTATACAAATAATTCATTTTGTATCATGATTCTGGTTACCAAAACAATATACCACCAAAAATCCAACACAAACATAAATCACAAAAACAATATACCACCAAAAATCCAACACAAACATCAATCACAAAAATATTAAATTCTTCCACTGATTGAACATTATGGGGTATTCTATCTTTAGGCAGGCTGGTTACAACAATTCTTTCTTTGGAGCTCCACTGCCCGTCAGGTTTAGTAAAGCAGCGTCTGTGATTGTTTTGAAATAATTTAAAATTAATCACAGAATGGAGCTGAGTGACTGCGATTTTTTTTGATTCTATGTTTAAGCCAGGAAAATGTGGATAGCACAGTACGGACCACCACAAACCTCAATGGTGACCACCACTCAAATAGCAAGTCATTGAAATGATGTAAGTGGTTGTTAGACTACAAGAAAGGATCAGCTTTTTTCCTAAACACCACCGCTGCTGTCCATGGGCTATGTCTCATTTTACAATAGATTTAATCTAAATCGAACTCCAAACTGAACTGCAGTACCATACACAACCATGGACAGAAGGGGTGCTGTCCCTGAAAGGAAAAAAACAGTGGTCAGTGGAAAGAAAAGGTTCATTCAGAGGTAATGGTGCAGATTGTAAAATATTGTTTGTAAGGTAGAGTTCTTCTGGTTTAGCGGTACTCACATTTGGGTGTCCGTCTCGTAGAAGTTTGTGAAACACATGGCAAAATTTCCAGCAGAGGACGGCATTGCTGGACAAGGGCAACCGATTCACAGCTGCCCAAAATGTCTGAGCGCCTTTCTCATGGTGTGTTCCCAAAATGCAAGGTAAAGGTAAATTAAGGACAGAAAACTTTTAAAATGAAAATGAAGCATATAAGACTCTCATTAAAGAATTTTAGGGAGAACTATTAGAGTCTCATAATTGATTGGCACATCATCATCATCATCTCAAGTATGACCGTAGGTCATCATAGTGGACAACTCCTTTAAGTCTATCCTATCTCACCATATCTTATTTTAGCCCTCCATGGCAAGGATACGTTAAGTGGAATCCTGGAGTGCCCTCCCAACAGAACGCTATAACATATTACACTATATGCAAATGCAGTGGGATATATTGGGGCTCATTACTCAGGGACCAAATCAGGATTTTCGTCGGGTTTCCCGAATATTTCCGCTTTGCGCCAAATTGCCCCAGGATTTTGGCGACAGATTTGGAAAAAACACGGAATTCAAAAAAAAAATTTGTGTCACAAGAATAGCACTCACATACACCAGGACGAAGAAGGTGAACTCCGGCGGACCTCGGCGCAGCAGCGACACCTGGTGGACAATGGGCTCACGACCTTAGTGAATCCCAGCAGAACTTGAATCCTCGAGAGAGAACGCGCCGCTGGATCGGGACTGGACCGGGTAAGTATATGAGCCCCATTGTCCTGTTTCTCCCCCTCCCCAGTGAAAGCGGGAGAAGAAGTGGACATCAGCAACCAGTGATTGGCTGCTACCATTCAGGGTGTCTCACCATTAATGTAACTGCTCTTATAGTTACACAGTTACACCACTGAGAGCTTCCTGAGTGTATGCTCAGCAGAGGCTGGGGATGGATGCTCTACTATAGGCTATTATGGTCTTTGCAGAATGTATACGTCACCTAGCAAGAGGAAACAGAATGAAAAGACATAGCCAGCAGTGTTTCCTGCTGGATGCAATGTATACATACATGTCAGTAGTTGTGTATGGATATGTTCAGCGTATACAGTAGGAGCTTATCTGGCATATACACTAAACATATCCATAAAACAAGATGTCAATGTAGCCTAAGTTGTACTTACAGTACTATACTAGTCATTAGCCTTACATCAGTTGTTTAGTTTACAATTACCTATACAGCGCACCTTCTATTCTGATATGTCGTAGACTTTTTAAAAAACTCTTCACCAAGTGACATTAATGGGATAGGAGAGTACATTGCAGGAGGCTATTTCCCTTACTATCATGACCGCTGACACTGCATGTGAAAAACATGCGGGAAATTGGTGAAATGCAAGTTAGCAGGAATACAGATATCTCTCCTCGCTATCTGCAGGAAGTCCTCTGATTATTGAGAGAAAAGGCCACGGGCAGCATAAAAATGTTCAAAGGCAAAATAAAATAGACGGGACCTCGGCCAAGAAAAAATCATGACTCCATCTGCCGAATCCTGTACTAGAAAAGATCAGCAACTGTTTATGCTATGACAGGGAGACTTTTGGTTCAAAAATGTGATGTAGGTTTTTTAATATAACTTATGGCCACAATCCAATGAAGAAATGCAGAGAGTCAAGTGCAACAGGGATGGCCCGATTTTCCTAATTTGTCTGCAGACAGTTAGAGGCACAACTGGCAAATCAGGCCCACCCATTGTGCACCCACAAGCTGATTTGAATATCCACAAATACATGATAATGAGAGATGAGCGGACTTGATGGTTGGGTTCGGGTTTATTGCAGAAGTGGCAGTCGAACAGGCAATCTGAAAAATTGACGCCCCTAACTATTAGCCATGGCTCATTGCTATGGGCCGCACTTTGCTGGATTGTGGGCTGAAAAGCCAATCCTGGAAATTGCAGTGACCAAACCCAAACGCCAAACCTCTAATGATAATCCTTACATTGTATTTCAGGTTTCTTTTTGCCACAACTGTATATTTCTGCTCCTACAAAAGGCCTCTGTACAACACTATTATTGGTTAGGGCAGGTATTTTGGACTCAAGACACTGGGGCTTATTTACTAAGGTCCCGTCGGGTTTCCCGATTTTCCGGGGATTGTGTCACACAAGATCATTTTGTATCGCAATCGCGCCGGGTTTCACGTGACACAAATCGGAGTTGAAGTTGAACTCCGGCGGACCTCAGCGGGGAAGCGACACATGCAGAAAATCAGGCGCACAATCTTCATGAATCGCGGCAGATGTGCATTCCGGCGGACAACGCACAGCGGGAATCGCGCAGGGACCGGGTAAGTAAATGTGCCCCATTTTAGTCTTTAATTAATCAGAAATGTAAAAAAGTTGTTGCTTCATATTCATAACTTTTGTATGGGCTATCAATAACTTCCTCTATCAGAGCATGTAAACAGAAGACTGTCAGTCACTGTGTGTAGGTGGAGTAACCAGGACCCTCACTGTCTGTCATAGGAGTCCTGTCAGGTTTACTAGTATTTTACTCAGAAATAATGTAGTAAATCATATAAACTCCTACTCGCCCTTTATCACAGCAGGATGGCTAAAATCACCTCACATGATCATTCTAAATTAAATTGGGGATGATAAACTGTGCAATATTCAAGCAAAGAGGCAATGCAGAGAGAAGACAATGTGGCACCTCTTTCTGCACAAATGAGGAAGGAAACTGAATAAGAAAAGTTGGCACATAGACACATAAGGCAACCACTGCCCCATCACATTTACTAATATATAGTATTTTACTAATGCCATGGCCGTTCCTTGGCACTGTCAAAACTGCCCCCATGAGTTGGCCTCTAATTTTAGGCAGTCCCCATGTTATGTACAATACAGGTTCTTTAGGTTTGTACTTAAGTTTATTAGTATGTAAGTAGGAACAGGTATATTTTATAATTTTACAACAAGAAAGGGCCACATGTAAAGGCCTGAAACGCGTAGGTTTGCCTGCTGTTTACGCTATTATTGGATTTTATCTTTGTACACCAAGATTTTTTACCATATTTTTTGTGTGCTGGAGGAGTACATTTCTTCCCTTGGATCATATTTTATAATTGTAACTCCAGACAAAAAAATATTTTTAGCACCTGTGACAATTGGATTTTTAGAATTTTGGGATCAAGGATTATCAATAAAACTTACAGCTGATCATTGTAGCCTGGGACTTAACTAGAGCATCCAGAAAGCTTCACCAGAGGTCACAGTGGTCAGAGAGGCCCATCTCTAATTAAGGGTGTCCTTAAAGGGGTGAACCCATTTCAGCAACTAAATGTTATTGTTTGTATAATGAAAAGTTATACGATTTTCTAATTTACTTATATGGAAATCGTCCATGGTCACACAGGTGCAGAGAGCCGTGCACCTGTGTGACCATGGTCAGATTTCTGTCCTCTGGAAATAAACAATGAAGCTTCCTATAGAAGGACAGCAAGCAGAGATCTAGAAAACTGAAGAATTGACACAGAAAGTATATTGGAAAATCGTATAACTTTTCATTATCCAAACAATAACATTTAGTTGCTGAAATAGGGAATACCCCTTTAAGTCGGAGACCTCCTGTACTATAAATATCTAATATCAAATCCAAAAATTACTCTGGCATGGGTCTGTAAACATCATACATTTTTCTTGAACGTTTCTGATGCCAGCCCTTTTGTGCCTGCTGGTAATATCCATGGATCTGACTCATGCTAGTCGCCAGTAAGTAGCAGTCAGTATCAGAGTATCAGTTAGTATCAGAGTACCAGTCAGTATCAGAGTATCAGTAAGTATCAGAGTATCATTAAGTATCAGAGTACTAGTCGGTATCAGAGTATCAGTTAGTATCAGAGTACCAGTCAGTATCATAGTATCAGTCAGTATTATAGTATCAGTCAATATCAGAGTACCAGTTAGTATCAGAGTATCAGTCAGTATTATAGTATCAGTCAGTATCAGAGTACCAGACAGTATCAGAACACCAGTTAGTATCAGAGTATCAGTCAGTATTAGTGTACCAGTCAGTATCAGAGTATCAGTCAGTATCATAGTATCAGTCATTATCATAGTATCAGTCAGTATCAGAGTATCAGTCAGTATCAGAGTATCAGTCAGTATCAGAGTACCAGTTAGTATCAGAGTACCAGTCAGTATTATAGCATCAGTCAGTATCAGAGTACCAGTCAGTATCAGAGTACCAGTCAGTATCATAGTATCAGTCAGTATCATAGTATCAATCAGTATCAGAGTACCAGTTAGTATCAAAGTATCAGTCAGTATTATAGTATCAGTCAGTATCAGAGTATCAGTCAGTATTATAGTATCAGTCAGTATCAGAGTACCAGTTAGTACCAGAGTATCAGTCAGTATAAGTGTACCAGTCGGTATCAGAGTATCAGTCAGTATCAGAGTAACAGTCAGTATTATAGTATCAGTCAGTATCATAGTATCAGTCAGTATCAGAGTATCAGTCAGTATCAGAGCACCAGTCAGTATCAGAGTATCAGTTAGTATCATAGTATCAGTCAGTATCAGAGTATCAGAGAGATATCTGACAAAGCAGTTCAGTCTCGGAGTGAACATTTTGGTTCAGACTGCTGCAGATTTTTGCTGAATGTTTTTATTAATAAGCCAAATACTAATTTCTGTCTAAGAATAGCCTGTCAGGCTGCCAGCTCTGCCCTGTGGGGACAGAAATCCTAATGTGCTACAGCATTTGGTCTTCCTCTACCACCCCCGTCTTGTGGCACATATAGCGCTGTCACAATGCCACACAGCCGGCTGTAAACTCCCATTCAGAGGCAATTGTGAGTCCTTCCTCCCACACACGTTCACAGAACACCTTTGGTCATGGACTCCGGCGTCCCAGCGATTGTATCTTTTCAAAGGATATTTCTTGCATGTTTTTCTTTCACGGCGGCTTCTTGGGTGTTGATGGCTTTGTTTATACTCACAGTCTGAAAGAGGAAACATTAAGAACAGGGTGAGAGACGGCTCTGAACACAATAGACAGAGCACAATCCAGAAACAGCGACACTGGTACTTAACTCGTACAATGCTGGACGGCCAAGCCTTTACAAAGATACTATAAAGGGTATTAATAACATTGCAGCCCTTAATAATTATTTAAAATATATATATATATAATTAAAAGGTCATCCCCCTACAGCTCTGATGGTCCTGAAGTGAAGATGTGTCAAACATGATCAAGTGACCATTACAGCCAGTTGCCATGATGGCATTTGGGTATGATGGCATTACATCCTCACTACAAGGTGAAACCAAATACTGCATTCAGAGCAGACAATAATACGTAGTGGAGACCCCAGAGCAGATAATAATACTGGAGAAAAAAGACCCCATAGCAGACTAATAATACTGGATACCCCAGATCAGACAACTGTCATGCCAAGGTCGTATGTGCCAAAGAACCAAAGAAGAAAAAGCAGGAGAGGAACCAGGAGCAGTACAGGCGGTCCCCTACTTAAGAACACTCGACTTACATACGACCCCTAGTTACAAACGAACGACTGGATATTGGTAATTTATTCTACTTTAGCCTTAGGCTACAATAAACAGCTGTAACAGTTGTCAAAGGTGTCTGTAATGAAGCTTTAGTGTTAATATTGATTCTTATGACAACCCAACATTTTTAAAATCCAATTGTCACAGAGACCAAAAAAGTACTGGCTGGGATTACAATGATAAAATATACAGTTCTGACTTACATACAAATTCAACTTAAGAACAAACCTACAGACCCTATCTTGTATGTAACCAGGGGACTGCCTGTATAGTACAGCTGACAAGTACTTACCACTCCTGGGTACCCTCCTACTAGAGGGGCCATTCTGCTCAAGGGACTGATGGCAACGCATTGAACCAGCGTCAGCCATGTTTGTGCACCCCAGTTCCAGTCATTTAGTTAAAATGAATGTGTGCACTTTATGTACATGCTCAGTAATGTGTGCACTTTATGAACAAAGCTCCTCCACTACAGAGATAAAAAGGCACGGGGAAGGAATGCCTTCTCTTATACAGGCAGTCCCTGGGTTACATGCATGATAGGGTCTGTAAGTTTGTTCTTAAGTTGAATTTGTATGTAAGTCGGAACTGTATATTTTATTATTGTAATCCCAGCCAGAACTTTTTTGGTCTCTATGACACTTGGATTTTAAAAATGTTGGGTTGTCATAAGAACCAGGAATAACAATAAAGCTTCATTACAGACACCTGTGATAACTGTTACAGCTGATTATTATAGCCTAAGGCTAAAGTACAGTAAATTACCAATATCCAGTGGTCCGTTTGTAACTAGGGGTCGTATGTAAGTCGAGTGTTCTTAAGTAGGGGACCGCCTGTATAACAAATGCCAGCATGATCAGGAATACACAGTCGTGGGCTCAGTGACCACTTTGGTGGAGTTGAAGGCAGAGTCAGAGTTGGAAGGTGGCTTTCTGACTCCACAGCCGTGCTTCTTTCCACGAACTATATTTATAGAAAATAAGACAACCCCATTTAATTTGACAGCCTCATACATTAGTAATAAACGGCACCTGTAGGTTTGGACTTGTAGAGGATAATTACAGATTAAGGCAGCCGTCATATATACCATCTTGAGCAATCCATCAATAAGGTACTTGACAAGTCTCCCTCCGTGCTGTATATAACACGTCTCCCTGCGCGCTGCACGGATTTCATAGCTTTTTGTATGTTCTGCCTGACATATAAATAAGCATCTTGTAGCTTTTAAGACATTGAATATAACCTTAGGTAAGTGAAATACCTGTAACATGTCACACTGGATTACTTTTCTGCACTGTTGCAGGTATCTGATATAATAACCTGTGCTGAAACAGGTTGTACACATGTCACACAAGTGAAAATTACTGTATTTATGCTATTATTTTGTGGCAACTTGATTTGTGCATTTTTTAGTGATACCATTTTCAAATACTCCTCTTAAGTTACCAGAGGTTTGGATTTAGACTGCTGCTAGGGCCAATGTCTAAATTATCCTGTCAGTCGTCACCCTTCAATCACTTGTACAAAGAGATGTAATTTGCTGCGACATGTAGCTCCTGGAATAGTCCTGGTATAGGCGACAACTAATGCGAGCAGGTAAAGAGAAAGCAATACGAAGCACTAGGGGGCCAGGCAGAGAATGGTCAGGAACAAGCCGAGGTCAGGGCAGGCAGAGTTGTTATGAAGTCGTAGATGAAGCTGAAAGTTTGGACTGAACCTCAGATCATTGTGAAGCTCTAGATAGTGTCACAGACACACAGCAAGACAGAATCAGTATTTATAAGCAGAGACATAATACAAACCAAGGCACCTTAACAGGACACTAGTGTGAAAGGACAATCCCATGTAAGAAGGACTTTTATCACCAGGAGTTTGCTGGGATTGGCTAGACGCACTTTTACAGTACATGTTCTGGCCATACAATAGAGAAGAGCAAGCGTGACTTAGGAAGAAAGGATGACTGATTGCAGATCAGGGTAGGCGAGTGATGAGGAGGAGGTGGCTGTATACCCGCAGTCCTTTATATTGATGACCGGTTTATAACATAGGTGGGGGTTACACCCACTGATCTGATACTGATGATCCATTTATATATGTGAATAAAGAAAACCCCTTTAAGGCTAGTTTAATATCCGGCATCAGACAAAACTAGGTCGAAGGTTCTGTAAAAAGAAAAGACAGGACAACATTTTGTCCTGACACCATAATGGAAACTGAACTAACCCCATGGGTCTACCAGGCGCCGTTGGTGTCCTTCATGTGACGGATATGTCGCTGCTGTTACATTAGTTTCTTTACCAGAGCAGAAAAATGGGAATCTCAGCTCACTTTATAAAATCTAATTTTCCCAGTAATGTAATGCAGTAGCTCGGCTCTGGACACGGTGCTATACATACAGTACATACGTGCCGAACAGAGGCTGACAAGCCGGCTCTGCACAAAAGGGTAACTCATTTCCCCCCGTAGTTTCATTGTGACATTAGTAAGGCAGGAAATAGTTTGTACAATAAATACCACAAAGGTCAGAAATTGAAAGCACAAACCTACGATGCCAACTTCTTCAAATCCTATAATCAGATCACCGTGAGAGACCAGCGGGCGCAAGAACGATTATTCCATGTAATATTCTGTGCAGTGGAATTAGACTGTGATGATGTGACCTGGATTGGGATTATATAATGATTTGGCTCACAGCACAAAAAGGTCAATGCGGTATCCATCCTACAGATGTTTATTATTAACTGCTGGGGTGAAATCCCTTTAAATATCTGTGTGGATCCAGTGCCATATGGAAGACGATTGTGCAGAGCACCAGAAGAGAGATTTTTTCACAAGATCCGGATACAATTAGACCGCCATGAGGTCAATAAGGCCGGACTGTCATACACATGAGACATGAAAGCTCTTGATTTATATACAAATTAGCTTTTAGGTGTACTATGGGTGTGGCCAAGAGGTTCCATACACCCTCTGTTGTCTTGTGTTACTGTGCCTCCAACTCTGCCTTCATCTACGCACTGGACAGGAGGATCATTCTGAATATAACATACAATGCCCCAAGCATTGCCCGGGATAGTAAATAACTGCTCTTAGCTATAACAAAATAGAATGGGTTTAAAACAAATATTTTATATCTATCTCTATAGCTATCTATCTCTCTCTCTGTCTGTCTCTGTCTTTCTTTCTGTCTCTCTCTGCCTGTCTCTGTCTTTCTTTCTTTCTCTCTCTCTCTCTGTCTTTCTGTCACTCTCTGTCTGTCTCTTTTGGTCTTTCTGTCTCTCTCAATCTGTATCCATAATATGTGATATGCTGTATTACACTCATTGGCTATAGTAACCAATCAAAGCTCATATGAATGACCTGTGGCAAAATATAAGCAGAGCTGTACATGGTGGTTAATAAGTGTGTTTTTGGAAAGTGACTTTGACTCGGAACCTAGCCTGGGTTCACAGGGAGCTGCTGTGCAAAATCTGGTGATTGTAAAAGCGCAGATTCCTTTAGCGGACATACATACACATACATACACTCAGCCTTATATATTAGATTACTTCTACTGTATGTGATTTCCTCTGATCTAGCAAATTGATGGTCCAGACCAGTAAACTATGACTACAGTCTAGCACAGTGCCTACAGAAACTACTCTGAGGTCTTTATGGTCTAAATACCTGAGATAAAAGTAAAAAGGATAGGTAGATAGGGTGCAGCACTGTGCAGCGCATTGTAGAGGAGGATTATTTTAAATTCCTAAAGTGAGGGGCACCCAGTGCATTGACTGGCACAGACTAGAGGTAATCTGTGTAAAGGAAAGTTGGGGTGCTGTGATTACTGTAGATTGTAGTAGAGAGATTTTAGTAAGACCGATAGGAAGTTAAAGTAGTGGAGAGTGCTTAAATATAAGATGGAGAAAATATTAAAGGGATTGTCCAGGATTAATATATATATATATATATATACCAAAAAATGAGGCAGCACTCCAAAAAATGAATGGAAAAACGGAAGGGTTTATTCCAAAACCGGCGACGTTTCGGTGTGTATCACCTTTTTCAGGCTTGAAAAAGGTGATACACACCGAAACGTCGCCGGTTTTGGAATAAACCCTTCCGTTTTTCCATTCATTTTTTGGAGTGCTGCCTCATTTTTTGGGATTTATACACTTGTTAGTCCTCTACCAGGACTGCTGAGTCTTTGCACCCCCCCTTACTAGGGGTTCTTTCTTGACGCTGTGCTGCTGTGAATTTTCTTCTTCTCTATATATATATATATATATATATATACATATATATATACATATATATACTGTATGTATGTATATATATATATATATATATATTTTTTTTTTTTAAATTTAATTTAATTTTATTTTTATTTATTTATTTATTTTTTTTTACTATGGGCCCCAGGTGGTATCAAAACAACATACGGGGTTTACTTAAAATGCTCCAGGGCGGTGGCTCCCGTCACAATTGGCCATTGTTTGTTTACAGAGGCTCAGTGGTACATGTGCTCGCTGCAGGCTACATATCGCAGCCAGTGGCTGTAGCGGGTGCAGGGCTGTCTATGTTACATCAATGTTGAGCCTCAGTATACAGATGCTTGAAGTGACAGGAGGCACTCTGCCGTGCCAGAGTGAGGTAAGGATACACTGTTTGTTGTTTTCATACTCACTGGAGTCCATACTAAGAAAAAATTCTGGACAACCCCTTTAATTTGTGAGTATTCAGCAAATACCAATACCACTGGCCTAAATCAGATGGCTAAGTATTATAAACATGTGTACACAGCCTTTGGTTCAGTGGCACATACTACTTAATTATCAATATTTCCCAAGTCCTACTGAAGCAGTAGGGTGCAGGCTGGACTGATGGAACACAAAGAAAGATGACTTGGGGACCCCATTCTCGTGGACTTTAGTGGTGCCAGTGGTCAGACTTCCGGTGATAAGCCACTTGTACCTTATGCCAGTGGTGTCAAACCTATGGCACAGTGTCACTCGGAGCCCTCTCTGTCGGCACCAAGGCTGTCAATCCTGGCACAAAGTTCTCCAGATATCCCAGGACATGCCACTCATTGCAGTCCTTCCCATTCTAGGAATGCAAGAGGAGTGAAGAAGTGTGGAAAGACCTGAATTAAAGGAAACCTACCATTTAGAATGGTAGGGGTAAGCTGTAAGTACCGAGCACCAGCTCAGGGTGAGCTGGTGCCGGTACTTACTTTCGTTAGTGTTATAAACCGCGGTATCGCGGTTTTAACACTTTTTAAACTTTAGAGCAGAAGAGGCTTCGGCACTGCGTGCGCAGCGCCGAAGCCCCTTCTGCTCTAAAGTTTAAAAAGTGTTAAAACCGCGATACCGCGGTTTATAACACTAACGAAAGTAAGTACCGGCACCAGCTCACCCTGAGCTGGTGCTCGGTACTTACAGCTTACCCCTACCATTCTAAATGGTAGGTTTCCTTTAAATTGGACTGGGCCCCAGGAGTCTTCCTATTTAGGGGCCCAGGAGGGAAGCTACAGAGATAATCCAAATTTTTGCTCCTTCTTTCTACTGTATTTGTGTCAATACGATTAAAAACTCTGACAGAGCAGGGAGCATTAAAGTAAAATTACCAGTACGTTTAACAAAACACAGACACAAACACATCTAGTCCACACACTGGGCCTGCTAAATATAGTTATTTTTTTTCCAGGTGATCCCGGCGTGTCAAGATTAAAGAAGAACATGGCTGGGATCCGGATGAAGCGGAGCCGTAATAAGTATATGTAGTTTGTTTTTTGTTAAAAGTACTTTGTAAAATAAGAATTTGGATTGTAGTTTGGGCACTGGGTATCTAAAAGGTTCACCATCACTGTCTTATGCTGTGTGTAAGGGTAACGCTTCTTGTTGGAAAACTCATTAAACCTTTCAATATACAAATGTACAAAGGTTTAACTTGAAAATGATACCTTGATACAGCTTGATAAATTAAAGTTGTTATTCTTATGTATAGTATTTACCTTGTGACCCACAACATATTGCGGCACATTTGTCAAAGACAGTGCAAACTACACTATGTGCAGTTTTCCTCTGTATAGTGCAGGGGGCGCCAGATTCAAGATTTCTGGCACTTGTTCATCATGAATCTGGCGCCCCCTGCATTGCTCGGCTTTTTTTGGTGCACCTTTAACATGGGGCGTGTGACACACCTCTGTCGGACTCTGCACAATAAATGTGGTGCTCTCTCTGAGCACCAGAACGCCCCTTTATGTGCAGAAATTTGTGTCGCGTCGGGTATAGGCAAGATCGAGAGGAGAGGAGAATTTGTCCTATAGGGACATTATCACCCATTTGTCACATAAAATTTAACTTTTATTTCTAATTTTTAAAAAGGATGGATCAAAGATCATTCAACTATAGGTGAAGTTTTAAAACTAACAGACAGTGGTGCACAGCGAATTAGACATCGGGAATATGGGACATATTGGGCAAATAGTAGTAGGTCCTATCAGGTATAGGTCTATGTATGAGCCGTCCGGACTATCAATTTGTTTCCCAGCTGGGTAACCTAGCTGCGGTGTAACCCCTCAAGCCTCCTATCTGTAAGCTATGGCACAGCACATTCAGAGCCCAACATAATTTCTATTACATAGCCTCAACCTGCTAAGGGGAGGAGGGGAAGGGGGAGTAAGGGAGGATTCCTATATATTGCCCTATAGTTGGTCTCCAGTCATTCCATCACACATACAACTTGTATTATCGCTGAATTGCGAAATTCTTTTGCACAATGCTGAATCTAAAATTATAGAGTGCAGGCTAGCCCCCCCCCCCCCTCGACATGTTTTGCCACTGAACGTGGCGTCCTCAGGGGTACCGGGGCTCTAATGCGGCACTCCGACCACAGCAGCGATACTTAGAGACTCTCGTGCTGACGTATCCATAGGGAGGAGGGAGAGTGGGTAGATCCGTTTTCAGTGTCCAATCGTATCCCCAGGGGCTCGTCCCGTTCATCCAATCCAAACATGGGAGATTGTGTGTCACAAGTACTGGAGGTGTGGCCTGGGCGCGTCTCCCTGTTTTTGCAATGCGCATGTCTGTTCATCGCGCACCAGCAATGCTACACTGCGCATGCCCAGGGACTTAATTCCCAGCTATTGCGGTTGCCGCATGTGCGCATGACAGGGGACGTAGTCTCCTGTCCGAGCATCGCACACCGGCAAAGCTCAACTGCGCATGCCCAGGGACAAATTCTCCTCTCGATATTGAATATAATACACACCCAGTCACACTGGTCACAATAGGTAGCTTTATTATCTTTCCTGTGGGTATAGGCAAGCCCACACGTGTGGTGCTGACACTTCTTAAATACAAGTGCAAGCAGTTTGCACAGAAAAAGAACATCCAAAGTCCGACAGAAAAATGGCGAAGGGCAGGGGCGTAACTAGGAGAGGCTGGGCCCCATAGCAGATTTCTGCATGGGGCCCCCCTTCCCCTTAAAATATATATATGGCAGGCACACGTCGGGCGCGCTGGAGAGGAGGAGAGGTGAGCGCAGCTCACCCCTCTCCATAGAGAATAGAGCCGCATGGTCGTTCTTACGGCCATAGATAGAGCACGCTCTCTCTCTTTTGCTCAAAACAGTGAGTACTCGTTGTGCTCACCGTCCTGAGCCCAGGCGTATAGAAGCCTATGGGGGAAGTATATCCGGCAGCAAATCTGCGGCCAGATATACATCCCCAATATGTTCTTGGGAAGGTACCCCTATACAGTCATGTTTATACAATTACACACATTTATACACTGATATATACACACCTTTATATACACACATAAAGTTCTACTCTCGTATACTCACACTCTTATACATACAAGCATTCACTTATACACACATTTATACACTCATATACATTTATACACTAATACACAGAGTATATACAAACTCATACAGTATACACATATACAACACACACACACATATATATATATATATATATACATACATACACACACACACATATATATACATATATATATATATATATATATATATACACATACATACACAAATACAGTATACACTGACCATATATACACATACATGCAGAATAAAAACACCATATACACACATGCTGCATATACATACAGAATATACACATACATTCAGTATATACAGCATACATACTTACCACATACAAAAACACACATCATATATATATATATATATATATATATATATATATATATATATATGCTAATATAAATACATGCATGTAAAAATACAGTATTTGCTTCAATGCATTTATACACAGTACATACATGTATACATAGTAGATTCATATATACACATATACATAGGATTTACATATATATATATTATATATATATATATATAATATATATATACGGAATATGCATAAACAGTATATATATATATTTATGTATACACAGTATATACAATATATACACATATACACAGTATATACACACATATTCACAGTACATATACACATATACACAGTATATACACACATATTCACAGTATATATACAATATATACACATATACACAGTATATATACACATATTCACAGTATATATACAATATATACACATATACACATTATATACACACATATTCACAGTATATATACAATATATACACATATACACATTATATACACACATATTCACAGTATATATACAATATATACACATATACACAGTATATACACACATATTCACAGTATATATACAATATATACACATATACACACATATTCACAGTATATATACAATATATACACATATACACACATATTCACAGTATATATACAATATATACACATATACACAGTATATACACACATATTCACAGTATATATACAATATATACACATATACACAGTATATACACACATATTCACAGTATATATACAATATATACACATATACACAGTATATACACACATATTCACAGTATATATACAATATATACACATATACACACAATATATACACATATACACAGTATATACACACATATTCACAGTATATATACAAATATACACAGTATATACACACATATTCACGGTATATATACAATATATACACATATACACAGTATATACACACATATACACAGTATATATACAATATATACACATATACACAGTATACAATATATACACAGTATATACACACATATACACAGTATATATACAATATATACACGTATATACACAGTATATATACAATATATACACAGTATATACACTGTATATACACATACACTGTATATACATATGTACACAGTATATGCATATAAATACATATATACATACAGATAAATACATATATACATACAGATAAATACATCTGTATATACTTACCTTTTAGGAAGTTTGGGGACTGTCTGGGTGTTCAGGCACGTGTTCAGGTGGGTGTCCAGATGCATTCAGACGGCGGGGGGGGGGGGGGGCGGGGAGGGGGGGCGCGAGCGGGGGAAGGGGGGGCCGAGCGGGGGAAGGGGGGGCGAGCGGGGGAAGGGGGGGCCGAGCGGGGGAAGGGGGGGCAGAGAATCAACTGTGCCGCCCTGCAGGCTGATGAGCGGGCAGGTCAGGGAGATGAGGGGGGCGGGTCAGAGAGGTGGCTGGGGGGCGGGTCAAGGATCTGAGCAGGCAGGGATCCCGGAAAGAGGTGCGTGGGCGGGCGGGCTCAGGAGACGTGTAGATGCATAGAGAGGGAGGGGCCCGGGGGCACGATCCGGCACTGCAGCCCCGGACCACTTACCCCAGGCCATGGCAAAGCACTGCAGGGAGCGTGCATCCCCGGGCCCCTGAACCTCACGGGCCCCGTCGCAACCGCTACGGCTGCTACGGCGGTAGTTACGCCACTGGCGAAGGGGCTTTAGAAAATGTGGCCCATTGAATTTGGGGGATCTCTCCATTTAAGTCTATGGGAGCAATGAAAATAGTGGATCATACAAACTATTTTTGTGTGGATCAATAATAAATATAAATAAACATGCACTGAAGTAATTTGATGGAATTTGATGTAAATAAAAACATTTTATTATAAAGTGGCAAATTTGCACAAACTTACAAATTAAAATATTATGTATGTATATTTCAAGACTACAATCTTCCCTGACAGTCCTGTTCATATACAGCTTTACGACTGTGGACACATGTTAGCGGACTGTATATAGGAATATTTTATTGTATTGAACTATACCACATCAATCTCTCAAGGCTTATCCTCATGGAACAGCTGTGGTTAGTATTACTACATTTATAGATGCCGAGTGCGGCTATTAGTAGTAGTTGTCTCACTATCATTTACATAGCTAATAGAGGTATTCGTTGGGCTTTCGCACTTAATGTTATATATTGTAGGATTAACAGTTATGATGGCAGAGATGGGCACGGTGCCCGATGGACCAATGTTCCGGTCCTGTTTTACAGAAGTGGAACCTACCACCACGATTCTACCTATAAAGGTAGAACGGGTGGTAGGTGGATGTATAGGACGTGAGGGTAGACCTTTTTAGAGCTAATCCTCACGTCCCCACTATCTTTTTAAAACTTTAATACCCTAATATGTTAATTTTCTTAAGCTGCTACTGGGGCATGGAGTAGCCGGACATGAGGCTACACGTCGCGGCTCCTCCACGCCAGGAGGAAAGAGGCTACTGGGGCGTGGAGTAGCTGCGACGTGTAGCCTCATGTCCGGCAACATATGTCCGGAAAATTAACATATTAGGGTATTAAAGTTTTAAAAAGATAGTGGGGACGGGAGGATTAGCTCTAAAAAAGGCTATCCTCACATCACATACATCCACCTACTACCCGTACTACCTTTATAGTGGTGGTAGGTTCCCTTTAAGATGAAGAGAGCAGACGGTCGCACATGTACCGGCTGCTCAATTCATCTCTAAGGCACCGATGGAGATTGGCGAGTGAGGCTATCTCCGTCAGCGCCATAGAGATGAATGGAGCACCCTGCTCATGTGCGACCAGCTACTCTCCATCTTGGGCTACGACAGGACCAAAGGACCACCATTCTCTTGATTAGTGGAGGTCCCATCACTGACACCACCACCGATCAGAAAGTTAGCCCCTATCCTATAAATAGGGATTAACTTATATGTTACTGGAGAATTCTTCTAAAAATTTGCCAAAATTTTGGCTATATTCCTATCTTAAATTAAGATAGAGGTGTAAAGTGAGACTAGACAGTCCTTAACTAAATTGGATTTACTATCCAGTAATCGACATTTTGATTATCTGATGTAATGTAAAGACTTCCCTAGTTTAACTCGCTTAACCCTCTTAAGCAACCAATCACGGCAACTGTTCAACAGCCCCTCCCCTCTGCTCTGCATGACTGCTGTAAATATCAAACTCAAAATCTCGATACAACTTCTATTCTTGTGCAGAGAGCAGAAAGCTCTTCAGGCTGGAAGACCTACCCAGAGCCCTTCCAAGAGCAGGCTGGAATATAACATTACTTTTCATACTCCTGTTACTACTTACCACACATACAAAGGTATGGTTACACAGATCTCTGGAGCTGCTAACTAACACTCTCAGCATCTTTCTACGGTTAAGACTGCTGAAAGATTTCGTAAACATTTTTGGCAATACCCTATAGATATTGCATATGGTCTGCCACATTATTTATGTGTAATGTGTAGTGCTATGTGCGTTATGTGCATTTCCATCACAAATCGGGGACTAAATATAATAAACATGAAATGTCCATTCACACATCTCGGATACATCCTTACATGTGCTAGATTCCTCCGGTACAGCATGTACTCCTCACCGGTCAGCCTGACCCTCCAGCACTCATACACTCCTAAACATGCATATTTATGCATCACAACCTTGTACAAATGTCCTGCTGTGAAAATGTATCTGGGTCAAAGCTGTTACAGTTATAAAATACATATTAATATATTCTAGTTTAACAAATCTTACCAGCTGGCCATATTAGCCTACAGTACATCAAACTTAGGCTACATGCACACAAACGTATGCAAGCTAGGCCGTAGCCAGGTGGGCATACGCCCGGAGCAATGGAGAGGAGGGGTGAGCCCTCCCCTCTCCATAGAGGTGCATGGCGTACGGGCCGTGCACACGGGAAACATGTCTTATCTTTTCCCCATGTACGGAGCATCATGGTGCCGCACGTGTGCTTAAAAACGGACCAAAAACGGGTTCAAAACGTCATGTGTGGCATCACCCTTAGGCGTACTTGAAAAACAACAAGAGTAAAAAGTTGCAAAAACAACAAAAGTCGCAAAAATGAGATAATTTGACTAGCAGAAATAATGATACATGTCCCCCTGTGTCACTTCCTCACAGTTTTCTAGATCTCTGCTTGCTGTCATTCATGCAAAGCTTCTATGTTTCCTTCCAGTGGATAGAAGTCTGTCCCTGGCCATGTGATATCAAACATCTCCAGGGCTGGTTATATCACAGAGAGTAATGAGGGTACGTTCACATGTGGTGTTGACGCATGCATTTTTTCAAGCGCATCACAACAGCTGAGAAGAGGAGATTTGCTTGATTACATTGCTGTTAACATTGCAAAATTTACAAAACATATGCATTAACACAATGTTTACAGCAATGTAATCAGGCTAATCTCCTCTTCTCAGCTATTATAAGGTGTTTTCAAATGCATTGCAACAGCTGAGAAGAGGAGATTTGGCTAATTACGCTAATGCGTTTACAAAAACATTTGTTAACGTCATGTTAACATTGTGTTGACAAGTGTTTTGTAAACCCAATCTTGACAACAATGTAATTAGGCAAATCTCCTCTTTTCAGCTGTTAACGGTGAACGCCCCTCAGAGCTGTGTGATATAAAGAGCCGTGCACCTGTGTGACATCACATGACTAGGGACAGTGGAAGGAAACATAGAAGCTTCCTATGGAATGACAGCAAGCAGAGATCTAGAAAGGACTTTTCGTCATACAAAGATTATTATTTATTTGCTGAAATAGGACTCAAACCTCTATCCAATTTCTCAAGGAGCAGGTTGTTTACTTGTCATGTTGTCAACTTTTCTTCCCTTTTTGACTTTCCAGGCCCCTTTTGCTTTTAGTTATGTGATCACTTAATGTGCCGAAACTAGACCAAAACTGCAATAAAACTGTGAAGGAACCACAACATGTTCTGGCCGAGGCTTTATATGGTCAAAATATTTTCTGCCTTAGTTTTTCCGGAAATGCACTAATGAGATGTCCCATCTATTTCAGATTCAGAGGCTACAGGCTGAGGTAAGGGCGTTTGTGTTTAGGGGGTCTATTTTAAGAACGCAATGTGAGATTTTCCCGTGGCAGACAGGAAGCACCACTCCTTAGTTCCAGCACAGCTTAGTTTCTGCACCTCGCAGCCAGCCATTTAGTCACTCGTCAGCGTGATCTCTTATACTGAAGGAGCCCAGAAGCTGTGTTTGATGTCATTAAATGGAAGGTGTTCTCTGAAAGGTCAGCTCAGTAGGAGGCAACCACATCCTAAGTCACCATGACATATTTCATTATTAATATTTAACTATTCATCCAAACCAGCGTTAGAAAAGCACTAAACTTTCACCAACATTGTATAAATCTATAGTGCAGATAATAATAGTAATATATACTTTATTCATGAAATCTGTTTCTGTGTCCTTCTTTTTGCCCTGCCTTTCTTCCTTATTTAAAGGAAATCTACCATTTAATTTAACCTCTGCAAAGCACCACCACTCTTTGTAGAGGTTAAAATGCTGATTGATTATCATATATAATAGCTGTCTCCTACTTTTTTAAAAATGACTTTCATCTTTATGTTAATTTCGCTGAAGGGCTCTGAGGGTTGTTACGAGAGCCTCTCCGGGCTCCAGCACCATGCACCCCCCACAGCACTTAAAAGCCACACATAACAGGCATGTATGAAGTGCTGCAGGGGTATAATGACAGAGCCTTTCAGCAAAATTAACATAAAGATAAAAGTAATTTTAAAATAAAGGAGCCAGCTTTTATGTATGATAAAGGTATTCAGCATTTCAACTTCTATAAAGCACTGATGGTGCTCTGTAGAGGTTAAATTAAATGGTAGATTTCCTTTAAGCAGTTTGTATAAATCAGCTTTCTGTCCCGTATCCACTGACAGCTGAGAGAGCTGCCGTGTACAGAGAATTCCTGAGGGAGGAGTGATGAGAAAGGTTGATACCCAGGGTCTCTCTCAACCCCCACCTTTCCGGTGAGTGTGGTTAATGATCTAGCAGAACCAAGTCACACAGAGGCAAGGTCTGTCTCTTGCCTGGCCCTCACCTCATCCTCAGGCATTCTCTTCAGCCTCATAGAGGGGAGCAGCAGAAAGTAAAAGGAGATATATATGTTGAATATTAACAGAGGTTCCTTAAATATTAGTTCTATAGCAGTGAGACCTGTCCATCAGGAACGTGGGGGCAGAACAAGGCAGGGAACAATGAATATGCAGGACTCACTTACTGTGATTGGACTGTTTAGCAAATAAGTATACAAGCTGATATTTTAACATTGCAGTCATAGAAAGGTACTTTTTAGGGATAAGGGCAATGCTTTTAGTCATAGTTTATAAAGAAGTATTTATTTTGGTTGGGTTAATTTGAATGGCAGGTTCCCTTTAAAAACAGAAAATACATTTGTTACAAAAAATATTCCACCAGAACTGAACTCAACCTATGCCAACAAAACCGGATGTTTTCTTGTGAAACTTTGAAGATCTGAGCAGACAGACACATACAAGATAAGATAATTGAATCAATCAAGAATATACATAACTATATACAGTATGACCTAGAATATGTAATTGTGACATAGAAGCCCTAGTATGAATTTGCTATGTTGAGCAGAAAATTTTTCAGCATTAGTAAAGAAGATCATAACATAGATAGTTTCTTCCGGTGAAACCATGCCAACAACAGAAAACCGTGTAATCTCCGACTGGCACGTACATACAGATTACAGCGAGGGAATCTCTAAAAAAATAATAATAATATCAAATGGATATCATAATATCAAATGGATATAAAGAATTTCTTATATCTTTATAAAAACTGCATTGAGAAAATTATTGTTTAAACTTTAAGATTACTAAAACATGTTCCATATCTGGCTAATACCTAACTCGGGGAGGCAGAAAGCAGGGGCGCGGCAAAGGCATTGAAAAGGATTGCCAAATTTACCAAACAATGAGGCTGTAGAAGTAAAATTTCCAGGTGCCTAACATTAAGGTATCACCACAGTCCCCATCATACTACTCAAGGCTGCCCTATACAGCTGCCTGCGCTGCCTACCTCTTGTCCTAGCTCTGAATATTAGCTGAAGACAGTAACATGGCGGTAGGGACAACCATAGACAGTAATGGCTGTGCAGATGGTCCCCTAAGGCTCCTCTGGGAATGATCTCTACAATCAGAAACCTTACATTACATTACAGTATAAATAAATCATTGCTGATATAATAGCTGATATGCGTGCACTGCCTTCTATTGATTATACTTTATCAATTTTAATAACCTAGAAGCCATATACAAACTCTGAGGTGGTGAAAAATAAGCATTTTCTTTAAATTTAAACCAAGTTTATTGTGACTTTGCCTGTCCCTTAACCGGGTTACAGTATACACAGTGTCACAGTGATTTACGGCAATTCCCTATTGTCTCTCTGTGACAGGGCTCCGGCAGATGTGAACTTCGCCACTTTACGTTTAAAAGGTTTTCCAGTCTCTACTGGTTTGTATGTGGCATCTCGCTAAGCCTTCTGCAACTGCATTAAAAGACAACCTGACACCATAAAACACCCTGTTAAAACCTGTTAACCTTGTAGGAAGAATGCCTAATAAATGGTCCCAGGAAGTCTCATGAAAGTTGCATGTACCTGTAAATCAATGCATTCCCATCGACTGCAACTATTGCATGGGAGTTTCTATCCTAAAGAGTTGGACTCAAGAACAAGAAGTTAATGTGTCACTCTATACTACACATATTTCTATACTACACACTAGACTTCCTGTCTTCTACAAGGAGTTAAAAATATAATACAATACAATGAATTAGAGAGAAATTTATTCTTTTTCCAAACTCTCTGAACTGACTCCTTATGCATCTTCCTTGCTCCTTGGTATTTGTTAAAGCAAGGTTCTGCAGAACAGTTCTAGTGGTCGAGAACCTAACCAAGTAGGAGGCTCTATGAGAGACAGGTTAGGAGCCTGGAGTGACAGATGGCTGAATCAGCAGCAGGGGCGGTGACTGGTGACTATTATTGACTTTGTCTTTCTGGCTTATTTTTGGAATTATTCTGAAATGATTCTGAAATTTTGCCTGAAACCTGACTACTTTTCTGCTTTATTTTGGAACCTTGTTACCATCTTGGTTTTGACCCGGTTTGTCAAGCTTTCCCTTGTTATCTGCCTTGTGTCTGTTCTATAGAATTATCTAGGGTAGGGACTACCACCCAGTTGTTGCCAGTAGTTTAGCACAAGGCCAGCAAGTAGGCAGGGACAGAGGTTGTGGGAAGTGCAGGGCACACACTTCTTCCTTTTCTTGACATCTGTAGTGACATATAAGTTTACCTAGAGACAAGCTATCCTGATGCTGCTTGGTTGGGCAAAACTTTCTGTCTGCTCAGATTCCTCTCATATGAACATGCATCTCCTGGTTGGAGGGGGAGGAGGAAGACAGTAGAAGAACTAGAGACACGTCTTGATCCGAGGGGAGGGAGAATAGCAGTGCTATGTGTGTGTTTTATTGGTTGGGTGAGATAGCAAAGTTAAGTGTGTAGTTGCGACTTCTATCAATCTCATGATTCTGATCTAAGACATTTCTGTTATTCTATGTGTCATACATTATTAGATTCTTCAGAAGCTAAATAAAAGTGTAGCTAAACCCTGTGACATGATCATCTAAGCACATTGTGAGCACAGAGGAATTAAGAAATATCCGCTAAGCTAGAGTCCGCCCACAGAGCTGAATCTTACACTGAGCAGCTAATGCAGTGATAGGGGCAAAAGTAATCCAGCCTGCTCTGCACAGGAAAGGAGCTATAAGATACTCTCCAGATGGTACCGGGTTCCTACTCTATTACATCCCAAATCTTATGCATGGGCTATATTCCCCACTACCCATCTACGAGCCTGATAACTCGCAGGTTAGCTCAGGTTTATCGATTCAGCTCAGGGTACATCTATGCCCATGAGTAGTGAGTACTCGGACGAGAATACGACCCGTTAAAAGTATGTGATGGAACCAGGGAAGGAATCAGTGGGCCCCTCTTTTTGTCGCAACAACTAATTTAAACTTGAATTTGTAACCATGCACCCAGGTGTCTTTACCTTGTATTGCTATGTTTTATGGTTATATTTTGTACTTTGTTTGTCCGTTTGGTCCAATAAACTTGATTGAACCATAACCGTAGTAAAATTTGCAAAAGGGTTAAAAGTTATCTTTGTAAGATCACTAGGGAATTAAGATTTGAAAACTTTCTTTCATGGGCAAAATGTAAATGTAATAATTTTATGATTTATAGATAGGCTATTAATGTGAATTGCCTGGAAACACCCTATGAATGTACAGTAAAGTGCATAGAAACATTAGAGCTTCTAGAAATCATAAAAAAATGTAATACAAGCCAGAAATAACAATTGTTATCTGGTTACAAAGCTCCATAATGAAGTTAATATCTGGAAAATCTATTTGACAGTAATACAGTCTGAATTTACATAATAATATGTGTATCTATTGCTATTGTCCATGCTCTTCAACCTTTATACTTTAGGTGGTAACAGAAATTCTACTGTACATTAGCTTTATACTACAGGTAGTAACCACACCTTTACTATATGTTACCTTTATATTACATGTAGTAACAACACCTCTACTGTATGTTACTATATAAATATACAAGTAGTAACAAGCAATAGAGCTGCATGCTACCTCTATGAACACAGATAATAACTGTGCTCTGACTGTATGTTACTTATACATATGTTGCCATAATGAATATAAGTAACAGGAACATAGTAACAGGACTAATGACTAAATATTACCATTATGGATACAAGTAGTAAAAGTACCATGACTGTATGTACAAGTAGTATCAATGCTTTGACTATATGCTATCTTTAGGAATACAATTATTCACACCACTACTACTAAATGTTACTTTTATGAAAACCGGTAGTATAATAATATATTAGCTGTGTTTTCTTACCCATTTCCGTATCACATCAGCTTCCACATTTATGCTTTGAGACAGTTTAATTTTCCGCTAACCTATCCAGTACAAGAAATTATATTTTGCTATTTTTAGGCATTTTTTAATAGACGCCAATGGAAATCTAGGAGAAAACAAGAAAAAGTCCCAGAAACAGAATACACCCAGTATAAAAATATCACAAGGCTTAAAAAAATATTCCCTCAATTACAAAGCAGTCAAAGCAAAGGTGGAGAAATGTACTTCATGTACCCAGTGACAGAACCCGCCAAAAACTACCAGACCACAGAACAGAAGGTAGTTGGATGTTATTACTAAGCATATTTAGGAAGAACTATTGAAGATTGATAATATATCCAAAACTACAACTATGGGGGACATTTCTCACATAGGTTATAGAATTTTTGAAAAGTGGTCATGTCAGAACAGGACTTGCCAGGAAAGGCGCTGGACTTGAGATCCAGACGCAGGAGATGCCCGTAATATATATAAAGGGTGTGTTCACCTCTTAATGCATTAGGAGGCAAGAAGCTTCACAGCACAGAGGTGCAAAATGTGCTACTCCTAAATCTTTCCCATTCAGTTTTAGGCTAAAGGCACACATGATGTTCAGTTTGTGAATCACGTACAGTTTTACATGGACCGAACACTGCTGTCCACAAGACTCGTATGATGCTAGGAGTACTTTCCTTGGAACAATGTCTGGTCCATGATGTCTGGGCACCCCAAGGTCCGTCTGAGCATAGCCAGAGTGTTTTTAACTTTATGATGTGATAATCCACTCCCCTGATGTACCAGCACACATGTCCACTGGTATGTCCCCAGATACAGCACCTCTTCTAGTTGTAGCGGGGACCAAGTTTAAGGTCTAATTCACTTTTCCTCAGACATAAGGGACACATTTACTAAGAGTCCGCGGACAGCATTTTCAACGGGTTTCCCGTCTTTTTCCGTTTTACATTTAACTGTGTTTTTTGGCGCACGCGATTGGATTTTTTTTTTTTCATGCAACACAAATAGGGGGGCATGGCCATGGACAACCCGACTGATTCGGACTAAGTGCGGGATTTAACATTCAAAATTGTGTCGCAAGCCAAGCACTTACATGCACTGCGAAGAAGATGGTGAAGTCCGGCGGACCTCAGCGGAGGAAGTGACACATGTAGGAAATTGGACGCACAATCTTAGTGAATCGCGGCAGCTCCGAATCCTCGTCGGACAACGCACATCAGGGATCGCGATGGTACGGGTAAGTAAATGTGCCCCTAAGTGTCTCCCCTTGAATTATAAGGTTTAAGAAGACCTTAAACAACTATGAGGCAAATATTCACAGGAGAACCGTACATATTAGAACATTTTCTAAATCTGATTTAGAGCCCTTCATTCATAGATTTCACCAATTCTAAAATATTTCACCGTAGGTTTCATGACTGTAACACGCCCTTGTGATGTCACAGCATGCAAGTAAAACCTACTTATGACACCACTTTGGCTTACCTGACTGGAAACTATTTATGATGTCACGGTATGTTGCTTCTAGTGATGTCACAGCAAGTAGAAATCTACTTGTGACATCACTTTGGCTGACCTGAATGGAAACTGCTTCCAATGCCACAGCAGGCGGGTAAAACCCAGCTTGTGATGTCAAAGCAAGCAAGTAAAACCTACTTATGACATCACTTTGGCTTAACTGATTGCAAACTACTTGTGATGTCACAGCAGCTTGCTTCTGGTGATGTCACCACAGCATGTAAACAAGTAAAAGCTACTTGTGACATCACTTTGGCTTACCTGACTAGAAACTACTTGCGATGTCACAGCAGCTTGCGTCTTGTGATGTCACAGCAAGCAAGTAAAACCTACTTGTGACATCTCTTCGGATTTCCTGAATGGAAAGGAAACTACTTGTGATGTCACAGAAAGGAAGCAAGTAAAACCTACTTGTGACATCACTTCGGATTTCCTGAATGGAAAGGAAACTACTTGTGATGTCACAGAAAGGAAGCAAGTAAAACCTACTTGTGACATCACTTTGGCTTACCTGACTAGAAACTACTAGCGATATCACAGCAGCTTGCTTCACAAGAACAAGATTGTGATTCCGCAGCTGGGTACAGCACTAAGACCCCATTATAATGTCACAAGAAGACTATTTTGAGAAATACACAACTACAATGTCACAGGGATACACAAATTATCTGACAATTTGATTGAAGAATTTCATCCCCCATAGGATGTCACAGTAACTAACTTACCTCAGTGTTACCATAGCTGCATTATCAGTAAGCCCTTCTCATATCCAGCCACTGGCGACAACTGCTAGTTATAGAGATGAAAGCCATCATCTAATATCTGTGAGACATGGATGGGAATCATCCTCCTAGATGTCATCTAAGGCCTCTTTCACGCTTGCATTTTTCACGCGTGTTCTGCTTGTGCTTTTGACGCGCAGAACTTGCATTGCAGTGTGACCCATTGTAATCAAGCTTTTTCAGACTTGCATTTCTTTTCACGCACACATGCAGCATCTCAGCATGCTCCACTTTTGCAAGTCACGTGCGTGAATAACGCACCATACTAGTCTATGGAGATGCATCAAAAATGCATTGCACTCTGAGACACATGCAAGTCCAATGCGTTTTTCACGCATCAATTGCTATAGAAAAGATAGACCACAGGCCTGCTCACTCGTATTATCTGCGCGTGAAAAACGCATTGAAAATGCGCGTGAAAAACTGAGACACTGAACAAACTCTGACTGAAAACTGATTGACATTGGAAAATGTCAGTTTTTCACTGACCAAACCCTGATCAGACCCTGACGTGATCTTCAACGCAAGTGTGGAAGAGGCCTTAGCTTATTATACTACAACTTTCAGTTCTTAAAGAATATTAAGGTCTGGTATGTAAAGTATTGATTTCCTCACTCCACATTACAACACCTCAGTTTGCACATGATACCTGGCCTAAAAATAAATACAGTTATGAAATGGCCATTTAATAAGCCCCTATTTGGGGAAGAAGAGAAATACAATAACATAACAGTAACTTTTTTGATTTCTTTTGTTTCCACTTACAAAGAAGTTTCTATGTTAACATATGTTAACATATAAAGAAAGTTATGTTTTAATCCAGATTTGGGGGTGGGTGAAATTAAGGGTATATTGGTAAAGTCTAGGCAATTTGTAATACGTGAGAATAGTTGATTACACACATCACCCATTGGGGCATTGTATATAATCTATGGATTGTTTGTGTGAGTTTCCTCCGGGTCCTCCGGTTTCCTCCCACACTCCAAAACATACTGGTAGGTTGATTAGATTGTGAGCCCCATTGGGGACAGGGACTGATTTGGCAAACTCTGTGTAGCGCTGCGTAATCTGTGTGCGCTATATAAATAAAGGAATTCTTATTATTATGGAGTGGCACCTATTAATGGTAAGAGTTGAAGTTGTTGGAGGTGGTGAAGGGTCAATAGTATTATGTCATCTGCCAATAGTTTTAATGTTGGTCCTGTTAGCGAATGTGTTCCTATAAGTAAATGCTAGTTTTACTATCTTACATTAAACGAGTTGCACCAATTTTGATTGTTATATCCTATCCACAGGATAGGAGATGACAATCTGATCAGCGGGGGTCCAACTACTTGGAGAACACAACCCTACAGTTAATAAGAATGGGGGTCATATTCATACTAATTGAATAAAAAGGCAGGTGGAGCATGTGTGCTCCAGCACTCTCATAGACTAGTGAATAGGTTTGCTGGGGATATCTATGCGCTGTGCTCAGCAATTTATGACACAGCCATAGTATTGATTGGTGCGGCAGACAACATCCTCATTTAATGACTGAGAATGAGACCCCCAGCATCTGTGGATGGCAGTTCTCATGAACAGTGGGGCATCCAGCTGTCGAACCCCGACTGATCAGATCCTATAGATAGAAAATAACATACAACCCACTTTAAAATCATTGCAATCACTATCATTGTAGTATGTAAATTAGTGGCACAACAGAGTAACGGTTTCGACAGGTACAATATTTGTAATTTGTATAAAACAAAACCACAAGTATGTTGATAAATTAGCGCAAATCATCAAAAAGAAGCAGAAACCTGTACACATTTTATACATCTTATTACCACAGGTCATGCGCTCTCCTTTACACCTTCAGCCTTCAGTCTATGCAGCTATTGTCTCCCATCTCCTAAATTGTATTAATTGTAATCTAAGCCTTCCTGCTTCCCGCGGTCTTCACAATTAAACATCCCTCACGTGTCTGCCACCTGTCTATGTGCTACTTGATAGTGTCTGACCATCTTAAAAGCTATTCAGTAGAAAATCCTTAGGGTGATGTTCACACCATTAAAATTTGATGCTTGTTTTGTGCACAAAAAAAAAATACAAGGGGACCATCCGATTTTTGCTGCACCACCACAGATCAACAGGAGGAGTAGTCACACTGCAATGGGGTTTATTTAGACTATTTTCCAAGCGGATATCAAAAAAATCTTTGCGGAAAGCCTCGGATGCGTGCGCACAGGGATGCAGGACCGCATCTATATTTATAGATTGCTATTTCTCTGAAACAATCTACTCTTCTATTTACATGATCAATATTACATCCAGATTATTTGTCACATGACGCCTCGCTCTATGTTTTGTTATCTGGTCCTAGGATCTCTTCAGTGTCTAGCCATGAAATTCTGCAGATGTTGATGAGTGACATGTTTCTACATGTTGTAAGGTATCTGGGAAGGCATGCTGAGGCTTGTGGTTTCACAGTCAGTAGAAAACCACAAACTTGTCTGTATGAGGATTTGCTAAATGATATTAAATCATAATTGTTAAAGGGGTTGTCCACTATCCAGCAAATAATTTATATTGTTCAGGTAATGAAAGTTATACAATTTTCCAATATACTTTCAGTATCAATTTCTTGTGGTTTTATAGATTGTTGACATTGTATAGACATTTTCTATCTTTACTTCCAGTATCACATAGGTCAGTGTGATATAATGAGCCGTGTGTGACATCACAAGACCGGGGACAGATTTCTGTCCACAGATAGTAAACAATGAAGCTTTCATATAATGACAGCAAGCAGAGATGTAGAAGACTGTGATGAATTGATACAGAAAGTATATTGAAAAATTGTATAACATTTCATAACAGAAACAGTACTGTTGGATGAAAGTGGACAATCCCTTTAAGTGTAGTGGACAATCCCGGCTAGTAGAAATCCGAGTCCTAGAATACTGGGGATATCAATATCCATATTCAGTAGGTGACATGGGCACATTAAGTTGCCACTTCCCAAAAAAGGGCACAAGACATTCTCAAAATGGCATGTATGTGCATGCACCCACCCAACCACTTATATGAGAGAGGTATACAGTAATGACTGTACATTCCCATCCATCCAGATGACCAGCAGGACATATACATCAAAGGAAGACCTGAGTCCTGCTGGTCATGTGGCTAGCAGCAAATTAGTGTCTGATACGAACACCGGTAAGTTTGCTATAAGTAGCCAAACCCTTTAATAGAGCTAATGGATGCTCCAGCACAATGTTTCCCATTATGAAATATCCATCACTAAACCTTTTCCAAAAATATAAAATCCCACAAACATCTGATAATGTTCTATGAATGTCTAGAATGTGACGGAATATGACACATTATTAAAACACGTCCTTATAAGGATCAGATGTGCAGCATCCATTGCTATAGATCCACATGAAAACAAACGCACCGTAGTCTCAGCGCCAGCCTTCCCTAGAACATGAGGGGACAGATTTATCAATCACTTTACATAACTAAAGACAGATTTCAGCACTTTTACAACTTGTATGAGTAAAGAGTGTGCATTTTCCAGGGATAATATACGGTAGCTCCCAACTGTCCCTGTTGGGAGATTGTCCCGGGCTGTCCCTCTCTGCCCAGGTTTGTCCCTCCTCCTCCTGGTCCCATACATTACAGCTGCAGAGCAGCTCCTGCTACCTCCTCACATGTCTCTGAAGGAGTTAAGTGAGGTGGTAGCTCCACCCCTCGGCTGGCCCCACACCCTCCTCCGAGTCACAGTCAGACCCTGGGAGAAGAGGAAGAAGGATTGCTGCAGGGGAATGAGGGAAGGTAAGTAACCATGTTTAATACCAAGAAACGGGGGAGGGACCACAGTAAGAGGAGGATGTAGGACAGGAGGCCACAGTAAGAGGAGGATGTAGGACAGGGGGCCACAGTAAGAGGAGGATGGAGGACAGGGGGCCACAGTAAGAGGAGGATGGCGGACAGGAGGCCACAAAAAAAGGAGGATGGAGGACAGGGGGCCATAGTAAGAGGAGGATGGAGGACAAGGGGCCACAGGAAGAGGAGGATGGAGGACAGGGGGCCACAGGAAGAGCAAATTAATGGGAGCCATTAAGGTCAATATTATACTATGCTTGCAAGTGGGGCAATGGGTGCGGTTTAGAAAAGGGGGAGTGACTTTTTCTCCTTCTTTCTCTCACCCAAAAGTTGGGTGTTATAGGGATAACTCAAACAAATTAAAGGCGAGTAAGACTGGAGAGTTTTAAATTTAATCAGATATATCATTATTATCAGACATGTTAAGTAAAATAAAAAGTATAAGAGGGACATTTATGAAGATTGTCATTTTGAAAGGGAGCAAAATCCGTTGTAATTATCTATATGCCATCTCATAGTTGTCTAGAAGTTAGAGGCACAATCTAGAAATCCACTACGTTTATCAGAGTGGATGTTACATTATTAGAAAGACAGGTCTAATTTTTATATTGCACTGCAAATTTAGCTCCATGTTGTAGCTTTTGCCAAAGTAGTGAAGCCACTTGAATGAGCAATATACTGAATGGATGTGACAGCACATGACCTGTGGGAGCGCTGAACATTTTCAAGATATATGGCAGAAAGGATCGGTGCTGCACCCCAGTCAATCTGATATTGATAAGACAATTTTGAAAACTGTGAACCAACACTAAGGGGGAGATGTATCATATACCTGGCGATCCCCCGACCAGGCATAGTTTTAGGAGAAAGTTTGTTGGTTTCTCAAAAGAACACCCTCTGCACCGGCCTCCGCGCCCCACCACTGCCAACAATTTGCGATTAATTCACTGCATCTACACCACAAAACTGGCGTAGAAACAGTGATAAATCTCCCCCTTAATCTCCATTTACACTGATTTTTTTAAACTGTAAATTTCTTCAATGAGCAGAATACAGAAAATCTGCAATATATTTGTCCTGAACATAAACTTATTTTAGTTTTATCACAAACTCTACACAAAGATTCTGACAGTACCTAATGGTGAATTCTCTACCCCCCCCCCCCCCTCCCTGGCTGGCAGGGTAAGCACTTTTTCACATAATATGATTGCCATTTATTGATAGAAGCAACACACTCAACGTCTATGATAACAAAGCGGCCGATTTAGAAATGAATGATGATTTTTCTTTATATCCAGAATTGCTGCACTTATAGCGAATCTCTGATGTGTTCTAACACACAGATGAAATTGTAAGGATTCTATGATAGGTTTTTCCACAACTGCACATTATCCTTTTATGTTTGCCGCCATCCTGAATGACTCCTACATGGTACTGGTATCACATCATAAGTTCTGTTCACACTTGTAGAAGGGGGATTGAGGTAGCTGTGCTGCTGTGATGGAACAGTTATAGACAGACCTCATTCAACAAACTGCATTATTCTTGGATCTAGAAGAGACATAAACCTCCTCTAAACCCCTGAGCTGACAGCAGTGTGAACAGAACCCGACTATCCTTACAGTAGCAAACTACTAAACTAATTTATGAAATAGCAAAGAAAACCCTACAAAAGGGAAGTAACATGAATGTATTGATGTAAAACAAAGTAACACAAAATATTGAAAAAATGTAACAACTATGTGTTTCTGAAATGATTTGGGTCATTCACTCACAAAGTAGAGTGATGTATCTAACATCACCGTAAGGACTTTACTGCCATCATGACTGTGCCATTTCCCTGGATGCCCTCTCCATCCTTGGTCGTGGTGGCCCCTGAGGTTTATAAGGGTCCTATAATTTCAAATAACAGGACACGAGGACTTCTTATAAGTTGAAGTGTTAGTGTTGGACAGTGCAGCTGCAAACCCACCGGGGGAGGGTGGCTGATGTGTTTACATACGTTCTTCTATAGGGACACCATCTGTCTGGATGCCTTCCCTGCCCCCTCCCGGCCCCTAAAATCAGCAATAAGCCTCTCAGTCCCTATCAATAAAGTTGCAGCTGTGTGATACAAGCCCTAGTCACAGACACATAGGGGACAGTAGACAGTCCTGGATCACACTCACCATTTTGCTAGCGTCCATCTTTCCAGGCCACTTGAAGACCCCCTTGTTGCTGTTGCTGAGTACAAGCTCCACCTCCAGAGCCCAAAATGTAGTTTAGGAGTTATCCCAATGCTGGAAACAGCCACATTATTCCCCTGGACACAATTAAGAAAACCCCAGGAGAGGCAGTTAAAGGGGCAAGAGAAAAAAAAAACTAAGGATGAAGCTGTAAAGTAGTCACAAGTGATGAAGAAGAGGCAGAGGGGTGATGCAGGGAGAGGGACAAGTAAACAGCATCAAAGAGCCCCTGTACCAGGCAGAGGGCAGCTGGTGCTGAGCCAGGCAGGCACAGGGTGCAGGGCAGGCTGGCAGAGGGTGCAGGGCAGACTGGCAGAGGGTGCAGGGAATGGAGGAGGGAGCCTGGCACTGCATGCACCCAGCCAGCAGTGCTCCAGCCTCACAGCCTGGCATCAGCCGCCCAACTCTTCCTGCTGCTGCTGAGAGTGCGAGCAGGGGGAGAGGCCGAGACAGCCCCGGAGAGGAGGGGCGCAGGATGGAGACAGAGGATTGTGGGATAGAGACCCCCCCAACCCCGAGCAGACAGGAGGGGAGGCGTATGTGCCCCCACTATTACAATAACAATGGCCATGTATTGTGGCTGCTTGGGGAGGAGGAGGACATGTCTGCTCCAGTCCTGCTCATCGCACCGGGATTACACCCAGCACCACTGCATTCAGCCTGGGATTAGGGGGGATTAGCAGGGGCTAGCTGTAGCACTGTGCAGGGATGGTGACACTTGTAACCCCTCAGACTTGTCACCTCAATCCACCCAGAACTAAACGTCTGATCAGAATCTCCTAAACTACATCAGATTATCGATTATCTAGTCATATTTTGCCTCAGATGAGTCAGGTTTAGAGGCTGCAGGAGGAGTGTCATTTCAGTCCTGTCTATCTTCAACACTATGCTTCTGGTGTTATATTAAAGATAAGAATCTCATCTTTTGGATCACATCAGATTTGTGTTTCTTATTTACTGAACCATAGATGAGGGCAGTTAACAGGAATAGTTTGGTACTGCTGCTAACATTCTCAATGATGTATGTAAATGGAACCTGTCAGGACGATTTAGGAGCCTAAACCAGTGATTTTCAACCTGTGTGCCGCGACACATGGTTGAGTGTGCCGCGGGGAGCCCCTGTGTAGCGCTGCCGCCGCGCCCCCGTGTTTTGGCCCCCATACTTACCAACAAGCCCCGCGTCGGCGATCCGTCCATCTTCCGTAGCTCCTGCACCGCGCGGCCCATGTCACGTGACTGACGCGACCTGACGACAGCTACAGAAGATGGGCGGATGGCCATTAGGAGAGAAGTTACGCGGAAGAAGACATCAAGGGTAAGTATATAATGTTATTAAGGAAGCTAGGGTCTTTTTTTTTTATTAGTAAAGCGAGGCTGGGGCTTTCTATTAGTAAAGGGGGGCCTCTAAGGCCTTTTAATTAGTAAAGGGGGGCCTCTAGGGCCTTTTAATTAGTAAAGGGGGGCCTCTAGGGCCTTTTAATTAGTAAAGGGGGGCCTCTAGGGCCTTTTAATTAGTAAAGGGGGGCCTCTAGGGCCTTTTAATTAGTAACGGGGGCCTCTAGGGCCTTTTAATTAGTAAAGGGGGGCCTCTAGGGCCTTTTAATTAGTAAAGGGGGGCCTCTAGGGACTTTTAATTAGTAAACGGAGGCCGCTAGGGGCTTTTAATTAGTAAAGGGAGGCCGCTAGGGTTTTTTAATTAGTAAAGGGAGGCCGCTAGGGGCTCTTAATTAGTAAAGGGAGGCTGCTAGGGGCTCTTAATTAGTAAAGGGAGGCCGCTAGGGTCTTTTAATTAGTAAAGGGAGGCCGCTAGGGGCTCTTAATTAGTAAAGGGAGGCCGCTAGGGGCTCTTAATTAGTAAAGGGAGGCCGCTAGGGGCTCTTAATTAGTAAAGGGAGGCCGCTAGGGGCTCTTAATTAGTAAAGGGAGGCCGCTAGGGGCTCTTAATTAGTAAAGGGAGGCCGCTAGGGGCTCTTAATTAGTAAAGGGAGGCCGCTAGGGGCTCTTAATTAGTAAAGGGAGGCCGCTAGGGGCTCTTAATTAGTAAAGGGAGGCCGCTAGGGGCTCTTAATTAGTAAAGGGAGGCCGCTAGGGGCTCTTAATTAGTAAAGGGAGGCCTCTAGGGTCTTTTAATTAGTAAAGGGAGGCCGCTAGGGGCTCTTAATTAGTAAAGGGAGGCCGCTAGGGGCTTTTAATTAGCAAAGGGAGGCCGCTAGGTTCTTTTAATTAGTAAAGGGAGGCCGCTAGGGGCTTTTGATTAGTAAAGGGAGGCCGCTAGGTTCTTTTAATTAGTAAAGGGAGGCCGCTAGGGGCTTTTGATTAGTAAAGGGAGGCCGCTGGGGGCTTTTGATTAGTAAAGGGAGGGCACTAGGGGGGTTTTATTAGTAAAGGAGGCCTTTTATGACTGTTTTAGTGTCATTTTGTGCTATTTTGGTTGGTGGTGTGCCTCAGGATTTTCTAAGTATAAAAAGTGTGCCGCGGCTCAAAAAAGGTTGAAAATCACTGGCCTAAACCACCCACAAGTCCTTATGGGCTGCTGGTTTAGTGTCCCAAATCGCCCCCTACATGGTTATATTAAAATAACATCTATAGTTATTTTGTAAGGAGCTCCCAGAGCCTGCGCGTTGCGGGTAGTGAAGATGGCGTGGTAGTACAGCCCATGTAAGAGAAAGCACCGGAATGCTAATGTGAGTCCCATGTGCCTCATCTAACTCACATCCAGGTAAGTATAAATGTTTGTTTTATTGCGACCATGCAAATCTTAAATACAGGTCGATTTGGGACCCTAAACCACAGGTCCATATGGACCTGTAGTTGGTTAGGGTCCCAAATCAACTTAACAGGTCCTCTTTAATGGCCTGTACATCCAGTTTTGTAGCTCACAGAACCACAAGCCTGATGCAATCCAAAAGATAAGATACTTGTACCTAAACATGTTTTTGGGTACTATAGAGTCTGAAGTGACACTTCCCCTGCAGCCTCAAAATTTGACTCTTTTTAAGCAAATATGACTCTTCTCAGCTCCTATTCACATGGCTACACCGAAAGTATCAATTGTGATAATACATATAAATTATTGACAAAATGTCACCAAGTGTCAAAATTGGTCCAAAGTGTAATAATGTTAATATCAATTTTACAAAGTTTTCAGTTATCAAGAAAGGGGTCATTCACACATAGAAAGCAAACTTGACCCTTTATTGTCTATGGGGGGGGGGGGGCTTGTGGGTCAGAGGGGCGTAATCATATGCTGATGCACCTACTGTAGCGCCAGCGTGTGATTATGCTACCCCAGTATATGCTACAGGCAGTCCCTGTGTTAAAGGTTCCCTTTAAGAACAGACCTAAAGAACATATCACCAGGGACCTCATTTTCACTAAAGACAGATTGCAGAAGCCCATCACACCTGCAGCGCACATATATCTTTCTGTTTTCTCTGTGCATTTGCATTACATTATAATTGTGTGTTATAACTTACCTTGCATCCTGAAATAACCCTCTGTTTAGTCCTAGGGGCTTTGACACATTTCAAAAAACAAATGTGACTCTTCTGTGCTGCAGACTGCTCAGCTCTCAGCCCCCACCTTTGTGCTCCTGTACAGCTCCTCCCCCTCCCACTGATGTCAGCTCACCAGGCTATGACCTCTGTGACGGAGCAGGAGGTTCTGTACAGAAGAACAAAGGTGGGGACCAAGAGCTGAGGAATTTGCAGCACAGACAAGTCACATGTTTTGTGAAATGCATCCAAACCAAAGCCCAACACCTGGGACTACACAGAGGATTTTGTCAGGAAGCCAGGTAAGTTATAACACACAATTATATTGTAATGCAAATGCTTAGAGAAAGCAGAAAGGCATATTTGCAATGCAGCTGTAATGGGCTTTTGTAACCTATCTTTAGTAAAAATGAGGTCGCTGGTGACAGGTTCCCTTTAAGTTGAATTTGTATGTAAGTTGGAACAGGTATATTTTGTAATTGTAACTCCAGACGTGTGCAGCACCATATTGCTATGTGCGGCCATTGCCATTGTGGGCGGCATGGTGGCTGAGTGGGTAAAGAGTTTGTATGGTCTCTCCGTGTTTGCGTGGGTTTCCTCTGGGTACTCCGGCTTTCTCCCACACTCCAAAAACATACTGTTAGGTTGTATAGATTGTGAGCCCCATGGGGACAGGGATTGATTTGCTAAGCTCTGTGCAGCGCTGCGTAATCTGTGTGCGCTATATAAATAAAGAATTATTAATTATTATTATTATTGCCATCTATGGAGGACGTATGTACGGCCACAAGCTAGCGGCCCTACATACGTCCACCATACGGTAGTGTGAATGGGGCCTAAAGTAAAGCATCCAGAGAGGTCGTCTATAGGTTGGGTTTGCTTAAGAGGGGGACTGTCTGTACTCTTTATCTCCTCATCTCCCTTTATCTATTGAGACATCTGATTCTATCTCATCATGTTTTAGCTCATAGTTTGGCCATACAGTGATCATTGCTGGCCGCTTCTTTGCTCAGCAGAGAGGAGAAAGCCGCTGTCAGAAATCTTGGACAGTGTCCTATCATCTGGAGGACAGTAGAGCTGGGCAGATGTCGAGGGAGAGTCAGAGAACCCATACACATTAGCTGCTCAGTTGAACCCATTGAAATCAGTGGGTTTGGAGGACACACATCACTGATGACTTGTGATTGAATTCACCCAGTCCTGCAGCATGTGTACAGTATATACTAAATGTCCCATTTTAACCTCCAGTTAAAGGAAATCTACCACCAGGATGAAGGATTGTAAACCAAGCACACTGACATACCCTCTGTGCCCCCTCTGCCAGGATCCGCTCTTCTTTTAACTTCTAATGCCCTTGTTGAGAAAAGGCTTTCAAAATTATGCAAATTAACCCGACGGGCTCCATAGTCTCATTTGCATTATTCTTAAAGCCTTTTTTTTTTTAAATCCTGTGCATAAGATGCTAAAACAAGTGCAAATCCTTGCAGAGGGGGCACACACCAGCATGCAAGTGTGCTTGGTTCACAATGCTTGATCCTGGTGGTAGATGTCCTTTAAGAGATATATTCTTAGTGGGGTCCCTTATAAATGTTTTGGCCCTGATAGAAGTTTAGCAAATCGAACTTCAAACTAACACTTGTATGAGGCGAGCAAAGTCACCTTCACATGAAAACAATCCATCTTTGGCCTCATGTGCACAGAGGCATAGAGCAGGATGTCATGAACATTCCTGGGGCTCTCCGTGAAGGATCCTAGGGGACACCTTTGAAATATGACACAACATCACAGCTAAAAAAAATATCGCCATAGAAATTTTCAGCAGAAATTGCACAAAATCGACACATTTGAAAAAAAAAAAAAAAAGCTCTGTTCATACCTTGGTTGTTGGTTAGTACACATTGGATCGAAATATCTGCTTAGAATTATAAAAATGGCCTCAGAAACCTCTTTAAACAAACCTAAATCACAGCCACCCGCATTTGGCAGAGTCATTAAGCATGGCTGCCATTCCGTTCTTCAGGAGCCAAGTCTGCAGTACCTCAAAGTGGCCACTACACAGTGAAAGGAGACAATTACAGGCAGTTCCCGGGTTACATACAAGATAGGGTCTGTAGGTTTGTTCTTAAGTTGAGTTTGTATGTAAGTCGGAACTGTATATTTTATCATTGTAATCCCAGCCAGAACTCTTTTGGTCTCTGTGACAATTGCATTTTTAAAATGTTGGGTTGTCATAAGAACCAGGACTAACAATAAAGCTTCATTACAGACACCTGTGATAACTGTTACAGCTGTTTATTGTAGCCTAGGACTAATAAATTACCAACATCCAGAGGTCCGTTTGTAACTAGGGGTTGTATGTAAGTCGAGTGTTCTTAAGTAGGGGACCGCCTGTACTTCCAGCTTTATCTATTGTATATATAGAACTGCCCAGCGGAAGAACTTGACGATCAAGTGATCATTCATCTGCTACGTGTTATCCCCCAACAATTAATTTTTGGTGACTTATCCAAAAGAGAATATTTGGCTGGAGAATTCCTTTTAATAATCTCACTAATTTAAACAACATATGAACTATAAAATCGGAATAAATTAATGAGCTGCAGTTTTCTGTAGAGATTCTGTATACACTTTTAAAAATGGGCATACAGTAAAGATGTTTCTTCTTACAGTAATTTATTATCTCTTAACAAGTGCATTGACATTGTCCCACATTTATCAAAACTAGTGCAGTTTGGCTGTGGAGTGTGCAGAGTGTCCCCTCATTGCTCGGGAAGTGGGCACCATTTTTTTTTTGGTGCACTTTTTTCATGCTGCAGATTCATGGCACACGTCACCAATAAATGTGACACAAATTCTAACTGCCTATTTTCCGGATTATAAAGCACACCGGATTATAAGACGCTTCATCAATAAATGCCTGCTAAAATGTCTAGGTTCATATATAAGGGGCACCGGATTATAAGGCGCACCTGATTATAAGGATGAATGACCAGCAGGTGGCAGACCTGTGCACAGTCATTGGCAGCTATTGTCTGTAAGTACGGTTCATATAAAAGGCGCACTGGACTTACGGTAAGCACCTAACACGTACATTTTTGCTGTCTTGTCAGCCGTGACACAAAACTGGCGCAGGCACTTTATAAACACATGTGAAAGGAGTTTGCACATTATTTTCAATGTAAAGTCAAACAGAATACTGGAACAAACACTTTACAGGGGTTTTCCCACAAAACAAATTAGGGACTAACAGATTGGTTGGGGTCTCAGTGAAGAGACCCCCCACAGATCACGAGAACAGGGGGGTTGATGTACCTCCATCGGACCCTTCATCGTTCCCCAAGATGAGCAGAAAAGCCAGTCACGGATGGCCAGATTGCCTTGTTCATCTCTATGGAGCTGACGGAGATCGCTGAGCGCCGTACTCAGCAATCATCTACACAATAACTTACTAGAGCAAGTTACACACAGGCCCATTCGTAACGACCAAGTCAGGAACTGAATGTATATGTGCAACCTTTGTAGCTGTAGAAACACTGCTACATTACAAAAATAATACTCACACCCACAGTTATCCAGGATTTCTGGGGGCAGGAAAGCCAAAAAGAACAAAAGAGTACTTACCCTACCCCAGCTGCCACATTATCCCAGGACTTCTAGTTTTCGGTATATCTGGCCCCGCCATCATTGCCAAGGTTTACTTTATTCAACTGGATATATTTTTTAAATATTAATATAAAACGTTTGAATACAGTACAATAAGCCATCTCACCTTCCTCTGATCCCAGGCCCTTTTGTGGCGTATAGAGTCACAGGAACCACTTTGGTAAATTAATGGCCTTTCCAGACCACAGGATGTCACTTCCTCTTATGTGACGTCCATGGCCAAATTAGGTCCTGTGAACCCCAACACTTTTTGGCCTTGCCCTGATGCCAGAAATTAGAAGTGTCAGGAGCCGAAGCAGCATAATTTTTTTTTTTTTGCTTTTTTTTTTAGCACCCTTGTTTTGGAAAATTTCTGGAAATTCCCTTGAAGCTCTAGTTTGATTACATTTCGGATTGTGAAATGGGAACAAATAAGTTTGGTAAAGAGAATCATAACAGAAGTGCTACTAGCATATTTCTGGTTTTATTTGATGTATTCTGTCGCCTATTATGTAATACACTCATGTGAGTGTATAATTTAAGGGTGCACATTCACTGGTGTAACACAGTCAACCCACATACAACCTGATTCCAAAAAACTGTGTCACAAGTCGAGTTCCTGCTCTCTGCCTCAATCATGGCATTGATAGAATGAATGGCTGAGCAGTTAGTAATATGAATGGTATGAATAATTCATCTTTCACACCAGATGCTCCATACAGTCTATAAATGTATCTGCAAGCGGCGGAAAACTCTTCCAATTGTTTACTAACAAGTATTTGATCAGCCGTCATGTTAAAGAGGTATTACGGTAATTACAAGAGATAACTGATTGGATGGACATTGACCAATCAAGAGCTTAGAGTCCGATTTGGCCAGTGGCGTAACTAGGAGAGGCAGGGCCCCATAGCAGACTTCTGAATGGGGCCCTCCTTCTACCTTAAAAAATACATATTTATATACTCACAAATGTGAGTTACAGATACACAGTATACACAGTACACATATAGAGTATAATGCAGTATATATACACATCATACATTCTGAAAACATACAGCTTATATACATCACAGATACAGTATATATACATCACATACACTCACCGGCCACTTTATTAGGTACACCATGCTAGTAACGGGTTGGACCCCCTTTTGCCTTCAGAACTGCCTCAATTCTTTGTGGCATAGATTCAACAAGGTGCTGGAAGCATTCCTCAGAGATTTTGGTCCATATTGACATGATGGCATCACACAGTTGCTGCAGATTTGTCGGCTGCACATCCATGATGCGAATCTCCCGTTCCACCACATCCCAAAGATGCTCTATTGGATTGAGATCTGGTGACTGTGGAGGCCATTTGAGTACAGTGAACTCATTGTCATGTTCAAGAAACCAGTCTGAGATGATTCCAGCTTTATGACATGGCGCATTATCCTGCTGAAAGTGGCCATCAGATGTTACAGGGTACATTGTGGTCATAAAGGGATGGACATGGTCAGCAACAATACTCAGGTAGGCTGTGGTGTTGTAACGATGCTCAATTGGTACCAAGGGGCCCAAAGAGTGCCAAGAAAATATTCCCCACACCATGACACCACCACCACCAGCCTGAACCGTTGATACAAGGCAGGATGGATCCATGCTTTCATGTTGTTGATGCCAAATTCTGACCCTACCATCTGAATGTCGCAGCAGAAATCGAGACTCATCAGACCAGGCAACATTTTTCCAATCTTCTACTGTCCAATTTCGATGAGCTTGTGCAAATTGTAGCCTCAGTTTCCTGTTCTTAGCTGAAAGGAGTGGCACCCGGTGTGGTCTTCTGCTACTGTGCGTTCAGAGATGCTCTTCTGCCTACCTTGGTTGTAACGTGTGGCGATTTGAGTCACTGTTGCCTTTCTATCAGCTCGAACCAGTCTGCCCATTCTCCTCTGCCCGCTCGCATCAACAAGGCATTTCCGCCCACAGAACTGCCGCTCACTGGATGTTTTTTCTTTTTCGGACCATTCTCTGTAAACCCTAGAGATGGTTGTGCGTGAAAATCCCAGTAGATCAGCAGTTTCTGAAATACTCAGACCAGCCCTTCTGGCACCAACAACCATGCCACGTTCAAAGGCACTCAAATCACCTTTCTTCCCCATACTGATGCTCGGTTTGAACTGCAGGAGATTGTCTTGACCATGTCTACATGCCGCCATGTGATTGAGTTGCCCCCATGTGCGCCGTTTTTCCCTGTATTGCCCCGGGTTTTTTGGAAATCGGAGGCGTGGCCATTGGAAAACCCGACGGATTCAGAAACAACACTGTATATAAAAAAGAATTTGTGTAGCTTGACACGCACCTACATGCACCGAAGAGAAGAAGGTGAACTCCAGCGGACCTCGACCTTGGCAGGTTGGATGATGGGGCCCCCTGATGCTGTGGGCCCCATAGCAGCTGCTATGGCTGCTACCACTGTAGTTACGCCCCTGTATTTGGCCCATTTTAATGGATTGGTATATGGGGATGCATATGTCTCAGATCCCCCAGCTCAGAGATTACTAAAAGTCACTGTTACTCATCATGTACATACAATGGACTACCGACTTCTGCAAAGTTTCTTGAAAGTTTTAATGTAAACTGCATGAGCACTAATGCTTATTCATAGGGCTGCAATCAAGTGGTATAAAAGGCCTTTTAAAAGGAACCTGTCACTTAAACTCCCATCCCATACTAACTAAACATATCTTTGAAAATGTCTATTATACATCGGTACAACTATCCCTATATTGTTATTCCCCATACCTGAATAGTTCCATAGTCAGTTTGTAAAGTTGTCTCACCATCTATGCAAATGACCCCAAGTGAGTCTGATTATCCTATTTTCTCTGAACTGTATCCGGTATATTCATGTCCTAATTCCTGAGGGAGGGGTAACCTGATTTATTTTCAGCCAATCACATACAGCCACAAAATCTCTCTCAACTTCCTCATTTAACCCTCCCGCTGGAATTTTCTTCAGCGAGTCACACAACCTGTCATCTAGAATATGTAGTCTAGTTCAGGCAGTTCTAGTTCATGTAGAGTATGTAGTATCTAATTCATTTTTATTGCCTTGGAGGAACGTTGCAGATTGTACAAGCTGTATAGTGTGACACAGTGTTATATCTACAGGCTGCATGTTATAGAGCGTGAACAGCTGAGCCAACTGTTCAGTGTCCTATCTGCACATAGGGACATATTAATCGTGCTGGCATAAGATTGCTCCACCGCTGCATATCCACCTCTCGATTCATTGGGGCAGGTGGCTGCGCAGTGTTTATTCCTGCCTGGCTTAGAAAAAAAAACACAGCCGGCGACTTTTCACTTATGAAATGTTGCCGACAGCAGCGAGTGCGCTGCCGCGGGGGAAAGTAGCGCCCCGCGCCGGCCCACTCCCAGCCAGGCACGCCCCTCCCCCCGTCACACCCCACTGGCGTGAAGATGGCGGAGATGGCAAAATAGTTGCAAGTCACAAACTAGCATTTGTGATTATTTCAGGGCTTCTATGCCACTGTCATGGGGCAGAGGCCCTTTATAAATATGCCCCATACTGTCCTATTTGTAGACAGCATATTATAGAGTAGGAAGAGAGAGCAGACAGTAAATAGTGTCCGTCAGCAAGCCGAATTTTATACAGCAGGAAGAGCTAAGCAGAATGTACATAGTGTCCTATCTGCAAGCCGTATGTTATAGAATAGGAGAAGATGAGCAGATTGTATATGAAGGGGGGGGGGGGGGAGGGAGTGTCTGAGAGCAAAACTATTCTAGCTTCTCATGGCAACCAATCAGAGCTCAGCTTTCATATGATAAAATGAAAGCCAAGCTCTCATTGGGTGCCATGAGCAACTAGAACAGTTTTTATCTCAGACACTTCTGCTAAATCTTCCCCATAGAGTCTAGTTTGCAGGCAGCAAGTAATAGAGCAGGGGAGCTGCAGGAGGCAGGTTGTCAGGTCTGGCATTCACAAAAAAAGAAAAATAAATCTGACCTAATATTTTTGCAGATTCATTGCTTAAAGCATACAGCAGATCTACAGCCCTTATTTAAAAAATGAATGTGCTATTCTGGCTCATTGTTCTGCCTCAGAATTTTTGTCACCCTGACAATTCTATATTCGGTGCTTTGTGGATGGGTCTAATATTAAAGAAAAAGTCTATGGGTATGAGACCTAAGTGGTAACCACATCTTCTACATCATGTTGGTTGCCACAGGTATTGTAACTACTATGGAAAAGTACGACACATGGCATTTCATGGGATAATGCCGTGCTCCTCATTTTTTGGCAGCGCTGTGTAATGTGTCAGGGAAGAGATCTGCTCGTTGCTGGCAAAAGGAGCTTTAAACCCACAGTTCCGGCCTTTACATGAGACTGAATAATAATTTGCCAGCTGCATGTTGGATACTGAGGAGCTGTGTGTGGAGGTGGAGGAGGGGGGCTACCCCACTTTTAAGATCCCATTCACTTGCAGCTGCTTGTATCTCCCAAACTGTCTTCTGAGATCCCCACACAAGAGGTCAGCCCCAGCATAGAAAGCCTGAGAGCGAAGAAAGCAAACCATCAGAACAATGAAGGAACTGCTGGAGCTGGAGATTGTAGAATTAATAGAGACACTGATATACATTGTTATTACAGGATGCTGCCTAGGCTCTTCTGATGAATTATTAAAGGACATTCGATGAGCCGGATTTAGTCTGTCCGGTGGGACCATTAAGAAGCTCTTAGTCTACCCGTCTTCTTTATCTTCAGGGGGAGCAGACTTTCTTCTTCAGATATAAAGTCATCCTCAAAATACTATGTGATACCTAACTCCTAAGATACACTGCCGAAAAGATCAGCACTGAGGGAGAGTGTCTCGAGAATGAGAGCTTTGTTTTATTTCATACATTTTGGTTTATTGACTTATTATCAAGTGGTTTATTTTTGATGGTAAAATTAGTTTTTTATATCATACATTCTGGTGTCTTGACTTATTATAATGTGGTTCCTTTTTATGGTAAAATGATTAACTTAATCCAAAATATAAGAATGCAAAACAAATTTTGCTTAGGATATCATAACATATGTTGGGCATTCATTAAAGGGGTTGGCCACTTTATGTCATGAATTTGTAAAGTTCTGAACCGCTTTCTTGATATGTAAAGTAAAGCCTCCTGACTTTTACCTTATCAGCCAAAATATGCAAAGTTTTCCAGGATGGGATAAGGAAAACCACGCCACTTTTGGCTACCTAGTAAGGCAGCTCCCTTACTATCAAGCATGACCTACAAGAGGCCTTGTGACATGATGTGGGATTAAAATCAAACCAGTATATCTATTCCAGAAGGAACATATTACCATCTGTAGACAGTGATGTTTCGACACGATTGGGTCTCCTCAGTACAGTGTAGGGAACTGGTTTGGCTGAGTGAGAGGCTTGTGACTAGGGTTGGGAAGTAAGAGTTTTCCTTACAAAGACATTGCCACTTAAGGTCGCCGTGTAGGCGTGTAAGAGAAAACCATGCCTTTTTTAGCTACCTTGTAAGGCAGTTTATCCCCTCCTGGAAAACTTTGCATATTTTCCCAGAATCCCCCTAATGGAGCATCAATAGCTATAAGACTCCACAGGCCAACATGGCGGCCTTAATTGGCAGTATCCATAATTCCTGACCATAACAGATTAAGGGTCATGTGATGAACAATGCCAGGACCTTATTTAAGTATTCATGAATATAAGATCAAGGTCCTGTTAGGGCGATTGTTCATGGACACAAGCAACAAACTTCCCTAAGATAAAGTCATGAAGGCGTGGAACTAAATCATGCAGTCAAGCTCCCTGCCCCCCTTAATTAAATTAATAATTCCTTTATTTACCCATAAATATTCTTCACGGCTGTTCAACTTTTTAGCAAAGCCCCTCACGGCCAACGTCACTATACCTTGGTGCAATACAAAGGTGCATTGCGTGTGCGCCACTTAAGTGCCCAGCCCTTGTGAGGTATAGCTAGCTGGCTGTGCCTGGCTTAAAACTTTGCACCTGCGCCATGCATTGAAGTGGCGCATGTATGGTGCACCTATGAAGCTGGGTGACGGGTTGACAGCTGCAGGTCCAGCATTTATATCACCGTGGCAACAAGCATGCTCGAGAATTCAAACCAAGGAGAGAGTGATGCCGCTAGTGAAAGGCATTTCAGTAATGAAGGCGAATAAAAATTCTTTTTTTACGCGGCTTTCATATCACATTTTTGTCATACGTTGTGAACTGGAAGGATTTCTGACGTGTCCTTGCAACATATGTCATAGACGTGTCCCGTTGCATGCTCATACAGTGGGATACATGTCCCTCTCAATCCCCTGAAAACAGGAGAGACCATGAACATAAAAAATGCAGCTTGCAAAAACATGAGGTGTGAACCTAGTCTTAGAAGACTGATGCAATGTATAGGAATTAGAAAAACTTCAACTGGACACATTTAAAGTAAAGAACAAGGTACTATTTGAGGTTTATGGGACGAGGGCGAGGTGACAGGTTCCTTTTAATTTTTAACCATAAAAACCTACCCATACTCTTCTATCATGTTACTTTTGTAACTTTTGTTCAAAAAAAGGACATAGCGTAGCTTCTGTCTTCTCCGTGACATGAGAATCATGTGGCGCTGTATCGTTCCCACATACTCGATGACACACCGTCTGTTGCCTTTTATCCTTGTCCCAGTGGTCTGCATTACCTAATGTTGACTCAGAAGATGACCACAGAGGTCAGGACAGCCTCAGGAGACGATTACAGCATGAGCTCTCATGTCTTAAGGAGAAATAAAACTAATTGGATTATTCAGCTATTTATTTTCTTGTTTGGCTCAAAAAGTGATAAATCGTAACGCATCAGTGACTGCAGAGGAGACGATATAACAGAATATAATAAGAATAAGCTTCTGTTCATACTATGTTGATATCGGAACATATTCATAATGCCAAGTAATTAAGTATATAAAAATCCACTATAGTACAAGCTCTAAAAAGCATAAATGTTATTAAAGATATAAATGAATAAATGACAAGTTATACTGCTCATCTCTTTCTGCTCTATAACATGCTGCCTGCAGATAGGACACTATAGGGCACATGTACTAAGGGTCCGCACAGCATATTTCAATCGACTTTTTCCGTTTAGCGACACATTTAACTTCGGTCTTTGTTGCACGCGATCGGATTTTGGTGCAATTGCACCAACTTTCATGCAACATAAATCGGGGGCGTGGCCGTTGGACAACCCGACTGATTCGGACTAAGCGCAGGATTTAACATTCAAAATTGTGTCGCAAGACATGCACTTACATGCACCGGGAAGAAGATGGTCAACTCCAGCGGACCTCAGCGGGGAAGCGACACATGCAGGAAATTGGATGCACGATCTTAGTGAATCGCGGCAGCTCCGAATCCTGGTCGAACAATGCACCTCGGGGATCGCGACAGGACGGGTAAGTAAATGTGCCCCTATGGGGTACATTTATCAGATGCTGGCGCCAGTGTATGATACTGCCCTTGCCTGCTAGCAGATCTATCAGGAGGCTCCTGTCCAGCGCCGGGGGAGGCTCCTGTGTCACCGAGGGGAATTCTATGCCCCATCCGTCCCGGCGTAGAATTGCGCCCTAGCCTGCGTCTAAATGGGTGCAGGCTATAAGCAGTGCGCAAGTGCAGGGAAGGAATGCCCCATGTCATACCATGTCCCTTTCACACTCCTCCACACTCACTTGGCGTTGAGTTGGCATATCATGAGAAATAGTTCTGTTTGGGTGCCAGGAATTGTGGCTATTTTAGGGCTTGTAGGCAGGATTTCAGGTCTATAAGCCCTGATAAATGGGGCCCTATATTCAATTTGCAATATTCTCTCTCTTTCAGGTATAACACAGTGTCCAATTTATTTGCGCCAGTTTTCTGTCTGACTTTGCACTGAAAAGAACGTGCAAACTGCTTGCACATGTATTTATAAAGTTTCCGCGCCAGTTCAGTGTCGTCCCTGCACTGTGCCCAACGCACCACAAAATTCTGCACCTAAAGGGGCGTTCCAGTGCCAATTCAGACTGTGCCTCACATTTATTACTGCGACTTAACAGCATTGTGTTGCATGCTCTAAGTTAAAGGTTTTTATACCAAAAAAAAGTTGGTGCACACTTCCGAGATTAATGAAGACCCTGAACCAGTTTTGATGAATCTGGCGCCCCCTGCACACTCCACTGGCAACTGCACATAGTAGAGACTGCACTAGTTTTTATAAATGTACAATCTACTCAGCCACTCTTGCTCTATAACATGATGGCCCACATTTACTAACAATGAGGAAAACTGCACTATGTGCAGCTCACCTCACTATCAAGCAGAGTGCACCTGATTTGTGAAGACCGGAGCACGGTCACGTGCATTTCACTTTGGCGTTGTAGCAAGTATCACATCAATATGTGGACTGTGTGTGTGCAACATTTATGTCGGACTTCCTACATAAATTTGGCAGCCTGTTTGAATATGCAATTGAAGGCCCCTTTCGGTGCACAGTATTGGGTCACGACGTGCACAGTATAATCCTCTCAGTTCCTCCTGCTCTGTAAGACACTGCCTGTAGATAGGGGACTTTATACAATTTGCTCAGCTCCCCATATTCTATAACATGCTGTCTGCAGATAGGACACTTTGTACAATCAGCTCAGCTCCCCATGTTCTATAACATGCTGCCTGCAGATAGAACACTTTATACAATCTGCTTAGCTCCCTATGTTCTATTACATGCTGCCTGCAGATAGGACACTTTATACAATCTGCTCAGCTCCCCGTGTTCTATAACATGCTGCCTGCAGATAGGACACTTTATACAATCTGCTCAGCTCCCGGTGTTCTATAACATGCTGCCTGCAGATAGAACACTTTATACAATCTGCTTAGCTCCCTATGTTCTATTACATGCTGCCTGCAGATAGGACACTTTATACAATCTGCTCAGCTCCCCGTGTTCTATAACATGCTGCTTGCAGATAGGACACTTTATACAATCTGCTCAGCTCTCCGTGTTTTATAACATGCTGCCTGCAGATAGGACACTGTAAAATTGGATTTGCTCTATACTGTACCTACATGTTACACTTATACCTCCAGTACAGGCTCCAATATAAGGTAGTATATGGCCATACAGCGACATATATTTGCTTTTAGTCTCCTGTATGTGAAGTATTCAGGACTCCTACTGTCTCCTCCTAGAGTACAGCCATTATTAACTCTGTTGGTGTCTCAATATTTTGCTCCAAGTGCTGGTTTATATCAAAGCTCATTGGGGCACATTTACTTACCCGGTCCTGTCGCGATCCAGTGGTGCGTTCTCCGTCGAGGATTCGGGTCTTCCGGCGATTCAAGGTAGTGCGCCCAATGTCCACCAGGTGTCACTGCTGCGCTGAAGTTCGCCGGAGTTCACCATCCTATCCTGGGTGCAGGTAAGCGCGTGTCAAGCGACACAATTTTTTTAAAAAACACTGCGGTTTTTCCGAATTTGTCAGGTTTTCCGACGGCCACGCCCCCCACATGCATGCATGCTGGCGCCGATGCGTCCCAATCCGATCAAGTGCGCCAAAAACCCGGGGCAATTCGGCGCAAACCAGTAATTTTCGGGAAACCCAACGAAAAAGAGCTATTCGGGCCCTTAGTAAATGACCCCCATTGTCTCTCCCTCTATAATACCCTGCTATCAAAAAAAATTCAGGATTTAAGCCTCAAAATCATTTGTGCAGTGTATCAGCTTTTTATTATATTGATATCATCATTATTTTGCCTTTTCTTCTGGGAAGCTCCATTTCCCATTAAACAACCTGTAATGGACTTTGATTTCTTTTCCAATTTCATGTCAATAATAAAGCTGATGCATGACTTATGTCCTTAATGGCAAACATTAGCATCAGGGAAACAATGACATATTCAAAATAACACTTATTGTTATGCCAACCTTGGTTCAAAAGTCAATGTCGAGCACAAATTGCCCCCATGCAATTATACCTGTCTGTATCCTGCATTCATAGGGATTATCAAATTGATAAATACTATAATACAAACATAAAAAGAATGTAGACAAAAACTGCAAAAAAATGCAGCTATTCACTGCTCACCAGTACTCACTGTTGTACCCAATACATTGAGACCATTTAAAGAACGCTCAAAACAAGAATAAATAACAAAAAGGGAAAAAAAAAATTTCAGCTCACCTGCCCTTTGTAGCCATTTATCAGATGTCGGAGCTCGGATAGAAGAGGGTAAATCCAGCAACCAAGCAGACATGAAAACGGAGGTGTAATAAAACTTTATTTCACCTTTGTTTAAAAAATGTTAAAAATTGTACCATAATGGAAAAAACTGATGCATTTCGAACATACAGAGAGTTCTTAACCATAGTCTGAACACGATAAGGTACAAGTTCATTATATGTGGTTTTTAGACGAAAGTAGACGGCAATCGAGTCACAGGTTACGTAACACCGTAAAAAAAAGAAAGAAAAAAATCTACATAAATCCGAATTTAAGGGGAAGGTGATATAGGGGAATGACAAGCTGCAACTTCTGGCACAGAGCCATGATAAATTTCCCTTATGGAACAGAGGGAGGGGGGAAATGCTTCTGCACAGTGTAACATTCTGTGAAGCTACAGCATGGAGGGGCTTTGGTAACACCTCTGATAGTCAGGAAAGTTGCTGTGCTGTTTGATCCCATTGACACCCTGTGATCACAGCTGCAGGGTGCCGATGTGTAGCAGGAGCCCACTTTCTCTGCACCTTAGTGGTGTCATTAAGGGAACTTCTTTAAAAAGCTAATATGGTGCACAAGAGGACCTGTTAGTAGCCTTGACATGTCTGTTTTAGTATTTAGTATATGAAGGCATTTACAAGAAAATAACCATACGCCTGACTGTCAATTCATTCATAAAGTTCTAGCAGGAATAACAGAGGAACGGTACAATGGAAAGTGATAATATAAAAAATATTCTGCAGCGCTGTTGTATTATGGGGAATATAAGTATTTACTAAACTAGATATATGAGGGGTGTTGGATGTTCCTCTTTAAATACTTTGGGTTTTCCTTACATATTTTATCTCTCCCATTCAGTGTTATGTTCACATTCATCTCAATAAGCTGCAGTAATGTCATGTACAGACAATGGACGATTATCCAGAAGTCTGGCGGCCTCTGCTGCCCTCCACCTACCACCACCTCCACTGCCATTATCCTTCACTGTCTTACTATACCTTATAAATACAAGACTCATCAAGTGTCTCTAAAGTTCTTGCTTAATGTTCCCCTGGAGAAAGTAAAACAGTATAAAACTTTACCAGACATATATGCATGTAAATTTGCCTAGCGGAAGCCATAAATATCTAAGCTCTTGAGGCGAGATGAAAATCTCGCCTCAGGCGGCAGAATGCAGAGCCCTTTAAAGAGTAGCAAAATTTTCCGCTCTAATGTGGATGATTTATATGCGGAGCGCAGCAGGGCCTTTCCTGCTGCTGCAGTTGGTGTGTTCTATGCAGTGACACGGGCGGTGGGTGATGACGTCACGATGCCTGTGTCACTGTGCAGAGCTGTTGCTCGCAGAAGAGCCGCGAGAAGACGGGACCCGCGCACCATAGTAGCAGCCTGTCTGCAGGTAGTTATAATTTTTATTATTTTTCTTGTACTCTTGTTAACCAAATGTGGCAAATAAGTGGCGAATACTAATATAACGGGGTAGGGAGGCTTCTGTATACAGTATATTTATATTATTTATATGTGGCAAGAATAATTTTAAACGGGAAGGGGGGGTGCTGTGTATATATGATTTAGGAGCACAGTGTTGTTATCCAGATGACTTTATACTGTAAGTGACTGTGGTATTTTTAGGGACGCCGGGTGGAGATATGCTGCACGGAGCTGAAGATATCTGGCCGTGAATTCATCAGTGATATGTCAAAGAACCTGAAACAAAGTCCTACTGATGGAGATCTATAAGATACTAGATGCTATTAATGACTCTTAGAACCTGTAGTCAGTCACAGAGTGTCTAGTTTTCAGCATTTACTAAACAGGGAGCGGGTAATGGAACAGGAATGGGGGGGCGGGCAGCATTTTAATATTCACCTCAGGCAGCAAATATGCTAGAATCGGTCCTGCTCATCCTCATAGACTAAAAGCTCTTGTGTCACCTCCACATGCTCATAGACTGTAAGATCTTGTGTCACCCCCTCATCCTCATAGACTGTAAGCTCTTGTGTCACCCCCTCATCCTCATAGACTGTAAGCTCTTGTGTTACCCCCTCATCCTCATAGACTGTAAGCTCTTGTGTCATCCCCTCATCCTCATAGACTGTAAGCTCTTGTGTCACCCCCTTCATCCTCGTAGACTGTAAGCTCTTGTGTCACCCCTTCATCCTCATAGACTGTAAGCTCTTGTGTCACCCCCTCATCCTCATAGACTGTAAGCTCTTGTGTCACCCCCTTCATCCTCATAGACTGTAAGCTCTTGTGTCACCCCTTCATCCTCATAGACTGTAAGCTCTTGTGTCACCCCCTCATCCTCATAGACTGTAAGCTCTTGTGTCACCCCCTCATCCTCACAGACTATAAGCTCTTGTATCATCCCCTCATCCTCATAGACTGTAAGCTCTTGTGTCACCCCCTTCATCCTCACAGACTGTAAGCTCTTGTGTCACCCCTTCATCCTCATAGACTGTAAGCTCTTGTATCATCCCCTCATCCTCATAGACTGTAAGCTCTTGTGTCATCCCCTCATCCTCATAGACTGTAAGCTCTTGTGTCATCCCCTCATCCTCATAGACTGTAAGCTCTTGCGTTCACCCTCATCCTCATAGACTGTAAGCTCTTGTGGCAACCCCTCATCCTCATAGACTGTAAGCTCTTGTGTCACCCCCTCATCCTCACAGACTATAAGCTCTTGTATCATCCCCTCATCCTCATAGACTGTAAGCTCTTGTGTCACCCCCTTCATCCTCATAGACTGTAAGCTCTTGTGTCACCCCCTCATCCTCATAGAGTCGACTGTAAGCTCTTGTGTCACCTCTTCATCCTCATAGACTGTGAGCTCTTGTGTCACCCCCACATAATCATAGACTGTAAGCTCTTTTGTCACCCCCTCATCCCCATAGACTGTAAGCTCTTGTGTCACCCCCCTTCATCCTCATAGACTGTAAGCTCTTGTGTCACCCCCTCTTCCTCATAGACTGTAAGCTCTTGTGTCCCCCTCATCCTCATAGACTGTAAGCTCTTGTGTCACCCCCTCATCCTCATAGACTGTAAGCTCTTGTGTCAACCCCCTGATCCTGACATACTGTAAGCTCTTGTGTCTCCCCCTCATCCTCATAGACTGTAAGCTCTTGTGCCACCCCCCTCATCCTCATAAACTGTAAGCTCTTGTGTCACCCCTTCATCCTCATAGACTGTAAGATCTTGTGTCCTCCCCTCATCCTCATAGACTGTAAGCTCTTGTGTCACCCCCTCATCCTCATAGACTGTAAGCTCTTGTGTCACCCCCTCATCCTCATAGACTGTAAGCTCTTGTGTCACCCCCTCATCCTCATAGACTGTAAGCTCTTGTGTCAACCCCTCATCCTCATAGACTGTAAGCTCTTGTGTCACCCCCTCATCCTCCTAGACTGTAAGCTCTTGTGTCATCCCCTCATCCTCATAGACTGTAAGCTCTTGTGTCACCCCATCATCCCCATAGACTGTAAGCTCTTGTGTCACCCCCTTCATCCTCATAGACTGTAATCTCTTGTGTCACCCCCTCTTCCTCATAGACTGTAAGCTCTTGTGTCACCCCCTCTTCCTCATAGACTGTAAGCTCTTGTGTCACCCCCTCATCCTCATAGACTGTAAGCTCTTGTGTCACCCCCTCATCTTCATAGACTGTAAGCTCTTGTGTCACCCCTCCATCCTCATAGACTGAAAGCTCTTGTGTCACCCCCTCATCCTCATAGACTGTAAGCTCTTGTGTCACTCCTCTTCCTCATAGACTGTAAGCTCTTGTGTCACCCCTCCATCCTCATAGACTGTAAGCTCTTGTGTCACCCCTCCATCCTCATAGACTGTAAGCTCTTGTGTCACTCCTCTTCCTCATAGACTGTAAGCTCTTGTGTCACCCCCCTCATCCTCATAGACTGTAAGCTCTTGTGTCACCCCCTCATTCCCATAGACTGTAAGCTCTTGTGTCACCCCCCCTTATCCTCATAGACTGTAAGCTCTTGTGTCTCCCCCTCATCCTCATAGACTGTAAGCTCTTGTGTCACCCCCTCATCCTCATAGACTGTAACATCTTGTGTCGCCCACTCATCCTCATAGACTGTAAGCTCTTGTGTCGCCCCCTCATCCTCATAGACTGTAAGCTCTTGTGTCACCCCCTCATCCTCATAGACTGTAAGCTCTTGTGTCACCCCCTCATCCTCATAGACTGTAAGCTCCTGTGCTCTTGTGATCAGGGCCCTCACTCCTTTTGTTCCATATGACTGTTTGCATTTGTAATGAAATGATATTATTATAATTATAATAGTATTATATTATGACATTGTATAAGTATATTGGGTCATATATGCTATTTGTATTTTGACATCTGAAAAAAAATTGGAGCTGTGCGCCAGTTTTCTGTAGGATTCTGCACAGGTATTTAAGAGTTATCTGCACCACAGACACGTGTCACACTCATCCTTTTTGTGGCACGGCTGCACTATTCTTTACGTGATGCAAATTTCCGAACTGAAGGGGACGTTCCGGTGCTCAGTGGGTCTTAGCACCAGATTTATCATGAGTCCACCAGAAATGTGTTGCACGTCTCATGTTACACAAGGTGCACAAAAAAAAAATAAGTGTTGCAGGGGGCGCCAGATTCATTAAGAACAGTGGGGCAGATTTACTTACCCGGCCCATTCGTGATCCAGCAGCACGTTCTCTGCTGCGCTGAAATGCATCTGATCGCGCCGCAATACACCGAGCCGGACCAGGTGAAGGTAAGCGCTTCCCAAGCGACACATTTTCGGTTATGAAATGCGGCAGGTTTTTCCGAATACGTCGGGTTTTCGTTCGGCCACGCCCCCCGATTTCCGTCGCGTGCATGCCAGTGCCGATGCGCCACAATCCGATCGCGTGCGCCAAAATCCCGGGGCAATTCAGGTACAATCGGCGCAAATCGGAAATATTCGGCTAACACGTCGGGAAAATGCGAATTGGGCCCTTAGTAAATGACCCCCAGTGGCGCCAGACTGCACTGTTCTTAGTAAATGTGCCCCTTTATTTCTAAATGTGGAAGAAAATGTTCATCGATGAGCAACAAAACTGAGAGCCCACTACTGTTTCTATAATCTATATGATTATGATTTGTAAAGCGCTACAGAATTTGATGGTGCTATATAAATAATGATTATTATGATTCTGCATGATAATAATTCTGTATATCTCTACACACTCTATGTATATACTGCCCTCTGCTGGTGCTATAGAAGATTACATCTGAAGCATGGAATGGATCCAGCCTAGTGCGTCCCTGAATAATGTTACATGGAACTGGATCACGTTTGTATGAAGAATTGAGAATCCCAATTTTTAATTGTTGAAAAAATATATGCATGGTGATGTGTATCAATGGGGAAAAGAGAGAAAAGTAGTAGTAGATAGATACTGTAGATAGACAGATACAGCCGATGGAAAGATAGCTAGATACTAGAATATAGGAGAAAATCCAGTAATTTTTTTTTCTTTATCACTCTCTTTCCAATCATAGAGTTATGTGCTGCTCTCATATTCTGTCTCATACATAGTATATATTTTTACTAATGGGGTAAGATGTGCAAATTACACATGTATCCTTTAATAAGGACATTATATAACTCTATAACATATAGATAAAGCCATAAGCAGCACACCCTGTACGTAGGATGTTGTACATTGGAGGCTCTGCTGAGGTCAGGTCTTTATTCATAAACATTCCTTGTATACATTATCTAGCAGGATATGCTTCCAGGAATCCTTGTATCCTAAATTTACATGACCCTGGGATGTACTGCTCTTATTGATACCATAATCTAGCAGTATCCTGGGAAGTGACTGCCTCAAGGCTAACAAGGAAGATATTATTCAGAGAATGGGTTGTTTTCCTTCCATTAAAAGCCTTGAATAACTTATGTATGACTTGTATCTGTAATATCATTCACTCTACCAGTGAGCAATCCCACTGATTTCCTATTGTCATGTAAATGAATGAATGGATATAGTACTCTGAAACCCTGAAGGTATTCCACATCTGTCCAACAAAATGTTCTAAATTTATGGAACCTGTTCTCAAGTGTGCCCTAACCATGGGCAGCATGCCACCTCTGAGAAGCCATCAGATATTATAGATGAAATAATATATGGCCTTATTTGTACATGTATGTGGAACATTGTCATACCTCAATCATACATCTTAATTTTTTTTATGGAGAAAGAGGGACACTGCACTACAGAATTTTTTTAATGCTACATTTCCTGTAGCAAAACCACACTCTAAATGCCCCCCCCCCCCATAATGTATGATGCCCTCCTACTGTGTCCCTTACTGTATAATGTGTCAGGATCAGGGGTAGTGGACCCATTGTACCACACCTGGGAGCGCAATTACTGGACACCTGGGAGCAGAATCTAAGTGGAACCCGGTCTTCACCAGAGCCCGCCGCAAAGCGGGTTGGTCTTGCTGCAGCGGGGTACCACCAAATCTCTCAACAGGTGCGACTTTGCTCGCGGTGGTGGCCAAGGTGAAGTACAGAATCGTAAGGCTTGAAACGTAGTCGAGGGCAGGCAGGAGGTCGGGACAGGTGCAACATCCCCCACTGGGGCCTAGCCTTAAAGGTGAGGCCTGGAGACAGCCGGGGCCCGCGGTACCGGAGTGGCTGGCGGTTGCGGCCTAAGCACGCTATTGTCACGGTGCTTGGTACGGGGGAACCGGAGGGCTGTCCTACAGCCTGGCAGGTCTCCAGCAGGGTGGTGTTGGCAAGAAAAGATGAGGGAGAGGCTGCTATAGCGGATCTCCCTGGGGCAACCCCTTAATGTCCCGAGTGTGAGTCTCTGGGTGATGGACAGGGTGCCGGTGATGAAGGCAGCCGTATTAGCAGGGACCAGACGGAGGCAGAAGTTGAAGCAAACAACTTACAGTTTATTGCAACCGGCAGGAACTGCAGAAAACGTGCCATTAACAGGTAGATGGAGTGCCGAGATGTGAGTTGGAGGGAGCCTCAGGAGATAGTTCACCAGCCTGGATGTAGAGGGCAGGCTGGGTGGCAGCTGTGTCCTTATAGGAAGCTTCAGCTTGTCCTGTAGAGCTTCAGGTATCACCCTTGAAGGTAGGAATGATACCCCTTTCCTCACTACCCTACTCTAGTCTAATAGCTCCACTCTTCAGAGGCAGGGGCTAGGCTCTTCCTGCTCTGGTATGGGCCAGACTGAGATTTCTCACGCACACACTCTCTAGGATTCTCCTTGCTGAAAGAACTCCAGAACATTCTGGGCCAGAGGTTTTATTACCTCCCTTTGGTCAGGTGGTGGCTGCTCCTCCAATCACATCTCAGCTACAGAGCACAGGATGTAACACAGACATTGGTTGACATAATTACATCATACATTAACATCTGCCTTGCCAGGCAGGATTAACCACTGCAATTTCCCCTTGATCCTATAAGGACCATGTAGTGTAATGTGGTGTTACCTACAGGTGGGACGTATTCGCAAGCACTACCTCGCCATTGCATCGGCGAGGGTGTTGCATACCCCGGGGGCAATTGAAAGAGCCGCCCTCGGCTCGACTACAGATGGTTTGGGGCACAGAGGGGGCTAAGGGCACTTCTAGGAAGTGCAGGCTATGTGAGGTGTAGGGACAAACCGCCCATGGTCCTGGAGACAGGCACCTGGGTTGGTGTCGGACTAAGACAAAAATATAGCTGTATGACAGTTGGTCGCTGACGCCATTAAACCGAACTGTACAGTAGGAAAGGTGTGGTGTCATGTCCTGTAATCCACTCCTTGCACCAAGGCCTGTATATTTGTTTGATCAACGCTTCTTCCCTGGCGGCAATTAAATGGTGTCTATATGCATACATTGGCATATGTGACACAAGTACCTCCTGACTGACAACCTTACCCATGTATGAGTGGCATCCAGGTGCTATCTGTGTAACACCCCCGGTCCCCTAAAGACCCGCAGTTTACGGACTACCCCCATGTGCAAACCTCAGTTTGAGGGATCAGGTAGCGGTCAGTGTTTTACATAAAAGACGGTCCGACACAGCCACACTACAACCTGAAAAGCCTATGAAAGGGTTAATGCAGACTACTGGCATATATTGACAGTGTGCAACAGGTTAATTCACATTGGCTTAGGAGCCCAATGGGTACGCATCTTAAACGTTACAAACGTTACAGAGGTAGAGAGGCTACTCAGGGTAGCACGATAGTAAATGTCTCTTTTCCTGAAAAGGAAAGGCATAAAAAAGTGCAAACAGAATGTCCGTACCTAAAAGGAAGGCATTAAGTGCAGAATAATAATAAATTACATTGCAACTTTTCCTGGAGGTTGGCAAAAGTCTCTCAGAAGGTCTCTAGTAACCAAGTCCATCTTCTGGGTACAGCCCTTGATGTGGGGAAAAGTGCAATGAAGAAGCAAAGGGTCTCCTCTATTTGGAGAGGGACAGAGTCCTTTGAAGAAATCTCTGCTGTGGCAGAGGAAGGGTGCTATCATAGCACATAATCTCTTGACTGAGATAAATAAGGGTAAGAGTCTCAGGACAGTCTCTGGCTCTTTGGGGTAAATGGAGAAATATACAATATGTACATAGGGCATAGTTCCTGTAGAGGGCGACAGCCCTTCAGGCCTTACTCCGCATCTTCGCTGGGTTCCACAGGGACAGGATCCAGAGTCAATAGGGAATCCTGTGCTTCCTCAGCGGGAGTAGGTGCCGGCTGGGGACACCCGGTGGCAGCAGTGGGTACTGCAGGCGCAGCAACAACCTCCGGACCTTCAGGGGGAGGAGCGCTGTCGCTCGGGGTGTCGGCGGTTCCAGCCGGGGGCTCAACTGAGCCAGGGACCACAGAGGGGTCCATGAAGAAATAAATGGGAACCTGCGGCAGCGCCGCGGCTCCTAAGCTCCCGCTGCGGATCTGCCGGCCATATACCGCTGGGCCTCCTTCTCTCGGCGTCGCTGCTCCGAGACAGCGTCTCGGAGTCGCCGGCGGGTGGCCTCACCTCGGCCTTGAGGCTGCGGAGGTTTCGGTGCTGGGGCTCGTGGCTCCGGTTCGGGTTCGGATCTCCTTGGGCGACATGCAGGGGCCGGAACAGGAGCAGGAACCACCGGAGGGTCAGGAGCTACCATCGCGGGGCTAGCAGGCCGTGTAGCCGGAGGGGTAGGCCTCGGAGCAGGTGGAGCGGCCATACCAGGCCCAGGCGTTGGCTCCGCAGGAGTCGGGGCCTCTCCACGTGGCGCCTCCACGTGGGCCCGCGCTACCGGGATGGCAGCCGGGATAGGGACGAGGATCCGCCCGGGTGGAATCTGGTACTGCGTCACCGTGTGGTAGCAGGTCCGGGTGACGAAAGCCCGAGTAATTCCTCGGTGCAGCCGATGTCCCGCGGAAGGTCTTCGGACAGGCTGCGCGGAGACTACCACCATCGTCTCTAGGACTTCATAAAATTCAGGACGCTCCACAGGAGGGAAGGGCGGAGGACCCCACATGATGTAGTCCTCTCTGCTCAACATCCACTTGAGATCTGGCGCTTCTCTGAGGCAGGGCAGGAAGTCCGCCTCGAGCCAGTGGGAGGAGTCCAAGTCCTTCCCGCCAAGAGCTGTGGCGGGCTCTAATTTTTCCTGCGCCACAGGAGGCGGGGTTCGCGCCATTCGCGCGTGGGTGGAGCTTTGTGCGTCATCTGGATTTCCCGCCAGTGAAGGTTTTGGCGGGCTGGAATTATTTGCTGCGCCACAGTTTCTGAGGTAAAAATCTTCAGGCGCGGCAGCGCCGGATGTAGCAGAGCTGATACAGTTCTTGCCAGGATTAACCTCTGGAGTGCTGGAGCGCCGCTCGGCAGCACGTGGCAGCAGTATAACGCAGTTCAGAAACACACAAGTCCTTAGGCCTAAACCCGGATGGCAGCAGGGTTAGGCAGCACAGTCTTTGTAATAAAGTACAGTCTTTAATGCCGTGATAAGGCACAGAAGTAAATATCCTGTTCGTGACGCCACTTGCAACATCCCCCACCGGGGCCTAGCCTTAAAGGTGAGGCCTGGAGACAGCCGGGGCCCGCGGTACCGGAGTGGCTGGCGGTTGCGGCCTAAGCACGCTATTGTCACGGTGCTTAATACGGGGGAACCGGAGGGCTGTCCTACAGCCTGGCAGGTCTCCAGCAGGGTGGTGTTGGCAAGAAAAGATGAGGGAGAGGCTGCTATAGCGGATCTCCCTGGGGCAACCCCTTACTGTCCCGAGTGTGAGTCTCTGGGTGATGGACAGGGTGCCGGTGATGAAGGCAGCCGTATTAGCAGGGACCAGACGGAGGCAGAAGTTGAAGCAAACAACTTACAGTTTATTGCAACCGGCAGGAACTGCAGAAAACGTGCCATTAACAGGTAGATGGAGTGCCGAGATGTGAGTTGGAGGGAGCCTCAGGAGATAGTTCACCAGCCTGGATGTAGAGGGCAGGCTGGGTGGCAGCTGTGTCCTTATAGGAAGCTTCAGCTTGTCCTGTAGAGCTTCAGGTATCACCCTTGAAGGTAGGAATGATACCCCTTTCCTCACTACCCTACTCTAGTCTAATAGCTCCACTCTTCAGAGGCAGGGGCTAGGCTCTTCCTGCTCTGGTATGGGCCAGACTGAGATTTCTCACGCACACACTCTCTAGGATTCTCCTTGCTGAAAGAACTCCAGAACATTCTGGGCCAGAGGTTTTATTACCTCCCTTTGGTCAGGTGGTGGCTGCTCCTCCAATCACATCTCAGCTACAGAGCACAGGATGTAACACAGACATTGGTTGACATAATTACATCATACATTAACATCTGCCTTGCCAGGCAGGATTAACCACTGCAATTTCCCCTTGATCCTATAAGGACCATGTAGTGTAATGTGGTGTTACCTACAGGTGGGACGTATTCGCAAGCACTACCTCGCCATTGCATCGGCGAGGGTGTTGCACAGGCAGCACGGGATCAAAGTCAGTAGCAAGCAGGAGGTCACAACAGGAATCACAATAACACTGGATAATCCATAGGGAGGCTTTCTCTTAGGTATAGAGTGCAAAGATCCGGCAGGGGACACCGGAAGGAGCCGAATCATGTTTTACCGGCGGGTTACGCAAATTTTTCAGTTTTGCGCCGATTTTCCCTGTATTGCCCCAGGATTGTGGCGCATGCGAACGGATTGTGGCGCATGGGTGCCAACACGTACGCGATGGAAATCGGGGGCGTGGCTGAACGAAAACCCGACGGATTCCGAGAAACCGACGCATTTTTAAAAAAAAGTGTTGCGGGACACGCACTTACCTTCACCAAGTATAGGATCGTGCACTCCGGCGGGCCTCGAGGAACTTCAGGGCAGCAGCGACACCTGGTCGACGTCGGAGAAACTGCCTTAGTGAATCGCCAGAAGACCCAAATCCACCGCAGAGAACGCGCCGCTGGATCGCGAATGGACCGGGTAAGTAAATGTGCCCCACAGTGTCACTTCAGCCCCCGGCTGGTATATGTGCTGCGACTTTTGGTGCATTTTGCGCCTTTTTGAAAGAAAAATCCCAGACACATATAGAACATAAGATTATTTATTAAAGGGCGAAAGCCAATTTAATGAATCTGATGAGTAGCAGAGCTCCAAAGACAGACAAAGAACTTTTCCAAGGAGCCGCCTAATGATAAATGACCTCCAGTGTGTTTCCTGAAGAAACTGAGATCTCAGATATGTCTCTCCACTAACAACAATATTCCCAATATGATATTTTTTTACCTTACAGCAAAGAAGAAGTTTCCACACTGAGACAAAGATTTTTGGTCATTTTTTGGAAGTGTTTCAAATCACATGATACTTCAATTGGTACCCACATGCCACTTCCTGCCTGTTTTCACATCACCTAGCAACCCATTGGTTGAAAATGCTTTGCACCTTCAGAGTGCAATGCGTTCTTGATGCGTCTCCATAGATTTGTATGGTGCTTTTTTCACACGCATAGACATTTCACAGACTTTCACGCAGGTTAAAAAAAACCTGTGTGTGCGCGTGAAAAAAAAGTCTGCCAAAACCCGTTGAATACAATGGGTCAGAGTGTAATGCGAGTTTTGAACGTCAAAAGCACGCACAGAACTTGCCGATGATAAATGCAAGTGTAAAAGGGGCCGAAAACTTGCCATTTCTTTAGACAGTAGATCACTATGCACCAAAAGCCATTTAGCTGTTTAAAGCACTTAACACCCACTATGTAAACTTAGTATTTGTCTGGCACGGTACGCTATGTTCCTTCCACTGTTCTCCTCTCTGAGCTATATATAGCTCTCTTGAAATTGTAATAAACATCATTAAAGGGGTTTTCCCCCGAATGAAAGGGATAGGGCCTAGCTTGCTGATCAGTGAGGGTCTTAGTGCTGAGACCACCACAGATTGCGAAAACATGGGGTCTGGGGAGTGCGGCGCTCCATAGAGATTAATGGAGCAGAACGGTCACGCAAGGCCATGTGACGGAGCGCAAAGGGGTCTGACGGGCCCCTAATTTTCGCGATCTGTGGAGGTCTCAGCTCTGAGACCCCCACTGATCACAAAGTTAGGCCCTATCCAGTGGATAGGGCCTAACTTTCGTTTGTGGGAAAACCCTTTTAAACAAAGTTAGGATTTCTTAAAACTTTCCATAATATTATTGCTATTGAACTTTCATTGAAAGGTTCTGAACTGGTTTGTGACCTGCGCCATCTAGTGGACAGTTTATCTCTCTACTGATGAATATACAGGATGTCTATACATTTTTGCAGATTTATCAAGTGTCTGAAAGTCAGAATATTTCCAGTTGCCCATGGCAACCAATCACAGCTGCCCTTTCAAATATTCATGTGCACTGGTAAAATGAAAGCTGAGCTGTGATTGGTTGCCATGGGCAACTGGAAATATTCTGACTTTCAGACACTTGATAAATCTGCCCCATTGCGTTTTCCCGACGTGTTACCCGAATATTTCCGTTTTACGCCGATTTCCCCTGAATTGCCCCGGGATTTTGGCGCCACGCCCTCCGATTTCCGTCGCGTGCATCGGCGCTGGCATGCACGCGACGGAAATCAGGGGGCGTGGCCGATTGAAAACCCGACGGATTCTGAAAAACCGCCGCTTTTTTAAAAAAAAAGTGTTGCGGAGCTTGCACTTACCTTCACTAGGAATAGGCCGGTGAACTTGAGTGCGTTCCGATGCTCTTCAGCGCAGCAGCGCCACCTGGTGGACTTAATGAATCCCGGCCGGACCCGAATCCACCGCAGAGAACGCACCGCTGGATCGCGAATGGACCAGGTAAGTAAATCTGCCCCAGTGTTCCCTCTATCAGATGAATAAGGTATCACATCTAAAGGGGAATTACCATGAAGAAAAGTTTCTTAAATATACTCAGAATAACAAAATAACACATTGGGCCAGATTTACTCACCCGGTCCATTCGCGATCCAGCGGCGCGTTCTCTGCGCTGGATTCGGGTCCAGCCGGGATTCATTAAGGTAGTTCCTCCGCCGTCCACCAGGTGGCGCTGCTGCGCTGAAAAGCATCCGAACGGGCTGGAGTTCACAGAGCCAGGCTGAGTGAAGGTAAGTAAGTGCAAGCTCCGCAACTGATTTTTTTTTTAACTGCGGCGGTTTTTCCAAATACGTCGGGTTTTCGTTTGGCCACGCCCCCCGATTTCCGTCGCGTGCATGCCAGCGCTGATGCGCCACAATCCGATCGCATGCGCCAAAATCCCAGGGGAATTCAGGGGAAATCGTCGCAAATCGGAAATATTCGGGTAACACGTCGGGAAAACGCGAATTGGGCCCTTAGTAAATGACCCCCATTCTCTTATTTAATGTTATTAACAAAAAGTACAGCATTTTACAGATATAAGTCCAACCCGTCTCTATCAGTCCTGATGTGTATACAATTTTAGTTGTCCCTGGATCCGACTGTAAAACTCCTTTAAAGGAAACCTACCACTTGAAGTGGTAGGTGTAAGATGCATATACCGAGCACCAGATCAGAGCACCAGATCAGGGCCGCTGTATCACGGTTTAAACACTTTTTATTCTTTACAACCGAAGGAGCTTCGGCGCACCAAGCGCGCAACCGTGTGCACGTGACGTCACCGGCTCTCCTTCACTTCCTAAGTAGATGCACCGAAGCTCCTTCGACTGTAAAGAATAAAAAGTGTTTAAACCGCGATACTATGGTTTAGGACACTCATGAAAGTAAGCTCCGGCACCAGCTCACCCTGATCTGGTGCTCAGTATATGCATCTTACACCTACCATTTCAAGTGGTAGGATTCCTTTAAGCGTAGTTATAAAAGCAGTCGGTCTGTTAGAAGTCTCTATCACCACTCCAGTTAATGTCAGGGATAGATAATCTCCAGTAGTGTTTTCCAGCACTTCATGCACTGGAAATATATATTATACAATATATCTGATTGGCTTCTAAAAAAGGAGAACTGTGAAGAAAAAAACTGAAAAGTGGGAGTGTTTTTTCTGGGTATGTGGATTGGGTAAAGGAAAGAGGGTGTGTATTTTTCCCTAACCCTGATAGGTGGATACTCTGAAATGAAAGAGAAATGCAAAAAAAAAAGATTTTTTGTTTAAAATAGTCTGTAGAGGATTTATAGCGGAGGTAGAAAACCATTTTAGGAAAAATATAGAAATAGTCGAGTATACAGGCGGTCCCCTCTTAAGAACACCTGACTTACAGACAACCCCTAGTTACAAACGGACCCCTGAATGTTGGTAATTTACTGTACTTTAGCCTTAGGCTACAATAACAATTATCAAAGATGTCTGCAATTAAGATTTATTGTTAATTCTTATGACAACCCAACATTTTTAAAATCCAATTGTCACAGAGACCAAAAAGATTTTGGCTGGGGCTACAATTATAAAGTATACAGTTCCGACTTGCATACAAATTCAACTTAAGAACAAACCTCCGGACCCTATCTTATATGTAACCCGGGGACCCGTGTATTTATGGTTGAGTTTGGAATTTAGTTAAATGTAAAATAGAAGAACTGTGTGAATAATGGAATTACATAGTTACTATTGGGATAAAGATAAAAAAACTATGGGGCTTATTTAAGGGTCCGTGGACCGCACTTTCATCGGATGTTCCGACGTTTTCGGGTTTTGCATGGCTGGGACAGGTATTTAGAAGGGGATTGTGTCGCACGTGATTGGATTTTGGCGCAATCGTGTCGGCTTTCGTGAGACCGCAACGGGAGGTGGGGGGTGGGGGCGTTGGTCGATCCGACTGATTTGGACTCAGCGCAGGATTTAACTTTAAAATTGTGTCGCAAGACAATGCACTTACATGCACCAGGAAGAAGATGGTGCACTCTGTCGGACCTGATCGGGGAAGCGACACATGCAGGATATCGGGCGCACAATCTTAGTGAATTGCGGTACACTGCATTCCAGCCGGACATTTCGGATTGGGGAAGATGCCAGGGACTGGTAAGTAAATGTGCCCCTATATCTTTCTTTTTGTATTTAAATGCCTACTACTATGTCAACACCATGACCCCGTAAGAAGCCTGAAGACACGAATCCGGGGTCATGCGAGATGCTTGGTGGTTTTTAACTATTCATGCGGATGTTTTTATCCTTTTTTTAGGATAAAAAATAAATAATTCTTTCTCAGTACTTGTGTGATCTGCACTATATGCTTGCCCTCGTGTGCAGGACCCAGGACGGGTTACAGGCATTAATGCGTCTCATTGCTGATAACGAAGAACCCTGATAATCTAAGCACATTGTCATCTCACAGCACTACAGGGATCATAATGTGTCTGCTTAGATAGTCCCCACCTACACTGTGGAATCTTACACTGACCATCACTGAGTGATAGGAGCTAAAACATCACTAAAACTGAGTACAATTTGGGGGTGGCTGAGTGGGTAGCACTTCTGCCTTGCAGCGCTGGAGTCCTGGCTCTAATCCCACCCAGGTCAACATCTGCAAAAGAGTTTGTATGTTCTCTCCATGTTCTCTCCCATACTCCAAAAACATACTGATAGGTTGTTTAGATTGTGAGCCCCATGGGGACAGGGACCAATTTGTCATGCTTTGTGCAGCACTGCATAATTTGTGTGCGCTATATAAATAAAGGATAATTATTTTTAAAGTAAGGGGTTACAAATTATGTTTATTGTGTAACTTTCTTTCATGGGCAAATCCTCCTAAGGGGTTGTCCAGGAGTAGTTAATGTGTACCCCTCATTTTAAAAACTTTTGATATGTTGTAGAGCATGTAATTTAAAGCCCTTCTGCAATTGGATTGGTTACCCAAATCTTGCTCCTTTCACTTCTATTCAGCAGACTTCCCCCTGCTATCAGCCTCTGTCCCTCAGATGACCATTCCTAGGCACATCCCGTATTCTATGAGCTGTGAGAATGTACATATGAGACACCCCCCACCCTCTCTTCTCTCTCCCTCCACTGCTTTCAGCTGATTTCTTCATGTGCTGCCAGGAGCCCTAACTAATGTGATAACAACACACCTACACTCTTATCTCTCCCTGTACACCCACGGATTTCCCTACACTTGTATATAAACAAATCATCCACCAGAAGCTGCAGCTCCTACATGTCTCCTCTCACCCTTCACCTCATGTTTGCAGCAGGAAATGTCAGACAGGAGAGGGGAGAGAGAGCAGAAATAATGTGCTCTGTGTGCTCAGAATGAAGGTGACCCTTTAAAGGAAACCTACGACTTGAAGTGGCAGGTATAAGAAGGAAATAACGAGCACCAGCTCAGGGTGAGCTGGTGCCGGAGCTTATTTTTGTTAGTGTTTTAAACCGCTGTATCGCGGTTTAAAACACTTTTAAAACTTTATAGCCGAAGCTGCTTCGGCGCAGGCAGGTACGCGCTCGGCGCTTACCATGCGCACGGCTACATAGGAAGTGAAGGAGAGCCGCGTGCATGGTAAGCGCCGAGCGCGTACTTCCCTGCGCCGAAGCAGCTTCGGCTATAAAGTTTAAAAAGTGTTTTAAACCGCAATACAGCGGTTTAAAACACTAACAAAAATAAGCTCCGGCACCAGCTCACCCTGAGCTGGTGCTCGGTATTTCCTTCTTATACCTGCCACTTCAAGTGGTAGGTTTCCTTTAAAGTTTGATTTGTATGCCCTATCCATAGGATAGGGGAAAACAATCTGAACAGCGAGGATGATGGCCATTCTTCAAAGATCTTGAGAATAGTGGTTCCATTTTCAGAAATGCCTACCACAGCACTCGACTACCTCTGGCACTATCATAGTAAATGAGAGTGCTGGCGATAACCGAGCGCTGTGCTCTGCACTAGACAATACATCCATAGAATGTAATAATGCATTGTTTTTGTGATGGGTGGGGGTCCCAGCAGTTAGCCCCCCACTGATCAGATTGTTTTCCTCTATCCTGAGGATAGGGGATAACAATTGAGCTTGGAACAACTGAAAAGCCTTATGAGGGTTTGCATGCCGAGACTCCCACCAACCATAGGAATGGCTTCCACAAGTTAGAGAATAACTAGCTGATTGGTAAGAGTCTGGTAGGATTCCCAATATTCATAAAAATGGGAACCCCAGCAATCCAGAGAGAAAGGTACATTCTCACTATTAAGGGTCCTGTTCCTCCATTAATTACTATGGACGTGTCAGAAATTGCAGAGCACAGACAGTGACTGAGATACCTGAGCGCTGTGCTCAGAAATTTCTCTCATGTTATTCAGTGGGAGTTCCACCATTAGTAAGATTGGGGTCTCTTTTTATGTGGATAAGTACGGGGTCCCAGCAGTAAGACCCTACCTGAACAGACTGCTGATCCTGAGGATAGGGGATAACTTGCAAATTTGGTACAAACCAAATTTCTGTGATTAAAATACTGATATTTGGGAGGGTTGTGACTGCCACCGGGTGTTCCAATGCACTTTTTGGAAGGGATCGCTGAAGACTTTGCACAATCCCTGTGCAGACAGCCATTGCTAGCGATGCTGCTAACAAGACTCATCTGCGCAGGACCGGAAATGTGATCCAGAGCGAGGCTTGAGACGCAGCCCGTGTGACGTCACCCGTCTAGGCCTGGCTTGTGTACTGCTCCGGGCTGAGTAGGGAGACGTATAGGAGCTGAGGACAGGACAGGTGAGCAGCCGAGGGGCACTGGGGGCAGAGGGGCGGGGGACTATGTAACCACTCCCCATGTCATTTGTCTTATCAGCGGGCACCAGGTGGAGCCCCTCCCGGGTGTCACTGTCATCTGTGCTAGTGTACCCGGGTGACGTGATACAAGTGGGCACCGCGCAGTGCCAGGCATGAGAGGGGCACCTGGCCTTACTATATGACATGGTCATCTCCAGTACTGGCAGCCATAGGACATGCTGGGAGTTGTAGTTTTGCAGCAGCCAGGGTGCTGCCGGCTTGTAAGCCAGTGATTGGTCAGATCACATTGTATGTGTGTATGTATGTATGTATGTATGTATGTATGTATGTGTGTATGTGGAGATCTGTGGATTGTGATGCCCCACAACATTTTGTATTGGTGACCACCATACGCTGTAAGCCGCGCAAGGCTATGGCCCTTGATCTTATGTTTATGGAGTCACCTCTCAGTATTCTACTTCTATATCAGAGGAGATGTAATACTTTTGCCCGATTCTTCTGCTCCTGGGCCTGGCAGCGGCTCTGCTTTCATCACAGAGGCTTTTACTGGAAGAGCAGATGGTGGGGGGAAAATAGCATCTGTATAAAAATAGGGAGTGACTATCACATTCAATATTGTGGGGCAGGCATGTACATTAATCACAGCGGTGGACGCCAATGATCCCTCTCACATACAGCCTTTATGATTATAAAGAGAACCTGTCTGGTGTCCAGTGAATACATAAAAGTATACTGTTACTGGTGCCTTGTTATACTCCGGATCAGAGGTACAGGCTTTAAAAAAAAAAAAAAATATTAAAAAAGTCTCATGCGTATGTATATGCACAAGACTTTTCCCTCCACACAAGGAACACTTTGCCCGACTTTAGGGTAATTCTGATGGTGCAGAACAACGTTGGTGCATTGCACGAGCGTCAGGTGCAAATCGTCCCTGCTGTTTTAGTCTTAATAAGTTAAAAGAAATCTACTAACAAATCAACCATGGTTACTCCTAGATCCAGGCATCGTGATAGTGGTAATCTTCTTATATTCGTTTTTCATGGATTCCATCCTTTTAAAAACAACTTTAAAAATTATGCTAACGAGTCACAAGGTCTCGAGGGTGGGGAGTTACCAGAGCAACTCTGAGCTGCAGCTTCAAAGCTTCTACACTGTGTAGAGCACTTCCTCCTCCTACTGTGAGATTACAACAGGTAGAGGGAGTGGGAAATGCTGAGGGAGCAGAGGGGCGAGTGAGCCAGTGTAGTAGCCTATTGAGCCAGAGCACAGAGGGGATGTGGTAATGCCCACAGAGCCCTTCTGGCTCATTAGCATAATTTTAGAAGAAGGAGGCCATGGATAACAAATATAAGAAGATTGCCACAGTCACAATGTCTGAATCCATGAGTAAGTTCCCCCTGCTTTATTCATGCTTGAATTTTATGGTAGATTTCTTATAAGGCTTATGTTTAGTCTATGATGCAAGATAAATTTGGAATTGCCAAAAGTCCTACTTTCTACATGGAAGACTGCGATGGTAATGGTTACCACGCATAACTAGCCATCTCTTTACGTTATCTATGCCTGCTACATATTTCGAACTCCTCCACAGTTAAAAATACATTAGTATTTTTAGTACATTTAGTATTCGCTCAGCACAAGACCAACCATGATTTGGTCTCAACTTAGGGTACAATTACACGCGGTATGCCCGCCGTGTGCTGGAGAGGAGGCCCCTCCTCCCTCCATAGAGAATAGCGGCTCACGGCCGCACACACGCCAGAAGATAGAGCATGCATCTGCGCTGCGCCACTATTGCCGTCTATGGGGACGTACAAATTTGCGGCCGCATGTACGTCCCCGCAGACGGCCATGTGAATGTGCCCTTGGCCGTCAATGTTGGCAAATGGATACTTCTAATGTATACATCAAAGACTTTGCTGTTCATAACATCAATTTAAAGATGTCCTGTCACCTGTAAAAACGGCACTAGGAGATGTTACTGAAGTAAGCAGCTCCTAGTGCAACAACCGTCCCAGCAGTGTTACACTAATAGCGTTATAGGAAACCATCTATAACGCTAGCAGACACTGCCGTGATGTACACTAGAAACAAGAGACCGTGCTGAAAGTGGTCCAGTGTAGTCATGAGGGGGGTCTGCCTCTTCACCGGACCGCCCTGCCCACTCCAGTCACCGCCCCTAATCCTGCCCCCTCTTGAATACGCCTGACTGCTTACAGCACGGTCCAGCATTTCTAGTGTACATCGTGGCTGTGTCTGTTAGCGTTATCAGAGGTTTCGGATAACGCTATTCGTGTAACACTGCTAGGACTGTTGTAGCACTAGGAGCTACTTACTTAAGTGCTGTTTTTACAAATGACAGGTCCTCTTTAAAGCTCACCTGACACCTGGAATGTGATTATTAGCTAGTGACAGGTTCCAATAGCCTATGCTATGCTGACTTTAGAAATGCCTTTGTCAGCATTATGAATCATTTCAGTACTTTATAAAACTTTATTTCACATTACTAGGCTCCCAGCAGCAGTGTAGTGATTCCCTATGTGTGCATGTCAGTCTCCTCTCATCCAGCTTCATCCTCACTTTCTGTCTTGTGCATCCTAGTGATAGGCAGTGCGGCTCATTGTAGTGAGTTAGATCACAACCACTCTTAAATCCAACAGTTTTTGGGATAAAGGGGAGCATGGGCATGGGTTATGAGCGGGGCTATCCAATTTGGGGTGGGGCTAAGCAAGCCATCTGCACTTAGGGACTCCTCTCGTTTACCTAAAAGAGCCGTCTCCCCAAGACTCGTCACATGCTGCTGGCAGGGAGCCAGATACTGTGCAAAAAACTATTCTAAGCTACCTTCGGCATTTATAAAATCAGCACAGGCTAGTGGAACCTGTCACCATCCTACAATCACATTCCTGGTGACAGGTTTGCTTTAAGAGGAAGTGCAATGTGATTATGATCGGGGCCATTAATCTGCTCAGGAGCCCAGATATGTCTGTATATCTTCAGTTTACCCCCAATGTCTTATGCCTTCAATCTAAACTCACAGTCATCGTGGTTCAGCTAGTTCAGATGAGTAGTGGGGTCTTCAAATTGCAGTAGTTTCTGTGTCTCTGTATGAGATCCGCAATCCTATATTCTAAATAATATATACATAACACCTCATCTCAGACCTATATGTAATGATACAGGAGCCAGTCTTGTAGTAATAGCTGTGATGTCCCTGGGTGTGAGCAGCTGCAGTAACTCGTGACCTTCTCTCCTCTTACACGGCGATGACTTATCGTTGTGGGACGACGTCTCATCACATTGTCAGCTCATTCCTGCTTCTTGCATTTCCTCTTTATGACAATTTGTAGGCTTCTGTCTTTTTAAGGAGCCTCTGTTTGAGCTGTTGTCAGCGTGCATGGAAAAATAGCAAGGCAAACAGACGTGACATGCGCCAATATTTGTTTAATATCTCTGATTATTTCTGTATCCACCGCTTTGTGCTTGTGTCACATATGCTGAGCAATGTGTGGCTGTCAGTATATGCCGCCTAGTAATGATCCATGATGGTTAAAGGGAATGCGTCATCTGTTTTGACCATAGTAAACTGCAGACAGTGCTGAGTAAAGACCCTGGAGAGCTGTGTAACTATACCTCTGTCTGTGTAGTTGGTAGCAGCGGGACTGTGAAAAATGTACTTTTAATCCATGTTTCCAGCTACTGCAAGTGCTCTGGGTGGGTCTTTCATCCTGAAAAACTTCCTGCTCTTAGCAATGATCTGTTGCACAGCCCCTTCCCTCCCCTCTGAGTGACTGCTGTAAGTATCCAACCAAATTCATGATACAGCTCTTACTCATAGCAGAGGGGAGGAGCTGTGGAGCCGCATAGTGCAGAAAGCTCTTCAGGCTGAAAGAGCCTCCAGAGCCCTTGTAAGAGCTGCAGAGCTGGAATAAATTTGCCTTTTTACAGTCCTGTCACTACTTACACAACAAACACAAAGGTATGTCTATACCGCACTCCAGGAATGCTAATGTACAATGTCTGTAGCTTTGTATGGTAAATACTGCTGAGAAATGTCCTTTAAATATGTTTTAAATCACTGAATACACCTTAGTCTTAGTAGCTCATGCTCTAGCTTTGTAGCACTGACGCACTGGGATTGAATCCTGCCAAAAATGACACCCGCATGGTAAATAATGATGACAGTATGAGAATCTTTATTCTCCCCTAATATATTCTGCAGCGGATGGAGAAATAGACAATAGCATGCTTCAATTTTTGGATATGTAGAATCAAGTTAGTGTTAGGCTGGTGCATTCCAGAGGACTGCCGCAGCACGGGGAAAGCCTTATGGACAGGAATGTGGAGTTTGAATTATGAAAGATGTTAGTCTTTGACCCCTTCCACACCTGCGAAGGGGCCAAAGACTAACATCTTTCATAACTCGCATCACACTCGCAGCATGTGCTACTCGGGCCGGGCGATCCAGGCAGCACTCGCATGTGTGGATGGGGCCTAGGCGCATTGGCAGAAAGTGCAAGTCGAGTGTTAGACCCTGATAATGTTGTGGATATTGGAGGTGCTTTTCAGGTGAAAGTGAGAAATTTACCTACAAAATCCATTATGCTAAACCAGGGACACTTAATCATATATCTAGGCACAATCTTCTTATATTTGTGATACATACCCTCCATCGTTTTAAAATTATGCTAATGATCCAGATGGACTCTGTGGGGGGGGGGGGGTTGTTACCAAAGCCCCTCACTGCTGCAGTTACACTGTGCAGGAGCACCTTCTCTATCCCACTGTGTGAGATTACAGCAGACAGAGGGAGGGGGAGTGCTGGGGGAACAGGCGGGAGGGGGGGGGTGAGACAGTGTAACAGCCTGTGGAGCCAGAGCACAGATGGACTTTGGTAATGCCCCCCAGAACCCTTCATGTGTAACAAATATAAGATTACCACAGTCACGTTGCATGGATGTAAGTGCCAATGGTTTAACATTCTTGATTTTTATGGTAGATTCCACTTTAATTGTATTCTGTGATGTACAGGGAGCCCATGGACTGGAGACCTCTGTGTAGCATTAGTAGCAGAGGGTGATGGACAGGGAGCCCATGGACTGGAGACCTCTGTGTAGCATTAGTAGCAGAGGGTGATGGACAGGGAGCCCATGGACTGGAGACCTCTGTGTAGCATTAGTAGCAGAGGGTGATGGACAGGGAGCCCATGGACTGGAGACCTCTGTGTAGCATTAGTAGCAGAGGGTGATGGACAGGGAGCCCATGGACTGGAGACCTCTGTGTAGCATTAGTAGCAGAGGCTGAGTTTGGCTCCTACATACTGGACAGAGGAGACCTGAGTGACGGATGGTCTCACGTTCTCTTATTATTACAGTTTGCTGCACGGAGTTGAGCATCTCCACATAAGACGTTCAGTACCGCATGTCACTTGTTTTTCCACAGGTTTTGCTCATTTTATTTCTAAATTAGAACAAGTTGTGGAAAGGCCCTGTATCTTCCACTCTAGTAAGCACACTTGTATTTTACTATAAATGGCAAGGTTTGTTCTCTGTGTTTTATCTCACTCAGGAAGATGAGCCTGAAATCAGAGCGCCGAGCCATCCATGTGGACCAGTCAGAACTACTCTGTAAAAAAGGCTGTGGCTACTATGGAAACCCGGCGTGGCAAGGGTTCTGCTCCAAGTGCTGGAGGGAAGAGTACCAGAAGGCCCGGCAGAAACAGATCCAGGAGGACTGGGAGCTTGCAGAACGGTATGCTCTTCTTTGATGTACCTGTTATGATGTGCAGTGCTTGAAGCGGGGTCCGCTTTGATGGTTTAATCGATAAGAAGCTGATTATACAGTGGTGATACCCCGGCGATCATTTGTGATCTATGGGGAAACATGGTAAATGTTTAGATTCCCTGCAGTGCCCCCACGTTTGCCTGTTATCCCCTATCACCCATCCATTACTAGTAGGAATAACAGAGCAACTGCGCCATATAGGGTTGTAAAACAAAGGTGCTAGACATATCGGGAGACATAATGTCCTCTATGTCAGTATGTACAAGCTCCACTGCTTCATCTTTCTTGGAAAAAAATCATGGATTCACTGGGTGATCCCCGGAAGCTTTATTATCCTAACATTTCACAACCCTCTGACATTTGCCGTTATAGCTTACAGCGGGAAGAGGAGGAGGCTTACGCCAGTAGCCAGGGAGCACAAGGAGGTCAGACATCTCTTGGCTTTACCAAGTTTGAAGAAAAGAAATCCAATGAAAAGGCAAGAAAAGTGACGACTGTGAAGAAATTCTTTACAGCTTCATCCAAAAGTGTCCCGAAGAAAGGTAAGCAGAAGCTGTACCCTCCCTCTACTTACTAATCTGATGTATTGCTCCTGGTTCCTACTGTCTAAGAGATCACACTTTTTTATTCTACATCTCTGACACATTTGGGGAGATTTATCATAAGTGTCTGAGAGCAGAACTGTTCTAGTTGCCCTTGTAAACCAATCAGAACTCAGCTTTCATTTTCCCACAGCTGTTTCTAAAATTAAAGCTGAACTCTGAGTGGTTTACTGATAAATTTCCCTAAACTATGTGTTTTATTTTAAAACCCATTTACCTATAAAAAAATCTCCACCACAGCCATATGCAAATTAGCAGAGAAGAGCTAGGTTTCCAAAACCCTCAGAGGTAAGAGATGAACCTATGTTGTGTGTTTGATTGTAAAATCCTTAGAAATCTGAAGGAGGCCGACTGTCCACGAACATGATGGGTCTGTGGGGACTGACCCATATGTTGGTCCGTTCCCACAGACTAAATACATTGCACAGGATGGGAGCCCTGTATGATACTGAAACATAATTCAAGGACCCCCTATCTGCCGGCAGAACAGCAGTGCGAAACCTTCTTAACAGTTATTACAGAGTTGGTGCTGCTGTTTGCCCGGATGACAGGGCCTCCTTGTATCGTGCTTCTGTACAATGCAAGGACTCCCGTCTTGTGCAGTGCTTTCAGTCCATGAGATCTGACCAACATTTTGGTCACTATTTCCCCACAGGTTCATATGTAGCTGGCCTAAATCTTCACCATTGCCCACTGCATGATGTTGCATGCTATGTTTTTGATTTATTTGGCACTTTATCCATTCATTTTTCATTAACCTTATGTTTTTTGCATTTATTTTTCCCACCCCAAACCCCTTTTTGGTCATTTGACCTTTTTTGGCTATCTGGGTTGGTCCTGAAATAATTCAGACCCTGAAGAAAAGTCTGGTAAGCCGGTGCAGGCAGGAGGAAGGGAGCGCAGCGCTGATATTCTCAGGGACCTTAAGGGTCTTTTTGTCCCTCCCTGGGAGCTGGCTTCCTCTGCTGAAGGTAACATCGCCTAGTGTCAATGCTTAGTGTGCTGTTCTGTAGAGTGGAGTGTGTCTGTGTTGAGCTCTTTCTAGAGTGTAGCTCCACCTTGTCATAATGTTATGATAATGTAAGAGAGTTCTGTTCCATATCCAATCACACAATTAGTACAGTATATAAATAAACCAAAGTCATTGGAAGCCCCTCTGCTACTATTCTCTAGTATCATAGCAACGGGTAATGCACTCGCTATATTTACTAATCCGTTTTTCCGGCCCTGAACGGAACATCCAAAGTTTGTTCCAACATTCCATTGGTGTTTTTCTGCCCCCCCACCCCCCCCCAATCTTAATACAAAATAACAAAATGAGTAAAAAAAAAAAGGTGTTGCCTTGATGCATATTTAAAGGGGTTCTTCCAACTAATTAAAGCGAACCTATCAGAAGGAATGCCATTTTTAGTTGGTGACAGATATGGTGTGATATGCTGATTTAGTCTGTGTGTCTCATTCTCCTCATGCATTCTTCCCCTGTTCCACACGTTCCCCTCCACTGCCTTCTTAATGCGTGTGACAGGAAGAAGGGAGAGTGGAAGGAGCTGGATGAGTGTGAAGGAGATGAGACTGAGACAATCCACTCTCCTGCACTCGCCATATGCTGCTGGTAGGGAGCCAGGTTATATAAAACAACGTTTTATAAAGTAGTAGTAGTAGTCAAATGGCTAAGAATGGAATTTTTAAAATCAGCTGAAAATTACATTCCTAGTGACAGGTTCACTTTGTTATTCCCTTGCCAACCCCTCCATTCACTGTCGATGGAAGTGCGAGACACACCACAGCGCTGTGCTCAGCAATATATACGACCCGCCCTCACAATTGAATGGAGCAGCAGTACGCATTAGTGAAAATGGGCCCCCCATTTTCCGGATTGCTTGGGGACCCGTTCTTGTGATGGTGGGGGATATCATCTAATTGCACCATCATCGATCAGCATCCCCTGTGGATACGGGATACCTTAAATGGTTTGTACAACCTTTCTAAAAGTCATAATGTGGGACACCTAATCTGATTGTGACAAAAGAGACACTAAACGCTTTACATAACGTTATAGAAAACAATGTATCAACTTCTCCTCTTGTCATCTCCTACCTTCCCAAAGGCTGCATTCACATGAATGTATGCTACAGCCAGGTGGGCGCACATCACCTCTCCACAGAAAGATTGCTGCACGGCCGAAAATAAAGCATGCTCTTATCTTTTTTGCTCTCCTGGATATACGTCCCCCATACGTGCCTGTCAATACACACTTAGTCATATTCTGTCCAGTATTATGGGGTTTTTTGTCTTCTATATTACACTGATTTGCTGTTACACAGGTAAAGGTGGAGCTTCGCTTTATCGCAGCTTTGCGTAGGTTTAGTACAGAAGATGCTTTAATCGTTAGAACGTTTACATAACATGACTTTATACATCTGGTGTGTAATATATGAGCGATCGCTACATTGTGTAAGGGCTTATTCACATGGCCGTCTGCGGGGACGTACATGCGGCCGCAAATTTGCGGCCGCATGTACGTCCCCATAGACGACAATAGCGGCGCGGCGCAGATGCGATGCCACACATGTGTGGCACCGATCCGGCCCGCACACCGCAAAAAGATAGAGCAAGCTCTATCTTTTGGCGTGTGTGCGGCCGTGCGCCGCTATTCTCTATGGAGGGAGGAGGGGCCGCCTCCTCCTCCTCCTCTCCAGCACACGGCGGTATGCCCGCACGGCGGGCATACCGCTGTGTGAATGTAAGTAAGTATACCGGTGTAGATACCTCTAGGGCTATCACTGCAGAGAGCGCAGGGCATTGCTGTGCCCTCCTGGGCATTGGAACTTGCTGCCCCCGGGCAGATGTGTGCATCTCTCAGTGCACAACTATCACTCCAGGTGCAATATCACTGTTGTCTTCCTATTCCATTTTATGATATATTTGTAGCATTGTTCACATGGTGCTATGGATTGCATTTAGTCTCATTTAATGGAAATCTACCATCAAAATCAAGACAGGGACACTCACTCATAGATCCAGGCACTGTGACTCCTTCTTAGGTTCTGTCAATGTCTAAAAAAATTTTAATCAATGACCAACTATATATCTGTGTCTGGGAATGCTGGGTGATTATAGACTATCGTTGCAGTTCCTAGATTTTATTGTGCTCCTCTTTTGCTATTTAGAAAACTAGGAAATCTTGCAATACTATTAGAGATTTTTATTTCCCACGCAACCTTCCCAGAACCAGATTTAAATAAGCAATGGCTGGACATTATTTTACTTAAAGGAAATCTACCATTTGTTTTTATGTATTATGAACCAAACATACCTTGAGAATATTGTAGCTACACTGATGCAGAAACAGATCTTGTTTAATCCCTGAACCGAGTGGTTTTGCTGAAAAAATAATTATAGAATTATGATAATGAGGTTCCTTCACTCCTGTGGCTGCCCCGGCACTTCTCTTCTCACCTTAATTATGCACTGCTCCAGCCTTGTCCTGCACAGAATAAGCCGAGAGGGCGCACCATCCCCTAGCTGCTGTGTATGAGTCATCCAGCTTGGGTCGATTAGTCCTGTCTGGATAGTTCAGGCAGCTTTGTGTAATGTGTTTATGTAAGTAGCCTGTATACCTAGCCCAGCTTTCTCAAGGTTCTGAATTTTATAATTGTTTTTTGAGCAAAACTATTTGGATTAGAGATTAAACAAGATATGTTTCTGCATCAGCGTCGCTACAGCATTCTCAAGGTATGTTTGGTTCACAATGCAGAAAAAGACTTGGGAGATTTCCTTTAATAGCATGGTAAGAGTAGTATACATGTGCTGCTCATCCCTTTGCTTCACTATTTGCAGTGTCTGTGATTGTTGCATGTTTCCCTCACATTGATCGCTGTCTTTTCAGCTTCTCATTTATTTGTTGTTCATTTATCATTTGCTTTATTTGTTCATTGTCATATTTTACTTTATAATCCCTCCACTGATACACAAGTGCTTTATGACAAGCTCAGAGGTGGGTGTATATTACATGTGTATCTATATTGTCACTGTACATATGGTCATACGTCTGTGGGGATAATCTATTTTGGCATGGAAAGCTGTGCCAGAATCTTAGCTTTAGGCCCCATTCACACGGGCTCTGTCGAGACATACTGTATATACGTCCTCAGGTTTGTTGCCGGATATACGTCCCCATAAACGCTTATGGGAACGCGGTGGTATGGTGCTATGTGGATGTTGCCATACACGGGGAAAAGTTAGAGCATGTTCTCTCCTTCCCCATGTTTCCATCCCGTGTAACTAATTCTTTTGGAGAGGGAAGTGTGAGCAGTGCTTATCCCTCCTCGTCTCCAGTGTGCCAATGTGGGCTTGCCTAGCCGTAGTTAATGTGAATGTAGCCTTACGGAAACCCAGTAGGTAGGTAAGACTCTTGTTACTGGATTGGCAGTATAGTATATAAATAGTATCTTTATATAGCACTATATTCTGCAGCGCTTTACAGATCATGGGGTATATATAGAAAGATATAGATAATGTCACTGTTGTGATTGTATTTGGAAGGTGATAATCAGTGCATTGTTTTCCTTTGCTTAGGAACCTTGCATGCTGCAGAAATTCTTTTGTAACCTTGGACAGATCTGTGCCTTGCCACAATTCTGTCTCTGAGCTCCATGGGCAGTTCTTTAGACCTCATCATTCTCATGTGCTCTGACATGCACTCTAAGATGTGAGGTCTTATATAGACAGGTGTGTGCCCTTCCTTGTCAAGTCCAATCAGTTTAATTAAACACAGCTGGACTCCAATGAAGTAGAACCATCTCCAGTAGGATCAGAATGAAATGGGCAGCATGTGACTTAAATATGAGTGTCACAGCAAAGGGTCTTAATACTTTTGACAATGTAATATTTCATTTTCCTTGTTTAATAAATTAGCAAAAATATCTACATTTCAGTTTTTTTTCCTGTGCGGATGAGGGGCAGTGTCTACATTAATGACCAAAAAACGATTTTTTTTTATCTTACCAATTGGCTGAAATTAAACAAAGTGAAAAATTGAAAGAGGTCTGAATACTTTCCCTACCCACTGCAATTTTTTTTTTATTATATGGCGGGAGGTATACCTAGTATATAAGACAAACGGAATGTGAACAACCATTATTAAATGTGGACTTAATACAGAGAGAAATCCCCTCTCCTAACTGCATCCATCCTCTCATTTAGCCACATCATTTCCCTTCTCTGCACTGATGAGGAGCAAGTCCTCCCACACAGCGGCTGTCTGCAGATGGGGTTGTGATGGCTGAATCCAAAGTCATGTCACAAGGTGAAAGGTGCCATTGATTTATACAAGGTGACCCTGCAGGAAATGTTTTCCTCCCCTCATCCAGGAAGACTTATTTGTATATTCTTTTCCTATGTAATGTATGGAAATTTCAGCTATGTAGCGCCAGATGCTGCTCGCCTACATCTACAGAGATTATATGATCACAGTATTTGGTATTAAAGCTTCGTAGTACATTACACAGAATGGGGCTGTAGTGTCCCACTACTATTATGCGACCCCTTACAGAGCATTACTTCAGCATTATTTGTGGACCTCCTCCAACTTTATTGAGAAGTGGATGAGAATGGGGGGATGGCCGCGGCACACACCACACTTCAGATGTTTTTCTATTTAATGGCTTTACTGGTGGTCTCTGGATACAACATATATCGGGATGTAAGTACAATAGAGATATAAAGGAAATCTACCATCACAATCAAGCATGGATAAATTAGGGACACTTACTCATAGACCCAGGCGCTGTGACTGTGCTAATATTCTTATATTTGTTATCCATGGCCTCTTTCCTTCTAAAATCATCTTAATTGATTAATAAACTTAAAATAATGCTAATGAACCTGAAGGGTACCAGAGCCACTTTGTGCTGTAGCTTCACAGATTGTTACACTCTTCCCCCTTCCACTGTGTACTAAAACTTCTTGCGTTGCAGTGAGATTACATCAAACAGAGGGGGGGGGGGGCGTGCAGGACAGTATAACACCATGTGAAGCTGCAGCTAGAAGCAGCTCTGGTAACACCACATAATCATAAAAGTTGGTTTTAAAAGTTGGAATTGTTATGGACCCATGTGGGTCCAATTTTGGGGATGAAATAAAGGCTACAAATGGAGAGCCTGAAAGGTATGGAGGAGGCCAGAGAATGGACAGTAGCAGGAAAGTACCTTGTATGTATAGGTGCTGTGACCTACATGGGTGACGATGAAGCGGTGACAGCGGGAGAATAGTTGACTATGGTGGAAATAGTGGATCCGGAAGGAAAAAGTGGATTGTAAAAAGTAACATTATAAATCATGTAACCACATTTTGCATTATAGATAAATATTTTGGAATAAAGTTTTATAAAAAGTTCACAAAGATCTCCCTTAAATCCATCTGCATTAAATATGTGTTTGATGTCATTTTTTGGAAGCAGATATGAAAGAAGCTAAAGCCCCCAGCCCTTCCCTCACCCGCCAGTACAGCATTGAGACGGATCGGGTGTCAAAAGATTTTATCGAGTTTTTGAAGACGTACCATAAAGCGGGACATGACGTGTACAAACAGTGCAAGGTCTTCCTGGAAACCATACACCACAAGAAGGTATCAAGAGGTTTTTTTTTTTTTTTTTTTTTACGGGCACATTTATTCATTGTATTTCAGGTGGTAGGTGTCCTTTAAGAATAGCAAAATTTTCATATTTCAAGGCTTTGCTACTCGTTGAGGAGGTTGTTCAACTATCAAATATTATGTTTGTTGTACAAATAAAAATAAGAACATTGTTAGCCTGAGAATCTGGTGCAGAATTATGACGCTACACATTATTGCGCCACCTGGTGTTCAGAATGTATAGAGATGTGCACGTCCACCTATTAAATGCTAATGGATACAAATGCGTTGCTCATTTTGTCTCCCCACAGCCAGGTCTGTCTGATCAGACTATAGTCTCTGGTAGTATAGGAGAAAATTCTGCTTTTTCTGCATTGAAAGTGAAAATGGAACATATTGTTAGCTGCCAGGGGGAAAGGAGGCTAATTCCATCCAGATCCCACACCCTGAAGCAGAAAGGAAGCAAAAATAGGCCATTTTAGGACTGACAGTGAATGATAAGATTAACAGTTAACCATCTAAAACCCTCACCGAAGCATTGAAATCTGGTCACTATTGATTATTCTTTGTGATGTGTCATGGACCGGCATCACATCGGATAAGTATTTTGCACCTTTATTTAATTTTCACAAATTGCTGCTGAGTGAGAGCCAGTAGCTCAGATATCTCTGCCCTCTACACATTGGGGTCATCCCTGACCCCAATTTAGTCGGATTATACTGCGCGATGTGAGCAACCATTAGTATCCTCTGCAGTCAGATGTTGTCTGGCCACTGCCTCTCTCTTTAATGGGAGTCTGTTTGCAGCTTTGTGTGATCAGTGTTTGGTATTGGCCCTAGAGAGCTGTACAACCATACATTTGTGTATACCATTAGTAGCCGCAGGACTGTGCAAACTCTCCGTAAGGAAAACCCCCGCTCCCTGATCCTAGTCAAAAGCCTCACATTCAGCTAAACCAGGTTCCTACACTGTACTGGAGAGATGCAACCAGGACAGAACAGTGCTGTCTACAGTTAGGAATCTGTTACTTCTGAAATAGATATACTGGTTTGGCTTTGATCCTACATCAAGTCTTTAGGCTTCTTGAAAGCCATGTTTGATGTTATGGAGGCTACTTTTTAAGATAAGAGGCATTGTTTTCCTCTTCCCATCTATCTAGAAAAACTTATTTGCATGTTTACCAGAATCCCCTAAGTGGAGCATCAATGGCTGTAAGACTCCATACACCTGTAAGGGGGCCTTAATCAGCAAAGTCTCTGTAAAGAGAACTCTAACCTCCTGGACTGTGAAAAATGCATTTATATCCCAGGATTGTAGCTGGACTTGGAGCACTCTGTTGCACTGGTGTGTGAGATCTCTTCACTGAGCACAGTAGACTTCCCCCTCTGCATCTTCATTCACGTCAATGATTTCTCCTCATTGTATTATGTTTTTAAATTATATTTTTTTTTATCTGTTACCTATTCACACTTGTAGGTGATGTGTTTGCATTCAGTACATTACATTGTCCCATCTCTTTGTCTTTCTCTCTGCAGGAGTCGAACATCGATGAGTTGTCGGAGTTCACGCAGGATTTCTACCAGAACACAGCAGACAAGTTGCAGATGTATTGGAAAGGTAATGGTGATCTTACAAGCTGTGCCTAGATGAGAACAACCAATGTTCAGTGGTTTGTCCCTGTCCGGTCAGTTCCATGGTGTGAGGTGTAATGACACCATGTCCAGGATTGTGACTAGTCATTATACTAGCCAGTAGTTATAATGTAAGGGTTATCACGTCTGTAATCTTGCAAGCTACATTGTCCAGTGATCTCTTACTATTGGTCTGTAACACGACTGTGTCCTTTGTAATAAAATCAGTGCCACCTAATAAAGTGGAGGAAGCGATGGACCAGATTGAGAAGTTCATCATGACGCGTCTATACAAGCATGTCTTTTGTCCAGAGACTACCGATGATGAGAAGAAAGACCTAACTGTGCAAAAGAGAATCAGGTGAGTAAGAGAATCCCATTTTACCATATTATTTTTTTTTCTGGTATGTTTTTATTACTTGTTCACACCAGGAATTGTACTATGGTTACGTATGATGTTCTGGTGACTGCTGACATGTTATAACCTATGCGTTTGCCACTTGTGTATTTATCTTAGGGCTTTACACTGGGTAACGCCTCAGATGCTGTGTGTCCCTGTAAACGAGGATATCCCTGAAGTCTCAGATATGGTTGTAAAGGCGATAACAGGTCAGTCCAAACACTCCATTATGGACATCACATGGGAAAGCATTGTGGTCCGGGGGTGCAGATCAGTGCAGTCATCTGTCTATGGGCTCAAGTGGAGAGCTACAAAATGTCAGGGGCTTATACTTTGAACCCATAACCAGCCTCTGTATGAATCACAAAAATAGCTGACATGTAATACTCATTGGTATCCCAAACTAGATTTCAGGCAAAGCAGGGAGCGCAATTATTAAAGCGTACATAACTTTTGCTGCTGGGTTGAGACCTAGATGCTACGAATCCGCTACTGTTTACCCCTTCCACCTCCCTCTCTTTAGAACTGCTATGTAATTTTAGTCCTCAGGGAGCTCCTGTCCCACTTACTAGCAAGACAGAATTCAGCAGAAAATCAGGAGGGAGCTTGAGAGAGGCCAAATATGTGGAGAAAGATGCACTTTCCTCTGTTTGGATACATCATAAAGTTTCCTAAATTTTATTGCTATTGATTTATGCAAAGTTTGTATAAATGATAGTGACCATTTAAGTTTTGAGCCACCGCTTACATTAGTATTAGGAATAATGTTCCTACATTGTCTGGCTGTGAAAACCCGTGGAAATTGTATAATATGAGTAATTAATGTCATCAGACTCTAAGCAGATGCTCCTCTGTTATCTTATTATGTAGATATCATAGAAATGGACTCCAAACGGATTCCTCGTGATAAGCTTGCCTGTATCACTGGGTGCAGCAAACAAATTTTTAACGCGATAAGGATCACAAAAAATGAACCCGCTTCTGCCGATGACTTCCTCCCCACACTGATCTACATTGTCCTAAAGGCAAATCCTCCTCGTCTCCAGTCCAACATCCAGTACATCACCAGATTCTGTAATCCAAGCCGACTGATGACCGGGGAGGATGGCTACTATTTCACCAACCTGGTAAGATGGCATCTGAGGATGTGACGCTGTGTCTATCATTCGGCTTATATATCTTTGTTTGTAGTATCTTCCGATATTTGCCAGGCTGTGGACCTGGGCGGTGTATGAAAAGTTGGGGACTGCTAATAAAAATCTGGGGGGGAGGGGATCACCTTTGCCCTTTCCCCCCCCACAGCAGTTTTCTTCTCTTCTCTGACGCAGCTTTGTGCAGGGCTCTGAAGCTAGCAGGGCACAGCCGTATCAGAAAAGACAAGAGGGTAGGACTGCTGCCGGGTAATAGGTCAGCATTGGATTTTGATTTTTTTCAAAGAACATAGAGAAGGAGGGTGTTTGGGGAGGCTCATAAAGTAGTAGAGTAGAGTAGTATAAGTGGAGGCTATAGGAAACAGGGAATAATAAGGGGGCATTAAAGGTGGGGCATTGCAGAAAATGGAGTATTATCAGGTTGTCTGCCAAAGGAAAGGGGCATTTTCAGGGGAACCCTGATGGAAAGGGAGCATTATCAGGAGGGAACAGCAGGAATGGAGGGGTTATAAAGTGGGCTGCTGAAGGAAATGGAGCAATATCCATGGGGCACTGAAGGAAAGGGAGCATTATCCGGAGGGCACTGAAGGAAAGGGAGCATTATCCGGAGGGCACTGAAGGAAAGGGAGCATTATCCGGAGGGCACTGAAGGAAAGGGAGCATTATCCGGAGGGCACTGATGGAAAGGGACACAATGGGCTAGGCTTCACCCTGGAAAAAAAAATTGGTTGCATCTGGTCCCTGGTTGCAAAAAGATTTGGGGCCACTGCAGTAGATATCTTGTGTATATTCCATACATGTATGAGATGAGAAAATGCTGATATGATAATATACATGCCTTATGTTTCCTCCACAGTGCTGCGCTATAGCCTTCATAGAGAAGCTTGACGCCCAGTCTCTAAACCTCAGCGAAGAAGAGTTCAGCAGGTACATGTCTGGCCAAGCTTCTCCAAAAAAACAAGACACTGATATCTGGGACGCAGACACTTGCCCAGGAGTGAAACAGATGCACAGGAACCTGGACTTGCTTTCCCAGCTGTCGGAGAGACAGGAGCGTATTGTAACAGGAGCCAAGAAGTTGGAGAAGGACTTAATTGATTGGACAGAAGAAGTTACCCGTGATGTCCAGGATATTGTGGAGAAATACCCGCTACACATCAAAGCTAATAGTCAGGCTCTGGCCTCTATTGATTCTGAGAATGTAGAGGACGACCGCCTGCCCCCTCCACTGCAGCCACAGGTCTACGCCGGGTAGTCGCCTCCCTCTGAACTGCTTTTATCTTGAGTTTTGGGGCAACGCTGGATCAGTGTTTATGGACCAGAAAAGCGAAAGAATATTTAATGATGTTTGGCCCCAAGTTTGCTCAGACTTCCGATTTCGCCTATTTATTATCATGAGATTAACAAAGAAAACTTGTATTTCTTGTATTTTACACAAGGATGGAACCAACCACTAAATAGACATATATATCGCAAGTGGACATCTAGATTTTATCTACCTATGGGGTGATTCTCTCTGCAGTCTTCATATGATGGGAACAACTTTTCTGGTTTCTCTGCAATTTTTTTTTCCATCCGCCCAAAATTTACTTGTTATAGGAACTTATAGGAACACTAAATCTAGAATTGTATCAAGAATAATAGAATGTGACACAGTCCTTTAGAAACCTCACTCTAGAACAAGAAAGGGGCTCGTGTTTAGATAATTTTTGAACAGATTTTTGTCCTATTGCATCCATGGGGCAGTAGGAAGGCTCCTGCTCCTGCCGGTAGTCTTACAGCCTGAGCTCTCATGTACATGAACATTGTCTTTTCTCCGTCTATTGCTTTGTTTTTAGGGGTATATCACACTGAAATTAATTAATATGGGCTCATGCACGCAACTGTGCTTTTCTTAAATCCATATGGAGACTATAGATAACTCGGAGCAGGTCATATTCCTGTCCATGTCTGCGTCTCAAGCATTTCTATAGAAGTTTATGATATAATCCACATGTGGTCTGTATTTGTGGATCACTAGCTTAGTAACAATTATGTGACACTTCAAGACAAGCTATTGACCATCATTTGGCAGTCAAAAAATGGCTGACTTACAGACAGCTCAACAACAGATTACATATGGACACAGGGACAGGAAAAAAGGATCAGAAATCTGTTTGTGGTCCAAGGACAGCGCACATTCAAGTACAGGGAGTCTTGGGCCCACCAGAAGAGGGGGACACCTCTCATGTCCTGAGACGCACAGATAGGATTCTATGTTTTACCTGGAACATTAGAAAGAATAGTCTCAAATGAAAGGAGCTTGTTTTATTTTTTTCCCACATTTTTGTGTTTCGTTCCTTTTAAAGGAAAAAAAAAATCCACGTCCGCCGAACCTGATTTTCCATTGTTACGCGATGGATTTTTTTTCCTGGTGCAATATTATAGTCCACTTTTTACTAACTCAGGAAATGATATTCAGCAGCACTCATTTTCCATTTCTTGAATTACTCACAGAACTACTGCGTAGTACAGCCATTGAGTTACAGTTTTATGACTTATCTTGCACCCACATATGAAGGATATTAAAGGAACCGATCCTAACGGTGACCGTAGGAGAATAGAAATATAGGTGTCAGTTTTAGTGAAAATAGGTAAGTAATAGCTATCTTCTGTAGATATCCCCTCACCCATATACCAGCCAGTGTCCAGTATGAAGTGGGAATTGTATAATGTGCATGGTGATCAGTTGAAAAGTTTATGGAATATTAGGGATCTGGTCCAGATGCAGCGATGCTGATAGAGAATCTTGCAGTAGATATAACCTATGGAGTGTTTATATAAGACTAAGCTTCCATGCTATTGTTTATCACAATTAGAAAGGATGTTAGGAAGTGGACTGGAGTTATTTTACAGATGGCGGCAGCAGAACTATAGCATTAAACAAATACAATTGTGAAGAACCACTTGGCTTAATGCACCACAATGTGGCTTACTTTGCACACATGATTTGCACCACAATGATATGTTTTAGACTTAATTTGCTGAACCATTCTGCCAGTAAGAATGGCGTCACTGCTCAGCCACTGTATGGTTACATCGGGGGGATACCCAAACTGTAGTGCTGGATCCTCAATGGAAAGAAGAGGTACGGTAAGTAGGGGTTTTTAGCAGAGATAATTTTTTCTTTCTCTACTTATCTGGCTGCTTTCCTTCTACTGCTTAAAAGGGTTGTTCAGTCACAACACATTTTCCCCTATCCACAAGTTATCCCTTACCTTGCTGATTGTGTCCTATGGGGGTCCCACCAGTGATGGTTCCCCCAAAGGGCAGGAGGATGGGAATTCATTGTTCCCACAAATGAATAGAGCGGCAGTTCAAACTTGTGCACGGCTGCTGCATTCACTGGTTATAGCATTTAGTGAAGTAGTAGAGTACTGCGCCACTACTACTGTGTACTACTATTGGTATTGCCCATCAGAGCCATAGAGGTGAATAGTGCCACAGGCACATGTGTGACCGGCTGCTATGTTCATTTGGGAGTCAAGCAGACTACCGTTCTTCTGGAGGCATAATTTGGGAACAGCATGCAGACAAATTGGGGTGGGCATCGCCACTTCAGATAAAATGTTGAATTTTTATTTTATTTTTTTTAATTCTAAGATGCTGTATTGCAGCAGAGCTCATTGCCAGGTTGCTAGTAGAATTACATAGTGACGGCAATGACAGTCTCTTTCTATGTAGCATGTCCCGCATGGTTTATCTGTGCCCTCCAGTGTCACATGTATCTTTTATGTTACTTTACTAGGTCACATATAAGTCCTTTGGAGTGCACTGGTATACACTTGACCTCTATCTAATATAACACGCTCATGTTAAGGTCTTAAAAATCTCAGTCTTACGGCTTACAACTATTTAATGGACAAAAACATGGTACTTACAGTTTGGTAAACCTTTTAAATTATGTATACAGCAGTTATTGTATATATACTATATAGGCCTGAGAGTTCATACTAATAGTAGAGAGCAGGAAAGGTAAATCTCTGTGACTGTTCTCGCTATTCAGATTACAGTATTGTATTCTATTTATGGACAGAAGAAATGAACCATCACAGACGAGCACAAGACTCTTAGGCTTCCTGTACACAAACCTGATGAATCTCCGCTGGGAAAAAATAGTTTTCTTCAGTTTCTCACAGCCGATTTCCATCAGTTTGGCATCTGCTTTTCCGTAAATAACGTTTCTCAATAGGACTTGCTCTACTTTTCGATGAATCAGTCCCACAGTCTGTTAAAACAAATGCTCGGGCACTGATCCATTAAAAAGTATTGCATTTAAAGCTTCCGTGTGCCATTTTTCACTGCGGTGCATGTAGCCTACTTCTATCACACCATTGGCAGAGTACAGGACCGTGGTGAACCCATATCTGCTACTGCAGGGTATCTGCTCCCATATTGGCCAAACTACTTCCACTTTCAGAGAGCTATGGGGGATCATTTATGAGGCACTTTTAATGCAGTCCCTAATAGAAGGGTTCAGGTTCACTATTTTCTTCCTTATCTAAAATATTTATTGGTAACGCAAACAAATTACTTTTTAGTGTTAAAAAAATATATATATTTATTTTTCTATAAGTTGTACAGGGGCTGAGCAGACCACAAAGGTACCCAGTGCTGGTCCTGTGACCCCTCCTCATTGAGATTTAGGAGAGGAGCAGCACTTATCATAGATGTGACACATAGATATGGCTTCAGTAGGTACTGCAGAACATTACATTGAGCTCTTATACTTTGGTTTGAGTCTTTATACATATCCATTAAGGTATTTCCTCTACCAAGTATCACACTCCTGGTGTGCTGCTATCTGTCTTAGTATCATGTAGTAATCCGATGGAGATTATATTATTGGTGGGTTGTAGAAATTGTACAAATGTAAATAGAACAGATTGTATGTTACCGAAATGTTTAGCTTTGATAACCTTCTGTGTATTAGCCAAGTAAGCAATATATCATGTAAGCAAGAAGTGATTGTTGGCATGCCGGAGATAGATGTCCGATCCTTAATAAATGATGAAGGCTTAATGTGTTGATTTTTATTTTCTGGTTCAAAAGGTCTCTGGTTCTGCAAGTCACGGAACCATAAGTCTGATGTGCTCTGAAAGATCAGATTCCTATCTGTTGCCAGATACTGTAGGAGCAAAGAGGGTACCTCTAAACTTATCTCATCAGGCAAATATGACTCTTCTCTGTCCATGTCCATATGATTTTTATGAAGATTAGGTAAATGGATGAGATTTCACATAACAGAGGAAAGCCTAGAAGAACATTTTATACCCTACCTGAGGGGCTAGTAGTTTAAAGGCTACCAGGAGATCCCTTGACAAATCTAGAGGGAAACAAAAGTCATACCCCAGCCCTGGGATCTGAGTGGGGCTTCTACCAGACAAGAAGACACAACTGTGATGGTTTTAAAGCAAACCTTTCACCAGAAATGGCATTTTTAGCTGCTGACAGGTTCAAATAGCCTTTGCTATGCTGATTTAAAAAATGCCTTTGCCAGCACTTAATCATCTCAGTACTGTCTATAAGTTTAATGCACATTACCTGGCTCCCTACCAGTAGCATGTGGTGAGTCCCCTGGAGGGGAACCTGCAGCCCCTGTGTGTGCCTGTGTCATCTAATGCATTCTTACTCTCCTCTACACCATCATCCTCCCTCCCCTGAATGCTCAATGCTCATGACAAGAAGTGGGGAGGGTTTAGGGATCTGAGTGTGAAGTAGACAGACACACTCAGGCTGCAGGATCCCCCCCCACCGGGACTTGACACATGCTGCTGGCAGGGAGCCTGGAAATGTGAATTAAACTTGTATAAACTACTGAAATGATTCAGAATGTTGACAAATTTTTATTTTTTAAATCAGCAGAGCATAGGCTATTTGAACCTTAAAGGGGTTATCCGGGTTTAAAAAATTTCTTATGGCCTGGCTGGGGAGGGCTATTTAAACACAATAAACATGTACTTACCTCCTCCGGTACTGCCGATGTCCCGCGCCGTGGCCCGCCTTCTCCGTGCGCCGGTTTCAGTACAAGGGCGCATAGGGAGCTTCCGGCCAGTCGGATGCTCCCATGTGCACCATCTCCCAGCGCTTACAACGCTGAGAGATAGGGTCGGATGGGAGGAGCCGTCCACATCGCGGGACATCGGCGCCGCCGGAGGAGGTAAGTCCATGTTTATTATGTTTAACTAGCCCTCCCCAGCCCGGCCATAAAAATTTTTTTAAACCCGGATAACCCCTTTAAAGAAAATTTCATTCCAGGCAATTTAGGCATATAGCACCATCACATTTCACAGCGCTATACAGGGGACATATACATCCAAAATAAATTAGTTACATGGTCAGATGAAAAAAAGGAGTGAGGGCCTTGCTCACAAGCGCATACAGTCTTTGAAATTTATAAGATTTCTCACAGCAAATAGAAAATTCCTTTGAAAACTGAGACCAGTTTCACACTGCAGAAATCTGGGCACAATTTTCCATCAATATTTGGAATCTAAAAATGAGAGTGCTAAACCCAGAAGATGTACAAATCTTCCCATGACATTTTTTTCTGTAGACTGCAGTTTAATAATTCTTTGTTTGTATAGCACCTACAGATTCCACAGAGCTTGCCAAATCAGCCCCTGTCCCCGTGGGGCTCACAATATAATCAACCTACCAAATTTTTTTTTTTTTTTTGAGTGTGGGAGGAAACCCAAACAAACACAGAGAGAACATACAAACTCTTTGCAGATGTTGACTTGAACCCGGAACCCCCAGTGCTGCAAGGCTGTAGTGCTAACCACTGAGCTGCAGATAGTATTGGCCTAGAGCTGGATTTGCACAACCTTATTCTCTGGATCTACGTTCAAAAGCCTTTTCTGTTGATTGTTAGGACAGGCCACAAAAAGTTTTTTTTTTTTTTTTAACAAAGTTGGAGTGTGGTCTTGTGATGCCTGATGCAATATAAGTGATCCGGAATGTATTTTGTGGCTGTGGTCCCATAATGCACTTGTACTCAGTTCTGAAACGCATTGCTGACTGTTCGGAATATTGCATTGTTTGGCTTGAGAATGAGCTAGGTGGAGCAAAACGGCCTGGCGCCAGGCCCCGCTCTTTCCCTGTACTGCACCTTCACTAACTAAAGGACTTTGCACATATTGGCGAGCACCGCTTTTTCTTTTTCACTTGATGTTTATATGGACTATATTTCCAGCAGAGCACTGCCATTGGGACAGTTTTTTGCCTTTTTGACTGTATCTCCGCCCGGGACATCTGTTGGTGCCTTGATGCATGTGGATGGTGCCGAGAACTTTTGTCTCTTTTGGGCCGTGTTCAGAATATTGCACTTTTCCATCCATCTATTGGAATCTTCTGAAGACATGCCCCTTCGAATAAGTTTCATGAGTAAGAAATGGAGAAGGGAATCTGCACCGATCAACATAAGTCTGTGGTTTATGGCAACCAATTAGACTCGGTGCATCCAGAGAATGGATGTACAGTACACAAGCTTGATAAACCCTTACTTAGCTGAAACATCTCTAATAGTGAAATGTTGGATTGTGAGCTGTTTTCTCTTTAGGTTATCTGGTTGCTTGTAGTCTCTCGTTCATCCTGTTTTGGTAATAAACCAGTTCTCTTGAGGTCATGAATGTTCACTTCTGAACAATGATATCCCCCATTTTGCCACTGGTGTGTGGCTATGTGCAGCACTTTATATATCTAATGTAAAGTATTACACTTAAGAAAGCAGAAGAAAGCATAAACTCCAGAGAGTAGGTGAAGATTTCTGGTAGCTGCCCAGTAGAGTGAAGATTTTAGAATAGGTTGTTGAAGAAGTTTATCCCAGCAAAGTACGACACTTTTTTTTGGCAATCTACTGCATGAGCACTAGGAATATTTTAGCAAGGATTTCACTATTCACTTTATTCACTGTTTGCCACTATGGGGCAGATTTACGTACCCGGTCCTGTCCCGATCCCCTAGGTGCGTTCTCCGGCGCGATTCTTCAACATTGTGCGTCCATTTTCCTGCATGTGTCGCTTCCCCGCTGAGTTCACCTTCTTCTTCCCAGTGTATTTAAGTGCATTGTCTTGCGACACAATTTGAATTGTAAATCCCGCGCTTAGTCCGAATCAGTCGGGTTGTACGTCGGCCACGCTCCCCGTTTTGAGTCGCATGCAAGTCGGCGCAATTGCACCAAAATCCAATAGCGTCTGCCAAAAACCACACTTAAATGCGGTGCAAATCAGAAATAGTCTGGAAACCTGATGAAAATGCGCCCCTATGTGTTTATAGTTTGACTGTATATAGGTTCAGCACGGCACTGTCTATAGTATGTCACTATGATATGGGAACTATGGCTACCTATTGGGGCTTATTTACTAAGCGTCCGAAGCCACACTTTTGTCGGATTTTCCTACATTTTTGTGATTTGCTCCGCTGTGTCAGGTATTTAACTGGGGATTGTGTCGCACACGATCGGATTGTGGCGCAGCTGTGCTGGCTTTCATGTGTCAAAAATCGGAGGGTGCGGCCATCGGACGATTCAACTGATTCGGACCGAGCGCGGGATTTAGCTTTAAAATTGTGTTGCAATACAATGCACTTACATACACCATGAAGAAGGTGAACTCTGTCGGACCTGATATCGGGCACACGATCGCAGCAAAGTGCATTATTGTCCAACAATGCACTTTCTGGGAACTCGTCAGTAAATGTGCCCCATTGTCTTTACATGATTCGTAACATGTTATGTATGGCTCTTTGTAGGCACTGTATGGTTATATGTTGGAAAAGTATAGCATCTAGGCACTGATGTTTATTATATACCACTGCATGGGTATTTTATGACACTATGGAGAATATTGGCACATGGGTACAGCATATGGAATCAATGGACAATGTATGATAGAAATTATCAGTGTTTTACATGTATTATGGGTGGTCTTTTATGGTACAAAACTTAGGGACCAAAAATTTTGAAACAGTAGCTGAGCTGTAGTATCCCATCACTCTGTAATACAGTAGATCAGTGATGGGCAACCTTATGAGCTTGGTGTGTCAAAATTCGCCAAAAAACCAAGCATAACTCGGGTGGTGTCACCTTGACAAAAAAAACATAATTTTGTGATATTTATAGTTTAAATAACAAATATGTATAATTATTTAACTTCTAACGTACTTTAATCCTAGGTTGTGTGATTGATCCTACCATGTACTGCCATACTACATCTATTTATTACAATGTGAATCTCTCAGCCTCACGGCTACTGCACCTGGCCGTGTAGGAGCAGAGGATGAAACTTAACTCTCCGGCGGCCGCGTGTCACTGAAAATGGCAATGCGTGTCAGCACTGACACGCGTGTCATAGGTTGGCCATCACTGCAGTAGATGAATCCTCATCATGATTGGGGTGTCGCCACCCTCACCGACCACCCATCACATGACTTGTGATGTCATTGGCGCAAACTATATTTATGTTTTATTTCATTTTATTTTTTGGGACATATTTGCACCAGGTCACAGAAATGGGGTCTACACAACTGCTGTGTCTTCCTGCGACTATTTATTTGCCTGACAAAGATAATAGGAAAATGACAACTTGTTCTTATATCTACTACTTTGTACACTTCTCGCAAATTTTTTAAAATGTTCTCTGTTGTTGTAATAAAACATAATATAATTGTAGCATAATTGTTTGTTTTTGTAAAATGTTTATATTAAATAAAGTTCTAATTAAAAAAAAAAAAAAATAACCGCCGGGAAGTCATTGGCTGCCGATAGCTGTGTTTTGCTGAGAAGACAGTGTTGTCAATAAAGTTTTAATGCTGTAAAAAAAAATGTGTGTTACAGTGGGCGGGGCTGTATGTGACAGGTCGCTGCGTTACCTCCGGAAACACAAAGTGAGGAAGTGAAGGAGAACGGAGAGAGAGAGTGCGCACCGCCAGCAGCCATGACCGAGCCCGGGAGCCGGACACCGACCGCCTGAGAGCGGGGCCAGGGGAGAGGCGGACACCAGGGGGCGCCCTCTCAGGTGAGTGCAACGGCCCTGCTACAGGAGGGTGTGTGATCCTTCCAGTGCCTGGCAGGGGGCGCTGTCTGATGGGCACTGGTCCGCGGGTATGCCAGGCTTCAGGGGTACAACATGTAACGTCATAGTAACCTAATGACTCCTCTACTACCACAGGGCATTTCTATAGACTGCTGCAGACACTGCCCTGCAGTGCCACGGTGACCGCATGCCAGCACCCTGCAGTTCCACAGTGACCTTATCCTGGCGCCCTGCAGTGCCCCGGTGACCGCATGCCAGCGCCCTGCAGTGCCCCGGTGACCGCATGCCAGCGCCCTGCAGTGCCCCGGTGACCGCATGCCAGCGCCCTGCAGTGCCCCGGTGACCGCATGCCAGCGCCCTGCAGTGCCCCGGTGACCGCATGCCAGCGCCCTGCAGTGCCCCGGTGACCGCATGCCAGCGCCCTGCAGTGCCCCGGTGACCGCATGCCAGCGCCCTGCAGTGCCCCGGTGACCGCATGCCAGTTTCATTCAGAGGGGGCAGAGCTTAGGGATGCCTTGGAGAAGTCAGGGAGCAGCTCTGTCTGTGCACTGTCCACGTTGCAGCCTCTGCTTGGTCATACAGGGAACCAACGTAGCAGCCAGATGCAGCCTCCACACCTCAGTCTCCTCTTCAGTTCCCATGTGTGAGCAGATGTCAGGAGCCGCATCAGTCCTGCCGTCCTCAGACGTACAGGGAAAGTCTTTTACTGCTTGTACAAGTGTCTGTGATGCTTGTACAGACATCAATGCGACCTCTACACACAACCTTTTACGCGTTGGCAGACTTGGAGAGGGAGAAGTGAGCTGTGGTCAGAGACTTACATCTGACCTCAGGCCATCTCCATACACACTAGGTGGTTGTTCTGCCACTTATAGCCAGCCTTGGGTGCCAGCCTGTCTGTAGAAGCAATAAGTTGGTCACAAGATCCCGATATAACTTGTAGATGGAAGGGATGAGCGGGAGGTGTCCACTAGTAGATGAGTAACGAGTCTGTGTTATGGATGGTATGCAGTCTATATATAGAACTATAGATAATGAGCAGCGCACCTATAAATACATTATTTCCTGTTACTCAGGTACAATTCTGTTTATCATTATATAATATCCACATCAATATGGAACTCGGTCACATGGATGCTGCTCCCCAGACACATGCACTCTGTATCTGTCCTAGAAAAGATTGTCCACTGTAATATTGCCTAAGGGTGATGCCACACGTGGCTGCTTAGAACCTGTTTATCTATTAAGATGCGTGGTAAACGTTAAAAAATTGATGCGGTTTTAAAGGGACTAAAAACGCATGCTTTACAAACAGCCCAAAAACGCCACGTGTGGCATCACCCAAAAAGTAGAATGTTTTCTATTTCCCCAAACCTACCATAAAGCGTCAGTTGTGAGAACGACATACCTAACTTACCTAACCCTACCCCCGCCTCATGTATGGGCACCATGATTCTATAGCGTAAAGCTTTCTGGGAATGTCTCTGCACCCCTGTAGGGAAACATGCATTTGTTCCAAATAATAATGCAAAATACTGACCAAATACTGACTGTGTGAAAGTGGGGTTTTTTTGCACGAGGTCTGTGTTTGTAGGATTCCATAGTGAGTATAATACAATCGGGGGAATTTATTAATGCACTAGAGGTAGAATTATGGCAGATTTGCACCAAAAAAACTTCCTAAAATGCTGCATTTATCAAGGCTTTTAGACCTTTTTTTGGTACTTAAATAAGGGGGCGTGGACGTTAATGTGGGTGTGGCCTAGCTTAAAAGAGGCGTGGTGAGAAAAATTCTGGAGCACAGTTTAGACCAACTAAAAGTAGGTCTAACGCAGGAACCCTCTTATTATGCACCAGAAATTATTATCACCGTGATAAATCCGGCGCAGCAACAGACTAGAGATTTCTAGTCTGTTAAATTCCCCTCAATGTGCATACAGCTCTATAATATGACAGTATAGGGGGTGTATACATTGCCATATTAGGTTATTGCCATCTATAGGGACTAGAAAAGCTGCTTCTTGCTCCTTTCATGGCGTTTACCTTGTTGTGTCCCCTCCTGGTACAAATAATCATGACTCATGTTCACACTTGGGTCGGACACTCAGACGCAGATTCTATTACATATATTGCAAATATACCATAATTGGAAAATTCATTATTCATTTTTACAACCAAACAACAAAGTCCCACAGACCCCAAAGTAAGTTTGGAGGGACCAGTGATGTCTGTCATAAGGCAGGAAACTGTGAATACAGCGCCGATGTGCACCGAAAATGACTTGTAGGCAATGCCAGTGCAAAGACTGGCATGTAATCAGATGACATTGTGGTTGTTAGAGTTAATTACATGACCTAGAAAGGAATGGCTATTGCCCAGCATTAGTGTGCTCGTACATATGGGCTGGGTCAGGAATTCTTCATCCAAATTTTACAGCACGGCTTTCTGGTGTCTCTTACTGTGATGCTTGATGCCTCAGGTGTCCACATGGAGTCTATCAAGTGGTATCAGAATGACTCTGGGGGGCATTTATCAGGGCTTTTACACCATCTCCCTTCCAAGGGGGGGCGTATTAGTGGAGCAATTTTATGCCAATAGGACCTGAGGAGGATTATTATTATTATTATTACATTTTTAAATAGTTTGGTCTTGTGAGGGAAGTGCAGTCACTTATACTCTTGGGGAGGGGCGGCATCAGTTCCGGTCTGCGGTGGGGGAAGGCGTCATCAACTTTGGGGTGGGGGAGGGGCACCAGCCATTGTCTGTGGTGGGAGGGGAGGTGCGATGTCAGCTGTAGTCTGACCTTACAGGCTCATTAGCATAAATGTAAAAGTTGATTTTACAAGGAAGGAGGCCATGGATAACAAATATAAGAAGATTACCACAGTCAGTGTCCGGATCTATTAGTAGGTGTCCCTGGATGTGTAAGTAAGTGCCCCTGGTTTATTATGATGGGTTTTGATGGTAGATTTCCTTCTAATAAAGTCTTTAGGCTTGGATACATCTGGCTGCTCGTATGTTGCCCAGATCTGTGGACACAGGGAGAGGACACGTTGCAGTAATGTAAGCAAATTAAGCGTCTTGGCTGAACAATGTGTCCTGTAGCTCGAGGCGGTTATCAACAAAGTATCCAGCACAAGCCAGAAGCAGGGATCAGAAGACGTGTGGCGGAATATTTGTAGTCATCTTTTGTAATGACACCGAGCTGGAGGTGCTGGGGACAGAGCTGAAGAACCGTCTGACTGATAGATTATCATTTTATATACATTTTCTGTCTGGCTACAGAATATCTTGTGTACTAAAGTTGAAGGTGGAGCTTATACTGTTTGTATCCAGGTACATTGTAATATAATACAGATCTGCCATGGGCAAATCACACCTTACCCTCTCTGTTTAGGGCAGGTGTGAACTCTTGGGGTGCAGCCACACATTCAGTTTTTCAGATGCAGTTTTTGAAGCCAAAAGCAGGTGTGGATCATAATGGGTGAGGACCTATCATTGAGAGAAGCAGTTTCTCTTCTCTTTTCACTCCACTCCTGGTTTGGAAATCAAAAACTGCATTTGAAAAACTCAACGGGGGACATTTACATAAAGTGTCGGTGTCTGCATTGGCTTTGTCACCGACCTGCTCTGGGAAAGAAGACACACATTTAATATTTTGGAGCTGTGCAGAGACATTTCTGACGCCGAGACCATTTTCTGTCCCTGGGACCAAAATCTGTCCCGAGCACCAGAAATGTGTCCAACAGTCCCTTCTAGACCAGTTTTCTTTTGGTCTACTTTCCGCCAGTTTACAGCGCCCAAAAAGGGCTGCGACACATATTAATTGTCTGAGTTTCCACTCCACCAAAGCCACGCCCCTTATCGGAGAAGAGTCGGAGCAGGCGGAAAAAGTCATTTTTTCTGGCGCCGCCAACTAATAAATAGGTCTGAGAGCAGAAGATGTGGTGAGAGCGCCACAAAACTGGCGGAAACGCCATAGTAAATGTCCCCCAATGTGTGCACCCTCAGGTAGATTCTACATTGTTGAAAATTGGTTTTTAAACCCGAAGGTAGATCACCACCTCAAAAATTCTAACCAAGGAACACAGTGTGAACTTGGCCTTAGGAGGCAGTGGGCACTAGAGAAGGGTCAGGTTGAGGAGCCCTCTCTAGATCCCCTTTACTTCCAGGCGGTCCCCCTACTTAAGGACACCCAACTTACAGACAACCCATAGTTACAGACAGACCCCTCTGACCTCTGGTGAAGCTTTCTGAAAGCTTTACTATAGTCCCAGATTGCAATAATCAGCTGTAAGGTGTCTGTAATGGATATACAATTATACAATATACAGTTTCGACTTGCATACAAATTCAACTTAAGAACAAACCTCTGGACCCTATCTTGTACGTAACCCGTGGGCTGCCTGTAGTCACAGCGAGCCTTCCCCAATTTCCCTTCCCTCCCCGTAGGGGCTTCTTCCAGCCATTCATGGAGGGGAGATGACGGAGGTTTACACTGAGAAGTTGTGTCCTTCTGCATGTTTATCAGGTTTCTTTTCTCGCTATTCTCCCACTGTACGCCCCCCTCTTTACTGGTATTGGAGTGAATAATCCAAAAAAGAGAAACAAGAAGGAAAATCTGTGGTTACAATTAATATCAAGACTTAAAAATTCATTCAAATAAATTCAGGGACATTAGAAAAGAAAGGACAGTCCAGGCGTCTTGGCAAAAGTAAGGGAATCTCAATGCAAAAGTATATGCACCTATTATGTGTGCTCTGGATATGAAATGCAGAAAAAGCCGAGAGAGATATTACCACAATATGAATCGGACCTGTGCGGGTGAAACACGGGCCGTGGTGGGCGCCATCTCACTTGCAGGTAAACAAACGATCACCAGACTATGACTCGATTATATTATGTAGACACTTGTGATCTGTCAACTGCACTCTGCTCCATATTGTGGTAATATCTCTCTGCTCTTGGCTTAGTTTTGTAGCTTAGTTTTTTGGAAGATGAAACATGTTGTCCATAGCGACATGAGGACCTTCCTCATGACGGCTGCGTGTCTGGTCGAGGCTCCAATGGGTCTTCCAGCAGGATCTTGTTATTGTGGGTCTAATGGAGATCCATTGCACTTCCAATATACTGCAATACAGTATTATATTGAATCTAGGGGGTCCTCTCATGTTGGGCTCACAGGCTGTATCGGGCCTATAGGGTACATAGTTGAATGACAATACCATAGACACAGCGGTGTAGCTTATATCCAGCCTGTCTGTAGCAGCAACTGGGTCGGGCCTCGCTTTGTTCCTTGCACCTGTTGCTCTAGAAATGTGAATGTTGACATTGGCGAGACTCCATATTCTGCAGGAGAAAACCACATCATTACTACATTATGGAGATGTAGCATTGTGTATAAATCTGTACTGCTGCCTCAGAGAGAACCAAAACTGTTCTAGTTTCTCATGGAAACCTATCAGGGCTCAGCTTTTATTCACAGTAGTTTATACATCTATCTCCTATCTGTCTCTCCTAATGCTCTATATCTATTTGCAGGGCTTCTACATCACAATGTTGCTGAATCTGCATCCCCTGGAGAACCTGAAGTCGTACATCAGTAGTCGGCCCCCTCTGGTGGTCTTTATGGTCAGTGTCAGCGGTATGGCCATTGCTTTCCTCACGCTTGGCTACTTCTTCAAGATGAAGGAAATTAAGTCACCGGAGATGACAGAGGTAGAGATTTTTTTTTTTTCCTGAGAACTTGACTTTTCAGCACAATTAGATAAAGTATGTTGGGGACCTGTGGTATATTCCCACCATGGATTTTGCAGGGGAGGGGGTGCTGGGTAATGGGCGTCCCCCCTAAGATCCATTGCTGACCAGTGCCCAGTCTATTTAGCAGATATCAGTTATATGGTAAGTCTTTATCGGAGCTTTCACATCTACGACACCATTTACTTGCCCGCACTGGGGGATTTTTTTTTTTTTAAGTTGAAATGGGTTGATATTTGGTGTAGATGTAACAGATCCTATAAAGACATTCTCTTACAGAAGGGGCCAATTCATCAGAGTAACATAATAATGACTATCTATGAATATCAGATGCCTGGTGTCAACAATACATTGGCAAGATTAGAAATTGCCATACAACCTTATAATACTGGAACTTCTGGTCTTTGTTCCCTGGAGCAGAGAGGAAAACCTTTTCTAACCATGTAGGTGAAAGAGATCTTCTGTCTCTTCTACTGCTGAACTGGCATAACCTTGAGATAAGGTTCCTAGTATGTGCAGACTTTCTGACTTCATCTGAAATGATAAAAATATTGGCTCATCTCCAGTAGAGAGGATGATGATGATACTATCTGGGGTGAAGCCCCTTCCTCTACATGGGGTATCAGGCCAATGCAGAGCACCATAGTCCTATGTTACAGCATTATGTAGCCCTAGCAGATGTTCACACTGATGTATTAGGCGTTTACCGATTTACGTAAGACGTACCTGCTTTCCCATTCGCAGGACTGGAACACGTTTCTCCTGAGGTTTAATAACCTGGACTTTTGTATATCTGAGAATGAAACCTTGAAGCATCTCTTGAATGATACGACACCACCAGAGAGTACGGTCACCACTGGCCAGGCTCGGTCCTCTACACAGACGCCTCAAGCTTTAGAGGATACTGGACCCATTAATATTTCTGTAGCTGTTACCCTGACATTGGATCCACTGAAGCCTTTTGGAGGATATTCCCGAAACATCACTCACCTGAGCTCCACAATTTTTGGCCATCAGATTGGTCTTACAGGTAACAAGTTGTTTTTTTTTTTTTTTTTTTTTTTTTGTTTAACTCTTGAAAATCTTTTGATCGCCCACCACTATCCACCTATATCATAAATGCCAAAACTGAGTTTGTTATGACGTTCTTCAAAGGAAACATACCATTTTGTTTTTATGCATTGTGAACCAAACCTACCTTGAGAATGCTGTAGCTACATTGATGCAGAAACATATTTTGTTTAATCCCTGAACTGAGTGGTTTTACTGAAAAAACAATTATAAAATTCTGATCATGAGGCTCTGTCGCTCCTGTGGCTGCCCCAGCGCTTCTCCTCACCCTAATTATGCACTGCTCCAGCCTTTTCCCGCACAGCATAAGCCGAGAAACACTATTCACTGTGTTGTCCCTGACAGGCACAAGTAATCAATCGGTGCACCATCCCCCAGCTGCTGTGTATGAGTCACTCGGCTTAATTTTGCGGTTGGAAAGGGGATGAGATCTAGCGTTTTGTCTGAATGGAGGCTTATTCTTGGAAGAAGATCTTCTGGTTGTGTGGAGTTTTAGAATTGCAGGATTTCCTTTTTAAGATGCCAGTACCAAGTGGCATTCTGCAAGATCATGAGCTCTGGTCAGAAATGTTATTATATATGAAATTGTATTACATGTGACTTATTGAATTTGGACATCCATCACTTTTATACAACCAATTTACATCTCAGTTCAAAGTCTATTTTCTGGATGATGCCACCACCAGGCCATGAAAGAAACATGATCTAGAAGGGGATCAGCTGCTTGACAACATAATGGTAGTAGTTTATTAGGCCAATTTCTGATGCAGGTTCCCTTTAAGCAATTTGTGTTAATCAGTTTTCTGTTCTGTATACCCTGACTGCTAAGAGATAAAGGAACATGTCTTAAAGGGAATCTGTCATCAGAAATTTACTAGTATGTTTCCATGCAGCGGAACAACTTCCAGATTGTCTTTCTTTCATGGCCCAGTGTGGTGACATCATCCAGAAAATCAACTTTTGAAGTGAAATGTAAATTGGTTGTATAAAGTCAAGAAGGTGGCATTTTTTACACCGAAATCAAGCTCCATCTTTGGTTATGGACGTCTCTGGATGCAGAACCATCAATTACAGTGAAAAGGGCTTTCTGCCAGTCTGATGTCAACTACAGAAGAGGAGGCGTTCAGAGCTCACCACCTGGAATTCGGTATTAAACTCCCTGCCTCCTTGACTTTATCCAACCAACTTATATCTCCCTTCAAAGTTTATTTTCTGGATGATGCCACCACACTAGGCCTTGAAAGAAACAGAAACTAGAAGGTGTTACACTACCTGACAATATACTAGTAGTGGTTTATTAGACCAATTTCTGATGTCAGGTTCCCTTTAACTCTTTACAGACATTCCCTCTTCATAAACCCTTTATGGGAAGTGGGGGTGGCTTATGATATCCAGAGACTATTATCTAGGTATTGAAAGAGTTGGTTAAACATTAGCTTCCTCTCCTAATGTTTGTGTTGTGTACAGGACTTCTGATACACTGCTCACTACAAGAGAAAGAAGGAGCAGAGAACGGCCACAGAGAAGCTGCCTTCCTTAATGAAGTATATAACAAAGTATATCACATCTGCACTATTCATTGTTTAGTTACGGGTGGATTGATCTCACATGTTCAGCTTGTATAGTAAGTTTCCTTTGTAATACTTGGCTCTATGTAGCTTGATGAAAGACCCGGGCTGTATTCAGCGCAGACATCTCCCAGCATTCCCGGCAGCCTCAATCTCATGACCAAGGAGCTTTGCTCCCTGCCTTCAGACCTATAGTTCTCCTGGTGACACTAAATGATGTGCATCATGAAATAAAGCTTGTTATACTAGGGTAAAGTCCTGCCCTCTGTGACCCCAAACTATCTAATACACAGGCGTTGCTCCGCGGCATACAAAAGGTTACGGTAGGTAATAAGCAATATGTATGACGATTCCCGGTATTCGCCATTTCTTCCGTATTGAAGACGTCCTTTGAAAGTAAGAAATACCATTACCATCGATCTAACTGTGTGACCTTTAGTTTTTATTGCTGTTTGGACACATCCATATATATAAATTCCTTTATTATTTCCCCTTCTAAGGCAGAGAGTCCCATGAGGAGATGAATATTACATTTACTCTGCCGGCTGCCTGGAACTCGGATGACTGTATCCTCCATGGACACTGCGAGCAGGTGGTATTTACCACGTGTATGACCGTGACAGCCATGAGCAACGTGTTCCCCGTCACCGTGTGAGTATCTCATTATTCGCTCTCGTCTCAGGACCGGAGGCATAGAAAGTTCAGTCCTTAGATAAGGATTTTCGGCACCGGCCAAAGGTCACCAGGCAGATAAGTTCTTGTCTCAGTAGCGCAGGCTCTAATACCTCCAGTGTTACTTTACCTGAATTGTTCTCCTCCTCCTTACGGCACAGTTTTTATTCATATACATTTAAGTCAATGCGAACTGCTTGGTTGTGTTTCTGGAATACTCTGTGCTGCTGTGACACATTTGCCGAAACACTAAACCTATAAAATAATAAGACTGGAGAGGTGATAATCTTGCTTTCGCTTGTCTGTATGATTTGCTGCATGTTTTTGAAAGTGTCTTGTAGAAATCTTGCAATGGTTAAAGGGGATGGGCTGTAAATTTAATGTTATCTTGGAACCACAGGATGGGGAATACTTGCTGATTGGTAGGGATCCACGGTCTGGTACTCCCACAGCTGTCATTTCCTGTATCTAAATGGAGCAGCAATCCAAACATGCACACAGTCTCTCCATTCAGTCTGTGGGACTTTCGGAGATGGAGAGTACAATGCTGAGATACACCCCCCCCCCCTTCCTGCTGTCCTATGAAGCTTCAATGACATTACAATACGATACTTGACAGGAGGAAGGGGATCCTTGTTCTTGTGCTTGTTGGGGGTTCCCAACTATCCAGCAAATTATCCCATATTCTGAAGATAGAAGAAAATGTTAAAAAGTGTGCTGTCCACTTTAATCTCCTAATACAGCCGGTTGTCTTTGAGTTTGACTCTGTGGGGGAGATTTATCAAAAGTCTCTTGGAGCAGAACTGTTCTAGTTGCCCATTGCCACCAATCAGAGCTCAGCTTTCTTTTTCCCACAGTGAGCAAGGGTCACAGCTGACCCCTTTAGACTCATGACGGAAATTTATGTATTTCTCATATTTTTCTCTGTTTGTATATCAATATGCGATACATGAGGATAAACTGCAAGCAGCATTTTCTCTGACTTTTCTTGTTAAAATCTTAAAAAAACCTGTGACTGAATGAAGGAAATGTATTACACACAGACATAATGGGGCTTTTCTTCTTTTTTTTTTTTTTTTTTTTTTTGTGCCCAAGACAGTCTCCCCATGATGGAGTTTTCTGTAGTGTTCCCTGAGTTCTCACCCCATGCCAGATGTCAAAGTTGCAACTCTTTAAAAAAAAAAAAAAGTTGCACATTTTGGTACAAATCCACACCTGCCCCCCTGCCAGGCATAGGAAAGAGTTCAGAGCTGGTTGAAACTTTTTCAAGACTCTTGTTTTAAAACCGAATTCCCTAAAGACCTTATCTCCTCAAATGCCACAGCGCGAAGTTACATGTGAGCAGTGGAAATGCTAAACAAAATGAAAATGTAAAAAAAAAATGCACAAAGCCCGAGGACACCATGTTGATTGAAAGCTATTATTTCTATATCATTTTTTTTTTCTTATTATTATTATTTTTATTTTATTTTTATTTTATTTTTTTATAGACAACCGCCTCATTGCATTCCTGAGACCTACAGCAATGCCACCCTATGGTACAAGATCTTCACCACTGCTCGTGACTCTGGAACCAAGTATGCACAGGACTACAACCCATTCTGGTGTTATAAGGGGGCTATTGGAAAGGTGTACCATGCTTTAAATCCCAAGCTCACAGTCATTGTTCCAGAGGTGGGTGTATGGTTTAGGAAGCTTCTCAGCTGCTTGGTAATGGAGAATACAACATTTAGTGCACATAAAGCATGTGCAAAGCCTAAAACCATTTCTCATTCAGGCTCACATCTGAGATGTAACCAATCCACCATACAGTATATACCAGATCCACCAGACGTCCCTTGGACTTGGACTTGAACCCGAGGGTAGCAGACGTTCTGCTGGAGAGGCAAAGGATGAGCGCTGCTCACCCCTCCCCTCTCCATAGGGATGCCTGGCTCCCAGCTGTACTTGCGGGGAAGCATAGAGCATACTTTATCTTTTTCCCAGTGACGGTGCGGTGACATACGTGTGTTCTCGCTGTACCGCGGCCATGTTTAGTTCTGGAGTGAGCGATAAAGTGTTGTGGCTGCATTACAGATAAAAGTCACAGTACGGCTCTGAGAAGATACTGACTGATAACAAAATAGATTTTTGTGCAATGGGAGTAGACCTTATATACCATCACCATGCCATTATCATGCGAACTTTCATAATGCAAATATCTTTGACCTTGCTTCCCATTAAAATATGATAGCACTGAAATGACTTTTATGTTGGGAATAGTTCTGTAGGTGAACGTTCTGCAAAAGCAATATTAGCTTAGAGCTCAGCTGCAGTTTTATGTTTCCAACCCCTTTGCCTTTGCTTCTGCTGTGGTTTACTGTCCCCTGGCACCCGTTGCCTTGTTTTGTATGAGCAATGCCTCTGGCACCCTTTTCCCTGTGGACGTTCTGTGTTCAGGGCAGTACTGGAAATCCTGTTATGATCTCATCTTGTAGAGGTTTACATTTCCTAGAGAAGTCCTAAGGGTGCTCGCACAGAAGGTGCAGTACAACCTGGCAATTACCTAATGCAATGTGTGGCAAGGCCGTACTGGGTAAAGGCATTCTAAGGGTGCGCTCACACGAGGTAGTAACTCATACATTTTCAAACCCATCAGTACATCTAAGAGATTTGCCTGATTACATGCAATGTTAACGCATGTGTTAACATAGCATTAACATTGCGTTAAGACATGTGTTTTGTAAATGCAATGTTAACAGCTATGTAATCAGGCAAATCTCCTCTTCTCAGCTGTTCAGATGCATTTGAAAACACATACATTACTGTCACGTTTGAACGCACCCTTAGGGGAGATTGCAGAGGGTTAGGTGCCATGAATCCCCAGCTGTAGGAAAGTGGGTGGGATTTAAACTTATCTAGACGCTGAAAACTTTGAGCATGTCTAGGTGTTGAAAGATGCAGGGGAAAATGGCAGGTCAATGAATTTTTTTTTTTTTTTTTTTCTGCAACTTGATAACCAAAACTAAGCTAAGTGCAGCGCCATAGCGGCATTCCATTCTGGAGTGCAGCGCCAGTGCCAAGTTCTGTTCTGGAATCAATATGGATTTATCTTAGGGGTCATTAAAGATGTTTATAGCATACACACTTCTCCACATTATCAGTGTCACAAGTCAATCAAATGATTTCTTATCCCAACAGGACGACCGCTCTCTCATTAACCTGCATCTGATGGACACCAGTTACTTTCTCTTTGTGATGGTGATCACCATGTTTTGCTATGCAGTTATCCGGGGTCGTCCCAGCAAGATGAGGCAGAACAGCTCCGAATTCTGTTCAGAAAAGGTATTTATATATGGGTATATGTGTTTTTGTATCCAGTCCATGCATAAATTACTCAATTTCGTTCTTTTTTTTTTTTTTTTTTTACTGGAGTCAATGATCACTCCATCCTCGATGGGTCATAGTGCTGAGCACAATAGGACATATAACATTTCTTGCAGTGTAAATTCATCCGTTTGCTTAATAGATTTCTACCCTGAATTGCAGACCGGGAACATAGATTTGCTATACTTGAGCATAAATGTTAGGCTACATCCAAAATAAAACAAAAATGTTGCATAACCTGTGTATCGCACACTGTAAATAAAAAATATTAAAAGATAAATCCATAATTCCACAAGTAGTTTACAAATCTCATCCTGCTATAAAATGAGCCATAATATGGGTACATTGTAAATAGAAAAGTTATGATCCGTATAAAGTAGTTACACAAAGTCAAAATGTTTCTTTAAACCAAAAAAACTAAACAATTTTTTTTCTCAAATGTCCTAAAAACCTATAACCTATATTTGGTATTGCCATAATTGCAACAACCTGTAAAATATATGTAAAATGTTGGTATCGCCGTCAATGCAACAACATTTGAAATCCTAAATACTAGGTTAAAATTGTATTTTTTACAATTTTTGTCTATACAAAGGGTTTATTAGTTATTCAATTAGTTTTATGTGCCACAAATATGGCTCCAGTCAAAAAGGCAAAAAAAAAAAAAAAAAAAACGTGCATACAATGATGGAAAAATAAAAAAGTTAATGATAACAATGAAAAAAATGTATAGAAATATTTTAATCTTGAAAGGGGTTTGCCACTTAAACCAAATTTAAACAGGGTAAGTATAAGACCTCAATAAGGTCACCTGTATTATACCCTGATAAACTTTCTCGTTTCCTGCTGGGAGCTACTGGTCAGGACCTGTTTTCTATTGGCTTTTGAATTGGCGAGCAGTCATTAGGGTTATCCGCATGCCCCGGCAACCAGTGATATGGGGGTGGTCATGACGCAGGGGGGTGTATCCAAAAATAACTGCACGACTGACTTCATCCTCTGGAAACTAGCAGGACCTTACTGGAAGTGCCAAGTCCTGCTGACCCAGCGGTCATGTGACCTGCAGTTCCTGAGCAAGAAAAATAGGCGTGACCCTATTGGAGCCTTACACTAAGGCTACATTCACACAACTGTCGTATTGCGGCAGTATATACGTCCACATTGACTGCTATAACCACACGGTGGTGGTATTGGCACCCTACACAAGGAATAGATAGAACATTTTCTATATTTTTCCGTCTGTACGGCTGCCATCTCCTATGGAGAGGGGAAGGGTCACCCCTCCTCCTCTGCCCCACACGTGCCCGGGCGAGCACACGTCGGGGTGTGGTCGTGTGAATGCGGCCTGTTTAAGTTTGATCAAAAAAGACTTATAAGGAAGGGAATGAAGTAGCCTAAGAAGTAAACGCATAGTAAATTTCCAAGGTCTATAAAGAGATCCTAAAGAGCCATGTCCCTTGTGTCTTCCAGGTTGCACTCTCTGAAGCATAACCATCCTCTTGTACCCTACGATTGGAGTCATTGCCTGTTGACCCCACCAGGAGAATGTGTCCCGTGTCCTTCTAGAGGGGGAGGGAGGAACACACACTATTGCAATGTTGGTTTCTTCCAACCAAAGACATTTCAAGTGCCTGTAATTGATTTGTACATATTTATAAATGGGTGCACCCCGAGAAGCTTGGTGCAGACGTTCCGCGTGGCAGGGACTTGCCTGTGGCTGGGTGCACCTGTGGACTAGCCGTCGTTTCCTTGTGTAGATATGTGTAGTGGATGTTTCTAGTCGGCAGTGCGAGTTGCCTGATTGGTGGGTTATGTCTAATGAATGAGATCCTGATCTCAAGCAGAAATGCACTTTTTTTTTTTTTTTTTTTGTTTCCTCTTTTCAAAATCTGGGGGAAAAAAAAATCATTTGTTTGAAAGGAAGAAATATGGCTGCTGCATGGAGGAGGCCTGTGTTCTGGTAGCTCTATATTAAAGCATCCATTCTTCATGACACCTCTGCTGCTGGATTCTGTATATCCTTCTGTCTGATCTCTGTATACGTGACGCCGCTGATTCGCATGGAAAGCGTCTGTTTTATCGTCCTCCCGAAACAACAAGACCTCAAGATGGCGTCTCCAGGAGGGGAAACGAGGAAGGCGCTTTCACAACCGCCCTGAGCAGCTTTAATGAAGGAAAGAAATAAAGCGTATAAGTCCTTGTAGAGCCGTCACATTTATTGTAGGATGTTACTAGAAGGTTTCATCACTGGTGGCTCTTGTAAATAACCTGCTGGTGTAGTAGAGGGGTCCAGCAGGGACCGGTGGGGGATTTATCCTTAGAGATGCATCAGTTTTCTGCCTCTCGTATATAAGAAAATTGTTGTATCTGCCTATTTTCACAGAGTTTGGAACTTTTTTCACCTTCAACAACTTATATCAAATTTATCAGGTGTATCCGTATGTGGGGACGGATTTAAAAAAAAAAAAAAGTTTTCCAAAAAGTTGCACATTCAGGTGCAAGTTCACACCAGGAAAAACAGGAACGGTCGCCACTTTTACAGGAAATCCACCACAAGGGTGAAGGATTGTTAACTAAGTAAACTGACATACTGGTGTGTGCCCCCCAGGCAGAATCTGCTCTTCTTTAATCTTCCTATGCTCTGCTTTTAAAAAAAGGCTTATAAAATTATGCAATTGAGCCCCTCAGACTCATTTGCATAATTTTACAAGGCTTTTTTTTTTTTTTTTTGTAAAATCAAGGGCACAAGAAGTTACAGTTATAGAGCAGATCCTGCCAGAGGGGGCACACACCAGTATGTCAGTGTGCTTGGTTTACAATCCTCCATCCTGGTGGTAGCTTGGTAGCCCTTTAAGTCAAATAGTCACTGGTCCTCATATCCCAGAGGGGAAACCTCAAGCTTTCTAAGCCACTATGCTCAAAAGATATTTAAAAGACCAGTGACTATTGCAAGTAAAGCTGTAGTAAGGCCCAGTTCACACTGAATTTCTGACCTCGGTCTTGTATCTTCTGTCACTAGAATGGATCTGTGAAAATAGTCCATTGATTTTAATGGCTTCCAGTGTCTGTTTGCACCACTTCTGTTACTGCTTCTATGTGTTACTTGAGCAGAAAATTGGATGGAAGCTGCAGCGATTTATGAAGCAATATGAAGAAATACGCTACATGCTTAGGGGTTTTTTTTTCTCTCCTCCTCCCCCGCCTCTTCCCGTCTCTAATATCGGAAGCACTGATGGAAGTGGTGTAAACAGGCGCTAACAGAAGCCGGTAAAGGTCCTATGGACATTTGAATGGATCCAGTGGACTTCCATTATTATCGTTCTGATGCCTGATAACAGAGGTCTGAACGCAAGTGTGAACTGGTCCTCGTCCCAGTTTTTGGGAAAATGCAGGCTGTAAGGCCTGTGTAGCTTACAGGGGCTACTGCTTCTTTTTGGAGAGATGTGCAGCTGATGAAGGGAATTTTACAGGCAGTAGTGTACAAGTAGCTTCCCATAGGGATCTAGGATCTCTGTTATTGTCTGGATCAGAAGAATGGTAAGAACTGCTCTGTGGGTCGCGGTGTGCGCTGTCCATTGTAGAACATGAATATTTTTATTTTATTTTTAGGCAGGGAGCCAGTGCTGTGCATTAGATATAGAAAACCTTTGACCTCTCATATACGTTTCTGGCACATCACTATAAGTATGGGTCCAGCTGCGGAGTAAAGGAAATACCGTGATAAACCAGGGACCGTTACTCATGGACCTGTGCACCGTGACTGCGGTAATATTCTTGTATCTATATTATTATATCATCCGCGGCCTCAACTTTTAAACATATGTGTAGGTTGTAATTTGGGGCCCAAACATGGTAATTAGGCTTTTCTACTGGGACCGCCTATCTGATAGTAGACGTCATAATAAGTATATTGGGTACCAAACATAACACTAGTTACTGGAAGGGGGAGAAGTGGAGAAAAACCTTCCAGTTTTATGGGGATCGGTGGAGCGGACTTGGAGAAACACCCTAATTAAGGGCCATGAACCCTCTTGAGGTGCTGAATTTCCACCTAAATTTTGTCCCTTTAGCGGTCCTGATTTTCTAAGCTATAATGGTCATCTAGCGCTCTTAGAAATGGCAGATAACTCCTCACTAGTAACATGCGGATGTGGGCTCAGGATGCTGCAGTAGTGACTTCTCAGAGATTGAATATTGGATTCTTCCCTCTGACTGACTCCTGACTCATCCACCTCCTCCTCGGATACAATATCTATCTCCCGTCACTTTCTGGGATTTACACCTTCTCTTAATTAACGTTTCTCAGCTTGGTCAGCAAACCTGCCATGTACCCGTGCAGTGGGGGATGAAGAAATCTCTACACATCTTATCCTCAACGCCATTTAATTTTGTTTGACTATTTTTACAGTTAAATACTTCGATTACTTTTTTTTTTTGTTTAAAGAGAAATTGAGTTTGTTTTTCAGGCTTTAGATTGTAACGCGACTTTTAAACTGTCTAAGACTACATTCACACTGCTGTATGGGGGACTTGTATATGGCCGACATATATACTCCTTATATACATCCCCCATAGACTGCAATGGGTGCACAGCCCCATATGTACGTATATATACTGTATGTGTGTGTGTGTATATGTGTATAAATATATATTAGTGATGTGTCTGTGTATATACACCATATGTTTGTATATAATGTGTATGTACAAATGTGTGTGTGTGTGTATACACCATAGGTGTGTATATAAGGTGTATGTACTATACATTGTGTGCACATTTAATGCATATATACTGTATGTCTGTTTAAATGTATAGATATGTACATACTGTACTTTGTGTGTATATACTATATGTGAAAGTGTATAAATGTGTGTATATATGAGTGTATAAACGTCTGTGTACAAATCTATATTTTTTTTTTTTAAGGGGAAGAGGGGCCCCAATGTAGAAGTCTTCTATGGGGCCCTGCCTCTCCTGGTTACACCCCTGCAGGGCGTGCAACAAAGATCGCTACTTTTTGCATAAATTGTTTTCATTTCTTTCCAGTTACTGCTTGTACTATTGATCTAAGACATAAAACATTACCTACAGGTTATGAATCAGCTTTATATCATGAAGATGTGAAGTTGTATCATTCATCACTACTTATTTATGAATACAATTCTTAAGAGGAACGATGGACGGTTTTCTTGTCAGGATTTCATTACCTCTGTGCCTCCGAAAGACGGGATTATAGGATGTTTCACCAAGGAACAAAATCGTTACTTTAATAAACAAATATAGAAAATACTTATGTCCACTAGAAAATAAAAGGACGATGTCCGACCCCAGAGTGAAATACTTAACATGTTGTCCTATTAGATACATTACTGTATGTAATTCATTGGAATTGTAATAACCATTGTTTGTGGAAGAGGAGGATGCTTTGTAGAGGTGAACATCCACATTGCTCTCACATCCCCCCCCTTCTCCTGGCTCTGGCTTCACAGCCTCCCCCCTGCAGAAGCCAGAGCCCAGAGGTGCTCAGGTAACACCCCCCCCCCCCCCAAAGCACTTTAACTTAAAACTTTTTTTTTTAAATTATGTGAATGAACCTGAGGGGCTACAGGCTGCACAGGAGTAAATGGAGCCTGGAGCCCCTCATGCTCATTTGTATAATTTTAAATCCCTTTTTTTTCTTAAAAACAAGGGCATAAAAAGCTAAAAGAAGAGCAGGTCCTGCCAGAGGGGGCACACGCCAGTATGTCAGTGTGCTTGGTTTACGATCCTTCATCCTGGTAGTAGATTGGTAGCCCTTTAAGTCAAATAGTCACTGGTCCTCCTATCCCAAAGGGAAACCTCAAGCTTTCTAAGCCACTATAAAAAAATGTTATGCTCAAAAGATATCTAAAGGACCAGTGAGTATTGCAAGAAAAGCTGTGCTAGGGCCCAGTTCACACTAAAGTTCTGACCTCGGTCATTATCTTCTGTCACTAGAATGGATCCATAAAAATGGCCATTGATTATAATTGCTTCCATTAGTGATAGATGTCCTTTAATGTCTCTTACTAACATGTTACCATTCATTCAAGCTTCCAGCCTTTGCAGTTTTCTGAAAACTTTGTATGATAATGTGTTTGTGTTATAACAAAAAATCTGATAAGAATGTTTTATTTGCACCTATAAAGCCTCAAGAACAGCGTTTAGGCCTCGGTGCTCACCCATTGATGTCCTACAGGCCGCAAACAGTGCATCCCTTTCCCCTGTCTGAGGCCCATAAAGCCCCGGCAGTGTGCATGAGGCCAAAGCCTGAGGAATGTCACACATGAGAAATACTTCAGGTCTTGTGTTGCAAGGAAAGTAAGACGGGCTGATCTTCTCCAAGTAGCATCTTGTTCCTCGTGTAACAACATCTTAGGAGAGGTTACTGATAACCGGCAATGTGAAACCTGCCACTAGATATGGGATAAAGCCAAGCTCATGAATATATTAATGATCACAGAAAAGGGAAAGTCCAAACCTTAAAGGGGTTTTCCCATGAAGAAAAGGGACCCCCACAGATCCTGAGAACGAGGGATCCATCCAACCCCCTCGCCGATCATATCCATAAAACTGGAGAAAATTCATCTGTATACACATACAGTATGAAACAATAATACAATGGGGCAGATTTACTTACCTGGTCCATTCGCAATCCAGCGGCTCATTCTCTGCGGTGGATTCGGGTCCGGACGGGATTCATTAAGGCAGTTCCTCCGATGTCCACCAGGTGGCGCTGCTGCGCTGAAGAGCATCGGAACACACTCAAGTACACTGGCCTATTCCTAGTGAAGGTAAGTGGAAGCTCCGCAACACTTTATTTTTTTTTAAATGCAGCGGTTTTTCCGAAGTCACCCTGCAGCCTATGAACATCCTCCATAGACTGTATTACACTACACAGTTTGGTGTCATCTGCAAAAATAGACACAGTGCTATTAATTCCTACCTCTATATCATTAATAAATATATTAAATAGTAGTGGGCCAAGCACAGAACCCTGAGGTACACCACTCATAACTGGTGACCATTCCGAGTAGGAATCATTGACCACAACTCTCTGGATACGATCCTTCAGCCAGTTTTCAATCCAATTGCAAATGATTTCTGCCAAACCAATAGCCCTAATTTTACCCATCAGGCGTCTATGAGTGACAGTGTCAAATGCCTTTGCAAAGTCCAAGAACACAATATCCACAGCTGCTCCTCCATCCAGGCATCTGCTCACCTCTTCATAGAAGCAGATAAGGTTAGTTTGACAACTTCTATTCTTAGTAAACCCATGCTGGCTGTCACTTATTATACTATTTGATGTCACATACTCCAGTATGTAGTCTTTTACTAACCCTTCCAACACTTTCCCCACAATGGAAGTTAAGCTTACAGGCCTGTAGTTGCCAGGCGAAGTTCTAGAGCCCTTTTTATATATTGGCACCACATTTGCCTTGCGCCAGTCACTTGGCACCACACCAGACATTACAGAATCCCTGAAGATTTTAGCCAGCGGTACAGCAATAACAGAACTGAGTTCTTTAAGAACTCTGGGGTGTAACCCATCTGGTCCAGGAGCTTTGTACACATTGATTTTATTGAGCTTAGATTGGATAATGTCTACATTTAGCCAGCCTAGTATATCACAGGATCCATGACCCGCACTGGCACCACCCAAGTCAGAAGTTCTCTCTTCTATTGTATAAACGGAGCTAAAAAACCTATTAAGTATCTCCGCCTTCTCCTGGTCTCCAGTCACCGATGCCCCATTTTCAGAATAAAGGGGTCCAACCTGTTGTGACCCATTTTTTTTTGCATTGATATACCTAAAAAATTTCTTGGGATTTGTTTTGCTATCTTTAGCTACCTGTCTTTCATTTTGTATTTTGGCTGATTTGATTTCTTTTTTACAGATTTTGGTAAGTTTTTTGTAAGTATTGAAAGCCTCAGGTGACCCGTCAGATTTATATTTTTTAAATGCCCTCTTTTTCTCATTAATTGCCCTTTTAACTGTAGCTGTAAGCCACGAGGGGTGTAATCTAGCCCGTCTATACTTGTTACCTATTGGAATAAATTTAGAAGTATAAAAACCCAGGATAGATTTGAATTTCTCCCATTTAACATTAGTATCACCATGTGACAGTATCTGATCCCAGTCTATATCCTGTATTGCAGCCCTGAATTTTTGGAAATTAGCCCTCTTAAAATTCAAAGTTTTCGATTTTCCCACCTGTTTCTGCTTTTTAAAGTTTAAGAGGAAAATAATTATATTATGATCGCTGTTCCCAAGGGGTTCCCTGATACTGACATTTTGGACAATCTCCTCATTGTTAGAAATCACAAGGTCCAACAATGCGTCACCTCTTGTGGGATCTTCTACAAGCTGCAACATAAAATTATCCTGCAGAAAGTTGATAAAATGTCTCCCCTTCATAGATGAAGACGAGCCCTGACCCCAATTTATATTTGGAAAGTTAAAGTCTCCCATTATCACTACGGTCCCCTCCTGTGCAGCCCGCTCCATCTGTTTATATAGGTGACCCTCTATTTCCTCAGAGATGTTAGGGGGTCTATAAATTACACCAAAAATAATTTTCTCAAAGCTCTCTTGGCTTTGAATTTCAACCCACAAAGTTTCAGCCTCCTCACACTCTGAGACCACTGACTCATTCACAATCGCTTTTAAGTCTCTTCTGACATACAGACATACACCACCTCCCCTCCTATTTGCCCTGTCTTCCTGAAAGAGTGTAAAACCTTGAATATTAACACCCCAATCATGCGATGCATCAAGCCATGTCTCTACTACACCAACAACATCTAACTGTTCCTCTAATATCAGAGCCTCAAGCTCGCCCATTTTGCCTGAGATACTTCTGGCATTTGTGAACATACAATTTAATTTTCCACAGTTATTTATCTGATTTAAAGTAATTTTACTGGCACATATATCCTCACCACGATTATTCCTGACGGTGAACCCTGATACAGAAAATAGTGTCCAAAAGTCTGAATTGCCGCTTTTTCGCCATTTTGCAACTCATAAAAGGTGATCAAACGTTTGTACAGTCCCCAGAAATTGTCAGCAATGAAAACATCAAATCGTCATGAAAAAAATGACACCTCACACCCTCATCAAAGGTCCAAAAGATTTTCATTTTTTAATGTAAACATAATCAAACCTAGAAATGTTTGGTATCCCCAGAATCGTAAAGACCCCAAGAATAAAGGGGAGGTGACATTTGGAGCGCAAAGTTAAATAAGTCAAAACAGAACCCACAAGAATATGAGGCATATGTGTTTTTTTCTGTTAATTTCACCAAATTTGGAAGATTTTTTTACAAAAAAGGGCCACATTGTTTCGAGGATTTTTTTTCTATTAACCAATACAACAAAATCAGTACAGTGACATCTGTTGATGGATGCTAAGAGTTCATGGTGGGGGTGAAATATCCTCTTAAAGTGTAACTCCGATTATATAATCCGGTTTTTACCAAATTGTCATATGTGATTATATTGTGTTACTTGCCCTTTTCTTTCCAAAGTTATGGCATCTGAAGCTACATACTAGAAATCTTCCTCAGCAGCAGTGAAGTGGACAGAGACTAACTTCTTCCTGTCTTTGCCTTCAAGCTGCCCTCACTTCCCATGATGCCTTGTGTTCTCACATGAAGTAGCTTTGAAGTAACTCAACTTTTTAAGAAGTGCCACATTTCTTTTACACTCAACCGTTTTGTTCTATTCTTCATTTGACACAAATTTCTGCAAATCAAACGGCTCTGAGCAGTGTGTAGTGGCCATGCTAAGGTATTGCAACTCACATACAGTATACCATGCAGAGGCAACAGCTGATAAGTAGGGGTTTCCAGTTCTGGGCCACCGCAATCTGATATTGATGACCTATCCCAATGTCTTAGTTCGATATAACCCTTCTTAAGGGCTTATTCAGATTTTAATAATTAACCCAAAGGAGGAGGCAGAAGCGCTCCAGGGGGGCCTTAACAGGAACCCGCCGTGCTGTAGCTTCACAGGCTTTTACACTGTGCAGGAGTACTGCAGGGAGGGGGAGACAGTATAACAACCTATGAATCTACAGCATGGAGGGACTGTGGTAATGTTCCTGGAGCCATTCAGACTTATTAGTATAATTTTAAAAGGGAGGAGGCCATGGATAACAAATATAAGATTACCACAGCCACGGTGCCTGGATCTATGAGTAAGTGTCCCTGAGTTATCATGCTGGATTTCTATTGTACATTTCCTTTAACCTCATTGCACATCAGGTCGGATAGCGGCTTCTGGCAGTGTTCCTGAAAAATCTTTGTTCATTCTTCATGGACAGTGTTATCCAGTTCACTAACATTCTTGGGTTTTTCAACCATCTTCACATTCTTCCAAAGATTTTCTATGAGCAGTCAGGTAACTGCTCCGGAACCAAGCCTTGTGGACATTGAGGTGTGTTATGGACCATTGTCCTTTCCGAAGGTCTAATGATCCCAAACTTTAGCTTTCTCATAGAAGGCAAGACGTTTTCTCCTAGTTTATACCGGTCTTCTCCATATAATGCAGGTTTAAAGGGGTTGGTCACTTTCAGCAAATATTTGATATTGTTTCTTTAAGGAAAAGTTATCCAATTGTCCAATATACTTTCTGTATTAATTCCTAACAGTTTTCTAGATCTCTGCTTGCTGTCATTCTATAGGAAGCTTCATTGTGTACTCCAGTGAATGCAATATCTGTCTATGGTGATGTGATGGACACGCGGGTGCATGAGCCGTTATTATCACATTACTCCTATTACTCTCAGTGATAATAACGGCTCATGCACCTGCGTGTCCATCACATCAGTATGGACGTATTCTATCCACTGGAAGTAAATAGAGAAGCTTTCTATAGAAGCACAGCAAGCAGAGATCTAGAAAACGGTCAGGAATTGATACAGAAAGTATATTGGAAAATTAAATAACTTCTCATTACACAAACCATATCAAATATTTGCTGAAAGTGGACGACCCCTTTAAGTGCCGGAGTAAGAAAAGTAGCCCCAGAGCATCACTGAGCCGCTGCTATATGTCACTGTGACGGTCTTCTACATGCTCCCTTCTTCAGACACTTCATTTATTGCTGCACAGTACAGCATGCGTAAACTTCTTATATGTAGTGAAGATCCTTTTGGGTCAGTGAAGTATTAAACCATCAGTATTAACTGTGCAACTTATTGAGAAAAGTAAAACTTCAGTACCTGCTACCACAAGATATTGCTGCACATATTCTGCAGCCATTAAACGAAATCTGCCATCAAAATCCAGCATGATAAACCAGGGACACTTACCCATAGATCCAGGCACCGTGACTGTGCCAATCTTATATTTGTTATCCATGGTCTTCTGCCTACTAAAATCAACTTTTAAAATTATGCTAATGACACAGGAGCATTACCAGAACACCTCTGTGCTCGGTGTGAGATTACTGGAGGGGAAGACAGTATGACAGCCTTTAAAGCTACATCACGGAGGGGCTCTGGTAACACCCCCCCCAGAGCCCTTCTGGCTCATTAACAAGAAAGGAAGCAGACAATGAATAACAAATATTAGAAGATTATTACAGTCACGGTACCTGGATCTATGAGTAATGTCCCTGGCTTATTATGCTTGATATTGATGATTTTTGATCAGCTGTTCCCTCTTTCTGCCATATCCCAATAGTGTAACCAGTGTTCTTATAACTTCAAACTTGCAAACTCTATCTCTAGGAACCTCCAGTGCCCGTGCTTTGCCTTCCCTCATTTCTTTTACCATACGGACAACGTACTAATCAAACATCCCTCAACAATCCTGTAGCCAGTGCTGATATTTGATGTGTGTTATGTCACATACTCCTGACCGAACAAATTCATTTACCAAAATCTAATTTGCAAATATGTGCTCATACCAGGGATTCTACTCAAATGGACATTTGTTCCTTGTTTTTTTATTTTTTTTATCTTTTTTTTTTTAAATAAAGCTTAACTTTTGAGTTGAGTAAATTTTGCTCATTTCTTTAATTTACAATGGGGAATGAATCATTTTACTTGCAAATGATCAAGTGAATGGGACGGAGTTACAGAACAAAGCATGGCCGCCATGTAAAGTATCACCTGTGCTGTAAATGACAATGTACACAATGCGGAGGCAGCGGTCACCCAATCCAATCAGCTGATCAACAGGGGCGCAGAGAGTCAGACCTCCTCCAAGCAAATATTACTACTCATCTCTTAGTTTCTTCAGGTGAATAACAGAAGAACATCGCATCTGGATGTACAGTAGATGCCACAGGATTGTTGTCCTATAAATGATTACAGACACTCACTAAACAGACAAGTCAGGACACAAGTTCAAAGTTCAGAGTCTAAAATAGCTTCTAGTTTGGGTTTGTGTCATCAGTTTGTGCATGGGTTATGATACAAGTCACATCTCTTTCTCATTGTCCATTATAGGGATTGTGTGGTCACAACAATTTATACTCTGTGTACAGGAAAAGGGATAACTTATGATCTGCGGATATCCCACCACCGGTCCATAAGAACATGTGCCCTGCTGTTCTGTTCATCTTTGTGTCATTGACAGAGATTTCCAAGCGCAATTCAGATTCAATGCCATAAACATTGATTTGGGCAACAACAAACCCCTGCTCTGTTGATCCATGGAGGTCCCACTGCTGGAATCCCTATAAAACAGCAAATTATCCTGTATCCTATGGACAGGCGATAACAGTCAGACAACTCCTTTAAGAGTGTATATTAAAGGGATTGTCTGGTTTCATACAGTTTTATACTTTGGGCTCCAGAGCGCTGGTCCAGTCCATGACCCTGCCCGTGAAGCCCGCTGCTTGCAGAAACCCACCCCAACTGCTAGAATGAAGGGGCCTCTGTGGTCCAATAGGCCTTATGATTAGTGTGATCCCAGAAAAAAACATTTCCACCAGAAAAGATTCCTGGAACTAGGAAAGCACACGCAGAAATTTGCTTGGTCAGAAATGTGTTTAACAATTCTGCAATTTTCCACTAGAGGGCACTGTGGTGTTTCTGATTTACATATTGCACTGCGGATTCTGTCCTTTGTGATATTATTTTTATAAATTTATATTGTGTATTTCACTAAAGCCACATGGAAATCTGAAAACGCTTCTTTTTGACACTTTTTTTTAACTTTTGTAGTCTGCTAATAGTTTTTTATTTTGGCATATATTGTCGCTGCTATTGTCCTGATGTTTGCTCCAAAATCTTTTCGATCCCTTCCTCTATCAAGTTCCCCTTGACTTCACTGTGTTGCAGTCCATGGATTGCAGGATAAAAATTTTTGCTCAGAACTTAGTAAATAAATGTAACACCACGACCTTTAACACTGGCTGCTTGGCTGAGCCGGTTAGCCAATCAGTATTAGGGTGCGTTCACATTAACGTATGCCGGGCAGGTATACAGGAGGCGTGCTGGAAAAAAGGAGCAAGTGGGAGTGCTGCTCACCCTCATCTCTCCATAAAAGATAGTGCCTCATGGCATTTCATGCAGCTGAAGATCGTGTTTTAGCAACCACGGCACGGTATGGTGAGCACTCGTTGTGCGCCTATTGCCATCTACGGGAATGTATATAAACCAGTGCATGGGGACTTAGGTTTACTGCCTCACAGATCACTCGGCCTGATCTGTGAGTGGAGGAGAGAGAACTCTCAGGGACAAGCAGTCATTACCAGCAGCTAGGCTAATGCCACTGCCACTGTGCCAGCTAGACCAGCAGCTAGACTAACACCACTGCCACTGTGCCAACTAGACCAGCAGCTAGGCTAACACCACTGCCACTGTGCCAGCTATACCAGCAGCTAGACTAACACCACTGCCACTGTGCCAGCTAGACCGGCAGCTAGGCTAACACCACTGCCACTGTGACAGCTAGACCAGCATCGAGTCTAACACCACTGCCACTGTGCCAGCTAGACCAGCATCTAGGCTATACCAGCAGCTAGACTAACACCACTGCCACTGTGCCAGCTAGACCAGCATCGAGTCTAACACCACTGCCATTGTGCCAGCTATACCAGCAGCTAGACTAACTCCACTGCCACTGTGCCAGCTAGACCAGCAGCTAGGCTAACACCACTGCCACTGTGCCAGCTACACCAGCAGCTAGACTAACACCACTGCCACTGTGCCAGCTAGACCAGCATCGAGTCTAACACCACTGCCACTGTGCCAGCTATACCAGCAGCTAGACTAACTCCACTGCCACTGTGCCAGCTAGACCAGCAGCTAGGCTAACACCACTGTCACAGTGCCAGCTATACCAGCAGCTAGGCTAACACCACTGCCACTGTGCCAGCTAGACCAGCAGCTAGACTAACACCACTGCCACTGTGCCAACTAGACCAGCAGCTAGGCTAACACCACTGCCACTGTGCCAGCTATACCAGCAGCTAGGCTAACACCACTGCCACTGTGCCAGCTAGACCAGCAGCTAGGCTAACACCACTGCCACTGTGCCAACTAGCCCAGCAGCTAGGCTAACACCACTGCCACTGTGCCAGCTAGACCAGCAGCTAGACTAACACCACTGCCACTGTGCCAGCTAGACCAGCAGCTAGGCTAACACCACTGCCACTGTGCCAGCTAGACCAGCATCGAGTCTAACACCACTGTCACAGTGCCAGCTATACCAGCAGCTAGGCTAACACCACTGCCACTGTGCCAGCTAGACCAGCAGCTAGACTAACACCACTGCCACTGTGCCAGCTAGACCAGCAGCTAGGCTAACACCACTGCCACTGTGCCAGCTAGACCAGCAGCTAGACTAACACCACTGCCACTGTGCCAACTAGACCAGCAGCTAGGCTAACACCACTGCCACTGTGCCAGCTATACCAGCAGCTAGACTAACACCACTGCCACTGTGCCAGCTAGACCAGCATCGAGTCTAACACCACTGCCACTGTGCCAGCTATACCAGCAGCTAGACTAATACCACTGCCACTGTGCCAGCTAGACCAGCATCGAGTCTAACACCACTGCCACTGTGCCAGCTATACCAGCAGCTAGACTAACTCCACTGCCACTGTGCCAGCTAGACCAGCAGCTAGGATAACACCACTGTCACAGTGCCAGCTATACCAGCAGCTAGGCTAACACCACTGCCACTGTGCCAGCTAGACCAGCAGCTAGACTAACACCACTGCCACTGTGCCAGCTAGACCAGCAGCTAGGCTAACACCACTGTCACTGTGCTAGCTATACCAGCAGCTAGACTAACACCACTGCCACTGTGCCAACTAGACCAGCAGCTAAGCTAATGCCAGTGCCACTGTGCCAGCTAGACCCGCAGCTAGGCTAACACCACTGCCACTGTGCCAGCTAGACCAGCAGCTAGGCTAACACCACTGCCACTGTGCCAGCTAGACCAGCAGCTAGGCTAATACCACTGCCACTGCGCCAGCTAGACCAGCAGCTAGGCGAATGCCACTGCCACTGTGCCAGCTATACCATCAGCTAGGCTAATGGCACTGCCACTGTGCCAGCTAGACCAGCAGCTAGGCTAATGCCACTGCCACTGTACCAGCTATACCAGCAGCTAGACTAACACCACTGCCACTGTGCCAGCTAGACCAGCAGCTAGGCTAACACCACTGCCACTGTGCCAGCTATACCAGCAGCTAGACTAACACCACTGCCACTGTGCCAGCTAGACCAGCATCGAGTCTAACACCACTGCCACTGTGCCAGCTATACCAGCAGCTAGACTAACACCACTGCCACTGTGCCAGCTAGACCAGCATCGAGTCTAACACCACTGCCACTGTGCCAGCTATACCAGCAGCTAGGTTAACACCACTGTCACAGTGCCAGCTATACCAGCAGCTAGGCTAACACCACTGCCACTGTGCCAGCTAGACCAGCAGCTAGGGTAATACCACTGTCACTGTGCTAGCTATACCAGCAGCTAGACTAACACCACTGCCACTGTGCCTACTAGACCAGCAGCTAGGCTAACACCGCTGCCACTGTACCAGCTATACCAGCAGCTAGGCTAATGCCAGTGCCACTGTGCCAGCTAGACCCGCAGCTAGGCTAACACCACTGCCACTGTGCCAGCTAGACCAGCAGCTAGGCTAACACCACTGCCACTGTGCCAGCTAGACCAGCAGCTAGGCTAATACCACTGCCACTGCGCCAGCTAGACCAGCAGCTAGGCTAATGCCACTGCCACTGTGCCAGCTATACCATCAGCTAGGCTAATGGCACTGCCACTGTGCCAGCTAGACCAGCAGCTAGGCTAACACCACTGCCACTGTACCAGCTATACCAGCATCTAGGCTAACACCACTGCCACTGTGCCAGCTAGGCCAGCAGCTAGGCTAATACCACTGCCACAGTGCCAGATAGACCAGCAGCTAGGCTAATACCACTGCCACTGTGCCAGCTAGACCAGAAGCTAGGCTAATGCCACTGCCACTGTGCCAGCTATACCAGCAGCTAAGCTACCACCACTGCCACTGTGCCAGCTAGACCAGCAGCTAGGCTAACAAGACTGCCACTGTGCCAGCTATACCAGCAGCTAGGCTAATGTCACTGCCACTGTGCCAGCTATACCAGCAGCTAAACTACCACCACTGCCACTGTGCCAGCTAGACCAGCAGCTAGGCTAACACCACTGCCACTGTGCCAGCTATACCCACAGCTAGGCTAACACCACTGCTACTGTGCCAACTAGACTAGCAGCTAGGCTAACACCACTGCCACTGTACCAGCTAGACCAGCAGCTAGGCTAACACCACTGCCACTGTGCCAGCTATACCAGCAGCTAGGGTAACACCACTGCCAATGTGCCAGCTATACCAGCATCTAGGCTAACACCACTGCCACTGTGCCAACTAGGCCAGCAACTGGGTTAACACCACTGCCACTGTGCCAGCTATACCAGCAGCTAGACTGACACCACTGCCACTGTGCCAGCTATACCAGCAGCTAGACTAACACCGCTGCCACTGTGCCAGCTATCCCAGCAGCTAGACTAACACCACTGCCACTGTGCCAGCTATACCCACAGCTAGGCTAACACCACTGCCACTGTGCCTGCTATACAAGCAGCTAGACTAACACCACTGCCACTGTGCCAGCTATACCAGCAGCTAGGCTAACACCACTGCCACTGTTCCAGCTAGGCCAGCAGCTAGGCTAACACCACTGCCACTGTGCCAGCTATACCAGCATCTAGGCTAACACCACTGCCACTGTGCCAGCTATACCAGCATCTAGGCTAACACCACTGCCACTGTACCAGCTATACCAGCAGCTAGGCTAACACCACTGCCACTGTGCCAGCTATACCAGCATCTAGGCTAACACCACTGCCACTGTACCAGCTATACCAGCAGCTAGGCTAATGCCACTGCCACTGTGCCAGCTATACCAGCATCTAGGCTTACACCACTGCCACTGTGCCAGCTATACCAGCATCTAAGCTAAAACCACTGCCACTGTGCCAGCTATACCAGCATCTAGGCTAACACCACTGCTACTGTGCCAGCTATACCAGCAGCTAGACTAACACCACTGCCACTGTGCCAGCTAGACCAGCAGCTAGGCTAACACCACTGCCACTGTGCCAGCTATACCAGCAGCTAGACTAACACCACTGCCACTGTGCCAGCTAGACCAGCATCGAGTCTAACACCACTGCCACTGTGCCAGCTAGACCAGCAGCTAGACTAACACCACTGCCACTGTGCCAGCTAGACCAGCATCGAGTCTAACACCACTGCCACTGTGCCAGCTATACCAGCAGCTAGACTAACTCCACTACCACTGTGCCAGCTAGACCAGCAGCTAGGTTAACACCACTGTCACAGTGCCAGCTATACCAGCAGCTAGGCTAACACCACTGCCACTGTGCCAGCTAGACCAGCAGCTAGACTAACACCACTGCCACTGTGCCAGCTAGACCAGCAGCTAGGCTAATACCACTGTCACTGTGCTAGCTATACCAGCAGCTAGACTAACACCACTGCCACTGTGCCTACTAGACCAGCAGCTAGGCTAACACCACTGCCACTGTGCCAGCTAGACCAGCAGCTAGGCTAACACCACTGCCACTGTGCCAGCTAGACCAGCAGCTAGGCTAATACCACTGCCACTGCGCCAGCTAGACCAGCAGCTAGGCTAATGCCACTGCCACTGTGCCAGCTATACCATCAGCTAGGCTAATGGCACTGCCACTGTGCCAGCTATACCATCAGCTAGGCTAATGCCAGTGCCACTGTGCCAGCTAGACCCGCAGCTAGGCTAACACCACTGCCACTGTGCCAGCTAGACCAGCAGCTAGGCTAACACCACTGCCACTGTGCCAGCTAGACCAGCAGCTAGGCTAATACCACTGCCACTGCGCCAGCTAGACCAGCAGCTAGGCTAATGCCACTGCCACTGTGCCAGCTATACCATCAGCTAGGCTAATGGCACTGCCACTGTGCCAGCTAGACCAGCAGCTAGGCTAACACCACTGCCACTGTACCAGCTATACCAGCATCTAGGCTAACACCACTGCCACTGTGCCAGCTAGGCCAGCAGCTAGGCTAATACCACTGCCACAGTGCCAGATAGACCAGCAGCTAGGCTAATACCACTGCCACTGTGCCAGCTAGACCAGAAGCTAGGCTAATGCCACTGCCACTGTGCCAGCTATACCAGCAGCTAAGCTACCACCACTGCCACTGTGCCAGCTAGACCAGCAGCTAGGCTAACACCACTGCCACTGTGCCAGCTAGACCAGCAGCTAGGCTAATGCCACTGCCACTGTGCCAGCTATACCAGCAGCTAAACTACCACCACTGCCACTGTGCCAGCTAGACCAGCAGCTTGGCTAACACCACTGCCACTGTGCCAGCTATACCCACAGCTAGGCTAACACCACTGCTACTGTGCCAACTAGACTAGCAGCTAGGCTAACACCACTGCCACTGTACCAGCTAGACCAGCAGCTAGGCTAACACCACTGCCACTGTGCCAGCTATACCAGCAGCTAGGGTAACACCACTGCCAATGTGCCAGCTATACCAGCATCTAGGCTAACACCACTGCCACTGTGCCAACTAGGCCAGCAACTGGGTTAACACCACTGCCACTGTGCCAGCTATACCAGCAGCTAGACTGACACCACTGCCACTGTGCCAGCTATACCAGCAGCTAGACTAACACCGCTGCCACTGTGCCAGCTATCCCAGCAGCTAGACTAACACCACTGCCACTGTGCCAGCTATACCCACAGCTAGGCTAACACCACTGCCACTGTGCCAGCTATACAAGCAGCTAGACTAACACCACTGCCACTGTGCCAGCTATACCAGCAGCTAGGCTAACACCACTGCCACTGTTCCAGCTAGGCCAGCAGCTAGGCTAACACCACTGCCACTGTGCCAGCTATACCAGCATCTAGGCTAACACCACTGCCACTGTGCCAGCTATACCAGCATCTAGGCTAACACCACTGCCACTGTACCAGCTATACCAGCAGCTAGGCTAACACCACTGCCACTGTGCCAGCTATACCAGCATCTAGGCTAACACCACTGCCACTGTACCAGCTATACCAGCAGCTAGGCTAATGCCACTGCCACTGTGCCAGCTATACCAGCATCTAGGCTAACACCACTGCCACTGTGCCAGCTATACCAGCATCTAAGCTAACACCACTGCCACTGTGCCAGCTATACCAGCATCTAGGCTAACACCACTGCCACTGTGCCAGCTATACCAGCATCTAGGCTAACACCACTGCCACTGTGCCAGCTATACCAGCATCTAGGCTAACACCACTGCCACTGTGCCAGCTATACCAGCAGCTAGGCTAACACCACTGCCACTGTGCCAGCTATACCAGCATCTAGGCTAACACCACTGCCACTGTGCCAGCTAACCCAGCAGCTAGGCTAACACCACTGCCACTGTGCCAGCTATACCAGCATCTAGGCTAAGACCACTGCCACAGTGCCAGCTATACCAGCATCTAGGCTAACACCACTGCCACTGTGCCAGCTATACCAGCATCTAGGCTAACACCACTGCCACTGTGCCAGCTATACCAGCATCTAGGCTAACACCACTGCCACTGTGCCAGCTATACCAGCATCTAGGCTAACACCACTGCCACTGTGCCAGCTATACCAGCATCTAGGCTAACACCACTGCCACTGTGACTTGAATATAAGCCGAGTTTGCCATTATATCAAACTAAATTTTATACGGAACCACTATGTACAATATAAATCAGTAGTGGGGACACTTTTTATGCTATAATTTATTAGCAATGAAATATAAATAATATAATTTATTAGGTGGGCGCTGTATAGAATATTTATTTCCAGGGCTTAATCATGTGGGGAGGGGGTTGTATAGAATCTATTTTGGGCCACAAAAATAAAAAAAATGAAAATGTAATAGAAGAACAATTATGGATATTATAATATTTACTAATATTCAATATAAATTTGATATGTAGAGGGAATTGAAGTCAACTGTGCTTTGGTACTTTTAAATGGTCACTAATTACGCAAATTCTAAAAAAAAAAAAGTTTTTGCTACAAATTTTGTCAGATATCTGTCAGACAAAAGTTAGACTAACACCACTGCCACTGTGCCAACTAGACCAGCAGCTAGGCTAACACCACTGCCACTGTGCCAGCTATACCAGCAGCTAGGCTAACACCACTGCCACTGTGCCAGCTAGACCAGCAGCTAGGCTAACACCACTGCCACTGTGCCAACTAGCCCAGCAGCTAGGCTAACACCACTGCCACTGTGCCAGCTAGACCAGCAGCTAGACTAACACCACTGCCACTGTGCCAGCTAGACCAGCAGCTAGGCTAACACCACTGCCACTGTGCCAGCTAGACCAGCATCGAGTCTAACACCACTGCCACTGTGCCAGCTATACCAGCAGCTAGGCTAACACCACTGTCACAGTGCCAGCTATACCAGCAGCTAGGCTAACACCACTGCCACTGTGCCAGCTATACCAGCATCTAGGCTAACACCACTGCCACTGTGCCAGCTATACCAGCATCTAGGCTAACACCACTGCCACTGTGCCAGCTATACCAGCAGCTAGGCTAACACCACTGCCACTGTGCCAGCTATACCAGCAGCTAGACTAACACCACTGCCACTGTGCCAGCTAGACCAGCATCGAGTCTAACACCACTGCCACTGTGCCAGCTATACCAGCAGCTAGACTAATACCACTGCCACTGTGCCAGCTAGACCAGCATCGAGTCTAACACCACTGCCACTGTGCCAGCTATACCAGCAGCTAGACTAACTCCACTGCCACTGTGCCAGCTAGACCAGCAGCTAGGATAACACCACTGTCACAGTGCCAGCTATACCAGCAGCTAGGCTAACACCACTGCCACTGTGCCAGCTAGACCAGCAGCTAGACTAACACCACTGCCACTGTGCCAGCTGTACCAGCAGCTAGGCTAACACCACTGCCACTGTGCCAGCTATACCAGCATCTAGGTTAACACCACTGCCACTGTGCCAACTAGACCAGCAGCTAAGCTAATGCCAGTGCCACTGTGCCAGCTAGATCCGCAGCTAGGCTAACACCACTGCCACTGTGCCAGCTAGACCAGCAGCTAGGCTAACACCACTGCCACTGTGCCAGCTAGACCAGCAGCTAGGCTAATACCACTGCCACTGCGCCAGCTAGACCAGCAGCTAGGCGAATGCCACTGCCACTGTGCCAGCTATACCATCAGCTAGGCTAATGGCACTGCCACTGTGCCAGCTAGACCAGCAGCTAGGCTAATGCCACTGCCACTGTACCAGCTATACCAGCAGCTAGACTAACACCACTGCCACTGTGCCAGCTAGACCAGCAGCTAGGCTAACACCACTGCCACTGTGCCAGCTATACCAGCAGCTAGACTAACACCACTGCCACTGTGCCAGCTAGACCAGCATCGAGTCTAACACCACTGCCACTGTGCCAGCTATACCAGCAGCTAGACTAACACCACTGCCACTGTGCCAGCTAGACCAGCATCGAGTCTAACACCACTGCCACTGTGCCAGCTATACCAGCAGCTAGACTAACTCCACTACCACTGTGCCAGCTAGACCAGCAGCTAGGTTAACACCACTGTCACAGTGCCAGCTATACCAGCAGCTAGGCTAACACCACTGCCACTGTGCCAGCTAGACCAGCAGCTAGACTAACACCACTGCCACTGTGCCAGCTAGACCAGCAGCTAGGCTAATACCACTGTCACTGTGCTAGCTATACCAGCAGCTAGACTAACACCGCTGCCACTGTACCAGCTATACCAGCAGCTAGGCTAATGCCAGTGCCACTGTGCCAGCTAGACCCGCAGCTAGGCTAACACCACTGCCACTGTGCCAGCTAGACCAGCAGCTAGGCTAACACCACTGCCACTGTGCCAGCTAGACCAGCAGCTAGGCTAATACCACTGCCACTGCGCCAGCTAGACCAGCAGCTAGGCTAATGCCACTGCCACTGTGCCAGCTATACCATCAGCTAGGCTAATGGCACTGCCACTGTGCCAGCTAGACCAGCAGCTAGGCTAACACCACTGCCACTGTACCAGCTATACCAGCATCTAGGCTAACACCACTGCCACTGTGCCAGCTAGGCCAGAAGCTAGGCTAATACCACTGCCACAGTGCCAGATAGACCAGCAGCTAGGCTAATACCACTGCCACTGTGCCAGCTAGACCAGAAGCTAGGCTAATGCCACTGCCACTGTGCCAGCTATACCAGCAGCTAAGCTACCACCACTGCCACTGTGCCAGCTAGACCAGCAGCTAGGCTAACAAGACTGCCACTGTGCCAGCTAGACCAGCAGCTAGGCTAATGTCACTGCCACTGTGCCAGCTATACCAGCAGCTAAACTACCACCACTGCCACTGTGCCAGCTAGACCAGCAGCTAGGCTAACACCACTGCCACTGTGCCAGCTATACCCACAGCTAGGCTAACACCACTGCTACTGTGCCAACTAGACTAGCAGCTAGGCTAACACCACTGCCACTGTACCAGCTAGACCAGCAGCTAGGCTAACACCACTGCCACTGTGCCAGCTATACCAGCAGCTAGGGTAACACCACTGCCAATGTGCCAGCTATACCAGCATCTAGGCTAACACCACTGCCACTGTGCCAACTAGGCCAGCAACTGGGTTAACACCACTGCCACTGTGCCAGCTATACCAGCAGCTAGACTGACACCACTGCCACTGTGCCAGCTATACCAGCAGCTAGACTAACACCGCTGCCACTGTGCCAGCTATCCCAGCAGCTAGACTAACACCACTGCCACTGTGCCAGCTATACCCACAGCTAGGCTAACACCACTGCCACTGTGCCAGCTATACAAGCAGCTAGACTAACACCACTGCCACTGTGCCAGCTATACCAGCAGCTAGGCTAACACCACTGCCACTGTTCCAGCTAGGCCAGCAGCTAGGCTAACACCACTGCCACTGTGCCAGCTATACCAGCATCTAGGCTAACACCACTGCCACTGTGCCAGCTATACCAGCATCTAGGCTAACACCACTGCCACTGTACCAGCTATACCAGCAGCTAGGCTAACACCACTGCCACTGTGCCAGCTATACCAGCATCTAGGCTAACACCACTGCCACTGTACCAGCTATACCAGCAGCTAGGCTAATGCCACTGCCACTGTGCCAGCTATACCAGCATCTAGGCTTACACCACTGCCACTGTGCCAGCTATACCAGCATCTAAGCTAAAACCACTGCCACTGTGCCAGCTATACCAGCATCTAGGCTAACACCACTGCTACTGTGCCAGCTATACCAGCAGCTAGACTAACACCACTGCCACTGTGCCAGCTAGACCAGCAGCTAGGCTAACACCACTGCCACTGTTCCAGCTATACCAGCAGCTAGACTAACACCACTGCCACTGTGCCAGCTAGACCAGCATCGAGTCTAACACCACTGCCACTGTGCCAGCTAGACCAGCAGCTAGACTAACACCACTGCCACTGTGCCAGCTAGACCAGCATCGAGTCTAACACCACTGCCACTGTGCCAGCTATACCAGCAGCTAGACTAACTCCACTACCACTGTGCCAGCTAGACCAGCAGCTAGGTTAACACCACTGTCACAGTGCCAGCTATACCAGCAGCTAGGCTAACACCACTGCCACTGTGCCAGCTAGACCAGCAGCTAGACTAACACCACTGCCACTGTGCCAGCTAGACCAGCAGCTAGGCTAATACCACTGTCACTGTGCTAGCTATACCAGCAGCTAGACTAACACCACTGCCACTGTGCCTACTAGACCAGCAGCTAGGCTAACACCGCTGCCACTGTACCAGCTATACCAGCAGCTAGGCTAATGCCAGTGCCACTGTGCCAGCTAGACCCGCAGCTAGGCTAACACCACTGCCACTGTGCCAGCTAGACCAGCAGCTAGGCTAACACCACTGCCACTGTGCCAGCTAGACCAGCAGCTAGGCTAATACCACTGCCACTGCGCCAGCTAGACCAGCAGCTAGGCTAATGCCACTGCCACTGTGCCAGCTATACCATCAGCTAGGCTAATGGCACTGCCACTGTGCCAGCTAGACCAGCAGCTAGGCTAACACCACTGCCACTGTACCAGCTATACCAGCATCTAGGCTAACACCACTGCCACTGTGCCAGCTAGGCCAGCAGCTAGGCTAATACCACTGCCACAGTGCCAGATAGACCAGCAGCTAGGCTAATACCACTGCCACTGTGCCAGCTAGACCAGAAGCTAGGCTAATGCCACTGCCACTGTGCCAGCTATACCAGCAGCTAAGCTACCACCACTGCCACTGTGCCAGCTAGACCAGCAGCTAGGCTAACACCACTGCCACTGTGCCAGCTAGACCAGCAGCTAGGCTAATGCCACTGCCACTGTGCCAGCTATACCAGCAGCTAAACTACCACCACTGCCACTGTGCCAGCTAGACCAGCAGCTTGGCTAACACCACTGCCACTGTGCCAGCTATACCCACAGCTAGGCTAACACCACTGCTACTGTGCCAACTAGACTAGCAGCTAGGCTAACACCACTGCCACTGTACCAGCTAGACCAGCAGCTAGGCTAACACCACTGCCACTGTGCCAGCTATACCAGCAGCTAGGGTAACACCACTGCCAATGTGCCAGCTATACCAGCATCTAGGCTAACACCACTGCCACTGTGCCAACTAGGCCAGCAACTGGGTTAACACCACTGCCACAGTGCCAGCTATACCAGCAGCTAGACTGACACCACTGCCACTGTGCCAGCTATACCAGCAGCTAGACTAACACCGCTGCCACTGTGCCAGCTATCCCAGCAGCTAGACTAACACCACTGCCACTGTGCCAGCTATACCCACAGCTAGGCTAACACCACTGCCACTGTGCCAGCTATACAAGCAGCTAGACTAACACCACTGCCACTGTGCCAGCTATACCAGCAGCTAGGCTAACACCACTGCCACTGTTCCAGCTAGGCCAGCAGCTAGGCTAACACCACTGCCACTGTGCCAGCTATACCAGTATCTAGGCTAACACCACTGCCACTGTGCCAGCTATACCAGCATCTAGGCTAACACCACTGCCACTGTACCAGCTATACCAGCAGCTAGGCTAACACCACTGCCACTGTGCCAGCTATACCAGCATCTAGGCTAACACCACTGCCACTGTACCAGCTATACCAGCAGCTAGGCTAATGCCACTGCCACTGTGCCAGCTATACCAGCATCTAGGCTAACACCACTGCCACTGTGCCAGCTATACCAGCATCTAAGCTAACACCACTGCCACTGTGCCAGCTATACCAGCATCTAGGCTAACACCACTGCCACTGTGCCAGCTATACCAGCAGCTAGGCTAAGACCACTGCCACTGTGCCAGCTATACCAGCATCTAGGCTAACACCACTGCCACTGTGCCAGCTATACCAGCATCTAGGCTAACACCACTGCCACTGTGCCAGCTATACCAGCAGCTAGGCTAAGACCACTGCCACTGTGCCAGCTATACCAGCATCTAGGCTAACACCACTGCCACTGTGCCAGCTAACCCAGCAGCTAGGCTAACACCACTGCCACTGTGCCAGCTATACCAGCATCTAGGCTAACACCACTGCCACTGTGCCAGCTATACCAGCATCTAGGCTAATGCCACTGCCACTGTGCCAGCTATACCAGCATCTAGGCTAACACCACTGCCACTGTGCCAGCTGTACCAGCAGCTAGGCTAACACCACTGCCACTGTGCCAGCTAACCCAGCAGCTAGGCTAACACCACTGCCACTGTGCCAGCTATACCAGCATCTAGGCTAACACCACTGCCACTGTGCCAGCTATACCAGCATCTAGGCTAACACCACTGCTACTGTGCCAGCTAACCCAGCAGCTAGGCTAACACCACTGCCACTGTGCCAGCTATACCAGCAGCTAGGCAAATACCACTGCCACTGTGACAGCTATACCAGCAGCTAGACTAACACCACTGCCACTGTGCCAGCTATACCCACAGCTAGGCTAACACCACTGCCACTGTGCCAGCTATACAAGCAGCTAGACTAACACCACTGCCACTGTTCCAGCTATAACAGCAGCTAGGCTAACACCACTGCCACTGTGCCAGCTAGGCCAGCAGCTAGGCTAACACCACTGCCACTGTGCCAGCTATACCAGCATCTAGGCTAACACCACTGCCACTGTGCCAGCTATACCAGCATCTAGGCTAACACCACTGCCACTGTACCAGCTATACCAGCATCTAGGCTGCCACTGCCACTGTGCCAGCTATACCAGCATCTAGGCTAACACCACTGCCACTGTGCCAGCTATACCAGCATCTAGGCTAACACCACTGCCACTGTGCCAGCTATACCAGCATCTAGGCTAACACCACTGCCACTGTGCCAGCTAACCCAGCAGCTAGGCTAACACCACTGCCACTGTGCCAGCTATACCAGCATCTAGGATAACACCACTGCCACTGTGCCAGCTATACCAGCATCTAGGCTAACACCACTGCCACTGTACCAGCTATACCAGCAGCTAGGCTAATGCCACTGCCACTGTGCCAGCTATACCAGCATCTAGGCTAACACCACTGCCACTGTGCCAGCTATACCAGCATCTAGGCTAACACCACTGCCACTGTGCCAGCTATACCAGCATCTAGGCTAACACCACTGCCACTGTGCCAGCTATACCAGCAGCTAGGCTAAGACCACTGCCACTGTGCCAGCTAACCCAGCAGCTAGGCTAACACCACTGCCACTGTGCCAGCTATACCAGCATCTAGGCTAACACTACTGCCACTGTGCCAGCTATACCAGCATCTAGGCTAACACCACTGCCACTGTGCCAGCTATACCAGCATCTAGGCTAACACCACTGCCCTGTGCCAGCTATACCAGCATCTAGGCTAACACCACTGCCACCGTGCCAGCTATACCAGCATCTAGGCTAACACCACTGCCACTGTGCCAGCTATACCAGCAGCTAGGCTAAGACCACTGCCACTGTGCCAGCTATACGAGCATCTAGGCTAACACCACTGCCACTGTACCAGCTATACCAGCAGCTAGGCTAACACCACTGCCACTGTGCCAGCTATACCAGCATCTAGGCTAACACCACTGCCACTGTACCAGCTATACCAGCAGCTAGGCTAATGCCACTGCCACTGTGCCAGCTATACCAGCATCTAGGCTAACACCACTGCCACTGTGCCAGCTATACCAGCATCTAAGCTAACACCACTGCCACTGTGCCAGCTATACCAGCATCTAGGCTAACACCACTGCCACTGTGCCAGCTATACCAGCAGCTAGGCTAAGACCACTGCCACTGTGCCAGCTATACCAGCATCTAGGCTAACACCACTGCCACTGTGCCAGCTATACCAGCATCTAGGCTAACACCACTGCCACTGTGCCAGCTATACCAGCAGCTAGGCTAAGACCACTGCCACTGTGCCAGCTATACCAGCATCTAGGCTAACACCACTGCCACTGTGCCAGCTAACCCAGCAGCTAGGCTAACACCACTGCCACTGTGCCAGCTATACCAGCATCTAGGCTAACAACTCTGCCACTGTGCCAGCTATACCAGCATCTAGGCTAATGCCACTGCCACTGTGCCAGCTATACCAGCATCTAGGCTAACACCACTGCCACTGTGCCAGCTGTACCAGCAGCTAGGCTAACACCACTGCCACTGTGCCAGCTAACCCAGCAGCTAGGCTAACACCACTGCCACTGTGCCAGCTATACCAGCATCTAGGCTAACACCACTGCCACTGTGCCAGCTATACCAGCATCTAGGCTAACACCACTGCTACTGTGCCAGCTAACCCAGCAGCTAGGCTAACACCACTGCCACTGTGCCAGCTATACCAGCAGCTAGGCAAATACCACTGCCACTGTGACAGCTATACCAGCAGCTAGACTAACACCACTGCCACTGTGCCAGCTATACCCACAGCTAGGCTAACACCACTGCCACTGTGCCAGCTATACAAGCAGCTAGACTAACACCACTGCCACTGTTCCAGCTATAACAGCAGCTAGGCTAACACCACTGCCACTGTGCCAGCTAGGCCAGCAGCTAGGCTAACACCACTGCCACTGTGCCAGCTATACCAGCATCTAGGCTAACACCACTGCCACTGTGCCAGCTATACCAGCATCTAGGCTAACACCACTGCCACTGTACCAGCTATACCAGCATCTAGGCTGCCACTGCCACTGTGCCAGCTATACCAGCATCTAGGCTAACACCACTGCCACTGTGCCAGCTATACCAGCATCTAGGCTAACACCACTGCCACTGTGCCAGCTATACCAGCATCTAGGCTAACACCACTGCCACTGTGCCAGCTAACCCAGCAGCTAGGCTAACACCACTGCCACTGTGCCAGCTATACCAGCATCTAGGATAACACCACTGCCACTGTGCCAGCTATACCAGCATCTAGGCTAACACCACTGCCACTGTACCAGCTATACCAGCAGCTAGGCTAATGCCACTGCCACTGTGCCAGCTATACCAGCATCTAGGCTAACACCACTGCCACTGTGCCAGCTATACCAGCATCTAGGCTAACACCACTGCCACTGTGCCAGCTATACCAGCATCTAGGCTAACACCACTGCCACTGTGCCAGCTATACCAGCAGCTAGGCTAAGACCACTGCCACTGTGCCAGCTAACCCAGCAGCTAGGCTAACACCACTGCCACTGTGCCAGCTATACCAGCATCTAGGCTAACACTACTGCCACTGTGCCAGCTATACCAGCATCTAGGCTAACACCACTGCCACTGTGCCAGCTATACCAGCATCTAGGCTAACACCACTGCCACTGTGCCAGCTATACCAGCATCTAGGTTAACACCACTGCCACTGTGCCAGCTAGACCAGCAGCTAGGCTAACACCACTGCCACTGTGCCAGCTATACCAGCATCTAGGCTAACACCACTGCCACTGTTCCAGCTATACCAGCAGCTAGGCTAATGCCACTGCCACTGTGCCAGCTATACCAGCATCTAGGCTAACACCACTGCCCTGTGCCAGCTATACCAGCATCTAGGCTAACACCACTGCCACCGTGCCAGCTATACCAGCATCTAGGCTAACACCACTGCCACTGTGCCAGCTATACCAGCAGCTAGGCTAAGACCACTGCCACTGTGCCAGCTATACGAGCATCTAGGCTAACACCACTGCCACTGTGCCAGCTAACCCAGCAGCTAGGCTAACACCACTGCCACTTTGCCAGCTATACCAGCATCTAGGCTAACACCACTGCCACTGTGCCAGCTATACCAGCATCTAGGCTAACACCACTGCCACTGTGCCAGCTATACCAGCATCTAGGCTAACACCACTGCCACTGTGCCAGCTGTACCAGCAGCTAGGCTAACACCACTGCCACTGTGCCAGCTATACCAGCATCTAGGTTAACACCACTGCCACTGTGCCAGCTAGACCAGCATCTAGGCTAACACCACTGCCACTGTGCCAGCTATACCAGCATCTAGGCTAACACCACTGCCACTGTGCCAGCTAGACCAGCATCTAGGCTAACACCACTGTCACTGTGCCAGCTAACCCAGCAGCTAGGCTAACACCACTGCCACTGTGCCAGCTATACCAGCATCTAGGCTAACACCACTACCACTGTGCCAGCTATACCAGCATCTAGGCTAACACCACTGCTACTGTGCCATCTAACCCAGCAGCTAGGCTAACACCACTGCCACTGTGCCAGCTATACCAGCATCTAGGCTAACACCACTGCCACTGTGCCAGCTATACCAGCATCTAGGCTAACACCACTGCCACTGTGCCAGCTATACCAGCATCTAGGCTAACACAACTGCCACTGTACCAGCTATACCAGCAGCTAGGCTAATGCCACTGCCACTATGCCAGCTATACCAGCATCTAGGCTAACACCACTGCCACTGTGCCAGCTATACCAGCATCTAGGCTAACACCACTGCCACTGTGCCAGCTATACCAGCATCTAGGCTAACACCACTGCCACTGTGCCAGCTATACCAGCAGCTAGGCTAACACCACTGCCACTGTGCCAGCTATACCAGCATCTAGGCTAACACCACTGCCACTGTGCCAGCTAACCCAGCAGCTAGGCTAACACCACTGCCACTGTGCCAGCTATACCAGCATCTAGGCTAAGACCACTGCCACAGTGCCAGCTATACCAGCATCTAGGCTAACACCACTGCCACTGTGCCAGCTATACCAGCATCTAGGCTAACACCACTGCCACTGTGCCAGCTATACCAGCATCTAGGCTAACACCACTGCCACTGTGCCAGCTATACCAGCATCTAGGCTAACACCACTGCCACTGTGCCAGCTATACCAGCATCTAGGCTAACACCACTGCCACTGTGACTTGAATATAAGCCGAGTTTGCCATTATATCAAACTAAATTTTATACGGAACCACTATGTACAATATAAATCAGTAGTGGGGACACTTTTTATGCTATAATTTATTAGCAATGAAATATAAATAATATAATTTATTAGGTGGGCGCTGTATAGAATATTTATTTCCAGGGCTTAATCATGTGGGGAGGGGGTTGTATAGAATCTATTTTGGGCCACAAAAATAAAAAAAATGAAAATGTAATAGAAGAACAATTATGGATATTATAATATTTACTAATATTCAATATAAATTTGATATGTAGAGGGAATTGAAGTCAACTGTGCTTTGGTACTTTTAAATGGTCACTAATTAAGCAAATTCTAAAAAAAAAAAAGTTTTTGTGCCAAATTTTGTCAGATATCTGTCAGACAAAAGTTATTTTTCAATATTTGGTCTCTTTCCGAATCGTCTTTTTACTGTAAAATGTATCATGAATAAATGATGCTTGTAATACAGTGTTGTTATATAAATGGAAGTTCTGTGCAGCAGAGAAGGGGGGGGGGGGTGAATCGCAGCAGCTAGGTCTCCACCCAGCGGAACACAACATACAGGACTGCAAGTATGTGTTACATAGTATTTATCAGAATATGCTATCGCCCGAATGTTATTATCGCCCTGTGCTACAGTAAATGCATTCTTAATCACAGAGATCTCTGCTGCAAATCTGTGTAGTGTGAATTCACCGTTATTGACCAGCATTGATTTTACAGAGCCCATTAATGTAAAGCTTAACCAGGTAATGCTCCAGAGATGTATAGTGTCTGCTCTGATATACAATGTCTAGCCCTGATGTTACCGCTATCGCTATTAGACGTTACCTGTAGCCACATCAACAAGATTACTTTTATTACAGCGGAAAGATTTATTGAATAAGTGATTTACTCCCTGAGATATTGTCAGTGAGGACCCTCGACACCGAATCAAGTGCACAGGTAAATACATTATCTGTATTGTCCCCTTACATGAGAGCGATAAAATGTATACAAGATGTGATATGACTTTGTAGAACCTCACTAATATTGTAGTATACAGGCAGTCCCCGGGTTACGTACAAGATAGGCTCTATAGTTTTGTTCTTAAGTTGAATTTGTATATAGGTCAGAACTTTATATTTTATAATTATAACCCCAGTCAAAGTTTTTGGTCTCTGAGACAATTGGATTTTAAAAATGTTGGGTTGTCATAAGAACCAGGATTATCAATAAAGCTTAAATGCAGGGATTGTCTGTAAGTCGGGTGTTCTTAAGTAGGGGACCGCCTGTATATAACTTCTGAAATATATGTAGCAGGGTTGAAGCCAGCACTGGGTATACCTGGGCAAGTGCCGGGGCCTAGACCTGCTGGGGGGCCTACATAAGGCTGTACATAAGGTGAGACGGGCTGTATCTAAGGAATCCTTAGGGGGTGAGGGGGCTTTATATAAAAAAACCATAAGGGGACTGCATATAAAATAAACATGAGGGGCTGTTTGGGATGATAAACTAGGGAATATTTAAGGGAACAGGAGACTTTTAGTTTCTGAATTATTAATGCCGCCATGTAAGTTCGCTGTAATGGTGCCCACTGAGGCTGTGTCGCCCAGGGGCCCACTGAAACCTGGAGCCGACCCTGGTAGCAAGTCATTCTTTAAAGCATACTATAATAACTTTACAATAAATGCATAAAGCATATATAAAATACTTGGTGCTCTTCTTTTTAACCCCTCTTCATTTCCATTTAATGGCCACAAGCTGAGCAGAAATTGTATGTACACTAAGGGAAGTAAACCAAGAAAAGTGTCAGATTTCTGGCATAATTTGCACCAATAAACTGAAAGGCTATATACCACATTTTTCAAGAGATTTAGAAAATGTAATGACTTTGTTATAGAAAGGGGCAAGGCTTAGTAGGAAAGGGAATTGGTTTTGTAAATAGTGGGTGTGGCCTATATTGTGACCAAATAATGTGCAGATTGCAGAAAGGGGTTAATAATAGGTGGTAACCTTTAAGTTGTACAAATGTTTTTGACGTGAATGTTTTTTTTAACAACGCTCACGCTGCAAGTCACACGCATGAAAAAGGCTTGATACAAGTCTATGGACACACGTTAAAAACACATTGCACTCTGAGACACATGCAAGTGCAATGGGTTTTTCAACAATCAATTGCCATAGAAAAGATAAACCACTGTCATCAGTCTTTTTCACACGTTTTATTTGCATTGTCTGTGCATGAAAAACATATTGAAAATGCATTTGTATATGTTGCACTATGATGTGATCTGCAACACAAGCGTGAAAGGAGCCTTAGAGTAGGCAGTCGTAAAGGGGTTGTCCAATTTCAGCAAATAATTGATATTGTTTGTGTAATGAAAAGTTTAATTTTTCCCATCCTGCTTCCTTCTCAGCAAAAACAATAAAAGTCTATTTGGGATGGATGCAACTGTATAGCATCCATCCCCAGTCTCCGCTGAGCATATCCTCTGGGAGGTCCCCAGTGATGTAACTGTCCATAGAAGGGAGACACCCTGAACACTGGAGACACCCATAGCATGCTTAATTGGTGCTTAGCTGTAACATGAATGAAATTCCATATAATATACGAAAATTTTAAAAAATCAGCGTCACTACATAAAATCCAACACTTTACTGTATGTCTTCTGCAAAGCTTGCAGGCAATCAGGGTGGGAGCAGGGGGCAAATGGAAGAAGCAACGAGTGGTTTCCGCTGTAGTAGCGCTTTCTGGAGCTTGAGAAATTGATATTATAAGGCGAAACAGATGTTGCTCGTTCCGTTTGCCCCCTGCTCCCACCCTGAAGAAGACATCAAATAAAGTGTTGGATTTTATGTGGTGAGTGACGTTGATTTTTTTCATATACTAAAAATAAGAAATGTCAGTAGCCGTGATCCTAGACTCTTCTATAAGTCCAGACCTAAATAAACCTTTTAAAGGAAACCTACCACTTGAAGTGGCAGGTTTCAGAAGAAAATACTGAGCACCAGCTCAGGGTGAGCTGGTGCCGGTGCTTATTTTTGTTAGTGTTTTAAACCGCGGTATCGCGGTTTAAAACACTTTTTAAACTTTGTAGCCGGCGCAGGGAGGTACGCGCTCGGCGCTTACCGTGCGCACGGCTACATTGGAAGTGAAGGAGAGCCGCGTGCATGGTAAGCGCCGAGCGCGTACTTCCCTGCGCCGGCTATACAGTTTAAAAAGTGTTTTAAACCGCGATACCGCGGTTTAAAACACTAACAAAAATAAGCACCGGCACCAGCTCAGCCTGAGCTGGTGCTCGGTGTTTTCTTCTGAAACCTGCCACTTCAAGTGGTAGGTTTCCTTTAAATAGGGTTTTCCTTAATCAGAATTGATAGTGCAACACCCCTGCCAACGCACTCAAGTCAGGAGCTGTTAGGGAGATTGATAACCTCTCTAGGAAGGTTCTGGAATCTGAGTACGATGTAATTGCAGCTGTAGATTCTACATGGAAAGGCAACAGTTAAATTGGTAAGTAATTATCCAATGATGTGGCTGTATTGTTAGGGGGAGTATAAAAACCTCTGCTGGGTGGAAGCACATAGTCTCAGTGAGGAGCCAGTGTGTGCAGCACACCTTCAGTGCTGCCACAGATACTAATCCCAGGAACTGATAGTGCTTCAGGCCTACTGCCTGACACTTGGGGCGAGTCAGGAGACTCTAGCCAAGAACTGCAGTTTCCACAATTTTGACACAGCTCCACCTCAATCCCAGGCTGGTGCACCATTCCTGCGGACCCCTCTCCATGATCACTTCAGCATCCAGAATCTGCTGTGTTATCGTGTTTGGCCATTGCCTGCTGTTGAATAAAGAACTGTAAGTTAATTTGTACACTGTTGCCTCTGTCTGATCCCTGGATATGGCTGTTACCACCACAGGCTTCCCCATCCATTACCCAGGGACTCATTTTACAAACACTTAGGGTTTGCCCTAGGAAGACATCAGCACATCAGCCTCTCCCTCCATATTTCTTGTACACACTACCTGCTAGAGACCTGCCGGGCTGTAGGACAGCCCTCCTGTCCCCATACCAAGCACCGTGACATCAGCTGGCCCTAGGCTGCAATAGCCAGCCACTCCAGTATTCTGGGCCCCTGCTGCATCCAGGCCCACAAGGAAAGGCTAGGCTAAGTGCAATAGTATATCCCTCTCCTGGACCCACACCCTCTTAAGAATGGGATCAGAGTAGCATTTACACTTGGACCATGGTGCCAATTCCACAATTCTAATTCCACAAGGTACAGAAATCAATAATCCACTTTAAAGTATGGGATAGACCTGTCCAAGTGCTGAAATTACAGGAAAAAGGAGGGAGAGAAAGGATCAAGCATCTGCATTAATATTACATTTTTATTATATTTCCTTTATAAAATTTGCCAGATCAATAGTAAATAGGTCATTTTTGCGACCTTTTCCAAACCAAAATTGTTCTACAACTTAGACGGCCTTGTCACTCTGGAGGATGAGAGGAATGGGAGCAGATAACCGGAAATTGCAGCACAAATTATAACGTCACTTGTCCAAGTAATGGAGCCAAAACTGTATCACAAAACCTACGTAATTCATCCTAATACCACGTCCTATGAGGTTTTCTCCAGATTCTCTGCTGTCGAATCCTTTCATCCACAGACACAACAAGTTAAGCGGCTCATGTCTGTGCTCCTCACGCCCTGCGAGTCGTAATTACTTCAGTTCATCTTGGAGAATGTAATATGCTCAGTGCCAGCACTCAGCATGATCTGCTCCTGTCTCTCAGGCCGGCAGCTCCGGCAGCTTGTCTTGACCTTGTTCCTCCTCTCCATGCTTCCATCTCATACCAGGAATATAAGCAATCTCCAGAGGTAAAGAGTAATAGGCAAATCACATCAAACAGCAGCATGTTATAGAGTGATTACTCAGTAATGTGATCCTCTGTGAAGTGTTCTCCTCTCTAGATCCCGTGTACGGACACTATTTATGGATTTATTTTTTCTTGGTTCCTTGATACTGGATTATATGTCTATGTCTCCTAATCTGCATTTTTAAAAGGAGTTTTCCACCATTCTTGGGGGCTGCGCTAGGGCTTCCCAAAAGTGTGCTTAAAGGGAACCTGTCAGAGCAATTTGGGACACTAAATTACACACAGCTCCTTATGGACCAGTGGTTTAGGTTCCCAAAATGTCCCCTACATACCCGCAATAAAAAACCAAACATTTAGACTTACCCGTGACTGAAACTCATGTGACTGCGTGTTGTGGCTAGTGAAGCCGGCCTAGTACTCCCTGACTTTACTGAGCAAGTGCCATATGTACAACGCATGCACAGTGAAGCCGATAGTGTCCCGGGATCACTTCCTGCAACACAGGATGAAGCTCCGGCACGGGATCTGCTGACAAATTAGGTGAGTACAAATGTATGGGGTTTTTTTTAATTTAGGTCACACAAACGTAATATACAGGTCAATTTGGGACTCTAAACCATAACACACGGACCTGCAAGTGGTATAAGGTCCCAAATCGACCTGACATGTCTTCTTTAAAGGGGTTGTCTACGATTAAAAAACTCTATATATATAAGGCTCCAGGGGGAAGAAAACAATAGCTGATACTCACCTCCCCCAGCACTCCTGTTCAAGTGCACACCGCCTGTCAATGCCAGCTTTGGTTTGTTTATAGAGACTGGTATTGACATCACTTCAACCACCTGCTGCAGCCTCAAACTCCTGCTGTCGATCCCACTTAACTGCCTGCTCTGTATGCAAGTCAGTGACTTATAATGCTGCACCTATTCGGGAGCGCCGGGGGATGTAAGTGCAAAGCATTTTTAATCCAAAATGACTGCTTTAACCTACTCTGGCTTCCAGTGTCATGGTGGCCTTCTGGTCTTCAACACTTCTTGCTCAACCAGGAGTAGCAGGGTTCACAGGACCTGCTTCGTCTGATTAGTTTCCCCAGCAGCAGCCGGATACATCATATGGGATGTTTAACTTGGAGATGACACTGTGCTGGAACCAGGAGCCGGCACTTGGAAGTACACTTTCGTTTTTGCATAATAATTTGAAGCAATTCATACCCCCCCCCCCCCCCCACTATAAAGCCGTGGGCCTTCCATGGGTCTACACATGACAGCAAGTGAAAATCTTGGGGGCACATTTATCACAGGATGCTGCAAACTGGCTATAGGCGGTGTGCAGTGCTCTGCGCCAGGAATTGTGACTAAATCACAGCTTCTACGCCTGTTTTTAGGCGTACAAGCCATGATAGATTTGGCCCTTGGTGTTTTTTTTTCAGATGCATTAAATACAAGCCAAATGGTAAACATGTATTTAGGTCTATTTTATAATGAGGATTTGGCACAGGGTTTTGATCAGTAAAATCGATGCCACAATCTTTTTACCTATTGAAATCAATGATCATGTAATGAATAACTGTTATATGTTAAATCAGCCCAATAGACAAGGGGCCATTCTCTGCATCTAGAGAAAAAAAGTGAATGATCTGTGAACCTTTGGAATATCCACCTGCTCACAGAAGGAATAGTCTTCATGCGGGCTTAGATGCCTTCTGACAGGAATATAACATTGTTACTTGCCTTCCTTGCATTTATGTGACTGTGTAAAGATGTTGTGGCTACTTACAATTTTGGGAAAGCAAGTGACCTACACCTATCCAGCTTGCCCAACCACATTGAGTTTACCTTTAGCCTTCTTGGTTACCGGCAAACCATCCTGTTTGAGTGATGTCCCTTCAAGCATGTGTAAATGTTCTTCAAGCAATCCTCAAAGTTTAGGTTTCCTATGGTACCTTTTTTGGTTTATTTTTGACTCACAACCAAGGGATGTCTCAACCATCATCAGCCAAGGACGTCACTACAGAGAGAGTGGTGACTACAACCGCCATTATACCCAGTGCAACTTCCTCATTACTTTGCCAGTTTCCAGGACGTCTGGGAGGGTTGGTGAATAAATTCTGCAACCACTATGACACTTCTGTTCCCAGCCAGGAGGAATAGTACAACATCAACCTTCACTACTACTACTAGTCCTGGTCAGGTCATCTTCCATCAGGTCACTGCACAGTGTGTATAAGCATTGCAGACGACCCCGTATACATGTATGAAACCTAGACCCAGGTAAAATTCCTTAACAATGTGATGCTGGAAATTGCTCCAAATCATTTGCTTCTTTTTGCAAAATATGTGTTAAATCATATGTAACCAGACTATTGTAGTTTCTACATGTATATAACACGCAATACATGAGGGAATTCAATAGGAAACTATGTGCTCTTGTATATAAACTTCTTTCTTCCCATTATGTTATACTCAGCTTCTCATACTCGTGTTGACACGAAATTCATGGAGACCAGCTTATCAGTAGATCTGTAAGTCTGTAACTCATGGTCCATAGTTTCCCTGTGCTTCCCCCCATCTACACACAGGGATAAGTAATTATTGGGGGCATAGCCATCGGGCTCACACTTATAACCAGGACCTAGGACAGGGAGGGGGAGGGGATAGGGTCTGTTGGAACCTTCTCTATATAGAAAGGAGCTTTCTCCCGTCAAGCTAACCATATACTTGCAGTGGTTAACTACATCATCTTTGCTCAATAATCTCAGTCACCACCAATGGTTCCTTGGAAAATTTTTTACCCATATGACACCATTTAGTATATTATATGACACCACTGGTTTACTTACTTACTTGAATACTTATATACTTATTTCACATTTACTTACTTTCGTTGGCTCCCTGATGTAACCTTCACAGAAGTTTGGGTGACACTTACAGTCAGTCCTCAGGTTACATATAAGATTGATTCTGTTGTTGTAAGGTTGAATTTTTAAATAACTCCAAAGAAACCCCAGTTTAACCCCAAATAATTTCAGGGGGGGGGGCTCTGAGTTCTTAAAAGGACAATAAAACTTTATTGCAGACACTTTTTACAACTTACAGCTAATCATTGTAGCCTTGGGCTAAACTACAGTAAATTAACAACATCCAGAGGTCTGTGTGTAATTAGGGGTCGTCAGTAAGATGGGTGTTCTTAAGTCGGGGACCGCCTGTAGTTAATAATAATTGTCGTTAGGCTTTCTGGATATGAGCAGTAATGGGGGAGTCAGGTCTACTGAGCTATTACTTTCTGGTCCCTTACTGCTCAGCCATATGTATTGACGACTGTTATGATTGAGGACTAGGCACCATTTGTAGTGTGACTTCCCATGCTATGATGACACCTGCATTGGGTTATGGAACCTCTTGTTTTAATCAATTGTATATAATTGCCATAACTTTTTATTAAGATTTGTAATAAAAGTATTTTGATGATATATATAGCAGTTTTGTTGACACCATTTTTCTTGACTAGACGTTGTAGCGTTTTTTGCTATAATATTTTCATTTTCCCCCAATGTTGCAGCAACAGAGAGTATGTGATATTTCGTCAGCCGCTTGGGGATAGCATATTGGGAGCAGGGGGAGAAGTGCTCCGTGGGGATGTGTGAGAGACAAAGACCAGGAGCACGAAGGGGCTCTGGTGACGGCCCCAGGAGTACTTGCACTTCATTTAACTCGTCCCCTACTGCCCACTTTAGATGTCAGTGGGTGAAGGTTCCCGAGTCTACAGCAACGTCTTTTGACAGTGAGAGAAAGCTGGAAACCTTAGGGAGAAGACAGAGGCGGATTATTATTCCTTCTCTGCTCCTCACTGGATAGCACCAAAGCTGAAACATCTGTCTCCCCAGGGGGTTGTTTCCCCCTGTAACTGGGGCTCTTATAGATGCCTGAGTTACAGGGGAAAATCAAAAAGTAAAAAAAAAAGTTATAAAAGAAAAATAAGAGTACATGTGGAAATGTCCCCCAGGGGCCTTTTGTGACCTCATGGGGGACATGTAACATTAAAACAAGCATGACATATTAATAATTATTTAAAAATAGATATTAAAATTCCCCAATAAAATTAAAAAAATCCCCCACTACACACTGCCATAGTTGCCCCGTTTGCCCCAGACTATTAATATTATAAATCAAATTGACCACCACAGACTAGGGAATTAATTTATAATGGTCAATTTGAAAACTGAAAAAATATACTATACATAAATATACATTTTTGTAGCTTTAACCCTCAAAAAAATAAAAATTTAAAAAGGTCCTTGGGCAAATTTATATTTGTAGCTATCCCTATGTGTCACAAAAAACCCCCCAGAAAAAATGTTATGGTATTGTACAAAAAGGGAAGTTATGGCTATTAAACATTTGTTAAAAATGCACTGGTTATTAAAGCGTTTTATGGCCTGGTCAGAGAGGGGTTAAATAAAGATAAAATTTACATTTTAGCCAGAGTACAGGAGTACAGCTCATAATACACTTAAAGCTTCATTTACCATGCTGGTAGCTACCCGCCAGCATTAAGGGTGAATACAGCTATAAACCAGGGGTACTTTTAAGGATGGGTTTAAACCAAACTTTGCACCAAACTCAGCCAAATCCTTTAGATTCGGATAAAAACAACATTTATTTCATAATGTCTAAAAACATGAGTCAGATGCCATGACAAAAAGGAGTAAAGGAAAAACTGATGCGTTTCAGATCTAAACGATCCTAAATCGTAGTTCAAGGATTAAGTTTAAATCTAAAACGCGTCAGTTCTTTCTTTACTCTTTTTTGTCATGGCATCTGACTCATGTTTTTAGACATTATGAAATAAATTTCGTTTTTATCTAAATCTAAAGGATTTGGCTAAGTGCTAACAAACCTCTCTTATTCCATGCACATTAGTGAGGCAAACTTCAGTAAGGTAGATTACACCGCTATCGATATATTTGGGCCACTGTGTGTGGTTTGAAGGAAGAATCCCTGGTGACAAGTTCTTTTTAAATGTTTTAATTTTATCTTTTATCTAAATGGTACTCAGATCTATTGGAGCTCTTGCCTAGCAACCAGTACAGCAGGAAGCAGGTGACTATGTCAGAGCTAAGGTGACTATCGTTGTTTTCTGCTAGAAGTGATGGTGACATTTGAGACACATCACTATTACATTAACACTTTAATGGGTATTTCCATGAAGACAAGATTCTTAAATATACTCTGGATAACCAATAACACATTCTCTAATTCACTGTTATTACCAAAAATACAGCATTCCACAAATATAATTCCAACCTGTCTCTATCAATCTTGGTGTATACAATTTCGGTTGCCCTGGGATCCGACCATAAATCAGAAGTCTAGGGTTGGGCAGGACAGATTCTTCTCCTGTCTGCACTGAGCTCCTCTCTGCATCAGCCCCTCCCCTTACATTCCAAGATGAGTTCTCACACACAGAGACTTCCTGCCGGCAAGCAACATGTGAGGAGACTAAATATACAAACTACAGACAGATAAGGTCTTTGTCCAGTGGAGGGAGGCACAGAGCTAATAGTTGTGTTTCTAGCTGAGATAGCAGAGCTGAGAATGTCATTATGTGTTATATGCATCTCACGGATTTCATCATCTCTGACCATTCTCACTTGTCTGATTACTAGTGAATGTTCAGAAGCTAAATTAAAGTGTATATAAACCTGGACCCTGATAATCTAACCACATTGTAAACACACAGCATCTCATAGCCCAGAGGAATCATGAAGTGTCTGCTTAGAGAGTCCCCACCCATACTCTGGAATTTTACACTGACTATTACTGAGTGATATGAGCTAAACAGCAATAAAACTGAGTAAAATTGAAAAGTAAGGGGTTAAAAGGGATCTTTATTGTGTAAACACCATTAGGGGATTGAAATTTGAGAATTTTCTTTCATGGGCAAACCCCCTTAACCCCTTAAGGACGGAGGGTTTTCCGGCTCATTTCTCGCTCTCCAACTTCAAAAATCCATAACTTTTCCATTTTTCCGTGTACAGACCTGTGTGAGGGCTTATTTTGTGCGTAACAAATTTTACTTTCCCGTAATGTTATTTATTTTAACATGCCGTGTACTGCGAAGCTGAAAAAAAATTCCAAATGTGGAAAAATTGAAAAAAAACCGCACGTGCGTCACGTTCTTGTGGGCTCAGTTTTTACGACTTTCACTCTTCGCTCCAAATAATATGCCTACTTTATTCTTTGGTTCGGTGCGATCGCGGTGATACCAAATTTATATAGGTTTTATTGTGTTTTAATACATTTTCAAAAATTAAACGAATGTGTACAAAAAAGAAAAAAAATTTTTTGCCATCTTCTGACGCTAATAACTTTTTCATACTTTGGCGCATGGAGATGTGTGAGGGGTCATTTTTTGCGAAATGAGGCGACGTTTTCATTGCTACCATTTTGAGGTCTGTGCGACATTTTGATCATTTTTTATTTCATTTTTTATGTTATGTAAAAAGGTGTAAAAGTCGCATTTCGGACATTTGGGCGCCATTTCCCGCCTCGGAGGTCACCGCCGCCTGTAACCGTTTTTATATTTTGATAGATCGGGCATTTTGGGACGCGGTGATACCTAATATGTTTGTGATTTTTACTGTTTATTATGTTTTATATCCGTTCTAGGGAAAGGGGGGTGATTTGAACTTTTAATATTTTATTAATTTTTTTTATTTTTTAAACTTTTTTTTTTATTTTTTTTTTCACTATCTTTTAGACCATCTAGGGTACATTAACCCTAGATGGTCAGATCGCTGCTACCATATACTGCAATACTTCTGTATTGCAATATATGGCATTTTTGCAGCACATTCATTACAATGAGCCACTGGCTCATTGTAACGAATCTGCAGCTGCCAGATAGCCTCGTGTCAAAAGAAGACACGAGGCTACCATGGCAACCGATCGCCGCCCCCCGATGACGTTCGGGGGCGTGGCGATCGGAAAAAAGATGGCGGCGCCCACGCGCCGCCGTCTTTTAAACGCCGCCGGCGACTTTGCCGGCGGCGTTGAAGGGGTTAATAGCCGCGATCGGTGCAAGCACCGACCGCGGTTATTAGCGGTGGGGGTTTTGTGCAATATGCAAAAACCCCCACCTCTGTATGAAGAGGACTCAGCCCGTGAGCCCTCTTCATACATCCCTTATACCTCTGCGCCGTAGAGCTACGGCGCAGAGCGTTAAGGGGTTAATGGAGGCACCTTAAAATTTCCTATTAGGAATAGTTAATTAAAAGCAAAGATGGACAGCTTTTTTCTTAAAACTGTAAAAAGTCTCCCAATGCCTTGACATCAATCCAGTAAAAGAATATAATAGATCATTACAATGTTTTTATACCTCACCACAAGTGAAATTTCACAAGGATCCACGAGACCACCGCGGGAGGTGATACTTGCCGACACCTGGGACCGGAGTCTAAATGACACCTGGTCTTCACCAGAACCCACCGCAAAGCAGATTGGACTTGCTGCGGTAGGGTACCACCAGGTCGTTCCATAGGTGCGTCTAGCCTGCGACGAAAGCCGAGCTCGGGGTACCGTAGTGGAAGACAGTCTCGTGGTCAGGTCCAGGCACAGGGTCAGGGCAGGCGGCAGAGATGCAATATCAAGTCCAATCCGGGGTCAGCAACGGGAGGTCTAGGCAGATGGGTATGGGGCGCCGTTTGTTCACAATGTATTCTGTGCAACAAAATGTGTTCAGTGGCACAAAATTAATTTTGTGATCACAGAATTCATACTATGGACACAGAATTCAATGTTGTCATCACAAAATCTGTTTTGTGCTTACAAAAGTAATATTTATCGACCCAAATTGCCTTTTGTCATTACAAAAATCATTTTTGTGTGCACAAAATCAATTAGACTTTCACAGAATGCACAAAAATAATTTTGTGATGCAGTTTATTTTATGTGAACAGAATGTATTTTGTGTCACAAAATATAACTGTTTGACTACAAAATGCCATTTTGTTGCACAAAATAAGATTTTGTGTCACACACAATATTGTTTTGTCATACAGAATTAATTTTGTCCCACAAAATGTATTCTGTAACAAAGAATTAATTTTGTCTCACAAAATGCATTCTGTCACACAGAATTTATTCTGTCTCACAAAATGCATCTTGTCATACAAAATTCACAAAATGTATTCTGTCACACAGAATTAATTTTGCCTCACAAAATTCACAAAATGTATGTTGTAACACAGAATTAATGTTGTCTCACAAAATGCATTCCGTTACACAAAATTCACAAAATGTATTCTGTCACACAGAATTAATTTTGTCTCACAAAATGCATTTTGTCATACAAAATTCACAAAATGTATTCTGTCACACAGAATTCATTTTGTCTCACAAAATGCATTCTGTCACACAAAATGCATTTTGTCATACAAAATTCACAAAATTTATTCTGTAACGCAGAATTAATTCTGTCTCACAAAATGCATTCTGTCACACAAAATTCACAAAATGTATTCTGTAACACAGAATTTATTCTGTCTCATAAAATGCATTTTGTCATACAAAATTCACAAAATGTATTTGGTCACACAGAATTAATTTTGTCTCACAAAATGCATTCTGTCACACAAAATTCACAAAATGTATTCTGTAACACAGAATTATTTCTGTCTCACAAAATGCATTCTGTCACTGTGAAATATTTTATTGCATAAAAATGTTAGTAAATACAAAATTACCAAATAAATTAAGTAATTAACCCCTTGCTAATACGGCTCCCGGCGATTAGCGCCTAGCACTGTACTAGTACAGCGCAAGTGCACCAGGGCTATCCCGTGCCACCACGTCACGTGATGTGGTGACATCACGAGGGGACGCAGGTGGCTGAGGCAGGAGAACCTCCAGCTGACTTCACCCGACCAATCTGATCTGTCCCGCCCGCTGATTGCTGTGATTGGCCAGTCAATCCTGACTGGCCAATTGCAGCGTTTTTGGGCTAAAAAATGTGTTTTTAGCTCCTTCCTCTAGCGGCACCATTCTGGTTTGCTACCGCTGGAGAGATGAGCAGAGCATTACTGTGTGCACCAAAACACATTTTTCCTATCTTATCCCTATTGATCCCTATCTGTTCCCTCCCTTTGTTTTTCCCTTTGTTTTTCCCATCTCCTGTCTGTCCCTTCTGAACCCAAACACACTTTTCAGTGCGCTGTGTTAGCGTTGTTCTGCACTGGATGCACTTTTCAGTGCGCTGTGTGAATAGCGGTATCTTTAGTGGTAGTTGGTTTGTCTTAGGGCAAGCTAGGTGCATGTGTAGCGCCTTTTTGCACGGTGCACATAGGTTTTTTCTGGTCCCTGGTATTATTTTTTTCCAGAGCGCCGTAGGTGTACCCATAGGAGGGTGCACTTATCTATTTTTTGTTCTCTCGTTCTCTAGTTTTTTTCTGGTGCACATTCTTATTTATTTGCGTGCAGTGTCTCAGAAGACGCACACCGCGCTGGAGACATACAACATGCCGGCCTCAGACACCGAGTCAGCTAGTGGGGATGATGTCCCCTTTTACCGATCATCATCCTCCTGCTCATCTTCCAGTGACCTGGAAGGACCCCGAGAAGGTGCTGTAGGGTTCCTGTGCCTGGGACTTCTGCAGGAGAAGTGTCTGGGGCTTCCACTGACCCCACATGGGTAACCCCAGATAATTATACCCCTCAGGTCCCTGACTTTTTGGACCAACCTGGAATTATATTTGACACGACAGGGCTCAGAGTTGTGGACTTTTTAAAGTTTTTTTTTGATGAGGAGCTGCTGAATATTATTATATTTCAGACAAATCTCTACGCTGCACAGCATATGCCCAAAACCCCTCATCATTTTATGCACAACCCTACAGGTGGACCCCTGTCACTGCAGCAGAGATGGAGAAGTATTGGGGCATAATATTTCTTATGGGGATAGTAAAGAAGCCATCAATCAGGGACTACTGGAGCACAGACATTCTGTACTCATTCTGTACCCATGTTCCGCATGGCAATGAGCAGGATGCGCTTTGAAGCCATCCATAAGTTTTTGCACTACACTGACAACACACAGTGCCCACCCAGAGGTGACCCCAGTTATGATCGTTTATTTAAGGTCAGGCCCATATTAGATAATCTTAGTGCCAAGTCTGCCCAGGCATATACTCCCGCCAAACATGTGAGCATAGACGAGTCCCTGGTACAATGCAAATTCAATTCTGACCAATCACAATCCTTGTAATATAAACAATGTAATCTCTAGGGGGGAAAGGAAATGCACATTTGTTATAGCCTTTCTAGGAACGGTTTAAGGCTACATTCACTGGAAGGTATGGAGGACGTATATACAGCCGATGTATATACGGCACATATATACGTCCCCCATACATTTCAATAGCCTCACGGCGCAGTATGCGCGGCACTGTACCGTTCCATAGTCAGTAGAAAGAAAAGACAAGTCCTATCTTTCTCCGGAATACGGTGCTGTGCGCTGTGTATTCCTATGGAGAGGGGCTATGGGGCAGCGCTCATCCCCTGCTCCTCTCCCCGGCACCGATGTATGCCCGCCATACTACAGTACTAGGGTACAGAGGGCATGCATCGTGTGCATGTAGCCTAACCCTTTTACTGACAATGGTCAACTAGGAGTGAGGGGATCCACACTGACAACTAGGAGTGAGAGGATCCACACTGACAACTAGGAGTGAGAGGATCCACACTGACAACTGGGAGCGAGAGGATCCACACTGACAACTAGGAGCGAGAGGATCCACACTGACAACTAGGAGCGAGAGGATCCACACTGACAACTAGGAGTGAGAGGATCCACACTGACAACTAGGAGTGAGAGGATCCACACTGACAACTAGGACTGAGAGGATCCAGACTGACAACTAGGAGGGAGAGGATCCACACTGACAACTAGGAGTGAGAGGATCCATACTGACAACTAGGAGTGAGAGGATCCACACTGACAACTAGGAGGGAGAGGATCCACACTGACAACTAGGAGGGATAGGATCCACACTGACAACTAGGAGAAGAGGATCCACACTGACAACTAGGAGTGAGAGGATACACACTGACAAATAGGAGTGAGAGGATCCACACTGACAACTAGGAGTGAGAGGATCCACGCTGACATCTAGGAGTGAGAGGATCCACACTGACAACTAGGAGTGAGAGGATCCACACTGACAACTAGGAGTGAGAGGATCCACACTGACAACTAGGAGTGAGAGGATCCACACTGACAACTAGGAGTGATAGGATCCACACTGACAACTAGGACTGAGAGGATCCAGACTGACAACTAGGAGGGAGAGGATCCACACTGACAACTAGGAGTGAGAGGATCCACACTGACAACTAGGAGTGAGAGGATCCACACTGACAACTAGGAGTGATAGGATCCACACTGACAACTAGGAGTGAGAGGATCCATGCTGACAACTAGGAGTGAGAGGATCCACACTGACAACTAGGAGTGAGAGGATCCACACTGACAACTAGGAGTGAGAGGATCCACACTGACAACTAGGAGTGAGAGGATCCATGCTGACAACTAGGAGTGAGAGGATCCACACTGACAACTAGGAGTGAGAGGATCCACACTGACAACTAGGAGTGAGAGGATCCACACTGACAACTAGGAGGGAGAGGATCCAGACTGACAACTAGGAGTGAGAGGATCCACGCTGACAACTAGGACTGAGAGGATCCAGACTGACAACTAGGAGGAAGAGGATCCACACTGACAACTAGGAGTGAGAGGATCCACACTGACAACTAGGAGTGAGAGGATCCACACTGACAACTAGGAGTGAGAGGATCCACACTGACAACTAGGAGTGAGAGGATCCACACTGACAACTAGGAGTGAGAGGGTACACACTGACAACTAGGAGTGAGAGGATCCACACTGACAACTAGGAGGGAGAGGATCCGCACTGACAACTAGGAGTGAGAGGATCCACACTGACAACTAGGAGGAAGAGGATCCACACTGACAACTAGGAGTGAGAGGATCCACACTGACAACTAGGAGTGATAGGATCCACACTGACAACTAGGACTGAGAGGATCCACACTGACAACTAGGACTGAGAGGATCCAGACTGACAACTAGGAGGGAGAGGATCCACACTGACAACTAGGAGTGAGAGGATCCATACTGACAACTAGGAGTGAGAGGATCCACACTGACAACTAGGAGTGAGAGGATCCACACTGACAACTAGGAGTGAGAGGAACCACACTGACAACTAGGAGTGAGAGGATCCACACTGACAACTAGGAGTGATAGGATCCACACTGACAACTAGGAGTGAGAGGATCCACACTGACAACTAGGAGTGAGAGGATCCACACTGACAACTAGGAGTGAGAGGATCCACACTGACAACTAAGGAGTGAGAGGATCCACACTGACAACTAGGAGTGATAGGATCCACACTGACAACTAGGAGTGAGAGGATCCACATTGACAACTAGGAGGGAGAGGATCCACACTGACAACTAGGAGTGAGAGGATCCACACTGACAACTAGGAGTGAGAGGATCCACGCTGACATCTAGGAGTGAGAGGATCCACACTGACAACTAGGAGTGAGAGGATCCACACTGACAACTAGGAGTGAGAGGATCCACACTGACAACTAGGAGTGAGAGGATCCACACTGACAACTAGGAGTGATAGGATCCACACTGACAACTAGGACTGAGAGGATCCAGACTGACAACTAGGAGGGAGAGGATCCACACTGACAACTAGGAGGGAGAGGATCCACACTGACAACTAGGAGTGAGAGGATCCACACTGACAACTAGGAGTGAGAGGATCCACACTGACAACTAGGAGTGAGAGGATCCATGCTGACAACTAGGAGTGAGAGGATCCACACTGACAACTAGGAGTGAGAGGATCCACACTGACAACTAGGAGTGAGAGGATCCACACTGACAACTAGGAGGGAGAGGATCCACACTGACAACTAGGAGTGAGAGGATCCACGCTGACAACTAGGACTGAGAGGATCCAGACTGACAACTAGGAGGAAGAGGATCCACACTGACAACTAGGAGTGAGAGGATCCACACTGACAACTAGGAGTGAGAGGATCCACACTGACAACTAGGAGTGAGAGGATCCACACTAACAACTAGGAGTGAGAGGATCCACACTGACAACTAGGAGTGAGAGGGTACACACTGACAACTAGGAGTGAGAGGATCCACACTGACAACTAGGAGGGAGAGGATCCGCACTGACAACTAGGAGTGAGAGGATCCGCACTGACAACTAGGAGTGAGAGGATCCACACTGACAACTAGGAGGAAGAGGATCCACACTGACAACTAGGAGTGAGAGGATCCACACTGACAACTAGGAGTGAGAGGATCCACACTGACAACTAGGAGTGATAGGATCCACACTGACAACTAGGAGTGATAGGATCCACACTGACAACTAGGACTGAGAGGATCCAGACTGACAACTAGGACTGAGAGGATCCAGACTGACAACTAGGAGTGAGAGGATCCACACTGACAACTAGGAGTGAGAGGATCCATACTGACAACTAGGAGTGAGAGGATCCACACTGACAACTAGGAGTGAGAGGATCCACACTGACAACTAGGAGTGAGAGGAACCACACTGACAACTAGGAGTGAGAGGATCCACACTGACAACTAGGAGTGATAGGATCCACACTGACAACTAGGAGTGAGAGGATCCACACTGACAACTAGGAGTGAGAGGATCCACACTGACAACTAGGAGTGAGAGGATCCACACTGACAACTAGGAGTGAGAGGATCCACACTGACAACTAGGAGTGATAGGATCCACACTGACAACTAGGAGTGAGAGGATCCACACTGACAACTAGGAGGGAGAGGATCCACACTGACAACTAGGAGTGAGAGGATCCACACTGACAACTAGGAGTGAGAGGATCCACGCTGACAACTAGGACTGAGAGGATCCAGACTGACAACTAGGAGGAAGAGGATCCACACTGACAACTAGGAGTGAGAGGATCCACACTGACAACTAGGAGTGAGAGGATCCACACTGACAACTAGGAGTGAGAGGATCCACACTGACAACTAGGAGGAAGAGGATCCACACTGACAACTAGGAGTGAGAGGATCCATACTGACAACTAGGAGTGAGAGGATCCACACTGACAACTAGGAGAGAGAGGATCCACACTGACAACTAGGAGGGATAGGATCCACACTGACATCTAGGAGTGAGAGGATCCACACTGACAACTAGGAGTGAGAGGATACACACTGACAAATAGGAGTGAGAGGATCCACACTGACAACTAGGAGTGAGAGGATCCACGCTGACAACTAGGAGTGAGAGGATCCACGCTGACAACTAGGAGTGAGAGGATCCCCGCTCACAACTAGGAGTGACAGGATCCACACTGACAACTAGGAGTGAGAGGATCCACACTGACAACTAGGAGTGAGAGGATCCACACTGACAACTAGGAGTGAGAGGATCCACACTGACAACTAGGAGTGAGAGGATCCACACTGACAACTAGGAGTGAGAGGATCCACACTGACAACTAGGAGTGAGAGGATCCACACTGACAACTAGGAGGAAGAGGATCCACACTGACAACTAGGAGTGAGAGGATCCACACTGACAACTAGGACTGAGAGGATCCACACTGACAACTAGGAGGGAGAGGATCCACACTGACAACTAGGAGTGAGAGGATCCATACTGACAACTAGGAGGGAGAGGATCCACACTGACAACTAGGAGGGATAGGATCCACACTGACAACTAGGAGAAGAGGATCCACACTGACAACTAGGAGTGAGAGGATCCAGACTGACAACTAGGAGTGAGAGGATACACACTGACAAATAGGAGTGAGAGGATCCACACTGACAACTAGGAGTGAGAGGATCCACGCTGACATCTAGGAGTGAGAGGATCCACACTGACAACTAGGAGTGAGAGGATCCACACTGACAACTAGGAGTGAGAGGATCCACACTGACAACTAGGAGTGAGAGGATCCACACTGACAACTAGGACTGAGAGGATCCAGACTGACAACTAGGAGGGAGAGGATCCACACTGACAACTAGGAGTGAGAGGATCCACACTGACAACTAGGAGTGAGAGGATCCATGCTGACAACTAGGAGTGAGAGGATCCACACTGACAACTAGGAGTGAGAGGATCCACACTGACAACTAGGAGTGAGAGGATCCACACTGACAACTAGGAGGGAGAGGATCCACACTGACAACTAGGAGTGAGAGGATCCACACTTACAACTAGGAGTGAGAGGATCCACGCTGATAACTAGGACTGAGAGGATCCACACTGACAACTAGGAGGAAGAGGATCCACACTGACAACTAGGAGTGAGAGGATCCACACTGACAACTAGGAGTGAGAGGATCCACACTGACAACTAGGAGTGAGATGATCCACACTGACAACTAGGAGTGAGAGGATCCACACTGACAACTAGGAGTGAGAGGGTACACACTGACAACTAGGAGTGAGAGGATCCACACTGACAACTAGGAGTGAGAGGATCCACACTGACAACTAGGAGTGAGAGGATCCATACTGACAACTAGGAGTGAGAGGATCCACACTGACAACTAGGAGTGAGAGGATCCACACTGACAACTAGGAGTTAGAGGATCCACACTGACAACTAGGAGTGAGAGGATCCACACTGACAACTAGGAGGAAGAGGATCCACACTGACAACTAGGAGTGAGAGGATCCACACTGACAACTAGGAGTGATAGGATCCACACTGACAACTAGGACTGAGAGGATCCACACTGACAACTAGGACTGAGAGGATCCAGACTGACAACTAGGAGGGAGAGGATCCACACTGACAACTAGGAGTGAGAGGATCCATACTGACAACTAGGAGTGAGAGGATCCACACTGACAACTAGGAGTGAGAGGATCCACACTGACAACTAGGAGTGATAGGATCCACACTGACAACTAGGACTGAGAGGATCCATACTGACAACTAGGAGTGAGAGGATCCACACTGACAACTAGGAGTGAGAGGATCCACACTGACAACTAGGAGTGAGAGGATCCACACTGACAACTAGGAGTGATAGGATCCACACTGACAACTAGGACTGAGAGGATCCAGACTGACAACTAGGAGGGAGAGGATCCACACTGACAACTAGGAGTGAGAGGATCCACACTGACAACTAGGAGTGAGAGGATCCACACTGACAACTAGGAGTGAGAGGATCCATGCTGACAACTAGGAGTGAGAGGATCCACGCTGACAACTAGGAGTGAGAGGATCCACACTGACAACTAGGAGTGAGAGGATCCACACTGACAACTAGGAGGGAGAGGATCCACACTGACAACTAGGAGTGAGAGGATCCACACTGACAACTAGGAGTGAGAGGATCCACGCTGACAACTAGGACTGAGAGGATCCACACTGACAACTAGGAGGAAGAGGATCCACACTGACAACTAGGCGTGAGAGGATCCACACTGACAACTAGGAGTGAGAGGATCCACACTGACAACTAGGAGTGAGAGGATCCACACTGACAACTAGGAGTGAGAGGATCCACACTGACAACTAGGAGTGAGAGGATCCACACTGACAACTAGGAGGAAGAGGATCCACACTGACAACTAGGAGTGAGAGGATCCAGACTGACAACTAGGAGTGATAGGATCCACACTGACAACTAGGACTGAGAGGATCCGCACTGACAACTAGGACTGAGAGGATCCAGACTGACAACTAGGAGGGAGAGGATCCACACTGACAACTAGGAGTGAGAGGATCCATACTGACAACTAGGAGTGAGAGGATCCACACTGACAACTAGGAGGGAGAGGATCCACACTGACAACTAGAAGGGATAGGATCCACACTGACAACTAGGAGAAGAGGATCCACACTGACAACTAGGAGTGAGAGGATACACACTGACAAATAGGAGTGAGAGGATCCACACTGACAACTAGGAGTGAGAGGATCCACGCTGACATCTAGGAGTGAGAGGATCCACACTGACAACTAGGAGTGAGAGGATCCACACTGACAACTAGGAGTGAGAGGATCCACACTGACAACTAGGAGTGAGAGGATCCACACTGACAACTAGGAGTGATAGGATCCACACTGACAACTAGGACTGAGAGGATCCAGACTGACAACTAGGAGGGAGAGGATCCACACTGACAACTAGGAGTGAGAGGATCCACACTGACAACTAGGAGTGAGAGGATCCATGCTGACAACTAGGAGTGAGAGGATCCACACTGACAACTAGGAGTGAGAGGATCCACACTGACAACTAGGAGGAAGAGGATCCACACTGACAACTAGGAGTGAGAGGATCCATACTGACAACTAGGAGTGAGAGGATCCACACTGACAACTAGGAGAGAGAGGATCCACACTGACAACTAGGAGGGATAGGATCCACACTGACATCTAGGAGTGAGAGGATCCACACTGACAACTAGGAGTGAGAGGATACACACTGACAAATAGGAGTGAGAGGATCCACACTGACAACTAGGAGTGAGAGGATCCACGCTGACAACTAGGAGTGAGAGGATCCACGCTGACAACTAGGAGTGAGAGGATCCCCGCTGACAACTAGGAGTGAGAGGATCCACACTGACAACTAGGAGTGAGAGGATCCACACTGACAACTAGGAGTGAGAGGATCCACACTGACAACTAGGAGTGAGAGGATCCACACTGACAACTAGGAGTGAGAGGATCCACACTGACAACTAGGAGTGAGAGGATCCACACTGACAACTAGGACTGAGAGGATCCACACTGACAACTAGGAGGGAGAGGATCCACACTGACAACTAGGAGTGAGAGGATCCATACTGACAACTAGGAGGGAGAGGATCCACACTGACAACTAGGAGGGATAGGATCCACACTGACAACTAGGAGAAGAGGATCCACACTGACAACTAGGAGTGAGAGGATCCAGACTGACAACTAGGAGTGAGAGGATACACACTGACAAATAGGAGTGAGAGGATCCACACTGACAACTAGGAGTGAGAGGATCCACGCTGACATCTAGGAGTGAGAGGATCCACACTGACAACTAGGAGTGAGAGGATCCACACTGACAACTAGGAGTGAGAGGATCCACACTGACAACTAGGAGTGAGAGGATCCACACTGACAACTAGGACTGAGAGGATCCAGACTGACAACTAGGAGGGAGAGGATCCACACTGACAACTAGGAGTGAGAGGATCCACACTGACAACTAGGAGTGAGAGGATCCATGCTGACAACTAGGAGTGAGAGGATCCACACTGACAACTAGGAGTGAGAGGATCCACACTGACAACTAGGAGTGAGAGGATCCACACTGACAACTAGGAGGGAGAGGATCCACACTGACAACTAGGAGTGAGAGGATCCACACTTACAACTAGGAGTGAGAGGATCCACGCTGATAACTAGGACTGAGAGGATCCACACTGACAACTAGGAGGAAGAGGATCCACACTGACAACTAGGAGTGAGAGGATCCACACTGACAACTAGGAGTGAGAGGATCCACACTGACAACTAGGAGTGAGATGATCCACACTGACAACTAGGAGTGAGAGGATCCACACTGACAACTAGGAGTGAGAGGATACACACTGACAACTAGGAGTGAGAGGATCCACACTGACAACTAGGAGTGAGAGGATCCACACTGACAACTAGGAGTGAGAGGATCCATACTGACAACTAGGAGTGAGAGGATCCACACTGACAACTAGGAGTGAGAGGATCCACACTGACAACTAGGAGTTAGAGGATCCACACTGACAACTAGGAGTGAGAGGATCCACACTGACAACTAGGAGGAAGAGGATCCACACTGACAACTAGGAGTGAGAGGATCCACACTGACAACTAGGAGTGATAGGATCCACACTGACAACTAGGACTGAGAGGATCCACACTGACAACTAGGACTGAGAGGATCCAGACTGACAACTAGGAGGGAGAGGATCCACACTGACAACTAGGAGTGAGAGGATCCATACTGACAACTAGGAGTGAGAGGATCCACACTGACAACTAGGAGTGAGAGGATCCACACTGACAACTAGGAGTGAGAGGAACCACACTGACAACTAGGAGTGAGAGGATCCACACTGACAACTAGGAGTGATAGGATCCACACTGACAACTAGGAGTGAGAGGATCCACACTGACAACTAGGAGTGAGAGGATCCACACTGACAACTAGGAGTGAGAGGATCCACACTGACAACTAGGAGTGAGAGGATCCACACTGACAACTAGGAGTGATAGGATCCACACTGACAACTAGGAGTGAGAGGATCCACACTGACAACTAGGAGGGAGAGGATCCACACTGACAACTAGGAGTGAGAGGATCCACACTGACAACTAGGAGTGAGAGGATCCACGCTGACAACTAGGACTGAGAGGATCCAGACTGACAACTAGGAGGAAGAGGATCCACACTGACAACTAGGAGTGAGAGGATCCACACTGACAACTAGGAGTGAGAGGATCCACACTGACAACTAGGAGTGAGAGGATCCACACTGACAACTAGGAGGAAGAGGATCCACACTGACAACTAGGAGTGAGAGGATCCATACTGACAACTAGGAGTGAGAGGATCCACACTGACAACTAGGAGAGAGAGGATCCACACTGACAACTAGGAGGGATAGGATCCACACTGACATCTAGGAGTGAGAGGATCCACACTGACAACTAGGAGTGAGAGGATACACACTGACAAATAGGAGTGAGAGGATCCACACTGACAACTAGGAGTGAGAGGATCCACGCTGACAACTAGGAGTGAGAGGATCCACGCTGACAACTAGGAGTGAGAGGATCCCCGCTGACAACTAGGAGTGACAGGATCCACACTGACAACTAGGAGTGAGAGGATCCACACTGACAACTAGGAGTGAGAGGATCCACACTGACAACTAGGAGTGAGAGGATCCACACTGACAACTAGGAGTGAGAGGATCCACACTGACAACTAGGAGTGAGAGGATCCACACTGACAACTAGGAGTGAGAGGATCCACACTGACAACTAGGAGGAAGAGGATCCACACTGACAACTAGGAGTGAGAGGATCCACACTGACAACTAGGACTGAGAGGATCCACACTGACAACTAGGAGGGAGAGGATCCACACTGACAACTAGGAGTGAGAGGATCCATACTGACAACTAGGAGGGAGAGGATCCACACTGACAACTAGGAGGGATAGGATCCACACTGACAACTAGGAGAAGAGGATCCACACTGACAACTAGGAGTGAGAGGATCCAGACTGACAACTAGGAGTGAGAGGATACACACTGACAAATAGGAGTGAGAGGATCCACGCTGACAACTAGGAGTGAGAGGATCCACGCTGACATCTAGGAGTGAGAGGATCCACACTGACAACTAGGAGTGAGAGGATCCACACTGACAACTAGGAGTGAGAGGATCCACACTGACAACTAGGAGTGAGAGGATCCACACTGACAACTAGGACTGAGAGGATCCAGACTGACAACTAGGAGGGAGAGGATCCACACTGACAACTAGGAGTGAGAGGATCCACACTGACAACTAGGAGTGAGAGGATCCATGCTGACAACTAGGAGTGAGAGGATCCACACTGACAACTAGGAGTGAGAGGATCCACACTGACAACTAGGAGTGAGAGGATCCACACTGACAACTAGGAGGGAGAGGATCCACACTGACAACTAGGAGTGAGAGGATCCACACTGACAACTAGGAGAAGAGGATCCACACTGACAAATAGGAGTGAGAGGATCCACACTGACAACTAGGAGTGAGAGGATCCACACTGACAACTAGGAGTGAGAGGATCCACGCTGATAACTAGGACTGAGAGGATCCACACTGACAACTAGGAGGAAGAGGATCCACACTGACAACTAGGAGTGAGAGGATCCACACTGACAACTAGGAGTGAGAGGATCCACACTGACAACTAGGAGTGAGATGATCCACACTGACAACTAGGAGTGAGAGGATCCACACTGACAACTAGGAGTGAGAGGGTACACACTGACAACTAGGAGTGAGAGGATCCACACTGACAACTAGGAGTGAGAGGATCCACACTGACAACTAGGAGTGAGAGGATCCATACTGACAACTAGGAGTGAGAGGATCCACACTGACAACTAGGAGTGAGAGGATCCACACTGACAACTAGGAGTTAGAGGATCCACACTGACAACTAGGAGTGAGAGGATCCACACTGACAACTAGGAGGAAGAGGATCCACACTGACAACTAGGAGTGAGAGGATCCACACTGACAACTAGGAGTGATAGGATCCACACTGACAACTAGGACTGAGAGGATCCACACTGACAACTAGGACTGAGAGGATCCAGACTGACAACTAGGAGGGAGAGGATCCACACTGACAACTAGGAGTGAGAGGATCCACACTGACAACTAGGAGTGAGAGGATCCACACTGACAACTAGGAGTGAGAGGATCCACACTGACAACTAGGAGTGATAGGATCCACACTGACAACTAGGACTGAGAGGATCCATACTGACAACTAGGAGTGAGAGGATCCACACTGACAACTAGGAGTGAGAGGATCCACACTGACAACTAGGAGTGAGAGGATCCACACTGACAACTAGGAGTGATAGGATCCACACTGACAACTAGGACTGAGAGGATCCAGACTGACAACTAGGAGGGAGAGGATCCACACTGACAACTAGGAGTGAGAGGATCCACACTGACAACTAGGAGTGAGAGGATCCACACTGACAACTAGGAGTGAGAGGATCCATGCTGACAACTAGGAGTGAGAGGATCCACACTGACAACTAGGAGTGAGAGGATCCACACTGACAACTAGGAGTGAGAGGATCCACACTGACAACTAGGAGGGAGAGGATCCACACTGACAACTAGGAGTGAGAGGATCCACACTGACAACTAGGAGTGAGAGGATCCACGCTGACAACTAGGACTGAGAGGATCCACACTGACAACTAGGAGGAAGAGGATCCACACTGACAACTAGGCGTGAGAGGATCCACACTGACAACTAGGAGTGAGAGGATCCACACTGACAACTAGGAGTGAGAGGATCCACACTGACAACTAGGAGTGAGAGGATCCACACTGACAACTAGGAGTGAGAGGATCCACACTGACAACTAGGAGGAAGAGGATCCACACTGACAACTAGGAGTGAGAGGATCCAGACTGACAACTAGGAGTGATAGGATCCACACTGACAACTAGGACTGAGAGGATCCGCACTGACAACTAGGACTGAGAGGATCCAGACTGACAACTAGGAGGGAGAGGATCCACACTGACAACTAGGAGTGAGAGGATCCATACTGACAACTAGGAGTGAGAGGATCCACACTGACAACTAGGAGGGAGAGGATCCACACTGACAACTAGAAGGGATAGGATCCACACTGACAACTAGGAGAAGAGGATCCACACTGACAACTAGGAGTGAGAGGATACACACTGACAAATAGGAGTGAGAGGATCCACACTGACAACTAGGAGTGAGAGGATCCACGCTGACATCTAGGAGTGAGAGGATCCACACTGACAACTAGGAGTGAGAGGATCCACACTGACAACTAGGAGTGAGAGGATCCACACTGACAACTAGGAGTGAGAGGATCCACACTGACAACTAGGAGTGATAGGATCCACACTGACAACTAGGACTGAGAGGATCCAGACTGACAACTAGGAGGGAGAGGATCCACACTGACAACTAGGAGTGAGAGGATCCACACTGACAACTAGGAGTGAGAGGATCCATGCTGACAACTAGGAGTGAGAGGATCCACACTGACAACTAGGAGTGAGAGGATCCACACTGACAACTAGGAGTGAGAGGATCCACACTGACAACTAGGAGGGAGAGGATCCACACTGACAACTAGGAGTGAGAGGATCCACACTGACAACTAGGAGTGAGAGCATCCACGCTGACAACTAGGACTAAGAGGATCCAGACTGACAACTAGGAGGAAGAGGATCCACACTGACAACTAGGAGTGAGAGGATCCACACTGACAACTAGGAGTGAGAGGATCCACACTGACAACTAGGAGTGAGAGGATCCACACTGACAACTAGGAGTGAGAGGATCCACACTGACAACTAGGAGTGAGAGGGTACACACTGACAACTAGGAGTGAGAGGATCCACACTGACAACTAGGAGGGAGAGGATCCGCACTGACAACTAGGAGTGAGAGGATCCACACTGACAACTAGGAGTGAGAGGATCCACACTGACAACTAGGAGGAAGAGGATCCACACTGACAACTAGGAGTGAGAGGATCCAGACTGACAACTAGGAGTGATAGGATCCACACTGACAACTAGGACTGAGAGGATCCGCACTGACAACTAGGACTGAGAGGATCCAGACTGACAACTAGGAGGGAGAGGATCCACACTGACAACTAGGAGTGAGAGGATCCATACTGACAACTAGGAGTGAGAGGATCCACACTGACAACTAGGAGGGAGAGGATCCACACTGACAACTAGAAGGGATAGGATCCACACTGACAACTAGGAGAAGAGGATCCACACTGACAACTAGGAGTGAGAGGATACACACTGACAAATAGGAGTGAGAGGATCCACACTGACATCTAGGAGTGAGAGGATCCACACTGACAACTAGGAGTGAGAGGATCCACACTGACAACTAGGAGTGAGAGGATCCACACTGACAACTAGGAGTGAGAGGATCCACACTGACAACTAGGAGTGATAGGATCCAGACTGACAACTAGGACTGAGAGGATCCAGACTGACAACTAGTAGGGAGAGGATCCACACTGACAACTAGGAGTGAGAGGATCCACACTGACAACTAGGAGTGAGAGGATCCATGCTGACAACTAGGAGTGAGAGGATCCACACTGACAACTAGGAGTGAGAGGATCCACACTGACAACTAGGAGTGAGAGGATCCACACTGACAACTAGGAGGGAGAGGATCCACACTGACAACTAGGAGTGAGAGGATCCACACTGACAACTAGGAGTGAGAGGATCCACGCTGACAACTAGGACTGAGAGGATCCAGACTGACAACTAGGAGGAAGAGGATCCACACTGACAACTAGGAGTGAGAGGATCCACACTGACAACTAGGAGTGAGAGGATCCACACTGACAACTAGGAGTGAGAGGATCCACACTGACAACTAGGAGTGAGAGGATCCACACTGACAACTAGGAGTGAGAGGGTACACACTGACAACTAGGAGTGAGAGGATCCACACTGACAACTAGGAGGGAGAGGATCCGCACTGACAACTAGGAGTGAGAGGATCCACACTGACAACTAGGAGGAAGAGGATCCACACTGACAACTAGGAGTGAGAGGGTACACACTGACAACTAGGAGTGAGAGGATCCACACTGACAACTAGGAGGGAGAGGATCCGCACTGACAACTAGGAGTGAGAGGATCCACACTGACAACTAGGAGGAAGAGGATCCACACTGACAACTAGGAGTGAGAGGATCCATTTAGAGATAAGTCACTTGGGGACAGCAATGATGGAGAGAGAGGGACAGGTCACCATGAGGGAAGAGGCGCCACCTACAGTCGGGTGATGTGTGGGATGACCTGTATATAGTATTAGGACAGTCTCATTATTACTGGTCTGGGTCGTGTTCTTTGTAATCTGCTAATGTGATACCAGGTATTTAATATATAAATACAGGCTTATGGCCTATTTTTTTGTTGGGGGGGGGGGGGGGGTTGTATGTATCTATTGAAGCACGTTCTATCTTTTTTCTGGGGGGTACAGTACAGTGATACATGTGTCCGTGCACTCTGCATTTTTATGGCGGCCGTATGCTATCTGAGATTCGTTAAAGGAAACCTACCTTAATGGATCTACCTAATAAGATCTTTATCCAGGGAGGGGAGGCATATAGCAGGGCTGACTGTGTGTGTGAGATGTAGCAGAGCTGGGAGTGTCATTGGGGGAGATTTATCGAGCTGTCTAAAAGTCAGAATATTCCTATCACAGCTTCCCTTTAAAATATTCATGAGCACTGGTGAAATGAAAGCTGAGCTGTAATTGGTTGCCATGTGCAACTAGGAATATTTTGACTTTTAGACAGCTTGATAAATGTGCCCCATTGTGTGTAATAAGCATCTCATGGATCTCATCATCTCTGATCTTTCTCATCTCTTTCTATGTGTCAGATATTAGTAGAATGTTCAGAAGGTAAATGAAAGTGTAGATAAACCCTGTACCCTTATAATCTAAGCACATTGTGAGCTCACAGGAACTCACAGCACAGAGGACTCATGAAGTGTCTGCTCAGAGAGTCCCCGCTCACAGCACTAGAGGGATCATGAAGTGTCTGCTCAGAGAGTCCCCACTCACACTCTGAAATCTTACACCGAACATCACTGAGTGATAGGAGCTGAAACAGCAATAACACTGAGTAACATTGTGCAGTAAGGGGTTAAAATGATCTTTATTGTGTAAAAATTGAAATGTAAGAACTTTATTTAATGGAAAAACCCCTTTAAGGAGATCTCTTACTACACAAAACCGGGCTAAAGGACCGGGTTTTGCCATCCAGCATTTAGTTTGCTTTATATAAAGGTTGCTAAATCTTAATGGGCTAAAGGAGCGGCTCCCTCTATCCACCAGGACCTACCTGCACCCCACATTACATCCATGTCACCCTGCACCCCCACATTACATCCAGAGGCGTAACTAGGAGTGGTCGGGCCCCATAGCAGATTTCTGCATGGGGCCCCCCTTCCCCATTAAAAGATATATGCAAATCTGTACAGACATATATACACACACATATAAAGTTCTACACTCATGCATTCACTTTTCTATACTCACACCCACATACATACATGTAAAAACTTATACGCACACATTTAAGTACATTTATACTCTAATATATTGAATATATACAAATTCATACCGTATATACACCTCAAATTTGCACACATACTGTATAGTACATACCCATTATATACATATAGTGTGTGTATATATATATATATCACACACTTATGTATACAGTTTAAACCAGTGGTCCCCAAACTACGGCCCGCGGGCCACATGCGGCCCGCGGACCGTTTTTATCCGGCCCCCGCCGCATCCAGCGCTTGCAGCGCCAGCGGCTCCTGCTGAGGCCCGCGGCAGTCGGGCAGGAGCCTCCGTCCGTCCGGACAGGAAGCTCCTGCCCGTCACTGAATAGTGCTCGACGCGGCCGATGCGGCCGCTCGAGCACTATTATTACAGGTGGAGCGATGTGGCCGGAGGACAACCCCGGCGCACATCGCTCCTTGAACCTGGGTGCGCGGCCGCGTGATGACGTCATCACGCGGCCGCGCACCCCTTCCCGGCCGACAGCAGCCCGAAGATAGAAGACTCGGGAGCCGCTGCCAGAGGTGAGTATAGGATTTTTTTTTTTGACCAGCAGCAAATATATTTTGGCGACCGGGGGGGCCCTGGTATGAAAAAAATAATTAATTATGGGGGCATTAAATAAAATAATTAATGATGGGGGGCAGTATAGGGAATAATTAATGATGGAGGAGCAGTATAGGAAATAATAATGATGGGGGGCAGTATAGGGAATAATTAATGATGGGGGGCAGTATAGGGAATAATTAATGATGGAGGAGCAGTATAGGGAATAATTAATGATGTAGGAGCAGTATAGGAAATAATAATGATGAAGGGGCAGTATAGGGAATAATTAATGATGGAGGAGCAGTATGGGAAATAATTAATGATGCAGGTGCAGTATAGGGAATAATTAATGATGGAGGGGCAGCATAGGAAATAATTAATGATGGAGGGGCAGTATAGGGAATAATTAATGATGGAGGGGCAGTATAGGGAATAATTAATGATGGAGGGGCAGTATAGGGAATAATTAATGATGGAGGAGCAGCATAGGAAATAATAATGATGGAGGGGCAGTATAGGGAATAATTAATGATGGAGGAGCAGTATGGGAAATAATTAATGATGGAGGGGCAGTATAGGGAATAATTAATGATGGAGGGGCAGTATAGGAAATAATTAATGATGGAGGGGCAGTATAGGGAATAATTAATGATGCAGGTGCAGTATAGGGAATAATTAATGATGGAGGGGCAGCATAGGAAATAATTAATGATGGAGGGGCAGTATAGGGAATAATTAATGATGGAGGGGCAGTATAGGGAATAATTAATGATGGAGGGGCAGTATAGGGAATAATTAATGATGGAGGAGCAGCATAGGAAATAATAATGATGGAGGGGCAGTATAGGGAATAATTAATGATGCAGGTGCAGTATAGAATATAATTAATGATGGAGGAGCAGTATGGACAATAATTAATGATGTAGGAGCAGTATAGGGAATAATTAATGATGTAGGAGCAGTATAGGGAATAATTAATGATGGAGGGGCAGTATAGGGAATGATTAATGATGGAGGGGCAGTATAGGAAATGATTAATGATGGAGGGGCAGTATAGAAAATAATTAATGACGGAGGGGCAGCATAGGAAATAATAATGATGGAGGAGCGGTATAGGAAATAATGATGGAGGAGCAGTATGGGAAATAATTAATGACAGAGGAGCAGTATAGGATATGTGCAGTGTACAGAGGAATTTCTTCTTTTTTTTTTATTTTTTAACTTTAGTCCGGCCCTTCAACGGTCTGAGAGGGACCGTGAACGGCCCCCTATGTAAAAAGTTTGGGGACCCCTGGTTTAAACACACCATATACACACATCCCGCGTTTACATACAGTACATACAGCATTAACACACATATAGCAAACGCATACATACACATACATACAGTATATACAGCCTACACACACACATGCATACAGTATATACAGCCTACACACACACATGCATACAGTATATACAGCCTACACACACACATGCATACAGTATATGCAGCCTACACACACACATGCATACAGTATATGCAGCCTACACACACATACATACAGTATATGCAGCATACACACACATACATACAGTATATGCAGCATACACACACATACATACAGTATATGCAGCATACACACACATACATACAGTATATGCAGCCTACACACACATACATACAGTATATGCAGCATACACACACATACATACAGTATATGCAGCATACACACACATACATACAGTATATGCAGCATACACACACATACATACAGTATATGCAGCATACACACATGCATACAGTATATGCAGCATACACACACATACAGTATAGGCAGCATACACACATATACAGTATAGGCAGCATACACACATATACAGTATAGGTAGCATATACACACATACAGTATATAAAATATACGCAGCATATACACATATGTATACAGTATATGCTGCATATTCACACATACAGTATATACAGCATATACACAGGATATATACACACAATAAATGCAGCATATACATACACATATGCACCATATACAAAAACACACATACAGCATCATACACACAAACATATATATATATATATATATATATATATATATATATATATATATATATATATGCATATATAAACGTATGTACACAGAAACATGTAAATAATAGTACTTTTTTGATGTCCGGCGTGGTGGCTGTGCGGGTCAGCAGGCGGGTGGTAAGTTTGATGGTCGGTAAGATCGGTGGGCGGGCGGACGGTAAATTCAGTGGGTAGGAGGTCTGCTGGGTGGCAAGTTCAGTGGGCGGGCGAGTGCGCAGGAAGTTCGGTCGACGCGCACGGGCGGAAAGTTCAGTGGGCGGGCGGAAAGTTCAGTGGGCGGGCGGAAAGTTCAGTGGGCAGGCAGTCGATACGCGCGGGAAGAGCTGTGAGCGGGCCGGAGCAAGGGAAGTTTGGTGGGCGGTTCGTTTTGCGGACGGGCAGGCTTGTCAGTGGTCCGTCCAGCGGATGAGACGCAATGGGCGGGTCAGGCACATAAGGCTATGAGCTCGGCAGGGACACAGAGGGAGGGGCCCGGGGGCACGGTATCTTAAAATTATGATTCAGCCGTGCGTCGCCGGGCCCCTTAACCTCATGGGCCCCGTAGCAACCGCTATGGCTGCTACGGCGGTAGTTACGCCACTGATTACATCCATGTCACCCTGCACCTCACATTACATCCATGTCACCCTGCACCCCCAAATTACATCCATGTCACCCTGCACCCCACATTACATCCATGTCACCCTGCACCCCCACATTACATCCATGTCACCCTGCACCCCACATTACATCCATGTCACCCTGCACCCCACATTACACCCATGTCACCCTGCACCCCACATTACATCCATGTCACCCTGCACCCCACATTACATCCATGCCACCCTGCACCCCCACATTACATCCATGTCACCCTGCACCCCACATTACATCCATGTCACCCTGCACCCCCACATTACACCCATGTCACCCTGCACCCCCACATTACAGCCATGTCACCAGGCTCCCCACATTACATCCATGTCACCCTATACCCCACATTGCATCCATGTCACCCTGCACCCCCCATTACATCCATGTCACCCTGCACCCCCACATTACATCCATGTCACCCTGCACCCCACATTACATCCATGTCACCCTGCACCTCACATTACATCCATGTCACCCTGCACCCCACATTACATCCATGTCACCCTGCACCCCCACGTTACATACATGTCACCCTGCACCCCACATTACATCCATGTCACCCTGCACCCCACATTACATCCATGTCACCCTGCACCCCACATTACATCCATGTCACCCTGCACCCCCACATTACATCCATGTCACCCTGCACCCCCACATTACATCCATGTCACCCTGCACCCCACATTACACCCATGTCACCCTGCACCCCACATTACATCCATGTCACCCTGCACCCCATATTACATCCATGTCACCCTGCACCCCACATTACATCCATGTCACCCTGCACCCCACATTACATACATGTCACCCTGCACCCCACATTACATCCATGTCACCCCCACATTACACCCATGTCACCCTGCATCCCCACATTACATCCATGTCACCCTGCACCCCACATTACATCCATGTCACCCTGCACACCACCTCCTCCGCTCCCTCTATTACTCCCTTCTATTCCTCAGGGCTGCAGCTTCTACCAGGGATCTCCATGGTTCCTGTGTAACTCTAGAGTTGCTCCTCCCACACAAGTCACATGGCGATGACGTCATCAAAGGTCCTTTACACCACAAGGAAATAGAATCTACTGTAACTTCTCAGAGCAGACACTTTCCTGTGTGTACAGTACAATGTGCAGGAGATGAGCACAATACAGTCCCTACTCTGCCCTATCCATAGACCACAACCAGGGCAGACCAGGGAGACCTCACAACCTCCAGCCCTGGGGCTTCACTGCTGTCTCCAGGACCTGGCAATAAAGGAAGCATTTGATTGGTTGGCTGGTCAGTTTGACTGACAGATATTTCTCACAGAATAAGAATTCTGTCGCACAGAATGGCATTTTGTAGTACAGAAGTATAATACTGTCGCACAGAATAGTATTTTGTAGTACAGAAGTAGAATTCTTTTGCACAGAATGGCATTTTGTAGTACAGAAGTAGAATTCTGTCGCACAGAATAGCATTTTGTTGTACAGAAGTAGAATACTGTCGCACAGAATAGCATTTTGTAGTACAGAAGTAGAATTCTGTCGCACAGAATAGTATTTTGTAGTGCAGAAGTAGAATTCTGTCACACAGAATAATAATTTTGTCACACAGAATGGCATTTTGTAGTACAGAAGTACAATTCTGTCACACAGAATGGTATTTTGTAGCACAGAAGTAAAATTCTGTCGCACATAATAGTACTTTCTAGTACAGAAGTAGAATTCTGTTACACAAAATGGTATTTTGTAGTACAGAAGTAGAATTCTGTTGCACAGAATAGTATTTTGTAATACAGAAGTAGAATACTGTCGCACAGAATAGCATTTTGTGGTACAGAAGTAGAATTCTGTTGCACAGAATAGCATTTTTTAGTACAGAAGTAGAATTCTATTGCACAGAATGGCATTTTGTAGTACAGAAGTAGAATTCTGTCGCACAGAATAGAATTTTGTTCTACAGAAGTAGAATTCTGTTGCACCGAATGGCATTTTGTAGTACAGAAGTATAATTCTGTCGCACAGAATAGTATTTTGTAGTACAGAAGTAGAATTTTGTCACACAGAATGCTATTTTGTCAAACAGAATGGTATTTTGTAGTACAGAAGTACAATTCTGTCACACAGAATAAGAATTCTGTCACACAGAATGGTATTTTGTAGTACAGAAGTATAATTCTGTCGCACAGAATAGTATTTTGTAGTACAGAAGTAGAATTTTGTCACACAGAATGCTATTTTGTCAAACAGAATGGTATTTTGTAGTACAGAAGTACAATTCTGTCACACAGAATAAGAATACTGTCGCACAGAATAGTATTTTGTAGTACAGAAGTAGAATTCTTTTGCACAGAATGGCATTTTGTAGTACAGAAGTAGAATTCTGTCGCACAGAATAGCATTTTGTTGTACAGAAGTAGAATACTGTCGCACAGAATAGCATTTTGTAGTACAGAAGTAGAATTCTGTCGCACAGAATAGTATTTTGTAGTGCAGAAGTAGAATTCTGTCACACAGAATAATAATTTTGTCACACAGAATGGTATTTTGTAGTACAGAAGTAGAATTCTGTTGCACAGAATAGTATTTTGTAGTACAGAAGTAGAATACTGTCGCACAGAATAGCATTTTGTAGTACAGAAGTAGAATTCTGTTGCACAGAATAGCATTTTTTAGTACAGAAATAGAATTCTGTTGCACAGAATGGCATTTTGTAGTACAGAAGTAGAATTCTGTCGCACAGAATAGAATTTTGTTCTACAGAAGTAGAATTCTGTTGCACAGAATGGCATTTTGTAGTACAGAAGTATAATTCTGTCGCACAGAATAGTATTTTGTAGTACAGAAGTAGAATTTTGTCACACAGAATGCTATTTTGTCAAACAGAATGGTATTTTGTAGTACAGAAGTACAATTCTGTCACACAGAATAAGAATACTGTCGCACAGAATAGTATTTTGTAGTACAGAAGTAGAATTCTTTTGCACAGAATGGCATTTTGTAGTACAGAAGTAGAATTCTGTCGCACAGAATAGCATTTTGTTGTACAGAAGTAGAATACTGTTGCACAGAATAGCATTTTGTAGTACAGAAGTAGAATTCTGTCGCACAGAATAGTATTTTGTAGTGCAGAAGTAGAATTCTATCACACAGAATAATAATTTTGTCACACAGAATGGCATTTTGTAGTACAGAAGTACAATTCTGTCACACAGAATGGTATTTTGTAGCACAGAAGTAAAATTCTGTCGCACATAATAGTACTTTCTAGTACAGAAGTAGAATTCTGTTACACAAAATGGTATTTTGTAGTACAGAAGTAGAATTCTGTTGCACAGAATAGTATTTTGTAGTACAGAAGTAGAATACTGTCGCACAGAATAGCATTTTGTAGTACAGAAGTAGAATTCTGTTGCACAGAATAGCATTTTTTAGTACAGAAGTAGAATTCTGTTGCACAGAATGGCATTTTGTAGTACAGAAGTAGAATTCTGTCGCACAGAATAGAATTTTGTTCTACAGAAGTAGAATTCTGTTGCACAGAATGGCATTTTGTAGTACAGAAGTATAATTCTGTCGCACAGAATAGTATTTTGTAGTACAGAAGTAGAATTTTGTCACACAGAATGCTATTTTGTCAAACAGAATGGTATTTTGTAGTACAGAAGTACAATTCTGTCGCACAGAATAAGAATTCTGTCACACAGAATGGTATTTTGTAGTACAGAAGTATAATTCTGTCGCACAGAATAGTATTTTGTAGTACAGAAGTAGAATTTTGTCACACAGAATGCTATTTTGTCAAACAGAATGGTATTTTGTAGTACAGAAGTACAATTCTGTCACACAGAATAAGAATTCTGTCACACAGAATGGTATTTTGTAGTACAGAAGTAGAATTCTGTCACACAGAATGGCATTTTGTAGTACAGAAGTAGAATTCTGTCACACAGAATAAGAATTTTGTCACACAGAATGGCATTTTGTCGTACAGAAGTACAATTCTGTCACACAGAATAAGAATTCTGTCACACAGAATAAGAATTCTGTCACACAGAATGGTATTTTGTAGTACAGAAGTAGAATTCTGTCGCACAAAATAGTATTTTGTAGTACAGAAGTAGAATTCTGTCACACAGAATAATAATTTTGTCACACAGAATGGCATTTTGTAGTACAGAAGTAGAATTCTGTCACACAGAATGGTATTTTGTAGCACAGAAGTAGAATTCTGTCGCACATAATAGTACTTTTTAGTACAGCAGTAGAATTTTGTCGCACAGAATGGTATTTTGTAGTACAGAAGTAGAATTCTGTTACTCAAAATGTTATTTTGTCAAAAAGAATGGTATTTTGTATCACAGAAATAGTTTTTGTTGTACACAATAAGAGTTTTGTCTCACAGAATGGCATTTTGTAGTACAGAAATGTAATTTTAAAAAGACTCTTATACAAAAGTCATTTTGTTAAAAAAAAATTATTCTGTGCCACAAAATAAAAAAATCTGTGTCACAGGACAAGTTTTGTGTCTACAAAATTTAATTCTGTGTCACAAAAAATTATTCTGTAAACACAAAATCGTTTTTTGTTCACATAATCTATTATGTAAGCACAAAATAAATTTGGTGTTCACTAAAAGTAGATGTATAGTTTTGTGCAAGTGTAATGTATTTTGTCTTCAAGCAGAATATTTTGTGAACACAAAATTATTCTGTGCTTACAAAATGGATTCTGTGTCACAAAATGCACTGTGAACAAACGGCGCCCAATAGATGGGAACAGAAACACAGGCACATGGGAATGTAAGAACACAGGAACGCAGGACACGGGAACTTAGGAGCAGGAACACACGGGAGCAGAAAAGCAGGATACACGGGAACACACAGAAACGCAGGAGACAAAGGAATGCGGGAGACATAGGAACGCAGGAGACACAGGAACGCAGGAATATCACTGGGGAGCTTTCTCTAAGGCGTAGGCACAAAGATCAGGCAGGGTTTGCAGAAAGAGGCAGGGTTAAATAGATTACCTGAAAATGGCCAATGCCAATTAGTGGTGCGCTGGCCCTTTAAATCTCCTGAAACGGGCGAGCGTGCGCCCTAGGAATAGGGAACGCACGGCCGAAGAGGATGGAGCAGGAGCCGGGACCTGTGAGTTGCGTGTGCGACCCGCTGGCGAGTTCAGCAGGACACGGGTGAGCCTGGACCACGTGGGACCACCCGTGACAAATGTCTTGTTTCCCAAAGCAACCAATCACAGCACGTATTGCAATTCTAAAAGCAAAGCACAGTCAAAGTATGCAATGAATTCACCAGGAAGAAGAATAAGTCCTCCCTGTATATTTCCCCTTTCTTTGGCATCTATTTCTGGCTATGGCCTAATAACTTGCAGTAGAATTAACACTAAAAATTCTACTCCCTATACGTCATAATGAGGGACTAGCTACAGAAACATGGACAAGACACTGAGCTCAAAATCTGAACCCACCAATTTCACCCCTTCCTTCTTACTCAAAACCATCCTAGTAGATGGCAAGTAACTGGTCCATAATCCCTCCCTACACCAAACTGCAAAACATATAGACAAGCAAAAACAAGACAAACAGATACAAATTGGCTGCCAGAGACAGGTTGCAATGAAGTACATAATCACAAAAGCATAAGTATAGTCTGAACAAGAGCAAAGGGTCAGGAAAGCAGAAAAACAATGATCAGAGTAATGAGACAGAATAGGAGCTAACTAGGAAGAAGTCTATAGTCAGCAACCATGGAGGTTGAATCTATGTAGGGTCCCAGAGCTTTAGCCTCAATAGTGCTTTAAACAGAACATATAATCTGGACAACACAGGAGATGTCAATCACAACGAGTGAATTAAATATGAACCAGCACTAATGCTGCAGGAAAGAGACTGGCTTGGTACTAGTCATCTAAAAAACGTAGCCAGCTAAACCCGTGTTCACACTGAATTCGTTCAGAAAGAAACTAAGATGCAGCCTCCACAGGCGCATATCATGAATAGAGGATGGCACCACCACAGATGTTACATATGTATTCTAACTTAAATGCTTATGAAGACTCCTTGATGTTTTTTACTTGTCTGTGATTAGAGCACTAGTAATACCGCAGGAGAAGAACGGGAGATGTGCCGCTGCATAACTTGGCTCATTTTCTGGGAGCTATAATGATGGATGTAATCACTGTGCATATAATAAGATATTAATCAATTTTGCCAGAAAGATATGTATGTAAGCGCTTAAAGGGGTTTTCATAACAAAATATATTTAACTATTTAATGCACAGTTGTTAACCCTATGTGGAGTGGGCTCATGGTGTCAGCCCCTCTTCATACAAGGACTTTTTACTAGTAAGCTCCTATCCTGGCTCATTACTCTGATCATTGTTTTCCTGCATTCCTGATCCTTTGCTTTTGTTCTGACTATACTTATGCTGTTGTGATTATATACTTCATTGCAATATGTCTCTGGCAACCAATTTGTATCTGTCTGTCTTGTTTTCACTGTCTATCACTTAACCTACACCTTGAACACACTCTTGCTCCAAGATGGCACCAACCAGCTATCCACAGAAAACACACCCAGCTCAGCCAAAAGAACCAACCACAAGGCAAGCTGTCAATCACAGCTCCAGCAGAGGAGTCCTGGTCGAGTACAGTTGTGGCAGAGGAAACTTAAAACAGTTTTAAGAAATATAAAACATTTGAAAAATTCTAATCGCCCACCTTTTCCAAATACTATAAAGACTACATACACAGAGCAAAAAAATATGTCATATAGATAGTCTCTTAACTATACAGACTATAGATAAAAAATAATTATATAATGAAAGTAATAAAAATAATGTATAATACAATGAATTGAGTCGAAAAACAAGACATGAAAATGGCTCAATAAGAGTTTTATTCCAATTCTGCAGCAGTTTGTAATTTTTTTCCCAACTTCCCCGTTCATTGTGCAGAACATTAAATTGGGCCATTAAGAAGTATCATTTGTCCTGCGGAAGGAGGCCCTTGTAGGTTCTGTAGATAGAGAGATAAAAATTTACGGGAAGGGGTTAATAGGAAAGGATTGTTACTGTGATGTTACATGTGGGATTCCTTGATTTATCATCTAAAGCTTTAATTATATTAAAACAACCCAAAGATCAGCACAAAAGCAGGTGCGCTGGCGCGTGCCAGACGCGAGCCCTAGGTGCTGTTCATAATATCCAACATCTGCAAATATTTAATTTGTTAATAATAGTATAATTGTATGTAATGTGATGCTATGGAAAAATGGTGTCGTATGAATAAATATTCCGGAGCGGTTCAGGTGTCGAGGTATTAAGCTGCTCCTATACTGCTGGAGATAAGAGATGACAATAAAACCTAAAAATTAACAAAACCTTTGCGCTAATTTGTGGTTAATTGTTTTGATGTGGAAACACCTGCCTATTATTTGAGAAAACAAAGTGTCTTCATAGAAAACTGTTCTCTCCGGCGCATCAGCACCTGTCTGTGTTGGTTTGTGAAAAGATGCCCAAAGACCCATTTCCAGGTATCTAGATCAGAATTTCCATATCAAAAGGTAAAGTTTTATCTATAATTTGTTCATCTCAGCTTTCTGTGGAGTGACAAGGCACTGCATAGTGCTTAGCGGATGAGGTTCATGATCCATTCCTTTATTAAATAAATTTGCTCACACACCCCCCCCACCTCGTTTTTTCTCCTTTTTCATTTACTTTCAGCACTAAAAGGGTTATTAGCATTTGGAGATTTATTCCTGGTGGTCTCATAAATGCATTGAACTTTGGACATTTTAATACTTCATCTATGCAAACGTAGCACTTCTTACTTTATTTTACATCAAGGGTTAACTTGATCTATAGTGTCCTGTTATGTATTCTGTTTATTAGTACTGTGTCTATATAGACTAGTAGAAAGGGTTAATAAACATTGAGAGACATTTCTGACTGTGTATCTCAGTCTCTCAGATTAACAAATAGTGGATTGTTTTGCAGAAAAAAACATGCTTACCAGGCAGCTTGACCTTTAGAATGACAGGTGCTGTCCCGGGAAGTTGTTTACACTTTAGAAACCTTCTGCCATAGAATATTCTGGGGACTCAATGTAAGTCAATGGGAAAACGCTTTGCTATTGTGTTTGTGCAAAACAATAGTTAGGCAACAGAGCTTGAAGAAGAAAACTGCCAGTCTACCTGAGCACCCAGAAGAAGAAGAAGCTAAGACAGGGATACTCTGCCATGGTCCTGGGCTCCTAGCCTGTGACCATAGTACAAGCCTAGATCTTCTTCAGTAAAGAAGGAAACTGTTCAATTCCATCCCTGACTCTCCGGGCTTATTTCATATCGGTGTGGACCACGTCTTCCCTTACCGGTTAATTTCTTATTTTTATGCGTCTTTACTCTTTACTCAAAAAGGCTTCACAATTCCAGCAGACAACATCCAGGCATATAAAAAAAACTGCTAAGGCCAGCGGTGACACTAATCTCGTAGCTCTCTGAGATGAGAGAACACTGAACCAAAGTGAATGCATGCAAAACCCTGTGTGAATACAGTCCCTAGGACTCAACCCAAGTACATGGCTTGTTCGAAAATGCCAAGGCCCCTGTGTCCATGTGTAAATTCATAGGTCAGGAAATAACATGCAGTAGGTAAATCAAAGGGTTAAATTGATAAGGTTAAAACCCATCAGGTTTTTATGATAGTTTAATAACTTTATACATTGCAGCGTTTCCCTTCTGTTGCCAACTTTAATCACTTTTGTTATTGTGAAGAAAATACAACATGTGGGGAAAAAAGTAAAAGTTTTCTTTGACCTTTTCAAAATATCTCAGATTTCTCCCAAGGGTGCAGCTCAGATTTCTGTATAAACTAAAGCCTGAATGATAAAGGAATATATCCAGCATCCAGCGAGAAAAGACGATCACAGTGCGTGATCTTATAGCATGTTTGCATGCTCATTATTTTCACAGTCTCTACCGGGAGAGGGCCCAGCACAGACAGATGGAGGGGAACAGACATGCTGGCAGCCTTCTCCAGGCCTGGCTATGTAGTGTGGCATGTGTTATAGAGATGCTTATAGAGTGTAGACTGTCTCCCTATAGGCTTTATTTATATGTCAGAGACAGAGACTTCAAACATTGTGTAGTGCAACACCCCTGCCAATGCATAGGGAAGGTGGTTGTTGCGGATAGCGCCCTCTCCTTGTCAGGAACTATTTGATGAGTCTACGTAACTCACTCAGAAGCTACAGTCCTGGTAAACTTTGTAATTGCAGCTGTAAGTCACTCTCTGTTATGGCAAGAGTTAACATGTGAAATGTTTTTAACCAATGATTTCCTTTGTACCATTGTAAAGCAAGCTGGCAGCTGATTGGAGAGTGCTATATGAGTGAGTATAAAAACCCCTGGTGGGCAGGAGCTCTTCTTAGTGAGCTGGCTCATTCTGCTCCGCTCACTAAGAAGAGCCGTCTCTTCTGGCTCCTGAATGGCTCCCTATTACATGTATAATAGGGAGCCTCAGTCCAGCCAGTAACCCCACTACACATGACATTTAGCCCGAATGTATCGGGTTAAAGGGGGCGTGGTGAGCTGGTTAGGGGATGCCTGCTGTTCAAGTTCCAATAAAGAACCGTGAGTTGATTTGCACAACGTGCCTCCGTGTGATCCCTGGATCTGGCAGCTTCACCATCACAGGCTCCTCATCCTCCATCACCCACGGATTCCCATATACTCCTCAGGGGTTGCTCCAGGGAGAAACCTTCTTCATCAGCCTCTCCCTATACTTTTCTTGCACACACCACGTGCTGGAGACCTGCCAGGCTGTAGGACTGTCCTCCGGTCCCAATACCAAGCACCGTGACCACAGCATGCCCAAGGCTGCATGAGCCAGCCACTCCGGTATTCCGGGCCCTGGCTTTCTACAGCCACCGAAGAAAGGCCAGGCCCCAGTGGGGGATGTTGCACTAGTAAAAGGGCTTTACCCACCAGCTTCACCAACATGATCATTTTTAACATTCCTAATAATCCCATGGAGCCAGTGCAGTGTTACGTAAAAGAAACAGTAAATTCTGCTTCTGTTTCTGGTTCCAATATACCTTCATTACTTCTGGTCAACTCAATAAAAACTCAACGTGGCATAGTTGTTGGTGCCAGAAGGGCTGGTCTGAGTATTTCAGAAACTGCTGATCTACTGGGATTTTCACGCACAGCCATCTCTAGGTTTTACAGAGAATGGTCCAAAAAAGAAAAAACATCCAGTGAGCGGCAGTTCTGTGGGCGGAAATGCCTTGTTGATGCCAGAGGTCACAGGAGAATGGGCAGACTGGTTCAAGCTGATAGAAAGGCATTAGTGTCTCAAATCGCCACCCGTTACAACCAAGGAAGGCAGAAGAGCATCTCTGAACGCACAGTACGTCGAACTTTGAGGCAGATGGGCTACAGCAGCAGAAGACCACATTGGGTGCCACTCCTTTCAGCTAAGAACAGGAAACTGAGGCTACAATTTGCACAAGCTCGAAATTGGACAGTAGAAGATTGGAAAAACGTTGCCTGGTCTGATGAGTCTCGATTTCTGCTGCGACATTCGGATGGTAGGGTCAGAATTTGGCGTCAACAACATGAAAGCATGGATCCATCCTGCCTTGTATCAACGGTTCAGGCTGGTGGTGGTGGTTTCATGGTGTGGGGAATATTTTCTTGGCACTCTTTGGGCCCCTTGGTACCAATTGAGCATCGTTGCAACGCCACAGCCTACCTGAGTATTGTTGCTGACCATGTCCATCCCTTTATGAGCACAATGTACCCTGTAACATCTGATGGCTACTTTCAGCAGGATAATGCGCCATGTCATAAAGCTGGAATAATCTCAGACTAGTTTCTTGAACATGACGATGAGGTCACTGTACTCAAATGGCCTCCACAGTCACCAGATCTCAATCCAATAGAGCATCTTTGGGATGTGGTGGAACGGGAGATTCGCATCATGGATGTACAGCCGACAAATCTGCGGCAACTGTGTGATGCCATCATGTCAATATGGACCAAAATCTCTGAGGTATGCTTCCAGCACCTTGTTGAATCTATGCCACGAAGAATTGAGGCAGTTCTGAAGACAAAAGGGGGTCCAACTCGTTACTAGCATGGTGTACCTAATAAAGTGGCCGGTGAGTGTATATATATATAAACTCCAAGGAAGAAAGCAGCACTCCAAGATAAATAGTGAATATTTATTCCACCAGTGGTTAACAACTAATTATCACACCACCTGTTTTTGTAATCATGATGTCACATCCTGCGGGGGATTTAAACCCGCCCTGTATCACTATTTCACTATGCTTGAGAATGGCTGCATAGAGTCAGCCGAAACGTAGCACTTACCACTGGTGGAATAAACATTCACTATTTATCTTGGAGTGCTGCTTCCTTCCTTGGAGTTTGTATGCATATGAGATCCTGAGTCAGTTCCTTGAAGCCTGCACCCACATTGGATCTAATCCGGTTATCCATAGTGCTGCTCCTTCTACCTATTTATCTCTCTATATATATATGTATATATATACTACGAAGATGTAGTCACATTTGTAATTTCTTTGTTTTTCATTCTTCCACTTTACTAATCTGTGTGTCGCTAATTTGCTTGTTTGGTTCTATGGACCTATTCATACTATGTAGGTTTTTCCCCTGTTGCTGAGAATCTGTATCATAGCGGGTGGTGGTGTCCATCATTTGTGGGTCACTATCCCACTCACTTACCAGGGGGAGGGTGATTGTCCCTTCGGATTGGATTGACATCCCCTCCCTTTAGCCTGGTTGATACTTACCTCGTGTATAAAGAAAGAATGGTACATTTTGTGTGACACATAAGGCATTAATTTGCCTATTCATTTAAAATGGCGGTAGTACTAATTTTGTAGTTTCTGCGCATGTCGACATCTGTATGGCGTGGGGTCATTTGCCCTTATCTAATATGGGAGCTTATGTGCTCTTGTAGCTAGATAGTGGGAGCATGCGCTGTCAGTTTGTATACAAACCGCATTCCAAATGATCTGATCTATCAAAATATAATAACGTTTTATCCCGGCGTTTTACCTCGTAGCGGAAAATAGAGCCCACAGTTGTAAATGCCACCTTTTTGCCATTTTGAAAAATATTAAAAATTCAATAAAAAGTGATCAAATGGCTATACAATCCATAAAATGATAGCATTGAAACGTCATCAAAAGTTGTAAAAAATTACACCACCCACAGCTCCGTACACCAAAGTATGAAAAAGTTATTACCTCCAGAAGATGGCAAAATGAAGCTTTTTTTTTTTTGTACAGGAGGTTTTAATTTTTGTAAATGTATGAAAACATTATAAAACCTAGACATATTTGTTATCCCTGTGATCGTACCGACCCAAAGAATAAAGTTGACCTGTCATTTGGGTGCACAGTGAGAGCCGTAAGATCCCAGCCCACAAGAAAATAGTGCATAGCATTTTTTCACCAATTTCACTGCATTCAGAATGTTTTTCCCACTTCCCAGTACATGGCATAGAATATTATGTTCTGTCACTATGAAGTGCAATTTGTTACACAGAAAACAAGCCAAACAGCTCTGTACGTGGAAAAGTAAAAAATAAAAAAGTTATGGATTTTTGAAGGTAGGGAGTGAAAAATGGACCCCTGGTCGTTAAGGGGTTAAATTACTCTGGTAGTGGTGCAAGTCACCATTTTGGGGAGGAATGATAATGACACAATTGGCATGCCATTGGCGGCAGACTGATTTAACCATTTAAATGCCGCTGGGGACTTTAAGGTGCGGGCCCGCTCATCACTGATAATAGCATTTATAATATATTATTAATAATTATGGATAGAAGGATCGGTAGATTGGAAGATGTGTATGTGTCACCCCCAACATTTATAATTTTTTCTCCAAAGTTCTGACTCTTATTCAACATCAAGTTGAACTTCCTGGACCTGTTACTTGCCATTGATTATCCTGACATTACTGGTAGCATTTTACCGTCTGTTATCTTTGGTGCCAGGTACAATAGAACCTAAGAACCTCTATGACGGATGACCCTTCACGATCCACGCTATATCTCCACATTTTTCTAGCAGCTTGTCTATATTTCTTTGATCGATTGGACTCTCAGAATGATGAAGAGCGGACAGACCCAAAAATGGAAAACTTTAACCCTTTATTAATTAAAACTATTTCTTGTTTTTTCATTGTGATGACAGATGTTATATGATTATACTCATCCATGACCTTTATGAAGACCCTGTCCTTCCCTGTGACTACTATAAAATGTCATAGTGATAAAATAGCAGTTTTGATTTGGACTTAGTCGGTACCTTTTCTCTAATGTGATGTCTCTTATCACAACCCCCTGAGATTATTGCCTTCCCACAGCTGTTTTATACATTGTATAAGTTACACCCCATTCAGTGAGGTAACGGAATCCGCTCTTTCGTACCATTTTTTTATCTTAGGGCTGTGATCCCGGCGCTGACCTCCACTGCCTTCCTAATAAGGACGTCTGCCGGAATAATGGATATACACACGGAGATACATTGCACAGAATGTGTCATTTTTTATGGATTGTATAATTTTTGTTAAACCTTCTAACTTCTTTGTAACTAAGTTTCGCAATAATTGTACTTCTTTTCTTGGCGCACATAAGGTTAACATTTTTTCCCAAATATGTATAGCTAGAATTTTGAGCGTAATTTAGAATTTATGATAATTTTGAGCGACCTCATATGGTCAGAAATCAGGTCTTGTCCACAAGAACAACTCTAACAAAATACTAATTCCCCACAGTCTGAAAACTGAGGTTTGAAGTGTATTAGCCATGAAAATGCAGTTTATAACATACGCAGCATGTTATAGAGCAGGAACCCCTGCTGGCGCACGGTTTCCCAGATCTACTAAGAGGCTCTGGTCTCATAGTAGATCCCGATGGGTTCTCCGCCAGTTCTGACAATGTTTAGATCAGGTCTGGCGTGGAAGAGTTTTCAGCTATAGTCTCCGCCCGTTTTCTGGGTGTTCAGGCCCCAACCCATTCCCCACATGTTATGCCTTCTCCACTAGAAAAGTGGTGGAAAATACATTATATATATATGCCCCCATCCATGTATCCTGTCCTTCCTACAGACAGAATATTATCATAAAACAGGAGGAGTTTCCTATAAGCAGGAAGTATGTTATAAAGAAGGGAGAGCCGTATATAGTCCCATATCATCATTTTGTATAGCAGGAGGATCTGCACAGCATGTACACAGGAGCACATTTACTAACCCGGTCCAGTCGCGATCCTGTGGCACGTTGTCCGACGCTGATTCGGGTCTGCCGGGATTCACTAAGGTCGTGCGCCCGATATCCAGCAGGTGTGGCTGCTGCGCCGAGGTCCGCCGGAGTTCACCTTCTTCTTCCTGGTGCATGTGAGTGCTTGATCTTGCGACACAAATAGTTTTTTAACTTCTGCCTTTTTTTCCGAATCCGTCGGGTTTTCCAATGGCCACGCCCCCGATTTCGATGCGTAAAAGCTGGCGCCAATGCGCCACAATCCAGGGCAATTTGGCGCAAAACGGAAATATTCGGGGAACCCGTCGAAAGTGCGCCATTCGGACCCTTAGTAAATGAGCCCCATAGTGTCCTATCTGTGGGCAATATTGTTATAGAGCAGAAGGTCCTTAGAAAATTGTTCATAGTTATCAGCCAATTAGCATTCCTCGCACCCATACCAAAATATAGGTGAATAAATTGAAACTAAAAGTCATAATGAATCTTTTCCTAAGAAAAATAATCTGCTAAAATGTTTTGCAGAATAGTCTGCTGCTGGAATAAAATATAAGTTGAGCTTGAAAAATTATTTTGGAAGCAGAGTGCCGAATTCGTTCACAACAAAAATCTCTGCAGAATTGGAATTGACTATTAGGGCAGAGAATCCATTAGTCTTTTGTTGTAGAATGATTGTGTTTATGTTGCGGAGAAGGGAATGTTCCCGCGTTCCAACTGTCAGATTTTAAGTGACTGCATACAGGAAAATGTTTATAAATGAGCGTCCAGATGCGCTACTTAGTTTGACTTCCTACTATCGCCTGTTCCCTGTTCAGAGACGGTTTAACAGTTTGTTACATACCTCACCCCTGGCTCCATATGCTCTCATTCAGGATTGCTTTTACGCTTCCTGACAAATTAAGTACTACTTTTTAGAATTTCTTCTTCAGAATTCTTGCCCATTTACCTATATAAAAAAATCCCCTCCAAATTAATGGAATATGAGAAGAGTCATATTTTGCATGTAATGAGTGAAGTTTTGAGGCTGCTGGGGAATGTCACTTCAGACATCTCTTAGGTTCTGTAGTAACAAGAAACATGTTTAGGGTGTATCATATTAAAGATAAGAATCTCAACTTTTTGATCAGGTTGAAGACAAAGTTAGAAATGCGAGCTGCAGACAAAAGTCCAATTTTTACCTTTTTTTTAAAGGGGTTTTCCAATGAAAAAAAGTTAGGCTCTATCCACGGGATAGGGCCTAACTTGCTGATCAGAGGTGGTCTCAGTGATCGCTCCATCAGACTAATGTAAAGAATGTGAGCTCATAAACAATTAAAGGGGGCCATGCCCACCCGTCCCTATTCCCAGCGTTTGGCCCAGAGGTAGCCGACCAGAAGCTGAATGCAACACGACTTTCACGCCCCTGTTTACATAGATTGGGCACAGACCAGAGCAATGGCTTCATGCGACGCCGGGAGGGACCGTGGAAGTAAGTAAATGTTTATTTTTTTAAGAAGCCCCCTCCCGGCCTCCATTGTTTTTATACAGTCTCGGACAACCCATTTTAAACTTGACTTTTATTAGATATTTATTAAAAGTCGATTTTGCCACATAAAAACGTTTTGAACATAGTGTGCTGTTTGCAGTCAATTTATAATCCCAACTCTAGTTCTCTTGAAAATGATTCAGTAGGAATATGTACGGCAGAGGGGGTACCCTTTAAATTTAGTAACCTCTTTACTGTATTGAGTGTGCCCTTGTTGGCACTTTCGGCCAGTGGAGTAGATTGTTATGTTAAAAAGTCCCTGCCTGTGGAGATAGTATCACCTTTTTATTATTGTGGTGATTTGATCATTTTACATTTTACCTGGGCTGTATGAATATTATAGCCCCAACAAGTCAGGAATCACTTCCTACATCAGGTAGTAGAATAATCTTTTGGGGAATGGAGAATGTGTCCCTTCTGCCTGCTTTCAATCTGCGACTTCAGGACCTTGGAAGGACATTCAAAGGTCCTGAAATGGCTCATGTGTGTATGTGTATAGAGAGCAAAAACAGATGTATGAAGATTTCATGGGTGAAGGCTCTTCTCAGTATAAATTTGGTGGTTGGTTGGGTGGCCATGGGCCCTCTTAACGGCCCAATCCACCTGAATAGCACCACTTTGAGACTTGCAGCATGTTCTCCTACTTTCTAGGGGCTGCATTGACTGTTTCCATGTGATCCCAGAATTTGTGGGTTGTACCCAGAGGAGGTAAGTATAATCCAGAGGGGAATTTGGGCATAGAATAACTAAACCCATCATTACTGACTCTAGTTTAGGGCAAGTTCAATTGAGGGTTTAGTTAGGCTATAGCGATTACTTACCTCAGCCTTTTTAGTACCTAGTTTTATTTTTACTTCCTGACTTTTACACTTTGTGTTGGAGAGATGGCATAATTGATGCACAACCGGTACGAATACTGTAAACCACATGAATGATAACATGATCTGCTATATAAACCCAAGTGTGCGCAGATCCAGATTGTCTCCTGTGTGCTCAGCCTTATGCAATGTAATAGCAGAAGTATGAAGTGTTTGTTGTTCTCGCCTCCTCTTCCAATTGTACTGACCTTTGGGAAGTGGTTACTATTGTATACAAAGAATAAACTTGCAGCCCTACACACTATTATATTTCTCCAGCTTAGGTATCAAGGGGCCATAGACTGTGCTCTACCACTGTTTGTCTTATACCTGTAGCAAATGTCACTTCCCATGAGAAAATAAAATGCATAGACTTATGAAATCAATGCCTGCACAGTGCCCACCATCTAGGGTCCTTGCACATACCTTTGCCATGAGCATGAGTAAGGTATGTATTTAGGTAGGTATTTAGACAAAGTAGGTGTTCCTACATTCCTAACATTGTAAAATGTTAAAGTAGTTCTGACCAACCAGTAACACTTTTCTTCCACCACATCTCGAAAAATAATGGGGCACAACGGCAAAACGGAAATAATTGGGAAACCTGACGGAAATGCGTTCCACGGACCCTTAGTAAATGTGCTCCAATATGTACCAATTGCAGTTGCCATGCCATCACTGGTTCCATTCTAATAGATCGTCCATTTAAAAAAAGAATTAAAATATTCTTAGCCAATAGTCTCCATTCCATTGCTATGGACCACTGATCATCCCAAGCTACAATATAGGACAATGTATGAAGGTTCTGATGCCAATCAGCAAAATGGGCTTCCAGTATCTTCCAGTATCATATAAAATAGCTGAAGAATACAAAAGTGCAACATTATATATAATAGTTAAGAGATAACAGTATCTACTTACTCCCCTACTTGAGCCTTAGGGGACTTATATGGAGTCTCCCCTGCCATAAAAAGGCAAATATTAAAAATATTCAAAGTAATGTTTTATAGATGGAGACCAGGTACAGATTTTGAATTGGGACCCAGCGGCTTTATACAATAAGGTTGACATTACCTGGGGGACAACAGGGAGGAATGGATGAGGATGCAATGGGAATCTTTATCTTCTAGGCCTTATAGTGGGGTTTTATATTACAGTAAATGCTTACATTTAATTGTGCATTGCTCCAGATGTAAAAGATTTATGAGTTCTGCAGACGCATCTACCACAGTGACTAATCTCCTAATCATAGGAACACATGGGGTGTCCAATAAGTATAAAACCCGATAATAGCAGTAATAATGTAAGCTGTATTATTGATTACATATCCAGTTAGGAAATATTAATACCATAAATTAGTTAATTCTATATTTGGTGGAGCTGTATATCACACTTTGCATATTAATACAGTATGGAATGCATGTAAATACTAGATTGATTTTCATTTAATAACCATCTACACAAACGCATTCATCTCAGTAAAGCAGTTCTAAGAGAGACTGATACAGAGTTCCTAATTTTGGGGAATATTAAACATTTACTGAACCATAAATGTCAGGAGAAGGGACAGATCTTTAAAGGAAATCTACCGCATGGGTGCAGTGCTGCTAAACCTAGGACAATTACATGCTGGTATGAACCTCCGGAAAAAGGAACCATTCTTCTTTTTGCTTCTAATAACTTAGTTTTTCAGAAAAATGTATTTTAAATAGACTGCAAGCTCTTGGGATCAGGGCCCTTCTTCCTATTGTTTTGACTGTTATTACTCTGTAATGTCTTATTTCATTTGTATATGTCCCCCATAATCTATAAAGCACTACGGACTTTGTTGACGCTATATATGTTGACCATATATACTTGAGTATAAGCCTAGTTTTTCAGCACAAAAAAATGTACTGAAAACTCAAACTCGGCTTATACTTGAGTAAAAAATATCTATATATCAAAACTCACCTTTCCGGCTTCCCCCACTGCTTGCTATGTACTGGGGCAGGGGCTGGCTATATGCTGGGAGATATGGGCTGGCAGGCTATATACTGGGGGACAGGTGCTGGCTATATACTATTGGGCAAGGTACGGCAGGCTATATACTGGGGAGTACTATATACTATACTGTGACCAACGCATTTTCCCCCCTCGGCTTATTCTCGAGTCAATAGGTTTTCCCAGGATTTTGTGTTAGAATTAGAGGCCTCGGCTTATACTTGGGTCAGCTTATACTCGAGTATATACAGTAAATAAAAAAGTATGATTATTATTATGCAAATAAGCTCAAGTGGCTCCTGTCTGCATTACCTGAGCCCCTGTTGTCTAATAAGTATTCACGTCATCGGCACTCTGGCTGGGGAGGGAGGAGGCGGACAAAAACACCAAACGGATCTATGAAGTTTATCCGTGCTTGATTCTGATGTTTTCCTTTATTCCTTTATTATTTATATAGTGCACACAGATTACGCAGTGCTGCACAGAGCTTGCCAAATCCATCCCTGTCCCCAATGGGTCTCACAACCTACCAGTATGTTTTGGAGAATGGGAGGAAACTGGAGGACCCGGAGGAAACCTACGCAAACATGTAATTAGTTGTGTTGATCCAGGGACTCACTGCCATGTTGGGATTGGGAGAAAATGGATCAACACTGTAGGATTTATAAAATGGACTTGATGGACCAACGTTTTTTTCCTGATCTACTACCATACTATGACTTTACCTGGTGACTATTTACCAGTGTGGCCATGTTTATCCTGTTCTAAATAATTACAGACGGTCCCCTACTTAAGGACACCCGACTTACAGACGAGCCCTAGTTAAAGTCGGACCCCTCTGCCCACTGTGACCTCTGGTGAAGTCTCTGGATGTTACTATAGTCCCAGACTGCAATGATCAGCTGTAAGGTGTCTGTAATGAAGCTTTATTTATAATCCTTAGTCCAATAGTCCGCTTACAGGAAAAAAATTTTGAAACTCCAATTGTTACTGGGGAAATTTTTTTTTTGGTCTGGATCTACAATTATAAAATATACTGTTTCGACTTACATACAAATTCAGCTTAAGAACAAACCTACAGAACCGATCTTGTATGTAACCCGGGGACTGCCTGTATTAGAATCCTGATGTTATGTATTTTTTTCCTTATCTTTTCCTAAATGATAAGTGCAGTGATGATGGCTCCTACCAAGCCTATTGTTGTTTGTTTCTTCCCCCTCTCCCCTCTAATCTCAGGATTTATGAAAAGCTCTTAATTTCCACAATAGTTTATCCTCCTACTCAATAAACTTTGGACTGTTACAGTGCGAGTACACAGCTATTTTGTATTATTCTTCCATACAAGCTTTTTGGAGACCTATAGTTTTATATTACATAAAACCTTGATTAGTATAGATCACACAAAACAATATATTATATAATAACCTAAACTTATACCAAACACCAACAAGTGAATTGTGAAAAGTATGAATAATTACTAAAATAAATAGGAAAAACAACTTTTTCTCCAGTTTCGATTTACATAAGATAATGAAGTTTTATGCCACCGGATGACAAATTGTTTTTTATGGATTAGTTACCAAATGTTACAGCGGAATTTGGCAAATTGGCTTCAAATTGGATTTTAAAGGCTTTGCACATCTGTAGTGTTTACTCATAGACAGCACCAAACCAGGCTGCACCCATAGTGATGGATGAGCGGTGGAACTCCCTATGACTCACGGCTGTCATCACGGCCTCGGATATAATTAGTATGGATGATGTGATTTATCGGAGAATGTTCATTTCCGTGAAGCAAGTACAATTCATAAACAAGTCATTTATTATATGGTTTACAAACATGAATTCATATGGTATTATTCCAAATGTGAAGTAAACGTGAAGCTGTTGGGAACCAATTTAAAAACCTGTAACAGGGCACTCAACTTACATTGTGATACTTAGAATGTTGGTGGATTCTTGTGTCACCCATAATTTCAGCACTAGGAGCTGCTTACTAAAGTAAGCAGCTCCTAGTGCGTGAACAAGCGTCGCAGTGTTAGAAGGATAGTGTTACCAGAAACCTATGGTAATGCTATCTAACACCGCAGCGGGGTACAGTGTAATCGTCGGACCGCTCTCTTCCCCGGACCGCCCCGCTCGCTCCATAGGCTGGCGGTGACTGCAAGCTTTGCAAGCAATCCGACGATTACATTGTACCCCGCCGCAGTGTTAGATAGTGTTACCGGAGATTTCCTTCCTTAGACTTTTCTCCCATTTCTAGAGCTCAGCCATAGTTCTTTGGGGGTGTTCTTTAACTCTCTCACGAAGGCTCTTCTCCCAGGATTGCTTAATTTGGCTGTTCGAGAAAGAGTTGTGGTCGTACCAAACTTCTTCCATTTAAGGATTTTGGAGGCCACTGTGCTCTTAGGGACCTTGAATGTTACAGAAATTCTTTTGTAACCTTGTCACAGTTCACAAGTCTCTGAGCTCCTTGGGCAGTTCCTTAGGCCTCATGATTCTCATGTGCCCTTACAAGCACTGTCTTAGATAGACAGATGTCTACTTTTCCTTATCAAGTCCAAGCAGTTTAGTTAAACACAGCTGGACTCCAATGAAGAAGTAGAAGCACCTCAATGAGGATCAGGAGAAAATGGAAAGCATATAAGTTAAATATGAGTATCATAGCAAAGCGCCTGAATACCTATGAGAATGTGATATTTCAGTTTGTCTTGTTTAATAAATTAATATAAATATCTACATTTAAGTTTTCTTTTGTCAAGATAGGGTGCATAGTGTACATTAAAGGGAAAATGTCATCAGAAGGCTATATTTCGGTTGGGACAGGTTCCCATAGACCCTCAAGTGTGGTCTTCTCATACCTAGGTGGTCTGTAGTTGTTGTAATATTCACCCGGGAAGTTTATCTGGCACCCTGCCAGCATGTCCTACTGAAGTCCTGGAGGTGGCTGCTTTTCAAAAGGTAATGTGCATTTCCTAATTAGCATATTTCCCCAGCTCCTTGGTATTCTGGAGTCCGCCTCCCACACCCTCCCTCTGCATCCCTCCCCCTCATGAATTTCGTCAGCTCATTGTACAATCTATACCTTTGCTCACTGGGCATGACAGGGAAAGGCGCAGCGGATCGCAGAGCCTTGGCGCTCACTGCACATATTTCCTGACTCTACATAGGTAAACGAGGCACAGTGGAGGTACACAAACTGCGTAGTTACACTGTGTAGGGATGGGACGCGTGCGCAGTGAGCTGCCGTGCCTATCTCTGTCATGCGCAATAAATATGCATAGATTATCAGGGTACAGGGTTTATCTACAGTTTAGCTTTGTAACAGTGTACTAGTATCTGACAGAGACAGATCAGAATCATAAGATGGATTTAAGACCCCATAATAACACTCTGCTGCCCCCTCCTCCCCCCCCCCCCCCCCCCCCGGATCCAGAGCTTATCTTGTTTGTAGAGCAGCTCCTGCTGTGTCCTCTCAATGCCACTAAAAGCCAGGCTGAACCAGGAAGTGGCTGTGTCTGTAGTGCCGTCTGCCTCCAGCCCCTTCCCATTGTCCTTCAATGCAAGATAAGGTACAGGGAATTGTCTGACCACAGTCAGAAGATTTAAAGTTGGATCCAGGGACATCCCTGGACCAGGACTGAAAGACAGGTTGGACCTATCTCTGTGAAATGTTGTAATTTTGTTAATAACAGTGAATTAGAGAATGTGTTATTTTGCTATCCTGAGTACATATAAGAAACTTGTCTTTGTGGGAATACCCCTTTAATTAGCAAAAAAAGGAAATTTTTTGATCTTACCAAAAGACAGCTGGACACCACCCACTTGAACATGGAGAGCAAAATTAGCATTTCAGGTACAGAAACTATTGGATCTAGTTGACCAGGTGCAGGAGTGGTTAGAGAATAAATTCTAACTGGTGCAGAACCAATCGATCACTACCTATTAAAGGATGCAAAATATTGGAAATGGTGGGGCACATTTACTTACCCGGTCCTGTCGTGATCCCCGATCCGGACTGTCCGATGAGGATGAAGTGCGGCGCGATTCACCAAGAATCCTGCGCTTAGTCCTAATTAGTTGGGTTGTCCAACGGCCACGCCCCCGATTTGTGTTGGCACGAAAGTCGGCACAATTGCTCCAAAATCTGATCGCGTGCGCCAAAAACCCCTGTTAAATGCAGCGCAAATTGGAAATAGTTGGGAAATGTGGTCCGCGGACCCATAGTAAATGTACCCCATTGTGTGTGGTACAAAGTCCTCTTCAATCCACCCATCATGTACATATCTTCAGCCTCTTACATTTAGCTCCAGCTGCCTGCCTGCTGCTGCCTGAGTTAGTATATTAATAATTCCAGTGTTAGATGATTGTACCTGGGAGCTATTTCACACTTTGCCTCAGGTATCAGAGTCGGCAGAATCACTTTCTGCTTCAACATTCGATAAATGTCTGAATATAATGGATTTTCTTCATTGCTGAGCCTGACTCCCTGCTTCGTTATACATTTCTGTGATGTTCATTATAATCTGTACCTTACTTTGTAAAGACAAATCCTAATCAAATATTATAAATCTGAAAAGTAGGAACTGTTACGGCAATGATAGAGATATATGTATATGAATCTAGTAGCGACAGCTATTAGTGCTGTGCAATGACTCACCCTCATCCTCAGGCTGTACATGGAGGTACTTACATATTTCCTTGTATACACTGTCATTATTAATACAGAGACTCTTGTACTCAGCATAAGTCACTGAAAGCGTGTGATGCATGTGGTAATAATATCAATTATACTACAATCTCACCCAGCTTTATTTGTTACTAGGTGGTTTTTATTTTCTCATTCATCCATACACTGTAATCCCATCAGTGAGACCATACATTTCATTGACACGTAATTCAATTCTTAGACTATTAGATGTCAGAGTTTTGTGGTCTTTTGTGCCTTTGTACAGATCACAGAACATGGGTAATGTTTGACCAGAGGAACCAAGAACCAAGAGGTCATTCGATACATACAAAATTATAGAAATGATATTATCTCCTTTTTGTCAATATGACACTTTGAGGGGTTTTCTAGCCCCCAGTGGCATTCAGATTGATGGGGTCTGAGATCTGGGACAAACAACAAAAGTTACAAGAATTCTCCGGCATCGGAACTATACATGGAAGTTAACTGGAGGAAGCCATGTAATGCCCACGTAGAGGTACAACAGTTCTACCCCCATTTATGATGGAAGTGTTAAATTTATGGGGTCAGACCAATTTGTTACTGATATATACACTGGGTACGGAAAGTAGTGCGGAAAGATATAGCCCTCTAAGTACCAAAATTACATTATCGAGCAACTTAACAATATAATACACATCCCACTAGCAGCAGTGTAATCTGGGTTAGGGGCAATTCTAGCCTATTTGTGAAAATTGATATGCCATCAATTCATATGATTCATCTCCCAACCCTAGTCGGCAAGTGTAAAAACCTAGGTAACCCCCATCATAAAAGTGCTGACAACCGTTTGCAAGCCAATAACCCAAACTAATCCCCCTTCATAGCTACAAATCTGTAATTTTTTTTGAGAATTTTACTTTTTCTCTTAATTCTTCAAGATTTCAGTTTGAAGGAAACCTACTGTTCTTTGGAAGATACTAGCAGATGCCATTTCTGTCCCAATTCGCATGTTACCCCACTATTAACACACAAGTAAAATTCTGGTTGATATTGTTCAGTACTTTACTTTTAGTAGGTTTACAATCTTCAATTATCACCTGCACGTTGCTGTAATTTACATATGAGAACAAGCCTTGGAGTCAGAATAGTAATCCTTGCCTGTCAGGGGTGTTCGTCATATAATTCTGATCAATCTCCAAGATATACAAGTAGACTCTCAAAGTAACAATCAACGATTGGACAAATCCACCACCTGCCGATTATAACGTATTAGATTAACAAGAGAGCAGTGTCTGTGTATGCTTCCCCATCACTTAAATCCCATCAATCTTGAAGCCGATATAGAGCAGCCATTGATTAAACCCTACGTGCTTCAGCAACATCAGTAGCAGCCAATTATTCCATCATGCTGAGAGCTGCTCTATGAATGGCATCAGCAGTCTTTGGCTCAATACTCACCATGGTTTCAAGGTGGAGATGCACTCAAAATAAACTCACAGTTGAAAACAAGTCTTTCCTCTTGGCCATATTTCAAAGGAGCGTGCACTATGACTCCTGCAAAAATAAAGTAATCTTAAAGGGGTTGTACAGCTGGTAATCTAAAGGGATCGAAATAAAGGAAACCCTTTTCTGTGTGATGATAGGGTCAAACAAGTAGTGACCATGGGCAGCAAGAAGCATTTACACCGGAATAGAGGAGGATTGGAAGGATGAGCATCACTTCAAAGGAGCAACTCATTCGAAGATAATTTCAACAAATCTCTAGTTCTAGCCCCAACTATACCCTTGATCAGAGATCTATTTTTATGGTTCTCCCACACAGGTTGTTAAAAGACCAGCCGCTTCAGGGAGATGTATGATGCTGACCCACATCCCAACACCACTGACTATTTTATGGTTCAATATATTTTATTGAGTATTGCACATAACATAAGTGTTAAGGAAGAGCAGTGTCACAAATATTGCATGACTAAAAAATATCCACATACGTGTTGCATTATATGGTCAGCAATTTGGGCAAAAGTCAATATGGTGTCCAAATCACTAACTAGGAAAATATATAGAAATTGAGTGACCAAATGAGGTCAACGGATACTTCAGAACTTGAGAACAGCACAAAGACGAACAGACATCGCACATATTCTCTTTAGCATTCCTGCCCACAATGTTATATTGGCTATGTCTGAAGCTAATATATGCGGACTATGCTAATGTCTGAAAGGCTTTGGGGGTCGTGAAATAAAGCCTTCCAGACTTTGGCACCAGGGCGTTATCAACACCCCCCAGAGTACTACAGATATGCCCACTGCTCCATCCAGACTGAAACATCAGCTCCCGCACCAGGTGGTCCAGGATTAGGAGCCAATTCTTAATTGTTAGCACACAGGCATCCTATCTTGTTGATATTTTTGGTCCATAAAGGATGTACTCAGCCGAGCAAAAGCGAAGAGCTTTGTCTGGTTATAACATCATTGCTCGACCAATGTTATCTCATACGCCTTTACATCTACTGCACCTTTCAAGCTTCTCTTGAAGCTTTTCCTGAAGCCTACCCTCTGCTAACAGGAGAAGCCTACCCTCTTCTAACAGGAAAATTGCTACTTAGGAGTGTAATGCAAGTAAGTGTCTCTCGGTATCTCTCAATTTGTTCTAATTTAGGAAGTATATGCAGGAGGAGAAATACGCCTTCTAAAATCCAAACACAATCTATAAACCAATATCCTTAATATACCACATGTTTTGGCAGTCAAGCTTTCTATATGTGGTAAGATCTTGCTTTTCACATTATTTTCCCTATAGTTTGCTGGATTATAATCCCCTTTTATCATTTGATGTGACTCATATATGAGGCTACTGGGAGCATTGTTCATTCATGAAACACAGTAAGCAGAGCGTCTTACATACTTGTTATCTGATACCCAGGAAGCATGAACTATAATGATATAGACATATTTTAATGAAGGCTTTAGGCAGGATCCACAAAGCCTAATGCTGATGTCCAGCTGCAGGCACAGCTATCTGCACTTTCCTCTGTAGATCTGAGGATTACATTACTGAACTATTACATTAATATAATGTTGTTTTCACCATTTTCATTTTTGACTACAATGTTATAATGGACCAGATTTCCATTTCTGATGTTTGACAAGTATCCGATCTACATTAGGACATGGGTTTTGAACTTGGAAATTAAATGCTTGTCCGGATTATAGAATAGTGTAATAGATGCTGTAAGCCTTGGTGACATCCTATAGACTAAATGGTACTAAATAAGATCAATATATAACTATCGCTAAAAGAGCAAGCAAAGGAAATGGAACAAAAATGAAAAAATTGTAAAAGAATGTAATGCACTGAGGGGATGCCTAGGATGGACTGGATGGACAGTAAACCCTATGTCTATATTCCCTTTAGAGCTCTCCTGACCTAATTTCCCACCCTACCCTAAGCAGTATAAGACAACTGTTCAACTTCTCTTTCCTGCACCAAAATGCAAACATGCAGGCAAAGACTGAACAATACACACATGGAAGAGAAGTGGACGATTATTGGTCAGAACCAGTACAGAATTGAAATGCAGTACTGAGACAAAACAGGCAATGGATCAAGAAATTAAAAATACAGAAGTCAAGATTAACTCCAGCAAGCTCCAAATTTGACTTTTAGTAAGCGAAATGGCAGGCAAACCTTATATGAGATGTCAGAACCCCGGACCAGTTCCCTGACATCCAGATCATGCAAAGGAGGAAAGCAAGCAGTGTGGGTGGGGGAATAATCCGTCTATCTCAGCTAACTTACCTGTTGTGGAATTCAATAAAGGTAGCCAGGATTGAAATAAGGTAGTGTTCAGACTAGTAACCTATGGACGAAATCACACTCATCAGCATGTCTTCAGCAGTACCTTATGGACAGAGGATGTTGCTGAAGCACAAATGGGTACAGATGTTACTAAAGTAAAATGATATAAATTAATTTTCTGTGCAACTGTTTGTTTAGTAAAAATCCACCTATCAGTATGTGATAAGGTCTCAAAAAGTTATACATGTTATGTATTAGTTCATACTAGTCAAAAGAAACTTTGTATTTTCTCTGGGGTGTGTCCAGGCATTTGAATGGGGGCTACAATGCAGCGACTCAATTCAGCCACTTCACTAAGAATGGAGATTTCTGTTTCCTGTCCCATTCAATGTGTGAGAACAACTGATCTCTGGGAGTCCTGGGGTGTTGGACCCCCATCAATCAGATTTTGATGACCTATATGCAGCACCCATGCCGACATAGGCAAGGGAGTGGTTGCGAATAAGTCCCTCTATTTCTAGGACCCCTCTAGGGGAGTCTGATCAACTCACCTTTAGGGTAATGCAGTCAATTAAGGTAATTAGCAGCTGTAAATACTGCCTTTGCAGGCAAGGGTTAAGTTTTCTAAAGTTATTGTCCAATTGTATTCCTTTATGTATAATGGAGTGTGATTGGGGAGTGAGCCATAACCTGACCAGGGTTTAACAAAGCCCCTGGACAGGGAAGGGCTATGTCTCTTAGGCCTGAGCCTTGCTTCTGAGCACATGCTCTCACCACATGACCAGCTCTTAGGCCCCAGCTCTCCTAGAGAACACCCACTGAGAGAAAGAGAGAGTGTCTGTGCACCTCAAGCACAGACACACATCTAAACCCAGGAAAGGGGCTCTGTTTCCAAGTCCCTGGCCAAATCCAGCACTATCCCAGGACAGGGGCTGCAGCATCCAGATCTGGACACAGCCCCATCCCAGCCTGTACCTACTACCAGGCTGGTGAATCTACTCCTCAGGATCACTCCATGACCACTCCAGTAATCCGGAATCTCCAACAATCCGGCATCTGTTCTGAGACCGTCTCGGCTCGTTGCCTGCAGTTGTTCCGATAAAGAACCTTGAGTTATTGTGCACAACGTTGCCTCCGTCTGATCACTGGATACGGCTGTATCACCAGCAAGGGCTCCCCATCTATTACCCAGGGACATATACTACAAACACTAAGGGGTTGCCAGGGAGATTCAGTACATCAGCCTCACCCTCTATATTTCTTGCACACACAGCCTGCTGGAGACCTGCCAGGCTGTAGGACAGCCCTCCGATCCCCATACCAAGCACCGTGACATCAGCGCGTCCTAGGCCGCAACTGCCACAGACTCTGGTTTTCTGTGCCCAGGCTGCCTCCAGGCCACAAGAAAAGGCTAGGCCCCAGTGGGGGAAGTTGCATATCCATAGGAGACACCATCAATATTTTTAACCCTGCAGCAATTCTGAACTTGTATTTTTTGGACACAGTTAAGTCAACAGCAATGGATTCATTTTTTTCTTTGGAGAATTAGATATAAAGTAGATATTGATTGTATCATCCGCGGATAGCTCCTGAAAATGAAATTCCTGATATAATGGGAAGAACACGGCTGAAAAAATGTTCTTCAAATCAATCTTTCCCCTTCTGCCATGTCCCAGAGATTAATTAGCTCCATGTCTGACATGTGACGACTCTCATAGTGTAGACGAGTGCTCCGCGGACATGGTAATGTGAACGTGTGATCACCTACATATATATGTCTGTCACCAGTAATGATGAGCCCCCGATCTCTTCTAATTCTTGTAACATTTACAAAATCAATCAACTAACTGTAATTAGATTCTAAAAGGGCTTATCCAACATTTCAAATAATTACTTAATTCTTTCAATAATAGCACTGGACTTGTCTATGATTTATATCTGGTTTGCAGCCCAGAGACTGGAGATGAGCTGCAATACCAGGTACAACCAGTATTATGTTTGGCGCTGTTTTTAGATGGTAAAAGAAATGCACACAAATGTTGCTTTTGCTTCCGTTGTTTTGTCAGATTGAACACAGTCCCATGTAATCCAATAAGCTCTGCTGTGGTTTTTATAGCCCCATGTGTGAGCCCCGCACTGCCTGTGCCGAAAATTATAGAGAAAGTCCTATTTCTGCTCATGTTTGTGGCAAATTACACAACAAACAAAAGATCACTTCCAGGAACCAGGGGAGTCTTTATTATTCTCGATAATTATTACCATTTTATTATTTTCCGTTTTAAAATGATCAATATGATACAGTCTATTTGTGTAGGTTTTGGTGAGGTGTCCTCAATTTCCAGGGGAAGGTAGCTTTTTATTTATAATGTACTTCTTTGTATTATTTTTACTCTTGTTTCTTCTTTATATATATATATTTTGCTGATTTTTGTTTGTTTTCTTTTTTCTTATATATTGGGGCAGATTTACTTACCCGGTCCGTTCGCGATCCAGCAGCGCATTCTCTGCGGTGGATTCGGGTCCAGACGGGATTCACTAAGGTAGTTCCTCCGCCGTCTACCAGGTGGCGCTGCTGCGCTGAAGTTCCCCGGAAGCGCGCTGGAATGCCCTGAAATTCACCGGCCAATACCTAGTGAAGGTAAGTGTAATTTTCGCAACACATTTTTTGTTTTAAATGCGGCGCTTTTTCCGAATCCGTCGGGTTTTCGTTCGGCCACCCCCCCCCCCGATTTCCGTCGCGTGCATGCCAGCGCCGATGCGCCACAATCCGTTCGCGTGAGCCAAAATCCCGGGGCAATTCAGGGAAAATCTTCGCAAATCGGAAATATTTGGGTAACACGTCGGGAAAACACGAATCGGGCCCTTAGTAAATGACCCCCAATGTTTCTTGTTAAAGGAAATCGACCATTCACAAAAAGTAAAAAAAAAAAATAATAATTGTGCGGTGGTGTTTGGAAGGTAATCCCAGTATGTAAGGTCAATTTATGTAACTACCTTCATTAACAAAGTGTCAAGCGGTTTCTTAGATATTGTGAGTGTGATATATATTGATCCATCCCTTCCAGTTTTTTGGAGTGTTTTGATGATCAGCTAATAACCTGTCACAATTAAAATGATTAAAATATTTTTAACATATTTTGGTAAACAGTTTTTCATTTAAAACACATGGATGGGAAATATACATATATATTTTTACATTTTTAATTGATAAAACTATTGAATTATCTCGGGAGCTGGGGTTACTAAATGTATGAGTCTGGTAATCTTGCTGGGGGGAGCCAGTAAGACTGATCACTCTACTGGGATCTGTAACTCAGAGACCCAACATTCTTGAGTGTAGCCCAGCTTTCCTAGGCATTTTCTAGCTAGTTCCTCCTTTTAAGGTTGCATACAACCTCACCCCCTACTGGCCCTAGTGCAATTTACCGTATTTTTCAGACTATAAGGCGCACAAAAAAATCCTTTGATTTTCTCAGAAATCAAATGTGCGCCTTATAGTCCAGTGCGCCTTATATATGAACCATACTTACAGACAACAGCTGCCTTGAACTGTGCACAGGTCTGCCACCTGTTGGTCATTCATACTTATAATCCGGTGCACCTTATTTATGAACCTCGACGTATAGCAGGCATTTATTGATTGTGCGCCTTATAATCCGGTGCGCATTATAGTCGGTAAAAATACGGTAATTAATTATGCATTTTAATGATGTGTATATTATAAACCACATTGGCTGCTCCACTGGGTTGAGCCCTGAAATCTATTGGCTCTGCCCTGGCTTCTAGGCCTTTGTTTGTAGTCTTTGGACTTGGTCTTTCTAACTAGGTCTTCTATTCCGCTCAGTTCTCTATTATGTAATTTTGTGACACTGCCAATTATGCTGCTGATGCAGTAGAGTTGACATAGTTCCCATAAGATTTGTCTATCCCTTCAAACCACTGGTACTGGGCTTATTCCAGTTCCTACTTCTACAACCTAGAAGATTTTCACTTTCAAGTGTTACTCTGCTACTACTACTGATGGCTGTTTTCAAATTTGACAATAACGAGTGTAAGTTTTTGCATCATCTCTGTTTCCAAGTCCCTGGCCAAAACCACCACTATCACGGGTCCCCCATGTATCAACAGCCGAGACCCATTATACACACTGGGAGTACTGCAGGGGAACCTTTTTACCATGTGGCCCCCTCTTCTTGCTTTACTCTGCTGGCCGTGATGAGAAGAACCCAACGCGTGGACTGCGCTTCTGCATCTAGGCCGCAACCAAGTCAGCCGTTCATCTCCTGGTTCACATCTGCCCTCTGATAGGCCCCAGTGGGGATGTCACACTGTCCTATCAAATAAAAGTGTCATATGTATGCACACAATAGCACAATCTGTGAAGAATTTACCCCAGTTGTAATAACACAGTTATTCCTCGAGCATCAGAAACCATCAGGAATCGGATGTTAACTACTACTATGTTATAACATGAGCTCTGGTGATCTGGTTGTTTCACTGTGGGCAGTTCTCAATTGTGCTTTATTCCAAAACTGCTGAGACAAAATTTGGATAAATGAGACAGGATTAAAAAAAAAAGCAACCGCGCCAGAAAAGTGGCTTTAGTAAAAGAATCTGTATATTTGAAAAGTAGTAACTGGAAATGAGTTTCTGTTTTGATGTCTAATTTCTTTTGTTTTTCTAATATTTTGTTGAGATTTTTATTTGCGTTCATGAGTAGTTGCTATGGTAGCTGTTGTAGTCTGGTACGAATGGGTGCGGTCATTTTAACCTAATTAGGATGAGCGCCCTTAACAGTCTTGTAGCACAGCAACAGGAGAACTGGCAAGTATCTGCACATAATGCAGATTTATCTCTAACACCGGGGCCATGGCATATGAATGCATCACTTACAGACAATGAAAGGGTTTATTGGATAATTAAATATGACTTTTCACTATCAGATAGTAATGTCAAGAGATGTGCTTTCAATTGGAAAATGGAAAAATGTAATTTTTTTAAATGTAATTTAGGCTACATTCACACAAACGTATAGGGGATGTATATATGGACTACATATATATGGCGTATATACGTTCCCCATACACTTCTATGGCCTCGCGGCATTGTACAAGAACGGTACTGTGCAGGACACGTGTGGCACCGTACCTTCCGTAGCCGGTAGAAAGATGGGACATGTTCTATCTGTCTACGGAATATGGTGCCGTGTGTTGTGTATTCCTATGGAGAGGGGCGGGGTAGCAGCGCTCATCCCCTGCTCCTCTCCCCAGCGCCGATATGTACCGTAGTACGCCGGGCATACATTTTGTGAATGTAGCCTTAAACTTTATAAAAAATAGCGCAGTTTGCCTGTGAAGTGCACTGGGTCTTCATTAACCTGGCGCCCCCTGCACTGCCCTGGAAGTGTGCACCATTTTTATTGGTCACTCTGTTAATGTTAGAGAGTTGTGGCTCACGTCAGTAATAAAAGTGGTGCATGGTCCGACTAGGCACTTTAGGTGCACATTTCTTCTGTCTTGTCGGATACAGAGCAGCCACGACACAAATCTGGCGCAGACACTTTATAAACACATGGACAAGCAGTTTGCAAGTTCTTTCTAGTGCAAAGTCAGACAGAAAACTGGCGCAAACACTTTCATAAATGTGGCTCACTTTGTATATTTACTAAGAGCTGTGCGTCTGTCGGACTTTGCACGTTCTTTCCAGTGCAAACTGCTTGCACAGGTACTTAAGAAGTGCCCGTGCCACATATGTGTCCCACCAGATTCATGAAGAACGGACACCAGAAATTATGAATCAACCTGCATTATACACGGGCAAGCCACACTAAGTGCAGTTTGAACCATTCTTACTAAATGTGTCCCACTGCTTCCAGTAATTTAAAGAAAAAGCTGTTACTGGTGTCCCGTAGCTACGTTATGTAAGTGAAGGGAATCAAAAGGACGTAAAACGGGACATCATGTAGCAGCAATTCCGGACAAAGGATAATTTCTTAAAGGGGTATTTCCACGGAGACAAGTTTCTTAAATGTACTCAGGATAACATAATAACACATTCTCTAATTCACTGTTATTAACAATACTATAGCATTTCACAGATACAAGTCCAACCTGTCTCTATTAATCCTGGTGTACACAGTTTCAGTTGTCCCTGGTACCCAACCCTGTATCTTTTGACTTTAGGGTCAGCAGCCATATTGGTTTTCTGTCTGTCCCCACCCTCTGCAGTCCAGGATGGAGCTCACTCTCTGATGCACACTAATACACAGATACTGACTCCCTGCCAGCAGCAGCGTGAGGAGTGTTAAGCTACAGACATAAGTTCTTTATCTGGGGAGGGGGAGGAAGGCACAGCAGATCCGGCAGTGTGTTGTGGGATAGCAGAGATGTAGGAGCGATAAATGTGTCATTGTGTGTAATACGCATCTCATGGATCTCATCATCTCTGATCTGTCTCATCTTTCTTTCCATGTGTCAGATACTAGTAAAATTATCAGCTGAATAAACGTGTATATAAACCCTGTACCCTGATAATCTACACACATTTTCAGCTCACAGAACTAGACGGGTCATAATGGGGCAGATTTATCAAGCAGTCTGAAAGTCAGAATATTTCCAGTTGCCCATGGCAACCAATCACAGCTCAGCTTTCATTTCACCAGTGCTCATGAATATTTTAAAGGGGAGCTGTGATTGGTTGCCATGGGCAACTGGAAATATTCTGACTTTCAGACTGCTTGATAAATCTGCCCCAATGTGTCTGCTTAGACAGGCGCCGCCCACACCCTGGAATTTTGCACTGACCATCAGGAGCTAAAACAGCCATAAAGCTGAGTAAAATTGTGATTGTTTTCTGATATGCAAATGAGTAGACAAGAGTCAATTTCTGACCCAAAGTCATGTTTGCTCCAGGCTGCCACTGAGCCCCGCCTTCTTCTTTTGATTGATAGCTCAGTCTCTCTTCAAAGCCTGAGCAGCCATGAAGTCCAGTCCCTTTCCATTCATGACCAGAATGCTGTCCCTCTCACTGCTTGGTGAATTTAGCAGTGAGCGCAGTGTGTGGGAAGATCTTGTCACCATTTCATGCACCATGTGATGGATAAAGCCAATGGCAGTGGGCGGAGCCAGTATAGACACAGGCAGAAAAAGTTTGGGAAATGATTTTACTGGTTGGAGGAGGCAGATTTAAGCTGGGACGCCTTTACCGCACCTTTCTGTTAGGCACACCTATTGTGCCTATTCGTGATGACAGGTTCCCTTTAACTGCTTCTATGTTCAAGTCATAGTACCACAAGCAAACAACGACAACAACTGCACGTTCCTAGGTACGATAGGACCCTCTAAAAATGTCTTTTTTTTAATAGATTTTTTATATGATATAAAAGCTGGTAACTGAGCCCCTAAAAATGTATATCATATATGCAAATATTGAATTTGAATATGCATGATCCTTTGTCCCCAATTGAAATAACCTGGAGTGAGAGGTATCTAGCAGAAGCTTATTTTCCTCTATTTTGGAATACATGTTCATGTAAAATAGCTGTTGGCTAATGTGGTCACATGAACCAAATCAGAATTTTATTTTGATAAAATAGACAGATCCCATTGAGAAGGATCCTTTCTATGGTGTCCTCATTTGTCACGGATGATCTTTTATTCCATAGGACCTTCTTGTGACAGCATTGCCATCTGGCTTCTATCTAAACATGGCTGTCATCACACATATTACAGCACTGTACCAGCTGCCTTTGATCATTCAGACACCTTAACTCCAAGCAGATGTTCCAAGAATTCTTGAATGGAGCCAATAAATTTTACAGTAGCGCTAAGGGGAGATTAGGGATAGGGTTAGTGACTGGCACCAATTTTCTGCCCTAATTCACTATATCCTGACTATGGAACATTTAATAATGTATTTAATCAATTACAACTCAGGTCTAACACTTTATACTATTAAACCCTTGGCTATAGCTGTATCCAAATTGTGCCCAAACTTTTATGCAGCATTTTTATGGGTTTCATACAAAACCTCCTAAAAAGAAAAAAATATCTTGCAGCATTTTCCTTTGCTATATTAGAGGTAGTGTGCCCTAGAAGCAATACTTCAAAAAGAGAATACAGAGCTGCTCAGAAGAGCCTGGACCAGTGTGGACCAGGACTTAGATTGCTTATCTGTTGTTAGAGGCTGTTGTCAAATCGCAGAAGCTTCGCCTTTTTTTCTCAAAAGATTTGATTCAGATCTGGATCATATCGGACCAAACTGATGTTGCTCTAATTGTCCTAGAAATTGGTATATAACCCAAACTGGCCGCCACAGTGCCGGAATGGCAGACACGGACAGTTTGGCGCACCAATGTTAAAAGCCAACTGTCTGTGTTTGCACTTTTGTCTAAGCCTAATATGAACTCTTATAGCCTCTGATGACGCATGGGCTAAGAAACCAAGTCCATGTAGAAATGCGTCAGGCAGGGAGGATAGGCGTGTATGTGACTGTTACGGTGTGAATACTGTTCAGTCAACAACAATTACTTCTAAGCATTGGCAGGGTGTTTAATGTGCTATAGGAGTCAACACTCAGTCAAGAGTAACAAATGTCATCTCCTCCCCTATTTAGTGTTGTGCACACTGGAGCTACATTGGATAAGGTGCACAATAAGCCTGCTTTTTGACCAATTATATTTGGGTATATGAGGCCCAGTTTTAAATTTAATCAGTAAAGTGTGTTTTTTAACGTTCTTTTCTTCAGTCAGACCCTCATAAAATAACCAATTTTTGTGTATCTAGTATGCAAGCAGTGTAATGACATAATCACGCCACCTGTTTCTTTTGCCTAAGCCCAAACATAATAAGAAACCACATTATATTAAAGAGGGAGTGCTACCGTTAATGGGGGGGGGGGGGGGGTGCTGTACTAGATAATAATGCAGCAGTGCTGTGTTGTTGGATATTAATATGGGAGGGCTAAGGGTCAGCTCCAGGTTTTAGTGGGCCCCTGGGCGACAGAGCCCTAGTGGGCCCCTTTATGGGCCGCCCTCCAATAGTCACACTGCCCCCCCTCCCCCGCATACACACTGCCTCCCCTCCCCCTGTATACACACCGCCCCCCCTCCTCCCCCTGTATACACACTGACCCCCATCCTCTCCCTGTATACACACTGCCCCCTCCCCCTGTATACACACTGTCCCCCCTCCTCCTCCTGTATACACACTGCCCCCCTCCTCCCCCTGTATACACACTGTCCCCACTCCTCCTGTATACACTCTGCCCCCCCTTCCCCTGTATACACACTGTCCCCCCTCCTCCCCCTGTATACACACTGTCCCCCCTCCTCCTGTATACACACTCCCTCCCCTCCCCCTGTATACACACTTCCCCCTCCTCCCCCTGTATACACACTTCCCCCTCCTCCTCCTGTATACACACTCCTGTATACACACTCCCTCCCCTCCCCCTGTATACACACTTCCCCCTCCTCCCCCTGTATACACACTGACCCCCATCCTCTCCCTGTATACACACTGCCCCCCTCCTCCTCCCCCTGTATACACACTGCCCCCCCCTCCTCCTGTATACACACTGGCCCCCATCCTCTCCCTGTATACACACTGCCCCCCCTCCTCTCCCTGTATACACACTGCCCCCCTCCTCCTCCCCTTGTATACACACTGGCCCCCTCCTCCTGTATACACACTGGCCCCCATCCTCTCCCTGTATACACACTGCCCCCCCCTCTTCTCCCTGTATACACACTGCCCCCCTCCTCCCCCTGTATACACACTGCCCCCCTCCTCCTCCCCCTGTATACACACTGCCCCCCCCCTCCTGTATACACACTGGCCCCCATCCTCTCCCTGTATACACACTGCCCCCCCTCCTCCTGTATACACACTGGCCCCCATCCTCTCCCTGTATACACACTGCCCCCCATCCCCCTGTATACATACTGCCCCCCCTCCTCCCCCTGTATACACTCAGCCCCCCTCCCCCTGTATACACACTTCCCCCCCCCCCAGTAAGCAATGTGCCCACACACAGCCCCCCATGTTCTCCCCCTTGGCCCCTGTCAGGTCTCCCCCTCACCTCACCGATTCAGGTCTCTCTGTGTGGTCACTGCTTTTCCCGGCAGGTCATGTGACCATGACATCATCGCAGGTCCTTCAGCCTGTGGGAAAGCAGTGAGTGCAAATATTCTCATCGCAATCTGTGTCCGGAGGACACAGATTGTGATGAGAGAGGGAAGAAATCTCCCGGGCAGCGGGGCAGATGTCATGCTGACCCGGGGAGATCCGGGGGCCTGAGTGGGCCCCTACAGTACCCCGGGGCCCCGGCACTTGCCCGGGTTAGCCAGGTGCTGGCGCCGGGCCTGGGAGGGCTGCTGTGCTAGATATTAATGAGGGGGTCTGTTGTGCTAGATATAATTGAGCGGTGCTGTTATTTAATGAAACAAGGATGCTGTATAATAATTTATTCAGGGAATGTAGTATTGAGGGATCAGTGTATTATATGGTACATGTGGGATACACAACATGATCAGTTGTGAGGATTATGTATTACTTAACATAGCGTAAGAAATAATTTTTATCCTAGGGACATTATGCTGTGGAGTGTGGAGACAAGATGAAAGAAGCAAATGACATCCGGGAAAAAAATGGCTAGCAATAATGGGCCACCACTTTGGCATATAATAAAGGCCATACCCCCTTCACCCCCCTGTCCCGGTGGATACATCAAGAGACATGGACCTTGCGACATGCTGCCACTTATCCTTTGGACGGATCATCAGTTTCGAATCATCATTCACCCCCACCGCTAGGCCACTTCTGGAACCGACAGCCCGGTGATATCATGTTCATTCATCTCATGGTCTGATTGCAAATCAGAGCTCCTGTAGCTAGACATTTCCTGCAATAGAACTGTATTGCAGGAAGTCCTTATGACAAGTTACAGAAATATTATGATGCACATTGGTCCAAAGTCCAAAACCTTAGTGAATACATTATATAGGGCAGCATGGTGGCTTGTTGGTTAGCATTACAGCCTTGCAGTACTGGAGTCCTGGGTTTACGCCCCAGGGTCAAAATCTGCAAAGAGTTTGTATGTTCTCTCTGTGTTTGCGTGGGTTTCCTCCAGGTCCTCCGGTTTCCTTCCACAGTCCAAAACATACTGGTAGGTTCATTAGATGTGATCCCCATTGGGGACAGGGACTGATTTGGCAAGCTCTGTGCAGTGCTGCGTAATCTGTGTGCGCTATATAAATAAATAAAGGAATTAATATTTATACACATCTCAGCTGTTACGCCAATATGATTTACTGCAAAGATTAGGTTTCAGAACAATCTAAATTTAGCTTCCACCAACCAGGATTTGAAAGATAAAACGTGATCGTTATTATTTTACAGTGTCTTAAATTCCAGACACAGAGAATGGCTGCCTAAAAGTGATGCTGTCTGTGCTCTGACTTGGCTTTAAGAATGTTTGAGGAATTTATCAATGATTTGAAGCCACAAAACCATATTACTAAAATCCCACATTTTATCTCATTTTTGCTAAACTTCCTGATGTTTGGAATTTTTTTCAACCTTCTACCTAAACGTGGGCAGTGCCTAGCAGGAGGGGGTGTGGCCTCCAGCATTCCTTTAGATATACTTTCATTTTAATAAATGTAAATCATAACACAAATCTTTACTTGCTCATAATTGGCATTGGATTTAATTTTCTGGTGCATGGAGAGACAAAAGATAGAACAAATATACTGGGTGTTCTGTGCCTGTTATATGTTACTATGTAGTCATTTTAAATGAGACAGACAAATGAAACATCCGTCGTAGTAAATTCCTCCTGTGTTTTATCTTCTGTACGCTGCTGATTCTAGGACTTTTTTTGTTTTAGAATATTTGTGTTCCATTACACAAGCAGATTTGTTCCAACAGTGAGCTGGTCATATTATAATTGTATAGGTCTCTATTCTACAAAATCCCACAGTCATACACCCTCCCATCGAAGGGATGAAGAGGCCCACAAGAGTACCAAAGCATTAGCTGCTTGGTCCATGCTCTGATACATAATATTGTGCACCCAAGGTCCATCAGAAGACAAATCCATGTGGAGGTGACACTAGGGGCTATTTTGTATTGGGTAATTCATTAATATCATGGATCTCATTGACTGAAGACTAGACCCTTGACCTCTGGTGGGCCCATATACCCCAGTCTGACACAGCTTCCACCTGTTTGCTAATTCCCAGTAAAACTTTATAGGAAGCAGGGAACTTATTGTTACTGCAGGATGATATTACATAAAGATTACTTGTAGTCCATAATCATGGAGATGCATAGCTGTGCCTACAAGCTGTAGATGTAAAATAGCAGAAATCGACAAAGTTGTCTAGATGCATCGGAACAAAAGAACCTGTAAAGGACTTGCCCTGTAAGTAAAACCAGATTTGCCTTAAGTCATATTAACATCGCCATAAATGTTCTCATCAAACAATTTAGATTTTTTTCTTTTTTTTGGAACATTATCCCTAAAATTGCTTAAAATATTGAAGAATTGTGACAGCATGTGGGAGAAGTACTGCTGTGCATATCTTTATTTATATAGCGCCAATAAAATTGCCAACTTAAAAATATGCACAGATTGATGTGTGCCCGAAGCAGTCAGCTCTGATATCATTTGTATGAATTTGATTAGAAGAGAAGAAGAAACATGTCCTTGGACTGTTAATGCCGCTCTGGATGAATGCAAGGTGGAAGCAGAGGACAATCAGGGCTTTGTTAACAATCGGTGATTCGCCTAGTCCTGTCCTCACATGAGCAGATGTGGCAGTGGCAGGTTTACGTATCACTGGCCAATGCCTCTCCATTGCGTCAATAAGGATGCATGAAGGGAACCGATCAAAGGGTTGTAGAAGCACATCACACCTGCAGTGCAAAGATGTCTGTTTGCCTTTTCTAAGTATTTGCATTACAATATAATTGTGTGTTTTGACCTACTTGGCTTCCTGACAAAATCTGGTGAATCCCAGGGTATATGTTACTTGTCTGTGCTGCTCAGTACTCAGCTCTCAGCCCCCACCTTTGTGCTCCTGTACAGCTCCTCCCTCCGTCACTGATGTCAGCTCACCAGGTTGTGAGCTCTGTCCCTGTGTGAGTGAAGAAGCAGGAGGCAGGAGTTGTACGGGATCACAAAGGTGGGGGCTGAGAGCTGAGAAGTGAGCAGCACAGACAAGTCACTTGTTCTTTTTATAAATACTTCCAAACCAAAACAACCCCTGGGACTCACCAGAGAATTCTGTCAGGAAGGCAGGCAGGTTAAAACACACATGCAAATGCTTAGAGAAGGCAGAAAGGCATCTTTGCATTGCAGCTGTAATTGGCTTCTGCAATCTGTCTTTAGTGAAAATGAGGTCCCTGATTACAGGTTCCCTTTAAGCTGAATAAAAAGGGATCAAAATGTTGCACAATGTCAGCTCATCCTGCACAAAATGACACTGTTCACAGTTCTAATAGAAGAAGTAAAGAAATACAAGAAATGGCTCACCAATTCTTTTTTTGTAAACAAAAATCATCAATTTTATCTAGAGGCAGGCCAAAGATAAAGACATACATTAAAGATATATAATGTACAAGCAATACAGGACAGTGACCAAGGTATAGGTCAACCGCACAACACCAACTGTTCAGTCACCTGATAATGACTATAAATCTCCCTATATGTACACAGTTCTATACACCAAAGTATGAAAAGTTAAATATATGGAGTTGGTAATCGATGAGGGTTTAGCACGTTACCAGTAAGCTATTGTCAGATCTACCTTAATAGGTAGATTCCTGATGGTAGGTTGCCTTTAAGTGTGTTAGTGGAGGACTCACAGACTGAACCATACATGGCGGATGAGTAATACACTGTAATACAACTGATGTTCATTCATGCTGTGCAAATTTTTGGTTTGCAGAGTAAGAAATCTCTTACATCCTATCAAAGGGTCAGCAACTCTCTGTTGGTTCCCCATTGTATGGGGGGCCAAAATCTACCTGAAACCTTCCTGTGAATGAATCACCATGCAAAACTGGGCCTACATGACCTTCTATGGATCTGGAGGAGGCCACACTTGTCACTGAGGATTTTAGGGGGACAGTGTGTGGACACTAGAGGGTGGGACTTAGAATATATCGGCAATTTTTATCCCTCTATTCTTCTTCAAAAAGTAGGTATGTATGGTTACTTGTCTCTGGCCTTATACTTGGTATGGTAAGTATATAAGGGACAGTCTGCATCTTTTGTAGTTCTGATGTCTCACGTCAATACAGCTATACAAGAGATAACCGCTTTGAGGATTGCCTTTAATAAAAAAGGCTCATCACAAATCTCAGCACTGCAATATTCCTTAGAAGACGCCAAGTCACTTGTGATCCTATTAACCTTTGCTTGTGCAGGTTATGGGATAACTCATAAAGCTTTGGGACCCATGGGAGAGGAGTTTTTTAAAAGGCTCATTTCAGAGATATCTGAAAGTGATCAGTGCACTTCAGAAATCATGAGGATCGCAGATTAGCAGATGATCACAATGACATGTGCAATTAATTACAATAAATTGTTTTATTAAAAATATGTCAGCAACTTTCCAATCTATACAGATACAACAGGGTAGAAGAGAGTGGATAAAATATTTGCAGTAAAATCATGGCTCAAACACCAAAGATTGCTCTGTAGCCCGTCTGTTGGACTTTCCAACTTGTATGTCCTGGCCTATGGTAGATTCACAGGGAGTGCATGGTCTTTCCCAGGCCCGTTGTACTCCCAGTCATACCTCCTGGAGGAATGCAGAACAAAGGCAACAAAAAGTCACAATTTACACGGCGTGGATCAGAATATGTCACTTTTCCATGCCAATGATGGATCACCCCTAATGTCTTCAAATTAAAGATATCTAATTATGTGCCAGAAACAGTGCCAGGAGTAGAGGTGCATGAAAAGTGTGGGGATTGAAGAGCTGTGCCTAAATTGAGCGAAATTCTGTCTGGGATTTTTTTTCTCAAAAAGTCCCAAAAAAGTCTCAAAATGCATAAAAAGTCCCAGCACATATACTAACAGGGGACTGGAGTAACTGTGAGACTTTTTATGAGACTTTTTGCAAAAGTCATGAATCTGCACAATGTTGCCCGGTGTTGCACTAGCAGTAGTTCTATGTTAAGGCAAGATTCATGCAGAGGTGTATATAGTCCTCTGAGATTTCTTAGCAGTGCAAGGTCTCAAAAAACCTCAATGCAACTACTTTGACTTTTAATGCAAAAAAAGTAAACCAATGATAAATAACCCCCTATGTCTTGAATGTAAGCTTACAGAAGATTGCTATTAGACTCCACACCGGAAGCTAACTTATTTATCAATGCTTCTATGCTTGCATGGATGGGGCGTAGAGGGGCGTGGTAACTAGTGTAGTGGTTTGAAAAACCTGTGAACTTTTGTTTGCAGGTGTTTATCCAAAACTATTCCAGGATTACGTCTCTCTATGTATCTGGAAGGAACTGGAGGTGGGTGGGGGTGCGGCCACTATCATACACCGCCACCCATGTGTATGATAAATGTTCCCCCTAAATCTGGAAAGAAATCTGCAGTGTATCCTTATGTAGTACAGGTTTTGTACAGATTCAGCTGCAGATATACAGATTGGGGGATATTTATCATACGCTGGCGCCAGCGTATGAAAGCCCCGCCGCTAACCTACGCCTGGCCCGTAGAAAAAAACGCAGCCGGCCACTTTTCATGTATGAAAAGTCGCCGGCAGCAGCGAGTGCGCAGGCGCGGGGACAGTAACACCCCGCGCCGCCCCACTCCTGTCCGGCCGTGCCCCCTGCTCGGCCGGCTGTGCCCCCCCCTCCCCTTCACGCCCCACTGGCGTGAAGGTGGCGGATTGGGGAAAATAATCGCAAAAGCTAGCAATAAGCTAGCATTTGCGATTATTTCAGGGCCTCTGTGCCAGTGGCGGTGCGCAGAGGTCCTGATAAATATGCCCCATTGGGTTTATTACTTAGTAAATGACATTGTTTGTGGCCTTTTCTGTGGAATATTCCAATCGAAGATGCATTTCTACTGAAACACTTGTGATCAGTAACAAGCACCACAGGTTTTGCACTGTATATATGACAAAACACTTGGAGCCTGTTCCCGATCGCAATTGGTTAAATATGTTTTTATTGGAAACACATTTGAAATCAAAACACTACACAAATGCTGAGTGTGAACGTGGCCTCAGGTGTGATAATTCAGGTGTCAAATATGGTCAAAATAAACAATTATGTGACCTCTGATATCTGTGATTACTGTACTGTAGAACATATGGAATAGGTCCACTATTATTTATAACGTAGCATCACATACGTTATAAAATTTCTGGTGCATTCACCATCCCACTACCATTTTTCTGAAAAAAATAAAAACATTTTCTGAATTCTGGTTAAGTTATCTATTAGTTTGGTTAAGCTGCACATGAAGATCTGGAAAAGTGGATATTTCCCTTATATGGCAGCGCAGTCCCTGTACTCACTGATCCCGGCCCTCTGTCCGCACACATTTCTCTGCTCCCCTCCTGCATTCTCTACCTATTCACTTGACACGTCCCCAAAGAATTCCAACAGGCCATGTCTTGTTAATTCCATCACTTTAGAATTAACTTCTTCCATAAGTGCTTATTGTGAGTTATGGCACAGCTATACATTGCAGCACACATTGATGTGATTTTCTTGTCCATAGTATTGTGGTTCACATACTGACCACACTGAGTCTAAGGGTCAACCATTAGTTACAGCTTATTAAACTTTACCGCAATTCAAGAAACAGCTGACTTGTGTATAATCACAGGATGGTGATGTGGCAACCTATGCCCACCCATAGTAACCAATGGCCCCTCAAAGCGCTGTGGCTCAATGCGGTTGCTGCACTATTCTCTATCCCTATCGGGACCTCTACGGATTATGAAAACGGGGTCTATGCTTGGCTTTTTTTTCCATTACTCCCATAAAGCCCCATAAAGAATGAATGGAGTGGCAGAACGCATGCTCCACCTGTTAGTCGGCCACGTCACACTCTCACTTTATAAACCGAAAACCACTCATGGGGACAGAACTCCAAGCACCATACTGATATATGATACATGGAGTTCCTGTTTTTCTGCTAGACTGAGAAGCAGGAACTCTGTGCATTGTACATCATTGTGGTGCTCAGAGTCCCATCCCTGGGAGTGAATTGGGATGGTTTGTGGTTACCAGACCCAAACTCAACTATAGTGAAGCCAGTTTAAGAAGAAAGGACACACCCTTGTGATCAATGCGGGTGCTAGACCCATAATATAGATATAGGGTCATTCAGCGTTCATATTTTATGTGGTGCAGTTGGGTCTGGATAAAGCTTTAGCTGCTTTGCAACGATACCCCACTGGGGTCTGAATGATTAACCGGTAACACCCGTGATTGGTGCTAGCACCGATCGCGGGTGCTATGTCGTCGCTCGCCACCAGCAACGCTGCCGGCAGCTTCAAAAAGATGGCAGCGCATGGCCGCCACCATATTGCAGCGCATCGTCGCTCCCCATGAAGTCATCGGGGAGCAGCGATCCATCTCCATGACAGCCTCGTTTTAACCCTTTCATTACAATGTGCTATCAGGCAGTATATGATAGGATCAATAAGACAACCTAGGGTTTAAGTACCTTAGGGTAAAAATAAAAATAAAAAAAGTAAAAAAAATAAATAAATAAAAAATCTAAAAATTCAGTATTTGAATTTTTTTTTCCGCTTCCCAGTACACGACATGGAGAATTAAATACCGTCACTATCAAGTGCAATTTGTTACGCAGAAAACAAGCCATAACACAGCTCTTTACATGGAAAAATAAAAAAGATTTTTGAAGGTGGGAAGTAAAAAAACTAAATAGGGCCAGGTTGTTAAGGGGTTAAATTTTTTTTTTTTTTTTTGCTACCCTTAATCCCTTTCCTTACTGGAGACAACCAGGGGCGTAATAATAAGGCTGGGTTTACACCATGTTTTTTTTCCTTAGTTGTAAGGATACATTGGGGGATTTCTGACGTACCCCTACAGAGGGCTCGAGGAACAACAGAGGAACATATCGTATAGTGTATGCACATAGATTAGTATATGTCTTCCTGTTTCTCCCCTGCCCTTAAAAGCAGAGGATGTTTGGAGTTTGAGTCCAGTGATGTCCTTATATGGACGGTTACATCACTGGAGTCCTCCCTGAGTGTACACTAATACTTTGGCCTCTGTGGCCTCTATTGAGCATAAAAGTCACTTAGCAGGAGGGATCAGGATGGAAAGATGTACCTGCCAGTATTAGATGAATCGTTGGTGAACAACGGGGGTCGGCTGCCCTCTGTGAGCCGATGGCTCACTTAACTCCACCCCTAATCGGCTCAATACGCCACCCTTAACCCGATAATATTGGGTTGAAAGTGGTGTGGAGTCGGGGGGACTGGCTGAACTGAGACTCGCTATTATAGGGAGCCATTCACAGCCAGAAGAGCCAGCTGTGAGATATAAAGCATCAGCACTGAGGGGCTCTGGTAACGCCCTTCAAGCTATTTACCATAACTTTAAAAGTTGATTTTGGAATGAAGGACAACAAATATAAGAAGATTACCACAGTCACGGTGCCCGGTTCTATGGGTAAGTGTCTCTGGTTTATCCATGTTTGATTTTGACGGTAGATTTCCTTTAACCCCTTTATAACCCTAAACCACTATTGATGTAAGATCCACCTTTGGGCTAAATTTAATAAACCAAAAGTGGGACATAAGAAACGCAGTAATCATTTCACTGTACACCACCATAAAACAGGACATGACCTCTGTTAGAGTTATTACTGAGCTGCGGATACTTTATAGTGACAAATGTCAGCTGTGCTTGTCCTATTTTTTCTGGGTCAAGTGGAGGCTGGATAGAAATGTGGATGGGAGGGAGAATGGATTGTTGGTTTCTGTTGAACTATTTTTTCTTTACCGATCCAAGGTCGCTGTTTTGTCCTTGACGGTCACTCCCGGGACGCCTGGGTGTTGTATGTCTACATTGTTATGATGCATCTGTCTACAATTTCATAGAAAGACAGGTCTGTTCATTGAGAGACAAAGCCAATGATGTTTGTCCTATGAGAGATAATGAGGACTCAAATGACAACTCTGGACCCCACCCATTAAATAGTGATTCCCAAGGACAACATAGAAACTGATGAGGCGCAAAAAGAGAGATACCATCAGCAACAGGCAATAAGTAAGAGGTAACAATATTTTATTGAAAAAAACACATTAAAAAGTGATCACTGAAAGAAAAAGGAGGGGTTACGCGTTTCGGACCAAAAATATAGGGTCCTTATTCATACCTAGAAACTAATGAACTTCCACTCTGTGTGTACTGCGCTACTGAATATGCTGTGGCTATGAATGATTCAGAAATATAAAAAAGTGAACCTGAGTACAACACAAGGTAATAAAAGTAAAAGCAATTGCCTTTTACTGCACACCGCCCATCCCCCGTGCTGTGCTAACGGCCTAAGGAGGTGTCACTTATGGTTTGCTTGGAGAAAGTGTGACTGGCACATCACCGTGTGTTTATATGTCAAAGGTGGCAGCAGCAGTCGCTTCCCTCTGCGAGGCAGGAGATGAAAGTGTCGTTCCATTTTACTTGCAGCATAAGGCTGGGTTTATACATCAGGATATTTTTTCTAATCAGACTGATGTCCTGAAATAAACTCTGCTCTTCCCCCGTCACGGAGTTCGAGATAAGGTTATAGGGTGGATTATTTTTGCCAATCGTAGTTATTATTTTTTGGTTGAAAATCCCAGTGTCCTAATCCGAACAGAATCACATGTCACATCTGCCTGTGTGGCCTTCGGGGCAGAGACGGAAGAGCCATGTGCACAGAGTCTGTACGGTAACGCATGTTACATATTGTATTACTTGAAACATGGTCAATGAACAGAACACTGCACTGGGATCTGGTCTCATAACATAGAGAAGTGGATTAGAAAATAGGTGATTTGAGCGGTAGCCCAGGGCCTAAGCCTTCTATGGGGCCCACAAACTAATTTTTTGCTGGGATGGACTTTCACCTTTTGAATCCTTATACATCTGTTTCTGCTCTCAATACACATGATGCATTTCGAGACCTTTGAAGGTCCTCCAAAGGTCCTGAAATCACTGATTAGAAGTAGGCAGGAGGGACGCATCCACCATTCCCCAAGAAGCTTGATTCTAGTACTATATGTTGGAAGTGATTCCAGACTTGTAGGGGCAATAATATTCACACAGCCCAGGCCCATGGCAGTCTTAACCGCCCCTGGTCATATATGACGCTGTAACCCATAGACCTCCCTGAGGGAGGACTGTACTATACTAAAAACATGATTACAGTACAGGACCACAATATCATGGGGAGGCAGTGACTATGATTATGGGAGTTCTGCTACCTTCAAAGTAATGGGATATGAGATAATAATTAATAATTCCTTATATATATATTTATAGCACACACCGATTACGCAGTGCTGCACAGAGCCTACCAAATCAGTCCCTGTCCTAATGGGGCTCACAGTCTAATGAACCTATCAGTATGTTTTGGAGTGTGGGAGGAAACTGGAGGACCTGGAGGAAACCCATGCAAACACAGAGGGAACATACAAACTCTTTGCAGATGTTGACCCTGGAACTTGAACCTAGGTCAACGTTGCAAGGCTGTAATGCTACCCACTTTGCCACCACAAAATCACATACACAATTTGGTCCCATAGCAGGCATACAGCATTGTAATAAAAGGGTTTTACTGCCAATAGAAGGTAATGGGGTGAAATAGAATTCCTTAAAGGTCAAACACTGGTCTTAGTAATGATGTCATCATGTATGGCACATAACCACTGACCCTATAGTCTGGCAGTGACAGTGGTAGCATGCACACATGTAGGCTTCCTTCCTGGCTCTACATATCCAGACATATGTCATAAGAAGATGAGCTTCTCAAGACAACATGATTTTCTCATGCTATCTTATGTCCCTATGTGGTGTCTGCAAAGTGTGGCCACTTAGTGGTCATGTTGTAAATTGCAGGCTGTCAAGACTTACTAGATAGAATGCAAATTGGCATATTGGTATGTACAGTAAGCAGAGACAAGTAGGGTCTATCAGGGTACTGCTAATGGGGTAAACAGTGAAGTAGCGATTACAGGACTTTTTGTTTCTTTTTACTTTACATCACCTCTATGTGATCAGTGTAAGACTGACCACTGAAGATAAAATGAGAAATTTAAGTTTTTAACTAAGATGCCCAACTTATCCCATAAAAGTTGGTATACTATCCCATAAAACATATTCATATTTTCCCAACTACCTCCTCCACTGCTGGCCAGTCCATTTGGGCCACATGTGCTAAGGTCACCACTAAGGTCCATGACTGGCTGCAGCCGGGACATGTCTACATTGGAAGTAAATAAAGGAAGAAAAAGTGAATCGGGAAGAGGTGAGTGCCTTTTATATTTTTTATGATCCCTCTGTTGGCAGACACAGAGGTAGGTTCATTAGGCAGAGACAAGTAGGGTCCATCAGAGTACTATTAAAGGAAATCTACCACCAGGATGAAGGATTGTAAACCAAGTGAACTGACATAGTGGTGTGTGCCCCCTCTGGCAGTATCCGCTCTTCTAATTGCTTCCAATACCCTTGTTTTTAGGAAAAAAAGGCTTTAAAACTATTGAAATGAGCCTGAGGGGCTCCAGGCTCCATTAACACCTATGGAGCACAGAGCCCCTCATTTGCATAATTTTGAAAGCCTTTAAAAAAAAACATGACATAAAAAGCTATAAGAGGAGCAGATCCTGCCAGAGGGGGGACACACCAGTATGATAGTTTGCTTGATTTACAATTGTTATCATGATGGTAGATTTTCTTTAATAAAGTGAACTTTGAAGTAATAAAATATTGTTTTTCCTTTTTATCACATCACATTACTACTACTACGGGATCAGTGAGAGACTGACCACTGAAGAGAGACAAATGCTGTGCTTGGCTTTTGTCACATATGATTCTCGTGAACAGTGAAAGTCCCAGATGTTGAACCCCCACTAATCACACAACTGAGCCCCCACTAATCAACTTCTGTGACTTCCCTACCCCGTGGCTATTGCTAGTAATACCAGAATACTGCCTCAATATTTTATGTGCTCCTTTAGCAATGGTAACACCCTGTTATAAGTTTATCTATAAACATCCAGGAGGAATAAGAGAGAAAAGCTGCAATTCATTGTAGAAGATAGTGAATTGTTATTACTGATACTTTTGCTATTATTTACCATACACAGACAAGTCAGGAGAGGTCACATATCAGGTGAATGCAAGGCAGCATGGTGGCTCAGTGGTTAGAATTACAGCCTTGCAGCCCTGGGGACCTGGGTTCAAGTCCCAGGGTCAACATCTGCAAAAAGCTTGTATGTTCTCTCCGAGTTTGCGTGTGTTTCCTCTGCGTCCTCCAGTTTCCTCTCACACTCCAAAACATACTAGTGGGATGATTATATTGTGAGCCCCTTGGGGACAGGGACCAATTTGGAAAGCTCTGTGCAGCGCTGTATAACCTGTGTGCTATATAAATAAAGAATTCATATTATTAAGGTATTTCTCTCTGTTATCAACCATTTCATCCTGACTGCTGGCTTTCACAATAATCCGGACTTGATGTCACATGTGTCTAGTTCTTAGTAACCTCCAGAAACACTGACACATGTATATGGGAGATGCTTTGTAGTATGGGGCTGCTTTAGGCAGGGTGTCCCTGATCTCATCAGTGCCAGCAGTGATGGATGTACAGGGGCTTTCCTGGCACATGCCCAGCAGACCTCTTCCAGGGCTGAGAGTGGCCAGCTCCACACACTGGAAACGCCTTCCCCCTCACATCAGACACAGCCTCCTCTCCCTGTGTCTATGGGAAGCGATGCTGCTACAGGAGAGGCTGCTGGACCCCCCAGTGCTACCTGCCTGCTGCAGCCAGAGGAGCCCCCTGCCCCTGCCCTGCCCCTGCCCTGCTCCTGAGACTTTAATCGGATTGCTCCCCAGTGCCAGGGAGTCTGTGCTGAGAGGCTGAGACTTTTGCGTGTCAAATGATGTGTCTGTGCTTCCCCCTCCTCCCCTGTCATTAGGAAGGATTCTGCTCCTGGGGCTTCAGAGAGACGTGCAACAGTTTAGTGAGGAGCTGGGACTTGGACTTGGGTCCTGCTAGCTTGGTTCTTCTTCTTCTGGATGTACGGTAGAAAGTTCTGTAGTCTGGAGGGGTCTTGGGAGATGGGAGCAGTTTCCTAAACAGTAGCAGGGGACTCCAGATCCTGCTCCTGTATCCCCTGCTCCTGATGCCGTTACTCCTGTCCCGGCTCCTGTAGCCCCGGCTCCTGCTCCTGCCCCTGCTCCTGTAGCCCCGGCTCCTGTAGCCCCGGCTCCTGCTCCTGTAGCCCCGGCTCCTGCCCCTGCTCCTGTAGCCCCGGCTCCTGCTCCTGCCCCTGCTCCTGTAGCCCCGGCTCCTGTTGCTGCTGTTGGAAACAATGTTGCAATTTTGGAATCTCCGGCTGTGTCAGCTGTGACGATGTCTGCAGGATCTTCATCTCTAGTCTCCTGGTGATGCCATTGTTTTGTGGATCTCTGACCTGTTGCTTCCTCTTCTGAAGAGGTCCTTCACACATCTACACGTTTGCCCTGCTGTGTGACCCCCCCTCACCGGGATCATTTCGGATGCCTCTCCTGAGGGATCATTATTACCATCATGGGCACCAAGCAGACCAAGGTCTGCCAGGCTTCCAGTGCTGGAGGGGAAAGCCCTCAGCAGCACCCCCTGGGATCCCGGAGGAGCACCCCTGCAAGGGAGAGAGGGGACTTTTGGTCTTTTGGGTTGAAGTCTGGGGATAAATTTGGAAAAAGCGGATCTTCAAATCTACCGCCTTATCATAGGAGGATCAAGATGATCCAGGACATGATGCTGCTGGTCAAACAGGGGAAGCAGGAGGAAGCCACTGAGCTGCTGAGACACCTGAGACAGGTGAGTTGTGACAGCCCTGCCACCCTAATCATGTGGAATGTCATATATACTGCATAGGGTGATGCCACACACTTCAGGGTTATATCAGGGCAACAAACTGTCATGTAGAAATGGAGGTGTAAAAGTTAAATACCTAGAGTTATAGTAAATTAACTCAGATTAAAACAGAATTTCTCTCTATACACAATTTACTATTTTCATTCTAGCATCAACAACTACAAAATATTGTTACAAATTTATTGTTATTATGTTTATTATTAGTATAATTAATATTATTATATTCCTGGTTCTACTGTTTCATTATATGTATTAAAGTCAGTTGTTTTCGACTTTTATGCAAAATGTTTCCTATTGACTTACACCCCAAACTACAGTTGTTTACACTTTGTTTTTTAAGAGAGTGCAATGAATAGTCTGTATTAAGCTGTACAAGGTAGCAGAAGTGTTACTTGTGTCTGTGCACTAGTCTTTTACAGCAAAATACTGATCTAAATGATGTCATCCCAAAGTGTCAGAGAAAGGAAATGTGTACAGTAAAGATTGGGACAAATCTATCCAATAGTGTGTGATAGATCTGGTAGCTTTAGTAACTGTAGGCCAGACCCCAGTATGCTACTCCCCACTATGTTGTACCCCTGTGTACTGCACCCCAGTGGACACTATCACACAGAAATATTCCTCTTCAGTATTCCTCTCTAAGCTAAAACCAGGAATGAAACCAACAGAGAGAAATAATACTGGGATCATCTGGGACACAGCTACCATAATAATATAACCACATGCAACCACAACCAGCACAATATCTCCATTAGGTTAACTGCAAATTTTACATATTTTATGCAGATTCGACAGTCAGTAGCGTAATACTGTAGTATAGGGGGGCTCAGTGGTTAGCACTACAGCCTTGCAGTGCTGGGGACCTGGGTTCAAGTGCACCAGGTCAACATCTGCAAAGAGTTTATATGTTCTCTCCGTGTTTGCGTGGGTTTTCTCTGGGTCCTGCGCTTTCCTCCCACACTCCAAAACATACTGGTAGGTTGATTAGATTGTGAGCCTCATTGGGGACAGAGACAGATTTGGCAAGCTCTGTGCAGTGCTGCATAATCTGTATGTGCTATATAAATAAAGGAATTATTAGTAGCATTGTGGTATATGTGATTGATGACAATCCCATGGACATGGATCTATAGTAAAAAAAAAAAAAGAACTACATGTCACTTAATTTCTGCGTATCCCCACATGGAAATCAACCTTTGCATGGCAATGTTTCCCCCTCACCACCCGTGGCAAAATCGTGGCAGTGTGCACTCTGGAAACCAGCTGATTTGGGCTGTTTGTTGATTGGCTGTGATTTTACCGCTCAAGTAAATCCTACAGGCATACATTTACAGATACCTGAAACTAGACAGTAAAAGAAGGCAGCAGCATGGATGGCGGAGCACAGAAAAAAAAGTACATTTTATATTAAAAATAATCTCCAGTGACCTATCACATGAGATTGTACCGTGGACGTAAACGTGACTTTAACATGTTATTTGATATCACATTTCAGAAAGTCACATGCAATGATTCACTTTTACGAGGAGCCTCCATTGAGCAAAACAAAAAAAATCTCTTTGCAGTATTACATAACATTGCGATTACACAATACCATGTGCACTTAGAGCATTTTATGGGAAAATGAGGTTTGAGATTATTGCAAAATTTTCCAACATTGTAGGATATTCTGGTAAATTGTTATCTTGATCCAATAAAAGGGATTTCAATAACTATTACTCACCTGTTGCTACTCTAGTGTTTTTAGTTAACATGTAGTACATGAGTGTAAGCTGTACGGACAATCACTGGCCTCAACCATATGGCACTGGACATGTAGCCTGTGAGGCCAGTGATCGGCAGTCATGTGTATTATTATTACTGTTTGTCTATGTAGCTGCCTTCTCTTTCAGGTCTCTGTTGCAGTGTCATCCTTATTTACTGAGATGTCTGCTGATAAAATAAGTGTTATTAGGCAACATGAACCCATCTGCTTATCATAACCACATTACATGACATATGTATTAAATGTTACAACTGGCTTATCAGCTTCCAGCTTACTAACCTTATTATGCTGCTAGTGTTACTCAAGGCTGATGTGGATACTTGAATTTCCCCAGAATTCCTGTGTCAGAATTATCACAGTAGATATTGTAAATATTGTTTCCTTGTGCTAAACAATGTTTCAATAATCCTGAGCATCAAAGAAATAGTCATAGTGCAATTTAGATAATGTAAAACTTCAGTTTGGCAAAAAACGATGTATATGTCTACATGGGACGGACTCACAGGGGATATTGCAGAGGTACAGAGTATCAGCAAAGTGGAAGAGGTCGGAACAAATCTTACAAAAAATAGATAATAAGGTTTCTGCAATTTGGGTTTTCAACAGAACTTTCAACCTTTCTAATGAAAACTCATAGCAAATATCCCTTGTGTTATACCATAACATCCACCCATCATTTGCCCTGGAAGAATTTGGGAAACTGCTGATCTTTTTGCAATGGAAACCCTCTCACTAAAAAACACATTGGATACTGTACCTGTACCACATCTGCCATTGTACACGGGGTGAAAAAACATAGAGTGTGTAGAGTTTTTTTTTATAAACTCCTGGGGCTATTCTATATCTATTAAATAAAACTGCCATTAAAATCCATCATGATAAACAACAAGGGGCACTTACTCATAGATCCAGGCATCGTGACTGTGGTAATTTTTTTATTTATCTGTTATACATGGCCTTCTTGCTTCTAAAGTCTTTTTAAAGACTTTTAAAATTATGTTTATGAGCCAAAAGGGTTCTGGGGTGTGTTACCAGAGCCCCTCCATGCAGCAGCTTCCCAGGCTGTTACACTGTGCATCCCACTATGTGCAGAAAATTCCTCTGCTACAGTGAGATTACATCAGACAGAGGTAGGGGGAAAAGTACAGGGAGGGGAAGACTTTGTAACAGCTACAGGTCAAGAAGCGCCCCCTAGAGCCCTTCTAGCGATTAATCATGATTTTATGTGTTTATTTTAGAAGGAAGGAGACCATGGATAACAAATATAAGAAGATTACCAAAGTCACTGTGCCAGGATCTATGAGGTTTATCACGCTTGATTTTGATGCTAGATTTATTTTAAAGGGAACCTGTCACCATGGACCTCATTTTCACTAAAGACAAGTTGTAAAAGCCCATCACACCTGCAATATCTCTTTCTGCTTTCTCTAAGCATTTGAGCTACAATATAATTGTGTTTTATAATGTACCTTGCACCCTGACAAAATCCTCTGAGTAGTGTTGGGGGTTGGATGCATTTCAAATAATAACACATGTCTTGTCTGTGCTGCAAACTCTTCAGTTCCTAGACCCCACCTTTGTGCTCCTGTGTAGCTTCTCCCTCCTGCTCATTCACAGAGCTCACAACCTGGTGAACTGACATCAGTGGGGGAGGGAGGAGCTTTTCAGGAGCACAAAGGTGGGGGCCAAGAGCTGAGGAGTGACCAACACAGAAAGTCACGTGTTAATTTTTATATGCATCCAAACCAAACATTTTTTAAGCTGTTTCCTGCTAATGCCCAAACAGTTTATAATACTAGGTTTCGGGTTGTGTCAAATAAATATATTGAATACTTGACGTGCACTTTTGCTCGCTGTTTCTTAGATCAAATAAAACCCAGCAAGGCCACCTGTATTGATCCTAATAAAAACATAAGTAGCGCATCCTCAATAAACTGAAAGATTTTTCTCCAGCATATATCTAACTCCGGGCAAGACTAGGCCACATGCACAAAATCTGCACCCTCTCCTAAGCACCAGCAACAAGCGGAGCTTTCCCTTGCCCTCATATTATATAATAAGCTAGAAGAATAATAACACTGCTGCACAAAATGAAATTGAACCATTCTGTTATTCCAAGACATAGACGAATGAGTGATACCTCCATAACAACATCTTTAGAAACTATTCCAATATCCCTTTCCCATTTTAGGCATGAAGACAAAACATCTTTTTCAGCCTGAGCCTTTATAATACAATTCGAAATTTGTGAAATTGCTTTTCTAGGAGGAATAGTGCATCTCAAGTATTCAATACATTGATTTGACACAACCCGAAGCCCAGTCGTATCAACTGTTTAGGCATAAGCATGAAATAGCTGAAAAAAAATCTAAAAAAAGAACCCCAGATCCCTACAACCATACTGCAAGCACAGCTCTTCCAAACTCAAAAACTGTGTATCCAAAAAAATTTGTGACAAGAACACAACTCCCTTCTGAATCCAATACCCACTATGAGGGTACCTCCCACCTTTTGGGACTAATTTCTCTGTCACTACCTTCAAAAATCCATTCATTTTTAATTTTTCCATATAGGGAGCTGTGTGCCGGCTCTGAGTAACAAATTGCACTTCATAGTAATGGTATTTAATATTCCATGCCGTGTACTGGGAAGTGGTAAAAAATTCGAGATGTAGGGAAATTGGTGAAAAAATGCATTTTTGCCATATTCTTGTGGGCTTGGATTTTACAGCTTTCATGGTGTGTCCCAAATGACATGTCTACTCCATTCTTTGGGTTGGTACGATCATGGTGATGCCAAATTTATATAGGTTTTATAATGTTTTCATATATTTAAAAAAAATTAAAACCTCCTGTACAAAAGAAATTCTTCATTTTGCCATCTTCTGGCGCCAATAACTCGGTGCTAGCAATATGCAGCAAACACTCACCGGCTATGGAGAGAGCTCATTATGTGGTAGTAGTAGCACTACTCGGTAAGGGGTTAAAGCCCTCCACACTAGTAAAGCTGCTTACGCAAAACCTTTATATAGACCTTGTGACAATTCACCACTCTCTAATAATATAGAATAGTGTATCTTCTTCCAGAGTTTAGCCTAATTAACAGGTTAAGGACCGGGCCCTTTCCCGTTTTTTCATTTCCATTTTTCACTCCCCACCTTCAAAAATCTATAACTTTTTTATTTTTACACGTAAAAAGCTATGTGACAGCTCGTTTTTTGCGTAACAAATTGCACTTCATAGTGATCGCATTGAATATTCCATGCCATGTACTGGGAAGCAGGAAAAAAATTCCAAATGCAGTGAAAATGGTGAAAAAACGCATTTGTGTCGTTTTCTTGTGGGCTTGGATATTACGGCTTTCACTTCACGCTACAAATGACACATCTAATTTATTCTTTGGGTCAGTACGATTACAGGGATACCAAATTTGTATAGGTTTTATAATGTTTTCATACATTTACAAAAATTAAAACCTCATGAACAAAAATTTTTTTTTTATTTTGCCGTCTTCTTGTGCTTATAACTTTTCCATACTTCGTTGTATGGAGTTGAGGGTGGTGTAATGTTTTGCGACTTTTGATGATGTTTTCAATAATATTATTTTTAGGACTGTATGACCTTTTGATCACTTTTTATAGAATTTAAAATTTTTTTTTAAATGGCAAAAAAGTGCCAGTTTTGACTTGGGACGCGATTTTCCATTACGGGGTTAAACGCAGTGAAAAACTGTTATTATATTTTGATAGATCAGGCATTTTCAGACGCGGGGATACCTAATGTGTTAATGATTTTTACTGTTTATTTATATTTATATCAGTTCTAGGGAAAGGGGGGTGATTTGAATTTTTTGGTTTTTTTTATTATAATTTTTTATTATAATTTTTTTTTCAACTTTTTTTTACTATTTTTCAGACTCCCTAGGGTACTTTAACCCTAGGTTGTCTGATCGATCCTACCATATACTGCCATACTACAGTATAGCAGTATATGGGGATTTTACTCCTCATACATTACAATGTGCTGATAGCACATTGTAATGAATGGGTTAACCCGAAGTAGCTTCGGGTCTTCGTGAGACCCGAAGCTACCATGGCGAACCTCGGAAAGATGGCGGCTCCCACGCCGTCAGGAAGACGGCGTGTGTTTCAGCAAGAAAACACCCGCGATCGTTGCCGGCACCGATCGCGGGTGTTACCGGTAAGCCTTTGCTGCAATATGCAGCAGAGACTTACCGGCTATGGAGAGGGCTCGGCCCGCGAGCCCTCTCCATGCATCGGAACGCGACCGCCGCCGTGAATACACGGCGGGCAGTCGCGAACCGGTTAATCTTAAAAAAGCGCTACAGTTCCTTCTACTAATCAGGAACCTTAACTGTACCACAATAAAATACCCCAAAATCCATGGAATACCTAGCCCTCCTGGTTTACTTTCAGTGGATATAAACCGCTCCCTGGTCATGTGATGTCACACAGGTGCACGGCTCGTTATAACACACCTGTGGGACATCAGACAGATTTTTTATCCACTGGAAGTAAACAATGAAGCTCCCTATAGCAGGGCAGCAAGCAGAGATCTAGAAAACAGTGAGGAATCGATAGAGAAAGTATATTGGAAAATTGTATAACTTCTCATAACACAAACAATATCAATTATTTGCTGAAAATGGACAACCCCTTTATGCGTAAAAATAAGTAGTGTGGAACACTGGTAAGAAGATGGACTTTTTTGGGCCTTCCAGTTTCTGACCCTGATTTGTGAGTAATTTGTTCTCTGACTCTGAGTCATGTATCAATACTGCTGCTAGTCTCTACTTACTGCTTCTTACATTGTCGGTCTGTTTGTTGCCGTCATAAGATCACATGACACAACATGTGTGCAGTGACTGCAGCAGGTCTCCGCGGTCTGGCCTGTTTGTCCAAGATAAACAAAGTTAGATATTTTTCTATTCTAGGCACAAAGGATGGAATTTACTTACGTTATTCTTCTTTCCTGTAGTCCAAGCAGCAGCACGGAAACAAAGGAGCTCCCCCGCTGCTGGTAGGACAGGTGACAAGAATAATAGCAGAGACCTTATTAGGTCTTCTGAACCATGGCCTGATGTGCTGAAATAATGAACTACAACAAACCGCAAAAAGACCAATAACGTTGCCCCCATCTCCGCTGCTCTGGCTACTTTCTAGCCATGAGTAAGGACGCTGCTGTCCGAAAAGTGTACGTGGGGAGGCTACTGCTCCATGTGTGATTCATTTTTATGTGTTTAATTATCTAAAAAGAAATCAGGAATTTTATGGATCTCTAGTTGCTGGAAATACATTCATTGTTTTATGCTATTATACTTATGCACCTTTTGTAAGTATAACCTTGCACCAATAAGCTCCCTCATAGGGTAATTAATGGGGAGTAAAATGGTGTCATAGTCACATTGAGGTTTTTTGAAAATTCTCAGTGCTAAATGTCTCGCAGGACTGTTTGTACCTCTTCATTAATCTGGTGTAAACATAGAACCTTTGCTTATGTGACACCGTGCAAAGCCAGATTCACGACTTTTGAAAAAAGTCTCATACAAAGTCTCATAGTCCAGTCCCCTGCTGGTGTATGCATTTTGAGACTTTTTTGGGACTTTTTGAAAAAAAAATCCCAGACAGAAAATAGACCCTAAGAACATTTATTAAAGGGCCAATGCCACTTTTGAGACTTTTTTTGGGACTTTTTGAAAAATGCCACTTTAAAGAATCTGATGGCCAGTGGAACTCCATAAATAGACATAGAACTGTCCCAAGGAGCTGGTCTAATTATAAATAACCCCCTATTAGTTGAACTTTTTTATGAGTTGAGTTTGTGACACAATTATTTTGTTATTTTTATACACATGGTTTAATTTTTATGGTTTAAAATGTTATGCTTAGGGCTGGAAGCTCTGGCCGCCACCAACCAAATTTGTTGGATCAACCTTGGCCACGTGCAATGACTTATTACAAAAAAAATGATCATTTTTCCATTTTAGTAAATTTTTTTTCTAGAAACCATGTAGGGTTTTCTTGTCAACATTTAATCAAACAACAGTGATTGGTAGGTTTCACTTTTTTTTTACCTTTTATTAGTTGCATTGTTTATCAACAATGGACCTTGTTATTGTAAGAAACATACAGTCTTAAAGGCAAGTCAAGAGAGAATATGATGTTAAAGGGGTATTCTCGTATGGGCATTTACATCCAGATTAATTAATCTGCCATATATAAACATTTCTTCAATTAGATGTTATTAAAAAAATTTACCTGTGTGAAGATAATTTCTCATAAATGTAGTCATATGGTCCCTTAGAAACAAGACTGTGTCCCTAGATACGGCCACCTCTGCTGGAGGGATTGCACAAGGAAACAAAAAGTTTTTGTATATGAATTGTCCAGGAGTTACTGCAGGTCCTACAGCCGTCCTATGATAATGATCACTGAATCCAGGTGGTCAGGCAGCACATGTGTGGCCACCGCTGCCAAAATGTGAGGTGGTCGTATCCGGGGAAGTATCCGGGGAAGCTAATGAACAACTGAGCTCTGCTACATTTATACTACGAGAACATCACAGAAAATCTGCTAATAAAACTTAAGCTGCAAGTTATATTACATGCATCCATGTAAAATCATTATATAGTGTTTAGAAAAAAAAACAGATAATGTATTGTATACAGTGGATGCATTGATATGTATCTTGTAACAGGCCGGAGATGTGGAACGGCATAGTGGGACTGATGCCAATCTGCTCTTCCCTTGTGTCAGCACCAATCCACTCTTGACCTGAGCAGCTGAGTCATGTGCAATAGGCTGGTTGCTAGGGATACACGGCCTAACAGCTGCAGATTTTACCGGTGGCAGATTTTGTTGCAGAAGTTTCGGCAACTGTAAATCAATTTCATTCATCTGTATGGGGTTTTGTTATCGGCAGGTACATAGGAGGCCGGCACAGGTGTAAAATTATTGATCCTTTTCTTATTCTTAATGTTTAAGAGGAGTCCATCAGCAGCTTTGACCATACAAAGATGCAGACAGTTTTTGGTATTGCCCCTGAAGAGTAGTTTAGTCAGGGCAGGCGCCAGCACCAGGTGTACCCGGATTGGGTTATCCATATTATCCTGGGAAACTTTCCCCTTCTGCTTTTTGGAGATGCAAGGACAAGTAACTCGTGATGAGCGGACCCATCAACATTTGGGTCTGGAGTGTTTGGCTGAACCTGAAACAAAGGTTTGAGTTTCTGGAACCAGATGCGAACACCTAAGATTGGTGCTGGCACTGGTCACGCTTGTTATTTTTTACATGTCACAGGCAAAGCCACCATTTTGCCAGTAATCTTGTAGTTCCCCCGGACGTGACAGGGAACAACGGGTCTCAGGAAATTGGCTGCGATCATAGTTCCTCGTGACAAGATCGCTGCCAAGATGGTGGCTCCAGCAATTACATGCCACGGTTGCCTTTGCCCGCATCACAGGTGCTACTAGTGAGGGAGGGGGGTGAACCAAACCTCTGACTGAAGTCCAGGAATGGGTCCGCAAAAAACGAAATTTTCATTGAGTTCCGAGTTTGTTAATAACTACATGTAACCCAACGGCTGCCGTTTTCAATGCTGCAATTAGTGACGTTTGAGTGGTTATCATGGAGAGGTCATGCATTTCGTAATGAGAATACTACCCCCTGCATGAAGGGCAGCTGGTCAATTGGGGTGCTAGACCTCCCCCCCCCCCCCCCACATACACAATAATTGTATTTTAAGCACCTATCCACCTTCATATTATCAAAGATTCCCTATAACAGTGATGGCGAACCTTTTAGAGCCTGAGTGCCCAAACTTCAACCAAAAGCCACTTATTTATTGCAAAGTGCCAGCACAGCAATTTAAGCAGTAATGTATTTCTCCTTGCTCTTTGACAACTAAGGAGACACCGACGCAGTCTCCTAAAGACACCGACGCAGTTGAAAGGAGGAGGGCAAAATCATTGTAGGAAGATTCTGTAGGAAGATTCTTTGAGTTCTGTCTGGTGAAGTTCATGCTGGGGTGATGGCCTGGGTGCCCACACAGAGAGCGCCGAGTGCCGCCTCTGGCACCAGTGCCATAGGTTCGCCATCACTGCCCTATAATATTATACCCTTTGTTGTTACAGAGCCTTTAACAGTGATGTTAAGAGGTGGGCACGACCCCCAACTATAGTGTAATGCTTATACCACTGGTCTTGCCTGCACCCTCACAGATTATGCCCACAGTGTTATCCATCAGTCATGTTCTTTTGTGCAAGTAATTCTGAAAGACACAGTACAAAATAGTATTGAGAACAACGTATGACATTTCCTATTTGGTACATTTCCTTCCTTGAAATTCTAAAGCAATATCCAGATGATAAAACAGCAATTTCACAAGGACCCAGGGGACTTAAGAAAGAACATATTTAGGACTAATGCAGAAGGGTCTATTGTGCCCCGAAACGAATGTTCATTTTACCAGAGAGAAACTAGTTTTATACATAAAAGAAACAGAATGGTTAAACTTGGTAAAATACAAAAAGTGAATAATCAAGGCTGCAAAACCACACGTGTAGTGGGAGAGATTAGAAAAAGACATGCTGCTGCAATGGTCTAAGTGCCATCTGCCTCAGCACTCAAATGATAACAGCCTCGAAAGCAATGATAAGTATATTCCCTGCACTTTTAGAACAGTCAATAATAATGTGTCATAAATGGACCTAAGACTTAGGTCTGAGTAATCAAAGAAATAATAGCTACATAAACAGTGATTCACACGATTTACTAATGTTAGTCAGAGACTCCAGGGATTCACCTAATCCACAGGTGTCCTTGTGTTATCCAGCCTGACTCTGACTCCCATCTCCTATGCTTCGCTAGTCAGGAGCGCAGCCTAAGGGAAGGTTACTCAGATACTTACCTTTCCCCCTTACCCCGCAGCTACAGCGGTATTCTTCTTTCTCCTGTGTGGCTACACACAGGAGAAAGAAGAAGACCGCTGTAGGGGGGAGGAGCAGGGAAAGGTGAGTCAATGACTTTTTACTACTGTCATATACAGATCAGGAGAGGGGCAGGGGCTGCTGGCTTGTGTGTGATGTGTGTGGGGGACACTCTGACTTATGTGTGAGGTTTAGATCATAGTGAAGAGCATTGTGACCCCCCTTTATACTTATGCACTACTGTATTTTTTTTTCCAAAATTTAGTCAGCCCTATTATGTCTTTGGTGTAACTTTCTGTCTGTGTTACACCACCTGCTGTTATGCGGTTTTTATGAATTGAGTAAAAATAAAGATTGTTCATTATACCTTTTTGAATCGTTCCCAATACGATAGGTACTATATTGCTTTGGGAAATTCTAAAGAGCTGCTTATGCTATTTTAACATGTCTAAATACTAGGGCATAGTTAATATGAAATCCTCTTGATATTCCCTCTGCATTGTTCATAAAATTCGGTATTCCTGATGTGTGAGGGGCAGCGCTCACACTTCTGTCTGGGGGCTTCTGTCTGGGGGAATTCTGGTTACTGTGTGGGGAGCACTCTATCTACTGTGTGGGGGTACTCTGACTATTGGCTTCTGTGTGGGGCCACTCTGACTATTAGCTAACGTGTGGGGGCACTTTGGATGCTGGTTACTGTGTGATGGCACTCTGACTATTAGCTAACGTGTGGGGGCACTTTGGATGCTGGTTACTGTGTGATGGCACTCTGACTATTGGCTTTTATGGGGGCACATAGTTCCCATGGAGGTGTCTCAGGTAATATAACAATATGCTCAGCTTTCTGTTTGCCCTGAAATGACTGATTGTAGTGGTTATGCTGTATAAATGTAACCACTAAACTGTAAATGTATAGTACATTTTTGTTTTTTCTGTCAAGGTGGGGTGCAGAGTGTACATTAATGAGCAAATAAAAGAACTTGAAGTTACCAAATGGCTGCAGTGAAACAAAGAGTGAAAAATATGAAAGGGGTCTGAATACTTTCCGTACCCAATCTATTTTAGTGGGTATTACATTATTGAGTTGTCTAATTCTGTCTGAAAATATATGAAATCCTTCTCTCATGTTGGGTAATGTGATCTCTAATTTCTCTTTTCTTCTAAGGGCTCCATCATCTAAGCTTTTCTGTATGATGAAACTACATAGACTGTATCACACATGCTCCCCACAGAGGGACACAATCTGTTATCACAGTTATTGATGATTAGACAGAATTCTGTTTCACAGAAGAAGATGATCGTGTAGCCTCCATGAATGACTTTATATGGTTTTTGGTGAATGTAGAGATAAATATAATTACACTGTCATGCTGCACTGAAGCACCATGGGATTGATAGCAAAGCACAGAAAAGAGAAATTTAAAGATAACGCCATCACATCGAAGAAGATGAACTGCAGTGAAAGGAGTGTCTCTAACACTTTGTCATTCTAGTCATGACAATTGAGTAAAATGTGCAGTGACTGAAAATAATAGGAGTAATCTACCATTTGCTTTTATGTATTATGAACCAAACATAACTTGAGAATGCTGTAGCTACACTAATGCAGAAACATATCGTGTTTAATTTCTGAATTGAGTGGTTTTGCTGAAAAAACAATTATAAAATGATGATAATGAGGCTCTGTTGTTCCTGTGGCTGGCTTGGCCTTCTCCTCTTACCCTAATTATGCAGTGCTTCAGAGAATGATGTAATCACTGTGTTGTCCCTGACAGACAGAAGTAATCAATCGCTGCACCGACCCCCAGCTGCTTGTACTTGGTTATAGTTTATCTTTAAAGGGGGGTGGTCAAATTATTTCAGTGACTATTGTGTTTTTTTCTTTTTTTAACAGTACTAAGTTAAAAAGACTTCCTTTCCCCGCCTCAGCTCCCATTTACCACATCTCTCATGCACCTTCTGTTTTGTGCCTCCATCCAGGTGGCAGTTTCAAGGGGTCATTGGACCTGCTTCATCTAATTACTTGGACACAGGATGTTATTCCTGCTTTCCAGAGGTCTTCACTTTCTTTGTTGTTTTTGAGGAGGCCACTTATTAGATGAAGCAGGTCCCACATCTAGTGATGGGCTGTCCCACTCTTCTTTGTAAGCTTGATATTTAGGCTCAGCTCACTAAAACGATGTGGCTGTTCTGGTTCCTGAAGGGCTCCCAATTAAATATATTATGGGGAGTTTTAGTCCAGGGGTGGAGTCAGTGCTCAAGGGATGTGGTTAACAGAGACATTGTTTCAGTACTGGGAAACGACTATTTAATTATGATTTAATGATAAATATATATAGGGAGGGTTAAGGGTAAAGGTCACATGTCCTGTCCTCCTTGTTCACCCACCCCTCTTTGAGTGTAATCTCGAGCAAACAGGTCACCGGCTCAGCTCTCAGGCAGGAACGGGCTCCTGTCATTCACTGTGTGCTCTTTGTGCTATCTGGGTCACAAACGACCCTTCACTATTGGGAACAAGGCTCAAAACTGGAATGATCCAGGAGACGGAGCAGGGTAAGTATGCGTTCTTTTTTCTTACCTCGGCCCCCTGGGCTGATCTATAAGATAGGCCGCATTCACTAAGAACATACAGGTGTTTTTTATTTTAGTCTGTAAAATAGAACAGGCCAGAAATGTTTAGCCATTAGGAAGGTCATTTGTCAATGATATCTCATAGCGTATAATCCCCTTCAACTCCATGGCTATTTGTAAATCATAGAGGAGACACTAATGAATGAGTCATCGTTTATGGTGATATTTTTTTTAAATAAAGATTTACAATGTCTTTCCTGACAAAGGTTTTGGCTTTCAACAAAGACTTTAAGTAATCTGCAGTTGATTCTACAGGTTACTTTATTATTTTATATATTGATGTTTTTTTTAACAAGGCAGTTATGAGGCGCTGTGGTGGGTGTTAATGGGTTGGTCCAGACTAGGTATATGGCAATCCTAAAACTAGGTTATGAGTTTCATTTAGTGTTGGAATTTTTGCAAAAATCAGATTTAGTTAATTTTTCAGTTTAGTGAGTGATCAGATTACATGCAGTCCATAGGATGCTAAAAATTGGGAGAAGAGGAGAAGCAAATACATGTGGTCCCCTACTTAAGAACAATAGACTTACATACTATTGTAGTTACAAACGGACCTCTGGTAATTGGTAATTTACCCTACTTTATCCCTAGGATACCATAAACAGCTATAACAGTTATTAAAGGTGTCTGTAATTAAGTTTTATGGTTAATCCTGGTTCTTATGACAATCCCACATTTTTTAAATCCAAATGTCACAGAGACCAAAAAAAAAATTGTCTGGAGCTACAATTATAAAGTATACAGTTCCGAATTGCATAAAAATTCAACTTAAGAACAAACCTACTGAACCGATCTTGCACGTAACCCGAGGAAAAAAAATGCAGACACTCATAAAGATGGCGTAGAATCTCACTACAGCTGGATGCAAAGCTACACTGCTTAGTATTGCTGTATAATGTCCTCCATGTTGTTATGGAGAGAGATAGAAAATAAATCATAGCAATTAGTATCCATCCTCTAAGAATAAGAGCCCACAGATGGGGCATGTCATATAACATTAAATATGGGGGGTCTAGTGGTTTTATATGGTTTTACCTTGTCAACCATTTCTTTTCATTACATGTCAGTTTATTAGTTGCTTCCCCAATTTGAAAATGCTATATGCTATATGAGCTCTACCATAGACCATATGGAGAATGGCACAAATGAATGGCAAACTTTCCATGGTAACACAAATCCCACATATAAGATAAGCTTAATGGGGCTTATTTACTTTGTGTCGCATTCGATCGTTTTGTGTCGCAATCGCGAGGGTGGGCCGTCGGACAATCCGACGGATTTGGACTATGTGCGGGATTTAACATTTTAATTTGTGTCGCAAGCCAAGCACTTGTATGAACTAGGAAGAAGAAGGTGAACTCCGACGGACCCGATCAAGGAAGCGACACATGCAGGATATCGGGAGCACGATCTTCACGAATAGCGGCAGAGTTCATCCTCGTCATACAGTCCGGATCAGGGATCGCACAGGGACCGGGTAAGTAAATGTGCCCCAATTATTCCACATTAAATAAAGACATAATAAACCATGTTGGATTAAAAATTGTCCGCAATGCTTTATTATTGGGTCAACCAAAATAAAATAATTAAATCAATAAATTTTATTAAATAAATAAACAGAATAATTCAAAAATACAGATTGACATCTTAACAATATTATATAACTTAGTCTCCACAGCATCAGCTGGGAGACACAACCCCCTCTAATAAGCACTGCGACGGACAGGAAAAACAATACATTAGGGTGAGCTCGAACGGCGTTGGAACGGGATTCTTCTTCAGACTGGCCCAGGCACCCTGCTGACAGCTCAATATATGGGTAAGTTGCTGCGGCCAGCTACCAATGAACTGACCACCTACAATATTTTGCCTGGTTACAGCACTGCCATAGATCCAGCTGTTTACCAATCACAGCTGATCTTCACCTCCAGCGAATCAGAAAGCAGCATCTGTAAAAACAACATCTGACAGAAAAGTGCAGAAAACTACCTCATGGAAAAAGAGGGAAACACAGATCATAAAATCACCACAGAATGTGGTCCAATGCCACCATAGGATCTTACTTGTTAATGAATCATTGAGAGCCATATTAGGGGATTGTGTCACCATGTTCCCCCTTCAATAAAATGATCAGGGGCCTTAGTCATTCTGAACAAGACTATGTTATTAAGAAAGTCGTGGGTCCCTGGTGTAGGATCCATTAAAGAATACCTGAAGGAAATCTACCATCAAAATCAAGCATGATAAACCAGGGGCACTTACTCATAGATCCACGGACTGTGGTAATCTTATTATATTTGTTATCCATGGCATTACCAGAGCTGCAGCTTCACATGCTATTACACTGTGAGGGAGCACTTCCCCCTCCGACTATGTGAGATTACATCAGGTAGAGGGAAAATGCAGTGGGAGCAGCCTGTGAAGCTACAGCACAGAGGGGCTCTGGTTACGGCCCAGAGCCCTTCTGGCTCGTTAGCATAATTTTAAAAGTTGATTTTACAAGGAAGGATAACAAAGAATACTACAGTCACTGTGTCTGGATCTATGAGTAAGCATCTCTGCTTTATCATGATGGATTTTAATATTAAATTTTCTTTTATGTGACTTTTGGTGGTTGAAAAAAAGGCAGTAATTAAAAGGTCTGGGTTAACACTTTGTGCCGCTGTGTTGTTAACCCCTACTAGTATAGTTGTATTGCATTGCATCTTTCTTGTCTGAGCACTTTGCAGACACTGAGGGACCAGGTATAGACGGCTTTATCCACAGCAAACAAACAATTCCATTAACTCTCCTGAGCCCATTACTCAGGGGCCTTGCCTGCATCTAAAAGTTATTTTCCAGCCTGTGCTGAGGAGATTTCCTTCCGTACTGTGCTTGCAAGAGGTTACTCAGCTGCAGCCTGAATTTCGGATGGTGATTGAGGGCTACAGTTAGTAAAATGAGCCAGAACCACACTTAGGGCCCAGCTGTCGGATGTCCGCTCCTAAGCATAGCTGGGATCACTGTACAGTAATGGCTTTGCTATCTTCCCTCAGTTTACTGTCTGCTTGATATTTATTTCCTCTTTCCAGTGTCATGGATTATGATTCATAATGAATTTCCTGTATTCACACATAGTTGTCAGTGATCTATGGTTATAATCATTCTTTTCACTGGGATATCCATGTAAAATACTAGGTAAAAAAAAACCCTTGTCAGAACTCTCTGAATGGGTTCTTGTTGCAATGTTTTGAGCTTGTCAACCACCAGTGGTGTAACCAGAAGCTGACGGGCCTCAGTGCAAAGTCTGTGCCAGGCCCCGATTATAATGTATGGTTTATAGTAATAGTCTTCTCATATGAGAAAGTGACACCATAACGGCCCCTAAACTTCTTGGGCCCAGATGCGATCGCAACCTCTGCACCCCCTCGAGTTACACCCCTGTCAACCACTCCCACGGCTGCTCTGTTTATGGCTGTGATTGACAGCTTGTAAAGTTTTGTGGCCATGGCTGAGCTGGGTTTATGCTTTGAGGAAGATGAGTGGTTTCAGCTTGCAGCCTAGTCCGTGTCATGTGTGATTTGCATGATGGCCTAACCAATCAGTGGCTGGGGAAGCGTCCAGGAACTCCACATAAACCTGCTGCTGACTAAACTAAGGTGCTGGTTATACTGGTATTCCTGCATTTGTACTTCTTCTGTTATTGCAATATTGTAGTGTACTACAACCCTTGCTACACTTTGCCTTATGATTCTGTACCTCGCTGTCATTTTTGTTTTGACTTCTGTGTGTCTGTTTATCTTTTTAACTCTCTCTGTTTATTAGTCATCTGTTTTGAGCACATTCTCACCATAGGGGAGGTTGACTATTGGTCACCTGGGCTTAGTGCAGGGTCTGGCAAATGGACAGGGACAGAGGTAATGGTTGATTTCAGCGCTTGCACCTTTTTCTATGTTTGCAACCCCTATTAGGCTTTATGACATATATTTTTATTGACCTGCCAAATATTCGGGATCCATCTGGAATCTGTCTAGTAGGCATAACAGAGAAGGAATGAAATTCGGAGTTCAAAGATAAGATCTTTGAGTCATTGTATGTAGTATTGAGGATATTTGTATTTCCCAAAACATACATATTAGGGGAGAAGACAGATCCTCATAACAGAGCTTTTTGTCTATGAGGCAGCCCCTTTAATGGTAAGATTAACTAGTCAATATTGTAAATATAAGCCAGAGGCCATTCAATTTATATAGAACAATATCCCACGTTTTCTATAGTTTCAGGGAAAAAAACCCAAAAAGCTTGTTTTTCCCCACCATATGGCCAAGTGTCTTTCTTTATTGTCCTGTTTGCATCTTCCAGTTTTTAACTGGTTTCTTATATCTTATGTCACAAAGCACTGAGTCTGCCATTCAAAGCAGATAGTCATCCTGCATATCTGGATGAACAAACGGGCAGGTTTAATCCAGTGTAATCCAAATCCTGATTTATGGTTGGATTATATAGATTGGCTTGTTCACAAATAACCCTGTAAACACTTCCCGTCTGATTCATCGAGTAGCCATTTAAGTCATAACAAGTCACAACAACAATTCACACAACTTTTTTTTAGATTTGATCATGTTGGGAGTCAAGTACAATTTAGGTTTTGTAGCGCACAACAGATATAAATATTTCGACTAGCTTTATGGCCTGCACATTCTGTAGGTCAATCCAGCTACAAATTCTTCATTTCTCACTGTCTGTTCTTCTTTGATAGACCGATCTACTTACCCCAGACATTAATTTGTGGTGGACTTTTTTTTATTTTATCAAGTAAATGGGGAATCACAATTCCAGTTTTAGGTGAGATAGCATACAACCAACTTTTCATTTGTAAAAATCAGGGGACATCTAAGTCTAGCTACTGATCCTGGGGTTTGGAAATGGAAGATAATTGTATGCATGCAAGACACACAAACAATTGATCACCGGAGGGCACAGGCATGTCTGTGCTTTTGGCCTGCGCACACTGTATGATGCGGCGGTGGCGCTGCCTGATGACATTATAAAGTGTGCATGGACGCTGTGGGGAGAAGAGGATGCCAGTGCAGGGGGTAGGTATTGAGTATTTTTTAATGCATGATGAGGGGCCCCGTGTCTGAGTGGAGGCTGCTGCCGGACATTTTATTGTGGGGAGGCTGCTGTCGGACATTTTATTGTGGGGAGGCTGCTGCAGGACACTTTATTGTGGGGAGGCTGCTGCTGGACATTTTATTGTGGGGAGGCTGCTGCCAGACATTTTATTGAGTGGAGGCTAGTGTTGGACTTTTTATTGAGAGGAGGGTGCTTCTGGACATTTTATTGAAAGGACGTTGCTGCTGGACTTTTTATTGAGAGGAGGGTTCCGCTGGACATTTTATTGAGAGGAGGGTGCTGTTGGACATTTTATTGAGAGGACGTTACTGCTGGACTTTTTATTGAGAGGAGGGTGCTGCTGGACATTTTATTGAGAGGAGGGTGCTGCTGAACATTTTATTGAGAGCAGAGTGCTGCTGGACATTATATTGCGTGGAGGCTGCTGCCTGACAATTTATTATGGGCAGGCTGCTGCTGGGCAGTATATATGGTAAATCAGTATGGTGCTGTATGTACATGTCTGTGTAGCATATATGTGTATTCTCAAGTGCATTGTACGGGTGGGGGTGGCAGTGTAAGTTTAGTTATATGGGGTTTGATCCATAGGGGCCCACTGGTGTCTTGTTACGCCACTGTCTAGTTTGATATACCATGGTAGTATAGCAATAATGCATTATATTATATTATTTGTATACAGTCTCATTGCATGTACCCTAAAAATGCTGTTAAAGTATTAAGCCCATTGCATTAGTTCTTGGTCTGTAACTTAGAATATGTATGAGGAGATGTAGTGTCCAAACAGTTTTCCAAGATCTAGTAACTACACCTTAATAAGATTACTATTGATTGATTTCTTATGTGTTTCCCTAAATTTACTGACTCAGAAGCCAAGGAAGACTTCTAAGAAGCAAAATAAGAGAACGGCATTGACGTGATACATGTTCCCCACTGCTCAGGAGATACATTTCCAGCCCCAGAAAATAACAGAGCCTGCTTACAATTATAGCCAGAGCTTTGTATATAGATGCCAGAGATGCTCGCGTGTTCTCATTGTTTACCTTATATCTCCATCTCGCTGCCTGGAATAACAAAAAGATACAAACCGTCCAGTGATTTGGAAGGAATGGAGTTGCAGCCTATAATTGGCCAATGGTGTCATTCTCAAGTGTACGATTAAAACCTTCCGATGAATTATATGTCATCAGAAGGACTGGACAAATGACGATGCAATGATTAGGGAGCACTAAAGCTAGAAAGGAAGTAAAAATATAATAATAACAATAATAATTCTTTATTTATATAGCACACAGATTACGCAGTGCTGCACAGATCTTGCCAAATCGGTCCCTGTCCCCAATGGGGCTCACAATCTAATCAACCTACCAGTATTTTTTTGGAGTGTGGGAGGACCTGGTGGAAACCCACGCAAGCACAGAGAGAACATACAAACTCTATATATAGCTGTCTGATTTACTAGTCTTTAGCAAAATTGGAATGATCCTAACACTTTTGCAGAAGTTTGGAGAAGACACTGGGATTCAGTAGTTAGTTACAAGGGATTGGAGATTATGGGGCACATTTACTTTACTTACCTGTTCCCCAACGATCCTGCACTGTGCCGCAATCCGCGAAGATCCTGCATCTGTCGCTTCCCCTATCAGGTCCGCCGGAGTTCACCTTCTTCTTCCCGGTGCATGTAAGTGCTTGGCTTGCAACACAAATTTGAACGTTAAATCCTGCTCTTAATCCGAATCAAATGGCCCGCACCCCGATTTCTGTCGCATGAAAGCCGGCGCAGATGTGCCAAAATTCAATCACGTCTGACAAAAAACCCTTCCAAATGCGGCGCACATTGGAAATCGGCGGATATTCCTACGATAGTGTGGTCCGCGGACCCTTAGTAAATGAGCCCCAATATCGGTTGGGTTTGAGACTGGACCTACTGATCAGCCGCTAGAAGAGATGGCAACATGCAGAAAAGCGTTATGACTTCTTTTAAGTATTCAAACTCTAGTTTACATTAATACATCACCGGAGCGTCTCAGAGCGACCAGTCTTATAATTTATTTACTCCCCTGTAACAATACAAGTCCTGCCTGGTCCCACACGTCAGCTGCTCTTTGTACTGTGGTACTGCGGTACTTGTATCCTGATGGTGGAGTGAATTAATTATAGGACAATTTGCTCTGAGGCTCTCCAGTGACATAACCGGAGCCCCCCAGCCTGATTAGCATAATTTTTATAATCGTGGCATATAAAGTTATAACAAAAGAAGTCCTAGGAGCATAGTAGGACTACTCTACCATCAGTTTAACTAAAGAAACATGTGCCCCAATGCTCCAAAATTGTTATATGATATGGAATTTATTGCACCAGACAAGTCCACGGAGATGGCAAATTCCCTTTTATGACCTTTGTGCTAAAAAACTTTTTTGCAGTCCACTTCGGTGTCACTGAATACATGAAGTTCTTGCGATATTTAGCTTTTGACATTACTGTTCAGCTTCACGGATGGATCTGAACAAAATTGGGATAACTTGTATAGACATTGCAGCTCTGTTACTTTCCCACTGAAAGATACTTTAAAAATCTGTTGAACAGAATACAATGCTCTACCGCAATCCATTGTAGCACCATAGAAATGCTCATAATGGCTTTATGGTAATGACTTTTCTCCAGTCCCCACCACTGATCACTTTGCTTTGGCCTCTTTAGCTAATTCTAGATTGATTTCTTTTCCCGTGCACATAATGTGATAATAGTTTCCTATAATGCAGCTTTGCTCACAGAACAGTTATTTCTCACAATTTGGTTGGACTGATGACATTCAGACATTCAGACAGGGTTATGTGTGTGCTGGATTATGGTTTTCATTATATTATTGTCTATTATTAAGGGGGCGCTGGAAAATAGGTTGTACACAGGAATACAGGAAGTCCAAACATTCCCAAATAACAAGAGGTAGTTGATTTAGTTTCATATTTCCTGTTTCACAACAATTTTTCCTATTTGTCTTTATGCAAATGAGCCTCTCTGTACAACAGGGGTGTGGCCATGGGTTGTACTGCACAATGCTGCTTGTTGATTTGGGAGCAGCTACATTCTCATTAAAGGAAATCTACCATCGAAATCAAGCATGATACACCAAAGGCAACCATCTAAATTAAAATTATGCTACTGACCCAGAATGACTCGGCGGTTGTTACCAGATCACCTTCATGCTGAAGATTCCAAGGCTGTTACACCGTGCTAGGAGCGCTTTGTCCTTTCACTGTGTGAGATGTCGTCAGGCAGAAAGAGGAGGATGTGCTGGGGAAGCAGGGGGATGGTGAGACAGTGTAACAGCCAGTGAATTTGATCTGGTAACATTTTTTCAGTGCCCCCTATTTCACAGACTTTTCCAATATCTTTTTCCTTTTTATACTACGCGAAAAAAAGTGTGTCCAATTCTCACTTCTTGTTCAGGTTCCTGTTGACTCCCTTTACTGTTCATAAAACTTAACGTAGGGTGCGTATAGAGAAATAAATAAATCCGCCACTATGTTTGAGCAAAGATCATTATCAGCACTCTGCTTGATCATCCAGTGTTACGGTGGATTCCCGGCGGTGTGTGTGTAAAGTGTCCGTTCTACATCCTTTAAATGTTTCTGTTTTGTCTTTGCATCCGTTTTTCCCACTTCTGTTATGCTTCCGTTGATCTCCTTTAACATATCAGCAAATAAATTCTGAGGTTTTAACGTTGGTTGGAAAACATGACACCTGGTTCCCCAGCATCGCTGGAAAGAAAAAAAGACATGTCATCAGGTTTTTCTTTTGCGGAATGTTGGTTGTTTGGCAAAAATTTGACCCTCCCACAACTAACTACGGTGAATATTGTGGTACGTACTAGATTAGTAGATTGAAGTATGTAGTTCAATAGGGATTTCTCTCTTTGTGAACTGCAAACTCTGCACAGAAGCTTCGCATAGGGAGCTGAGCAGATGCATCTCAAATCCGGGCAGGAGGAGGACTTATATATCACTTTTTGGCTTATTTTTGCTACTTTTTAGGCGCAAATCTGCACCTGGTCCAGGGCAGGTGCAAAGGAAGGATTTTTTTCATGGACCTGATTTTAACATGTAAATTGGAATTATTTCACGCACTTTAAATGTTTAAAATTTTGCACAGTAACCTGTTTTTTTTAAATTCAGAAATGTTTGCATTTACATTTTTTTAAATGTATTGCTTACTTCTAAGGGTGATGTCACACGTAGCGTTTTAATTGCGCTGCAATTGCATTTTGAAACCTATAACAACAGCTGAGGAGGTGATTTGCCTAATTACATTGCTGTTAATATTTGCGTTTACAAAACGCAATATATAAAAACCCAACGTTAACATATGTGTTTACATTGCGTTTACTATGCGTTTTGTAAATTCAAATGTTAACAGTAATGTAATTAAGGAAATCACCTCTCCTCAGCTGTTTTAATAGGTATCAAAACGCAATGTGTGACCGCACCCTTAACACCATGTGTGACCACAGCCTCATATGTCATCATCTCCCTGGACTAGATTGCTTAAAAATGCAGGACACGGCCTCAAATCCCAAATTAACAGTAGTGTCCTCTCCTGTATATAACCCCCTTACGTGGCTTGTGTCCACTCCTGCATATAACCCTCTCACGTGGCTTGTATCCTCTCCTGCATATAACCCCCTCACGTGGTTTGTGTTAATGTGGATTTGAGACATTTGCACCAAAAAGTCTCAAAAAGAAGCCAAAATTTGCACCTGCCAGGATAGGAAAAACTGAACTTGTATTACAAGTAAAAAGACAGGATCATACATAAGGTGCAAAAAAGAGCCGCCAAATGTCTCTAAAATTCACCTCAGAGAGACCAAACTATGATACATGCATCCAATGCATCTCTATGGATCCCAATTTGCGGACATGTGCATGGAGCTTTACATTAAAATACTAACACATTTATATAAAATAATTTCTGTCCTTTGTTTAAAACAAGGTTAAAGTGAATAATTGCCTTGTCTTCAATTAGCTGTAAGTGAATGTATTTCAATTAACTGGTGATGACATTAATGTACAATAGAAAAATTACAATATTTCTTTATTTTGCAGACCAGAGAATTGGGTGTGATTTGTAAAGCGCTACGGAATTTGATGGCGCTATATAAATCAAGATTATTATTATTATTTGGTCTATTCTTTAAAGAGGACCTGTCAGGGTTATTTGGGACACTAAACCACCACAGTTCCTTATGTCCAGGTGGTTTAATGTCCCAAATCGCCCTTTAGCAAGTCCCTATGGGCGCACTAGTAAAATAAAAAACCTTTATACTTACCTTGTTCCTGCGCAGTCTCACAGTGAAGCCGGAGTACTACACCCCAGATTCATTGCGCATGTGGTTATGGTACTTGTGCAGTGAAGCAGGGGTGTATCGCTTCGGCTCCATTAAGGTACCGAGCAGGAACGGGGAGTGTAAGAGAGAAGTCTGATGCGCCTCAGCGGACTCATCTTTAGGTAAGTATCAGGGGCGTAACTTGAGGGTGCGGTCGCAACCGGCCCAAGAGGCTCAGGGGGCCCATAAGGTATATGAGAAGACTAGTATTATAAACCACAGATTATAGTCGGGGCCTGGTACAGACTTTGCACTGGGTCCCGTCAACTTCAAGTTAAGCCACTGGTAAGTATAAAGTTATTTTTGTTGAGTATGCCACGGAGGGACCTGCTAAAGGGTGATTTGGGACACTACAGAACGGTGGTTAATTTCCCCAGCATTGCATTATCAGCACCAAGCTAAGGGCGTTGTTTTTCACATACATGGTTGAGTGATTTTCATGGATGCATCACTGAGCCGTTGATTTCTATGGTTGTTTTCACATTTCCTTTTATTTTCACTGATCCGTTTTCCGTGGAAAAAGTTTGGAAAACTGTCTGTTGAATTTCACTGGTGTAGATCACGGAGGGCAATAGAAAATTAAGGGTCCACGGAAAAATAACTGATGGCAGGTCAGTTGTTTTTCACTGATGAGACCAGGTGTTATTTTTTTTTTTTAGAAAAAACGGAAGCAAAACATCACAATGGAGACAAAACGCAACAGATGCGCAACAGAAGTGGAGCACACATGCGAATGTGAAACCACCCTTAGGCTACATTCACACACATGTATGGGGGACGTATATACGGCCGACGTATATACGGCCGATATATGTCCCCCATACACTCCTATGGGCTCACGGCCCTGTACGGGAGCGGTACGGTGCAGCACACGTGCGGCACCGTACCGCTCCGTAGCACGGGAAAAGATAGGACATGTCCTATCTTTTCCCGTGATACGGCGCCGTGCGCTGTATCTTCCTATGGAGAGGGGCGGTGGTGAGCAGCGCTACGGTACGGCGGGCATACATCGTGTGCATGTAGCCTTAAACTGATACTTACCCTATTAATTCCTATGTAAGCATTAATAGTATACAGGCAGTCCCCGGGTTACGTACAAGATAGGGTCCGGAGGTTTGTTCTTAAAGGAAACCTACCACTTGTAGTGGCAGGTTTCTGATGGAAATACCGGGCACCACTTATTTTCGTTAGTGTTTTAAACCGTGGTATCGCGGTTTAAAACACTTTTTAAACTTTATAGCCGGCGCAGGCAGGTACGCGCTCAGCGCTTACCATGCGCGCGGCTCTCATTCACTTCCTATGTAGCCGCGCGCACGGTAAGCGCCGAGCGGTTTAAAACACTAACGAAAATAAGCTCCAGCACCAGCTCACCCTGAGCTGGTGCCCGGTATTTCCGTCAGAAACCTGCCACTACAAGTGGTAGGTTTCCTTTAAGAATTTGTATGTAAGTCGAAACTGTATATTATATAACTGTAGATCCGGACAAAAAAAATGTTGTCCCCAGTGACAATTGGAGTTTAAACATTTTTTGCTGTAACGGGACCAAGGATTATCAATAAAACTTCATTACAGGCACATTACAGCTGATTATTGCAGTCTGGGACTATAGTAAAGCATTCAGAAAGTTCACCAGAGGTTGTCTGTAAGTCGGGTTTCCTTAAGTAGGGGACCGCTTGTACTTAGTTATCCAACATAAAATGATGTATAAAATGACATAAAAATTACGTAAAAGTATGTACTTTCTTTTTCTCATGAATACATATCAAGGTGTAGCACGGGAATATTTGTGCTGTGATTTATTTTGTGTAACACTCTAAAAATGCAAGATGGAAATTTTGAACTGAACTCTGCAGCTTTGACAAAATGTGCTACAACTGCATATTTTCTAGTTAGAAGAATGGATACGGAATAAACAAAAAGAACTTGATCCAAGTTTACGACAGGTGTCAGGGATGTGAAGCTGAAATTACTGCATTTATTTCAGAGGAACACAACTGTTTGTTTTGCTGAAACAGCAGCGTAAAAAACTGAGATCTCAGAAGTAGGTTATTCTTAGATCAATAGTCTAGATGAAGATTTAGACACAATTCCTGCTTTGTTAAAGGTGCATGATTATTAAATCTACAAAGTCATGAAGTCTTCGCTGTCGCTGTTATGGGACAGATCGGAACCGGTGCCAGGCTAAGTTGACAGTTCCAACATTTTGGGCTGATTACATTGCTTAAAGGGAACCTGTCACCAGGAGACCCATTTTTAGCACTCCCCCAGTCCCCACAGAGCATAGTACATACACTGCCAAAGTGTTTTTGTATAAAAAATTGGTTTTGTAGAAAAAAAGATATGTTATATTGTACCTTTCATTATCATCTGCTGTGTGACTAGGCAGTTGCCTTTTGGGAGGGGCTGGAAAAGAGCAGTTTCCCCCCCACCCTTGGGGAACAGCTTCTCCATGTGACCTTTTCAAATATATGAAAACACCCATCACTGGGCTTAGCGACGCCCCCTGCTCCTCTACAGCCAATCCCGAGTGTGGGGAGTTATTCATATATTTGAAAAGGTCACATGTTTCCCAAGGGTGGGGGGGAAACTGCTCCTTTCCAGCCCCTCCCCTTTGGCAACTGCCTAGTCACACAGCAGATGCTAATGAAAGGTACAATATAGCATATCTTTTTTTCTGTAAAACCAATTTTTTATACAAAAACACTTTGGAAGTGTATGTACTATGCTCTGTGGGGACTGGGGGAGTGCTAAAAATGGGTCTCCTGGTGACAGGTTCCCTTTAAAGGGGTTCCCCCTAGTGATGTTTACACAATAAATATCATCTTTAACCCCTTATTTTGCAATTTTACTCAGTTTTATTGCTGTTTTAGCTCCTATCACTCTGTGATGGTAACAGTGCGGGCGGGGACTTTTTAAGCAGACAAATTATGATTCCTCTACTGCTTTGAGCTGACAATGTGGTTAGGTTATTAGGGTACAGGTTTATATACAGTTCTGGATCAGAGATGAGAGATGATGAGATCCATGAGGTGCATATTACACATGACTACTATCGCAGCCATAACATTCACCGCACTGCTATAACTCACCTATAACACATACTGTCAGATCTGCTGTCCCTCCCCTGGATCTTATCTGTCTGTAGCTTTACTCTCCTCACGAGGTGCCAGCAGGAAGTCAGTGTGATAGTGATGCGTTGTTCGGCTCTAAGAGCCAGCTCTTGTTCGTGAACAAGGGAGACGGCTCCCCTCAATCGGGTTAAAAGTGGAGTGCGGTGGGGTGATTGACTGGCCTGCGCCTCCCTATTATATATTTAATTGGAAGTCGTTCAGGAGCCTGAAGAGACGGCTCTTCTTAATGAGTGGAGCCTAATTCCCATCACTCCTCTGTGAGTCTGTGTGAGTTCCTCCTGGAATGTAAGGCTGGGGGCTAGAGGCAGAGAACAGAGAGGAGCTTAGTGCAGTGTCAGGCAGAAGAGCAAGATGGCTGCCCCGACACTAAACTCAGAAGATACAGGGTCGGGTCTAGGGGCAACCAAAATTGTGTATAGCAGGACTGATAGAGACAGGTTGGAATTATATCTGTGAAAGGCTGTATTTTTGTTAATAACAGTGAATTAGAGAATGTGTTATTCTGTTATCCTGAGTACATTTAAGAAACTTGTCTTCCTGGGAATTCCCCTTTAAAGGAGTTTTCCCATGAATTACATGGATCAGTGTCTGACTGTTAGGGGCATGACCCCTTTGCCCTCATCATTAAATTCTAATAAAGAGCTGCAAATTCTTTTCCAAAGCAAATGCCCACATTTATTATAAATTTCCCATAGAGATCCGTATTCTAGCCTATATAGAGTGTGTCTATGGGGTCTGCATGAGTGCATATCTAATCTCCAAGTGTGTGTTTAAACAGTTGTGCAGTGAGGATTAACCCCTTTACTTTCAGATTGATGTTTGAATATAATGCTAATATATAGAGCAGGAAGGGTTAACACATTACAACGTAGAAGTAACATTGTAACTAAGGGGCACTTAGAATTTCTTAATGAAGTATATTAGAAAAATGTACACAAAAGTGTTCACAACAGCCTCCACCCCCCCACAATATAAAAAGTTATGCTTCAATGCAGAATATTGGAATTTCCATCTTTCTTCACTCTCTTTGATACTTGCAAAATCAACACTTTGCAACATTGACTCTTCCATGAAATGTGACTCTAACGGAGTGGAAGAAAATGGGAAAGTGAGAAGAGAATAGGTACAGGGCACATAAGGCAAAATTTTGATAGGGATTATGTTGACTGAACTGTGGTAAAAAAGAGTAAACAATGAAGATAGGGAGCGGACAAATTTTGGATCACATGATCAACGAGAAACATGGTGCAGACAATATATTGATATAAGAATGTGTGACTGTCACAATAGGTGACAATAGTGCTAAAAAAGCTTGCAAAGTTCTTTAAATTGTAAAATCCCAGCGGCCTGCCTCCACTAGAGGGAGCCCAAACATGGATTTCCAGTGAAATTTAAAGATTCAAGGGAACCATGGAACAAAAAAATACAGAAAATTATATTCTCACCTCTCTCCGATCTTTCCAAAACTCCCTCGAACCCTGCTGCTGTCCTGCTTCTCATAATCCATAGGGTGAAGAGCCTCATCATCCAATTTCTGGCCACGATTAGGTAACCCCCAGCAATGCTTTTGTTTGTGGAATATCAGGAATAAATATAAACTAGGTGGGACTAAGTTGTTCCATTTTAAAATATTATTGTCCTTTATTTTATTTTTGAATAATGATGTTGTATAATTTTGGACACAAAATGCACAATCCCTTTTAGTGATTGTAATGATAAGCCCTTGCATCTACACTGCCAATTTACCTTTTCTTCTGTGTGTTTGCAGATTATTTTGGGAATTTCTATTTTTATCAGTATTATTACCCAAGCAGCTATTTTGGGTAGATCTGGCCAGATCCAGTGCAGCTTTGGAAGGGTTAGTTCTTGGCTCCGGTGCTTGGTTGTTTAGCATATACAGAAAGAAATGTATGCTGACAGGTCACTGTTGCTGGTTTTATAGATCAAAGTGGTCTCCTGCCCGACATAGACTAAGCAGGACGATATCCAAGGTGAACTATTATGTAGATTTTCCTCTGTGGTTAGCGAAAGTTAAAAGTACACACTATTTGCATCTAAAATCCTTCTCCCGAAAAGGCCAAATGTTTAGTCAGTTCAGTCAAATACATTTGAACATTGTGGATTATTTCCAACGTTAATTGTTTGGTTTCATATCTTAACCCCTTAACGACTTCGCCCTTTTTAGATTTTTCACTTTTCACTCCCCACCTTCAAAAATCTATAACTTTTTTACTTTTCCACATAAAGAGCTGTGTGATGGCGTATTTTTTGCATAACAAATTGCACTTCAAAGTGACGGTATTTAATATTCCCTGCCGTGTACTGGGAATGTTTTTGTCTGTATGATCCAATTATATACTGCCATACTACAGTATGGCAGTATATGTGGATTTTACTCCTCATTCATAACAATGTGCTGATATGAGTTAAAACGAAGTAGCCTCGGGTCTTCGGAAGACCCGTGGCTACCATGGTGACGGATCGCCGCTCCCCGGTGCCTGGATAGGGCACAGATAGAGTTGAAAAACAGGATGGTACATAGACCTATTAGCTATGATTATGGGCCATGTGCTATTCATGCTATGATTAAGGGCCATATGGCCTGGTCCTTTTTTCTTTGGCATGCCAAAACATTTTAAATGGATTTTCAATAAAGAAAGTTTTTAACAATTATTTCCCATAGGGAACTACTACTTATCGGCTGCTGTAACTATTTGCTCATTAATAGTTTTGCCCTTCTTTCTTGATATGTAAAGTGAAGGCTCCTGAATCTTTTACCTCAGCAGCCTGACATTCCTCACCACAAAATAGGGGATGTATATACGGCCAACGTATATACCGCCGATATATGTCTTCCATACATCGCAATGGGCGCACAGCACCCAACGGGCGGCACCATATGGCTCTGTACCCATAGAAAGATAGGACATGTCCTATATGTCTCCGGAATATGGCGCCTTGCGCCATATATTGCTATGGAGAGGGGTTGAGTGGGGCTTACCTCTTCCTCCTCTCCCCGCGCGCCGCCCTGTACCCGCCGTGCTACGGTAAGGCGGGCAACAGCAGTGTGAATGTAGCCTAACTGTCCAAGAACAATTGCCCTGCCAGGACCTTGATCTTATATTCATGAATACTATCATAAGGTCCTGGAGGGCTATTGTTCATGGACAGATAGAGATCAAATGACTATTAGAACTATTAATAGCTGTATATTTATAAATTACCTGCAAAGAACACACAGGGAAGTGGCAGTCCTGAAGATTTATTCACCCAAGGGTAAGATGCAACGTTTCAGCTCCCCACACTTACACACACATTACAAAACACATACGGAAAAGTGGCCAACGCCTTTAAAGGGAGTCTTATCAGATCCCAAATCAGCCTACATGTGAAATTAGTATACTTTGGTACTTTATAAGTCCAGACTACCTTTCCTGTTTCCTAGTGATTTGTCATTTTCAAAAAAAGTGCCATTTTTTATTTCATGTAAATGAGCTGCAGCACATGCAGCGGCCTACTGCTGTGGCCTACCCAATGCTGACTTTATTTGTTTAGTGTTTTGCATGTTTGTTATCCTATAATTCATTTCCCATAAATGTAGCCACGGGCTCTCTTACAAATGAGACAGCAGTCCTTGGATTTGACCACCCTCAGTGGCAGTGAGGCACTGAAATGCCATGGAGCGTCCTGATGCAAGGGCTTTCAGATGCCCCCCCATCTGTATTCTAGAAAGTTTGTATGGTGTATGTTTCCAAAAGCTCTGACATCACTGCTCCCTTGTCACGTGTACACGTGGTCTAAAGTAAAACAAAAACTTTAAAGTCTGTCCCAGTACTGTTACAATTAACACAGTTCTTAATGTGACATTACAGTAAAAAGAAAAATTTTAAAAATAATTTCAATTAGCAATATCCGGTGGGAAGGTGGCACAGTATCTTGTAGTAGTATATACCTTATGTGACTTACCCTGTACATAGAAGAAATGACCCATCGCAGGACATCTTACTGGTGATAGTGTCCTAATTAAACTGCTTGATCGGTCTAGGGCAGTGATGGCAAACCTTTTAGAGACCGAGTGCCCAAACTACAACAAAGACCCGCTTATTTATCGCAAAGTGCCAGCACAGAAATGTAATTTGTGATTTATACTCCCTTCTCTGACACAGTTTTCATTGATACCAGCACCTGAGGACACCAATAAAGCAGAAAATAGTCCCAGGTAGAGCTGTCACTTTAAAATAGCTCTGTGCACAGCAAGTCCTGGGCTGTCTGGGACTGTAGGAAGGTACCTGTAGTCATCTCTGGTGATGGCCTGAGTGCCCACAGAAAGGGCTCCGAGTGCCACCTCTGGCACCAGTGCCATAGGTTAGCCATCACTGGTCTAGGGGTTGGGGGGACTGTTTTTAAGATGTTACCTTGCCTCTTTATTAACGAAATCTGAACTTTGTAAAAGTGGTGGAGGCACTCAGGCTGACAGCATCCAAGCGCCTCTTGGCTTACCCAGACTTTAATTTATGCACGCTCCTGCTGCAAGCCTCCTCCTGCTGTCGGCCGGGAATTAGGAGAGAGCACTTTCCCGCTCTCCCCACGCCCTGCCCTCTGACGTCACTAGCCGTATAGTAATTTCCTAGCCGGGAGAAGGGCGTGCATAAATTAAAGTCTGGGTAAGCCAAGAGGAGTTTGGGCGCCGTCAACCTAAGCACCTCCAGCACTTTTACAAACTTCATATTTTGTTACTAAAGAGGCAAGACAATGGGGGTCATTTACTAAGGGCCCGATTCGCGTTTCCCGACGTGTTACCCGAATATTTCCGATTTGCGCGATTTCCCCTGAATTGCCCCGGGATTTTGGCGCACGCGATCGGATTGTGGCGCATCGGCGCTGGCATGCACGTGACGGAAATCGGGGGGCATGGCCGAAAGAAAACCCGACGGATTCGGAAAAACCGCCGCATTTAAAAAAAAAATCTGTTGCGGTACTTGCACTTACCTTCATTCAGCCCGGCTCGGTGAACTCCGGCGCATTACGATGCTTTTCAGTGCAGCAGCGCCACCTGGTGGACGGCGGAGGAACTACCTTAATGAATACCGGCCGGACCCGAATCCAGCGCAGAGAACGCGCCGCTGGATCGCGAATGGAACGGGTAAGTAAATCTGCCCCAATGTATTAAAAACAGTCCCCCCATCCCCTAGACCGATCGAGCAGTCTAATTAGGACACTACCACCAGTAATCTGGTGATAGATGTCTTTTAAAGGATGTGACAAATAAGTGCTAAAAAGTGGGATAGGTTGACTTTTTGTAGCAGGGTAGTGGACGCATTTTCAATCCAATTACAAGCTGCCCAGTCAACGTGGTGACGAGGTCAGGCTGGACCGGGCAATGGCGTCCCTTCATCCAATACCTCTTCTCATTTGTGAATGAATCTGCATGCTCAATGTCCCCACAATCCTGTATATAATTGTACTAGTGTCTGGTGTATTTTACTTCAATCTCTTTTATGTATTTTTTTTTCTCTCTCTGAAGACAGATGAACAGCTTCACGTGAGCTTCCAGTGATTATAAGTGCTCTCTTTTCCCACTGGGAGCACTTCTACATCAAAAATGATGATATTAGATTTCTTATAAAAATTAATTCAAATCTAAAAAGTACTCACAAAGCCTTTGAATTTAGAAGTAATTGTACAAGTATGGATAAGCAGTCTTTATGTAGACTGTAAGCTCTTGTGCGCAGGACCCTCACTCCTATTGTTATCCATGACTGTTATTATTCGCTAATGTCTTATTTTATTTGTACATGTTCCCCAGAATCTGTAAAGCGCAATGGATATTGATGGCGCTATATAATTAAAAGTTATTATGTATATACCTTTGGATATGTAGTTATCATATTAGTTAATTTTTTTATATTTTTTAAATTTTTTTCATTGTTGGTAGAAGTGCCCTTAGGTATTGTTGAGTTTCCTATGTTCATCCTACAGGTATTACAATTTGTTCTGGTTTGTAAATAATATTTGAACTAAAAGAATTCTAGTTCTTCACTTGTGGTTTGCTACCATTCTTGCCATAGAATTTGCCTTTCGCTTTTTGCTTTGTGTTATATTTTCTGTCAATAAAGCTGTTTGAGTCCACGCTTTCTAGGAGACAAGTGATTTTAAAAATTTTTGGTTGTATTTATTACATTTCTGTACATACAGTCGTATGAAGGCTTGTCTTCTACCGGGCAAACTGTAGTTATTATGAGTAGAATTCTTTTGGACATAGGATTTTCTTTTACAGTGTTTTCTATAAAGAATAAAATACTTTGCTATTTTGAAATCGTAGTTCGGACTTCATAAAACATTTCACGATCAGATTAAAATAGCGAAATGTTGTGCTGCTAGTTGACATTTGGCCACACAAACACAATCACATTCATATTTATAATCCAACCCAGATGAAAACTTCCCATGTGCTTAATTTTGGTATTCCTTGTATCATTGTGTCACCTTTTGTTTCCTTTCTTTTTGTCACTATTAACACTATATCACTATTACCAATAATAATAAGGCAGGTTCCTGTCACACAGTTATAATGAATGAGCTCACAACTCAGCTTCCCCGACTGTATACGTATGGTATTTGACACTACACTAAAGTGTGATATACATTCAGGTGGTGGTCTTCTTTAAGTATAATGTAAAGTACCGTATTTTTCAGACTATAAGGCGCGCCGGATTATAAGGCGCACCATCAATAAATGCCTGCTAAACTGTCTAGGTTCATATATAAGGCGCACCGGATTATAAGGCGCACCTGATTATAAGGATGACTGACCTGCAGGTGGCAGACCTGTGCACAGTTCAAGGCAGCTGTTGTCTGTAAGTACGGTTCATATATAAGGCACACTGGACTATAAAGCGCACCTTCTGAGAAATCAATTTTTGTGCGCCTTATAGTCCCAAAAATACGATAGAGTAACATTGTGATCTTATATAACCCTTATCCTATATGTCCCCTTACCCTAAGTATTATTGAAACTGCCTCTTTATGAATCTAAATGAGCTCAGAAATGTGACCCAGTCTAAAGCCTAAGCCCCGGAGACTGTATTGGAAGAGCTACCGTAGTTAATATGTTTCCTCCAGAAATATTTTCAGGGTTACCATAACAAGAAACCAAAAATGTATATATTTAAGTAAAATATTTCCATACTAAATGTATATTTATGGTAAAATAATGGCATATTGGTACTATTTAAAGAATTTATTCTAATTAATCTTAATCTTAATAATTTATCTTTAGTCTTACACAATTTCTACAAACTGTTAACACAATATTAATGACAGAAGTGACCGTACTAGACAACTGCATAGTGACTACATTACTGTAAAGCAGCTTGGCCAACAAGAAATTAAGAAAAACAAGATATTTTTCCCTGGGGAATTTATAATCTTAGCTAAAAATAGGATGTCAAAGTAAACAAATAGAATTTTCCAGAGACAAATGACTTTCTGACAAAAAATTGTATTCAGAGCTCACAGATGATGGTTTATTTGTCTTCTACGTTATCTCTAGCTCAGATTTTAAGAGTCAACTGAAGCAGTAAGTTTTCATGGGCTGTAAATTTCATTTGTGGTTTTTATTAACGGAAAAGTAAAGTCGATGTAGTAAAGTCAGAGACTGGTTTGGTTTGGGTAGAGGTCAGCTCCAACACTGAAAGTATAGAATATTATATATCACTGATTGATATTGATGAAATTATTTCATCAATATTACTAATTCATATTAACAGTGACTGTATCATTAATTTACTCTATAGTGGGATGATGAGAAGTTTATGTTAAGCTGTTTTAATAAAGTTAATATGTAATAACTAATAATTATACAAAAAGTATTTTCAAAGGATTTGGAGTTGAAGATAAACCTACAAACACCCCTGCCGTGAGTAAAAGAAATCTACTTTTCAGAACAGTTTCTTGGGGCAATGCAACATCTGTGCCGGTTTGGACTTAAGTCCCAACCTTAACCCTTAAGGATGTAGCAAGTTTATAGCTTAAGGCTCCGCCCCATCTTTTGTATTCTGACATACGTCGCTTTATATGGTTATAATTTTTGAACACTGTTACTTTTTAAAGCGATTCTGAAATAGTTTTTTCCTCACATGTTGTACTTCATTTTAGTGGTAATTTTTTTTTTTTTTTACAGCGTTCATCGAGCAGGTTCAATAATTATTTATTTTTATTCTATGGGTTGTTAGGGACTCGTTGATACTATATGTGTGGGGATTGTGTAATAATTTTGACCCTTTTCTCATTGTATGTAATTTCATTTGTTAATGGGGATTTGGGGCATTTTTATTAATTTATTATTATTTTTTATTGAATAACATTTTTTTTTTTTTACTTTTTTTATTTATTTCACTTTGGGACATGAACAAGCAATCATCTGATTGCTTGTTCATGATAATACTCTGCAATACTGATGTATTAGATGCCATCTTAGAGGCACTGCCTGCAGACAGTCCAGGGGTCCCAATACTAGTACGACGCTGAGTGCTAAGGGGTTAAAGTAGATCAACCACCTAAAAAAAAAAAAAGGACAGAAAAACTCACCCCGATCCTCTTCATCTTGATCCCGTGGGATCACCTAGAAAAGAAAGTTATAATTGGCAGCATGAAGTAAGGGACAAAATTCTAGGAGAATGAGAGAGGGAGGTGCGGGGGTGTGCATAATTAGCAACCTGAAGCACCGGACATCTTGTCCCATTCTCCTTGCTGATATATATAACTTTCTGGACCAGAACTGACATCTCATATAAGGTTTGCCTGCCATTTAATCTGTGCTTGCGATAATTCTTATTTGGAGCGTGCTTGAGCTTACCTAGACTTCTGTATTTTGGATTCCTTATTCATTTGCCTGTTTCCTGACCATCCATTAATTCTGTAGTGCATTGTTCACTTGGTACTGACCCACATCTATCAAGTACTCTTCTCTTTTTGTGGTGTCCAGTCTTTGTCTCTGTGTTTGCATTTTGTCACAGGAAGGGAATATCCACCAGTTGTCACCTACTGCTTAGGGTAGGTTGAACAATTAGGTAGGCATAGCTGGGAAGTAGATTTAGTCTGTCCTCTTAGTCCATTTTAGCCATTTCCTCACTACATCACAAGTTATAATTCATGGGGATTTGACTAAAATAATAGAATATATTGGTATGTAAGGATTTTCTATTGGTATGTAAGGATTTGCCACTCAGGGCAGAAGGGTCCATTCCTTTCCATGATCTTGGGACCTTTGTGAATTCAGTTGCCTATGCAATACAGCACAATACGGTTTGTGTCACCTATTAACAAGTTAATAGGACAAACCAGGTAAGAGCTATACCTCTTCATGCTCCTTAGCAGGTGTAAGGTCTCCCTCTAATGTATTTATGTTATTCAGTATTATGTGTGATACATGTAGGTCCTGAATTAGACATAGGAGCACATTTACTTACCCGTCCCGTTGACACTGCCCATCCGGAATGTCCAACGATGATTTGGAGCTGCCGCGATTCACTAAGATTGTGCGTCCAATTTCCTGCATATGCCACTTCCCCTGCTGAGGTCCGCCGGAGTTCACTTTCTTCTTCCCGTTGTATGTGAGTGCTGATCTTGCGACACAATTTGGTTTTTAAATTCCACGGTGTGTCCAAATCAGTCGGGTTGTCCGACGTCCACGTCCCCCAATTTGTGTAGCATGCAAGCCAGCTCTAATGCGCCACAAAATCGCGAAACCCGACGGAAATGTGTCCGACGGACCCTTAATAAATGTGCTCCATAATTCAATATTTCATTTTTGTTTACAGCAATAATATTGTTAATGATAATAAATCTTTATTTAAATAGCACCATCATATTGTGCAGAGCATTATAGATCTTGAGGCTCATAAACAGACAATATGAGACATTACAGAGCAATAACATGGGCAGATAAAACAATATGGAGGGCCTTTATTTAGTAAAAATCTGTCTAAAAAAATATATTTTTCCCCTGCAGTAGGATAAAGGATCTTTAAGTTGGCAACATTTAGAAAAGTAGGAATACTGCATTATGTATTCACATGGTCCATATACTTTGATAGCTACTTTGACATTTAGGTTGGGGGTTTGAGGAACCCAATTGTTTACCGAAGTGAGAAATTGAGACAAGTTTCTTACAGAGTTTTTTAAGTTGTCAAAGTTGGGATTATCCTTTGAGAAGGAATTCTCACATTTCAATATAAAACAGACTTCCTTTCACAAACCACATTTGTCTTTTTTGCTTGGCTTGTCAGCAGCATTTCACAGCTGGGTGTCTTTATAGCAATGAAAAAACCTTGAAAGATACACGAATAGTAGTTTTAGGACAATTAAATCATGGAAAATTTAAAGCAAGGTTGTACAATTGGCAGCCTTACACTCACATGTCCTTCCCAATGATTGTGTTTGTCATCCACCCTAGGACTAATCCTAATCCTTTATAGTATCAGGATAAAAAAATGTCATAAACTATATACAGTCAAATCATTAAAGTTGGGAATCTGTGATGTCAGAATTGGAGTCTGATCACAACCTTGATGATAATTGTAATTGTCATGTTAATTATCGCTCAAGAAATCCCTAGTTCCCACACGACTTTAATGTTGTCTTCTTGGGAATTCTGAAAGTTCTTATGGATTTGCTTTCACAAAGTTGAATTGTATTGGATGAGATGAAAACTCCTCTTTGACATGATGTCCCTTGATGCATATTTCTCTTGCTATGAATTATAGTTGACTTGAATTTGTATTCCAAGAATTTCATCAAACTTGCATGTTTATATGTTTTGTACTTTCTCAGTATTTTACTTCTATTTTTGAGTAAAATTCAGTTTCTTAACCTGGAGGCGCTCGGGGTAGTGATAGAAATAAACAATTACAGTGCTACATGTTAAAACTTACTGTAGTTATTGGAGGCATCTGCTGTATAGAGCCAACATATACTATTTATTTACATTGCCAAAACATTTGGCCTCAGGATCAGTTTCAGACAAAAGTTAAAGGGGTTGTCCACATTCAACAAATATTTTATATTGTTTGTGTAAGTTAAAGTTTTCCAATTTCCAATTTCCAATTTTCCAATATACATTCTGTATAAATTCCTCATGGTTTTCTAGATCTCTGCTTGCTGTGCTGCTATAGAAAGCTTCTATATTTACCGTCAGTGGATTGAAATCTGCCCATGGTCTTGTGATGGACATGCAGGTGATGGACACACTTTCTATAGCAGGACAGCAAGCAGAGGTCTAGAGAACATTAGGAATTATTGGAAAATTGCAGAACTTTTCATTATATCAATCCATATCAATTATTTGCTGAAAGTGGAAAACCCCTTTTATTCATTGTGGGACATTGTGACTACTGTGATCATATACTGAGGATTGTTTAGACTGAAGTGGGGAATTTAAGGAGACCCCTGGTCTTCACCTGTAACCACATCTCCCAACTTTTCAGATGGACAAAGAGGAACATAAGGCACCATTTTCCCAGCCCCTTACTCCACTCTCTAGTAATCCGACACAGTATAATGTTCACTTACTCTCTTCTCTATTGGCTCCCTTATGCAGTTGAAGTTTGCATATACTATAAAAAAGACACATATGGATGTTTTTATCACTACTTGACACAAAATCAGAATACTGTATGTACTCGAGTATAAGCCGACCCGAGTATAACCCAGGACCCCTAATTTTACCACCAAAAACTGGGAAAACCTATTGACTCAAGTATAACCCGAGGGTGGGAAATGCATTGGTCACAGCCTCCCTCCCCCCACCCTCGTTATATAGCCAGCAAGCTACTGTAACAGCCTGCAGGGCGCGGCTGCCGGCAAGCGCATACAATGACGCGGCCACTGCGGACGTCATAGTATGCGCCGGCCGGGAGATAACATGGCCGCGTCCTGCAAGCTGTTACAGAAGACGGAAGAAAGAAGAGGAGCCGCGCCAGCATTGGGGAGCCGTCGTACGCATCGGGCCGCCAGAGGGTGAGTATATAAGTTTATTATTTCTATAGACTCGTATATAAGCCAAGGTGAGGTTTTTCAGCACATTTGGCGGTAACTAGAGATGAGCGAACACTAAAATGCTCGGGTACTCGTTATTCGAGACGAACTTTTCCCGATGCTCGAGTGCTCGTCTCGAATAACGAACCCCATTGAAGTCAATGGGAGACTCGAGCATTTTTCAAGGGGACCAAGGCTCTGCACAGGGAAGCTTGGCCAAACACCTGGGAACCTCAGAAAAGGATGGAAACACCACGGAAATGGACAGGAAACAGCAGGGGCAGCATGCATGGATGCCTCTGAGGCTGCATAATCGCACCATTATGCCAAAATTATGGGCAACAGCATGGCCATGACAGAGTGACAGAATGAAGCTAGATAGCATCTAAAACATCCAATAATTGACCCTGACACTATAGGGGACGGCATGCAGAGGCAGCGGCAGCAGGCTAGAGAGTGTCATGGCGACATACCCTAAATGGACTCAGGCTTCAAACCAATGGGTGGCAGAGAGGAACCAAAGGAGGTGAGCAAGAAGCGCTCAAATAATATCGGTACATGATAAAAGTTTGCCAGTATATTTTGTGGATTACACAGCAGGGTGGCGACAAAGTTAACATGGAAGCCATGAAAACAACCCAAAATTCTGCCTGACACAGCTCGTTTGATAAGGGGACCATGTATGGAGGCAGTGAACTAGTAGTAGATTAAAGGTGCTGCAGTTAAAACTATGTTAGTTGGATCTTGGCATGGAGCTGGCGCTCCGCTGCCAGGCGAGCTTTCGCCAATCCAAGCCCCTGTCTATAGGCTACTCCCCAAACAGCACTTCTAAGAACCTTTTGTATAAGATCAAGTGTAGTAGCGTTCTTATAAGTTTAGGATATGGCGGGTGAGGGGAATGTAAACAGATGCGCAAGAAGCGCTGAAATAATATCCCTAAATGGTAAAAGTTTGCAAGTATATTTTGGGGATTACACAGCAGGGTGGCGACAAAGTTAACAACTTTGATGTGGAATGCCCTGTAATAGCTCTTGGGCGGTGTGCCTTTTATCGCCTAGGCTCAGCAGTTTCAGCACCGCCTGCTGTCGCTTAGCGACGGCACTGCTGCTGTGCCTAGAGCTACCGACTGATGGCGCCATGCCCACGGATGGTAATTCGGAGGAGGAGGAGGTGGAGGAGGGGTGGGAGGAGGTATAGTAGGCCTTTGAGACCTGGACCGAGGTAGGCCCCGCAATTCTCTGCGTCGGCAGTATATGACCAGCCCCAGGGTCAGACTCGGTCCCAGCCTGCACCAAGTTAAGTGTAGTAGCGTTCTTATAAGTTTGGGATATGGCGGGTGAGGGGAATGTAAACAGATGCGCAAGAAGCGCATGATGCGCATGGAGCTGGCGTTCCGCTGCCAGGCGAGCTTTCGCCAATCCAAGCCCCTGTCTCTAGGCTACTCCCCAAACAGCACTTCTAAGAACCTTTTGTATAAGATCAAGTGTAGTAGCGTTCTTATAAGTTTAGGATATGCCGGGTGAGGGGAATGTAAACAGATGCGCAAGAAGCGCTGAAATAATATCCCTAAATGGTAAAAGTTTGCCAGTATATTTTGTGGATAACACAGCAGGGTGGCGACAAAGTTAACAACTTTGATGTGGAATCCATGAAAACAACCCAAATTTCTGCCTGACACACCTCGTTTGATAAAGGGACGATGTATGGAGGCAGCTATATGGACGACTTTTGGAGGTAGCAATGGAGACAACGTGTGGAGGCTGCTATGGAGACAATTTAATTTGGATAGTGCCTGTATGTGGCAGTCCCAAACATTTTTCAAACCAGAGGAGCAGGTAGGTGGCCCTCCAGTAAAATGGGATAGATTGAGTGCCTGTATGTGGCAGTCCCAAAAATGTTTCAAACCAGAGGAGCAGGTAGGTGGCCCTCCAGTAAAATGGAATAGATTGAGTGCCTGTATGTGGCAGTCCCAAAAATTGTTCAAACCAGAGGAGCAGGTAGGTGGCCCTGCAGTAAAATGGAATAGATTGAGTGCCTGTATGTGGCAGTCCCAAAAATTGTTCAAACCAGAGGAGCAGGTAGGTGGCCCTGCAGTAAAATGGAATAGATTGAGTGCCTGTATGTGGCAGTCCCAAAAATGTTTCAAACCAGAGGAGCAGGTAGGTGGCCCTCCAGTAAAATGGAATAGATTGAGTGCCTGTATGTGGCAGTCCCAAAAATTGTTCAAACCAGAGGAGCAGGTAGGTGGCCCTGCAGTAAAATGGAATAGATTGAGTGCCTGTATGTGGCAGTCCCAAAAATTTTTTAAAACAGAGGACCGGGTAGGTGGCCCTCCAGAAAAATGGAATAGATTGAGTGCCTGTATGTGGCACTCACAAAAATTGTTTCAAACAGAGGACCGGGTAGGTGGCCCTCCAGAAAAATTAAATGCATGAAGTACTATAGCAAGAGCCAGTGGGCCCTGTCAAAAAATAGCCATTTTCCTCTGCTTTACTGTACAAAGAGGAGGAGAAGGAGGAAAATGAGGAGGAGGAGGAGGAGTGGATCAATTATTCAGGTTGAGCTTCCTTCACCTGGTGGAGATTGGAAATTCTGAGAAATCCAGCCTTTATTCATTTTAATAAGCGTCAGCCTGTCAGCGCTGTCAGTCGACAGGCGTGTACGCTTATCGGTGATGATGCCACCAGCTGCACTGAAAACCCGCTCGGACAAGACGCTAGCGGCAGGGCAGGCAAGAACCTCCAAGGCGTACAGCGCCAGTTCGTGCCACATGTCCAGCTTTGAAACCCAGTAGTTGTAGGGAGCTGTGTGATCATTTAGGACGATGGTATGGTCAGCTACGTACTCCCTCACCATCTTTCTGTAAAGATCAGCCCTACTCTGCCGAGACTGGGGACAGGTGACAGTGTCTTGCTGGGGTGACATAAAGCTGGCAAAAGCCTTGTAAAGCGTACCCTTGCCAGTGCTGGACAAGCTGCCTGCTCGCCTACTCTCCCTCGCTACTTGTCCCGCAGAACTACGCACTCTGCCACTAGCGCTGTCAGAAGGGAAATACTGTTTCAGCTTGTGCACCAGGGCCTGCTGGTATTCATGCATTCTCACACTCCTTTCCTCTCCAGGGATGAGAGTGGGAAGATTTTGCTTGTACCGTGGGTCCAGGAGAGTGAACACCCAGTAATCGGTGCTGGAATAAATTCTTTGAACGCGAGGGTCACGGGATAGGCAGCCTAGCATGAAATCTGCCATATGCGCCAGAGTACCAACGCGTAAGAATTCACTCCCCTCACTGGCCTGACTGTCCATTTCCTCCTCCTCCAACTCCTCCAACTCCTCTTCTTCTGCCCATACACGCTGAACAGTGAAGGACTCAACAATGGTCCCCTCTTGTGTCTCGCCAACATTCTCCTCCTCTTCCTCCTCATCCTCCTCCACCTCCACCTCCTCCGATATGCGCTGAGAAACAGACCTCAGGGTGCTTTGGCTATCAACAAGGGAATATTCTTCCCCCGTCTCTTGTGACGAGCGCAAAGCTTCCGACTTCATGCTGACCAGAGAGTTTTTCAACAGGCCAAGCAGCGGGATGGTGAGGCTGATGATGGCGGCATCGCCACTGACCATCTGTGTTGACTCCTCAAAGTTACTCAGCACCTGACAGATATCAGACATCCACGTCCACTCCTCATTGTAGACTTGAGGAAGCTGACTGACCTGACTACCAGTTCTGGTGGAAGTTGACATCTGGCAGTCTACAATCGCTCTGCGCTGCTGGTAAACTCTGGATAACATGGTCAGTGTTGAATTCCACCTCGTGGGCACGTCGCACAACAGTCGGTGAGCGGGCAGTTGGAGGCGGCGCTGCGCTGCCCTGAGAGTGGCAGCATCTGGGCTGGACTTCCTGAAATGCGCACAGATGCGGCGCACCTTCGTGAGCAAATCAGACAGATTGGGGTATGTCTTGAGGAAACGCTGCACTATCAGATTTAACACATGGGCCAGGCATGGCACATGTGTCAGTCTGCCGAGTTGCAGAGCCGCCACCAGGTTACGGCCGTTGTCACACACAACCATTCCCGGCTTGAGGTTCAGCGGTGCCAGCCACAGATCAGTCTGCGCCGTGATGCCCTGTAATAGCTCTTGGGCGGTGTGCCTTTTGTCGCCTAGGCTCAGCAGTTTGAGCACCGCCTGCTGTCGCTTAGCGACGGCACTGCTGCTGTGCCTAGAGCTACCGACTGATGGCGCCGTGCCCACGGATGGTAGTTCGGAGGAGGAGGTGGAGGAGGGGTGGGAGGAGGAGGAGGCATAGTAGGCCTGAAACACCTGGACCGAGGTAGGCCCCGCAATCCTCGGCGTCGGCAGTATATGAGCAGCCCCAGGGTCAGACTCGGTCCCAGCCTCCACCAAGTTAACCCAATGTGCCGTCAGCGATATATAGTGGCCCTGCCCGGCAGCACTCGTCCACGTGTCCGTGGTCAGGTGGACCTTGTCAGAAACGGCGTTGGTCAGGGCACGGATGATGTTGTCTGACACGTGCTGGTGCAGGGCTGGGACGGCACATCGGGAAAAGTAGTGGCGGCTGGGGACCGAATACCGAGGGGCGGCCGCCGCCATGAGGTTGCGAAAGGCCTCGGTCTCTACTAGCCTATAGGGCAGCATCTCCAGGCTAAGCAATCTGGAGATGTGCACATTAAGGGCTTGGGCGTGCGGGTGGGTTGCACTATATTTGCGTTTCCGCTCCAGCGTCTGGGGTATGGAGAGCTGAACGCTGGTGGATGCTGTGGAGGATCGTGGAGGCGACGATGGGGTTTTTGTGCCAGGGTCCTGGGCAGGGGGCTGACTAGCAGCTGACACAGGGGAAGGAGCAGTGGTGTGCACGGCCGGAGGTGAACGGGCTTGTTGCCACTGAGTGGGGTGCTTAGCATTCATATGCCTGCGCATACTGGTGGTAGTTAAGCTAGTAGTGGTGGAACCCCTGCTGAGCCTGGTTTGGCAAATGTTGCACACCACAGTCCGTCGGTCATCCGGTGTTTCCTTAAAGAACCTCCACACTTCTGAAGATCTAGCCCTCGCCGCAAGAGCCCTCACCACGGGAGCTTCACTAGTTGACAGTGGCGCTGATGCACCAGCTCTGGCCCTGCCTCTCCGTCTGGCCCCACCACTGCCTCTTCCAACCTGTTCAGGTCGAGGACTCTCCTCCGTCTCAGAAGCACTGTGTTCACCCGGCCTCTCAACCCAGCTTGGGTCTGTCACCTCATCATCCTCCGATCCCTCAGTCTGCTCCCCCCTCGGACTTCCTGCCCTGACAACAACTTCCCCACTGTCTGACAACCGTGTCTCCTCATCGTCGGACACCTCTTTACACACTTCCACTACGTCAAGAAGGTCATCATCACCCACAGACTGTGACTGGTGGAAAACCTGGGCATCGGAAAATTGCTCAGCAGCAACCGGACAAGTGGTTTGTGACTGTGGGAAGGGTCCAGAAAACAGTTCCTCAGAGTATGCCGGTTCAAATGCCAAATTTTCCTGGGAGGGGGCAGACTGGGGGGGAGGAGGCTGAGGTGCAGGAGCTGGAGGAGTGGGGATTTCGGTGACATGGGTGGACTGCGTGGAAGACTGACTGGTGGTGGACAAATTGCTCGAAGCATTGTCAGCAATCCACGACATCACCTGTTCGCACTGTTCTGGCCTCAACAGTGCTCTACCACGAGTCCCAGTAACTTCAGACATGAACCTAGGGAGTGTAGCTCTGCGGCATTCCCCTGCTCCCTCATCAGCAGGTGGTGTCTCACCCCGCCCAGGACCACGGCCTCTGACCCCTGCAGTAGTTGGACGCCCACGTCCCCGCCCTCGTCCTCTACCCCTAGCCCTCGGGTTAAACATTTTTAAAATGAGAGTTATAACTTTTTTTTTTTTTTTACTTCTTTTTGTTTTTTTTGGTGTTTTTTTGTGTTTTTTTTTTTTTTGTGTTTTTTGTTTTTTTTTGAGTTTTTAAAACCAAACAATCCTATCCTATTGCTATGGCTATTTTCTAGCCAAGTATCAAAGGAAGCACACTACTATGCCAGATGAGATGACACTGAGTTATTGCCTAATAGAAATCCAACCCCTACTGAATTTTGCCACTTCGGCCTTTGCTATGGATATGTGCGCCACTAAGCGCAGAACACAGCGGTCGCAAGTCTCACTACAAATTGCTCAGAATTGGCAAGTACATGCACTGCAGAAACTACAGCCACCAGCAGATCAACCAGAAATCAAATATATAGAACGCTACTGTAGGCTTCAAGAAGCTGTTTGTATTCTCCTATGGCTATTTTCTAGCCAAGTATCAAAGGAAGCACACTACTATGCCAGATGAGATGACACTGAGTTATTGCCTAATAGAAATCCAACCCCTACTGAATTTTGCCACTTCGGCCTTTGCTATGGATATGTGCGCCACTAAGCGCAGAACACAGCGGTCGCAAGTCTCACTACAAATTGCTCAGAATTGGCAAGTACATGCACTGCAGAAACTACAGCCACCAGCAGATCAACCAGAAATCAAATATATAGAACGCTACTGTAGGCTTCAAGAAGCTGTTTGTATTCTCCTATGGCTATTTTCTAGCCAAGTATCAAAGGAAGCACAGTACTATGCCAGATGAGATGACACTGAGTTATTGCCTAATAGAAATCCAACCCCTACTGAATTTTGCCACTTCGGCCTTTGCTATGGATATGTGCGCCACTAAGCGCAGAACACAGCGGTCGCAAGTCTCACTACAAATTGCTCAGAATTGGCAAGTACATGCACTGCAGAAACTACAGCCACCAGCAGATCAACCAGAAATCAAATATATAGAACGCTACTGTAGGCTTCAAGAAGCTGTTTGTATTCTCCTATGGCTATTTTCTAGCCAAGTATCAAAGGAAGCACACTACTATGCCAGATGAGATGACACTGAGTTATTGCCTAATAGAAATCCAACCCCTACTGAATTTTGCCACTTCGGCCTTTGCTATGGATATGTGTGCCACTAAGAGCTAAACACAACGGTAGCAAGTCCCCCTGCTAATTCCTCACAAAATGGTAAAAGATGCAAATTAAAATAAAAAAAGTAGAACGTTATTGTAGCCCTAAGAAGGGCTGTTGGGTTCTTTGAGAATCACTCCTGCCTAACAGTAAGCTAATAGAACACCCTAACGCTTTCCCTGACCAGCAGCAGCTCTCTCCCTAGCGGCATCCAGAGACAGAATGATCCGAGCAGCGCGGCCAGCGGCTAGTCTATCCCAGGGTCACCTAATCTGGCCAGCCAACCACTGCTATCGACGTGTAAGGGTACCACGTCATGCTGGGTGGAGTGCAGAGTCTCCTGGCTTGTGATTGGCTCTGTTTCTGGCCGCCAAAAAGCAAAACGGCGGGAGCTGCCATTTTCTCGAGCGGGCGAAGTATTCGTCCGAGTAACGAGCAGTTTCGAGTACCCTAATGCTCGACCGAGCATCAAGCTCGGACGAGCATGTTCGCTCATCTCTAGCGGTAACCTTTTATTTTCTAAAAGACATAAAGACCTAGGGGAATATTTATCAAGCTGCCTTAGAGTATAGTTGCCCATGTCAACCAAGTATAGCCCCCCCCCCTTTAAAATATTCATGAGCACTGGTAAAATGAAACCTGAGCTGTAATTGGTTGCCATGGGCAACTAAGCACATTCTTACTCTTAGGCAGCTTGATAAATATCCCCCTATGTCTTTATGTCTTTTAGAAAATAAAAGGTTACCGCTCTTGGGGCACATTTACTTACCCGGTCTAGTCGCGATCCAGCGGCGGGTTCTCCGACGCTGATTCGGGTCCAGCCGGGATTCACTAAGGTCCGTGCATCGAGGTCCGCTGAAGTTCACCAGAGTTCACTTTCTATTTCTTGGTGCAGGTAAGTGCGTGTCAAGCGACCCTTTTTTCTTTTTTTTTTAAATACTGCGGTTTTTCCGAAACCGTCGGGTTTTCTGAGGCCACGCCGCCGATTTCCGTCGCAAGCAACCCAGCGAGATTGCGGCGAAATCCGTTTGCGTGCGCCAAAATCCTGGCGGAAATTGTCGGGACACCCGTCGTAATCACGCGATTATTCAACATTTTGTACATGGTGACAGGTCCTCTTGAGAAAATGTCTCTATTTTTTACATTGCATGTAGTAACACCATAAAACTTATAATCCAGATGGACAGCCCCTTTAAGACCTAGTAGTACTACATGAAAATCTCAGATGACAATCTATATGCCTGAGATTGTCAGGTGGGTCTGGTAAGTTGTCTCTTGCAGCAGATATTTTAGCACTTTTCATAAATTCTAGAGATATAACTTTGGTGACTTTCTCCAGCATAGAATTAAAAGTCATGTTTTTTTTTTAGAAACTCATTTACAATGCAGTCCCAGACCCGGTTACCATTACAGAGAAGCCACTGAATTGCAAATTCTGACTGACTGCTTGGCTGGATTATGGAGCAAGAAAGCGGGGGGTCACTGACCTTGTTTTATTGGCTGTAAGCCATCAGCTATGAACTCAGGAAGGCCCCCAAATTCCCACACCTAGCGGAGTTCAGCTTTCTATACACAAGCAATGCGCTGCACCCAGGCTTTTATTTTTACTACTGTAGACGTTCCTCTGATTGAGGAACATGGCACGGGGTATTCATGCATTGTAGTAAACTTCCATTGCTACTGCTAGGAGCTGCCGGAATGCGAGTATTCACCCCAGTGTTATATCTATGTCTAGATTATAGCTTGTATCTGTAAAGTGAGATAATATTTGCCGGATTGAAATAGAAATCAGATGAGATTCCTGGCAATCTATGAATGGATTGTCATTATTGTACTGGATATTTCAAGTAAAGGTATATTCTCAGGCTGATCCCAATCAATATTTGTGGAGACCCGTAGGCAAAATATTCAATTGAGGTCTAAATCCTTATATATACTGTATAATGTACTTCTATTTATGTCGTGATGATTCTTAGTGTGTTCTATCGTACTGGAAAATTTACATTTATCTACAAGACAGATGAAATCTAGGAGCCTAAAATCAGAGACCAACTCAAACTCTTTGCGTCCTTTAATAGTTGCTTGATTTGTGCCCATTCATTCTAGGACCCTATAGCAGTGATGGCGAACCTTTTTGAGCCTCAGTGCCCAAACTTCAACCAAAAGCCACTTATTTATTGCAAAGTGCCAGCGTAGCAATTTAAGAAGTAATGCATTTCTCCTTGTTCTTTGACAACTTTCAATCCTTCAGCCTCCCAAGGACACCAACGCAGTTGAAAGGAGGAGGGCAAATTCGCCAATCATTGTAGGGAGATTCTGCAGGAAGATTCTGTGAGTTCTGTCTATTGAACTTCATGCTGGGGTGATGGCCTGGGTGCCCACAGAAAGGGCTCAGAGTGCCGCCTCTGGCACCAGTGCCATAGGTTCGCCACCACTGCCCTATAGCAATCTGATCCATCAATGTTGAACGCCAAATATGTTAATGAGAGTCTGACCCATAAACTAAGAAAACTTACGCATAGATACAGGCACCATGACTGGTAATCTTATATTTGTTATCCTTCCTTCTAAAATCAGCTTTTAAAATTATGCTAATGAGCCTGAAGGGCACTTGTGGGTGTTTCCAGAGCCCCTCAGTGATGTCATTTCACTGGTTGTTACAATGAGCAGAGCTGGTCTATACCCTGCACTAGATTAGGGAGGAGAGAGCAAGGGGAGGGGGACATGTTCTGATTATTGTAAACAGCCTGTCAGGGTTCGGGGTCAGTGAACCCCCTGGACCACCGTGGGAGATGGCACTAGCCGACACCTGGGACCAGAGTCTAAGTAGCACCTGGTCTTCACCAGTGCCCGCCGTAAAGCAGGATGGACTTGCTGCAGCAGGGTAACACCAGGTCGTTCCACAGGCGTGGCTAGCCCATGGTGGCATCCGAGGTTGCGGTACAGAATCGGCATTCAGGCACACGGTCGGATACAGGCAGGTAGTCAGGGCAGGTGGCAGGGATGCAGATGTGAGAGTTCAGGTCCGAAGTCACAACAGGAGTTCAAGGCAGATGGGAATGGGAACACAGGAACACGGGAACAGTGCAGGGAGACTTTCACTAAGGAAAGGTAGCTCAAAGATCCAACGGGAAATCATGGGAACAGCCGGCCTTTATGGAAACCTGGAAGTGCCAGCACCAATCAGCGGTGTGCTGGCCCCTTTGAGTGCCGGGGGGCACGCTCATCCTTGGGAGCAGGGATGCGCCCATGGCCTAGCCTGGACGGGAGAGGTAAGTACAGGCCGGGGGGAGCGGCACCACAGAGAGGGGCATGGGTGTGCCCCAATCCGTGACATGAATCACGGGGGCACCCATGACACAGCCTGTAAATCTGAGGGGCTCTCTAAACACCCACTAGAGCCCCTCAGGTTTATAAGCAAATTTTTAAAAGTTTACCTTGGAGGGAAGGAGGCCATGGATAACAAATATAAGACAATTACCACAGTCACAGTACCTGATTTCCTTTTAAGGTTGGAGTTGTTGGAGGTGCTGAGTGTTCCTGTTTCAAGGAGGTGACATCTCCTGGCATGTTCATGATTTGCTATTTCTTGTCGTGTTTTTAGGTTCTATTCAGACCTCTTCTCACTTTCATGTATTTCTGAATGTTAACTAGTCTATGGGTCTGATGACACTAGTTCTCTCTTCACAATGCAAGTTTTACTATATGTGTGCTTAGATTTATCTTAAATCCGAAGAGAATCTGAAAGTGAGTAGTGAACTGAATCCTAAAAAAGAATAATTCTAAATTGTTATTCTAAGGAGTTAATTTTTCTCATTTCATCCCTTAAGTCCACATCTTCATACATAACAATGGTAAATGTCACGGATGACTACAGATTGATGGGGTTGGAAATGGGGCGCAGGTGCTAAAGTTTTAAAATTCTTTATCAGTGACAATGTAGACGCGTATTCAGACAGGTTAATAGCTTTCCCTTCCTGCATTTATCACCGTCTCCTATGTCGAGGGTCAGCGCGGTGGGGAGAACGTATAAGATGTCAGTCTGTGCACATTCCTCTGCACAATAATGTAATAATAATTCTTCATGATCAGATGTCAGTGTGTCAGCAATGGATCAGGGTAACATCGCCATAGCAGTATTTGTGATGGGTTCCTCCTATGTGGAGTGTGGCGTCTTGGGAACGCATACTGCTGCGCTGTTAGGATGTGATCTGGAAAGATTTCCTCTTATTAAGGAAGCTTTCAGCTTGAGGAGTGTATTTGCAGATGTCACTGCAATCTTCCTTCGGTTCTATGAGAATTTCTTGTATTATATTTTCCATCTACTGATATAATAAAAGAAAATACGGTCAGAAATTAAACCAGCGTGTGATTGTGCCACTCAGAATGCCAATGAGCAGAATATGGCAGGACCTTTATGCTGCGCCCCGCACTGAGCGTCTGACAACTCTCTAGAGTTCATGTAATCGAAAACCTCCAGGCTACCTCGCAGCTCTCCAGAACTACAAGCACGAAAGACTGATGCCTCTGAATTGCAAGGGACAGTGTGTACCCAAGATGTGACAATAGGTATCTCCCTGCTATTGACTCTTTGCATTCTATTCTGCATTTATTCTGCCTGGAAAAACTGAAAATTATCATTTAAAAGGCATTATCATGATATGTGGAGTCCAAGTGCTGTAAAATATGTGTACTGTACTATCAGATACATTACAAGTGTAATTACATTATCAGGGGCGTAACTAGGAGTGGCAGGGCCCCATAGCAGCCTTCGGCATGGGGCCCCCCTTCCCACTTGAAAATTATACATATTTGTATACTCACACATGCAAGTTACAATCACACATTTGTACACTAATGCACATATGCTCATATAGAGCATATACACACACATATAGTGATATTTATAAACACACAGCATACATACGCACATACAGTATATGCAGACACCATACAACGTATACACATACAACATATACACATCACATTATATACATATTATGATGTACAAAGTGCAGCATAATATGTATATAATGGTACACACTCTTTAGTGTGTCAGGTCGGACGCTGGGGCCCCCTGACACTGTGGGCCCCATAGCGGTTGCTATAGCTGCTACCACTGTAGTTGCGCCCCGGTATCTAGCAAGAGATCCAGGCTGTGTGTGACTGACTTGCTACAGAGAGATCAACTCAATCATTCACCCCTCTCTCAGGAATTCTCTTCAATGAGTCACACATGACCAGAATCTCTTATTCCTGAGAGAATGGGGGTAAGTCACGGGTGCTGAGCAGGATGGACATGATGGACTCACATGGGGTCATTTGCTAAGATTGGGTAAACTTTAGGTATGGACAGTAGAATTTTAGTGGCATGGAATGGAGAACTATAGGGGTAGTTTTACTGCTGTATAACAGCAGTTTTCAAAGATATGTTTAGTTAGTGTGGGTTAGTGTAACTGACAGGTTCCCTTTAATGAAAAAATATTTTTTTATTTTTTAATTGACACATTTGAAGTGTAACTAAACCTTTTAAGAATAAAGCAGGTATTAATAGTAAACTTTGTAATAGAATTCCTTAAAGTGCTATTCCGGGAATATGAACATGATAAACTATCGACACCAGTGATCCAGGCAATCTTCTTATATTGTTATCCATGGCCTCAGCACGGAGGAGCATTGGAAACACCTACCTGCAGAACTTCATTAGCATAATTTTAAATGTTGTGTTTAGAAGAACGGAGGCCATGAATAACATATAGAAGAAGATTGCTGCATTTGCTGTACGTATAAACACACAGTAGAAAAGTTTCTCTACATAAAATCTACAAAGTTAGATAACTTGTTTGCTGGGGTCCAACTGCTGCCAACTGCTGTAGTCATTTTCTCTTCCACAAGCCTATAAAGCTGAATGGAGCAGCAGTGTTCATGACCAAGTTCCACTCCATTCAGCTTCTTCTGGCAGCAGGTTTGCTGTTTGTGGGTTAGGGACACATGACATCAGTACTGATCACTGGTGGGGGCCCCAGCAGTAAGGCCCCCCCGATTTCTGTCGCATGAAACCCGGCGCCGATGAGACACAATCCGATCTGATCGCGTGCACCAAAAACCCGGGGCAATTCAGTGCAAACCGGTAATTTTCGGGAAACCCTTAGTAAATCAGCCCCATTAAGTGAAGATAGTTAAAAACTTTTTGCTCTTGAACTTGATAACTTGATAACTTTGGAAACCTTTAAAGGTGTAAAGGATAGGCCATCAATATGGTATCATCACCTGGCCTTCACACCGATCAGTTGTCCAGATGTGGCACCGAAGCATCATTAGATGGCTCCATTGTCTCTATTGTGGCCTTGCACTGTGATTGCAGGCATGGCCCCCATTTCTTTGAATAGTTTCTTAGCCCATCTGCCCTCTACTGGTTACATATTGATAACCTTTCCTAAAAAGGAGATAAATAAAAACACTTGGCTTAAAGTCACAGTGAGATCACATAACCAAACTGAGGAGGATTTAGACAGAAAAAAAAATCTTTATTTATATATCGCCTTCAAATTCTAGGGACATATAGGGGACATATACACGTATAATATTACATTATAGAGTACAAACAGTCATATTGAGCAATAGGAGAGAGGGCCCTGATCACAGGAGATTACAGTCTATAAGGATGAGGGGGTGACACAAGAGCTTACAGTCTTTGAGGATGAGGGGTGACACAAGAGCTTACAGTCTGTGAGGATGAGGGGGTGACACAAGAGCTTACAGTCTATGAGGATGAGGGGGTGACACAAGAGCTTACAGTCTTTGAGGATGAGGGGTGACACAAGAGCTTACAGTCTGTGAGGATGAGGGGGTGACACAAGAGCTTACAGTCTATGAGGATGAGGGGGTGACACAAGAGCTTACAGTCTATGAGGATGAGGGGGACACAAGAGCTTACAGTCTATGAGGATGAGGGGGTGACACAAGAGCTTACAGTCTATGAGGATGAGGGGTGACACAAGAGCTTACAGTCTATGAGGATGAGGGGGTGACACAAGAGCTTACAGTCTATGAGGATGAGGGGGACACAAGAGCTTACAGTCTATGAGGATGAGGGGGTGACACAAGAGCTTACAGTCTATGAGGATGAGGGGTGACACAAGAGCTTACAGTCTATGAGGATGAGGGGGTGACACAAGAGCTTACAGTCTATGAGGATGAGGGGGTGACACAAGAGCTTACAGTCTTTGAGGATGAGGGGTGACACAAGAGCTTACAGTCTATGAGGATGAGGGGGTGACACAAGAGCTTATGGTCTATGAGGATGAGGGGGTGACACAAGAGCTTACGGTCTATGAGGATGAGGGGGTGACACAAGAGCTTACAGTCTATAAAGATGAGGGGGTGACACAAGAGCTTACAGTCTATGAGGATGAAGGGGTGACACAAGAGCTTACAGTCTATGAGGATGAGGGGGTGACACAAGAGCTTACAGTCTATGAGGATGTGGGGGTAACACAAGAGCTTACAGTCTATGAGGATGAGGGGGGGGACACAAGCTTACAGTCTATGAGGATGTGGGGGTAACACAAGAGCTTACAGTCTATGAGGATGAGGAGGTAACACAAGAGCTTACAGTCTATGAGGATGAAGGGGTGACACAAGAACTTACAGTCTATGAGAATAAGAGGGTGACACAAGAGCTTACAGTATACGAGGATGAGGGGAGACACAAGAGCTTACAGTCTATGAGGATGAAGGGGTGAGACAAGAGCTTACAGTCTATGAGGATGAGGGGGTGACACAAGAGCTTACAGTCTATGAGGATGAGGGGGTGACACAAGAGCTTACAGTCTATGAGGATGAGGGGGTGACACAAGAGCTTACAGTCTATGAGGATGAGTGGGTGACACAAGAGCTTACAGTCTATGACAAGGAGCTAAATAAATTAACACTAGAATCACTATATCGACCAGGTGGGTAATCATGTGCTATCGACCTGGGTTTGACTCCCACTAACCACTCAAATAGAGACATACATTTTTTTTATTCATTTTGCTCTACAGCCAGGAAGCTTCAAGTTACACCTCTGCCTAGAATTGATATGATAGAAGGTCAAGAGGAGACATCAAATAAAATAATCCGCTATAAACTTCCTTATACCCAGAGGATAAAGGCAATGAGGACCACATATAATCTTTTGCAAGACAGATAGGTTGTACAAACGAAGGGTCCGGGTGTCATTCTGTAATGGAATTTCTACATAAGTGATTCCCTGAGAGGTTATATCTTAGGTTCTCCTGTGGTATTCATTATTACCTCTTGCAAAAAGGGCTTGGACTTTGACCTATTAAACCATTATCAGTATGTTGTCCAGCAGCTAAACAGCTTCCAGATCATGTTTCTTCATGGCTCAGTGTGGTGGCATCATCCCGAAATTCAACTTTGAATGGAGATGTAAATTGGTTGTATAACGTTATGGATGCAACGACTTGCAAGAGGGTCAAAGCTCTTTGCCCATCAGTACGCCCACTTTGCTGTATTTGATGCCAAAATGTCACGGATCATCACTAACTGGCTCTTCTGAAATCTGATACATGATGTCAGATGATACATGATGGAGAGCTTGACTTCAGTGGTTAACTCTCCAACTCCACGACTTCATAAAACTAATTTATATCTCACTTTCCAGATGTTGCCACCATGTTGGGCCACAAAAGAAACAAGATCTGGAGGGAGTTTAGCTGCTTTACATTATATTGGTACTGGTTTATTATCAATGTCTGCTGACTGGTTCCCTTTAACTGTAAAGGGCCCAGGTTGGCGCTAAGGCTCAAGATGTAAGACTATGGGGCTTATTTTCTAAGGGTCCGCGGACAGCACTTTAGTCGGATGTTCTGACGTTTTCGGGTTTCGCACGGCTGGGACAGGTATTCAGTACCATATTTTGGCACAATCACGCCGGCTTTCATGTGGCAGAAATGCCCCCTCATTTCTGGGGCCCGTCAGACGATCCTAAGGATTCGGACTGAGCGCGGGATTTAACTTTAAAATTGTGTCGCATGACTTGCACTTACAGAAGAAGAAGGTGAACTCTAGCGGACCTGAGTGGGGAAGCAACACCTGCAGGAAATCGGGCGCACGATCTAAGTGAAATGTGGCAGAGTGCATTATAGTCGGACATTCTGGAACGCACCAGGGACCGGTAAGTAAATGAGCCCCTATAGGTGCCCAAGCAGGAAAAGGCAAGAAGATGAAACAAAGAACTAGGTGAAGAATAGATTAAATTGGGGAGGAACAGATGAGAATGGAAGTACATAAACTGCAGAATTCACATCAGTAGACGAGCCACGTTCTAGCTAGATAAATAGCAGATAAATGCAAACCTCACTGAAGAAAGTCCAGGTAACAGGAGAAGAATACTTCAGGTTACAAAAGAACAACTAGCCTAGAACTGAGACCAGCAAAAAAAACTAATGTAGGGTCAAACTTAAAGGGGTATTTATATTTTTCATATTTTCAAAGGATATGTCATAAATACATGAGGGATGCGGTTCACCCACATCTCAAGTGCCGAAAATGGCTGAGCACATAGTTTCATCACTTCCACAGACCTGAATGGAGGGTTACTCTATTTGGCTCGGCGGTGGGGATGGGGACAGTCGAGCCGCCTGAGAAAGAAATAGGTTGGAACTGGGTCTTTATCTGCAGCTCAAATTTCAAACTATGGGGGTTATTTATTGAGCATCGGCATATGAAAGCCCCGCTGTTGCTCTGGTGCAGCCGGATACATCAAGAGGCTTCGGCAGCTGTCGAATATTCACATAGAAAAAATTGCCATATGCAGCCGCCCTCATCAGGCCTCTCCTTACCCCATTGGCGTGAAGGTGCCTGATAGGGGAAAATGATCCCAAGTGCTAACTATATACTAGCTTTTGCCATTATTTTAGGACTTTTACGCCACTGATGCGGCATAGAAGCCCTGATGAGTGTCCCCTCTATGGTTCTGCATCTAACAGAACCACGAACCTGATATAGAATTAAAGAATTCTAGAAATAACATCTGATACTCTAACTGAGGAGACTAGTAGTAAAATCTTATGACAGTCCCTTTAACTAATTTTAACATAATATAATGATATATGATTAATGGCTCCTGGTTATGGCTCCCGGTTACTCTAGGCACAGCTATGCTAACATATATATATATATATATATATATATATACAATCTTGAGCATCTGGGATTTCATTCCAAGTGAATGACTTAGTTATTCCAGTCACTTCACAGGTGTCTGTGAGAAAGAATGAAGTTATATGGAGAGGCATGAATAGCACAGACCTGCCGAGCTGTTTTTAGGATTACACAAGGGATCAATGCTTTTAGTTGGAACAATCTGCTGGGGACAGCAGGGTTACTGCACCCACTCCTTCCTAAATTCCCTCCAGAAAAATAGACTCGGAAACATGAGGTTTACCTATTCCCTATTGAGATGTCACTTCATCAGCCTGATTCCTACTGAATTACTTATGTTGCCTAGGGAGAGGTGAATATCCTGCGTTTACTGACGATGCATACAGAATACTAGTACATTGTACATTGTACCTTTCTCCATAGTATTATTGCAATAACTAAATCATTTTCCTAGATATTTTTTAGTGTATAGATGATTTTCCTATGTGGTCATTTTACATTTGGAGCTGATATTTCTGAGATGCTCATACACCTTTTACAGGCATGTAAACTAACTAGAAGGCAACTCAGTTTTCAGCCTACCTCGCCTTATTACCAAAATGTTTAACCTGGTTGTCATAGGCTAGGGGCACCTCACATACAAATTGGCCACGGGTCATTCCAACAGAATAACATGGCCAGGCAGTTACCAGGTTTCATGGACTAATGGCAGTGCTGAAGGTGGGACTCCAATGATCATAGTGATAAGTGATAGAAGGAGTACCTGCTTCCCTGTAGCACAGCAGTTATCATGCTCACAGCAGAGAGGCAGGGGCTCCTTGTATCATATATCACTATGAAACTTGGAGTCCCATCCTCAGCACTGTGGGCAGTCAGTAAAATCCGACAGCCTGCAGTCCATGATTCAAAGGGAACAACTATGGCCATGTGTTTTATCCCTTAGCCTATAAAATCAATCCCTTATTGCTGCTGAAACTTTACTTTTTGAATTTCTGTTTAGTAATTGCTGCTTTACAATGTCTATTACTTTTTTTTGGGTTGAGATATGCAGGCTTGTTTTTTTGTGGGACAAGGTGTGCTTTTAGTGTACTTGGATGTTGTAAAAAAAAACTAAGTTGAAAAATACTGAAATAAAATAAAATGGACGCAGTTACCCCAATGCATCATGGGCTTCCATTTTATGTCTTTTACTGTCCAGTCCGAATTACACTTCTGCTTTATTTTACACAATGTAATTAGAGCTTAAACAGTCATCTCTATAATACTTGCTTAACGCTGAGTCAACTTGAGACATATGGTAAAAACATTTTGTTTTTTATTTATCGGGATAAAAGTGGAGAAAACAAGGTTTAATCACCAGAGGTAACAGGGCTTTTTTACTATAAGAACTGTCGATCTGTGGAATAGCCTGCCTCAGGCGCTGGTCACAGCAGGGACAGCAGAGAGCTTCAAGAAAGGTCTAGATTACTTTTTACACCTAAATAACATTGATGGTTATGTTTCCCTTAAATCCCTTCCTCATCCAATCCCTTCCTTGGTTGAACTTGATGGACATGTGTCTTTTTTCAACCATATAAACTATGTAACTATAAGTCTGAATATATCAAGTATTTGGCAATCGTAAAGGTGCGCTCTTATGTCCCAGATTTCATGAAAATTCATAGAAAAGCTACAGGAACGTGATGACATCAAAACTAAAAAACTCACCGTTATAGTCCACGGAGTCATTGGCCACTGTCGGTGGCCATCATAGGGAGGATCTGGCACAACTATAGCTTTCCTGTGCCTATTCTAGAATAAAGGGGCGGATATGAGAAGGGGCTCTAAATGTTCTATATAAAGTTGGATTCTTTCAATCCCCGAACATGCAATATGCTCAGAAGGGAAGAACTTGGATTTTTCGTTATAAATGCCTCTTACTTTGTGTCATGCCTGGCAGACTTAACAACATGACATTTCCAAAGGTTAGGCGGCTGTTATCTGCCAGGCACAAATCTCTCAGAAACCTGATGCTCGTGAAGGTGTGTGGTTATTTATTGAGGCTCGTGTTGGTGCACAAGACTTTCCAGGGGCTCGTTTCTTCATTACAGCTGTGATGTTGGCATATGCCAGCGAATAAATGGAAACTAAATGACAAAAAGAAAAATGATGATGACACCATTAGTATAACAGTGTATGGAGCTCAGCTGCTTCCTGCGCCTGAATTCTTATCTTTACCCAGTATATAACATAAAGAATATACAGCCATGTGCATCTGTATATATGTATATTACTGCATTTACTGTTTGCTAGTAGGGACCTGCTTCCTAGAACAATGTTTACCACCTTCTCCAAACCAAGTGCCACAAGGCTATGATCACTCATACTTTACCTGCTGACAGCTTTGAAATTGTACCTCTCGGTGCTGTGCTTTCATTCTTGCTTATAATCTTGGAGGTGGGGTGCTGGGAAGAAATATAGAACTTTTAATAGCTTAAAGGGGTCGTATCCAGTTTGTTATTCTCAATGCACAGGATAAGCGATAACAATATGATGGTGGGACTCACACCTATTAGGAAAATTGGGGTCCAGTTCTCACTAATTGATGAAGAAGAAGGTCGAGTGTGAGTCTTGCCGGACCATTCAATACTAAGGGAAATTGCTGAGCACAGTGCTCAGGTATCTCTGGTACTACGAATTCACTTTCTATGAATGTTCTGGAGATATACGAGTGTTGTGTCCATAGTATTGAAAGGGGAAGTATTACATATACTTAACCTAATGCTTTTTCAGTTTTTAGGTCAGTCTATATTTCTTAACTTCAGGCTGGGTTCAAACATTATTGCTCTTATGACGTGTCCTTACAACAGAGTGCTAAGATGTGTCCCACTGTATGCACATGTTGTCCTGTTGTTGCCCCTCCCCCCTGAAAATGAAAGGAGGAGCAAAAATTGAAAGCAGCCAGTGGTTGGCTGCTGATTTTCAGGATGGTTCCCAGGGTAGTCTCAGTGGAGGCTGGGGGCTAGATGCAATTTATTGCATCTGTCCCCAATAGGCTCCAAAGGCCTCCGCTGGGCGTATATGTCCCACTGTAGAAGAGAGACGGATGGAAAGATGCAGCTTTCTGCTTCTTTCCATCCTGTATTTCCAAAAGCATACAACGATCAGATGATCCATATGTCTATGGATACGATCAGCGTATCCGTTGGGAGCTATCCTGGCATATACATATATATATTCAGAAAATGGGATGTGAATCAAAATATGCAGTGTGAAATTTATGTCGCTGTGTGGTAGTAATGTGTCCTATAATCTTGTATTCTATCATTTTTTGCTACCAGTAAGAAGCCTGTTATTGGGGAGCTTGGCTTTATCTATGGCTCCATGATTATCCCTATGAGCGCTATGTTAAAAGTAAAAGCCATAAAAGCTCCTTAGTGGGCAAACCTATGTGGCAGAATCCCGTACTGGAGGAAATGTATGAATCTGTCAGGCTTTAGACCAGTGCAGAGTAGAACTACTAGACAGTTCCCTGCTGTGCCAGATTGTTGCAGTAGAAGACTGTTGAGCGGTACTAGTCACCTCCTATTAGTTGATCTGGTTTACTACACCACAATATTACATTTTCTGGCGCAAGGCCTTGCCGCCTTTCTTCAAAGCCATGCATCTGCTTTTGGACAAGTTGGAAAACTGACTAAAAATGTATGACAATAGTTCCCTACACTGTACTGAAGAGACACAATCATGCGAGGCAGTGCTGTCTATAGTTGGGAATCTTTTCCTTCTGGAATAGATATACTGGTTTAGCTTTAATCCCAAATCATGTCATGGCTTTTTTAAAGTCGTGTTAAGGGGGCTGCCTTGCAAGGTAGCAAAATGAGGCATTGTTTTCCTTGTCCCTTCCTGGAAAACATATTTGCATATTTCCCAGAATCCCCTAGTAGAGCATCAAATGTTTCCACACGCCTACAAGGTGGCCTTAATTGACATTGTAAAAGTCTCCGTAAGGAGAACTGTTACTTCCTGATACTGCTGCAAATATATGCAACGTATTCTTGAGCGGCGCTTGTGAGGATGTGTGAGCATGTTCTATGTTCAAAAGATATGAAAATAGAAACAAGTTGTTGAACTCATATTCTGTCTTTTGTATCCATATTTTATCTCTGTTTGTTTTCTTCATGTAGGATCTGGGCATGGAGTCAACATCGTTGGATGATGTTCTATACCGATACGCAAGTTTCCGAAACTTGGTGGATCCAATTACCCATGACCTGATAATCAGCCTGGCAAGATATGTGCATTGCCCTAAAACGGTATGTACTCGGCACTCTGCAGGTCTTTGTTACTTCATTACTTTAGTAAATAACTCATAACATGACATTGTGCATTACTCTGTTGTGTGAAGCAAGTTTGCCTTTTTTTTTCCAAGAGAAATATGGCATGTAATGTATTTCAAAAGTAATCTGTATTCCCATATAAAATTCCTCCCTTGCTTGGAATTAATGCAAAGATCTTAGTGATCTTCTTCCTATTCTGTTCTCATTTGAAAATGTTCTGAGAATAGACACATAATGGCTTAATTATAATAATCCATTATAAGTTTTTCTGTGATTTGTAGGATTTGCTACGTTTGGTACAAAGAAATGCCAAAAGTTGGTACCTAGAAAGTTGTCCCTAAGGGCTCTTTCACATTGGCGTTGATGTTCAGCTTCAGTTGCTGAACTCCATTGTGTCTCCGTTTTGTCTCTGTGATGCATCAGTTTTGTGTCCGTGTCCACAAAAAAACTGAAGGTTTGACATTGCTTTGAAAACATTGAAAACATGGTTTTTCAGCCTCATCAGTGAAAAAAAACCAGATGTTTCATCAGTTATTTTTTGCGGACCCATAGACCTCTATTGCCTTCCGTGATCCGCATCAGTAAAAAAATAGGACATGTTTCATCATTTTTTCCGCGGACAATAGATCAGTGAAAATGCAAGCCAATGTGAAAACACCCATAGAAATCAATGGATTTGTGAGGCATCACTGAACCACAAATATGAAAAACAAAGTCTATGTGGAAGAGCCCTAATGCTCCAAACAAGTGACCAAATGCTGCGCCACCATTGTTTGCATCTACAGCTGATAATTTTGCGATTTTGCTCTTTAAATTTTGCTAAATCTGTTAACGAAACGTAATGATTGGGAGATTTTTAATTATTGAGCCTGGTGAAATTTTCGAATGTATTTATTATACTATTATGAGCAATGTAGTTGAAAATCATAGAATTGGAATCTAATAAATCCATTTTTTCAACATTGGGCAAAATAATTGAATGATTAAGTGATTGACCAAGTGAATGAGAGCTAAGCAGCCTTCCAGCCACTCCACAGAGAGGCCACAAAGCTACAAACAGCTAGTGCTGGACTCCCGGCAATCAATATCAATGACCTAGCCCAGTGATGGCTAACCTATGGCATTGGTGCCAGAGGTGGCACTCAGAGCCCTTTCTGTGGGCACTCAGGCCATCACCAGAGAGGACTCCAGGTATCTTCCTGCAGTCCCAGACAGCTCAGGACTTGCTGTGCACAGAGCTATTTTAAAGTGACAGCTGTACCTGGGACTATTTCCTGCTTTATTGGTGTCCTCAGGTGCTGGTATCAATGAAAACTGTGACAGAGAAGGGAGTATAAATCACAAATTAAATTTCTGTGTTGGCACTTTGTGATAAATAAGTGGGTCTATGTTGTAGTTTGGGCACTCGGCCTCTAAAAGGTTCGCCATCACTGACCTAGCCTATGGATAGATCATTAATAACTTTACTCTCTTTTAGATCTTAGTAACACCTCAACACTGTTCAATACATTTATTTCATTTATTAGAGAATCTGTGCAAAATGAGTTTCTGTTTGGTGTTGGATCTGGATTATCTTTCAGTTTTTTGTGGTGTGGTTTTTTGTTCTGAACTGTAAAATATTTGCCATTGTACACACTGGTTTTTGCAGTTTCTGGGGTGGTATTTCATGCAATACTGATGGTTGATGGTTTCAACCATTAAGGTTGATGGTTTCAAGTTCAGTCCCTTAAAGGTATATTTCACAATGGGACTCTCTGCTTTTTGTCTGGATCAGGGGTAGTGGACCCACTGTACTACTGCAGACGATGACATAAGCGGGAACGGAGTCTTAATGGCACCTGGTTTTCACCAGAGCCCGCCGCAAAGCGGGTTGGACTTGCTGCAGTATGGTACCAACAGGTACAGAGTTGTAAAGCAGAATCGTAGTCGAGGACAGGCCGGAGGTCAGGACAGGCAGCACCGGATCGTAGTCAGTAGCAGAGCAGAAGGTCAGGGCAGGAAGCGGAGAAGCGAGGTCAGGAGCAGAACCAAGGTCACAACGGGAAATCATGATAAGCACACAGGGTATCTCTCTGAGACATGAAAGATCCGGCAGGGGACACAGGAAGGGGCAGGAAATTTAACAGAATCGGCAGCTGGTCAGTGCCAATTATCGGCGCGCTGGACCTTTAAGTCTCAGAACGCGTGTGCACGCGCACCCTAGGAGGCAAGGAACAAACGCTTGAGCGAGAACACTGCTGGTGAAGTGTGGACAGGTGAGTGAGGCTGCAGCAGGGAAGAGAGGGCACAGGGAGGCTCACGGGTGCATCTTCGACCCGGCAGAGAGGTTCTACAACCCGGGAGGCAAAGTTCTATAACTGTGTTAGGAATATAGAAATTTAGAATATCAAAGAAATCTAAAAATGTATAATACAAGTCATTGGAAGGAAAACCTCACCACAATGTTTGTCAGTTTCCCAGAGTTTCCTGAAACAAATGGTTGTGTAGGGTGACAATTCCTTCCAGATTTTAGGCAGACAGCTTCAAGGTGTGTGTATGTACCAAAGGATTGGACATGGCATGTTTGATCTTGTAATGAAGACAACACAGCAGGGGAGGACTCCTGCTGCAGCTAGTTGCCTTACAGCCAGAAACGGGTCTGATCTGAAGTTTAATAGAAGGGAAGGGATTGGGGCGAGTAAGAAAAGTAAAACATTGCAGACTTGAATGGAACGTTCTGTGCACAGAAGCTACAGCTGACATACGGTAGATACAAATCTGACATTTAAAGAGCTTGTCAAACCAATGGTGGGTAATGAACATATTATTTCCTAACTGAAAATGAGAAATGAGATCTGTGTATTTTTACCTAGAGCGTTGTACGTTAATTACTGAGCTGTAGCAGATGTTTCACACCCGTGTTATTTGCTCGCACATTATTCTTGTGAATTTGCCGTTTAGAAGATGTTTAAAATATGATTCACGTATTGTGCTCCGAGACTGTGTTATACTTTTATGTCGAGATAAGCAACCCGTGGATCACCTGCTGTTTGTGAATTACAAGTAGCAGATCACTCTTTTATCTATGCACCTTAATACTTTTTTCGGATAAATAAATACACTGGGGATTCTTGCCGTTTGAAATAAAAAAGTATAAAGCTTTATAGTCAAAGCTCGGGCATGTTGTAGGCAAAGAATAATTTATCGGTGGCATCTCCTTGGAGCCATTTTCAGGACTATATAAGGGGAAGGGATATTTAGCATTAATTGTACCTAATAAAACATTAATATTGATATTGAGGATTATCTATCCCTAAATACAAAATTCGGAATCCTTTTTTTGTAAGTTTATTTTTATTCAAATGTGGAATCAAATCTATCAATTTGACATGTATTTTTTTTTTTGTTGAGTTCTACAAATATAACCCGCTAAGATGTATATGTAAATAAATATATGTGTTCTTGGTTGAACTTGATGGAAGTGTCGTTTTTCAACCGTATAAACTAAACTATAAACTCCAAGACAAACCCACTGAGAACATTCAATGGTCACCTCTCCCTTGTCTAATATGGAAGAGTGAGGAGATGGGATTGGCAGGCAAAGATGGAGTAAGAAGACATTGTTGGTTACTCAAGGTCACAACATGTTTGGGGCTTTGAAAGTTGATGAAAATGTTGTTTAGGGTATTTTTGGTGACTTAAATGCTAACGTGGCTTAGTCTTCAAATATAACCTTAGCATCAGTCTTGTAGAATTCAGAAAGGGGCTGCCTAAGCCCCGAAATGTGTTGTGTCATGAGACACCAATAAAGTCTGCTTAATCCATCCTACTGTACCATTTTCTGACTATTTATGTGCCCCAATCCCATTGCTTCACTTCTCTATTTTACTAGACAAGGGGAAGGAAACAAATATTGGCGATCCAGGCCATTGTGGCAACTGTGACCCAGCGATCTTATGGGGTCATCACCGACTCTACACAACACATGCTCTAACTAATGTCATGCCATTACCACCTATTAACCATTAACATTTTTGGAAAATGTAACCAATCCATGATTGCTTCTCTTCTCCCTCACCTTGTTTAATATGAGCTAACTCACATATAATATTTCCGAGGCCAAATCTTTTGAATGGGTAGAAAAAAAATGTAAAAAATGACTTGTAGAAATGATCGGGGGCACATCTTCAATTAAATGAGTTGTCTAGTATTTTGCACTTGGTCCTCTTTAAAGATGCATTCCAGAAGTAGCACGTGATAGCATATGGTTAGTATATGCTGACGGCAGAGACCCTCACAAAAATAAAGGATGAGGCTCCTTGAGCATTTTGTCTACAACACATGTAAATAGTCACATTGGAGTACCGGAGCACCGGATTATAAGGCACATCATCAATAAATGCCTGCTAAAACGTCTAGGTTCATATATAAGGCGCATCGGATTATAAGGCGCACCTGATTATAAGGATGAATGACCAGCAGGTGGCAGACCTGTGCACAGTTTTAGGCAGCTGTTGTCTGTAAGTACGGTTCATATATAAGGCGCACTGGACTATAAGGCGCACCTTTGATTTCTGAGAAAATCAAAGGATTGTTTGTGCGCCTTATAGTCCAAAAAATACGGTAATCAGTGGAGAACCCAGCAACTGACCCACCAGGGATCATTAGAGTTATACCATATCTTATGTCATATATTACCACCTTTATATCCATAATAACAGGCCATATTGTCAAATACCAAAACTCTGATTCGCTTCTACCATAGATGAATTCTGTAAATATCACCAACTATCTCTCGCAAACTCCCCTCGCAGTTGTTTATTTGATTTGTTCTACAAAGGAAGCTTTACAAGACAGCTGGGCAAATATATACGGGCTCAGCCGTCATACACAGCATATTTCATCACAGCTTGAAAATTTGTTCAGTTAAAGGTTGCAGGTAATCCAAGTTTATGAGATTTTTACTATTACCGTGTGTTTTAAAACATGGAATGCAGGGTAAAAAACAAATGATCTACAAAGGTGATCTACTTGTGTAAAGACCACTTAAAGGGGTTGTCCACTTTCAGCAAATAATTGATATGGTTTGTGTAAGGAAAGGTTATACAATTTTCCAATATACTTTCTATATAAATTCCTTATGATTTGCTTTCTGTCCTTCTATAAAAAGTTTCTATGTTTACTTCCACTGGATAGAAATCTGTCCATGGTCATGTGATGGACACGGAGGTGCACGAACCGTTATTATCATAAAGAGTAATCAGAGACATGTCATAATAACCTGTATATCCGTCACGTGTCCATGGACAGATTTCTTTCCAGTGGAATAAAACCTAGAAGCTTTCCATAGAAAGCAAATCATTCGGAATTGATACAGAAAGTATATTGGAAAATTGTATAACTTTTCATTACACAAATAATATCAATTATTTGCTGAAAGTGGACAACCCCTTTAATCTTTTCTACATCTCCATGAATGATTACGGATTACAAAATTAATTCTGGAGAGTCAGATTGTTGTTTTTTTATCTTCTCCACAATCAATAATAGATTGCAAAAAAAAAGAATTTTGAAGAATCAGATCGATGTTTTCATCAGGTCAGATGTCACTAATGGCAGGGAGTTTTTTTTTATCTTTGCCGAATAAGGAGGAGCATTATCAAGGGAAAGTAAGCAATTTTGTAGCTATAGACTATTGTCTATAAGAATCCATAAGAAAAAGATACCATATGGATTCACACCCATTTTGCATCCAATTATCAATATAAATCTAACCCAAAAGTACACTTTAACACAGACCTGAAAAGTTGCAAACCCAACATTTTCATGAACAGAATTTTATGGCCACGGTTTGTCAGTCTGTATTCTGAAAAAAGACAGGAACGCAATTATCCCTAAGAATCCCTAGAAATTGTTTCAATTTTCATCTCCGGTATTCAAAATACATAGAATTACTTCTTCTTCATCTGCGACCAACTTGGTGTCTACCATTCATCCACTGCAGTGTGAACGGAGATCTGCACTGGCAGCTACAACGAACCAAATGAAAGTATTAATGTTTCTGTTCTTCAGTCCGTGTGTTCTCATAAGTAGAAAAATAATAAGAATCTTTGATAGGGAGATAAAATAACGGCTCCTGCTGTGGTCTGTTTACTTTCATGCTCAAAGTTATGGACTTCTGAAGAACCTTGAAGATACAGTGCATTCCTCTCCCCGGTGTTATATAGGGGATGTGCCCTCAGAGGGTCTGTACCTGCCCATTATTGCTTTTATCTCTTCTATTAATATGTAACATAAGCGGCAATGATTCACGTGCATCAGGCACAGAATTGCCACTTTGTTTCTTTTAAGAATATGGACACATTGGGGTAGATTTATCAGTGTAGACACACTGTAAAAATTGCAAATTCTTGCACACTGCAAAAAATTGTGATTAATTATGCAACTACGCCACCTCAACGCCATATGAGCGCATAGGGCAGCTGTTGGCATGGCCATGGTAAAATGGATGGTTGGTAGATTGGAGATAAAGAACCTCCAAACATTCACTGCTGAATATCAGCAGGTTTTTACGCATAACTATGCCTGGTCTGAGCAGTGCGACACGACTGACAGATACATCATGAAGTCTAAGCCTCCGGATGTATCCGCCAAGACAGCCTGGGGCAGGGCTTTTTGGAGCACCAGCTTTATGTTAAATCTTCCCCATGGTGCAGCAACCACCGTGGCTACTCTTGGATCCAATGCTCAATCTATAAGCAGTGGCCAGTGGCCAATCTATTGTCAAATTTCTCAGATCCTGATAATTTTTTTGCTTCTAAAACAAGGATCTCAAGAGCTGTAGGCTTGCTGCCCGATATATCCCATTCAGCCATGGCAGTAAAATTGGATTGAATTGGTTAAATGAGTAATAGTTCTTATTGCCAGCCTATGATGAAGCTTCCGTCGCTCCAGCTCAGTAGTAATTGCGATTATTTATGGCGTACTAGTCTTTACTGATGTACAAGTCCTGATAAATCTGCCCAATAAATAGTATAGTTGAAAATATACATATGTCCATCAAGAAAGGCATGGGACAAGGGCTCTGGGTAGGAATGTAAGGGAACACAATGCTATATAAATACATAAACATCAATGGTATTTTTCTGTAAGAAAGTGTCTGTGCCCTTTTCTGAAGCTGTCTGCTGTCTCTGCTGTGACTTGCTCCCAAGCTCTGCCATTATACAAATTTACACTTCTTGTCAATTCTGGAGATTAAATCTTTTTTTTTCTTCCAGAGTGACCTCTTGTCTTTTTAGTTGATTTAACATAAAATACCTTTTCACCAAGTTTTTTTTTTGTACAGGCCATTAATATATTCATATAAATTATGTATATCTTTTGAAGACTGAATAAATCTAGATCTTTTAGTTTTTCCTCATAACTGAGCTCGTCCATCTCTCCTTTGCAATTTGTGTGTCTCTCCTTTGTACATTGAATAACACTATAACTAATATACAGCATATACATAAGTTAAGCATAATAATAACTTACCATGCAATTTAGGAAAATATTTACAGTATATACTTTTTATTTATACCCAATACGGAGACTAAATAAGCTGCCAGTAAAATGAAAACAAAAACTTTATTGAATATATTTACATTACAAAAGAGCAATACAGCGCCTCGATCCGCAGATCTACTGCCTCCACGGTAATACACATTTTATGGGAATGTGTTGCATTCCACAGCAGAAAATAATTTTGTTTTAGCACCATTAATGTGCAATACAAAGGGAAGATTGGGGAATTTGTGTGCAAAATCCTCAGCTGAACTGCAATAAACTACAAACTGCTGTTCCCGAAGCGAAAAGTGATCATTTTGAAGGGGTACGGCGTATTCCCCATCGACGAGTGGAGAGTTAATGTTTTGTTTGTTTTAAAATGAATCAAGTCCCTAGAAGTACAGCAAATACACGATAATCAGGAACAAGTAGCTTCGAGGATAATGATTATTCTGGAGAGTACAATTGCTGTTCAATTCTGTATTGCGTCATTTATCCTAATTTGCAGTCTCCTAATTTTGAGATTTTATCTTATGAAATTGAAACACGTCCATATGCTTCTCATTATTGGAACAGCCAGATATGGGGAAAAACAAATCAAGCCTATTATTCTATCCCAAGCACAAATGGCCAAACTGGAGTTTCTTGTTATTGTTAAAAATACTGTAAGTTCCAGCTCACTGGAAAAGATAATTATTCTCTGAAATTGAAGGGACCAAAATTCAAGAAGGATGGGTAGAGTTAGAGAAGTCACCAGCATACTGTCACACTCCCTGTTTGCAATGCTGGCTTGAGAGAGTAGGTTAACATTTTCAGTGGTTTTCCCACTTCCACTGAATTGCTCTAGGTTAGAGATGATTGGACCGGTGGTTCGCAATCGGGTTTTGGCCAATCATAGTCATAGCTAGTTGCTAGGGTTGTCTATTGGCCGCCAATCCAACAATGGGGCAGATTTATCAAGTGTCTGAAAATCAGAATATTTCTAGTTGTCCATGGCAACCAATCACAGCTCCCCTTTAAAATATTCATGAGCACTGGTAAAATGAAAGCTGATCTGTGATTGGTTGCCATGGGCAACTAGAAATATTCTGACTTTCAGACAGCTTGATAAATCTGCCCCAATATGTCTAGGCTGCACGGCCAAACTCAACCCTGAATGCCGTGCATAATTAGCAGTCCCAAGCACCGGACATCTTGTCCCTGCGCTCCGTGCTGCTAATTATAAGTTTCTATTCTAGGTGATCCCGCGGTGTCAAGACTAGTGGAGGGCAGCACTGGGATCAAGATGAAGAGAAGCTGAGGTGAGTATTTCTAGGTCTTTTTGTGTTTTTTCAACTGGTCGATTTTCTTTGATGGGCTTGGTTCACGCCACCAAGTTTTGGCAGAAAAAAATATTTTTGTGTGCACAGTAGAGTAACTAAAACAATAGAGTAGAGCAGTCTAGACACTTAATGGTTGGATTGTGAATTACTAGGATGTGTGGGTTTTTCTTAGTTTATAAATACATACGGAGTATATTAGTACATGAAGTATTTTATATTGTGTGTGATGTTTGATAGGTGTGAAGTCAGGGACGTAGACATGAAGAAATGAAATGCATTCTTGTATAGAACAACAGCCCATAAACATATACAGTGTTTGAAAGTAGATATCAGTGCAGAACACTAAGCTATACTTAAAGAGGATCTGTCAGGGCATTTTGGGACACTAAACCACTCACAGGTCACTATGAAATGTTGGTTTAGTGTCCCAAACCACCCTTTAGCAAATCCCTTTGTACCTGCTTGTAAAATAAAAAATCTTAATACTTACCTTGTTTCTATGATCCCCAAACCTGTGCATTCCCACAGTGAAGCTGGAATACTGGCTCCTGGTGGTAACAGCGCTTGCGCTGGAAGAAGTCATCAGTAAAGTACTGCGCAGGCGCAAGGAGCATGCCTCATCAGACACATCTCTAGGTAAGTATAACGTTTTTTTTTTCAATAGCGTCCACTGAGGAACTTGTTAAAGGGTTATTTATCACACTAAACCAATGGTTCACAAAGACCTGTGGGTGGTTAAGTGTCCCAAATAACCCTAAAGGTCACCATTTAAAAGGAATGTGTCACAAAGCAGAGAAAAAGGTGGCAATCTCCCATAATCATAGACAAAAGATAAAAATTTACTTCTAATCAAGAGTCAAACACAGACTAACAAAAGTGAAATGTTGTACTTTCAAAAAATGGTGATACATATCTTAAATAGGGTCATGTTATCTGGACAACCTCTTTGCATGCTGTTTATCCCACTAGAGAACCAGGAGACAGCATTAGTCCCTACTTAAAGGGCACCTACCACCCCGATTCTACCTATAAAGGTAGAAGGGGTGGTAGGTGGATGGATGGGACGTGAGGATAGCCCTTTTTTGGGCTAATCCTCACGTCCCGGGTGTCTTTTACAAAACTTTATTGCATCTATATGCAAATTTTTTTATGCGGCTACTGGGGCGTGGAGTAGCCGGACATGAGGCTACTAGTCGCGGCTACTCCACGCCCCAGTAGCCGCGTTACTCCGCCTACCAGGAAATCTTCGGCGCGCAGCTCCTGGTAGCTGCGCGCCCTCGTCCAGGTCCCCTGCGTTCTGCGCATGCGCAGAACGCAGGTCTTCGGCTGCGCGGCCGGGGGACTCGGACGAGGGCGCGCAGCTACCAGGAGCTGCGCGCCGAAGATTTCCTGGTAGGCGGAGTAACGCGGCTACTGGGGCGTGGAGTAGCCGCGACTAGTAGCCTAATGTCCGGCTACTCCACGCCCCAGTAGCCGCATAAAAAATTTTGCATATAGATGTAATAACGTTTTGTAAAAGACACCCGGGACGTGAGGATTAGCCCAAAAAGGGCTATCCTCACGTCCCATCCATCCACCTACCACCCCTTCTACCTTTATAGGTAGAATTGGGGTGGTAGGTTCCCTTTAAGAACACCCAACTTACAGACGACCCCTAGTTACAGCCGGACCTCTGGATATTAGTAATTTACTGTACTTTAGCCTTAGGCTACAATGATCAGCTGTAACAGTTATCAAAGGTGTCTGAGATGAAGCTTTATTTCTAATCCAGGTTATTATGACAATTCAACATTTTTAAAATTCAATTGTCACAAAGACCAGAATAATTCTGGCTGGGGTTACAATTAAAATATACAGTTCCGACTCAGATACAAATTCAACTTAAGAACAAACCTACAGAACCTATCCTGTATGTAACCCGGGGACTGTCTGTATTGAAATGATACGTCTCCCATTTTGTGTACCTTAGTAACAACTGCTAGAAATAAAGAGTATATCTGTATTTTTATGCCTGGATTTCCTACAGTTGGTACAGAAATTATAGAGACCCCTTTAAATTTTTCACTCTTTGTTTCATTGCAGCCAAATGATAAGATCAAAAAAGTTCTTTTTTTTCTCATTCATGTACACTCTGCACCTCATCTAAACTGTAGATATTTTTTCTAATTAATAAACATGAAAAACTGAAATATCACATGGTCATAATAAGTATTCAGAGCCTTTGCTGTGACACTCATATTTAATTCACATGCTGTCCATTTCCTTCCGATCCTGTGTTTAATCAAACTGATTGGACTTGATTGGACTTGTCTATATAAGACCTCAAAGCTCACAGTGCATGTCAGAGCACATGAGAATAATGAGGTCTAAGGAACCTCATAGACAGAATTGTGGCAAGCAACAGATCTGACCAAGGTTAAAAAAGAATTTCTGCAGCACTCATGGTTCCTAAGAGCACAGTGGCCTCCATAATCCTTAAATGGAACAACCAAAAATCTTATTTGACCCGACTGTCCAGCCAAGCTAAGCAAACAAGGAATAAGTAAAGAAGTAGATTTTTTAGATTGTCCCGAAGGTGGATATCTGCTGAGATTGTAACATCTGACACCTCACCCTAGCCAGTCTCAGATTGGGCCTACCAAGTTTATTAGACTTTCCCTGTCCCTCAATTTAATAGCTCAATTACAGTATTCAATATGATGATATTAAGTTTAAGATCTTCAGTATTTCTCTAATGCACACAATGATCTTTATACAGTATATGCCAATGGGAAGAAAGAAGACAAGGGAGTTATGAGGAATATATGCTATCATAAGACTTTAAAAACAATCTTTTTATCATAAGACATTAAAAACAAATGATTGTGTGGCTGACCCAACAATTAGTATTCTGTATCTCAATAGTATAGTATATTACGAGCTCGGTACAATATTATTTAGAAGTCACCAAAACAACTTTCAGACCTTAAGCTATGAAAGAAATGGCTAACACACAGAATCCAGCTTTTGTCTCTACATGTACATCACAGTTTCCTCCAAATGGTATGGCCCGATAAGGAGCAGCAGGTTCATTATAATCTCCACTGTGTGCATGATTCATATAATGTTCTAAGCATTGTCCTAGAGAAATATTAGAAATTAGATTTGTACACACAATTCAATCAATCCTTCCACACCGCAGGGCTTTTTACCATTTACCCAGCATGCTAAATACTGCAGGTCCTGCACTGATAATTTTTACCGAATTCATCTTCAATCATGGCATTATTCCAACCTACCCCAAAGTGATGGGTAATTAAAACATTCATCATTTTTGCACTGCTAATCTTGCTGCATAGACATTGTATAACAGGAATTAATTTGTTTCAATTTATAAAGGTGAACTAACCCATTCTTTGTTTACTGAGCATACATTTTACGTATACGGTTGAAAAAAGACACATGTCCATCAAGATTACCAAGGAAGGGAAGGAATTGGATGAGAAAGGGGTATAAGGGAAACAACTGTATATTATAACATAACTGTCAATGTTATTTACATGTAAAAAGTCATCTAGACCCTCCTTGTAGCTCTCTGCTGTCCCTACTGTGACCAGTGCCTGAGGCAGGCTATTCCACAGATTGACAGTTAAACCTTGTTTTCTCCAGATGGAGACAGTGCCCCCTTGTCTTTTGATTTGAGTTAATCTGAAACAACTTTCCACCATATTTTCTTTATGGACCATTCATATATTTATGTTAATTAATCATGTCCCCTCTTAGTAATCTCTTTTTCAGACTAAATAAATCTAGTTGTTTTAATCTTGCCTCATAACTGATACCCTCTATATCCCTTATCATTTTGTGGAACTTTGTGGTACCCTCTATAGCTCCAGGGCATCCTATTTATGAACTGGTGCCTAGAACTGGACAGCATATTCCAGGTGAGGCCGAACCATACCTTCAGCGGTAATGTTACATCCCTATCACGAGAGTCCATACCACTTTTGATACATGAAGAGATCTTGCTGGCTTTAAAGGCAGCTGATTGACATTGCATGCTGTTATTTAATCTATGGTTTACTAGTACCCCCAGGTCCTTCTTAGCGAGGGACTCTCCCAGGTGGATTATTAGCCCCCAGGTGCAGGAGTTTACATTTATCCACATTGAACATTTATCCACTTTTGCCAAGTCTATGAGGGACAGCGTTAAATGCCTTTGCAAAGTCCAAGAACACAATATTCACAGCAGCTGCTGTGAGGTGAGGTGCATCAGGTTAGTCTGACAACTTCTATTCTCTTGACTCCCCTTGAGAAAGCCAGTTGGCGAAACACGTGTCGGGGTTGCACTGTGCACACCGCTTATCCCGGTATGGTAACGACCTTTGGTACTCACTGAGATTGCATATTCTAAAGCTGAGGCTTGTATTCTACTGCTCTTTGGTCTAAGTGATTTTATTATGGATCCCATACTGAGTTTCCTTTTCCTTGGTGTTCTGCTTTTGTCTTATGTGGCTGTGCACTGTTTTTAACTAAGTGTTCCCACCTTATAACTACCTGAATGTAGTGATCATTCTTTTTTTGTTTGGATTTGATATTAATGGGGCACAGGATTTAATAGTGGCACTCAAATTAGTTGCCCTTATCCTCAGCTCCCCTACCAGTTTGATGAAACTTCTATTCTTAGTAAACCCATGCTGGCTGTCACTTATTATACCATGTGATGTCACATACTCCTGTATGTAGTATTTTAGTAACCCTTCTATTTTTCCCACAATGGAAGTTAAGCTTACAGGCCTGTAATTGCCTGATGAAGTTCTAGAGCCTTTTTTAAATATTGGCACCACATTTGCCTTGCGCCAGTCACTTGGCACCACACCAGACATTACGGAATCTCTAAAGATTTTGAACAGCAGCACAGCAATAACAGAACTGAGTTCTTTTAGAACTGTGGTGTGTAACCCATCTGGTCCAGGAGCCTTGTACACATTGATTTTATTGAGCTTAGATTGGATCATGTCTACATTCAGCCATTCTAGTATACCTGGTGGACGGCGGAGGAACTACCTTAATAAATCCCGTCCGGACCCGAATCCAGCGCAGAGAACGCGCCGCTGGATCGTGAATGGACCGGGTAAGTAAATCTGCCCCATTGTGTATTGCCTTTACGCGGGTGTGCAATGTCAACTTGACGTCATTGCAAAGGTAAGTATGTTGTTGTACACATGGACTGAATACAGACCAAACAGTTGCTTGACGTCTCTAATTATCTTACAAGTCCCTTGTATGTAACATTATTAGTCTTATAAATCTTATTATATAAATACTGCCTAGTATATTACTAGTTTCATAATGAACCCATAAATCCAGGAGATTGCTATAGCTCTGAGAAGCTTACATGATGTATTTCCTCTATTACATGGTAGACCTCAATCTTTCTAAGTAGTCCTCTGTGTATGTAGAATTGACAGTGTATGTTAAAGGACAATGTTGTTTATAAGTGGACACTCTGCTCTATGATCAGATATGATATGATATACTGTGCTAATGGATATAGCATATACTGATGGTGTTCAGTGATATTCTTCTAGGGAGATGTCATTGTGTACAGAGAACATTGTTCATTAGCATTATAAAGACCTTTAGTTCAGGAAGAAGGTATCCTAAACCAGGCATAAGATGCTCTTCCTGGGGTCTATCCTGAGTGGTCGTAGGGTGGAGTTGTAAAGAGTGGGCAGGGATATGTAAGGTGGTGAAGCCAATAATAAATGCCCCCAAAGTATATACATAAACAATACTTGGGATCCAAGAGAAGGCAGGATTTTGTTGTATTTTACTTAGTTACTTTATCAAATGTATGTAATTGGTAAAGATTTTTTATTTATAAGTGTCTGTGAGCAGGGCCGGGTTAAAGGTGGTGAAGGCCCCTGAGTGTTGGCTTTCCCGCAATTTTTTTCAATAAAGTAAATATACAGAGCCTCCCCATCAGTACATAGATAAATACACAGGCTCACCAAAAATACATAGATATATACACTCACCTGCCACTTTATTAGGTACACCTGTCCAACTGCTCGTTAACACTTAATTTCTAAACAGCCAATCACATGGCGGCAACTCAGTGCATTTAGGCATGTAGACATGGTCAAGACAATCTCCTGCAGTTCGCTACCCATTACAACCAAGGTAGGCAGAAGAGCATCTCTGAACGCACAGTACGTCGAACTTTGAGGCAGATGGGCTACAGCAGCAGAAGACCACACCGGGTGCCACTCCTTTCAGCTAAGAACAGGAAATTGAGGCTACAATTTGCACAAGCTCATCGAAATTGGACAGTAGAAGATTGGAAAAACGTTGCCTGATGGTCTGATGAGTCTTGATTTCTGCTGCGACATTTGGATGGTAGGGTCAGAATTTGGCGTCAACAACATGAAAGCATGGATCCATCCTGCCTTGTATCAACGGTTCAGGCTGGTGGTGGTGGTGTCATGGTGTGGGGAATATTTTCTTGGCACTCTTTGGGCCCCTTGGTACCAATTGAGCATCGTTGCAACGTCACAGCCTACCTGAGTATTGTTGCTGACCATATCTATCCCTTTATGACCACAATGTACCCAACATCTGATGGCTACAATCACCAGGATAATGCGCCATGTCATAAAGCTGGAATCATCTCAGACTGGTTTCTTGAACATGACAATGAGTTCACTGTACTCAAATGGCCTCCACAGTCACCAGATCTCAATCCAATAGAGCATCTTTGGGATGTGGTGGAACGGGAGATTCGCATCATGGATGTGCAGCCGACAAATCTGCGGCAACTGTGTGATGCCATCATGTCAATATGGACCAAAATCTCTGAGGAATGCTTCCAGCACCTTGTTGAATCTATGCCACGAAGAATTGAGGCAGTTCTGAAGGGAAAAGGGGAGCATGGTGTACCTAATAAAGTGGCCGGTGAGTGTACATAGCCTCCCCAACAATATATAGATATTTATATATATACAGTGGACTGTAATATCCTGCTCTGCTCTGCTGTATTAGGGACAATATCCGCTTTAAGTCAATGGCAGGTTGTGCAGGATTATTCCGAACCTGCTGCTCTGGTGGGGGCCCCCTGTCTCCAATGTGGAGGAGGCCCTGAGGCGCACACCCCAGGAGCCCTCCTTATAATCCTGCCCTGTCTGTGAGGGTTGTACATTACTCCTGTGATGTATGGAGTGGGTGTTTATGGGAAATAGCACAGAATAAGCAACTGGATAGAAACTAACAAAACGCCTAGGAACTGGGAAAAGGGGAAAAAAAGACAACCCAATCTCAACTCCCTTCATCAGTATACAAGCTCGCTATCAAATCAAGGCTGCCATAGGTATCATTGAAATAGAAAATGAGATTCATTTAGGTCGCTGCCAAGGGAACTAGTGAGACCTGGAGGACATCACAGACTTCTTTTTTATGATCCTGTAGCCCTCAGGTTGTTTCGGACACACTGAAATCGGTTCGACCTGTCAGAAGATATGAAAAGAACATCTTGACAATGCCGACAGGAAAGATTTAGGTAAATAGGAAAATAAGCTGCGGGGAATAGAGCAGTCTGTGTGGGAGCTGAGAAATGTTGGTTTATCAAGTCCACGGCTAAATAAGTCACTTTATTACTGTGCCCATGAATTAAACATCTGAGGATTCTGCCAGCAGAGAGATTAGGTTTCAATGAACTGATGTTTCCTGCAGGTGTTACACCAACGAGAGATGAGGGAGTCTTTGGTTTTAATAACTTTATTTACAGATGCAAACAGCATAATTACAACTTATTTTTTCTTCCCCTTTAGCTCTTCCATAAAAAATAAATTGGAATTTTATCGTAAAGCAATTTCCATTATGTTAGTGTCACCACAGCTGCTCAGGACTTCTCGTGGTGACTCATGATAGAGGTCACATCTGTATGGATAGCAGTTACTCTCAATTGCTACGGCTTTCTAATTATATTTGCCATTATGTTCTATTCAAGAAGTTAAAAGTCACCATGAATATGTCAAGCCTGAGTGAAAAACTCCTAAACATTTTAACAAACCGCTTCTTTAAAAAAAAAAAAAAAAATGTTGGGTACAGATTTTTATTTCTCACTTTTCCTTACACAAACACGGTGTGTGCAACTACCATATATACTCGAGTGTAAGCCTAGTTTTTACATTACAAAAAAATGTGCTGAAAACCCAAACTCGGCTTATACTTGAGTAAAAAAATATAGGTTTTACCAGGTTTTTGTGGTAAAATTAGGGGCCTCGGCTTATACTTGGGTCGGCTTATACTCGAGTGTATACAATAGATTAAATACCTTGTGAAAGGATATCAAATTTGTAAAATACAGTATGGGAAGAGCATGAGATTACCAGTATCCTGAAACTTTAATGAGAACCTGTCAGGTCGATTTGGTACTCTAAACTACCTACAGGTCCGTATTGACTTGTATGAGGGCTGTCCATGACCTCAATTAAAAAAACAACAACATACTGATCTAGATGTAAGTCCGCTGAGGCACATCGGATTCGCATCTCAAGATTTGGCGCTGGTGTCTCTACTTTCAAGTATGTAGCGTTAGTTGTAACTTATCTCAAGAAGTCAAAAATTTGCCCTGGTATGGTTTAACTTATCATGTGTTTCTGCTGGACTAGGGCAGTCAATGTCAGTATCACTAGTAGTAGTTTGATTGTAGAAAACTTTTGTGGTCGGGAACAGTATTAGTCTTTCTAAGAGTTCAGGATGTCAAACTATTTTTTTCTGAGGGCCAATGATTGTGACTACCCATCAGGCTGCTTACTCATGAATAAGAACGTATTTGTACGCCTGAAATGCGTAGGCCAGCTGTTTCTATATTTCACCAACTTTGGTCAAGATGTGCTGTATCAGAATTTTTAAGTTGGATGTATAATAAAGCCTAAGATATTTTTTAATCAACATTTGGTGCAGAACACAAGTTTCCTTCCTTAAAATCTGAACTTTTGCTACGGTGTGTCCGTGGGGTGATCAAGGGAAAAAGCAGCTTGCAGTGAGTGTAGGTAGAAGCATCTACAGAAGGGAAATTTTTTTTTTAAATAGAAATCTTTAAGAAAATTAATTTTTATGGCAAAATACAGGAAATGCAGTAATAAAATAAATATAAATAGCCTTAAATAACTTGTTTTAACTATCCACTCAGCATGCCTAGGACTCACCATGGGGCACATTTACTTACCTGTCTGACGAAGTTCTTCCAAAGTGCTTTGTCCAATGATAAATCTCTCTGCCGAGATTCACTAAGATCGTGCGCCCGGTATCCAGCATGTGTCGCTTCTCCGCTCAGGTCCGACAGAGTTCACCTTCTTCTTCCCGGTGCATGTAAGTGTACTTTGAATCTGAATCAGTCGGATTGTCCGCCGGTACGCCCCCCAGTTTGTGTCGTATGGAAGCCAGCGCAGCTGTGCCAAAATCTGACAATCCCAGTGCAAACCCCTGTTAAATACCTGTCAAAGCCATGCAATCGCCAAAAAAGATGGAAAGTCCGATGAAAGTGCGATCCGTGACCCTTAGTAAATAAGCCCCATATGTTCTTCATGGATGTACCTGAATAAGACTTATTATAGAAGTTATAATACGTGGTACATTACATATTTTAATACACCGCTCAGCTGCTGCAGAACTGCTTTGTGAACAGACAAGAACTAGCAGCTGGCGTTCTTGCAGTTCTATATATGCATGTTGTTTGACATAAAGCTCTTAAGGGGATTAGTAAACCGAGCTGGAGAGAATGTATTTGGAGAATAAACTCATTCAATGTCAATTCAGACACGTTTGAATGAATGAGTGGGTTATATAATTATTATTTACATATTCACCAATGGCCATGTGTTATATCACAAGATGATCATAATCCCCGGCTGGATTGAATGAATTAGGCATTGATTATCTATCATGTGCTATACCTCTGACAAAATCTTATGTAATTGTTCTGTGGCAATTGGAAACACCAGGACCTTTCCATTAGCCAATCACAATGCTTTATCAATTATTAGTTCTGTTTCGTTTATATAGCGGCAGTTCATGAATTATCAGACGCGGAGCTTGTTAATTGGCGCAGACATTAGTCATCAATACTAATCATGTCTCACCTCTGCTCTGTCTGGAGCACAGCGCCCACGCATTCAGGCGAGCGGCAGGGGTTCATTCTACTACAGATCTGGCAATGAGTGTATCAAACCCTTGTGAATTCCTATGAATATGCATTTAGAGATTTCAATGAATTATTAGCTGCGACTCACTGCTATCACGGTGATAGTCAAGTGCAGTTATTTGGGGCTTGTATTAAACCCACAGTCTCTCACCCTTCACATCACTTGGAGTTAACTTTTTAGAGACTGGTCATATTCACAAGGACATTATATGGCCACATTTTTGCAGCTACAATTCTCAGGCCTCCTCCATTATACTGACTTAAGCCAAAATTGGGCTGTATATTGTATATGTATTTTGTCAAAGCTCACCAATAATATTGGGAAATAAATTTGATCAGTTCATTTCAGCACGACCAATCCAATTTTCCTGTCCAAGTTAAAGGGGTATTCCCATTACAATTTATTAACGTTATTGTTTGTATTATAAAAATGATACAACTTTCCAATCTAATTTCTGTATCAATTCCTCATTCATTTTCTAGATCTCTGCTTGCTGTCATTCTATAGAAAGCTTCAATGTTTACCTCCATTGGAAAGAAATCTGGCCATGGTCACACAGGTGCACAGCTCGTTATATCACACAGCTCTAATTACTCTTTGTGACGTAACGAGCCTTGCACCAGTGTGACCATGGTCAGATTTCTGTCCACTGGAAGTGAACGCATGAGCTTTCTAAAGAAGGACAGCAAGCAGAAATCTAGAAAACCATGAGGAATTGATACAGAAAGTATATTGGAAAATTGCATAACTTTTTATCATAAAAACAAAAACTTTAATTTGCTGAAATGGGAATACCCCTTTAAGCTGCTGCCAGAGGCTCCTGAGAATGTTTGTTTCCCCTTTCTACATTTAGGATTTATGAACATACCTAATGTAGGTATAGGAAGTGCAAATGTAACATCTTTGGCCCCTGAAAATTTATAAAACACCAGATGCCAGGTTCTACTAACTTATGTTTGGGGTCCAGGAGCTTTAGTGTTACGTCTCTGCCCATAGACATTACATTTCTTTGATTCAGCCCTCAATACTATATCCATTCTGGTTGGTCAAAATGTATATACGAAATAAGTAAAATTTTGGCCAACAATAAAAACCATAAGTTATCCATTACATTATCTACTGCCAAACGAGCACTGATGATCCGGAAGTCCTCACGGGTCTAAATAGAAGAGATAACTCTACAAATATTGATTACATGATCACTGCAGCCAAGCACTAAGTGGTCATGTGGCAAACCTACAGGGGCGGCACGGTGGCTTAGTTAGCATTACAGCCTTGCAGCCCCGGGGTCCTAGGTTCAAGTCCCAATGTCAACATCCGCAAAGAGTTTGTATGTTCTCTCTGTGTTTGCGTGGGTTTCCTCCGGTGTCCTCCCACACTCCAAAACATACTGGTAGGTTGATTAGATTGTGAGCCCCATTGGGGACAGGGACTGATTTGGCAAGCTGCGTGCAGTGCTCCGTAATCTGTGTGCGCTATATAAATAAAGGAATTATTATTATTAGGTGTTATTACTCAGAGTGATTGGCTGCAGTGATCATGTGGTAGATGAATGTGGAAGAATCACAGCAGAAGCAGCAGGGACCACCAGAGCTTTAGCAATAACTAATTTATCTGGTATATAAGGATTGGATTTTTTGGTATATCATCACCTGCTTATATGCTTATTGTTAATTACTGAAAAACTACTGTAACTGTATAGATATAAGAAAAATTTTGCTCCTTCCATATAACTTTAGCGCAGCACTGCCAAAAGGTCCAACCTGTTCAGATTAAGGTCCTAGGCAGCACTTAGTTAATGTCTACAGGAAGGAGGGCGATCTGTTTTGCAGCCGTACAGAGACAACATGTGGCTTACCAGCTAAAATCCCTGCGTGCGGCTCTAAAACAATTGGGAGAGCACTAAGATACTGCCGCCTGGAAGTGGAAAATAAGAGAAACTTGTCTGAGGAACAAGCTGTTGTTGGCCTCTGCTTCTTGTGAGCAAGTAATTAGCCAACTGGGGAAATGCCAGACACAAGCGTTATCCGTGCCCGTAAATATTTACAGACGCTTTGGCCATTGAATCGCTGTAATAAATCTGGCACATGGAGCACTTCTGAATTTTCATGTGACAATTGTCAGAAACATAGGATATCTGATCGCATCTCAATTCAAGTGGGAGGTTTACCAACTTTTCCAAAATATATTGGCACACATTTATCAAAACTAGTGCAATAAGTGCAGTTTGCGTCACAAACATCCAGATTATTGAATGGCGCGTCTTCTTCATGAATCTGGCGCCCCCTGCACTGCTCTGACAGAGTGCACCAACTTTGTTTTGGTGCACCATTAACATGGGGCATGTGACACAATTCTGTCGAGTCGCAGTAGTAAATGTGGCGCATGGTCCAAACTGCCACCAGAACGCCGCTTTAGGAGACTAGGTTGAGACAGTATAACAACAGTATGAGAAGCTACATCACAGAGGGGCTCTAGTAACACCCCCAGAGTCCTTCTGGCTCATTACCATTTTTTAAAGTTGATTTTAGAAGGAATGAGGCCATGGATAACACATATAGGAAGATTGTTCCTGGATCTATGAGTAAGTGTCCCGATTTCTTGACTTTGACAGTAAATTTCCAGTAAATTGTCCATAGCAAACCCAGAGTAACAGCTTTTGTAATTAGGTTTTACTCTTTTGGGTTGAAGATTCAATATAATAGGGCTTATTCACTAATGGTCCCACGGCCGCATTTCCGTCGGGTTTTCCAATTTTTCGGGGATCATGGCGCCGGTACAGGCATTTAGAAGGGGATTGTGTCGCACGCGATCGGATTTTGGCGCCGCTTTCTTTTCAACAGAAATAAGGGGGTGGGCCATCAGACGATCCGACGGATTACGTGTCGCAAGACAATGCACTTACATGCACCAGGAAGAAGGTGAAATCCGGTGTGAAGCGACACATGCAGGATATTGGGCGCACGATCTTAGTGATCCGTGTCGGAATCCATGATCGTTGGACAACTCACAGCGGGGATCGCATCAGGACCGGGTAAGTAAATGTGCCCCAATGTCTTAGCCTTGTATCTAAATACCCAGATTAGGTTAGGCAAAGTAGCACATCCCCCAATTACACCACTGCCTAACCCAGTAACTGTATATACTGTATTCGCCTCCTGAAATGTAGACATTGTATACCGAGTAGCTATCTAAATATCAGGGTCTGTTATTAGTTTCCAATCAATACCAAAAAGAGAGAATAACCACTACGTAAGTCACGTGTTCATATACTGAGAACGAAACACAATACCAACAATAGTATTTAGGACCTTATTCACCAAAAATCACAATACATGAAACAATAACCTGCAACTAATCAATATTTATTTTTATTTACACAAGGTACCAAAAAGGACAGCACAATTAAAAACATCACTAAAATACACAACAACAAACACTCATGAGCAGTGGTGGTAAAAGGTAACACAATTAAACCACAATAGGTATAGAGTTAAATATACAAAGTACAATACATGTCTCCATTATAGTGTCCAGACCCATTAGTTATTGCGCCCAAAAAGCAAAAGGGCATAAATTGTACAAAGGCCTACCACTCTACCGAGACAACTCACTATGACCACCACCGCAGCACCCCGACGTACGTTTCGCCGTCGCTTCCTCAAGGGGATGTGCTGCAGTAGGGCAAAAGGAGAGTATATATGGCAGGGGGACTGCCCTCCAGTTCTACAGGAGCCAATGGTGGTACTTGGTATACACATAATAATTACCTTGATGAACAGAGGTCGGATCGGCTGTGGGTGTAGGCGCGCTGGTCCGGTCGCCACGCGCGCCCCAGGGCATCCAGACCCAGACCGCCGGAAGACGCACGGCGCGCATCACTAGCGCGTCATCGTCCACCGGAAGTGTGAATCGGAAGTCCGGACCGCGCATGCGCGCCGGAACAGCGCGCCTCAGCCGTCCATATTAGAATAGGGCAACCTGGAAACGAACCCCTAGGTAAGTATACCTCATAGGTAATGGGAGAATTGGCAGGACAAGTTGTATTTGCGCATGCAATCATTGTTGCTACTAATATACAACATAAACATTGAGTTAGTGTCCATAATGTGCATGATATACCAATATGTGACAAAAGTGAAGTGCTGGTGATAAAGTGATAAATAAATAAGTGAAAAACAAAAAACAGAAAACACCGTGATGTGAAGATGAGGATACATAATAGATATATAATAAAATAAATCTTTAATACTGGACAAAATATTATAGCATCAACCACACTAGTGTGAAAATAAAAAAGTTTTTGTAATATGTATGATGTGTGTGATATATGAATCATAACAGGGAGACTGTTATGAATATAGAAAGTGAAATATGGAAAGTGAGTTGTGACGCCTCTAAATTGAATATAGCCTGATCTCCACAGACTGCAAGCGTGATTATAATGTGTATACCACTAGATACATAAAAATTGTTGCATGAAATTGCATACAAATGATAATAATGAATTGTGTAAATCGCAAAATTAATGCAAGGAATTGCATGTGCAATGCCAGTGTGAAATAAAGTGCAGTAGTGCAATATGTAATAAAATAGGGAATTTATGTGTAAACATACCTGGGAACATGAAAGAGGCATTTTATGTGTCCATTATATGTGAGATCATGCACCCATTATATAGATGCACATAAAATTGGAATAAAAATGGAATAAAAAGTGAGCAACAAAGAGGGTTGACATAGCATGCCAAATTAAGACAAAGTAAGACATCCCCATGAGGAAACAACTTGAGCGCGAGCCAGTGTTAAGAGGGTTCACCGAAATCATCTATGGATATCATCAGCAATTGTTCAAATGGCGATGCCTCCATATTTCTCAAGGTAGCCATATGTTCGCCATCGTATCTCTAGACAATAAGACAAATGAAACAATCTAAGGTCACACAAAAATATACCACAAAATATGTAATGGTCCTATACTGCACATACACTACTCCAATGTGCCAACATTATAGATGTTACAAGCATACAGTTAAAAACCGGACCACTGGCTAAAATTAATAGTATGGGGAAAACGACAATTTTTCATTTAGGCCCAATGGGGACGTAGTGGCCAATTTCACTATCCATTTGAGTTCAATTCGTTCCAATTTCTTAAAAACGTCTCCTCCTCGAGTACCCAAGATAATTTTGTCTATGCCAAATGCCCTCAAATCTTGCCATCTGCTCTCATGGCACTCAAAGAAATGTTTTGGAACTGGTTTGAGTTTTGATATTTTATCTAAATCAGTAGGTTGGAGCTTACCCGCTGATCGGATGTCCCTGATGTGTTCTTGAAGTCGGACTCTCAATTCTCTCGTGGTCATGCCCACATACATGAGTTCACATGGGCATTGGATGATATAGACCACCCCCGTAGTGCTGCAATTAATGAAATGAACGATGTTAAAATTTCTCCGTCCATCAGAATCATGAAAGGTCTTAGTTTTCACAATTTGTGGACATACCGAACAGTGTCCACATGAATGAGACCCCCAGTCAGGACCTTTCGATCCGAAGATGTAATTTCGGACTGTGGGAGACGGATAATGGCTTCTCACCAAAGTATCGCCAATAGTATTTGCTCTTCTTGATGTTACCTGTGGCACTTCAGCTAGATGTTTTTTGACCTCCGGATCTGATAAGAGAATTGGCCAATAGCGTTTAAAAATCATGTTCATCTCCCTCCATTGAGCATTATAGGGGGTGATAATTCTTACCTTGTTGTCAACTGTCCGGTTACGATTCTGGACAAACAAGTCCCTTCGGTCTGTGGATTTGGCTCGTGTGTAGCCCCTCTCTATATCGGTGTCACGATATCCTCTTTGTTTGAAACGTGCTTTGAGTGTCAAAGATTCACTCTCGAAATTGCTCGATGTGTCACAGATTCGGCGTGCCCTCAGAAATTGGCCTGTCCGGATAGATCTCACTGTATGGGCTGGGTGAAAGGATCTCGCGTGTAGGAGGGCATTGACAGATGTTTCTTTGCGGTAAACTGTTGTATTCAGGCGGCCATTAGTTTGGACAAGGATCTGGATATCCAAGAACTCCATATGTTCTTGACTGATATTGTTTGTGAGTCGGATGTTGAGGTTGTTGGTATTGAGATCTTCCAGAAATCGATCCAGATCTATCCTTGTGCCCTGCCAAATAAAGAGAATATCATCTATGAAGCGCATCCATGAGATGACTTGTCCACATGCCCTGTCCATAGCCTCTTGGACTTGGTTTCGTGCCCAAAAGCCTAAAAACAAGTTCGCGTATGAGGGGGCACAAGTGGCCCCCATAGCCGTCCCCCTGGTTTGTATAAAATACCGATCTTTAAAGAGGAAGTAGTTATGGTCTAATATGAATCTTATTAGCACCATCAGAAATGTCGTCAAGTCATCATCAAGTTCGCGAATGTTTAAAAAATGTTTCACCGCTGCGATCCCCAAATCATGGGCTATACAAGTGTAAAGTCCCTCGACGTCACATGAGACCAGAAAAGTTATCAAACTGACGAGTCTGAGATAGTTTACGCAACTCATCTGTAACCATCTTTACAAACATCTCTATCTCTGGACTCGTTGAGAAGGGGGGGCACGTGGTGGATTTAGGTCTGATATGAGTGGGAAATTTCACAGGGTTACTCACCCCAGATTCTTCTTGTTCTTGTAAAAGCGATTCTAATACCCTGAGTGTTTCCAGGTCTTCCGGGGCTGTAATAGAACAAGAATTATCACTAGTATTGCTACTAAAATGTTTTTTCCATAGCAATTTCCGGGCAAACAAATACACATCTTTGATTACCGTAAATTCATCAAATACAGCCACAGGACTAAAATTCAGCCCCAATGACAAAAGAGAGAGTTGGTCAGATGTCAATGTGATATTTGAAAGGTTAATTACCTTCAACTTCCCACTCGTGGTTTCCTGTTGGTTGTTATATTTCCGTTTCATCGGAGTGCCCCGATTTTGCTGTAATAGGGGTCTCCATCCAGACTGTCCTTCTGCTGCAGAGCTTGAAGAATCTGAGGCTATCGTATCGATTGAAGTTGTCGATCCCGACCTCCTTATTTGACGTGATGGATGTACACGTTGCCATCGGTATGCACGTTGTTTTTGAAAATCCTCCATGTCCCTGTGAAACTTCTTAGTCTTCACTGCCTGCGTATCTTTTTCCCACTTCAAACATTCATTATTCAAATCTTGTTCGAACTTACTCAAATTGTCTGGTGACATTAAGAGTTTTATTTTATCTTGCATGGCGGCTAGTTCAAGTTCAATGTTTTCTAATTTCTTTTTTTCAATGCCTATCAGAATTTCAATAAAGGTGCGGGAACAGATGTTGCATGTTTCCTCCCACCGTTTTCTGATTATCTCATCATCCAATGCAAATGAGGGGTACACTTGTACCCTAAGGCCTCGAGGTACCAGGTCTTTATCTATTATGTATCCTCTTCTTCACATCACGGTGTTTTCTGTTTTTTGTTTTTCACTTATTTATTTATCACTTTATCACCAGCACTTCACTTTTGTCACATATTGGTATATCATGCACATTATGGACACTAACTCAATGTTTATGTTGTATATTAGTAGCAACAATGATTGCATGCGCAAATACAACTTGTCCTGCCAATTCTCCCATTACCTATGAGGTATACTTACCTAGGGGTTCGTTTCCAGGTTGCCCTATTCTAATATGGACGGCTGAGGCGCGCTGTTCCGGCGCGCATGCGCGGTCCGGACTTCCGATTCACACTTCCGGTGGACGATGACGCGCTAGTGATGCGCGCCGTGCGTCTTCCGGCGGTCTGGGTCTGGATGCCCTGGGGCGCGCGTGGCGACCGGACCAGCGCGCCTACACCCACAGCCGATCCGACCTCTGTTCATCAAGGTAATTATTATGTGTATACCAAGTACCACCATTGGCTCCTGTAGAACTGGAGGGCGGTCCCCCTGCCATATATACTCTCCTTTTGCCCTACTGCAGCACATCCCCTTGAGGAAGCGACGGCGAAACGTACGTCGGGGTGCTGCGGTGGTGGTCATAGTGAGTTGTCTCGGTAGAGTGGTAGGCCTTTGTACAATTTATGCCCTTTTGCTTTTTGGGCGCAATAACTAATGGGTCTGGACACTATAATGGAGACATGTATTGTACTTTGTATATTTAACTCTATACCTATTGTGGTTTAATTGTGTTACCTTTTACCACCACTGCTCATGAGTGTTTGTTGTTGTGTATTTTAGTGATGTTTTTAATTGTGCTGTCCTTTTTGGTACCTTGTGTAAATAAAAATAAATATTGATTAGTTGCAGGTTATTGTTTCATGTATTGTGATTTCTGTTATTAGTTTGTCTCATTTGGTTATCGTTATAGCTGCATCACAAACAGCATCTATGAAATAGTAATGTAGTAGTAAAATATATGTATCTAGTCCTACATGAATGTAGATGAGCACTTCCCTCTTTTTCCTGATACATATAATGACTCCATAATATTTATATGAAGTATATTACTCCATCCGGCCTTACGGCTGCCTCTGCTTTGTGTTGGTAATGGGTGCGATTTCATGTTATAGTTTCAGGAGAAAGCAGATCTTGCTGTCAGGTCCTTTCTCTCCCACAAAAGTAGCTGATTGCAACTTGCACAATTTTCAGTCGATTTGCATAATGAAGACATGGTGTTTGTGGCGTTGTATTGTTTGTTAATTTTGCACAGACAATTGAAATGTGTACTTGTTCTGCTTTCGGTAATTGCTCAGTGATGTAGGTCTGTGTAGCAGCCGAATCTTTTGGGACCTGATTTGATACAAAGTATTGTAAGAGCTGAGCATTATTTTCCAATTCAGATGTGACAGTCACCCGGGAGCTGTAGAAGCCGCTTTTATCCTGTACTTCATGTAATCAGATTTGACTGAGGATCTGGTATATACACTGGTCACTTCTTAGCATACCTTTTGTTGACAAAAAATTGTAGTTGCTCCCAAAGGTAGTGGTAGATGTATATTACAGACAATGGTATTTGTATGTGTAATAGCATATTTTGAATGGTTTCTTAGCTGTTTTTAAGTACGGTAAACACCTAAAGGAAATCTACCATTTGTTTTTATGCATTATGAATAGAGATGAGCGAGCACTAAAATGCTCGAGTGCTCGTTATTCGAGACAAACTTTTCCTGATGCTCGAGTGCTCGTCTCGAATAACGAACCCCATTGAAGTCAATGGGAGACTCGAGCATTTTTCAAAGGGACCATGGTTCGGGAATAAAATGTGTTATTTAATTGAAAAAGAATGTCTTCTCATAAGTTAGCAGATGTATGCAAACATCTGCAATCTATTCTTCACTGTTCTGCGCGTATATTATCTCCCGACAAGTTAGCAGATGTGAAGAACAGTGAAGAATAGAATAAAAACAGTGAACACAGGATCATTTAAGTGAAAAAATGTTCGGCACATCTGCTTACTTGTCGGGATCCGTGCTGCTGCTCCCCGGTGTCTCCGTGCTGCCGCTCCCCGGTGTCTCCGTGCTGCCGCTCCCCGGTGTCTCCGTGCTGCCGCTCCCCGGTGTCTCCGTGCTGCCGCTCCCCGGTGTCTCCGTGCTGCCCCTCCCCGAGTGTCTCCGAGCTGCCCCTCCCCGAGTGTCTCCGTGCTGCCCCTCCCCGAGTGTCTCCGTGCTGCCCCTCCCCGAGTGTCTCCGTGCTGCCCCTCCCCGAGTGTCTCCGCGCAGCCCCAGCCCCGATGTATCCGCGCAGCCCCAGCCCCGATGTATCCGCGCAGCCCCGATGTATCCGCGCAGCCCCAGCCCCGATGTATCCGCGCAGCCCCAGCCCCGATGTATCCGCGCAGCCCCAGCCCCGATGTCTCCATTCTGCCCGTTCCCCCGATGTCTCCATTCTGCCCGTTCCCCCGATGTCTCCATTCTGCCCGTTCCCCCGATGTCTCCGTTCTGCCCGCTCCCCCGATGTCTCCGTTCTGCCCGTTCCCCCGATGTCTCCGTTCTGCCCGCTCCCCCGATGTCTCTGTTCTGCCCGCTCCCCCGATGTCTCTGTTCTGCCCGCTCCCCCGATGTCTCTGTTCTGCCCGCTCCCCCGGTGTCTCTGTGCTGCTCCCCCGGTGTCTCTGTGATGCTCCCCCGGTGTCTCTGTGCTGCTCCCCGGTGTCTCTGTGCTGCTCCCTGGTGTCTCTGTGCTGCTCCCTGTGTTCTTCAATGTGCTCTTCACACATACATATTGTTCTTCACATACTATTTTGTTCCGCGCGTATCTTCCGACAAGTAAGCAGATGTGCCGAACATCTAATCTATTTTTCACTGTGTTCTTTACTGTGTTTTTCACTTAAATGATACTGTGTTCACTGTGTTCACTGTTTTTATTCTATTCTTCATTGTTCTTCACTGTGTATTTTTAATTAAATGCTCGATCTCGAGCAGGGGAAATACTCGTCTGAGCAACGAGCTGTTTCGAGTACCTTAATACTCGAACGAGCATCAAGCTCGGACGAGTATACTCGCTCATCTCTAATTATGAATCAAACATACCTTGAGAATGCTGGAGCTACACTGATGCAGAAACACATCTTGTTTGATCTCAGATCTGAGTGGTTTTGCTAAAAAAAAATAATTATAAAATTCAGGACATTGGGTAAGTTGGGTGCCTACATAAACACATTACACACAGAGCTTCCAGAAATGTCCAGACAGGACTAATCAACCTGAGCTGGATGACTCATACGCAGCAGCTGGGGGATGGTGCAGCGATTGATTAGTTCTGCCTGTCAATGAGCCTCATTATCATAATTTGTTTTTTCAGCAAAACCACACCATACTTCCTCAGTGTATATTTCAATATACATTTTTTTTATCTCAATACTTCCTGCCCCAGTAGTCCAAGATGAAAATGATCATATAAGTTAAAGTGTAGATAATGATAGAAAGTATTACAGGGTTAGGGAAAGATAACTCAGGGCTCAGAATACTAGGAACCTACCATTATAGGTATCTACCTTATTTTCTGCCCATACACTAAGTAACAGAATCTGCTGCAAAGTCACCTCTAACCTATCTAGTATTTAATGGGAACCTGTCAGCAGAAATTGGAGAAATTGGAGATTATAACACTGAAGTCAAGCTCTCTCTTCCTCAGAAAGCCCCTTCATTGTAAATTGATGGCCCTACATCAAGAGACACCACTAACCAGATCTTCTGCATCCGATGCATGATGTCAATCACATAGGAGGAGGAGTTCAGAGCTCCCCATCTTGACTTCAGTGTTAAGCTCTCTGCCTCCTTCACTTTATACAATCAATTTACATCTCACTTCAAAGTTTTCAGGTTAATTTCATCACACTGGTCCATGAAAAGAACAAAAACTAGAAGGCGTTGCGATGTTTGACAATATTCCAGTATCAGTTTATTAGGCCAGTTGCTGATCACAGGTTCCCTTTAATATTTTACTGTGGGTAAGGTGATTTAAAGGAAATCTACCACCTTTAAAAATCAGTTTTGAGCTGATCTCACTTACCAAAAGCTATTTGCAAGATGACGCTGGCATTATTTTTATCTTTCTTAAAGCCTGTAGAAAAAGAGAGATAAATGTTTTATAAAAATATTCAAATGAGCATCTGGTGCTCTAGGGAATAACTACTTTCCCTCCCAGCGCTACGGCAATAGATAATTATGCAGGCCACCTTCATTATGCCCTCCTATCTCCCCTGGCCGAGAGCCGCTGACGTCATCCTCACTGACCTGCGCAGCCGCACTGTGCATTTACAATCCGGAAAGCGCATACAGCACACATGCGCAGTCACGATCCTCAGTGCACTGTGCAGCTGCACAAGACTAAGAGAAAACTAATCTTATTTTACAGGGAAAGATTAAAGCAGTGCCAGTAGGAAACCTACCATGAGGAATCTACTATCAGAGATAGATCTGATGGTATATTCTTCCTACCTCTGCCCTAATCTGTAATTTAATAATCCTGGAACCTAACTTGTTTTATTTTACTAATGTAAATTAACTGCAGAGGCTACTGGGGCGTGTACTATCCTTATTTACCAGAGCCCCGCCAGGCTAGTACACGCCCCAGTAGCCTCTGATGTTAATTTACATTTTACTAAATTAAACCTTTTAACTTTTTTAGGTTCCAGGATTATTAAATTACAGATTAGGGCAGAGGCAGGAGGAATCTACCATAAGATCTACTTCTGATCATAGGTTCCTCATGGTAGGTTTCCTTTAAGAAAGTGCTAAACATTGGTAAAGAAAAGCAATCACTGACAGTGGGTAAATAAATGTGGAAGATGACGTTACATATGGATTTGTTTAAAAGTTTCATATATTTACATTCAACTTACCTTCATCCCGTATAATTCATATAACACATGTCTGTGTGTCACATTTTTTTAATGGATACATCCAGAGGTTGATAAAAGGAATCATGTTCTTTCCAGCCTTCTATTAAATTGTCACTAAATAAAGATATTTTTTGAAGGAATTGTCTGTGATTGCCCACTTTTTGGATACACCATCACCACTGAGCCACTGTATGCCAACTTAGGCTAATGCTGATTGTAGTGTCCATGCTGGACCAGAAAGAGGTTAGTTTACGGGTTTTCTTTACACAACCAGGAGCCAGTACTCAAATAATTTGTGATCCTGGACATCATATCTAATTTCAGTAATGAACAGTCCAGGAGATAACAGTAACATTTTCAGTAGTAATCTTTATTAAATAAGAGTCTATTTTCACATCTCCTTTTGTCTACTTTAGTGAGCAGTGTTACTGAAAGTGTTCTCAGATCTGTGCACAGCAGATAGATAAGGCTACGGATTAACTATTTTCATGCCTAGAGAATATTTTACTTTATAACTCAGCTTTATAAGAAGATTCTTAAGAAGCTTCTTATCTATCAGCAAGTATAGAATGGAAATCTGGTTTATACACACTGTTAAAAGCAAGTAGAAAGTACGGGTAGAAAAGGACACAGTTTAGTTACAATTTAAAGGGAACCTGTCACCAATTTTAACCCCATTAAACGACAAGCCACCTTAGATAGGGTGTTAAATGTTCTTTATAGAATTCCATCTTTTTTTGTGAAATGTTGACCGTTTAAACTATTATAAAAGTCATTTGAAAATGAGCAGATAAGAGTAGTATTTTGCCTGAGATAAGTCAAATTTAGAGGTTGCCAAGTGAACATCACTTCGGACACCGCTATTTTTGGTTCTTTAGTACCGATAAATGTGCATTTGTTAAGGAATCTCATCTCTCAGATTGCATCAGACTTGTGGTTTTATGTGCTACAGAACCAGAGATAGAGACAGTTTAAAAAAGGTGGGAATTCGATCTTTAACTGGCTGTATCTGTGGTTCTATATATTAGAGAACAAGCCTGTTGCAATCTGAAAAAAGTTTTGTATCTGTAACATGACACCAAAATGTGTCATGATTCTAGCCTCTAAATCTGCCTCATCTCAGTCAAATGTGTCTCTTCTCATCTCATTTGCATATGACTTTGGAGAATATTTTTTTTTATATGTAAATGACAAAAGAGAGGGAATTCTAGAAAGGACATTTCATACCTTGGTAGTTGAATAACTCTGATAAAATCTGGTGACAGGTTCCCTTTAAATTTTGCTGGACCAAAAATTCATATAACAAATGCTGTCCTTTTATACAGACAATATATGAGGTACCTTATACTTGGACACATCACAGAATATGAAGGCTGTTTTCACGCTTTTATACCACAATCCAGCTGCCTAAGGGAATGGAAAACAGGAAATTACCAGAACCAGTCATCTCACATGCATACATTATTTTCCAAGTAAATTAAACAGTTTAATTCCCTTGATGTAAGATTCTCAAAAAAGGCAGGTTCATCTTCAGCAAGTATTTATCTAACATGATCACGCTGAGAGCAGAGACTGCATGTGGATAGATGAGGAAATGCTTGTTTTAAATAAAAATGGAACATAGAAAAGCTGATCCGCATGGTCAGGGACACTTGTGCTTTCAGACACTTTATGCTGGCACTATAGAAAGATCTATTATAAGAAATATGATTACAAATATAACAAAGCAGTGAACATATATCGGTCAATATACCAGGTACATAAAAGCTTTTGTAAGTGTTTGATTTTTCTGTAGGACTATGGAAGAGAATAAGTAGTGATCATATGCAGTCCTTGCGATTGTCCTTGCGTTCTTGTTTTGCGTCTCAGGCAAGCTCAGTAGCTCCTGTTTCTATGTTGTGGACGGATATGAACTACGGCGCATGCTTAGAGCTCACAACTCCTCAGGCAGAGGAAAAGGAGCTCCTGCGCTTCTACAACATATGGTACACAGGGCAGTGTAATTTACTCAACAGGGCAAACCTTTGAAAAGAGCATAATTTGGAGTAGGTGGAGGATGGAGGCCCCCCACCCCACCTGCTCCAGATCGATGGTGCCCTTGGCGGGTTCCTGCCCAGCGCTAGAAGTGGCCCTGGTGGTACCATATTATGTTTTGCTGTTTATCTAACTAATGAAGGAAGTTTTGCTCTGCAGTTCTTGTTTTTTTCTGCACTGCAAACTTTATAGAATGGAACTTCTATAAAATAATGCCTTAAAGGACATCTACCATCAGATTACCTGATTACATACTTCCCCGCCCAGCGCCCATGTGTCCAAAGCTTCATTTCTTATATCTTTGCATGGCCACATTTCTGCCAAAAAAAAAGTTTATAAGATATGCAAATTAGCCTCTAGTGCTCTACAGGGCACCATTAGGCTCCACCTTATAAACTTATTTTTTACAAAAATGCAACCATGAAAAGATATAAGAAATAAAGCTTGGGACATAAAGGGACGGGACAGGGAGGTACGTAATAGTCATCATAGTCATCAGGTATGTTGATGGTAGATGTTCTTTAAGATTCTGCATGACGTACCTCTTATACAGTATATTGAGTACAATTCTAGACATACATACATTTTCTGTCACTTTAAAATAAATGTCATCCCTCCTTAAAAAAATATTTGCACCACTTTTCACACACACTGTTCTAAATGTTCTGAACTATATGTCGCCTATAAATTACTCATCTGGATATGTTAAAAACAACACCTGATTCGGTACGGTGTGAAGAAATTGCTAAATGCAATGTGTTTTGGTGTAATGTACAGTGAAAGTGTTTAGCATTTACTAAAGTGGTAACTTGTTGTCTTTGGGCTCTGCTGCTGATGTCACCCGGTGGCCGCCATCTCTGGGGACAGCCGTTCTGCTCTTTGCCAGGCGCATGCATTAGGATCTATGGATCCCTCAGTCCCTGGCCCTGTATAATAACGTGTGTGTGGGGGTGACTGTTTGGGCTGTTTTCCTATCAGCCAGTGCGTGGGTGGATGTGTTTGGGCTGCCTCCTCTCTGCACTGCGTAGATAAGAAAATATCATAGTCTTTAACATAGTGAACAGGCTGCAGGTATGTGAGTCAGATGTTTACATAAATGACTTGGAATCTCCGAGCTCCAAGGCGTTATTAACACCGTACTTACCGAAGAAAATCATATCATTCATCCCTGATTCCTAGAAAAATGTCTTATAGTGCGGTAGATTTATCAAATTTTTACATTTTTTTTATTTTTTACACCAGTGGCCTTGTTCCTTGATAGGATAGATTGTGCCATGTGTTAGGTGCAGGCCACCACCATGAAAATAAAGTCCTTACCAGGAAGTGCACACTAGTGTTCTACAAAGTCCCAGATGACTCCGTCCCCTTGCTTTTCTCTAGACTGAAGTTACGGCAGAGTCCTACATAACTCAGTAGGGTAAATCGTAGGGAAAGATTGCCATTAAAGAGAATATTATATTTCCCTATTACACTACTAGTCCCCTCAAGTATGATGTGAAATGTCCTTTCTAAAATTCCCTCATTTACGTTAAACCTCACCTGTGTAGTTATAAAAAAAATCTCTTTCAAATTCATGAGAAAATTTGCCTGAGATGAGTTTTGAGGCTGCAGGGGAATAGTAACTAGAACCATTTTGGTTCCATATTAAAGTTAAGAATCACATCTTTAATTTTGCATCAGGATTGTGGTTCTGTGATCTACAGAGCCTGAAATACATGAGGCTGCAGATAAAGATCCAATTCCAGCGCATTTGCATCTCCAGTTCTGTAGCTCCTAGAACAACAATCAGAAAGATGATATATAACCGAAGATAGGGGCATCTTAAGTGACACGCCCTGTGACCTCTAAATTATGAGTTTTATCTGCTTATCTTTACAGGAATTATTTTCATAGGTAAACAGGTGAGATTTCATATAAAAGAGGAAATTTACAAAGTACATTTCATACCCTGCCTAAGGGGGCTTGTTTAATGGAGTAAAATCTAATGACAGGTTTAGAAGAGTTTTCCAAAACTTTTGTCAAAAATATATGATGATGGAATAAAATAATAAAAATAAATACATACCCTGCACTCAGAACCCTAGCGTCTGTTCACCTGTCTCAAGACATTGGCTCTAGACAGTCTAGACCAGTGGTGGCGAACCTATGGCACGGGTGCCAGAGGTAGCACTCAGAGCCCTTTCTGTGGGCACTCAGTCCATCACCCCAGCACATCTTCCTGCAGTTCCAAGCAACTTAGAAAATGCTCTTTCAGTCATATTTTGATACTGACTTCGCTACTTGGGACTGTAGGAAGAGGGAGAATGAATAGACAGGGCCGAATTATCTTTGGAGGACCTACTGTTGGCCCCTACAGGAAAGCAGCTAAAATTATGCAAATTTTCCATCTTTCTACTGTGTTGATGTACTCAGGAGGCCAATATGATTGTTGAAGAGCAGAGAGCAGTAAGTTACTGCTTTAATTTTTGGTTGGCACCTTGCGATAAATAAGGGGGGTTTGGGTGTGTTTTTGGGCACTCAGCCGCTAAAGGGTTCGCCATCACTGGTCTAGACAATACTTTATCGTAAATTAGTCTTTGTTGTGCCTGGCGTGGACATGGTGTTATCACTGAGAGATTCCGACCTCTTAGTAATTCTGAAGCAGTACTCGCATGCCGGAATCAAAATCCACACTAATTTTGGCTATAAAATGGCCATTAGGGGCCAGAGGAGCATGGGTGCAGCTATGGTTCTGAAAGAACATGATGACATATAACTACAAAAAAAACACTAATATTCAGCTTAAACTTCTAAACCAGCGCTTCCTCGTCCTCACCAGTCTCTTTTTACTCAGCTGAAACCAAGAGTTACCTTAGAAAGTCATACTTTCTAAGCTTGGGATTGGGACTTGGGAGAAGGATTGGATATCACTCCTTTTTTTATACCATTGTCAGCCATTTTGATCCTAAGTATTGCATTTTTGGCTTAATATATTGTTTACTCTCCAATATGACATAATAATAGTTATTGTTCCAGGCATTGACTTTCCAGTACCATCATTATTTCAGATGTCCAGACTCACATCCTATATGTAATTGTTGCAAGATTCCCCATGTGAACTGACTACGAGCGTGCGCCATACCGTATTAAATAGGTGAGATGGAGACGAGTAATGCAAGAAAAATCAATGAGACTGCTGCTCGACAACAGGAAGATGTACAGAAAATCGCTCAGATAGATTTTTGATGTCTGCTGTGCTCCCTCATGTGTAATACATCACTTCCGAAATCGCTTCCAAATTTAAAAAAGGGTTTTCTGTTTTTACAGTCAAGCACTTCTGCATCACCAGGAAATTTCTGTGTTCCTTGACCAAACCTCATGACTAAGTTAACTTAAAGAGAAACTAAGACAAAATTTTATTTTATTTCAGAAAATAATAAAGCAGCCAATAGAAGTGAACTTTGTTATATATTTCATCACTTGAGCAACTTCTTTGTGCCTTTTTTCTGCTTCTTTCTCCTTCAGTGAGCAGTGTATCTAAAAGCCTTCTGAGATTTGTCCATTTCAAACAGATAAGTAGGCTAATTATTAACTCTTTCCAGGACTATAAAATATTGCCATTTATGAGTCAACTCTCTAAAGGAAGTGTTTATTGAATATGGTCCTCTTAACCTTTGTCCAATTTAGAGAATGGTTACAAAGAGAATCATTGTATACACATGCATCATCCTGTACCTCCTCTCAGGGTGGTTACAAAGGGATGTCAGTTTCCTTATGTGTATTGTAACAGTACTGGGGACCCCATATACTCTAAAGGCTTCTGTTCATCGAAAATGTCGCTCAATAGGAGGGAGCAGGATGGAAAGACGTAGCAAAAAAAATTTAAAGAGAACCCGTCATGCAAAATAACCCCCTAAACTAAATATATTTTCATAAACTGCCATTAGAAAGCATTGCCTCTATCCCTTCATTGTCCCTCTACATGCCTGTAAACCTAAGCAATTAGGTCCTAAAGCTGTATGCAAATGACCTGTGAAATGTCCAATGAAGCATTAGCATATTCAAGCTGTCCACTCTATTCATGAGTGGGAGGCACAGACACACCCCCAGTGCATGACTGACAGCCTGTATAATGATGTGAGGCTGTATAATGATGTGCTTCCTGGTGCTGGTGGCCACGCCCCCTGCAGCCTGTGTGTGCATGTGTGTGTGTATATAGGAGAGATACAGCAGCTCCAGGCTGCAGCCATGTTATAGCAGAACATGTCAGATTCATGTGTAGCTGATGTCTGTGTCTCTCACCTGTATATTAGGAGGATGCAGCATGTCAGCAGATGCAGCACACACACTAGCCATGCTTTACTATACATTACACACAGACATGAGCAGGGGGAGGAGAGGGGAGGGGGAACAGGGGTGACATCACTGCCTCTGACCATGTGACCAGCCTCATTTACATGATAAAGAATAGATGATTTTACAATGATTAATGTATGAAATGACTAGATAAAGGCTGGGATGGATCCTTGTGAGCTGCTCCAACAGGTAGTAGTGACAGGACAAGTGACACAGACCTGATGACAGGTGTCCTTTAACATGAATGTAGCCTAAAGAAGATATTACAATTGGTGCATGTAAAATTGTACTTTTAATAGTATTCTTTAAAAATTAAAACAATAATAACCATTATTAGTATTGTGATAGCAGAATCAACCTAGTCATATTAAAAAGGTAATACATGTATATCTTTATGTAAGAGGCTTATCGATCTGCACAAGTCTGGACTTACTGTCACTAGGTCTGAAAGTCTAATGGAAAAAGCCCAATGTAAATTGTGCAAAGCCCGTCATGATTCCTTCCACATCAGCCATTCTGTCAAAACTGTCTTGATTGTTTCTGCCAGTAGGACTGCAAGTGCAGAATGTAGTCCAAGACAGGAGGGATGTGCTGGACAGATAGACAGACTGGAATAGTGAAGAATAGTGTAATAGGCAACAAGAGTTCAGGGTAATCATTGTGGGATTTCAGTAACTGTCAAATAAGATCTGACAAGCCCCAGTATTCTTAACTCAGGGCCCCAGTTCTATTTTTCTACTGATCCAAACCTCTCCCTTTATCTACACTGTGCCTAATGCAGATCTAAGTTAGAAAGGTCCCAGTTGTAATTATTGACAGCGAGTCTGGTTATAACGATTGATGCACCCAAGCTGCTCCCTACAAGGCATGTTTTGCCAAAAATTAGGCTAGTCAGGGAAAAAAGAAATGGAATAGTGACCAGTCAAGGTCTCACTTTCTTGCTTCAAAAGCAGAAGCTGGGAAACACAATCTAAAGAAAAACTTGCAGTGGCAAGTGGCCAACACCTGGAACCTGTCTCCACATTTTCACAAATAAAGCCAGTGACAGGTTCCCAAAGAGCCCTATTAACTAACTGAGACCCTTCTCTCACCTAAAATTTTTTCCCTTATATCCCAATAAATGTATCTTTATGTGCTCTTACCAGACATCAGAGCGGGCATGTCCTGCTTAGTCGGCCCCTCCAATCTACTCTTCTCCATGTCCAATGCTCTTCTGAACATGTCATGTGATCAAGGTGAAATGAAATATGAGCATGCCTCCATTGACATCTACTCCTCCATGAAGACACGCTATGATTTCATGTGATCAGATGCATACAAGGGGTAGACATTGCACATCTTAATATATAAATGACCTTAGATGATAGCAGACTGGTCACATGATAAGTATTACTCAATGATGTAATATATCTGTTTCTCAATATTCCACACAGGAGCATGTCCTAGCAGTGATACCTGTCAATCAGGAACAAGGAGGCAGGGCACTGTAAGTAAAACTTAATATGCAGGGCTCCATTAATATCATGGGACTCATAAGTTTACAAACAGATTTTTTAAAATTGCAGCCATGGAAAGGAACCAATTTGGGATAAGGACAATGCTTATTAGTAGTTTATTTTGGGTGGGTTCATTTAAATGGCAGATTTTTTTTAATGAGGGTGGCACAGTGCTGTAGATGTAAAGTAGGGTGGTGCCCTATTATACACACTGCGGTCATTGGACTGTAATTGTAGCATATGGTGCAGAAATAATGATTTTCCCCATGTACACATACAGCAGTTTATCCTTCTATTAAAGTTTATGGACAATTTAAATTCATGACATTTCGATTACATTTTATACTGTTTCGGCTCATCGTAACACTTTTAGTTTAGATTCGATATAAAGGAGATCATTTCCTGACATCAACATGATTGCTGATATATATTTGGAAATGTCCATTTGACAAGCAATATGGCAACACCAAGTTGTCAATTTATTCATAAACATTCAGAAAGAATAGTAGAGAAACAGCACAAGTAGTGTGAAAAGACGATTCCAAATTTCTAATTCATGAGAAACACAAGATTTTACTAAACAGACACATCTGGGTTGGCAACATGTTCTTTTTACCAATGTCTAGAGAATTTAGAGGTCTGGATATGCAAAGCTGTCAGCAGCCAATTATTACTGTGAAGCAGCTAATTCCCATATAGTTAGTAAAGCTTATTGAATATTTGATCTAATCTAATGTTGAGCGCATTATATATTTATTAATGACATGCATGTTTAATCATGTGCAGAGATGTCGGAAGGACAGTCTGTAAAATAGAAGGTCGTATCCAATGCAATATTAAAAAGGAAGGGATTGCTGTTGTGTTAAGTTAATAATGCAGATTATTTTGAGGCTTTGAGGAAGAAGGGAAATAATGTATTGAACAATAGAGAAAGTGGCTTATAATAATGTCATTATACGTGAAGCACTTCATTAAGGAAGGACAATTGAAGCCAAATAAGTAAAAACGTGATGAAGTCTTTTTTGAAATGACTAAAGCCATCAGTCACAATGAATTCTCTATGCAGTTATATTAACAAAATGTATAGAAATTAGTATATGCTTTATAAGAGGGTAATGTTTCTGGCTAAATGTATTCAATACTAGTGGCTTCAATTCATTGTAAGTGTGGAGAAGACAGTAATATTGGGGCTCATTTACTAAGGGTCCGCAGACCGCACAAACGTTGGATATTCCAAGATTACCATTTTGCGCCACATTTAAAAGGGGATTGTGGCACGTGATCGGATTTTGGTGCATCAGCGCCGGCTTTCATGCGACAGAAATCGGGGAGCGGGTTGTCGGACGATCCAACGGATTCGGACTGGCTGCGGGATTTAACTTTTCAATTGTGTCACAAGACAATGCACTTACATGCACCAGGAAGAAGAAGGTGAACTCCGACGGACCTGAGCGGGGAAGCGACACATTCAGGATCTCGGGCGCACGATCTTGGTGAATCGAACCGGACTTCATCTTCGTCGGACCGTCCGGACCGGGGATCGCGACAAGACCGGGTAAGTAAATGTGCCCCAGTATGTTACATGTGGTCACATTTTCATTTATTTGTTCTTTTTAGTTTTTGTATAAAAATAAAAACTACCGTTTTAGCTGCCATAAATAGTGCAGCATAGAGTAGAGTTTTTGGAGTCGGTCTGTAGGAGGAGATGGAATATCATCCACCTCCCTCCAAAGACCAAGAAGTTTTAAGGGAGATGTATTCAGAGCCTTATATCAATATATTAGAACTGTCATTAAGGTTGAACTAAACTTTTAGAAAGTTTTAAAATATGAATAGTGCAGATGATAACTTTACTATAGAAATCTGTTCCTGTGTCCTTCTTTTCCCTCTGCCTTTCTTCTTTATTTCAACAGTTTTTGTGTATCTGCTTTCTATCCAGAGCCTGATAAAGTGTCTAATGACTAAAAGGAAATCTGCCATCAAATCCATCATGATAAACCAGGGACACTTACTCATAGATCCGGCACCGTGACTGTGTCTCTGACAGACTGCTTCTACCTTCTCCCTAGGGTCTATGGGGCAGATTTATCAAGCAGTCTGAAAGTCAGAATATTTCTAGTTGCCAATGGCAACCAATCACAGCTCAGCTTTCATTTTACCAGTGCTCATGAATATTTTAAAGGGAAGCTGTGATTGGTTGCCATGGGCAACTGGAAATATTCTGACTTTCAGACAGCTTGATAAATCTGCCCCTATGTCTCTGACTGTTGAAGACCCGGCTCCACAGCAATGACAAAAGAAAGCGATTAACGCCCAGCATCAGCTGACATCTAAAGTCAGTGGGCGCCTGGCATTGAGTTAAAAAATAAAGTTGAAACCAAAATTTTACATACACTTTAGAAAAAGACACATATGGTTTTTCTAACTACCTGGCATGAAATCTGAATCAATAAGGTTAAATTAGAATTACAAAAATGATTTATATTTGCCAAATGCCATAATAAAGAAAGAATGTTTGGGACCATCCACATGATGAAGTCATGTCTTTGGAAATTTCTGATTGGAAGCTTCTTTTGGCAACTTCTAGGTTAATTAGAGTCACACCTATGGCTGTATTTTAGCCTCTTCACACGCAAAGGTGGGGAGGCTATATGAAGAGGGCTCACGGGCCAGGCTCTTTTTATACAGAGGTGGGGTTTGCTGAATATTGCAGCAAACACCCACAGCTAATACCTGCAATCGGTGTCATCCAAGATATCAGAAAGAGAATTGTGGACTTGCACAAGTCTGGTTTATCCTTGGGTGCAACAAACACTGCTCAGTTACACCACTTCTGTAAGGAGGAATGGGCCCAAATTCCTGCCAACTATTGTGAGGACCTTGTGGAACTTTGGACTCAAGTCATACAGTTTGAGAGCAATAGTAACAAATACTAATAAAATGTATGTAAACTATGTCCTAAAAATTCTCTCTTGTTATTCTGGCATATGAAATGTATAAATAATTTTGGTAATCTTGACCTAAATGGGAAATGTTTATCCTGATTTCATGTCCTTTTATATAGTGTATGTAAACCTCAGGTTTTAGATTTCATGACACATTTCTCAATTGTAATTGTACTAGGATCCTGACAAAGCAAATATACGAGGGCTTTCTACCATTGTGGTCATGTAGTAATCATGTCATATATAACTCACATATTTATATTTGGAAACTATCCTTCATTCAGGGCTAAATTTGCTCTGGTATGTAGTAGATGACAGCAGTATGTGAAAAATAGGCAGATGTAAAAAATACTGTTAGACACTTGCAGTGCTTTTGCTTTTTAGGGAATCGTGTTGGACTTCCAGTGACACCAATGAATTAGGGCGACAGTGACAGCTCTAGAAACATTCTGTCATCAGACTCTTTTTTAATTAGTTGAATTTTAATTTGTTTTGGCAGATTTTAGTAACACGCTCTCACAATGTCGACATGACTCCTTTCTTTTTTTACCATTTCATGTATTCCAAATACCAGCGTGTCTTCTGGCCTGTATTTGAAGAGGTCTTTATAAAATAATGGCTCATCAAGCTTAATGAAAAGGTTACTGCTGCTTGGATTGCCAGAATCCTTCCTTTCCCTGTCAGAGTAACCTACTTTCTTTGAGTCCTATGGTATCGCACATTACGCCACCTATTTGTGCGCTTTTTTTATCACAAAATTTTGTTTAACTATGTTACGTAGTGATGTAATGTGAGAAAATGTAAATTTATTGCAGCATGGTGGCTTAGTGGTTACCACTACAGCCTTTCAGCTGGGATCATGGGTTCAAGTTCCATCCAGGTCAACATCTGCAGAGAGTTTGTATGTTCTCTCTGTGTTTGTGTGGGTTCCCTCTGGGTCCTCCAGTTTCCTCCCAAACTCCAAAACATGCTGGTAGGTTGATTAGATTGTGAGCCCCATTGGGGACAGGGACTGATTTGGCAAGCTCTGTGCAGCGCTACGTAAACTGTGTGCCCTATATGAATAAAGAATTATTATTATTATTTTCTCCTGTGTCAGATTGAGGGTCCTCTGATACCATATAGATAAATATTGCAATGCCAACATGGGCGGGTGTTTTAGGGTATACACTAGTTTTGTTTTTGGTGTGCACATTTCATCTGGGCTGAAGTTTCTATATACTCCACCCCTATTCTCAATTGGAATTTTCATTTACGGTATATAAGATTTCATACCTACATCAGTAAGGGTCTTGTGTACTTCCAGCTGCAACTTTCAATATATACTTTGTAGAATATCACATTAAATTACCGTAGAAAAAATTGTGGTTCAGTCTATAGTTTGGATGATGCAGTTGCACCAGAACTTTGGAGAGTGAGAAAAAGGCCCTATATAAAAAGACAAGTATTATAAGTTGTGTTACACGTGGGCGCTTCAGTGATGCAACATGCGCTTTAGGTTGAAATTACTTTTGCGGAAGCCTATTAAAGAAACACAACCTACCAGTGTAGATGGTTAACGCATGCTAAAGTTTGGTCCAGTTCACACCTGGGTTTGGACCTCCCTTATTATTCTCCAAATAGGGATCGAAAAGGGGCATAGTCTGAGTTGCACCAAAAGTTTGCCACGTTTTCAGCTAAGACTGTAAATTGGTGTAAAATAGCGTAGGCAATCTTACTTATTTTATCATTCAGCATCACCCACTTAGATAATTCTGGTGCTGTTTAAGACTGTCTAATTTCTCAATAAGTTTGAAATCAAATTTTGTTGCTGCCTCACATCTTCATCAATTCTTATAGACCTTATCGTACACAGATTATCCAATTGCTAGATTGCTAAAATATTTAGTATTTTGATGGCCACTGACCATTTATCTTCCCAGTAACCTGAGAAAAGAGAAGTTTTTGAAATCATCCATAACTATGCATCATTGGTATACACCATCAGTTGTACATTCCTTAGAGGGAACCTACCACCTATAAAAGTACAACGGGTGGTAGGTGGATGCAGGAGATGTGAGGATAGCCCTTTTTAGAGCTAATCCGGACGTCCCCGCTATCTTTTTTAAAACTTTAATACCCTAAAATGCAAATTTTCTTAAGCGGCTACTGGGCCGTGGAGTAGCCGGACATGAGGCTACACGTCGTGGCTACTCTATGCCCCAGTAGCCTCTTTTCTCCTCCTACACTGCTCCCAAGCCAAAGCTACTGCGCGTGCGCAGAACTGCGGCTTCTCAGACAGAGACATGCAGCTACGAGGTGCTGTGCGCCGAAGATGTCAGCGTAGGAGGAGAAAAGAGGCTACTGGGGCGTGGAGTAGCCATGCCGTGTAGCCTCATGTCCGGCTGCTCCACGCCCCAGTAGCCGCTTAAGAAAATTTACATAAAGTTTTAAAAAGATAGCAGGGACGTCGTCAGGATTAGCTCTAAAAAGGGCTGTCCTCACGCCCCTTACATCTACCTACCACCGTTCTACCTTTATAGGTAGAATTGTGGTGGTAGGTTCCCTTTAAAGGGAACCTGTCATCAGGAGTCATTTTTCTCACCCCCTCATCCTTGGGAAACCCTTCTATCATGCAACTACTTCAAATAAAAAAAAACACCCAAACCCCTCCTATTTGACATAGACGCATGACGGAGCGTTTTACAGTGGGTAGAGGGGGGAACCACTCCCATGGGACACTGCTCTGCAGAGAGAAAGGTAAATGTTTCTTTTCTTTTTATTGGAAAAACGCCTCAGCAATGTGCACACTATTCTCTATGGGTACATGGAGGAACCAGAAAAATTAGCTCCGGATATTGGGCTCCCTTTAATGAGCAGTATAGAATACACTGTTTTGCTATATAATCCCCGCTCACTTACGAAGCCTGGAAGGACAACGGGCTATATTTACCTGCCAGTCTGCTGCCGACCTCCTGCTTCCTCGTGTCATTAGGAAAGTGAAGGAAATGGACCCGCTGCGTGCCAGGTGGCTGCGGGAAAGCAGGTGATTGCTTGTTTTTATTCTCCAGGCTCTCACTGTGCTATACTATTACCCCTATTCAAACGTATTCAAAGAGATATTCTCATTGTCTGCAGCTTTTATACAGCGCGCTGTATTTACTTACAGAATTCATCTAGTGCCAAGTAGCATTTCCAGCCAGTACAGAATATATAGTCATGTATATAAAGATGTGTCCCTACTTATCTCTGCTCTTTGCTGGGCCACAAGATAATATTTTATTTGAATACTGCATCACAAAGTAATATGGGGTCTGTGCCTAAGTGTGACTATGCATTGCTTCAATCTGTTAGCCTGCTGAAATATTGTATTCAACTGGTTTAATGAGAAATTCAAGTCTGTAACCACATTTCAGCTAAGGTGGTGATAACATCACTGACCCACCATTACATCACTACTGAGAATAGATGATGTTACAGCTTATCTCCTCTCCCTCCCTGTACAATGACCTCTATATAGATAACACTGACCCATCATTACATCACTGCTGACAATAGATGATGTCAAAGCTTATCTCCTCTCCCTCCCTGTACAATGACCTCTATATAGATAACACTGACCTATCATTACATCACTGCTGACAATAGATGATGTCACAGCTTATCTCCTCCTACTCCCTGTACAATGACCTCTATATAGATAACACTGACCCACCATTACATCACTACTGAGAATAGATGATGTTACAGCTTATCTCCAGCCCCTCCCTGTACAATGACCTCTACATAGATAACACTGACCCATCATTACATCACTACTGACAATAGATGATGTCACAGCTTATCCCCCCCACTCCCTGTACAATGACCTCTATATAGATAACACTGACCCATCATTACATCACTACTGACAATACATGATGTCACAGCTTATCTCCTCCTCCCTGTACAATGATCTCCATATAGATAACCCTGACCCCTCATTACATCACTACTGACAATAGATGATGTCACAGCTTATCTCCTCCTCCCTGTACAATGACCTCTATATAGATAACACTGACCCATCATTACATCTCTACTGACAATAGATGTCACAGATTATCTCCTCCCCCTCCCTGTACAATGACCTCTATATAGATAACACTGACCCATCATTACATCACTACTGACAATAGATGATGTCACAGCTTATCTCCTCCCCCTCCCTGTACAATGACCTCTATATAGATAACACTGATCCATCATTACATCACTACTGACAATAGATGATGTCACAGCTTATATCCTCCTCCCTCCCTGTACAATGTCCTCTATATAGATAACACTGACCCATCATTATATCACTACTGACAATAGATGATGTCACAGCTTATCTCCTCCCCCTCCCTGTACAATGTCCTCTACATAGATAACCCTGACCCATCATTACATCACTACTGACAATAGATGATGTCACAGCTTATCTCCTCCCTCTCTCCTGTACAATGTCCTCTATATAGATAACACTGACCCATCATTACATCACTACTGACAATAGATGATGTCACATCTTATCTTCTCTTCCTCCCTGTACAATGACTTCTATATAGATAACACTGACCCATCATTACATCACTACTGACAATACATGATGTCACAGCTTATCTCCTCCCCCTCCCTGTACAATGACCTCTATATAGATAACACTGACCCATCATTACATCACTACTGACAATAGATGATGTCACAGCTTATCTCCTCCCCCTCCCTGTACAATGACCTCTATATAGATAACACTGACCCATCATTACATCACTACTGACAATAGATGATGTCACAGCTTATCACCTCCTCCTCCCTGTACAATGTCCTCTATATAGATAACACTGACCCATCATTACATCACTACTGACAATAGATGATGTCACAGCTTATCTCCTCCCCCTCCCTGCACAATGACCTCTATATAGATAACACTGACCCATCATTACATCACTACTGACAATAGATGATGTTACAGCTTATCTCCTCTCCCTCCCTGTACAATGACCTCTATATAGATAACACTGACCCATCATTACATCACTACTGACAATAGATGATGTCACAGCTTATCTACTCCCTCCCTGTACAATGACCTCTATATAGATAACACTGACCCATCATTACATCACTACTGACAATAGATGATGTCACAGCTTATCTCCTCCCCCTCCCTGTACAATGTCCTCTATATAGATAACACTGACCCATCATTACATCACTACTGACAATAGATGATGTCACAGCTTATCTCCTCCTCCCTGTACAATGTCCTCTATATAGATAACACTGACCCATCATTACTGACAATAGATGATGTCACAGTTATCTCCTCCCCCTCCCTGTACAATGTCCTCTATATAGATAACACTGACCCATCATTACATCACTACTGACAATAGATGATGTTACAGCTTATCTCCTCTCCCTCCCTGTACAATGACCTCTATATAGATAACACTGACCCATCATTACATCACTACTGACAATAGATGATGTCACAGCTTATCTACTCCCTCCCTGTACAATGACCTCTATATAGATAACACTGACCCATCATTACATCACTACTGACAATAGATGATGTCACAGCTTATCTCCTCCCCCTCCCTGTACAATGTCCTCTATATAGATAACACTGACCCATCATTACATCACTACTGACAATAGATGATGTCACAGCTTATCTCCTCCTCCCTGTACAATGTCCTCTATATAGATAACACTGACCCATCATTACTGACAATAGATGATGTCACAGTTATCTCCTCCCCCTCCCTGTACAATGTCCTCTATATAGATAACACTGACCCATCATTACATCACTACTGACAATAGATGATGTCACAGCTTATCTCTTCCACCCTGTATAGGTAGGAAGAGCAGAGCAGAAGAAAAGTTAAGGTTACACGGCAGCCTCTATAATAATGGACAGAAAACAGAAAAATCTTAAATCAGAAAATAAAATTGAGGCTATAGCAGCAGAGGAGACGAGAAAATAAATAAATGCAGAATATTTTCCTATGTTGAAACAAATCCTCCGCATTATCTACGTGGGTCAAGATGTGAAATGAACTAGAAAATGATAATTCACAAATGAGTAGATTGTATAGAACATCTTGGAAAGTAATAACCCCTCAACTACATTCAGGAGGATGTTCTATAGATCTTTCTTCTTCTTTATTACGTGCTGAGCTATGCACAAGTCTTTCTGTGTGCTCAGTCTGCTGTGCCACACATTAATATCATGCACCTACGCATCCTGCATTTTTTTATTGTGATTTTTTTTTTGCTTTTCATTTCTCGGCAAAGCTCCACGTCTTGATGGGTTACATCTTCTCCTGGCTAATTTATACAGTGCAGGTCTATTGTGCAGTCAGGAGAGGAAGGAATGATTGATACAAGAGTCTCTTCTCTGCAAGTTAAACCCATGCAGACTGTATGGGTGAACTGTTCCGTCATCAGATTCCCGAGCAGAGGAGGAAGATGCCAGGGACATGGATGGAAAAATAAAACTATTTCATCCCCTACAGCTAGAATGACTATAAGACTGGTCCGGTTACTGAAAGATGCATCGTATCACAGCCTCAACTGCTTCAAAGGGGTTTCCCAACTCCAAATATATTTATACTGGGTAGTAAATTATAATTGGGATGGTTTGGTTTTAATGGGGCTCATGGCCGCTGAAACCACTCACCATCTTACTGACCTTTAGATATAAAAAGACAGTGCTGAAATTCCCATTTCAGCTCCTTAAACACTTATATATACAAGAGCCCTTCCAGGACCTTAGAAGGTCCACCAAAGCTCCTTAAACTGAAATGCCAGAACTGAAAGCAAACAGAAATGCCAATTTTTTTTCCCCAAGCAACGAGGTTCTGGTACCATATGTAGGCTGTAAATGTTAAAACATTATTAGAATATCTGACTTGTGTGTGTGGCCCACAATTCTCAGACATATAAGGGCCCATGGCTGCATAGTACAGACTGAACCAAAATGTAAGTCTGTAGTGTAGTGACTAGGGATAAACAGTCCGGCTGAACCCAAACGCTCACCCCCAACTCCCCCTATTCGGTTGTAGTTGCATAATTTGGTCACACATCCCATTCCCAAAGAGCCCTATTTCCTTTTACGAGGTCACATCCCATTTGTAGTGTTTGACATAACAACTGTCCTAAACCTTTGATAAATGTGCCACAAGGCATTTTCAGCACAATATTTGTGCTGAAAAAGCTCCACTTGGCCTATACTCGGGTAAAAATAAAAAAATATTTTGTATTCACCCACTGGCGTTGAACCTCGGCATTCTCTTCTCCCCACAGAACCCCTGCAGGTTCCCAGCTGGGTCGGCAGATGCATGTCTATGCAGATCGCAGACGTGCATCTTCCGCCCATGGGGCCCAAATACGTGCTGTGGGGAGAAGAGGATGCCGGGGGTCAGTGCTGGAGGGTGAGTACTAATCTGGAAGTTTTGGAAGTTCTGGAAGTTTTATTAGTGGGGACACTCTGCTGGTGTTTTATTAGTGGGGGCACTCTGCTGGTATTTTAATAGTGGGGCACTCAGCTGGACATTTTATTAGTGGGGGCACTCAGCTGGATGTTTTATTAATGGGGGTACTCTTCAGGACAAATTATTTATGGGGGCACTTTGCTGGACATTACATTTATGGTGGCACTCTGCTCGACATTTTATTAATGGGGGCACTCTGATGGACATTATATTAATGGGGGCACTCTGCTGGACATTATATTAAGACCCCTTCACACACTTCACATCTATGAAGGACTGAGCCCTCTTCCTACAGAGATGGGCCTTGCTGCATATTGCAGCAAATACCCATTGCTATCACCCGCGGTCGGTGCTTGCACTGATCGTGGGTGTTAACCTCTTGTATGCCCCCGGCAAAGTCGCTGACTGCACTTAAAACATGGCGGTGCAAGATATCCTCAAACGGTAGCAATGTAAATTTCGGCTCATTTCACAAAAAATTGACACCTCACACAGCTGGAGCGCAGAGTGAAAGTCATAAAAACTGAGCCCACAAGAACATGATGCATTTTATTTAAAATTTTTCCACATTTGGAATTTTTTTCCTGCTTCCCAGTACACGGCATTGAATAATAAATGACCTCCCGGAAAATTAAAATTTGTTACGCACAAAATAAGCCCTCACACAGCTCTGTACATGGAAAAATGGAAAAGTTATGGATTTTTGAAGGTGGAGAGTGAGAAATGAGCAAAAAAAACCCTGCGTCCTTAAGGGGTTAATGGGGCACTCTGCTGGGCATTTTATTAATTGGAGGGGCTGCTGCTTAACATTTCCTTCACAAGGGGAGATTACTGGACATTTAATTGATGAGGGGAGACTACTGGACATTTTATTACAGAGTAGCAGCATTTCCCTAGACTTCTACTTGAGTCAATACATTTTTGTGGTAAAATTAGCTGCTCCAGCTTGTACTTGAGTATATACCGTATTTTAAAAGGAGCTAATACTTTACCTTACCTGGCTATTTTAATTAATTCTTCAATTCCCATGCAATTAGAATTATTTAGTGTCTTTTCTTATAATTCTGTATTGTGTAGTCCCTTTGTTACTCCTTCTGGTACTTTTTGAGTATTGTGCCAAGTGGGTGTGTACTGACAGCATCCGCCACACCTCCCATCCTAACTGGTAACACCCACCTGGATAACTACGGCTAAATTTCTAGAAGAAATAGAAGTAGAATTGCTCAACTCATAAGAAAAGATTCTCAGCTCTCGCTGTTTTCTGGGGAATGTAAGAATGTAACTAAAAAAATAATCAGGAGTGACGGACGCCAATGTTTAAAAATCCTAAGTAATGGTGAATCTTGAGAAGTTCAGAATTACAGCAATCAAATTTGCCACGTGGAAATTTGAGTCACTTTTGCCTAGTTACACGGTTGGTTGTCGATGTCTGTCCGGTTTGATATCATCTCATCATTTTAGGCTCACGTTATTCATTCAGATTGAGATGTCTATCATGTCTCGCTATTATTAAATGAAGCAGCTGTGGTCTATCCCCAGAGATCTCCTCCGATGATTATTCTTACCACTAATACATCACAGAACAAGAATTCTATAAACCAATCAGACCTACTAATAAAGTCAGAGGAGAGAGGACTGCTCACGTAGAAAATAGCAAGAATTGCAACACTTACGCCTCAATTTTAATTTTTCTGATGTGTCATTTGGTTAAAAAAACATAAATATTTTACCTGTCACAACAAAGGCCAAATATGTTCACATTAAAACTTAATGACAGGTTCCTGTAGCAATATTCAAACTTTTATAATAAAAATACATAGTCAAAAATTGATTAGATCAGCCAAAAAAAAGTTTGTAACAGATATTTGGCATCATCACCAGAGTCATATGCGCATCTTCTTTCATCAGCCGACAAATCGAGTCTCTTACAGCTCCCTCTTCCCCTCTCCCTTTTGGCAACATCGTTTTTTTTCAAATCCATTTCACGACCCACTGCCCTCCTCCACTCACATCTCCCATCACATCTCCACTATCTCACTGCACATACACGACTTGTCCTGACTCATCGCCAGGCAGGGAGAGCAGTGTGCAAACTAGTGAGGTATCTTACTGCTCCCATTGCACTTCATAATGATGGTATTGAATATTCCTTGCCATGTACTGGGAATCGGGGAAAAAAATTCCAAATGCAGTGAAAATGGTGAAAAAAACGCATTTGCACCATTTTCTTGTGGGCTTGGATATTACGGCTTTCACTGATCGCCCCAAATGACATGTCTACTTTATTTTTTGGGTTGGTGCGATTATGGGGACACCAAATTTGTTTAGGTTTTATAATGTTTTCATACATTTACAAAAACTAAAACCTCCTGTACAAAATTTTTTTTTTTGATTTTGCCATATTCTGGCACTAATAACTTTTTTATACTTTGGTGTACGGAGCTGTGGGTGGTTTCATTTTTTGCGACATTTGATAATATTTTCAATGATATAATTTTTAGGACTGTATGACCTTTTGATCACTTTTTATAGTTTTTTTTAATGTTTTTCAAAATGGCAAAAAAGTGCCATTTTCAACTTTGGGTGCTATTTTCCGTTACAGGGTTAAACGCATTGAAAAACCGTTATCATATTTTGATAGATCAGACATTTTCGGACGTGTCGATACCTAATGTGTTTATGATTTTTACTGTTTACAGGCGTTCCCCTACTTAAGAACACTCGACTTACATACGACCCCTAGTTACAAACACACCTCTGGATATTGGTAATTTATTGTCCTTTAGTCCTAGGCTACAATAATCAGCTGTAACAGTTATCACTGGTGTCTGTAATGAAGCTTTAGTGTTAATATTGATTCTTATGACAACCCAACATTTTTAAAATCCAATTGTCACAGAGACCAAAAAAGTTCTGGCTGTGATTACAATGATAAAATATACAGTTTCGACTTACATACAAACTCAACTTAAGAACAAACCTACAGACCCAATCTTGTATGTAACCCAAGGACTGCCTGGTATTTATATTTATGTCAGTTCTAGGGAAAGGGGAGTGATTTGAATTTTGAGGTTTTTTTAGTATAATTTTTTTTTTAACTTTTTTTTATTTTTATTTTTACCATTTTTCAGACTCCCTAGGGTACTTTAACCCTAGGTTGTCTGATCGATCCTATCATATACTGCCATACTACAGTATGGCAGTATATGGGGATTTTCCTCATCAGCACATTGTAATGAAGGGGTTAAAACGAAATAGCCTCGGGTCTTCGGAAGACCCGAAGCTACCATGGAGATGGATCGCCACTCCCTGCTGACGTCACGGGGAGCGACGATCCTAGGCAAGATGGCGGCGCCCATGTGCCGCCATCTTTTTGAGGCTGTCGGCAGCTTTGCCGGCAGCGATCACTGTGATAACACCCACGATTGGTGCTAGCAAATATGCAGCAAAGACTTACCGGCTATGGAGAGGGCTCAGCCTGTGAGCCCTCTCCATGCAGCGGGACCCGAATACACGGAGGGCAGTCGTGAACCAGTTAAATACCTGTCCCAGCCGTGCAAAACCCAAGAACCTTGGAATATCCGACGAAAATGCGGAATATCTGATAAAATGTCAATGCTGCAAGTAGGTTCATTAGACACCAGGGAAGCATGCTAATGGAAGTTGCGGGAAGTTGGTAAGAATAACTTGTTAAAATATTTTTAGACAGTCTGAGGTGGGTTATCAATAATTATGATCTTTGTTATGTAAGAAGGAATAGCTCATAATGGGATCCCTAGCGCCACTTCATTTTTCTTTAATTTTCCTCACTCCATAAGACACAGACACTGAAGATAATGGAAGGGAATAATGAAGTCCTTTCCTGGTACCAATGTAGGTCTCGCAGGATTGGTGTGAATAATGTGGTAAGAGGTATGCAAATCATTTCACAACTTTTCGTAAAAGTACAGTACATTCCTGAAACCCAAACTTTCCCTTTTCCACATATGTTCACTTTGAGAGTTTAATGTGTGAAATGTGACTTGTGAAAATGTACTGATCTGAAAGTTTTGTCGAGGCAATAATAAATGCCATAAATGTTTGTCATCTTGTTGTATGTCATAATATAGAAAGTGTAAATAAACCACATAGAAGGCTGAATCTTATATCATTTTATTTTTCTATAGATCTGAAAATGGTTTTGGGTCTATATGCACTTTTTTGTTGTTTTGTTATTTTTTTTCTCCTGAAAACTGTTTGATGATAGAAAAAATGTGGTATATTATTAACACAATTGTACACATTATTATTATTATTATTATTTTTTATTATTACTTTTTATCACTTCTTTCCTCCAATTTTGCTAGTAACCTCTTAGCCTGGGTTCTCTACAGTTCCCATATTGTTAATTATGGATGGTTTGGAAGTGTTTGCATAGTCACAAAGGGGAAGATTTTTCACAAGTGTCTAAGAGCAAAACTGTTCTAATTGTCTATGGCAATCAATCATATCTCAGCTTTCATTTTCCCACAGCTGCTTATAAAAATTAATGTTGAGCTCTGATTGGTTTCTTATGTGTTGGTCAGCCATTTACACGGGGCAACCATGGGCCTTTCTGGAGTCCTGTTCTCCTTTGCAAAAAGGATGGACCTTAGAACGAAAACAAAAGGATAAAGAGATACATTTCTTTAGTGGAAAAACTTCCTTGAGGTTCAGGGCTATAATTGTAGAGGTTTAATGAACATTTTGTGTAGACCATTAAGGATTTTTTTGGCAAGGTTATTCCTCCTATCACTTGCCCAAGTCAAGGGCACAGGCACAGGGAACTCAACCATGCAGTCAAGCTCCCTCCACCTCCTCACAGCTGCTCAGCTTCCAAATACTGCTCTTCGGTGGTGATTTCACTCTCTCCATGTCCTGAAGTCCTAGACATGGAGAGTCCTAGACATATTGGACTTGTGAAGCCGGCTGCCACCAGCCAGAGAAGCACTAGTCCTGAAGTCACCACTGAGGGGAGGTATGTGGAAGTTGAGTGGATGTGAGGAGGTAGAGAGAGCTTGACTGCATACCGGTAGTTGAGCTCCCCTGCCTCCTTGTAGAAGAATAAAAGGGCAAATGCACACAATTATTCTGCAGAATAAGGGTGTATTCACAAGAATGTAATAGGGATTGTTATACGGCCGCACCATCTGCGACCAGGTTTCGGTCCTTATTGATATCTATGGAGGCGGTGAGCACACGTTGTCTCACCGCACTGTGCACCGAGAAATATAGGACATGTTTTGTCTTGTCTAGCCCTGGGCTTCTCTATGGAGCTGATGTGTGCCAGGTGAGGCCAATGTAGTATTTGCGGTTTTGGAGTCTTTTGTGATGTGACAGGTTCCCATTAGATATCACAGAAGCCTAATGGAACAGAAGTCGTAAAAAGTCAATTTAAATCAATAGACATTTTAATGGATCTGTTAGTATTCCATTACTCTCAGTTCAGTGACAGAAGATGATAACGTTGGTCTGAAGGCAGGTGAGAACTGGGTCTTATAAACTTTGCAAAGTCTTATTTCAAGCCCTGGCAAAGTTGAGCAAATGCAGAGGCTCAATGCTTTACTGTAGGGAATCCCCAGCATAATTGAGTGGAAACAAGTTGTTTAGTAGGGTAATCCTTGGGGAAGGGAATCCCAGGAGCTGAGTAAGGGAAATCCCTATGAGTCTGAGAAATACCCTCTATGTAAAAGAGATGATATAGAATAATATTTGGGTTATACTCGCTTTCTCCTTGGTGGGGATTTGAACATAAGACATATATCCCAGATATCTGGGAGGCAAGAACATTAATGGTTAGCCTCAGGCTCAAAAGGATTTTCTCAATAATATTATGCTTGTTAACAAGAATAATATACTGGTACAGGCAGTCCCCTACTTAAGGACACCCGACTTACAGACAACCCATAGTTAAAGACGGACCCCTCTGCCCCCTGTGACCTCTGGTGAAGCTCTCTGGATGCTTTACTATACTCCCAGACTGCAATGATCAGCTGTAAGGTGTCTGTAATGAAGCTTTATTAATAATCCTTGGTCCAATTGCAGCAAAAAATTTTGAAACTTCAATTGTCACTGGGGCCAAACATTTTTTTTGTCAGGATCTACCATTATAAAATATACAGTTTTGACTTACATGCAAATTCAACTTAAGAACAAACCAACAGACCCTATCTTGTATGTAACCCGGGGACTGCCTGTATATGGAGATGAATCTATAATAAAATGTAATGCTAACAAATGTTAACTTCAAAATGGCTTCTAAAATAAAACTAACGTTTATCATAAAATGGGCAAAAAGTTACCTAGAAGGCTAAATTCCTTCTCTCCATTAAAAAAGTGAAGAATGGAGGTTTAACAGAGGTTTGACATATCACTTCAAAATCCCATTGACATCCATGTTATTTTCATGTTATCTGTGTTGTCATGGATCTGTTTTTTTTTTTCAAATGGAGGAAAAGTACTGCAGCGTCTGTCATTTTTTTCCATCCAAAAAAACGTATGGATAACGGATCCCTGTCTAAACGGAACAGAACAGATTACATAAAAATTACATTGATGTCAATGGGATTTTTAAGTGATATGTTAAATCTCCGTTAAACCTCCTTTCTTTACTTTTTTAACAGATTTAAAGAACGGAGGGAAGGAACGGTAGTGTGAATCAAGTCATATATATATATACACTTATATAGGCACATAAATGACATACAGTGCTTGTTTTGTAGAACTAGTTGTGTGTCATCCTTTATTTTTTGCATTCTAAGCTCTACTATTTATCTTCTTGACTCGCTGCTGTTAGAAGATGAGTTTACTTTATGTGTAAGCTCATTTAACCCTCCTATAAATCTTTTTAAAGCCAATGTGGATTGAGTGGAGTCTCTGAAGCTAGACTTTACTGCTTTACCTAGTGTGGAACTGAGTGATTTGCAATTGATATACCATCATTTAGAACCAGGCTCCAGAGGTTTTCTTCCTCTCCTGTTCATCTGTTACAGTCAATATTATTTACAGTAAGATAAGAAACATAGTACATTTCTAGAATTTGAGTGTACTAGGTATTTTACTGGTCATATACATGGTATATTGTAGACACTACCTAAAACATATACTTCAAGGGAACCTGTTACCAGCTTACACCCCCCACGCACACACACAAACCACATAGGTACCTTTTAGATGTCTTTTTACGTGTTTCAGTGACGTCGCTATCCAAGGAGCCAGGATTCCTCTTAAAAAGACTTTCATTGATGCCCTTGGTTACTAAAAATCAAATTATGAAAGTTGGGGAAATTCTGGCATACAGTTTAGCTACCCCAACTCCTAACTGACCCTGCTAACCCGTCCCCCAACAGGAATGAGAAAGTTGAGAGACGCTGGCCATGTGTGACTCACTAAAGAGAATTCCTGAGGGAGGGGTGATAAGGGAGCTGATTTCTCTTCAGCAAGTCACACAAAGCCATCTTCTCTCTCAACCCTCCTAATTTTCCCTTCCCTCAGGAATTCCCTTCAGCATCACACACATACAGCGACTCTCTCAACTCCCTCTTTCCTGAGGGTTAGCTGTGTCAGCGTCAGTTAGGAGGTGGGATAGTTTGACTGTATGCTGGACCTCTCCCACCTTCATCACTGGATCATTTGTAACAGAAGGCACCAATAAAAGTCTTTTTTAGGTTGTCTCTAATCCCATGGATATAGGTATCAGCGGAACAGGTGTGAAGACATCTAAATGGTATTGTGTGTGTTTTTGGGGGGGGGCAGTCGCTAGTGAGAGGTTCCCTTTTAATGGGAATTTTTAGAAATTTTGCTGTACCTTTTGCTTTTGTTCATTTTTTTCTATACCAAATGAAGGTAAACTTTGTATTTTTGTATAATCTATGCTGCATATCAGTTACAAGATTTTCTGTGGTCTTTAACTCATTACATACAGTTTTTTTTTCATTTTCTTCTCTTCCTTTATATTGTGGTTATACAAATATAATTTCCTTACATCAGTATCTGACTTTCGAGAAGCCTAGTGACAAGATTTGGGATGATAGCCAATGATCCTATGAATCTTTTCCGAAAGGAACAGGCTCCCAACTGTAGACACCACTGTTTAGATGTTACTATATCTCATCAGTACAGTATAGGGAACTGTTTTAGCTAGGTGAGAGGCTATTGATGTAGGTCAGGAAGGAATTCATGTTGTTATCATTGCACACATAAGTATACCGCCCAACCATCCTGAATTCATTGAATGCACAGGTCTGTCCCCCTTTTCCAAGAGGTGGAAAGAATGTCTCAGAATCAACTGCCCTGCCTGCCTCAGGAAAGGCGAGTATTATTTTTTAAATAATTTTTTCCCAACCATTGGGAGAAACATATACCTGTCGGCATCCTACACAAGCAGAGGAAGGACATACAGGTTGTATGTGATGTTATTCTGGTTGGTTTGTACACAGGGACCATAACTGAGCCCCTGTGCTAGTCATATTGATAATCTTTTCTGTACTATGCATGTTATAGATGGGGAGGAATGTCTGACATCTTATACTATTTGTGACTCTTAATATAATGAATTCCAGTGTAGTTTATAAATATCTAAAGAGAAGTTTCACAGCTGGAAAACCTTTCCTTGCTAAGGGGATGTGGCGGATGCCACTTTTCCCTGAAGTATATTTATTATTCTGAAAATTATAATAAGTTGAAGACATGCAGCTCTTAGAATCCCATTTAGCAATGTAAGTTATTCTAAAAACATATAAGGACTTACCGGGCAGAACATGTGCTTAATGGACTGATGAGTGCCATTTACCTTTCATCCTTTGTAGGAAGTGCCTGGTGCTCTGCTATTTTGCACCATTGAATAACTGCAGGTAAATGTCTAAATACTTTCCTTTCTTGCATTTGTTCTAAATTATATTCTCACATTTCGAGAAACCTTTGCATTATAATTTGTTCATGTTTATGTCCCATTTTATAGCATACAAATGTGTCAAGACAGATAACAAATGCGCTACCTACAACATATGTCCCTGCCTACTTACCGGGTGGTGGTTCTACCTTGAGTAATTGCACAGAAATGTAAGACAAACAACCAAGACAAGACAGACAAACAGTCAAAACCAAGATGGCGACAAGTTACAAAATCATAAGGCAGTAGAATAGTCAAAAAATACAAGCAAATGTCCAGAATCACAGTAAAAGCACCGTAGACTATATGGATCACCACTAACAGGCACCTGTTTATCTTTCAATGAAGAATATATGGTGCAACTGGACACCACCCCAGACACGACCGTTATATTAGTCACAAGGGTTCCTGTCTACGTCACGCCCCTTTTGGTTCCCTCGTCTGAAAGTTATTTATGCCACCATTTGGGGTTTCCATTCAAAGGGAGGAAACATGCAGAAACAGTGGCATGATTAATTAGCAGACTGTGGAGCCAAAAGGGGTTCCTGCAAAGTAGACAGAAGCTTCAGATGTTCATCCTCATAATTTAAGAAGGCGATTTTCTCAAAAAATAAGCTGTTGGAAGCAAAAGCTGAATGGATAATGTTTCATGGGGCACATGCCAGCATGTAATTGTGTGTGGTTTAGAAGCACTGCATCCATGTGGTAGATTTCTTTTAAGCATTGTTAAATCTTCAACCTTACTCTGCACACTTAGATTTATGACACAAGCCGCCAGAAGTGCCTTCCTCCTTTTAGGGGATAATGGTGGAAACAAGAAGCGCTCATAGGGTAATATTGTTGGATTGTGGATATTTTATATGGTTGAGTAGTTTGCTCACCTGGTCGAGTTGTGCTCAACAAGGCACAACTCCAGTGTTCCTCCTTTTAGGGGATCATTGTCCTTTTAATTTCAAAAGTAGCATTGGCTCAGTATATAGTAAATAAGGCTATAGAATTTGCATCTGCAAGGGCTAAAGTATTCATCCTTTTATTCTGTTGCATATTCACTTCTCACCAGGGTCAGCTTCTTCGGTTGTCCTTTTCCCAAAAATCTCCACACTTCTCCAAGGTTGTGCATAGTATTGCATCAGGCTGTGCTGCAGTACAAGGTACAACCTATGTTACTCAAGTGGGTCTCTACTGGTAACATGATAATGCAGTTTACGATCTAGTAACGATAGGAACACAGGAAGCAGGATATTGATATGTCTATATCATAAGGTTTACATTGATAACCTTCAGCATTGCCACCAAAGCAAGATATCACCTCTAGATAAACAGGCTGCTCTGAGACACTGTCTAGTATTACAATGGATTAGGATCTATGATAATAAACTGTTAGCAAAGGGCATTAATATTTCAATATTCGATCATGTTTTGATTCATGAGAGATTTCACCTCTGGAATTAATAATTAAAGGGGTTGTCTTATCACAGAAATACTAGTTACAATATTGAGAATTGGTATTGGCTGCTTCTCTTCCTGGAAGAAGATATTTAGTATTACACACAGATATTCGATTGAATCAGATTAACCCCAGGATGGCGCTATATGAATAAAGATTTATTATTTTCTATTATTATTTATATGACTGTGCTCAAATGTGACATTTACATTGCGTTTCAAAACACAATTCAAAGGCTGTGCACAGAAAAGTTGCCTATTAAAATTGCCATTAATCCCACGTTGTCGAAAATTTCCTTTCCATAGCATTTGACCTCCTTTTCACAACGCATTGTAACCACGATGTGTGAACGCAGCATTGCACGGTCAAATGTAAAAATATTTATACAATGCAGATTAATTTTTTTGTGATGCTTCTGCATAAAAAATGGTGTTTTCAACATTTTAAAGTTTTTAATTAGTTTTAGTTAAATAGATTAGAAGATTCAAATAAGATAGAGACTGAGGCCACAGGTAACTGTAGGAAATATCCCAAAAATAGAGACACTTGGGGGTTGGGGATTATGCTTGCAGTGTTTGATTAGGGGGCAGATTGCAGACAAGCTTTGCTTCGGTCATAGCCCATTAGTGGTCTATAACATCAACGATTTCTAACCTTATAGAGCTGATGTTGTTTCATGTTACATGTAATGAATAGGCTCCATATTTCAACAGGATATCTCAAGTTTCCCCGCCCACTGCCTGGTGGTGAACATGATAAAATCAATGGTAGTGTAAACCTATAAATACATCCAGAATAACTCACACATTCACTTATATGGAGTGATTTATAATGTCTCCCATACATCTCATATTTTACAAACCATATTTAAGAGAACCCGTCAGGCAAATAAACCTCCTAAACTAAATATATTTTCATAAACTGCCATTAGAAAGCATTGTCCCTATATGGTCATTGTCCCTCTACATGTCTGTAAAGTTAAGCAATCAGGTACTAAAGCTGTATGCAAATCACCTGTGAGATGTCCAATGAGTCATTAGCATATTCAAGCTGTCCAGCTTATTCATGAGTGGGAGGCACAGCCACCCCCACCCCCCCCACTACTTGACTGACAGCCTGTATAATGGTGTGAGGTATAATGGTGTAATGGCTCCTCCATGTGCTTCCTGGTGCTGGCGTCCCCTGCAGCCTGTGTGTGTGTGAGATACTCCTATACACATGACTGACAGCCTGTATAATGATGTGAGGTATAATGGCTCCTCCATGTGCTTCCTGGTGCTAGCGCCCCCTGCAGCCTGTGTGTATGAAATACTCCTATACACATGACTGACAGCCTGTATAATGATGTAAGGTAAATGGTGTAATGGCTCTTCCATGTGCTTCCTGGTACTGGCGCCCCCTGCAGCCTGTGTGTATGAGATACTCCTATACACATGACTGACAGCCTGTATAATGACATGAGGTATCATGGTGTAATGGCTCTTCCATGTGCTTCCTGGTGCTGGCATCCCCTGCAGCCTGTGTGTATGAGATACTCCTATAAACATGACTGACAGCCTGTATAATGACATGAGGTATCATGGTGTAATGGCTCTTCAATGTGCTTCCTGGTGCTGGCATCCCCTGTAGCCTTTGTGTATGAGATACTCCTATACACATGACTGACAGTCTGTATAATGATGTGAGGTATAATGGTATAACCATACACATGACTGACAGTCTGTATAATGATGTGAGGTATAATGGTGTAATGACTCCTCCATGTGCTTCCTGGTGCGACGGCCCCTGCAGCCTGTGTGTGTATAGGAGAGATACAACAGCTCCAGGCAGCCATGTTATAGCAGAACATGTCAGGTACTTGTGTAGCTGATGTCTGTGTCTATCACATGTTATAGCAGAATATGTCATGTACTTGTATAGCTGATGTCTGTGTCTCACACATGTGTATAGCGGAACAAATCAGATTCATGTGTAGCTGATGTCTGTGTCTCACACATGTGTATAGCAGAACATATCACATTCATGTGTAGCTGATGTCTGTGTCTCTCACATGTGTATAGGAGAACATGTCAGGTACTTGTGTAGCTGATGTCTGTGTCTCACACATGTGTATAGCAGAACAAATGAGATTCATGTGTAGCTGATGTCTGTGTCTCTCACATGTTATAGCAGAAGATGTCAGGTACTTGTGTAGCTGATGTCTGTGTCTCACACATGTGTATACCTTAAGAAAGGGTCTAAATAATAATGACCATGTAATATTTCGTTTTTTCCTGTTTAAGAAATTAACAAAAAATATCTACATTTCTTTTTTTGTCTACATGGGGTGCAGAGTGTACATTAATAAGCAGCGGGAAAAAACTTTTTTTTGACTTTGCGAATTGGCTGCAATGAAACAAATAGTGAAAAAAGTAAAATGGTCTGATTACTTTTCATACCCACTGTATGTAAGTGTTATTAAGTAAAGACCAGGCCATGTTTCTTGCCTGTGTCGAGGTAGCCATTTGATATAAAAGGGCTTAATGCAAAAACATTTCTAGCTGAGCTGATATAATGGATAATAAGGACCTCCTGAGTGGTCTCTCAGGCCTCTTATTCAGTGTACTATGGAGTCATTATATGCCTCCTATAGGTAGTAACTGCTTACTGAAAGGGGAGCCCATTGTCATCTCCTGGCTGCTACCTGTTTTCCTCCATGTATGAGGCCGTCATAGAGAAATATAATTCTACCTTTGTGCAGACTTGAGTGCTTGGTAAATAGCAGTGTAGATTGATTTTTTCCCTTTTATCTAGATAGACAACTTGAAAAAAAATCCAATATTTATTTTTCATTATCGCAGCTGGTTAATTAGGTGATTTACAATTCCCTTTTTTTCCAGTAGCGCATTCCTCTGATAATCCTGTGTTTTATTTCTTTTCTTTTTTTTTTTTTGAGTGTTTTTCCTTGAATTGAAGAGAAAGTGTTCCGCAAACATTTCTACAGATTTCATTTAGCCTTGCTGAAGTAAGATTTCACGCATGGATGTGGGGTGTGAAGTGCCACATCCAGGATGTAGATTTCCCGCTAACGTGGAACTAATCGCGGATTTAGCAATAGGCCCTAACAAAGTAGCAAGTGAGCAACATCAAATTGATATATCCAGATGGGAGATCCTAAAATGTTATTTTGCACAATGAATAATTGATCTGTTGTGGTGGATTCTGCGATTTGCATATGGCATACCTGTCTTTTCCCAGAAGAGAAAGCATGTCACGCTACTTATAGGCAAGCTGTGCTTTCATCAGCGCTGGTAACCACTCGGAAGATTTGTATCAGAGGAAGAGAATGTGGATTTTCTGCATTTAGAGAACAGGCGTCGCCTTCTCCTCAAGTCACTGTTGTGTGATAAAAGATTTTCTGGCTTGCAAAACGCTAAAATCTCCCTGGCCGATATATTGATAAAAACTAATTAGCCTTCTCTCTGCAAGAAAGGATGATGTTGTTAAACATTTTCCATTGATGTCTCGCTTACTTCCTGAATGCATCATCCTGAACTTGTGGAAAGTCGAGATGTGATATTTATGATGTTTTTCTACTTCCGTGAACTGCCAGTTATATACAGTGGGTACGTAGGCCTTTACTTTTTTCACTCTTTGTTTCATTGCAGCCAATTTGTAATCTCACAGAAGTTCTCTTTTTGCTCATTAATGCACACTCTGCACCTCATCTTGACAGAAAAAACACAGAAATGTAGATATTTGTGCTAATTTATTAAACAAGAAAAAGTGAAATATCACATGGTCATAAGTATTCAGATCCTTTGCTGTGACACTCATGTTTAACACACATGCTGTCCATTTCCTTCTGATCCTCCTTGAGATGGTTCTACTCCTTCATTGGACTCCAGCTGTGTTTAACTACTTAATGCTCCGTGCCGTACATGTATGGTGGAGAGCTGCTAGTACTGTATGAGGAGGGTTGACAGAGTGAGCCCCCATCATACACAGGTGGGCTTTGCTGCATAATGCTACCGCTAATACTCACAATATGCTTATGGATTTTATAGACTCCGAATAAAATACAAGTATTACTACAAGAAGATTGCATTGTGCTGGAGGAATATTTTCTTTTGGATTTCCCTACCAGCCTCTCAGGTGAACCTCAAAGGACACGTTCTTCACTTTGGGGTTGCAGTGAACAAAAAACTGTTTGGTCAGACTGGGCTGAAAGTTCACTTTCCACCAAGACAATGACCCTAAGCACACAGCTAAAAGAACAAAGCAGAGACTTCAGAACATCTCTGTGACCATTCCTGACTGGGTCAGCCAGAGCCCCTGGCCTAAACCCAATTGTACATCTCTAGAGAGACTTGAAAATGGCATCCACCAACCAATCTGAGGGAACTGGGGAGGATCTACAAGGAGGAGACAGACGATCCCCAAATGAAGTGATATTTCAGTTTTTCTTGTTTATAAATTATCAAATTATTGTTTTTTTCTGTCAATATGGGGTACAGTTTTTACATTAATGAGCAAAAAATGTTTTAATCTTACCAATTACTTGCAATGAATCAAAGAGTGAAAAATTTAAAGGGGTCTGAATACTTTCCATACCCACTGTTTTATGGTATATAGTGTCCTATCTGCAGACTGCATGCTATAGAGCAGGAGGAGATAAGAAAATTGTACAGTGTCCTATTTGCAGGCAGCATGTTATAGAGCAGGAGGAGATGAGCAAATTGTACATAGTGGGGCACATTTACTTACCCGGTCCAGTCGCAATCCCAGCCTCACCCCCAGTAACACAGCTACACATAGCCGCCTCATCCCCAGTAACACAGCTACACACAGCCTCCTCATCCCCAGTAACACAGCTACATACAGCCGCCTCATCCATATTAACACAGCTACATACAGCCGCCTCATCCGTAGTAACACAGCTACATACAGCCGCCTCATCCGTAGTAATACAGCTACATACAGCCGCCACACCCCCAGTAACACAGCTACATACAGCCGCCTCATCCCCAGTAACACATCTACATACAGGCGCCTCACCCCCAGTAACACAGCTAAATACAGACGCAACGCCCCCAGTAACACAGCTACATACAGCCGCCTCATCCGTATTAACACAGCTACATACAGCCGCCTCATCTGTAGTAACACAGCTACATACAGCCGCCTCACCCCCAGTAACACAGCTACATACAGCCGCCTCATCCCCAGTAACACAGCAACATACAGCTGCCTCATCCCCAGTAACACAGCTACATACAGCCGCCTCATCCCCAGTAACACAGCTACATACAGCCGCCTCGTCCCCAGTAACACAGCTACATACAGCCGCCTCCCACGGCGCGTTGTCTGACGAGGATTTGGGTCTGCCGTAATTCACTAAGGTCGTGCGCCCGATATCCGAGGTCCACCGGAGGTCACCTTCTTCGTCCCGGTGCATGTAAGCGCTGATCTTGCGACACAAATTCTTTTTTAAATTCCGTGGTTTTTCCGACCCCGATTTCTGTTGCATGAAAGCTGGCGCCGATGCGGCACAATCCGATCGAGTGCACCAAAATTCCGGGGCAATTGAGCGCAAATCGGAAATATTCGGGAAACCTGACGAAAGTGCGGCGTTCAGACCCTTAGTAAATGAGCCCCATTGTCCTATTTGCAGGCAGCATGTTATAGAGCAGGAGGAACTGAGCAGATAAATGAGGCCTAGCATGTTGTAAAAATATTAAAGATATATAAGGAAAATGTGGATTTTTTTTTTTCTTTATAGAGAGGTTATTAGGACAAATGATAGAGTTAATAATTCCACTTAACTATAGAGAAAGCTCAAGCTGATGAGAAACATCAACTCTATTTTATAAGAAATGTTTCCTTTTTGGGCTACACACAAACGATTACAGTAGCAATAGGTCTATTAGCAAGTATAATTCGCAGTCTGATTGCTCATTAGAGGTTATTTAAGGCTAGAAAATACTGTTCTTTTCCCAGGAACAATCCCATTGTAACTTGTATTGTAGCTTATTATTCATACAATTAGGGTCAAGCTGCAATACCAGACACAGCCATAGGGCCGGGGTGGCGCTGTTGCTGGTAAATCTCAGACATTTCCCTGTTAGGGCTTATAGTAAGTCAAATACAGCAGTTTCTTTATAGCATTTGTGAATTGTTAATGAAATGTACACATGACAGTCAATCAGCAGCGAAGCTGGAGAGTAAATATAGATTATTATGTGCTTTTCCATTGTGTTATTAAAGATCTTTTTATATTCATATCCCCACATAATGTTCTACTGAGGGAATATTTACAATCTGAGACTTTACACTTGTATTTCCATTCTATTATGTTCCCTTTTAAAATATTCGAGAATTCCCTCGTGTTTTGCTTTATTTGTAATATTTTTACCATTGGCCAAGTAATGTTTTATATTGCAGAATGGGATACATTTTATATTTTTTTTACATTTTTGCTGAGGATAGGAGATTTTTGCCGCTTGCTTACCAGCATTTGCTTTCCAGGTGCTTGCGGAGTAATACATGGGTTAATAATAGACAGCGCACGGAGATTAGAGGCTGAATAGGAAGCATTAATTCATTTTATCCTTGTTCCTGTCTGCGGTGACTCAGAGCTTCTGATTTCGCGGTTTAATTTTAACCTCAGTCTGCGATTGTGCTGTTTCTGGTGACAGACAATTCTGCAGGTGCTGGGGACAGGGGAAGGTGTTCTTTTTTGTGATGGGGAGGAGGACAAATGGCTGAGCAATGTGCTCTATAGAAGTCGGGGGAGAAGGGAACATTTTTTACAACCCATGAAGCCATAACAGATAACAGTGTGCAGAATCAGTGGCGTAACTAGGAGAGACAGGGCCCCCTAGCAGGCTACTGCATGGGGCCCCACTTAAAAAATATACATATTAGTATACTCACACATGCGAGTTACAATCACATATAAATACACTCATGTGCATATACACATACATACAGTGCCATATGCAACATACTCACATACAGTGTATACAGCCACCATATACACATCACAGATACTGCATATATACATCACAGTATATGTTATATACATATTATGCTGGACATGTGCATTACAATATAGATATAATTGTGCACATCCTCCATTCTTTATTGTGTCAGGTCGGATGACGGGGCCCCCTGATACTGTGGGCCCCATAGCGGCTGCTATGGCTGCTACCACAGTAGTTACACCCCTGTGTAGAATATTAAAGGGGTTGGCCACTTTACCTCATGTTTTTGTAATATGTGTAAGTGTGGGGGGCAGGATATCAGGTAATTTACCAATATACATCTATTACTAGTTCTGCTCCGCTTTCTTGATATGTAAAGTGAAGCCTCCGATCTTTTACCTCATTAGCCAGACATTCCTGACCATAAAATGGCCGCAGATGGACGGTCATGTGCCATGGCCTTATGAGTAGGTAAATTACCTGAGATCCTGCCCCCCACACTTACACACACATTAGAAAAAACATGAGGTAACATGGACAAGGAGTGAAAGATGGTCTCTATCACTTCCTCCGCTTTTCACAGTTTCAAAGTAGAAAAATTGCAGAGGATTGTTTCGGGACAAGTAACATTTCACACCTCAATACGATAATGGATGGAGCTGCAAAAATATCAACAATGTCATCAATCCAGAAACCATGCCCAAAACTGTGATATTAATCTAAACACCTTGTTTCACCTCTTCCAGTGCCACAGCTGACCCCTTACCCACACTCAGCAATTCCATTATGTACGTGTATCAATAGGAATTTCTCGTTATCCAAACGAAAGCAACAACACAATCGGTGCTTAGTAAATGGGCTCTTGCTTCCATAGTTACGTTCTTGTATCGAGAAATATGTACTTTCACTGTTTACAGGGGTTTTCCTAAGGGTAACACCTGGACCTAATTCAATGGTTTATATATATTCTGTTAGTTGAAAACAGTGCATTTTTTTGCATAAATTAGCTTGATTATAGCATTGCATTCTAGACACATAAATGTGATCTCACGGGAACCTCTAAAAGGCAGGAGGTTGTGTTATTGCAAGTCTAAATAATCATAATAATGGGGCAGTTAAAGACATAGGGGCACATTGATAAAAACTGTGCAGTTTGCCTGTACAGGCAGTCCCCAGGCTACATACAAGATAGGGTCTGTAGGTTTGTTCTTAAGTTGAATTTGTATGTAAGTCAGAACTGTATATTTTATCATTGTAATCCCAGCCAGAACTTTTTTGGTCTCTGTGACAATTGGATTTTAAAAATGTTGGATTGTCATAAGACATAAGACTACATAACAATAAATCTTCATTACAGACACCTGTGATAACTGTTATAGCTGATCATTGTAGCCTAGGACTAAAGTACAATAAATTACCAATATCCAGAGGTCCGTTTGTAACTAGGGGTCGTATGTAAGTGGAGTGTTCTTAAGTAGGGGACCGCCTGTATAGTGTGCAGGGGGCTCCAGATTCATAAATTGTGTGGCACGTTCTTCATGAATCTGGCGCCCCCTGCACTTCCCCGTCAGAGTGCACCAACATTTTTTGGTTCCCCTTTTACATAGGACGTGTGACACAATTTTGCCGGACACCAGATGATAAATGTGATGCATGGTCCAACTGTGCACCGGAACGTCCCTTTTACATTTGTAAATACACGTGAAATAAGTTTGCACAAAGTCAGACAAAAAACTGGTGCAAAGGCTTTAATAAATCTGGGCCATAAGCCCAAATCTATTAAACTGGTGCCAGTTTTCTGTCTGACTTGGTACTAGAAAGAATGACTTTGGAGCTCGTGTCATGGCTGCACTGTGTGGCCAAGACAAAAAAAATGTGCACCTAAAGGAGCGTGTTAGTGCCCACTTCCAGAGCAGTGCATTGGGCACCACATGATTGAAGAATGCGCACCGTTATTCAATACTCTGGCACACCCTGTATATTTGTGAGGCAAAGTGCATTTACCTTATATATATATATATATATATATATATATATATATATATCCAAAACAAACAGGCTATTTTCTTTTAAAACTCGCTCCATAGTATCCTACTTGTAAAATATTCCATGTGAACATCATGCTCCACCAGGACACTCCTATGCTACTAGTTATGGGTGTTTTCTATATGTGGAAATACATTTTTAGCAAGTATTAACAAAGACCAAATCCGGTCAGTAGCTGGATTAAGCAAAGAGTTTTCTTATACAGGCGGTCCCCTACTTAAGAACACTCAACCTACATACGACCCCTAGTTACAAACGGACCTCTGGATGTTGGTAATTTTTTGTACTTTAGTCCTAGGCTACAATAATCAGCTGTAACAGTTATGAAATGTGTCTGCAATGAAGCTTTATTGTTAATCCTGATTCTTATGACAACCCAATATTTTTAAAATCCAATTGTCACAGAGACCAAAAAAGTTCTGATAAAATGATAAAATATACAGTTCCGACTTACATACAAATTCAACTTAAGAACAAACCTACAGACCCTATCTTGTATGTAACCCGGGGACTGCCTGTATATATTCTCTCATGGAGTGAGGATCCGTACTGCCAGATCTGGGCGTACCTCGTGGGTGAGCAGAAACTATTCTAATAAATGAGATCACCATCCAAAATTATTCTGAGGAGGGTTTACAATTTTCTTCTTTGGGGGTTATGATACGTGTGTCGCAGACCAGACATATGCGCGGCCTCATCTCTCTGTACGATTCTGGATAAATTGTTAGGGGATCTGATGGTGGAGATTCAGAGATGATGGGAGCAGGGGGTGAGTGAACTTTCAGATGAGGAATGGGGTTCTATCTATTATTCTAGCTCCGAGGCAATCCCTGCTATTTTTACTTCATAGGGTCTATAGGACACTGGCAGTCTTGTGGAAAATGGGGTCGAGGGTAGATGCCTGTTGTCCGCATTGTAGTGTGGATGGAGCTTATGGTCTGCATATGTTTTGAACTTATGGAGAGTTGGTCCTCTAAAACACTGATTATTCATGAAAACATTTTGATAATTTTTTCTTCTTTGTTTTCATAATTTTTTCCCTTTCTATGTAAGCTCAGGGATGAATGACAGCAGTAGCTAGCCAATATTTTAAAAGATTTGTCCGAAGGAAAGCCAAAAATATTTCGATTTGCTTTGACACCTGCAAACCATTATTTAGATTTGCTGAATCTCTAATTCCAATGTAAAGGGTTTGGTAATAGATGTGCTGGATGACCTGTTGCTATGTTACCTCATTTAAAGGACACCTGTCATCAGGTCTGTGTCACTAGTCCTGTCACCTCTACCTGTTGGAGCAGCTCACAAGGATCCCATCCCAGCCTTTATCTAGTTATTTCATACATTATTCATTGTAAAATCATCTATTCTTTATTATGTAAATTAGGCTGGTCACATGGTCAGAGGCAGTGATGTCACCCCTGTTACCCCTCCCCTCTCCTCCCCCTGCTCATGTCTGTGTGTAATGTATAGTAAAGCATGGCTAGTGTGTGTTGCATCTGCTGACATGCTGCATCCTCCTAATATACAGGGGAGAGACACAGACATCAGCTACACATGAATCTGACATGTTCTGCTGTAACATGGCTGCCTGGAGCTGCTGTATCTCTCCTATACACACACACATGCACACACAGGCTGCAGGGGGCGCCAGCACCAGGAAGCGCCTCATTATACAGCCTCACACCATTATACAGGCTGTCAGTCAAGCACTGGGGGTGTGGCTGTGCCTCCCACTCATGAATAAGGTGGACAGCTTGAATATGCTAATGCTTCATTGGACATTTCATAGGTCATTTGCATACAGCTTTAGGACCTCATTGCTTAGGTTTACAGGCATATAGAGGGACAATGAAGGGACAGAGGCAATGCTCTCTAATGACAGTTTATGAAAATATATTTAGTTTAGGGGGGTTATTTTGCATGACGGGTTCTCTTTAAGGACCCATTCTGGATGATGATGGAGGGAATTCAAGGAAAATCCTATGTATTGACTATGAAAGTAATTATAGAAGATGTTGTCCAAATTTCCACAGGAAGAAAAATTGACCTAGTATTGATAATATGTAACAGCGCTCATACATTACTAATGAGTTGTAGCGTTCTAGTGGATTAGTATCTAATGTCTACTTAACATACTTTAAATGGGCGACTGTTCCTAAAGATTAATAGAGAAGTAGACAAGGTCTTATAGATTACTTGGTCTCGTCTGGTTTTGTGGCCCTTCATCAGGACAGGTTATACAAAAGCCGTAGAGTCCTGAGGTTCTGAGATCTGAGTAGATCTCAAAGAAACAACTAATTTAAAGTTGATTGTTACTAGTTACATTACTGACATTGCAGACATGTGGCTTGGGATTTATTGTCGCTAATACTTGTCGTGTAACTAATAAGGGGGGTCTCCGAGGCAGCTTAATAGGTGGTCACCACTTAGACCAGACATAATTACCATCCGTCATCAGCTGATGTGATTTATGTGATATAATTTGGATGCGTCTTGATTTTGATCAATGATCGATTTGTCACACAAAGCAACGCATTCTTGTACACATAAAGTGACATGGCTCCTGTTATTGTGCCAGAATTGGCAAGACTGATCCAAACTTATCTCACTAGCACTGAACACATAGATGTGTTCTGGGACAGTATCATTATAATATGTGGTTAGACCCTCCATAGGTATTGAGAACATTTTGGGACACATTTACTTACCCAGTCCGCGTGGACTGGGTAAGTGCATTGTTCGATGATCATGCACTTTGCCACAATTCATTAAAATTGTGCGCAGATTATCCTGCATGTGTCGCTTCCCCGCTCAGGTCCGCTGGAGTTCAGCTTCTTCTTCGTGGTGCATGTAAGTGCATGTCTTGTGACACAATTTGAATCTTAAATTCTGCGCTCAGTACGAACCAGTCGGATTGTCCTATGGCACGCCCCCCGACTTCTGTTGCATGGAAGCCAGCGCAGCTGGGACACAATTCGATCGCTTGCAACACAATCCCAGCGCAAACACCTGTTAATTACCTGTCAAAGCTGCGCAAATCCCAAAAAACGTGAACGGTCCGACGAAAGTGCGATCTGCATCCCTTAGTAAATAAGCCTTCCTGCGCCTCTTGCGCCTTAATTTATGAAGTGTCGGTGCCACAATATTGGTGTTTTCCTACAATCTAGACTTGTTCTATTTTTATTTACAAAATTTTGCCGCCACTTTTGAAAGAACCAAATTTCCCACGCTTCATTTTTTTCCAACCTGTTTTTTGTGCAATTTGTGGCCCAAAAAGCAAAACGCTGGTCTAGGGAGTACTAAACATTTTAGTCCATGCACCAATTCATTAATCCATTGCGCCAAAAACTTACATCCCACTGAATAGTATAGCACGGTTCCAGCGCCACCCTGCGCCAAAATTAATAAATGCCTCTCTATGTGTTTAGCCTGCAACTGCTAGTGTAGCGGTGTGCATACTGTCAACATGAGCAAAGAGAAGGTATTTGCTCTTTGTTATTTTTATATCCCCCAGAGACGCAGATTTTTTTTTAATCCCAGACATCCCCTTTAAGTCAGATATTTTAAAAAGTCACATAAAATGCGGTAGTCTCTCTTAGAGGATCTTAACCCCTTCCCACCAAGGCCCTATTTGATTTTTCATTTTCACCTTTCACTCATTTAAAAAATCAATAACATTTGCACCATTTTCTTGTGGGCTTAGTTTTTATTGCTTTCAGGCCCCTTCCACACTTGCGTTGCAGATCACGTCAGAGTTTGATCAGGGTGCGATCAGGGATTGGTCAGTGAAAAACGCGCATTTTGCATCAGAGTGCAATCAGTTTTCAGTCAGAGTTTGTTCAGTGTCTCAGTTTTTCACGCGCGTTTTTGATGCAATTTCAATGCGTTTTTCACAGGACTCAGGACTGAGCTCTATCTTTTCTATGGCAATTGATGCGTGAAAAACGCATTGCACTTACATTGCACTTGCATGTGTCTCGGAGTGCAATGCGTTTTTGATGCATCTCCATAGACTTGTATGGTGCGTTTTTCACGCGCGTGACTTGCAAAAGTAGAGCATGTCGAGATTTAAACGCGCGTTAAAAAAAACGCGCGTGTGCGTGTGAAAAAGAATGCAAGTCTGGAAAGACCCATTGATTACAATGGGTCAGAGTGCAATGCAAGTTCTGCGCGTGAAAAACGCAAGTGTGAAAGGGGCCTCACTGTGTGCCCCAAATGACATGTCTCCTTTATTCTTTGGCAAAAAAGTGGCGTTTTGTACTTTTGGACAATCAGGTGAAGTTTTATTTTTTTTTTTATTTTTTTTTTTACTATTTTTCACACCCCCTAGGTTACTTTAACCCTAGGTTGTCTGATTGATCCTAACATATGCTGCCATAGTACAGTATGGCAGTGTATGGGGATTATACTGATCATGTATTACAATGTGCCACTGAACATTGTTATTCTTTCTGGTTGTATGCTTTGTATACATGTTGATCCCACATTCAGTATATAAATATATAGATTTGTCATATATACCTGAGATGTGAACACCCCTTTATCTCCTATGCTACCCATATGTTATTCGGAATATGTGTCTTTTCCAGAACAATTGCAGTCACTACACAGTGGCATCTGCTGATTCATGATTGCTTTATTCGATACATACAATAGAGTCAGGAGCACAATTATTGCAATGTTTTTCTCAGCAGAAACTGAAAACTTTTGGAAATCAGTTTATGTAGATAATCTGCATTATTATGGCTCAGTCATTCTTTCTTCTGCAGGAATTCTGTGTGATAAGCACCAAATATCCAGCAGACGATTAATCATAAGAATAATAGTTTTCTGTACAGTATTGTTATCACTTTAATACTTTCCTTTGAATCTAAAGTAATAGAATTGTAGAGTGTACATTCAGCATTATGGGATACACATCCTCGGTAGTGCACAGTGAACTGTTCATTAGAACAATAACCAGTAATGGATAATAGAATGAAAAATTCTGAATAATCCTATTATTCATAGGTGGTAATCCTGCAATGTTGTATTCACGTGTCTCTACAATAAATAGATATTATACAGATAGATAGATTTTTACCCATTCAGTAGTAGTTCTGAAAAAAAATCAGGTTGATTTATTCATAGCGCTATGTTTCAGCTCCATACTGAAGCCTCCGTCATGCAAAGCTAGATAGATAGATATTAGGCATATGTATATATATATGTATGTTTATTGATTGAGAGAGAGAGAGGGAAAGATGGATATTGGATGGTTACATATTATACAGATAGAGAGAAAGAGAAAGGTGTGGATGGATGGATGGATAGAAAGATATTATATTATGGGAAACACAGTGGCTCAGTGGTTAGCACTACAGCCTTGCAGTGTTGGGGTCCTGGCTTCAAGTCCCATCCAGGTCAATATCTGCAAAGAGTTTGTATGTTCTCTCCGTCTTTGCGTGGGTTTCCTTCCACACTCCAAAACATACTGGTAGGTTGGTTAGATTGTGAGCCCCATGGGGACAGGGACTGTTTGCAAAAAAAGTTGCACAAAAGATCCACATTAATCAGGAGTAAATGTACTCAATACACCTACATATATATATTATAACTCATTATGTGTTGGTTAAAGGGAATCTGTCAGCAGTCTTGCTTGACCATACAAAGCTGCAGACAATATTAGCAATTCTACGTAGTCATATCTTTTAGTGTGTTTTTAGTAGTGATAGGACTGTGAAAAGTGACGTTATAATCCAGTTCTGGTCTTTCAACTCTCTGTACTGTTCTGCTCTACAGCCCTTCCCCTCTATGAATAGTAGGAGCTGTATCAGGATTTTGTCTGGTTACTTACAGAAAGTTCACTTTTTACAGTCCTGCTGCTACTTACTACTCACCCATAGGTACGGTTACACACCTCTCTAGGGCTTATACCAAGCACTATCTGCAGTTTATTATGGTCAAAACTGTTGATGGGCTCACTTAAATACAAATCCAAAAATACAGGCGGTCCCCTACTTAAGAACACCCGACTTACAGATGACCCCTACTTACAAACGGACCTCTGGAAGTTGGTAATTTACTATACTTTACTCCCAGGCTACAATAAACAGCTACAACTGTTATTAAATATGTATGCCATTAAGCTTTATTGTTAGTCCTAGTTCTAATGACAACCCAACATTTTTAAAATCCAATTGTCACAGAGACCTAAAAAAATTTGGTTGGGGTTAAAATTATAAAATATACAGTTCAGACTTTCATACAAATTCAACTTAAGAACAAACCTCCGGACCCTATCTTGTAAGTAACCCGGGGACTGCCTGTATAGGTGAAATCTTTGGAGTTCTAGATTTCTGTATCAATTACTAATTAAATATAGAGGCAAATACAATATACCCGTGTATACTCGAGTATAAGCTGACCCAAGTATAAGCCGTGGCCCCTAATTTTACCACAAAAACTGGGAAAACCTATTGACTCGAGTGTAAGCCAAGGGTGGGAAATGCATTGGTCACAGCCTCCCCAGTATATAGCCTGCTGGACCCTGCCCCATAGTATATAGACAGCACCTGCCCCCCAGTATATAGCCTGCCAGCCCATATCCCCCAGTATATAGCCAGCCCCCTGCCCCAGTTTATAGCCAGCCCCCTGTCCCAGTATATAGCCAGCAGCGGGGGAAGCCAGAAAGGTGAGTTTTGATATATTTTTTTACTTCAGTATAAGCCGAGTTTGCGTTTTCAGCACATTTTTTGTACTTAAAAACTAGGCTTATACTCGAGTATATATGGTGACTAAACTAACTAAACAACACGCAAATAACAATTTATTTACTGTGCACATCCACACTGCAGGTTATTTCTCCTAGAAGTGTATGAATGATTGGACAACTGGGTGTTACCCAATGGTGTATCTGCATTCTATTAAGTAGTCCATTATGTGCTGGCAGTTTTATACTTTGTAAGGCTGCACCCCTACAGGGGTGACACCCAGTTGTCAATTTATTCATATGTTTTACAGGAAGAATAGAGAGGAATGGCACAATGGAAGCAGTTCTCCAGAAATTATTTTTTTTGGTAACTTTGATGAATAATTTGTGATAGTAAAGTCTTACCTAGAGTAAGTGATGGATTCCACCACAAGTGGACCCTGGTTTACTCCTCCTGCTTTGTATGTTGTAGCTATGCAATAAGTAGAGAAGTTGTATTTATGAAACTTTCAGAAAGTTAGTATATGAAGCCTTCAACCTGTCTCTCTTTTCTATTGCAGGAAGGGGATTCACTTGGGGCCATGGAGAAAGTTTGTAGGCAACTGACTTACCACCTCAGCCCTCACTCACAGTGGAAACGTCAAAGTATTGTGAAGCGGAAGCCGCAGGCCTGGTGAGTCACCTATCTAGGAGCTCATGGATCTGTACTTAATATAGGGGATCGGCTAGTGTTTTTATTGAACACATTGCTGGGCTTGTGGCTTCCCGCAGTCCTCCCTACTTGTTGTGTATACACATGACTTGTTATGAAAGCCCTGGGCTTGGACGTGACCCAGATCTTTAAAGCAACCTATATCAGCACTCCGTCTGCCTGCATGTCATCACAACCTCCTTCTCTTTAATAACCTTTATTACTGAAGTTTTTCCGTCTTTGACTTTCTCTTTTCTCATTATTCAGTGTCATTGTTAATGGGGTGTTAACTCAGATAAAATTAGTTCTTTGCTGTAAGCATTGGAGCCGTACAACATGCTTGGAGGTTACTCATGAAATGATTGGATTTGCTATTCTTATCAATGGGTTGTATCGTATTCTATATTTCATTTCTTTTTTATTCTTTCTATTTTTTACTCACTGCACTTCAAAAACCACAACTTTTTTTTTTCTTTACTTTACCTCAGTTCAATGAGGGCTTGATATTTGTGGGGTGTATTATATTTCTTAGGCATTTCCACACTTGCGTTGCAGATCACGTCAGAGTTTGATCAGGGTGCGATCAGGGTTTGGTCAGTGAAAAACGCACATTTTGCATCAGAGTGCAATCAGTTTTCAGTCAAAGTTTGTTCAGTGTCTCAATTTTTCACGCACGTTTTCAGTGCAATTTCAATGCAATTTCAATGCGTTTTTCACGCGCAGGTAATGCGCGTGAAAGGACTCAGGGCTGAGCTCTATCTTTTCTATGGCAATTGATACATGAAAAACACATTGGGGCACATTTACTAAGGGTCCGCAGCCGCGAATCCGTCAGGTTTTTCCCGAATATTTCCGCTTTGCGCTGTATTTCACGGGATTGTGGCGCACGCGATAGATCACGCGACAGAAATCGGGGGGCGTGGCCACCAGACAACCCGAAGGATTCGGAAAAATCGTGGAATTTAAAAAGCCTTTTGTGTCGCAAGATCAAGCACTTACATACACCAGAGAAAAGCAGGTGAACTCCGGCGGACCTCGGCGCAGCAGCGACACCTGGTGAATATCGGCGCACGGACCTTAGTGAATCCCGGCAGAACCCGAATCAGCGACGGAGAACCCGCCGCTGGATCGCGACTGGACCGGGTAAGTAAATGTGCCCCATTGCACTTGTATTGCACTTGCAAGTGTCTCAGAGTGCAATGCGTTTTTGATGCATCTCCATAGACTTGTATGTTGCGTTTTTCATGCGCGTGACTTGAAAAAGTAGAGCATGCCGAGATTTAAACGCGCGTTAAAAAAAAACGTGCCTGTGTGCGTGAAAAAAAATGCAAGTCTGAAAAGACCCATTGATTACAATGGGTCAGAGTGCAATGCAAGTTCTGCGCGTCAAAAGCAATCGCAGAAAACGCGTTTGAAAAATGCAAGTGTGAAAGGGGCCTTACTCAGCATTAAATGTCCCATGCAGTGTGCTGAGAATCTGGGGGAAAAATCCCAAATGTGGTGAAATTGACGATAAAAACATATTTGCTCATTTTCTCATGGGGTCTGTATTTAGGACATTCCCTTTGTGGTTCAAATGACACTTTTGCTTTATTCTATGGGTAAGTACCATAAGAAATCTATCTAGTTTTTGTTATGTTTTAATGCCTTTATAATAAAAATATCTTGCAAAAATAATGAAACTTATCTTCATATTCTGACACAAATAACTTATTAATACTTTGGTTACTAATAATAATAAGACAGTTTTCAGTCACACAGTAGTAAATAATACAAAAGTGGATTATAATACAGGCTGTTTGGGCTGTAGCCCCGGGCCCAAGCCTTCTTGCAGGGCCTATGGCCACCCAGACCACCCACCAAATTTTGTACTGAGAAGGACCTTTATCCATGAAGTCCTCATAAATCTATTCCTACTGTCAATACACATGTACACAGGAGCCATTTCAGGATCTTTTAATGTCCTACAAAGTTCCTGAAACTGTAGATTGAAAGCAGGCAGAAAGGATGCATCCTACATTCCCCAAGAATCTTGGTACTAGAATTCCTAATTTGTAGGGGCTATAATATTTATACAGCCTAGGGCCCATGGCAGTCATAATCCGCCCATGAAATAATGAGATCACAGCTAAGCCTCCTTGTCTGAATACTTATTTTATACTTACATGTTATACTTCTTTTTATATGGATATAATATAGTCGGACAGGATAATCAGAGTTCATTTCCCACTAGCAAAGTTAGTTCTGTCTTGGGTGGTCTTGTACTAGTGTGCTGAGGCATCATGGTATTAATAGCAAGGTAGGGAAGAGGAAGCAAACTTGAAAAACCAAGATGGAATCTTTTTTTCTTAACATACTTTCAAAGATTAAAGGGGTATTCCCACGAAGACAAGATTCTTATATGTACTCAGGATATCAAAATAACACATTCTCAAATTCACTGTTATTAACAAAAATACAGCCTTTCACAGAGATAAGTCCAACCTGTCTCTATCAGTCCTGGTGCACACAATTTCAGTTGTGTAACTCAGTAACTTCTGACTTAGGGTCGGGCGCCATCTTGGATGAGATTGTGCAGATCCGATTTCTGTCTGTCTCTGCTGTGTGGCTGTAGCCCTGCCCCCTGCACAGAGCTCAGACTCTCAATAATTACTTCCTGCCCGGAGACCGTAAGCATAGAGAGAGGCTGCAAACTACAAGCTACAAAGAGATAAGTGATCCGGGGGAAAGGGGGTGGCGGATATGTGAGATGTAGCAGAGCTCACAATGTAACAGTGTAATGATCTATCAGTCTCTGTGTAATATGCATCTTATCATTTGTCTCATCTCTCTTTCTATGTGTCAATGTGTTAGTACAATGTCAGACACCAGATGAAAGTGCATATACACTAGATGGATACCCTGATAACCCTGGGGTAACCACATTGTCACCCCACAAAACTAGATGGATAATACAGTAATGTGTCTGCTAAGAGAGGCCCCGCCCACAGCCTGGGATTTTGCATTGAGCAGCCAAGGGAGTGATAGGAGCAAAAACAGCAATAACACTGAGTAACAAGTAAGTACAGTGAATGTGATATACAGACAGAGGTGTAGTCCAGGGGGGAAGTTCTGTTTATACTAGAAGTTATTTAGTCACCTATATACTATATATAGATGTTGATCCAAACTCATAACCATCAGTAATAAAAAGTTATGGGAAGACTCGACACCTTACTACAATTACATCTATAACCATACTCTATAATGACAGCATGTAAATCAATATACACCATCCACCAATAAAGCACACTTATGGGTGTTTATATCATTCTAATTATCAAACACACAAAGAACTGAACACTGATGACCACTCAATTTCTGAGGAGTTTTACTTTATGGTTAACCCCAGCAATGACTTGTCCACACAGGTCTATTGCAACCATTTACCAACACCTGTTATAACATATCATGCAATGGGAAGAACCTTTGCAGATAACCACAGATATAGGGCCATATGTTGAATTACATTGATATTCCTCTCCAGTTGTATATTTTTGGCTCATATCATGTAATTAAGCTGTAGACTTGATAGACAGTTTTATTTGCTCAGCAGCCAAATGAATATGCAGCAAGTCATTTCAAGGCCAGTAAATATGATGCTGAGGGTTGTTAGCAGAATACTAACTTCAGTCTGTGTTGTGGATGTGACACTTGCTTACCATAGATATAAATAAAACAAGTGCATTAAGGGACTTACACAAACATTAAAGGGGTTTTCCAATGAAAATGTTTTAATGATTACTCTCTTAAAGTTGCAAATTTTATTACCGTATTTTTTTCGGGCACCAGATTATAAGGCGCGCCATCAATAAATGCCTTCTAAAATGTCTAGATTCATATATAAGGCGCACCGGATTATAAAGCTCACCGGATTATAAGGATGAATGACCAGCAGGTGGCAGACCTGTGCACAGTTCAAGGCAGCTGTTGTCTGTAAGTACGGCTCATATATAAAGCGCACTAGAATATAAGGCGTACCTGTGATTTCTGAGAAAATCAAAGGATTTTTTGTGCACCTTATAGTCCGAAAAATACGGTAACTTAGGCTTTGAAGCCTTTTTTTTAATTGCAGAAATGTAAAGTGCAGGGGATTATAATAAACCTTGCAATATGCTTCATTCAGTACAGCAGCTTCTCTGTGTCTTGTTTCTGCCTATTCTTTCTCCTGTAGTGAGCAGTGTATCTGAAGACCTCTACACAGCTTAGAGATATCGAATGTAGGCTATAAAGGAGGCTCTTACCATACCTAGAGAATATTTCCCTTGATGATTCAAGGCTATTATTTCTGTATGCACGCCCCCTCTGTCATAGCCACTCCTCTATGAGTACTTGAAAGGGCACAGGTGGCTTTCAGCAGCTCCCAGGCAAGTTATTTACTAAGGCCCCTTCCACACTTGCGTTGCAGATCACGTCAGAGTTTGATCAGGGAGCGATCAGGGTTTGGTCAGTGAAAAACGCACATTTTGCATCAGAGTGCAATCAGTTTTCAGTCAGAGTTTGTTCAGTGTCTCAGTTTTTCACGCGCGTTTTCAATGCAATTTCAATGCGTTTTTCATGCACAGAAAATGCACGTGAAATGGACTCAGGGCTGAGCTCTATCTTTTCTATGGCAATTGAATTTGCATTGCACTTGCAAGTGTCTCAGAGTGCAATGCGTTTTTGATGCATCTCCATAGACTTGTATGGTGCGTTTTTCACGCGCGTGACTTGCAAAAGTAGAGCATGTCGAGATTTAAACGTGCGTTAAAAAAAAACCTGCATGTGTGCGTGAAAAAAAAATGCAAGTCTGAAAAAGCCCATTGATTACAATGGGTCAGAGTGCAATGCAAGTTCTGCGTATCAAAAGCACACGCAGAAAACGCGCATGAAAAACGCAAGTGTGAAAGGGGCCTTACCCTTTCAAACTTTCCTAAAGGTGGCCAACCGCTTTAAATAAGGAGGAAAAGCAGAGGGAAACAGGAAACAGCAACATCTTTCAATGATAAAGTATATTGATAAATATTAGTAAATATTAAAGGATATTACAAAGTTTTCGTTTACACTATTGATTTCCAAAATTTTTTTAAAGGCTTAGTCACTTTTTAAGATTACAGCTATAAGGCGAATACATGCTCAGATTTGCTGTGCTTTCCCCGTGTCTGTAGTTGTGTACTGAATCACAGGGCACAGAGATGAGTTTATACAACACACAGAGGGGAGACTGCACCACACAATTAGAGGTGAGCCTATACAACAGTACGTAAAGGTGAGTCAGTGCTCAGGGTCCTGAGTACACACCCTGGGTGCACCAACCTCCTAATTAGCATAAAGATGAAATTGAGAATATCTTGAAAATGGCATGATTGGCAGAAATAATAAAGCTGTGTTGGCTACCAGCAGTTTATAACTCTTGATGGAGGGGGTAGACTCCTTTTTATACAAGTTACTTGAGTCACTCTACAGACAATTGGAACACATGGGGAGAGCAGAGGCAGCACATAGTCCTTGCATAAGGTTTTCTCTGCAATTACTATAACCAGAAATCTTGGAGGCTTATAATCAGTAAATGCTTATTAAAATGTTTAATTTCCACAAAAATACAACTATGGCAGAAGTCAACATCGACGTCTGTTATAACAATGCTAAAACCATGTGAGTTGCTGATTGGTTGCTCTTTTTTAATTGCTTTTCTAATTACTTCTTGGCTAATTTGTTTAGAACATAAAGAAAGGACAAAAGACTTGGGCTGACCACCAGGTGTAGAGTAATTGCTGCTTCCTCTAAATATGTAAATGCTAAGGATCTGCACTACAACTTAACCACAACATCATTGCACATCATTGTATGGCGCCCACCAGGGTTATTTGACTAATGGTAGGTAGAAGGGATTTACATGGTCATAAAGTGGAGACTAACTATAATGTGAACAGCCTCTTTGATTTCACCAATGGGCCATGTTCCCTATTATTGCATTATAAGTTATAGTTCTAAGCGCTTGTCATATTATAAATACCAATATGCTGTAAGGTAGAATATCTCATTGCAATGGCTCCCGATATGGCAGCAAATCGTTCCTAAGGGAAATTCAAGGCAGCAAATGAACAGTCAGGTCTTTCGATGATTTGGAAGTAGGAAAAAAGGCAAATGATTGGATCTGTCCACACATCATAATGATGAACAGGTCACATAATCTCTAAAAAGCTACAACTTATGGTGTGTCTCCAGAATTCTGGACCAGAATTGGTCCAGGAAGGGATGATCAGCGAACTGTCAATGGGTTGCCGGAGGTTTATTGTTGCCTGTAAAAATCTAGCTCACCCATCCCACCATCCCACAGAATGGATAGTTGTGCACCAGGATACAGTTTAGGAAGGAGACAAGATGGTGCAAGTAGATAATAAATGTCCCGGAAGAAAATATTGGACCCTGATGATTTTACTCTTATGCTTACCACCTACCTAAATATTGCCGCCAACCACTTACACCCTTGATGGTAGAAGTATATACTGAGGAATAATATGAGGAATATAACAAAAAGTATAAGGTCCCTGCTTGGCCTCCAGATTCCTCAGATCTAAAACCAATCAATGTACTGAACACTTTTTGTGTGTTTTTGCTATTTTTTTATGTTTTATCTGCATGCATTGTTATAATTTTGTGCCGTATTATTTCATTTCTGTATTTGGTAATTATTGCACATAAATGTTTATGCTTAGGGATGAAGCAAATTACAGCTCAGTAGAAGTTAGAGGCTGATGAACAAACTAGGTTAATTATGCCCCCGATGAGGTATTGCTGTAACCTCCATAGTGAAGGCACAGGAGGTCATCTGTGTAATAAAGCCAAGGGTGGATCAAGGTCTTATACCGGTAACTTCTATTTAAGCCACTAGGACTGAAAGCCACTATGATTACTTATCAGTATAGGACCCATGGCTATCATTTGCCAGTGCTGTGATTTAGAGACGTCCTTTCGGTACAATTTATGGATTGTTACTTTGTAAAGGGAGCACTTTAGACTGACTTAGAATACATCTATAATATGTATTACCTCCCTACATATATTTATGTACTGAATAATGCAAACATTTGGGTTCAGTGTATATTAAAGCTCCCCTCTGTTTGCTACTTAAGGTACATTACTATAGAATAGGCCATCTATTTTGAGTATATTATTCCCGCGACCCCCATCCAATGGCTGCAATAAGCAGAGAGGTGGCTTTGCTCGGTTATTCTTGGAAGAAAGCAGATGGGAAGACTTTCATATCTAAGAGATTCTTTGTTGTCCATTACCCTTTTAATCCAGTGTGTGCGCCCATCTTTAGAAATCCAAACTGTGAGAACACAGAGAATGGTTGTCTTCTATCCATAATCGGATGTTGTATCCACTACTCACTTCTCAAATGGAAATAAGTTTCCTTCTATGGACTGTTCTGCCCAGGTTCCCTGAGAATTGCTGCATCTTAATTTATATTCTTCAGTCTCGCAAACTGTGCTTTTCCAATCCTCTAACTTGTTAATTAAAATACCAGAGAAGATGATGGATCTCATTCTAAATTGTTACCAAGAGATGGAATTCACAAAACTCCTGATGTATTTATCGCTACTTGTTGCCTCTGTGTTCTCCATACTTATTAGTTTTGTCCTATAGCTACTTTGTATTCATGATATAACCCTGTATAAGAAATCTCTCCACATTTCATATATCAAATCTTCATGCTCACAGTATATAATCATACAGAACGGCAGAACCTTTTTTTTACATTATAAAGCAGATTAGCAGTAATGCAAAGCCACCAAATCCGAATATGTTGCTCATATTATTCACATGCATGAGATTCAGAGGACACAGAATGAGAAACCTTAGTGTATTCATATGTATAATATACTTCTAGGAAATGTGTGTCCTGACACTGGTTATTTTTGTATAGTATACAGAGAAATATATATAGTATATATATATATACAAATACAAACATTACAAAGGATTAAAAAGTAGCTTTTTACTATCTTCCGTTAAAGTTCCTGCCTGATAAAAAATTAGTCCTAGTTTTGTGAAGGATTGACATCTTTCTGTATTGATCAGGCACTATAAAACCATAAAATATTACAATGGATTGTTACATGTACACCCCTTGGCTGCAAAACAATAGCTGACAAAGAATTCCCAGAATAGAAGTTTTCTTGGTTCGTTCCTGGTATATTCGGGGGCAAGTGTGTGCCAATTCTATGCCAGGTCTTAGCTGGCACAGGCTATTGGTAATGTACATGCATGGCCCCCTTCATGCCCCCATTTAGTGTGGAGTTTGCGTAAGGTGGCAAATAGTCCAAATTCGTGGCCTTTCGCAAGGGTTGTACACTAGAAAACTGGAATACAATTTTTGATGAAATTATGTTACAGATTGATATCTACAAGTCTGTGCAGCTACAACCAGTCGACAATTGCTGTCCTGACACTTTTGGACTGCCTTAAATGGGCATGTAGGCAGCAAAATGGACCGGACCACCGAGTTGTTAACTTTTAGACATTTAAACCTGTACTTAGAGGGTTTATGGGTTGAGCCCTCGCTATATAGGGCAGGTGTCTGCTGTATTACATGTCTTATATGTGGGGGGTGCCAATTGGTAACCATAACAACTGAGAAGTCTCTCCAAGGTTTCCGGGTTTGTCATTTAACCGCATCCATCGAGGAAGGCCTTAATACTGTAGATGAAGCAGTATACTAAAACACTAGCATTGCAGTATATTATTAAAAGCTGCAAAAACAAAATTAAAAAATGTAATTTTAAATAATATTTATCCCAGGCTAGGACCAGAAAAAAATGCCAACGTTTTGCCACCCATAAAGCCATATTTTAATAAAAGTTTTTAAAAGATCTTACAATTCGAAAATTTGTATTAATGAACATGTTAGCTTGTCATGTATAAAACTGCCCATTGTAATACTCCATAAAACAAAGTAGAAACAATTATGAGTTTTAATTTTGTATTAAGACATAACAAAACAATATAAATTTGGTATCTCTGTGATTGTACTGACCCAGAGGAGAGGTGCTTGAATCACACAGTAAAATCCATATAATCAAAAGCTGCTAAAAGATTCCAATTTCTAACAATTGTTACTGCAATTGGAATTTTTGCCGATTCCAAGTTCACAGCACGGAATATTAAATGGAGCCAGCAAAAAGTTATGTTTGTCCTGCAGAAAGCAAGCCCTCATAATGTAAATAATGAAAATGTAAACATGAAAAAAGTTATGGTGGGTAGGTAAAAATGTAGAAGTGCAAAAAGAGTCCTGTAAGGGTTAAAATAAATCAGTTTGTCTAATAATTAATAATAATAATTCCTTTATTTATATAGCGCAAGCAGATTAGGTAGCGCTACCCAGAGCTTGTTAAATCAGTCAGTAGACCAGTGTGAAGAAATGGATTTCTTTTTTTTTGCACCCTGCCCCACTATAAAAATTCCTGAATGGTTAAAAAAATTATCATAAAAAATTCAAGCTGTTTATTGGCCTTTAGGTTTTACAGATTTCAGTCTAAACCCTTTCCTCAGAACTGAACTAAAATATCTGATGCTAGCATCTTCAAAGGTCTTGTTGAGTCCATGATTCAATTAGTCAGTGTAATTTTGGAGGTGTAAATTTAGACTAGACAGTCTTAAAGGCATTGGTCACTTATAAGAAAGTTTAGGCCACTAATAAGAAAGTTTAGCAGGGTAAGTACAATCCACTAATAGGGCCATTTTCTATGATGTCCAGTGCCCTTGTGGCCTTCCTACTTATCGGAGGCAGTGCACACATTAACTGTATTCACCCCCCTCTCTGAACACATCTCCTATGTCAGTGGTTAGAGGAGTGTGTCAAGGACAATCGGTTCCCCCTCCAATCGCAGAGTGAAAGGTCACGTGACCAAGGGCTCATATGGACCAAAAACTAAGTTAATTAGGGTAAGTACAATAGATTTTGGTTCTTAGCTTGGTAAACTTCCTTATTAGTGGCCATCGCCTTTAAAGAATTGCAGATTTACTATCCAGTATAAGACCTGCCACAGTTTAAGACCTTAAAGGGTAGAAAAATTGTTGGTTTCTCACACTGGAAAACATTCTGATCCAAGACATAAAAAAAAGGGACACAAAATGAAATTTTCCAATCCAGCACTGTGTTAAAGGGCTCGGTTCTTCATAGATGGTATCTTTCTGCCTTAAAACCCTGATTGTACAGTGTATTATGTAAATTTACAGATTTGAATAAAAAAGAAATGAGCCTTTTAACATGGTATTTGATTGGGGAATCTTTTTGTCTATAGTTTACCACCTGTCAGGGCGATTAGGACTCTTAATCATCACCAAGAGGATTTTATGGACCTGGGATTAATTGTTCCAAATCGCCCTTCAGGTAGTCCCTATCTGCTCGTTGTTAAAAAAAAAAAAAACTTTTATACTTACCTCGGTCCAGAACTCCTGTTGCTTGCGCAGTCACACAATAAGGCTGCTGTACCGGGATGGACTATTCCGGCTTCATTGAATTACTGCACAGGCACTGGGAGCACCAACGGTGGTCCGCATGTGTCTCATCTTACCGATGACTTGAGGGGGTGCAGGGGGTGCGGTTGCGCCTGGGCCCAAGAGGCTTAGGGGGCCCATTAGGTGTCACTATCCCATATGAAAAAACTAGTACTAAAAACCATACATTATAGTATAGGGGGCTGGTACAGATTTTGCACTGGGGCACATCAGCTTCAAGTTATCTCACTGGACCCATCTCTGTATAAAGGTTTATTTTTTTAATAGCAGACACAGAGGGTTTAGCGAAAGGGGTGATTTGGGACACTAAACCCCCGGTCCATAAGAATCGCCCCGACAGGTCCTCTTTAAAGGGAACCTGTCACCAGGAGACCCATTTTTAGCACTCCCCCAGTACCCACAGAGCATAGTACATACACTGCCAAAGTGTTTTTATATAAAAAATTGATTTTACAGAAAAAAAGATATGTTATATTGTACCTTGCTGTGTGACTAGGCACTCGTCCACTTGGAGTGGCTGGAAAGGAGCAGTTAACCCCCCACCCTTGGGAAACCACTCCTCCATGTGTCCTTTTCAAATATATGAAAACACCCATCACTTTCTTAGCAACGCCCCCTGCTCCTGTACAGCCAATCCCGAGTGAGGGGAGTTATTCATTTATTTGAAAAGGTCCACTCCCAGTGGACAAGTGCCTAGTCACAAAGCAAGGTACAATGTAACATATCTCTTTTTCTGTAAAACCTATATTTTATACAAAAACACTTTGGCAGTGTATGTACTATGCTCTGTGGGGACTGGCGGAGTGCTAAAAATGGGTCTCCTGGTGACAGGTTCCCTTTAACACCGTCCAGCCTCACTATCTCCTTAACCTTAATATGGAACTACAAAATTTCAGTCCTATTTACTCTCCAACAGAGCAGTGTAACTTTTGCGTTGTTAAAATAAAGTTGGCAGCTTATCACAACCAACTTTAATTGTATTCAAGAAAGATGCAAAACAACCAAATTGGGATCATTGAAAAGTGCATCGGAGCTTGTATACTTAATTTCCCCGGGGGATAACATTGGTTCCTGAAAGTAATTGGATTCTTTGTGGTTAGTGATACTCTTTCTAATAAAACAATCTGATTAATACTTGGAGAGGTTCGCTTTATGATTAGAAAGCACAGAGGTGTTTTGCCGTCTCTTTCTGAGAGACTATACAATAGGGCAGCGCTAAGTGTCCCGATCTTACGCCGATGCTCCACGCACCCAAATTATTTCAAAAAATTTTAAAAAAATCTATCAGCAGAAAGTGCACAATATTGTTGGCAAGTTTTCCGGGAATCAGCTTCATGAATAAAAGCTTCATCTTATCAGCAGAGAACCATCAACTTGAATTGGCTGCATAGTGGATGTGAATTAAGTAGCTCTTTTTACCGCGGTTCAGGATTTGCAGCTTTATTTGTGTAATTTTTTTTTTACCCTGTGGTGCGAATAAAGAAAAATGCAAATAAAGAAAATTAAATCTTTTTTATTCTCTTATTTTGTGACTTTACATAGTTCTCACTTGAATTATTAATATTTTTCTGGGATTTCATGGGGATAGTTTTCATTAACCCTTTTACATAAATGCATCGAGCCTCGTATTTCCATAAGAGGGTTCGCAACCGTTGCCTTGTTATATAGTGTTTTTCCTGAACCGCCTGCCCAGAGGTAATGAGTGACTGTATAATTTATTTTTCTGCTGGTGGTTGTGCCGTTATCCACATAGCACAGGACTGTGCAATAACATATGAAATGTGCATAATTCATTGAAGCGACTTGGAAAAAGCTCCACGAGTTTTAGAGCATCTGCCAAATTATACTGATCTGTCTATGGGCATAAATTACAGACAGAAGGATCGACCACAAGCCAGAACTGGAGTTTCCCCTTTGAGTATTTAATACCAGATGGTTTCGCTAGCTGAACGTGCTCTGTACAAGCAAAAGTTCTTAAGGCACATGGTGGAAACATGCCAACCTGAGTGTTCTCCTGGAAGGTCTACTGCCTTCCCCTGTCCCAAAATCTGGACTAGTGCATTCTGGGAAGTACTTTTTCTTTTTATTATTATTCTGCATATGAATGACACAAAGCAAATGTTTGGAACTAAAATACTGAACCTCCTTTTTATTTGCTTAGTGTCGTTAAAGGTCTATAATATCCTTTGGAGTCGTAAGGGCTTGTTTGCACATGGATTATGTGTATTGCAGAACTTCCAGACTCTCCAGTGACAATCACACATTGGTTTCGGACCCCGCTTCCTGAAAATCTTCTTTGTAGGAAACTGAAAAAAAAATTATGTTTTATTGTACAATTTTAATAGTATAAAAATGGCTTAACTTATAGGCCTAAGGGCTGTGGAAGATATTGACTGATAATCGATCGCTGGAGATTCTTTTTCTGCTTAGAAAAGGTTTAGTGAACTGAAAATAATAGAAATTTAGACAAGAAGAAAAAGTAAAATGTGCTACAATTTCATGGGCCATTGTGGTCATTCTTCCTGATCCCTGACTGCTGATTGGCTGTATGATTGCATTTACATGTCCAGAGGCACCAGGAAGTATAAACAGTTGGGGGGCAGAGATAGAAATGGGATCTGGATAGCCAGTTTGCTTCTTTTTATAATTTTACCAGTTTTAACTATTTAAAGGGGTTGTCCAGATTCAGCAAGTAAATCTGCCCATAGTCATGGGATGTCACACAGGTGCATGTGTCGTTATAACACACATCTCTGATTACTCTATGTCATTGTAACAAGCCTTCCATCTATGTGACATCACATGACCATGGACTGGTTTCTATCCATTGGATGTATATAGTGAAGCTTCCTGTAGAGCATTGCTGGACAAGGGTTCTTTGTCCAACCAGATAAAGTACCCTGGGGACCCACCTTTCAAGAAAGCCTAGGAAATAGACCCTTGAAAAAGCCCTCCCCCCATGCTCCCGATGATGCTAACTTACACACTAGTAGTCAGTCAGTGACACAGACATTAGTGACATCTAGTATTTAGTACCTTACAGGTGATGATCTACTCCACCAGGAAGAGGACTGCTTAACGGTTTCTCCTTGCCATGGTTTAACATCTTCAACTCTATGTAGCACATCTTCACACTGCGCCCCTAAAAAAATCACAGTCACTTACAATATAATGGATCATGTTTCTAAATATAAATTATCCACTAATCCCCACATAAAACATCCTTTATATAGTCCGCCAAATAAATATGAACGTACAGCACCAAAAATTATTTATACCACACCGCCTGATCTACAGGACCAAGCTAATTTATATACACACCCATTTTATTTATATATATTTCCCCTAATTTATTTATAACAGTCCCCATATACATACTCCCAAATTAAATGATATACAGTACTCCATATAAGGCCACCCAGTTTACTTAAAATCCAGCCACTTTATACAGATCCCCCATAGACAATATAGCTTTTTTTCAGATCACGCATCTATGATGCATAGTGAGCGTTTACACAGCGCTGGAAAGCTTAACTTGTTTTGGAAATATCCAGTTTATTGGTACTTAAAAAACAATTGTAACAGATTTTACGGATAAAATAAATAAATAGATAAAATTTTAGGGAACTACGCGTTTCGCGCTCGAACTGAGCGCTTCATCTGGTTCATCATAGACAATATACACAGCCTGCCCCTCATAGACAATATACACAGCCTGCCCCTCATAGACTGTATACACAGCCTGCCCTCCATACACTGTATACACAGCCTGCCCCTCATAGACAATATACACAGCCTGCCCTCCATACACTGTATACACAGCCTACCCCCCATACACTGTATACACAGCCTGCCCTCCATACACTGTATACACAGCCTGCCCTCCATACACTGTATACACAGCCTGCCCTCCATACACTGTATACACAGCCTGCCCTCCATACACTGTATACACAGCCTGCCCCCCCATACACTGTATACACAGCCTGCGCCCAATGCACTGTATACACAGCCTGCCCCAGAAATAAAAATAATAAATCAGCTACTTGCCTCCGGTTACTTTTCACAAAGCCGCTGCCGTCTCGTCTTCACCCACCGAATGTTCTGTGCAGGGACGCAGGTGGCGTGACATCATCACACACCGCCTGGGTCCTCCAGAGCAACATATTATTCGCGTCTGTGTTTTTAAAGAAACAGACGAGATTAATTTCATGATGGGTGATTCGGGCAGCAATGGGCCCACTGTAGGACCGTCTGGTACTCTGTTGTCAGTATTGGACTGGCCTACCAAACAGAGAACTAGAAGACTAGGAGGAACTAATACAGAAAGTATACTGAAAAATTTGTATTTTTTTCATTTTACAACTAATAGCAACAGTGGTGTAACAAGACACCAGTGGGCCTTGGTGCAAACTTTGGATCCTAAAATAAACTACCACCCCTGTCACTCACATTAAACTTGGAAATATACATATATGCTACACTCAATGAAATGTCCAGCAGCTGTCTTTCTGTAGTAAAGTGCTCAGAGCCAGCAACACAGTGACATCTTTGTGCGCTGGGACGTCCACATCCAGAGAACAGTGGGGCCGGGAGATAAAAATTGGTAGCATGTGCTGTGTTAGAAGGGCCCGCGGCTGATACAGAATTACTATAGCCGCGGGCCCTTGTCTTCTAACGGGCCCGGTCGCACCCACTGCAATCGAGATCGTTACACCATTGAGAACGGTAACCTTTTTTGCCTGAGATTGGTCCACCACTTTAAACTGCGTGACTCTACTGTCTTTCTAATTATAAAAAGACAACATTCTCTGTACTATACAAACAGTTTGTCTGAGCTGTAATTTCCTCCCAGCCGATTCCACAAACATTATTGATTTTTCTGCAGGTAGAAATGCTAATACTGAGATTCAGAGTTTATAAAACTTTCTAGTCTGTTGGATCCATTAGTTAAAATATCCCAGATGTAAACTAGCAAGCAGAATAAGAACAGAAAATCATCAAAAATTCTTCTATGCAGGACAAAAATATCTATGTTTTTTGGTAAATTAAGTGTTGTCCCTTTACCCTGAAGTTTTAAAATATGATCAAACTCCTTCACAGCTGAGCTGCTATCGAGAACTTGCAAACATTATCTCCAGTCATAAACACAAAGTAAGGCTGGAGTCCACCCCAGCCCAGATGTACTGCAATATGTTCCAGCTTGTGGCTTCAGAACATCAAGCTTCTTAATACGGCTGTGATCACTGATGAGACAACAGGGTGTAATTGTGCCGAAGAGAGACGATAACATCCATATTGGGCATCTACAACATTACAACTTGTTGTTACTTTACTGCTTGCCGCAAAGAGATTTTGTTGGCCAAACCAATGCAATATAATAATCGTGTGCTAATATTTACTCCACAAGTAACCATCATATTGTAATATCATAATTATGAATATGTGTTATGTTATATTATATTACATTGTGAGATTTTAGGCCCCCCAGAAAATCCCTTTGAATCAGCAAATGCTAAAAAAATAGTCCTCTTACCCTGCTACAGCTACTCATTCCCTAAGCATTTGTTTGTACCGTCTGTTGTAACCACTAAGGTTAGTAGTAATGTGTCCTCCTGCCCTTCTAGTGCAAGCATTGAGAAAGCAAGTCTTGCTGCCAGAACATGGAGCATGGAGTCATAAATCTCAGTGCACAGAGTCAAGTTTGAAGGATTTACAATGCTTAAATTGTCAGGATGATAGGAGATCGAAGTGCTGTACCTCGGCCTTTTGGCTCCCTCTGGCTTATGGCAGGGTCGGCTCCAGGTCTCTGTAGGCCCCTGGGCATCAGAGCCTTAGTTGGTCCCTTTGCAGTGAACTCACATGACAGCTTTAGAAATTCAGACACTAAAACTATCTTCTATTCCCCTAAAATATTCCCTAGTTTATCATCCCTAACAGTCGCCTTATGGTTAATTTATATACAGCGCTCCTCACCCCCTATGGATTCATTAGATACAGCCCCTCACCCCCATGGATTCCTTATGTGCAGCCTTATGTGGGCCCCAGCACTTGCCCAGGTAAGCCCAGTACTGGTTCTGGTGCCAGCCCTGGCTTATGGGCATGGGTCACATCAATGACCACTAAGACCTCTATTGTTACCCCACTGCTGAGGCAGTTACTCTGTGTAGGTAATTTTTCTGTTTATAATCAACTAAAACACCAGTGAAAAAAAACATTTACTAGACAATTGTCTTTAGGGAGAACAATATTCTGGATTTACTAACTGATTAATATACATGACACCCCTGTTAGTTTCCCTCCAGGGTGGTGCACAAACACCTGTAAGGAGATCTAATGCCAGAACCCATCCCATAGCTGTCTCTGGACTCTTAGGGTGATGCCACACATAGCGTTTTTATTCAGTTTTTATGCATGTCCGTTTAAAAACGCATCCGTTTTGACCGTTTAGCATGCGTTTGGCTGCTTACAACCTGTTTATCTCTTAAGATAATTGGGAAAAACAGACAAAAGCGGTCAAAAACGGAAGCGTTTTTAAACGGACTGAAAACGCATGCTTAAAAACAGACCAAAAACGGCATCTCCCTTAATCTTTCGTTTTGACTACCACTGTGCCCGAAAACAATTAAAAAGGATATTAGTCTGGGTCACTGTTCTGGGAGCAAGTACAGTAAAATATTTTTAGATTTTAGGTGGATATTTTATTATTTTTCTTTTAATTGCTACATTTTTTCTTTAATCTTGACCATTCCATTACCATTTTCCCGCTGTATTCATTTATAACTTTGCTTCATAAACATTTACTCTGCGGAAAAAGTCGATTGCTTCTATTCTCAACTCATGTCCTATTGATTTTTAAATGGGATTTTAACCTTGTAACGAGTTCTAAAAACATAGCAAATGATATTTTACAGAAAGAGCCTCAATGGCTGTTACAAGGTGTAGATTCTGATATGCAGAGGCAGAAGAGAAGACATTTAATAGAAGTAGCAATAGTTGTGAAGAAATGCAGAGATACTATGCTTTATATATTCAGATCAGCCTGCAAGTGCCATGGGGGAGCCCTGATTTGCCTACAGATAACATCAATCAGTTTTGAGCTTCTCTAGAACTGAGATTCACCAACCCCATCACTGCTGCTTTCGCAGCCCCTCCCCATTTTACTTAAAGTAAATCTACCATCAAAATCCACCATGATAAACCAGGGTCACTTACTCATAGATCGAGACACTGTCATGGGTTTACGGGAGCACCTTACTTCTGTAGATTCACAGGCTGTTACAATGAGCAGAAAATATCTCACCCAGCCCCCTGCTCTCTCGCTCCTCCCTCTGCCTTTGTAATCTAGCAACCGCAGGAGGAGGGGAAATCTGCTCTGATCATTGTAACAGCCTGTGAAGTAACAGCACAATGTGGTTCTGGAAATTAGCATCATTTTAAAAGGAGTGCTGGCATATGATACATCTCCCACATACTGCTTCTTATCATTCTGTAACATATTTTATAGGGCTAAAACTAATTGCTCCAATTTCTTAAAAATGGGTAAATTTATTAAGACTGTCTGAGTGGAAAACACTCTGAACTGGCGGGAATGGTGAGATTTACATGCCTTCTCTGTGGTCTACAGACACAATTCCAGATGTGCATTAATCAGTAGCATCTAATAATGGATGTAGAGTTGGTGGAGCGGGTGAAAGTGGTGGAGAAAAAGGTCAATGAGGGCATTTGTTTATTTTTGTCGCATTTCTTTATTTTTGCTTGTTTTTTTTCTTTCTTTTTTGTGACCTTTCACTGCGACTTTTGCTGACGTTTCTCAAGTACACCTTTGTCTTCTGTATCTTTATTTTCCAGATGTTCCATGTGACTTTTCACTTATTTATCACTTTTTGCTTACTTTTGTGCCTGTTTAGGCGCAAATCTGCACCTGGTACAGGGCTTTTTTTTATTGGACCCTGTTTTATCATGTAAGTTGGAATTAGTTGACATGCTTTAAGGCTGCATTCACGTGTTTTACATGTTACCATGCCTTTGGCTGGTTAGAAGGCGTCTTTTCTTCATTGCTGTAAGTGTAAGCAGCTGTAATAATGTTTACACTGTTGCTTCCACTTCCAACAATGAAGAGAAATGCTTTCAAGCCAACTAAACGCATGGTCACATGTATATCACATGCTTTTCTATGATGCTTTGAAAAATGCCATGTGTGAGTGAACCTTTATATGTCATCATCTCCTGGGGGTGTGACTAGAGTGATTCAAAAGCAGGCTACAGCCTCAAATGCAAAATTACAGTAGTGTCCACTCCTGTATATAACCCCCACACATGGCTTGGCTCTAGGTTCTTTTGAAACATTTGCAACAAAAAGTCTCAAATAAAAGTTGGACCTTCTAGAACAGGAAAAACTAAAGATGTATCACAAGAACATAGACATGATCATACATAAGGCTTGAAAAAGACCTACCAAAAGTCTCAATCATACACCAAAAGTCTCAATTACCTTATTTTTCGGACTATAAGGCGCACTGGATTATAAGGCGCACCATCGATAAATGCCTGCTAAAACGTCTAGGTTCCTATGTAAGGCGCACCAAATTATAAGGCGCACCTGATTGTAAGGATGAATGACCAGCAGGTGGCAGACCTGTGCACTGTTCAAGGCAGCTGTTGTCTGTAAGTACAATTCATATATAAGGCGCACCTTAATTTTCTGAGAAAATCAAAGGATTTTTTGTGCGCCTTATAGTCCGAAAAATACGGTATACAAAAAAATGGCACCAATGCATCGATAATTACGCCCCATTATGTTGTGCTTAATGCAGGGTGTGTTTGGCAAAGTGATTTTTTTTCCTGTACCAGATTATTCTGGAAAATGCTGAATATACAGTAAACTCTTACTCCAGTAGAACATCTTAATTAGTACAATTAAGGAAACAATTAAAGGACAGCCGTGAGTAGCTTGAGGCTCAGGCTACCGTCTAGTTATCTCAGTGACTCAGAGAATAAAATGCATTGTGTGTCTCATCCAAAAACATGTGCATCATGTCCCTGTGCAACAATGTGTTTCCTTCAATCTATCATTTTTTTTCCGCCGTGACAATTTTCAGGCCCAGTGGACCATGATTTTGACAAATTGCATTACAGGTTTTTAATAGAGCAATGTTATGAAGAACAATAATTACAGACTGAGCTAGTGGTCTCTTCATCTGGAGGTGAAGAATGATATTAGCGAGCAGCCAAAGGGGTCGGAGACAGAAAATGGACAGTCATTCAACTCTTCTTCTACTCTTCAGAACTAATAGGAAAGCCGTGCGATTATATTGTCACCAGTCTGAAACAAATTACAAGAGCTTTAAGCTAGGGCTGTCTGAAATTTTATAAAGCATCACATTTTTATGCTATTTTGATAATTTAACTGTATTGATGCTTCAGTCCTGGTAATTTTCTATTTTTGATACTAAGCTGCTGGTCTCTCCTACAGGCTGCACTCTTTGGGGGCCACATTTTCCAGTGGGCACTGTAGGGGCAGTGCCTAAGGTGCATATTAGGAGAGGGGTAAGAGAGTTGCTTCTTTGTCTATATTGCCTATGTCTGTAATGCCCCCAGAGCCCTTCATTAGCATAATTTTAAAAGTACATTTTAGAAGGAACCTTCCTCTGTTGCTTTGATATTACAACAGGCAGAGGTAGGTGTAAAGCAGGGTGGATGTAGGGGAGGAGAAGACAGTGTAACAGCATGTGAAGCTACGCACCAGTCAGTTGATTTTCAAAGGAAAGAGGCCATGAATAACAAATATATGAAGATTACCACAGTCACGGTGCCTGGATCTATGAGTAAATGTCCCTGGTTTATCCTTTAAAGGAATTTTCCTAGAATATTCCCAGTATTTCTGGTTTTCAGGAAGCCCTACAGATGAGTTATGTTATGGGGAGGTCACAGGACCCACTTCAGTCACTAAGTGGCCTCTTCAGACCAGAGGACAGAAGTAGGTCCCATTACTCCTCAAAACCTCTTTGCGGGCACAGGAAATTAAAAAGGTCTACTGTTCAGGAAATCAGTAGAGACTGAATAATAATAATAAATCTTTATTTATATAGCACACACACATTACACAGCGCTTCACAGAGCTTGTCACATCAGTCCCTGTCTCCATGGGGCTCACAATCTAAACAACCTAACAGTATGTTTTGGAGTGTGGGAGGAAACTGGAGGACCCGGAGGTAACCCACGCAAACACAGAGAGAACATACAAACTCTTTGCAGTTGTTGACCTGGATGGGATTTGAACCCAGGACCCCAGCGCTGCAATGCAAGGCAGAAGTGCTACCCACTCAGCCACCGTGAGCAGCTAGACCTGCATTAACCTAATCAAACCTGCTATGTTTTTAACTATCCAATATAAAATCAACTATAGGTATCAGGTTTCCACACATTTCCACATCTCTATTAATTGAGCGTTGTAACTAGTATTTGGGGGTCACATATCTGTCATAACATGGACATTGCACTAAGAAGGCATCTCAAGGATACATGCAGCAGGTAATTCATGAACTTCATGTTCTTCACATCTGACACTGCATATAATAAGCTAGATTATATAGGTCATATTCTGGCTCTGGATCTTGTTACATATAGTTTGACTGCCATTTATAGTAGGTTGGAAAAAAGACCACATATTAGAGCGGCCTCTTTGGTGTTTAAGATTGAAGCAAAGATAATAGAATCTGAGACCACCAGTGGATCCTCGGGGGCGGATCCATTCATGGCAGCCAAGTATTTTTTTTTTTTTTTAATCAAAACATCTTTATTGTGTTTTTTACAGTTTTTTTTAACAAACAGTCTATGACACAAAGGACCAAAGCAAAAAAACATTTACAGCAGACCGTTTAATGCTTGATTTGTATTCGTACCAAAGGACCGCTCATCCAAATCATGCAAGTCTTGCTAGAGAGTGGTTAGCCTTACATCATTATAATTCAAGAGCATTAGGAAAACCCCACAATGAAAAAGCCCAAGACAGAAAGCCAAGTATTTTTAAGACGTGATTATGATGGGAAATCAGGTTCATTATGTATAGATGAACTCTTCTTCCATTTTGGATTTACCCTTCCTTTAAATTTAGCTGAGTTGTATGGTTTTAACTGTGTAATTCTATAGCTAAATGCAATGGTTTAAGTCTTCATCTTTGATGAACTGATGTCACAATGTCATTTAAAGTGACAAACTGTGTTTTAATGTATAAACATAAAATATTCAATGCATTCATCCATGGCATTACAGAGAAGGCATCAAGTAAGATGAAGACTAATTGTAGAAAAAAGATCAACTTTCAGATAGTAATTCAGCTATTAGCAGAAAACTCTCTTCTGAGTTGCTTTTCGGAGAGAGCAGGGCTTGTTATAAAATAATTTCTAGGAGCTGAAAAAGTATTAAAACCATTTATTTGAGTTGCTTTAACAGAGTACTAAGGTGTAAAGAGCTTTATCTGGAGTCACGCTGACACTGAGCACAAACTATTACTTGCTACAAGTGCAAGAAAAATTGTTATCTGTATTTCTATAGACAAGGGTCTAGAACTGCATTACCGTAACTGACAAGGGCCATACTAAAACCTAAAGGGATGTTCTTATCTCTGACATTGGTATGTACCGTATTTTTCGGACTATAAGGCGCACAAAAAAATCCTTTGATTTTCTCAGAAATCAAAGGTGCGCCTTATAGTCCAGTGCACCTTATATATGAACCATACTTAAAGACAACAGCTGCCTTGAACTATGCACAGGTCTGCCACCTGCTGGTCATTCATCCTTATAATCAGGTGCGCCTTATAATCCGGTGCGCCTTATATATGAACCTAGATGTTTTAGCAGGCATTTATTGATGGTGCGCCTTATAATCCCGTGCGCTTTATAGTCCGAAAAATACGGTACCATAAATATGTGACTTCTCTGCTTCTGGGTTAGGAACTTAGTTTTCTGCATTTGTATAAGGTGATCTCCATTGTGATGTTAGATTTATTTTTATAGATTTTATGACAAGTGCCTCATTTAACTCTGGCAGCCCTGAAGAATTTAAAAGTAATCTTCCCCCTTCAGCAGGCAGGATAATTTGCTTTTAGGATATTGTAGGGAAATGTCTAAAATGCCTTTATTATTTCAATCCATTATACCATTCCCAAGATATTTCCAGTTTAATCAATGTGCTAGTGCTATATTATAAAGATTGTACATCCTCCCTAGGGAGGTGGCACCGATTGCGAGTCCCTGAACATCATAGGTTACTCGCTAGCCTGGCACCACCCCTGAGGAGGAGAGTCACGTTTCTGGCTCTGTCGAAGCGAGAGTCTAGGTAGCAGCATCATTGGATGACGTCGGGCCAGCATCCAGAATGAAGACTCTCCCGTTGTTTCCTGATTGGTCCTACCTGTCTGGGATACCTCCCCATGGCGGGGGGCTTTCTCCTTATATAGTGGGTGTGTGCACACGGCATGCACGGCCTCAATAACTCCGGCAGATGCAACTAACGAATTATTCTCCAATCAGGTGTATCTGCAAAATCTGTCCTTAAAGGAAACCTACCATTTGATTTGATGCATTATGAAGCATACATACCTAGAGAATGCTGTAGCTACACTGATGCAGGATCATATCTTGGTTAATCCCTGAGCTGAGTGGTTTTGCTGATAAAACAGATATAACATTATGATAATGAAGCCCTGTGGCTTTTATATCTGTCCTGGTGCTTGCTTTGCCACTTCTCATAGCAGGAGAGTTTCTCTCTGATTGCATCATCGTCTCCTGCAGTTCTCTTCCTGCCAGACAGAATAATCAATTGCTGCACCATCCCCCAACTGCTGAGTCATTCAGTTCAGGTTGATTAGTGCTTGACTAGTCATGCTTTACTTTCAGCCATTTGTCATTCCAAGCTCCGTAAGCCAGTCTGTCCCAGCTTTCCCAAGGTCCTGAATGGTATAATTGTTTTTTCAGCAAAACCACTCAATTCAGGGATTAGCAAACATATGATCCTGCATCAGTGTAGCTACAGGATTCTCATGGTATGTTTGCTTCATAATGCATCAAATCAAATGGTAGGTTTCCTTTTATAGTGTATTCAGGCCTTTGATGACGCACTGTTGAATTGAGTTGGTGTAGAAACACGTCAGGATATAGTGGATAGATTGGTGTGTGCAAAGTACCAATACTCACACCCAGTGTGTATTGTGGCGTAAATGATGAATGCGTAGAGTAAGGTAACGGATGGCTCCACAAATCAGTGGTGTGATGTGTGTTGAAGTGTGTGAAGCTAATGCGGCTATCACTCCGGCATGTTCTGAACATACACTTTTTACAATGAACGCACTATATAAGGGAATAAGGCCTCAAAATTGAGTAAAATATAAATGTTTTCAGAATCAAAACACTACACAATTTGAGGAGGGAGAATGATATATGATATACACCCCTACTCTTCAGTGTTTGCTGAAAACCCAATTTTTTGTTAAAAGGTGCCTAAGATTGGTCCAGGTTTTAAGGAAAGTTATAAAAAGCTATTTTAAGTGTTCTTATATGAGGCAGAATATAATCAATGTGCTAGTGAGGCAGTTGGAGCACCCGACTTGTGTCCTCAGCACCTGGAGCACCTGTTCAGGCAAGAACAGCAGTTCTATGTGTGCTAAGGACACATCTCAGCTGCACCAACTGCCTCATTAGCATAGGGATTAAAATGGGAATTTCTCAGAAATGGCACAATGAACAGAAATAATGAACTTCATTTTGAGATCACAGAGGCACCTTTATCATACACTGCTGGTAAGTGCTCCCCCCTCCCCCGACACCTGGCAGATCTATCAGGAGGCTCCTAAATTACGCTGTGCCAATGGGGCACTTCGCGCTAAGTCTGGTCTGGCATAGATTTGCATCCTAGCCTGTGTTCCTGACATGAGTTGTCCCACTCCACAGCCAGCCACACATCCTATCACACCCCTCCACGCCCAATGTGAGGGAGGTGGCATAATGGGACAAGTAAGCACAATGTCTGGCTCTGCGCCAGGAACTGCGCCTGTTTCAGAGATGGTACGGCAGATTTCAGCTGCACAAGCTCTGATAAATCCCCCCATAGTGCAGTAGTTTACAGCATACTGCCTACCAGAGATCGCAATAACGCCTCTACAAGCGTCTATGACGGATGCAGAGGCTGATTTACTCTTCAAAAAAAACACCAAGCGTATAAATACGCTTGGTGATTTTCTTGTAAAAGCGCTGGCTCTCCGCAGTAGCGATGTGCAGCTGCCGCCTGCTAGTGTGTAAGGAGCAGAGCGGACAGCGGAGCTCAGACACAGAGCAGTCACTTGCACACTGTCCCACTACACTGCAGAGCAGGGCCGGTTCTAGACAAAGTGGGGCCCTGGGCAAAACTAAAAGTGGGGCCCCAAAATAAAACTATTTTATGACCAGTCACAGTCAGCAAGAGGCTCCTTTATTATGGTAAAACAAACTGTAATTTTGGAGAATTTTATAGGAGATAGATAGATGATAGGGAGATTGATGGACAGCACGGTGGCTCAGTGGTTAGCACTACAGCCTTGCAGCGCTGGTCAACATCTGCAAAGAGTTTGTATGTTCTCTCTGTGTCTGCGTGGGTTTCCTCCGGGTCCTCCGGTTTACTCCCACACTCCAAAAAATTACTGGTAGGTTGATTAGACTGTGAGGCCTATTGGAAAGAGTGACCGATATTTTGTGAAAGCAGACCCTTGCCCCATTTTCAAAATTGCATCAAAGAGTTTATAGACATAGGCGCCTTCATGCAATTTTGATTCGAACTGAAACATTTTACAAAAAAAATACGGCAAAACATGTGCTCCAAACAGAAAATATTTACCTTCACATCTCCCAAATGTAATAGATGGACAAGTGTAGAGTTCATGTCCAATATTGATATGTTCACATAAATGAATCCACATAATATCACTAAAACTGTAATAACTAGATATCTGCTTTTCAGCAAGAAACTGTAAGACAGTCACAACCTGCAAAATATATCAATAAAACAGAATAAAAAGTAAAGGCGCCATAAAACAGAATTTTGAAAGCAGACAACCAGATGATGCATTTGGTAATTAACATTCAAAATTTCCTCTAAAATATGTACAAATCCAGAATACTTATATAAAGAAAATCTACTTTCCTAAAACAGTAAGATGTGAGGAGATCATACAGACCCCACATCCACACAATAACAGATCCCTCCGCACTTCATAAGAATGAGCACGTCATAACATGGGTGTAAATAATGGAGGATGGTGGGAAATAAAAAGATTTTTTCCTGAACATGTGGGTGTATTTGGTGTTACATATAACTTTGTGAACATGTTCTGGTTGCGGTGTTAATATATAATAGCGACATCAGGCGAAGAGGATCGAATGTTCATCGTATCAGTCAATTTTCCCAACAAAAAAAACTATCACAAAATAAAAGGCAATAAGAGAGAAAGTGTGTTTTTAGATAGTTCTGCATAGAGAAGGGTTAAAAACGTGTATATTTCCATATCTGTGAGGAGCAGCAGCTCCTGTGTACAGCAAATTCTCCCTGTAACATGATGGCTAAGAATCTGAAGGGGGGGGGGTGTACGATTCAGGGGGCTGTATCTCTGGCTCTGTGACACATAGAACCTCACTTCTTTTTTCCTATGAAAGAAGAGAGTCTCCTCTTATATATTAATATATATTTGTGTTTCTAAGTTTTAGGAAAATGGAGATAATAACTGATAAACTGCGTTCGGGAGTGATTTTTATATATAAAAATGGCACCTGATATTCTCACTTTAAACCTGAATATCTCTGGATCCATAGCACCTAGAAACACAATTCAAGATTCATTTGAAAGAAGAGATTCTCCCCTTTCCCCTTTCAGGGGGCCCTGGGCAATTGCCACCTTTGCCTACCCATAGCGCCGGCCCTGCTGCAGAGACGTCTCTGCTTCTGCCGGCAGAAGAGGAGCTCAGGCCACGCCCCCCTTAGCACGGAGCAGTCACTGTCTCCTCCAAGCTGCTCTGTGTCCCTGTCATATCTCATATAGGGAGCAGCAGGGGAATCATATTACACTAAAAAGGGGCGGGGCAAGCACAAGCAGGAGGACAGGACATGTGACCATTACTGGGGTCTCTGCTCCTCCTCCCCTCCTGACCCGTCTCTCTAGTTCCAATATATACAGCTGCACATGCGCACTAGCAGACTTGGCAAAGTCTGAGAAAGAAGGAGAGTGGAGAAGCTGAGGTGGGGGTCCTGTGCCTGCTGTGGTGGGGGTCCTGTGTCTGCTGTGGTGTTCTCACAGGTTTGTGTGGCTGACCTATTCCCAGGGAGTTCAATTGATTAATAGTGGTTACCTGAGCCTGACATAAGATGTATTCAATAAAGTACAAAATAGTTATGATTGAAAATTCTATGCATGGGTGGACTGCATGGGACGCCATCTTACAATGGTCACAAGAGCTTCCAATCTGAGGTGTGGGGGGGCAGGAGGTGAAAGTGCTTGTCCAATGGTCACAAGAGCTTACAATCTATGAGGAGGAACAGGAGATGACAGTGCTTTTACAATGGTCACAAGAGCTTACAATCTGAGGAGGAGGGGACACAGGAGGTGAAAGTGCTTGTCCAATGGTCACAAGAGCTTACAATCTATGATGAGGAGGGGACACAGGAGGTGACAGTGCTTGTACAATGGTCACAAGAGCTTACAATCTATGAGGAGGAGGAGGGGACACAGGAGATGACAGTGCTTGTACAATGGTCACAAGAGCTTACAATCTATGAGGAGGAGGAGGGGACACAGGAGATGACAGTGCTTGTACAATGGTCACAAGAGCTTACAATCTATGAGGAGGAGGACACAGGAGATGACAGTGCTTGTACAATGGCCACAAGAGCTTACAATCTATGAGGAGGAGGGGACACAGGAGATGACAGTGCTTGTACAATGGTCACAAGAGCTTACAATCTATGAGGAGGAGGAGGACACAGGAGGTGACAGAGCTTGTACAATGGCCACAAGAGCTTACAATCTATGAGAAGGAGGGGACACCGGAGATGGCAGCACTTGTACAATGGTCACAGGAGCTTACAATCTATGAGGAGGGTGGGCACAGGAGATGACAGTGCTTGTACAATGGTCACAAGAGCTTACAATCTATGAGGAGGAGGGGACACAGGAGGTGACAGTGCTTGTACAATGGTCACAAGAGCTTACAATCTATGAGGAGGGGGGCACAGGAGGTGACAGTGCCTGTACAATGGTCACAGGAGCTTGCAATCTATGAGGAGGATGGGACACAGGAGGTGACAATGCTTGTACAATGCTCACAAGAGCTTACAATCTATGAGGAGGGTGGGCACAGGAGATGGCAGTGCTTGTACAATGGTCACAGGAGCTTACAATCTATGAGGAGGGTGGGCACAGGAGATGGCAGTGCTTGTACAATGGTCACAGGAGCTTACAATCTATGAGGAGGAGGGGACACAGGAGATGACAGTGCTTGTACAATGCTCACAAGAGCTTACAATCTATGAGGAGGAAGGGACACAGGAGATGACAGTGCTTGTACAATGGTCACAAGAGCTTACAATCTATGAGGAGGGGGGCACAGGAGGTGACAGTGCTTGTACAATGCTCACAAGAGCTTACAATCTATGAGGAGGGTGGGCACAGGAGATGGCAGTGCTTGTACAATGGTCACAGGAGCTTACAATCTATGAGGAGGAGGGGACACAGGAGATGACAGTGCTTGTACAATGGTCACAGGAGCTTACAATCTATGAGGAGGGTGGGCACAGGAGATGGCAGTGCTTGTACAATGGTCACAGGAGCTTACAATCTATGAGGAGGAGGGGACACAGGAGGTGACAGTGCTTGTACAATGATCACAAGAGCTTACAATCTATGAGGAGGAGGAGGGGACACAGTAGATGACAGTGCTTGTACAATGGTCACAAGAGCTTACAATCTATGAGAAGGAGGATGGGACACAGGAGGTGACAGTGCTTGTACAATGGTCACAGGAGCTTGCAATCTATGAGGAGGAGGACACAGGAGGTGACAATGCTTGTACAATGCTCACAAGAGCTTACAATCTATGATGAGGGTGGGCACAGGAGATGACAGTGCTTGTACAATGGTCACAAGAGCTTACAATCTATGAGGAGGAGGAGGGGACACAGGAGATGACAGTGCTTGTACAATGGTCACAAGAGCTTACAATCTATGAGGAGGAGGAGGACACAGGAGGTGACAGAGCTTGTACAATGGCCACAAGAGCTTACAATCTATGAGGAGGAGGGGACACAGGAGATGACAGTGCTTGTACAATGGTCACAAGAGCTTACAATCTATGAGGAGGAGGAGGACACAGGAGGTGACAGAGCGTGTACAATGGCCACAAGAGCTTACAATCTATGAGAAGGAGGGGACACAGGAGATGGCAGCACTTGTACAATGGTCACAGGAGCTTACAATCTATGAGGAGGGTGGGCACAGGAGATGACAGTGCTTGTACAATGGTCACAAGAGCTTACAATCTATGAGGAGGAGGGGACACAGGAGGTGACAGTGCTTGTACAATGGTCACAAGAGCTTACAATCTATGAGGAGGGGGGCACAGGAGGTGACAGTGCCTGTACAATGGTCACAGGAGCTTGCAATCTATGAGGAGGAGGACACAGGAGGTGACAATGCTTGTACAATGCTCACAAGAGCTTACAATCTATGAGGAGGGTGGGCACAGGAGATGGCAGTGCTTGTACAATGGTCACAGGAGCTTACAATCTATGAGGAGGGTGGGCACAGGAGATGGCAGTGCTTGTACAATGGTCACAGGAGCTTACAATCTATGAGGAGGAGGGGACACAGGAGATGACAGTGCTTGTACAATGCTCACAAGAGCTTACAATCTATGAGGAGGAAGGGACACAGGAGATGACAGTGCTTGTACAATGGTCACAAGAGCTTACAATCTATGAGGAGGGGGGCACAGGAGGTGACAGTGCTTGTACAATGTTCACAAGAGCTTACAATCTATGAGGAGGGTGGGCACAGGAGATGGCAGTGCTTGTACAATGGTCACAGGAGCTTACAATCTATGAGGAGGAGGGGACACAGGAGATGACAGTGCTTGTACAATGGTCACAGGAGCTTACAATCTATGAGGAGGGTGGGCACAGGAGATGGCAGTGCTTGTACAATGGTCACAGGAGCTTACAATCTATGAGGAGGAGGGGACACAGGAGGTGACAGTGCTTGTACAATGATCACAAGAGCTTACAATCTATGAGGAGGAGGAGGGGACACAGTAGATGACAGTGCTTGTACAATGGTCACAAGAGCTTACAATCTATGAGAAGGAGGATGGGACACAGGAGGTGACAGTGCTTGTACAATGGCCACAAGAGCTTACAATCTATGAGGAGGAGGATGGGACACAGGAGGTGACAGTGCTTGTACAATGGTCACAAGAGCTTACAATCTATGAGGAGGGGGACACAGGAGATGACACTGCTTGTTCAATGGTCACAAGAGCTTACAATCTATGAGGAGGACGACACAGGAGATGACAGTCCTTGTACAATGATCCAGGCATTTCAAGTAAGAGATAAAATAAATAAATACCCCAAAGACCCCAATGTTTTCACATTGTATTGAAAAAAATCCTCCCTGAACCAAAACACTTGTGCGGCCAACTTTATCGCGGCCAAACACATCTTGCTAGTTAGTGAACGCAAGTGCATTGGTCAGAAGGCTTATGTTTTTGGGAAGGACTATCTAGTAAAAAATAAACCGTGTAAAAAAAAGTGTTATGCCCTCAACCCCCCAAAAATAAATGAAATAAATTTACAGGCGGCAGCCCCAGCCTGCTCAGTGTGGCGAGGTAGGGGGTTTGGGGCTGGCTATTAACAATTTATACAACTTGGAGTTATATATTTCTATTAACTGAAAATTTCATACTCTTCCTCAGCTAAAAATACTCCTCAAAAATGGTGAGAGGAGTATTATACCCTTCTGGAAAAATGTTAGTGCGACCTCTGCTGCCTACAGAATATAATCTTTTTGGGGGTGGTACACTCCCTTTCATGTGGTGGCAGTGTGCCCATGTCACGAGAATAGAAGAGACACCCATTCTGGTGATTGTGGGGGTGCATCCATATTCGATTCCTGGACTGACCACTATGAGACCTATATTAGGACTGTCATTACAGGGTTAAGGGAGTGGGTTTTTTTTTTGTTAGTTTCTTTTACAAACCAGCTGGAAGGTGTGCAGCCTATTTCTCCAGAAAACTAGGTAAGCTTATTTAAAATGCCCATTTACACAGCTTCTGCTTGCGCTGCAGATTCTGCCTTGTGTGAGCATGCATTTATAAAAACCGACTTGTTTACGTAGCCATTCAGAACAGTAAGAGTTGCCGGTGTGTTAAGCCAAGCGATATAATCACAAATTTTACAGGAGCAGCATAAAAGACAACTGAAATGGTGTTAAAAAATGAATTTATGAAATTGCATGTTTCATGGCAGAATTTCTGCACATCTTCAAGATTTCCTTAGTTCTGCAATACCAGCGATATATCTGTTTATTTCACTGTATAGTTACATGCAGTATTAAGATTTTTGTGATTTTTTTTTGTTAGCTTTTTACTGTTTGATCATTTCCTCTCTTGTAAACGTATTTATTTTTGGATTTCTTTTCATATCTATCAGATTTGTGTTTGTCACTAGAGATATGGTGGATAATTAGTCACAGTTTAGAAAGGGGCAGACATACTCTTCTGGGAGGTTACCCTATTTGGGGCTATGTGTAGCTGTGTGAGCAGGGGAATTTAGGCAGGGACCTTAAAGAAGATCTGTCCCCAGAATTTTACCCGTCCTCTTGGTATCACCTAAAATTATCTGCCACTTAGGCACTGTACCTTAATTACAGCTGTTCTCATATGCAAATGAGTAGACAAGAGTCAACTTCTGAATAGAAGAGTCATGTTTTCTCCAGGCTACCAGTGAACCACACCTCCTACTTTTGTCAGTGGGCGGAGTCAACCTAGACAAAGGTAGAAAAGGTTTGGGGAACGATTTTACTAGTGGAAGGAGGCAGATTTAAGATTGGAATATGAAAAATTCTAAAAATGCAGAATCTTGTATCGTTGTGCTTTTCACATTATCATTTGTTGAGCCATTGTTGTGAAAGAGCCGCTTTATCCAGAGAGATAATATGTGGAGATGCAGGGACAGGCTACTTAGAATACATATAGCAGGTAATATGAGAGCTGTCAGTATTGTTTTGTTTGAAGTGATGCCGTCGCGGGCCACACTGTAAGCTGCATCTGACCTTGCTCCCTATAGATGACCTTAGCCAGGAGACCACTCAAAGAACTGTCAGCAAATATTGAGATGCTTGTAACTCATGAATTATATCAAGCAACTAGGAGTAGCCTCAAAAAAATTAGTTTTTTCACTCCTTTACACATGTGGATAAGATTGGGGGATAGTAAATAAATATATAAGGAATGAGAAGATACATTGTATATTATTGTGTTGGATTTGTTGAGGTTCATGAATGAAAAACAAACATATTTTTAGGCTTAATGGGGTTTTCAAGTAAAATTCAGAGGAAAGCTGATGAAGAATATGACTACTAGATGTTATTCTCACACGTGACACTATTCATTTTGGAAGTAACTATACTCCATTTTCTCAGAAATAATAAAAGTTATGTTTTAATGCATATGAACTACCAGACTTTAACTTCTTTCCCTTTTACCCTTATTTGAAGAGATCAAAATATAAGACTGGTTAGGGTCCAACTCCCAGGGCTAGAGATGAGTGGACCCCCTGTTTCTGTTCGTGGTTAGGATTCAGCTTGTGCAACCTGGACATATTGCTGGATTGGTGGCCAAACAGCCAAACCGGCAAATTGATGCCCCTGGCTACTAGCCATGGCCGGCCAATCATAGCCATGGGTAGTTGCTAGGGGGTCAATGTGTCGGATTGGTGTGATCTGAGTGTGAAAACCAAACACGAATGGAAACATCAAGTCTGCTCATCTCTACTCAGGAGAAAATTTTAAAAGAAATAATATCAGGGATTTAAAAAAATATCTAATATCGGAATAAAAAAAGGTTACTATTGATTTTTTCCCCCCTCATTAACTAGGAATATCAAAGGAGCTCAAGATTTTGGGGAAACAGTCCTGATAATGTTTGAATATTGTTCTGTTCTGAAAATTGTCATGCAGTCACTGGAAGCTATACATTTTTTCAGTGGTGGACCATAGGCAGGGATGTAACTAGGAGAGGCTAGGCCCCATAGCAGGCTTCTGAATGGGGCCCTCCCTTCGCCAGGCAGTCTTCTTATCCCAGGGTGGTTGAGGATACATATCTGTTTCAGTGACCACATGGGGGAAGCAGACAGCAGGAAACTAGAGATGAGAGATTCTCAGTCCATCTGTCTCCTCCCCCAACATTTCTTATCTGAGTTCCCAACTCAGCTGTGTATGATTTCAGATGATTTCACTGTTATATACATATTAAGATGTACAATGTGTAGCACAATATGTATATAAAGGTGCACATTCGCCATTCTTTAGTGTGTCAGGTTGGAGGCTGGGGCCCCCTGACACTGTGGGCCCAATAGCAACCGCCATGGCTGCTACCACTGTAGTTACACCCCTGACCATAGGACAATAGGGACAACAAGCCCCTGTACAACACATCACCTTTAATGTCAGAAATAGCAGTAGGTTTGTATATGCAGGTAACTGAAGCTATAGTGAAATACGCAGGTGCAAATGGTACATTGTTCTCCTTTGACTTCAGCCCACTCAGAGAAGACGTCACTGGATATAACTGATGCAGATACATGCAGTATTATAGAGGTGTCTACCTTACATTGAGTTGAGCTGCTGTATCTAAGCTTCAATTATATTTACATTCACTTTACATACAGCTCAGCTGCTATATCTAAGCTGCATTTTATGCTGTATCTATGCTGCCGTTATATAGATATCCATAGATTCTGAATATACTGTAATACAGCTCATTTCTTTAATATTTATTTCCCTGACTTTTGAAATCTCCTGCTTTCTGTTTCACATTGGGAGAACAAATGTTTTGCAATTGTAATATTTAGAAGAGCAGCTCTGCAGGAAATATGTGCTAGAAATATTAATCAGAGCAGATTGGACGCATTCCTAACCATTCCCAATTGTGACAGGAAGTCCAGCTGGCTCCCAGAAGATAACCAGAGACCTTCCAGCTCATCCCAGGCCCCCAGTCTAATCATGGAGCACAGGCTGTTCTGCCTACAGGATTTAATTGTAGCTTCTCAGAATAGATTTTGAACTTATTATCTATCTATCTATCTACCTATCTATCTAGCTATTACCGTATATACATTATGTACAGGATTTCCTTCCCTTCAATGTACTGTCGTGTGCCCTATTTATCTATCATTCTCATTTCTATATATTATCTATATGTATACGTGTATGTAAATACCTACTGTATATATGTACATGTTTCACTTCAGTTCTACATAACATAATGGTAACCTAACATGGGGGGAATTTGTAAAGTCTATTTGGTGGGAATTTAGATTACTGCAACTTGAGCAAAATTTATTACACATCGGCAATCGCCCAGATTTATCAAAAATGTCTCAGAGTAAGTGCAGAGCTAGACTGGACAGTCTTACACTCCACCAAATTTATCACTGTGTCTAATGCTGGATGCTAAATCTGACGTAGAGTAAGACTGTATGGTTGTACTTTGCACATATTATTAGTTGGTTCATGTTCCTGGAAGGCCGTCCCTCTTTTGCTGTACTAGTTATAAAAGGGGTATTCCCATGAAGACAAGAATCTTAAATCTACTCAGGATAACAAAATAACACATTCTCTAATTCACTGTTATTAACAAAAATACAGCATATCACAGATATAATTCCAACCAGTCTGTATCAGTCCTGGCGTTTACAATTTTGGTTGCCCTTGGATCTGACTGTAAATCTTCTGACTACGGTTGGATTCTTCTCATGAATAGCTTCTCCTATCTGCACACTGCAGTGCTCTCTCCCTATTTCCCCTTCCCCCTGCATTACAAGACCAGCTCAGACATTGGCACTTCCTGTTGCCAAGCCGCCTTGTGCAAAGACTTTCTCTACTAGCTACAGACAAGATAAGGTCTTTATTTGGAAGGTAGTAGCAGAGCTGGCTCTGTTTTTGTTATAGGTGAGTTAGAAGAGCTGAGAGTGTCATTGTGTGTTATATTCATCTCCTGGATCTCAATATCTCTAATCTCTGATCTGTCTCATCTCTCTTTTTCTAAATAAAAGTATAGATAAACGCTGGACCCGAATAATCTAAGCACATTGTCAGCTCACAACATTTCATAGCACAGAGGATCATGAAGTGTCTACCTAAAGAGTCCCAGGAGCCTTAAGGGTCCTTAAACGGTGCTATAAAAAATACATTCTAAAAAAATAATATATTATATGGGAAGCCTGTTACAGACTGTGAACTAGGACCCAGTCTACACAGCATACCCAATATTATTGTTTTTCTCTACTAATAGAGGGGTCGGTGCCCTGCTTCTGGAGTACAGGGCATCAATTGCTTGATTTACTTCTATAGTCATCTGAGGACCCAATACAAAGCAGAGCCCCCTATTCAATTCTATGGAGTTTATATTCTACTGTGTAGGGCAGGTGCCACTTAATGGTAGTTGCAGGAGTCAAATAATATCCAACTTAAAGGAGCTCCATCCCCATGACAAATTAATAGAAAATGTCACATATGAGAGCTGCTATTTTAATGCTCCTATTGACTTAAAGGCAAGGTCAGTCTGTACACCGCTCTGTTCAAGATTAACACTATGGGGGTCATTTACTAAGGGCCCGATTCGCGTTTTCCCGACGTGTTACCCGAATATTTCCGATTTGCGCCGATTGTACCTGAATTGCCCCGGGATTTTGGCGCACGCGATCGGATTGTGGCGCATCGGCGCCGGCATGCGCGCGACGGAAATCGGGGGGCGTGGCCGAACGAAAACCCGACGTATTCGGAAAAACCGCCGCATTTAAAAAACGAAAAAGTGTCGCTCGGGAAGCGCTTACCTTCACCTGGTCCGAGGTGGTGCATTCCAGCGCATTGAGATGATTTTCAGCGCAGCAGCGCCACCTGGTGGACGGTGGAGGAACTACCTTCATAAATCCCGGCCGGACCCGAATCCTGTGCAGAGAATGCGCCGCTGGATCGCGAATGGTCCGGGTAAGTAAATGTGCCCCTATGTGGTGGTCTACAGTCCTGTGATCTCAGGATAGGTGCAGGTCCCAGAAAAATATTTTGCATAACAAATTTTATACCAAAATTGGATATCAGATCAGATGAACCCTTGTTCAAGCCCAAATCTGATAAGCAGCTAAAAAGTAAAAAATAAAGTTAAAAGCATTTTTATAATAAAAAAAAAAATTTCCATAGAAATATTTGAAGTATAACACCACAACCCCCCCCCCCCCCGCCCGAAAAAAGGGGATATTTGGTATCACAGTGTCCATAACACTGACCCAGATATACAGTAATATTGTGTCTGCACAAGTTTTTTTTGAATCTATTGTGAATGTGTCATTTTTGGGCCAAAACGAATGTGTTTTCCAAAATAATTACAATTTCTTTTTTCATTTTATTATTTTCGTAACAAAACAATAACACACACATTCCACAGATATGAGCAGCAGGATACAACTCATTTTTTGAGCAAAACATAAACATCTGGAGCTTATGACTAAACAGATTTTAAAAGAACATCATGATTGAAGTTCTGTAGCAGTTCCGTAGCGTGTAGTGTCTTAGGGGTGTATGGAACAGGACTAAAGAACCTCTTTCCTTGGAACTTTAAGTTTCCCTGAAGTTCCATTCAATTGTTCTTAATAATATACCATTCTGTGGGTTTAAATTTTGTCATTATTGCCTCTTTTTCTCTCTGACCTAAATGTGTGACGATAAACTTCCTTCATCTCTGGAGAAAAGATTTAGTTTTTGTATCTTTGAGTCTTTCTGATTCGATCTGCCTCTAAATATTTCAGTTTATATGGGCAATATCTTAATATTTAAGTAGACAACATTTGTAACCGTCAAAATGATTATTACAATTGTGGAAACGGACAGATCTCCTCTACGTCAAAGGCATGAAATAACATTGACATTGGGGTGAAGGGTATGAGATCGCTGCTTTTGTTCTGCATGGATCCTTGCATTGCTTTCCAGTAGTCCTGAACTACGGGGCAGAGCCAGATATTATGTAATAGACCTGAGGCCTTTCTGGCACGTTTTGTGCATTTAATTATCCTGTTAAAAGATAACATTTTTTAATTCAAACCTCCATTTTGTTTTAATCCTTGTGAAACACCTAAAGGGTTAACAAACTTCATAAAAGTCATTTAACATACATTGAGGGGTGTATTTTCTATAATGAGGTAAATGATGGAGTTTTTTAGGGCTCTCAAAGTCAGTTGAAAGTTGATCAGGTCCCCAAAACTTAAGATTTGGCGGTTTCATGAAAACGTCCAAAGCTACACCCAGGAAATTCTGAACGTTGAAAATGGTGGAGAATTTTTCTAACTTTTTACAACTAAACTCAAAATATATCACCGATTTTATTCCTATGAAGTACAATGGGGCACAAGTAATCATTCCCAAAATCACCTGGATATGTTAAAGTGTTTCAAAGTTATAACCTCCTATAGTGACACATCAGATTCTGAAAATAGGGCCGGGTCAGGAAGGGGGAAGGGGCTAAGTGTCATTATATATTTTTTTCTTTTGTAAGTGCGGAGGACGATATGCCTTGTGTTGCCAATTTTTAAGGTAATGTCCGTACAGGTTGAACACATGGGGGCAGATTTATCAAGCAGTCTGAAAGTCAGAATATTTCCAGTTGCCCATGGCAACCAATCACAGCTCAGCTTTGATTTCACCAGTGCTCATGAATATTTTAAAGGGGAGCTGTGATTGGTTGCCATGAGCAATTGGAAATATTCTGACTTTCAGACTGCTTGAAAAATCTGCCCCATAGTGGGGGCAACTAAAACTAAAATCCACACCATAAGGTGCCCTGTGCCCTGCACTTTATACTGCATGGTAACCCTAGAATGGTTCCTGCTGGAATTCCACTGGAAAATGTGTGATCAAATGCACTACTCGTATTAGAGATCCTTATAAAAAAAACTAACATTAAAAATGTGAAAATTTGATTCAGGTTTGCAAGCAGATTTTGGCACTGTGAGATCATTGTGGCACAATATTCCTAGGATTTTAGACAGAGACACTGAGATTTCTAAAACAGAAAACTGGTGTAGAAGCCTGGAAATAATCGTAATTTCTAGTGAACCGCCAACTAATATGATTATTTCCAAATCAACATCATCTCCACGCCAGAAGGGCCCAGTGGGAGCAGGGGCGTTGCTAAGGTTGTAAAGGATCTGGGGCATGGGCCCCAATGCATATGTACCACATTTTCATTAGCGTCCACTCCTGTACATAAACAAGTGTATTTGTCAATTTAAGAAAACATTTCAGCCAACAAATGTGGCCTGAAATGTGATAATGAAATGTGATATGACCACTACTAATTCCCCTTCAATGTGACCTGCATTGAATAGTGCCCTCTGATAATGGCCGCTTTCTAATTATGCCCACACTAAATTATGCCCTCACCAATAAAAATAACCCCATGCTGAGTAGTGCCCCTACACTATAAATAAGCAATGCCCCCACTGACCCTCAATAAGTAATTTCTCTCACAGCAAGTAATGTCCTCACAGTCCCCACACTAGGAAAACACAGTCCTCAGTAAGTAATGTCCTCACGGTCCCCAGTTATTTCCTCCCAGACCCATCATACAATTTCCCCCAAAACCCCCCTAATAATGTGCCCCACAGCAATATTCTCCACAGAGCCCCCAGTAATGACATCCACAGCCCCCCAGTAATGTCCTCCACAGTGCCCCCAGTAATGTCCTCCACAGTGTCTCATGGAAAGTCCTCCACAGCGCCCCCATTAATGTCCTCCACAGAACCCCCATTAATGTCCTCCACAGTGCCCCCCAGTAATGTTGTCCACAGCCCCTCAAATGTCGTCCACAGCGCCCCCATTAATGTTCTCCATAGTGCCCCCCAGTAATGTCCTCCACAATGCCCCCAGTAATGTCCTCACAGCCCCAGCATATAATTTTCCCCACAGCCCCTCTAGTAAAGTAACCCACAGCCCCCCAAATAATGTACCCCACAGCAATATTCTCCCCAGAGCTCCCCCCAGTAATGTCCTCCACTGCCCCTGCAGTAATGTCCTCCACAGCCCCCCAGTAATGTCCTCCACAGCCCGCCAGTAATGTCCTGCATGGTGGGGATTTCATCATACGCCGCCATATGAGCATGACAGCGTGATATTATAGTACATCCTGCTGTTGGAAAGGAGCTAGAAGCTCGTGGGATGTATGATGTTATATATGGGCTGGTGTGGTTCAGGTGCCAGGGCTGCTTTTTTGCTCCAACCTGGCCTTTACAAGCAGCAAGAATCCGGAAGATTCACATCAGACTCTTCTCCATTCTACAGACTCTTCTCTTCTAGTGAAAGTGAAGTAAAAGTCGCTATAAGTGATCAGCAATCAAGAAGTCAAAAGTTAAAAAATGGAAGCTCCTCTTAGCACAAAGAATTTCATAAGTCATGGAGCAGGAAAGTCTGGACACCCAGGGCTTTAAAAAGAATCATAAAATAGACAACTCCATTAAAGCACATTCTAACCTGTCTTATCCATGTTGGACTCTGTATATGATTTACGTTATGGAATAGGTGTGGCCTCAGGTACTTACACTGCCCTAATGGACTCTGCGTAATGAACCTCATGGGCATTGACAAAAATTAAGGTAGTTTTTGGCCATGATTTTAGGTGAAGCTACATTGTGGTCTGGCACAATGCCTCTCTACAATATGCACATGTCTAGTGTATTTGGCATCAATTTACCTGGCACTTGCCTTTGGATGACTAAGATACATTTTAATTGACTAGAAGCATGAAGATGCCAGGAAATGTTCTGTTTGTAGCCAGAGGTTCATCCACACACCAGGAATTAAGCGCCGTCATTCTGAAGTGTTAACCTGGTGTCAGTACAACAATTCCAAGGATGAGCTCTAATATCTGCACTTACTGCCGAAAATGGAAATGACTAAATGTCATTATTGCGGAGAAACTGCAAGTGTGAAATTAATTTTTGGATAACGCATTTAATTTCAGATATTTAAAAGATCCTTTTACTGTAATTGAAATGAGATACCTTTTATAAAACCCGAGGTTTAAGCAATAATTACGTTTTCGAAGTGATTTAGTCGCAAGTTTTTTTTTTTCTCAAACTGATCTGTCAGCAAACTTTTCTGCATGGATTGTGTGCAGGATGACATGAGGATGGGTCTGCTGCACTTGAAGGGGTGTTGTTATGTTTCATATTTCTAACATACCCATAGGACAGTGGTGGCAAATAGTCTGAATTTCTCCTCCTGTATTGGTATCTTCAAGACGCCAGTACATTTGAAACCTGTGAGTTACTTTAAATTGGCATTTGGCACTTTGTGAAAAATATGTGGCCTTTGCTTGTAGTTTCAGCACTCAGTCCCCAAAAGGTTCGCCATCACTGCCATAGGATATGTCATGAATACATTACAGATGCAGGTCCCTCCTTTCTGCTGACTCCCTTCCCATAGATGGGTCGAGCGCACACGCAGCCACTTTTATAGGAGTGGTGGAGTGTTTCAGGGGGACTATGTAACACATGAACATTTGTAAGGTCTAATGATGTTACAATTTTTAGGATACATCCCAAAGGTGTCTTTTTCAGCAGACTTTTGTGGATATTCATGCCAGAAAGGACCAAACGGCATAACAAATGTGATCATACAGTTGCCTAATTTGTTTCCTTCATTACATTTTACTGTATTCATCTTTCATTCCATCTGTTAAAGGGAGCATGGTGGCTCAGTGGTTAGCAATACAGCCTAACAGCGCTGGGGTCCTGGGTTTAAGTCCCAGGGTCAACAGCTGCAAAGAGTTTGTATGTTCTCTCCATATTCATGTGAGTTTCCTCCCACACTCCAAAAAACATACGGGTAGCTTGATTAGATTGTGAGCCCCATTGGAGACAGGGACTGATTTGGCAAGCTCTGTGTAGCGCTGTGTAATCTGTGTGCACTATATAAATAATTATCATCTGTTGTTTTTTTGTGTGTTTTCTTGGTGGGGCTTTTATTATTCCTAGATGTTTCCACTTCATAGTAATGCAAAACATGTGGCAAAGATGGCGTCCTATGACATTGCCTTAGTAAAAGGTGGCGCGAGTGGAACGCCCGGCTCTTCAGTCCTGCAGTGAAGCCCTTTGGTCCTTTGTTGAAGCTCCTGGCTAGGTTGGAAAAGTTAACCATGTAAATGCTATGGCATTAGCGGATAGAAGAGGGATATTTTGGCATTAAAGATGCCGTCCTGTAAGCCACTGAATGGCTCAAGATATCACAGGACCGGCCCAGAGTGTCAACAAATGACCGGAGTGCCATTCGGCGGGAATGGTGAGTTGGGGCATAACCGGCACTATTTTTTCAAGTTTTGCAGGGTTGCATGTTGTTGTTGTTGTTTGTTTTATGTTCCAGTGGCTGAAACATCTCCACTCAGTCCTTAGCAGGGAGATGTCCATATACATTACCGCCAATCAAGCAGGGTGTAATATGAAAGGAAGCAACATTACCTTTATTAAATAACAATACCCTCCCACATTATATGAATATTCTGGGCTCACTAATGGCCACTTACTTGTTCTCCTCATAAGTATAGTTACTCTCTGGCAACAGAACGGCCATTATTGTGAAACATTTGGAAATGGAAGTCGCTTAGCATTTTGGTAATGGCACATAAACACATCTGATGATTGCCTTGCTCAAATTTGGCTTCATCCCCCTTTGGATCTGTTTAATATACTGCTTGACTTCCTTGTGGAGAGGAAATTCCCAGTTCCATTTTTTTTTCCGGATCAAATGATTCCTGAAATGATCCTAGCTGTGTAAATTACACATCTCTGCCAACCACCAAGAGGCAAAATTAGTGTTCAGCCGAGAGATGAGTTTAACACCCACTTGTTAACGTGAGTGTCGCCAAGTGAGGTAAACAGATTTTGTGGGTGGGTTGGAGAGGATGAAAAATTAATAAAACAACACTGAAGGAGCCAGAAGTAATTATTTCTGTAGCATCTCCTCCATAGACCATTGGCCTGCAGATACATGTTAGAGTAATTAGGAGGATTGACGGGATCCACTCCCATTGATGTCTCTGCTTTTATAAATGAGGGTAACATAAACTTGAGTGATATGAAGCCTATATTACCCCTGCAATTAGGGGAGGTGCTATGAGGCAAAAATGATTTCCAAAAATAGTAAAAAGTACCAAAATTTTTTATTGTTTCTCAGATAAAACCATAATTAAACAAACAGAATATACAAAACAGTATGACAAGGTTACACAGTGGATATGCAGCAGAAAAAGAGGCAGTCATACCCGGACATAGCAATTTGCATGGAGGTGTTAATTGGGCTGGTATGTGGATTGTAAACCTATTTGAGGCATAGAAGTGCACTCAGGTAAAGGCATAGCAAATGCTCATGCCTAATGAACGTCACTAGAGGGTATATAAATACCAGTCCTTACCGTATAATAGGTAGGTGTGCCAGAGGTCCGGGGATGACTGCTGCCCCAACGTACGTTTCGGCTCTAATTGAGCCTTCGTCTGGGGGTGGCGTCTATCCGGTCACAAAGCATGTTTAAAGAGGAGTTTAGCCAATGAGATCGTTTTGCTCAAGGTATCGCGAGATTGCGGGTCACATGACCGCAATGATTTCGCGCATGCGCGATTGGATAGTGTTCTGTCAGGGTGCCGTGTCCTCGCGCATGCGCAGTCTCGCGCATCCGTCACCGCACGTACCGAGACCTTAGACATCCGAAACGAACTCAGGTAAGTTACTAAAAGGTTTGCGCCAGTCTGTATGTTGTATAGTTAAAGTGACAAGTGCTTTAAATAACATAGAACTGTTCCATATAGCTAGAGCAGAGTGTAAGTGTTTAAACAATTACATATTATACATGATGTGTTACCATTGATCGGCTAAAATCTCATATCATATCAACAAACATTATTGTGTCATCATTAGATGTCATATAAAAAAAAAAAAAAAAAAAACATTACAGTACCTAATTCATTCCATCATCTTTCATTAGAATGATGAAAGTGTAACTATTTACATTGTATTTAACCGTAAACTAGATACATCATATTTGTTAAACGTGATTTGCTTATAATATCCCTATATTGTGAGTGCATAGTGAAAATGAGCAAAGGAAGTGAGGGAAAGTGAGGGGAGTGACGTGTGAAGGGAAAAAGTGATGGGAAGTGCAGAGGGCATGGTGTGGAAATGGTGCTAAGATTACTATACATTGTATTATTATAAATCAAAACAAGTATGGAAACGGAATGGTTTATAATACTGTTGATGGGTGGAACCCATCCTCATATTCACAATTAGTAGTAATCACCATGGTTTGTCCATCACAGTATACTCACAAACCGTGTCACAATTGGAAAAAGAGTTCTTTAATCATCAAGGTATGCCGTGCCAAACCATTGGCATAAAGTTCTTTAATCATATAGGTGTAGACTTATCAGCTCCTCAGAACCAGATGTGCCGAAAACATATGACAAATGTCTGTCACTTGACATGTAAAGATCTAAAAGACTGTTTACAGAAGAAAAAAGGGAAATTCAATACACAAATAAAATGTCAAAGATTAAAATAAGTCCTACTATAGTGGACGCCTAGCATGCCATGGGAGCGTGATGCAGAAAAGTATATACATGAAGTTATAGGAGGGGATGGTATTGGTGAATCATTGGAGGAAAGGGGCGAAGCTGATGGTTTCATTCAGACCCTTAGGATAGATAGTCTCCAGGGTCCAGATCCACCTAGTTTCACATTGGGCCAGCTTCTTTTTAATTGAGCCGCCTCTGATCCCGGATATGATTTTATCTATCCCTCGGACTTTTAATAGTCCTGGGTTTGAATCATGTTTCGACTTAAAGTGGGCGGCTACTGGTTTGCCATCGGGATCGAAGTGTGGATCGGACGTAGCTTTAATGTCCCTCACACATGAGGGACATTAAAGCTACGTCCGATCCACACTTCGATCCCGATGGCAAACCAGTAGCCGCCCACTTTAAGTCGAAACATGATTCAAACCCAGGACTATTAAAAGTCCGAGGGATAGATAAAATCATATCCGGGATCAGAGGCGGCTCAATTAAAAAGAAGCTGGCCCAATGTGAAACTAGGTGGATCTGGACCCTGGAGACTATCTATCCTAAGGGTCTGAATGAAACCATCAGCTTCGCCCCTTTCCTCCAATGATTCACCAATACCATCCCCTCCTATAACTTCATGTATATACTTTTCTGCATCACGCTCCCATGGCATGCTAGGCGTCCACTATAGTAGGACTTATTTTAATCTTTGACATTTTATTTGTGTATTGAATTTCCCTTTTTTCTTCTGTAAACAGTCTTTTAGATCTTTACATGTCAAGTGACAGACATTTGTCATATGTTTTCGGCACATCTGGTTCTGAGGAGCTGATAAGTCTACACCTATATGATTAAAGAACTTTATGCCAATGGTTTGGCACGGCATACCTTGATGATTAAAGAACTCTTTTTCCAATTGTGACACGGTTTGTGAGTATACTGTGATGGACAAACCATGGTGATTACTACTAATTGTGAATATGAGGATGGGTTCCACCCATCAACAGTATTATAAACCATTCCGTTTCCATACTTGTTTTGATTTATAATAATACAATGTATAGTAATCTTAGCACCATTTCCACACCATGCCCTCTGCACTTCCCATCACTTTTTCCCTTCACACGTCACTCCCCTCACTTTCCCTCACTTCCTTTGCTCATTTTCACTATGCACTCACAATATAGGGATATTATAAGCAAATCACGTTTAACAAATATGATGTATCTAGTTTACGGTTAAATACAATGTAAATAGTTACACTTTCATCATTCTAATGAAAGATGATGGAATGAATTAGGTACTGTAATGTTTTTTTTTTATTTTTTTTTTTTATATGACATCTAATGATGACACAATAATGTTTGTTGATATGATATGAGATTTTAGCCGATCAATGGTAACACATCATGTATAATATGTAATTGTTTAAACACTTACACTCTGCTCTAGCTATATGGAACAGTTCTATGTTATTTAAAGCACTTGTCACTTTAACTATACAACATACAGACTGGCGCAAACCTTTTAGTAACTTACCTGAGTTCGTTTCGGATGTCTAAGGTCTCGGTACGTGCGGTGACGGATGCGCGAGACTGCGCATGCGCGAGGACACGGCACCCTGACAGAACACTATCCAATCGCGCATGCGCGAAATCATTGCGGTCATGTGACCCGCAATCTCGCGATACCTTGAGCAAAACGATCTCATTGGCTAAACTCCTCTTTAAACATGCTTTGTGACCGGATAGACGCCACCCCCAGACGAAGGCTCAATTAGAGCCGAAACGTACGTTGGGGCAGCAGTCATCCCCGGACCTCTGGCACACCTACCTATTATACGGTAAGGACTGGTATTTATATACCCTCTAGTGACGTTCATTAGGCATGAGCATTTGCTATGCCTTTACCTGAGTGCACTTCTATGCCTCAAATAGGTTTACAATCCACATACCAGCCCAATTAACACCTCCATGCAAATTGCTATGTCCGGGTATGACTGCCTCTTTTTCTGCTGCATATCCACTGTGTAACCTTGTCATACTGTTTTGTATATTCTGTTTGTTTAATTATGGTTTTATCTGAGAAACAATAAAAAATTTTGGTACTTTTTACTATTTTTGGAAATCATTTTTGCCTCATAGCACCTCCCCTAATTGCAGGGGTAATATAGGCTTCATAATTGTCATTTGCATATGGGGCACCGACCTTTGGTGCAACTATCTGTACAGTTGCTATAACCACAGGAATAGCTAATTCTGTACACTTTCTGTTTTCTATTCTCTGTTATTAAATAACATAAACTTGACAGGATTTCTATAAAGATATTCATATATACTTAGTAGCCGGGAGTTACTTCTCTCTGTAAGACGGAAATTCAATGGCTTCAGGGGGGATAACAGATTTTCATACATATTCTGCATTAATAGAATGTTACTATATATTTCACCAACATGACTCCTGAGATGTTGTGATGACATGGTATGGACATATATAGGGTTCAAAAGGGCTTTTATAAAACTATAATAATTTAGCTTTTAGATATTAAATCAATATCAGATCAATGGTTGTGCCATATCTCCTAATGGAGATTTTACCAATTAAAGTAACCTTATACCATCCAGGAAAACGTATTTGCATATATCCAGAATCCTTTATTAGTCCCATAGTTGGGAAATTCACATATATAGCAGTATATAATAAGGAATCTGTCATTATTATGGATAACATGGTTGGTGTGGTCCTAAACCACCAGGGTACCTTTGAAGGACATCTACCACCAGGATGAAGGATTGTAAACTAAGAGCACTGGCATACTGGTCTGTGCCCTCTCTGGCAGGATCTGCTCTTCCTTAAAGGAAACCTACCACCCGTAGATCCGTATCTACCTATTAAGTGAGGATAGCCCTTTTAAGGGCTAATCCTCACAACCCATGTATCTTTTTAAAACTTTTATTGGGGTAATATAGCCAGAGCTGAGGCTACATGGCGCGGCTACTCCCTGCCCCAGTAGCCTCTTGCGTTCTGCCTACCCTGACATCTTCAGGGCATGCTCAGAACTCGGCTTTGCAGATGAGGACGAGCAGCTACGAGGAGTTGCGTGCTGAAGATGTCAGGGTAGGCGTAACGCAAGAGACTACTGGGGCGTGGAGTAGCTGCATCATGTAGCCTCAGCTCCGGCTACTCCACGCCCCAGTGGCCTCTTTTGAAAATTTGCATATTACTACAATTAAAGTTTTAAAAAGATACAGGGGACGTGAGGATTAGCCCTTAAAAGGGCTAGTCTCACATCCAATAGAGACACCTACCACCCAATCTACCTTAATAGGTTGATCTGTGATGGCAGGTTTCCTTCAAGCATCTTATTCCCTGGTTTTTACAAAACAAAGGCTTTTTTAATTATGCAAATAAGCCTGAGGAACTCCCAGCTCCATAGGTGTTAATGGAGCCTGGAGTCCCTTAGACTCTATTGCATAATTTTAAATAATTTTATTTTTCATAAAAACAAGGGAATAAAAAGCTTAAAGAAATGTATATTCTGCCAGAGGGGGCACAGACCAGTATGTCAGTGTGCTTGGTTTACAATCATTCATCCTGGTGGTAGATGTCCTTTAATCATCACTAAACAATGGTGTTCTCTGGATGCTGATGAATACATCTAGAAGGCATTTGATCTACTACCAATCTCATATTAAATCTTGGTATTTAAATTAAAAGTGATTTTTTTCCCCTTTATACTATTTTGGCATAGAATCTTCTCGAAGAAGATGATTTGATTTTCGGTTCCTTTTTACATTCTTTTGCTGTGTGAATGTAGAAGATGGACGGAAGATAAGGAGCCCTTATCTCTGATAATTCACTCTCTCAGCTCCGTGATGATTACAAGACAGCATGAATCTCTTCTGTGATGTCTTATCATCCTGGAGCATCGCCTCAGCTTCATTCTCTCTCTATTAAGCTAAACTCTTTGAACAGTTCTTTCTTGAGTCTTTCTCATCACTGCATTTTCGTATTTTTCGTATTGGGTGAAAGATATGTCACAGAGTTGCAATCCGCACCAGCCCCGGAGTCACCTCTCCAAACACTGAACTGAATTATGGTTATGGTCAGTATTGACCTTACACTTCTAAGCTGATCATATGACGTAATGGAAGAAAATGTTAGCACTGTAGTTGTGAAGTCAAATCCACAGTTTGGGAGATACAATTGTTTTAATAGACCTGTCAGGGGAGGTTTATTTCCTCCATAATGAGAACTAATTAGTTTGTACAAGCCATAGGCAGTGACATGCTAAAATTACTCTAACTTTGGGTACATTTTTAGAACAGGTCTATATGACTTAAATATGACTGTAATAATAATAATTCCTTTATTTATATAGTGCACACAGATTACGCTGCGCTGCACAGAGCTTGTATCTCTACTATCTGTCTGTAGCAGCTTGCGGAATGTTATAGAGCAGTAATGAGCAGTGGAGATAGAGCCCTTTTTTATTGAGCGCTATTAATTCCATGGGGCTGTATAATCAAGGGGTTCACATACATTACAGTAAGAGAACAGCAAATGCCAGTATATAATACAGGAACTACTGAGATTTGGAACAAGTGAGGTCTTGGGAGGTACCATCTTTATGGGATGTTTGATGGAGACACGAGCTGAGTGAGGTTATTGTCCAAAATGTCCAATATGCCACTTCTTTGTCATTATGCAGCTATAAATTTACCGGTAAATAAAAAGTGATCAAAAGGTCGTACAGTCCCAAAATAAATGTAATTGTCATCACATCCCGCAAAAACTAATAGAATATCGCAAAATGAGGAATTTATTTTTGTAATAAAGGTATTATTTTTTTTAAAACCTAATAAATCCTATATATATTTGGTATCATCCTTTATCGCACCAACCCAAAGAATGAAGGGGAGGCGTCACTTGGAGGGCACAGTGTAAGGCTACATTCACACACCCATATGTTCGCCCATCCGTGGCTGGGTGAGCATACAGGAGGCGCGCTGGAGAGGAGGGGGATGAGCTCTGCTCACCCCTCCCCTCTCCACGGGAAACAGCATGGCCATGCACACGGGGAAAGATAAAGCATGCTCTATCTTTTTCCCGTGTACGATGCGGTACTGCTGCTGGGCCGCCATAGCCATCTATGGGGACATATATCCGCCCGCAAATTTGTTTGAATGGGGCCTTAGCCATAAAAACAAAGCCCACCAGAAAATGGTACAAAAGCCTTTTTTCCCCACATTCACTGAATAGATACTAGTAAATTTCATTTGTTTTGCAGAAAATAAATCCTTAAAGCTCCGTACACAGAAAAATAAAAAACTTTGGGAACAAAAAAATGGAAATGCAAAATAGAAAAAGGGCATTTGTAGGAAGGAATTAAAGTTTCTTATTTTGGATTGTTCTGAAAAAAGTTCAGACAACATAGAATCTTTATCTTACAGTATAGAGAACTTTTGGGACCTGATCTCACATGTTTATGCCCATCCCCCTCTGCCGCCTCGCCAGTGTTTCAGACACTTTTATGAGAAATGTGACATTGTTCTGGACATCCATCCATAATATATATTGTCTACATAATCAGCTCTGTAACAGAACGGTGATTCATTATTCTTTGCCGATGACTCGGTGACCTCAGTACACAATTGATGTGACTCTGTCGTTATTGGCTCCCGGAGCGCTGGTTACGGGTTACATTTGGATTTCACCCGATCTCACCTTATTGTACTCGGAGGTTTTATTTTTATGTCTCATTAGCAGGTGTGAAAAGATAAACATCTTTTTTTCTAGTCCTAGATGCCGGGGTTGCTAGGGGATTACTTGTACTAATTAAGTGGGGATGGGATTCTTGTGTACATGGGCAGAGAACCATTCATCAAAACAGCTTTCAGTAGAAACTAAAATTAGCTGTGTCTAGGAAGAAGGATTCGCCGTGTCAGACATGTTCTAAATGCGGCCGTATTGTCAGGACAATAATTAGTCGGTAGTTTAAGTTAATTGGAACTAATTTTTTACAGACATGGTAGTCAGGAAAAATATTCTCTCATTTTGTTACTTGTTTATTATTGTTCTTATAAGAGAATTTGTTTCTGTATGAAGAAAATGTTTTGTAATTGATAAGTTCAGGTCAATATAAGAAACTTTTTGATCTATCTTGTCCAGTGGCGTAACTTGAAGCTGATGGGCCCCAGTGCAAAGTCTTTGCCAGGCCCCCGACTGTAATGTATGGTTTATAGTAATAGCCTTCTATTATGGGAAAGTGACACTATAAGGGCCCCCTAAACCTCTTGTGCCCAGGTGTGCAACCTCTGCACCCCTTCAAGTTAAGCCCCTGATCTTATCATAGGAATGTGATCTGATCAGCCTCCTCCTGCCTGTTAAACTGCTAACATCTGTCTTCACTGAGGAGTCTTTAAAGGGAACCTACCACCCCGATTCTACCTATAAAGGTAGAAGGGGTGGTAGGTGGATGAATGGGACGTGAGGATAGCCCTTTTTGGGCTAATCCTCACGTCCCGGCTATCTTTTAAAAAAGTTTATTGCGGGCATATGGAAATTTATTTATGCGGCTACTGGGGCGTGGAGTAGCCGGACATGAGGCTACTAGTCGCGGCTACTCCACGCCCCAGTAGCCACGTTACTCCGCCTACCATTTAATCTTCAGCGCGCAGCTCCTCATAGCTGCGCGCCCTCGTCCGAGTCCCACGGCTACTGCGCATGCGCAGAACCCAGGCCTTTGGCTGCGCAGCCGCGGCTCCGGGGCCAGAGCTACTGCGCATGCGCAGTAGGCCGCAGATGCCGGGGGACTCGGACGAGGGCGCGCAGCTACGAGGAGCTGCGCGCCGAAGATTAAATGGTAGGCGGAGTAATGTGGCTACTGGGGCGTGGAGTAGCCGCGACTAGTAGCCTCATGTCCGGCTACTCCACGCCCCAGTAGCCGCATAAATAAATTTGCATATGCCCGCAATAAACTTTTCTAAAAGATAGCCGGGACGTGAGGATTAGCCCAAAAAGGGCTATCCTCACGTCCCATTCATCCACCTACCACCCCTTCTACCTTTATAGGTAGAATCGGGGTGGTAGGTTCCCTTTAATGAGGAGTAGAGACACAGGAAATACCTCTCCTGACTGCTAAACTGCTTAGTACACTGCTCAGATCTGTCTTTAATGAGGAATAGAGACACAGGAAATACCTCTCCTGACTGCTACACTGCTTAGTCCACTGCTTCGATCTGTCTTTACTGAAGAGCAGGGAGACACTGGAAAAGACCTCTCCTTACTGCTCAACTGCTTAGTCCATTGCTCAGATCTATCTTTAATGAGGAGTAGAGAGACACAGAAAAAGACCTCTCCTGCCTACTAAACTGCTTAGTCCACTGCTTCGATCTGTCTTTACTGAGTAGTAGAGATACACAGAAAATGACCCTCTCCTGCCTGCTAAACTGCTTACTCCACTGCTTCGATCTGTCTTTACTGAGTAGTAGAGAGACACAGAAAAAGACCTTTCCTGCCTGCTAAACTGCTTAGTCTACTGCTCAGATCTGTCTTTATTGAGGAGTAGAGACACATAAAAAGACCAATCCCCCCTGCTAAACAACTTAGTCTACTGCTCTGTAAAGATGTGTCTTTACTAAGAAGTGGAGAGACATAGGAAAAGACCTCTCCTGCCTACTAAACTACTTAATTCACTGCTCTGATCTCTCTTCAGTAAAAGCAAACTGTAGTGTACATAGAAGACAGAGGTGGAGACAATAGAAGAGACACAGACACCGTAAAATATTCTGAGAACAGTACAAGCAGTACTAGCCATTTTATTGTAATATTTCAGCAGGACTGAGCAGATAGATGTGAATACAGCTCTGGTGAGACATATCCAACAATTATCTCTTCGAAGACCGGTAATTTTCGGGAAACCCAATGAAAAAGAACGATTCGGACCCTTAGTATGACCCCCAATGTATTGTAGACTAATCATAAGATGCAAGGATAATTGTTGTGTGATTTCACTTTGGACATCTTCATTGAAATAAAGTATCTTAATGAAAGCCTAATAAAAGTGTTATTTTAAAGGACATCTACCACCAGGATGAAGGATTGTAAACTAAGCACACTTACATGCTGGTGTGTGCCCCCTCTGGCAGAATCTGCTCTTCACTTAGCTTTTTATGCCCTGGTTTTCACAAAAAAACTTTGAAAATTATGCAGATGAGTCTGTGAGGCTCCGGGCTCCATATGTGTTAATGGAGCCTGGAGCCCCTTAGGCTTATTAGCATAATTTAAAAAGTTTTTTTCTTTAAAACCAGGTCATAAGAAGCTTTAAAAAAAGCAGATCCTGCCAGAGGGGACACACACCAGTATGTTAGTGTGCTTTGTCTACAATCCTTCATCCTAGTGGTAGATTTCCTTTAATGTGGGGATACCGGTAATTAGCGACTGATTGCACAGTCTTTTGGAAAATAGTTTGAGTACCCTACTGAACATGTCTTGAGTAATAAAGTTATTTGTGACCTGGACTTATAGTTAATTTGCATATATTTGAGGGAAATCTTCTGGGTACAAACTAAAAAAAAAAAAATGGCCTAAAAACTTCCCCTCCACCAAGTTTTCGATGAGGACTCGGGGACAGATTTCACAGTGAGCTAATGTTTTCTCTTCACTTCTTTGGTTTCTGTGATTAATAAAACTGCCAGAGAAATATTCCGGGTTTCTCTGTCTGATCGCCATTTCTCACATTGAGCTGATAGGTGACCGAACAGAATATAATTGAGAGGTCTAGTATCTTCATGTAACACTTTACTAGTCCTAGTAAAAGCGGAGACAAGACGCCTAATAAAGTAATGGCCTTACATTATTTTATGATACATCTTCCGTGAGACGCAAACGATTTATAGGGCCAGTAAAGTACATGAGATGTCAGTCATGAGGGTTTTTGTATTTTATTACTTCTCTAAACAACTACTGTAAATGTAATTAAGTTTACAAGTCATATTATAGGCTTGAAATGAGTGAGAAGGGGTTGATGTCTTTTTTTCTCCCACTGACCAACAACTAAGGGAAAATTTACCCACAGGTGGACTTGCTGCACTGATATATGTCCTTACACTGCTAAGTACTTGGCTCTCTGCAATGAACTGCTCCACAACCGCTTCCCTCTGGTCGGGGAGACGGTCATAGTATTCAACCAGAGGACTGCTACATCATTCATTAAATAGGTATTTATAGTATCATAGTTTATACGGTTAAAAAAAGAAACATGTCCATCAAGTTCAACCGAGGAAGGGAGGGGATTGGATGAGGAAGGGATTTAGGGGAAACAATTCCATATAACATAACCTTCAATGTTATTTAGGTGTAAAAAAGCATCTAGACCCTTCTTGAAGCTCTCTGCTGTCCCTGCTGTGACCAGTGCCTGAGGCAGGCTATTCCACAGATTGACAGTTCTCATAGTAAAAAAGCCCTGTCACCTCCGGTGATTAAACTTTGATTTCTTCAGACAGAGACAGTGCCCCCTCGTCTTTTGATTTGATTTAATCTGAAACAACTTATATTTTTTGTTTGGAACATTCATATATTTATATAAATTAATCATGTCCCCTCGTAGTGGTCTCTTTTCCAGACTAAATAAATAGGTCAGATTCTTCTCATGAATACCTTCTCTTGTCTGCACACTGCCTCCTTATAGCAGAGCTGACTGTGTGTTTTATGGATTAGATGAGGGAGCAGCGCTGAGACGGTCATTGTGTTTTATATCCATCTCCTGGATCTCTTCATCTCTGATCTGTCTCATCCCCCTATTTATGTGTCAGATGCAAATATAATATTCAGAAGCTAAATAAAAGTGAAGATAAACCCTGTACCCTGATAATCTAAACACATTGTCAGCACACAGCATCTCACAGCACAGAGGGATCATGAAGTTTCACAGCAATATAACTAAAAAGAGTAAAATTGTAAAGTAAGGGGTTAAAAATTATCTTGTGTAAACATTACTAGGGGATTAAAATTTGAGAACTTTCTTTTATGGAAAACCCCTTTAAAGCTCCTTCTACACAAATGTATGATATGGCCAGACCGAGACATGAGTGTGTCATATGTTTGAATGGAGAGTTGAATGATCCTTAACACCCAGGCCATACATATAGCAAAAGATTGAATGTGCTCTATCTTTTTTTCCGGTGATCGCACAGTTTGATTTCAGACGTGTGTGCTCACCATACCGTGTCATGCGCAATGCACTCCTATGGCAGCTATATGTTAGCTGCCATTCACACAGCTAGCATACATCCGCCTTATACGGTCATGTGCAAGGGGTATAAGATGGCAGCTCCAAGCAGAGAGTCCTTAGCTCAGCAGTGTTTGGAGACTTCTCAGTTCTAATAGTCCAGCTACAATAATGGAATATGAATGCAGTATACAAAGATCTCCAGGGCTGATACCTCACACCGTATACAGCTTCGTACAGTCAAAACTGCTGGTAGTCTTCCTTAGAGCCGCTGTCCCAGGATTTTAAATTATTCCCTATTCATGGGTTGGTGGATTACAAGTGATTACATTAGTGAGGGTCAAACTCAGTGATCTGGAAAACAGGTGCCATGTTCTGATGAATGGGTGGAGTGACAGGACCAACATGAGTTGGACTGAAAGAAATCTACAACCACCCCTTTAAAAACTGAATGGTTAAGCAGAACGCATTCTCGTCAAGCCATTAGTGATAATGGGACCCCGGTTCTCCGGTTCGTCGAGGGTCCCAGCAGTCAGACCATCCCTGATCACCCCCCTTATTCTGTAGATAGAGGACAGCTTAACAAACCCTTTATTGTGAGAATAGACTTTTTCTAAACTATCCTTACATTGCTTTTGGCTTCATGCTGTACATTTCCTATAGACATTTGTTTACACACAGGAATCTGTAAGGAGCCATAAGTAGACACTGGAGGGCAATGATAAAGTCATCCTGCAATTATTGTCTCCAGATGAGGTCTCCACAACGTCTTCCCTCCTAGATGTGATTACCAAACAGTGCACAACTCCCATCCAGCCTCGCAGGCTCTGAATTAGATTGACCTCATTTAACATCTTTCCTGAGGTCTCCTACAGCGCAGGGATTAAGTTTATCAGCTTTGTAGAAACAGAGATAAAACAGATTTTAACCTGGATTTTCTTGTGCGCTTAGGAAGGGTTACCAGGTCATGTGTAGGGGGCTACAAAGTTTACTAGAAGTTGTACAGTACAGTGTGGAGCTGGTGGGTCTCCTGCTCTCATCTGCAGAACATCTGGAGGTCAAACGAGGACAATCCAATCATCTGCATCCATATGTGTGACCGACACAAGTGATATGAAGATGACCATTTCTGGGATCGTCTCCGTTTCATATTCTTGAATACTTGTAAGTCCTTCTTAATAGGGCACATGTTTCATAAGTCTGGCTTTTTCCCTTTGTTTTTTGAGACTTTCCTTGGCGTTCCTGCTGGTTAGATGGATCCTGTTTTCCTTTATTGATAGATACACGTGGCGTATGGTCTGTAGTGAATTTGTGACTTTATAAAACAAAAGTCTCCAAAAGTCACAAACTGCCCCCAGATCATTTCTACACCTGGTCAGGGGCAGCCGTACTCCAATGTCTCGGGGACACCTGGGACTGGATCCTCGGTGTAGTCTGTACATATGTTCCTATCTTCTACTTTTTGTTTCTAATAACATTGTAGTATAAGAACTTTATCTGAGCCCTTCCTGCAGTCTGATATATTACAGTTTTTCCGTAGCATTACTGTGTTTGTTCTAGATATATTTCTGTGTGCAGGATGTAATGCAAATATGAATAATCTGATAAGAAATAGTGATAATATCTGAATGCACACATCATAGATTGTAAGCTCTGGCGAGCAGGGCCCTTGCTCTAATTGTCCTATCTGACTACGTTATTGCTATGTAATGTTATTGTTTGTACATGATCTGTACAGCGCTGCGGTATATGATGGAGCTATAAAAAGATTATTATTATTTATAATCTCCAGCGTAATGACTGCTGGAACCTTGTTGATGTATTAGACTGGGGTCACACTGCAGAAATGTCCACTGGGTGGGTAGAATGGTTCAGTTTTGGGGGCGCGTTACTGAGTGGGACCCTTTTGTGGTTGAAACTTGCGAAAATAAACCATATTGTGGATTTAAAATAGGAGAGTATATAGGAACATACACACATGTATAGAAAATATTGGGGCACATTTACTTGTTCCTTGGAGTTCGCGAAAGTACATTGTCCGACGATAATGCAGTGTGCCGTCATTCAGTAAGATCGTGCGCCCGATATCCTGCATGTGTCACTTCCCCGCTCAGGTCCGAGTTCACCTTCTTCTTCCTGGTGCATGTAAGTGCATTGTCTTGCGACTCAATTTGAATCTTAAATCTCATGCTCAATCCGAATCAGTCAGATCATCCCATGGCATGCGCCCCGATTTCTGTTGCAGATGCACCACAATCCTATCACGTGTGACACAATCCCAGCGCAAACTCCTGTTAAATACTTGTCAAAGCCGTGCAAATCCCAAAACCGGCCAAAAGTCAAAGGAAAGTGCAATCCGTGACCCTTAGTAAATAAGCCCCATTATCTTGTCTTAATAAGCTACTGCTTTTGCACAGACACAAATTCCCCCATTTTTATATTTATTTAGGGATTTTTTTTGGTAAGGTTTTACTTAATGCAAGTGAGGACACCTAGTGGTGATACAGCAGATCACAGCACTTGCGCTAGCACTTTCACGTGTCAGCATGCGGTAGGTTCAGTGATATTATGAATGAATATGTAAAATGCCCCATGTTTTGACAGATTTTGACACATTTCATGTTATGTATAAATTTACTGTCCAAATGATTGTTTCAGTCCTGAGATGGAATCTAAATATATACTGACTACATTATCCTACAGCCGAGATGACAGGCTTGTTATGTCTCCTATTCAGAATCTTACTGTGAATGTTTTCCATTTTTTTTTATATGTTTTCACATTATTCCAGGGAGTATATAAATTCCTAGGTTGTTCTTCAGTGTTCTTGAGACGCTTCTCTTCTCTTCTATGGAAGCTGTCATGGAACACCTTCTTAAAGGGGTTGTCCGGACACTGAAAAACATGGCTGCTTACTTCCAAATAGATCGCCACACCTGACCATGGTGCTGGAATTGCAGCTAAGCTATACAGGGATGAATTGCAATACCTCACACCGCCTATGGTCAGGAAATGAGCACTTTTTGGCATGTTTTTCAATCTCTAGACAATCCCTTTAAGCTCCAAAGGCATAAAAAGGAAGCTTTTGTCACCCAATCTCAGGTGCAGCTACTACCACTACTCTACATATAGCAAAGCACTAACCTCCCCCTAATGTTGAGACAAAGACTGATGATCACCTGGAAGAAAAATAAACTAAGAAATCCAACATGCATAAAATCCACATTTATTCCATTTTGAAGTTAAAAACCTGCACGCACTTGATACATATGAAACAAATCTTGAACATGGTAAAGCATCTTCATAGCGACGCGTTTCGAACAATAGAGTTATTTTTGAAACAAGCTGGAATAAAGAATGGATTCTAATGGATTTTTTGGGTTATTTTTCTTCAACAATGAACTACAGTTCAGGCAGTCCTCGACTTAAGGACTCGACTTAAGGACTTAAGGGTCGTCTGTAAGTCGGGTGACTTACAGACGACCCCTAGTTACTGACGGACCTCTCTGCCAACTCTGGTGAAGTCTCTGGTTGTTACTTTACTTCAAATGATCAGCTGTAAGGTGTCTGTAATGAATTTTTATTTATAATCCTTGTTCCATTGACTGCCCAAAATTTTGAATATCCCAAATTTTTTGGCTATAATTACAATTATAAAATATAACAGTTCCAACTTACATACAAATTCAACTTAAGAACAAACCTATCATTTTAGTCAATTCTAAGTTGGGCTGGGTCGAGTTAAACAAAAAATTAAATAATAAAAAATGTGTGTTTCTGTTTTTACCCCACACCTTCTAGCGTTGCAGCGGTCTGCAGTTCTATAGGACCGCCATTTGGATCGGATATGTAGGGGGTCACGGCACCTACATTGGCAGTCGGTGGCTTCAGTCGGCATCAGTGATGTAGAATAATCACAGAAAAAGAGGGCACTTCCCAAAAGTCATGTAATAGAACAATCTTAATTCCATATTCACTTTACAGCCCAAAGGGAGGGAAGACAAAATCAGGTTTGCTCCGCCTCGAAGTGATGATCGTTTTGCATTATTTGTCCTTCTTCTGGCCTCAGGATGTTTAATACCCTGCAGTGAGGCAAACCTAAGACCTTCACAATGTTGTAGCTGGGAGCGGGGGGAAGGGCTGCATCAGGATTCCTTTAGGCATTTTTTTCATGTACCAAAAAAATTTTTCAATTCTGCAGGTACTTCCTATAATCTGGTACTAACAGTGGACCTGACATCCTTGTTCGGGGTCCAGGCGTACAACCCGCACATATTGCTGCCGGCTGGACAGGCAGTTCAGCAGATTGATGCCCCTTACAACTATCTGTGTCTATGATCGGCCAGACATGGTCACCCTGGTCAATAATTTTTTCCCCTCTGACCAATCTGCCAGATTGTCAGTTCGGCTGCCATTCCGTAAATATGTGCAGGTTGTGCGGCCCAACCATGAACGTCAGGTCCCCTCATCTCTAACCACAACCATTTACTTTCCATTAACTACCACTTATATTGTACAGGGTTGAGGGTCCGATGTTCCTCAGGTTTCACCTGCAGCTTTCATCTCAGGTTTTCCTTTGATGATGTATTTTCAAAATTGACAAAATTAGCAAAGGGGAGACAGCGCCTCATGGATAGCTCCTCATTAACCAGCATCTTAAGACACCGTCAGAGAAATATTTGGATTTCAGCCTAAACATTTTATCAATATTATTCTAATTGAGTGTCTTTTAATTAGAGAGACTCTTGAAGTGTATTTCAAAGCTGCCGAGATTATCCCTAGAACACTGAGTGTTTGTAATGAAGCCTCCTCATGGATCATGGGGGTCACAAGGGTAATAAGATATTGTCTTATTATGGAGAATTTAGGGATATCTTTGATGTCTAAGTAACAATGTTTATCAATTCTAGAAATATTTTATTGATGTTGTAATTGGAGATTAATTTTAGGAAAAAATGAGAGACAACAGAAGAACTAAACTCTTCACTGTGTGTATAAAAATATACATTTCAGATATCTCACACTTAATAACGATGATAGTTAAAATTAGGGTTTTTTCAGAAAAACTATTTAATATTATCAGCTTTTTTTAACTGTTAAGAAAAAAGTCACACAGTTTTCACACAGTCTACTATTTCAAGCAGCTTCAAGGGAACCTGTCATCAGCATCTCAGATGTTTTTAACCATTGTTTTTCCCAGGTTCCCATAGCCTTTTTAAAACTCCTGCCAATTTGCTTTTAACATAACTGATTCCACTCACTTATAAAAGTATATAAAAGCTCCCTGCCAGCAAACTGCATCAATTCACTGGTGCGTCTGTTACAAGGCTGCAATCATCATCATTATCTGCTCTCTGATCTACTAGATCTTACTCTGTCCTTCCTCCTTCATGCAGCCTTTAGCTGATCGCATGCTCCAAGTAAATCTCATGTCTGCAGGAGGAAGGATGGAAGGAGGAAGAGGCAGAGAGGAGATAATGATGACACCATGGACTCCAAAAGTGCTCCAAAAGGAAGCAGCTCCTAGTGCTACAGTACAGTGGGTGGGGCTGTGTGGAGAAGAGGACCTCCCCCTCATGAATAGGCCGGACCACTTACAGCACGGTTCGGCGTTTCTATTGTGCAGTGCGACAGTGTCTGATGGCGTTAGCAGTTTAAAACTGCTACATCTGTTGTAGCACTAGGAACTGTTTACTAAAGTAAGCAGCTCCTAGTGCCATTTTTACAGGTGACACATCCTATTTAAGCTTGCTTATGATAATGAATGAGTCTCTTTACTTCGAGCCCAAGATTTGTATGGCCCAATAGATATATCTCACTTATCAAAATTGCACATAGCTTCCAACATCTACAAAATATGGTCTAATCTCTTCACATGTTGCGACACATGCAACACAAATTGGGGGGGCGTGCCGTCGGACGATCCAACTGATTCGGACTGAGGGCGGGATTTAAGATTCAAATTGTGTCACAAGATCTAGCCCTTACATACACCAGGGAGAAGATGGTGAACTCTGTCGGACCTGAGCGGGGAAGCGACACATGCAGGATATTGGGCACACGATCTTAGTGAATCGCGGCACAGTGCATTATCGTTGGACAATGCACTTTCTGTGAACTCCAGGGGGATTGTTAGTAATTGTGCCCCATTGAGTTTGTCTTTGCACAGTCTTCTCGTCGTTCATTTGAGCTCTATACTAGGTAGATTTGTGCTGAGATTGGTGAATAATTGTATCACCTTGAATATCATCTTCTCTGTTCCTAATAGATTTTAAAGGACAGCTACCGTCAGTTATAGAGTAGAGTAGTCCTAGTAAGAAGTTCCTGAGGAACCTATTGATAACTCGATACACACGGTTGTGGCAATATAAATTATAAAAATTATTATAGTAAGCCTGAGGCGCTCTAGTATTATGATTTATTCACTCCCCACGTTGCACTACCATTCCCACCCCGTCCTGCCCTTCACTATGGGGGGTTGATGGTAGATGTCCTATAACATCGAACCTATAGTGCAGGTGCCACTCATCACCCCAGGACAGAGTTCACCAAATAGGACCAAATCCACCAAATCTTCCTGCAGTCCCAGGCATTTAGAGATGCTGCTCTCAGCGCTATTTTAAAGCGACACTTCATTGGCTGTTTGGAACTGCGGGAAAAGTGAGAAGGTGTAGGCAGAACTGCAATATCTTTGGAGCTCATCCTGCTGGACCCACTATTCTTCCTCTACAGAGAGTCCCTGGAGAGAGATTCAGAATTTGCCCTCCTTCTTGGTTGCCTCAGGGGGCCGATACGATTGAAAGATGTGGAAGAATAGGTAGCAATAAATTACTGCTTAAAATGCCATGTTGGCACCTCATGGTAATTAAGTGGATTTTAGTTGTAGTTTGGGCACTCTGTCTCTAAAAGGTGTGTCATCACTGTCCTTTAAGTTTCGAGGTGCAGGCGGTGAATTAGATAGTCTGATATTATAATTTAAAATGCTTAGCCTTAGTGCATAAGTTAAGTGCACTATTTTAAATTGTAGGCTAAACGCGTTTTGGAGGTCCTCCCTAGTTGTAGCTGGGCTAACCTTGACCTACATACATAAAAGTAGCTTGTTGGTCCCCCACACCCGGACCATTGATGAATGTGCTAGAACTGGTGGAAGACTTTCATTTGACCCTGGCTTCACAGTGAGGTATATTTTAATTTGTCCTGTTCCTTGCAACAGGAAATAGCACAAGCGTAATGGAAGAAATCCCTCTTAGGTGTTATTTTCTTTCTTGTATCACATATGAAAGCTGTCAGCGAAGAGTGGTATCATCTAGTAGATTTATGGCTTCTCCCATAATGCAGCTTGTAGAACAGGAGGATGAGACAAGGGAAGAAAATCTATCCTGCAAATTCAATTAACTGTGTAGTCACTAGATCGAAATGAGTAACTCTGTACCCCCCACTAGTTTTACAGTTTCCTACTACTGTATATCCAACTCTTGAAGATAATCTCTGCGTTTTCGTATGATGCATATAAATAGGACATATACAGCAGTGTTTGTGCTCCATTTATATAAAGTACAAAAATATAGCTATAATACATAGCCAAATACAAAAAGCTTTGTCTTGTTTGTTGTAAGGTTCAATGAAAAATGTTGGTCTGCTGACATCCTGTCAGGGAAATTAATATACAATAACCAGTAGAGAAGAAAAGATACTGTAAAGAGGAGCTCTGTTTGACCAGATACAGGATGGGTGCGTAAGGTATATGTACAAGTGTGTAATGTCTATGTTATACAGTGTCTGGAAACAGACTAAGACACAGCCAGAGACAGGGACCTTTGAGACTCATCCCCTTCCCAGCTGTCCGTGACTTTTGCCACAACTTACTCTAGTAGTTAAGGGGCAAACAGAGACAAAGACAAACAAACACAGAAGAATAGTATCCAGAGCCGGGTCACAACAAACAGGGCAAACACAGTACAGAATCACAAGCGCAGAGATCAGAAACATAAGCTAATTAGGAGCACAGGCAAAGAACACAAATCAGGAGGAGTTTATATGAGAAACCATAGTACCGATCTGGAGAGGAATTCTGTCAATCTCAGAGGTTAACTCTATGAGAACCAGAGCAGAGTTTGCAGGAGACAGATGGGTGCGGTGCAGAAACAAAGTAGCCAACAAGTATAAACCAGTGTTCATATTAGCAATGTCAGAGCGAAGCACAATGACACAATCAGCGCATCCTCAGCCATACCTTATCAACAGAGGATGAAGCCGTGAGTGTGAGTGTGTAATGTGTATGAACAAGTGTGTAATATGCATTTACGAGTGTGTAATATATGAACAAGTGTGTAATGTGTATGTATGCATGTTTGTGCTGTGTGTTATGTTCATAAAAATGTTGACAGGTGATGTGTATAAATTTGTAATGTGCCCAAATGTGGATGTATGTATATGAAAGTTATGTATGTATGTGTGCACCATATAGCAGTGCTATGTTTGTGTACAGGAAAGCAGTATTGTATATGTCTTCACTAATAGCAGTGTGTTAGCCGGATGGGTATCGCTCTAAAATATTTTTATATAAAATATACTGAACTATCAGCAGATTATTGACAATGTGGTAATTTCTCGTATTCTATAGTTTTTCCATCATCTCCCACTCATTTTCATCCATCATGTATCATAGCCTCGTATACGGAGTAAAGGAGCGTAATTGAGTATATACTAAGTGTGTGCTATTGACGCTCCCTTTTCAGCTAGCAGAGACAACGTATGGATATAGACCACTGCTGTCCTATATACTCACCCCCTGACCTCTTATACACAGTATTGTTGTGTATATTTAGACATGGCCATCCACATAAAGGGGAGGCTGATTATTCCCAAATATAAAAGCACCGAACTAGATTTATGAAAAGATACCGAGCCGGTAATAAGGCTCATTTTCTATCCTCATAATGATAATCATTTTTCATGTTCTTTGCTCAGTAGGACTCAAAACCATTAAAAATTATAAAATGCGAACAGAGCCAGAAAACAGGCGGCAGGATAATAACAACTACACAAAGGATGATTACCTGTCACCGCGACTAGAAGTCTGGAAAAAGCCAAGTATTCAGATTGTTTTAAAGGGGAATGTTACTCATTTATAGGAGGATGAAGACGGATGATAGGAGAACTGATTGGTTGGACCAACACTCATCACGAGAACGGGATCCCCAATCATCTGGAGAATTGGGCTTCCTAATAGGTGCAACAGGATGTTGCGCATGTGTTGTGCCATCCATGCATCACTTGTATGGCCAACCAATACTAGTATGAACAGGATATCAGATCTTCTGTAATAGTTCAGCATAAGTGCCGGTTAGTATTTGCATGTGTTTGGAGCCTCCATGTGGTATAAGCTATGACAGTAGCTGGGGCTTATCTGGCATAGTCGGTATTTGATGTATGACGTACACAGCTGAATGTGAACAAAGCTTGACACTTTCATATTTGGTGGTGTTTTATGCGTGGAGGGGATCAGGTACCATGTAAACGTCTGGAGACAGAGCCTTCTGTCTTTCTTTCCATTTATATCTTTTATGGATAAACCTTTTATCACGGGAATGAACTTGGCTTAGCTCCGCTTTAACAGGATTATGTTCTCCTGTGTTCCCACACACGGCTGCCGCTTATTTTATGCTCTTTGCAAAATCAGAGGGCTAAGGAGAGTAAAAGGTGATGGAAATATTAACAGTGGGTCTATAGCAGTGTATCACAACGCATTTTTGTGTTTATATTACTTTGATGGATAGAATAGGCAAAGAGGTTTATATACACAGTGTCGGACTGCGGCTTTTTAGCCTACCAAAATTTTAGTGGGTGCCCACCATTCAATATTCAACCCAGCAACCTTCAAATTCTGTTTTCTTCTGCTTGCTCTCTGGGGCTATCACTGTGGTAGTGCTTGGACCCACTGGAGGATCTGCAGATTCTTTGGTGGGCCAGTCCAACCCAGGATATAACATATACTTGCATGTAGAGCAGTGGTTCTCAACCTTTATAATGCTGTGACCCCGCAATACATTTACACATGTTCCGGTGACCCCAAACCATGCGATTTGCAGTAAAAACACAATAAAATCGCGGCTCCAAAGGCTTTAGGCGACCCCTGTGTTTTGGACCCCTGCCAAGGTCACGACCCACAGGTTGAGAACCACTGATGTAGAGGAAAGGTTTAATCATCTTTGAACATAAATGTACAATTTTGACAGATTATTTGAGTCATTTGGACTAACTGATTCTTCTTTCTGCAGTTTAAAAGCAATTCTATCAGCAAGACCTCAAGATGGCTCCTTAGATCTGACTGGCATCCCCCTAACCATGAAGGACCTGGACCGTGTGATGCTTTATCTTCAGCACAATTCAGAAGAAGTGGAGAATGTGGAACTCTGCTTTACTGAACTCACAGATGAAATGTTCTTACATCTTCTACCTGTCCTCAGTGGCCTTCCGCATCTGTCTACTCTGGCTCTCAATGGAAACCGCCTGACAAAGTCCATCTTGAGGGAAATTACAGAGGCTTTGAAGGACCTTAAAAAGTTCCCCAGCATGACATGGATCGACCTTGGCAATAACGTGGACATCTTCTCCTTGCCGCAGCCTTTTTTAGTTAGCCTCAAGAAACGATGCCCAAAACAGGGGAATTTGCCAACTATTTTAGAATTCGGAGAGGGACAACTAAGTGACTTAGAGAATCAAGATGCATCCACGGAGACTGAAGAGGAGCAAGTAGTTAGTTGTTTAGAAGATAATAGTTTGCAGCCGCAAAGTTAACTAGATGCTTCCTAAATATGATGACTTTGTATTTTACAGAACTAAGAAGATGAGAAATTCTTGAATGATGTCGAAACAAGTAGTTTCGCTGGTGGAGAGAAGACCCTTGTCTGATCCTACTTCTACTGATGACTGTATATTAGATGTTGACTATACTCCACCAAATTTCAATTTTGGTCAATATTGGTACGTTCTTTAGCAAAACAATCAGTGATTTTGAGCTTCTCCATGTATTCAACAATTTTATAGAAACCAAAGCATGCCGTCAGATTATTCTGATGATTTATCAGTCCGTGCTCTGAATTACTGGTATGCTACTGATCATACCTCAATCCGCGAGAACTTTTAGGAATGTATAAAATGTGTTATTTAATATGCATACAACCACTTCTTTTCTATGAAATATTTGCCAAATTCTCAGATAAGCCATACTTATGCTTATTGCATTGGAGAATTAGGCTACGATTTTAGGTTCTGCGGATATTAGCAAATATAAGTATAGAGAGAGATACTGAAAATATTTATATTTCTAGTTCTTAACTCTAAGCATTGAAAAAAGTCACACTTTTTAGCAAAGGCTCATGAAATTTAGAGAAACATTACTCGCCTTATCTATTGCCCTGGTCTACTTCCTATTTCCTCTTGGGACACAGGAAATGACTGCTCAGCCAATCACAGGCTACAACACTTACCCGCTTTAGCCGGTATTTCCAGCACGTACTAGTAGGTAGTATTTTTACCCATTTTGAGTCCATTTTGACAAACTTTATTACACATAGTTTAAGCATTTGCTAAAATGATGGTACACATGAGTTTCAAGGTCAACCTTATTTTTTTTATAAAGAGACATTGTGGTAGAAAGACCTGTGCCAAAACAACTGGGCACTCTTACGTCTTCATATTCACTTTTCCATTTATCCATTATTCCAGCCATAAAATATTATTCAGCTTCACTGTAGGCTATTAAGGTTCATGTGACCAACCAATACCTCGTAGCATACACACACTTATACAGGTATGAAAACAATGAATACATTTTTGTGCTGTACTTTTATAGTGTTTTTAACAGTGCACGTAAAGTTTGAGAGGATAAAAAAAAAAATTAGCAGTAAAATATTTTTTCACAATTTAAAACTTTTCATACATCTTTAACAATTTGGGAAACATGATTTGGAAGTTTATATTTTTGGGGGAATTAATAAGCAAGGTGGAAAATGATCTCTCTGGTGGCTGCATGAAGAAAATTGTTCATTCGCAAATGGGAAATTTAGATTCTGTCTCATCGACCGTTGTATCGATATTGTTGACACTGTAGGGTCAAAATGTCAAAATATCACATACTCTTCTATATATCCGAAGAAAATAATGTAGCATTCTACTATTTTGACTGGCACCAGTTCTACACTGGTTTTACACACAGATATACAGAAAATAATTGGCATTGGTGTGAAATGTGCCCAGTAAATGGGAACCATTTAGTGTATGATACAAGTCTCTATGGGGGGTATAGAAATTGTTAGTCCAGAACGTGTTTTGGCTTTTGCACAATTTTCAATGGGTTCTAAGAAATTTGCCTAATTTAAGATAGCTTTGTGCAATTTTTGGCAGCTCTCTGGTTTCTTAATTTTCTATGTAGATAAGAGATTGTGGCCGACTGCCAGCACCATGCACTAGTGACAAAAGGTCACCCCAGGTCACGTCAAACAAACAAGATGTGAATCTGCAACTTTTCTTTTGAATTGGGCAAAACTCGTTGTAGGTGAACGAAAATTGGGCGCAAAATTTATCAATACCTTTGCATATGCTTGGTACATTACACAAGGCCAATACTAGAAATCAGCGACACAGAAAATATAGAGGGAAAGCAAAAGCGAATATGATAAATGCCCCCTGTGACTTTTTTGAAATCTGCTCCATCTTCATATCTGCACAGATTTAGCTAAACCTTTTATTCTGAAAACTGGAAATGATAAATATGTCAAATATGGTAAATTATGATCAAAGGCCCCAGATGCTGCAGAGGGGAACACCGATAGAAAGTGCAGAATATAATAACCACTATACTACAGATTTACACAGAGTTTATTAAAAAGTTTGGCCTTTTTTGGTCTCAATATATTAAAAACCTTTATTCTACAAGTTAAATTTGGCAGAACAGTCTCTAACATTTTCCCTAAATCGCCCACATTTCTCAATAATGATTACAATCAGATGGACCAATTCTCATGACACTGAGGGACACACATGGACCAAAAAGAAGGATCTACTTTTACAAGTTCTGATCACAGACGACTTTTCAGACCCTACAAGACTATAAATGTCTTGTAGGAGTTTTATATGAGCAAGTTTTTTTTTTTTTTTAGGGATAAGTGGTAATGTTTACTATAAGATACTAATGAATGTATTAGGCTGGAATCACAAATGCAGTTCCTAAAGGAAACAAGTCTGGAGGCATTTGGCACCCAAAATAACCACTGAAGTTGACAATGATGTCTTCTGGTGTAGCACATCAGCAATATAATCTAATGATTGTAAGTAAATCTGAGCGTTGAATCAAATCCGAATACTTTCTGATTTGGAACCATATTGAATCTTATCCACAGGATAGGCCCTAACTTGCTGATCAGTGGGGGTTCTCAGTGATAAATCCCCCACAGATCACGAGAACATCTCTACGGAGCCAACAGAGATTGCCAACATTTTATAATAGCGCTTTATGTTCAGTAATTTAGTTTTCTGTATGTTGTGCTGCTTTTCCAAAAAATTAGGACAACCTTTTACTATCAGACATAGAGGTCAGTGGTAATTTGGGCACCCAAACCAGTACAGGACATATTGAGAAAATTTTCTTATTTCCTTCCTTTCACAGATCTGCATACAAATTGCATGTGTGACTCCAGACCTGGCTTTCTTCTGGAACATGCAACTTTTAAAATTTTATGACAGGTAAAACTTTTGCATATTCCTAGGGTAAATGGGATCCTGAAGAGCAGGGCCTACCTCATATTTGTCAAGGCCATCAGATATTTTTTTTACTGAGTTTCAGGTTTCTGCTAGTGTGTTACACCAAGAGATTTCCGAAATACATTGCCTTTCAATATTCCATGTACACTGATCATTTGCTGAGGCCTACACCTTCCTTGTGGAGTGAGTAGATTACTCCTGGATGTAGGTGGACAGGACACCGCTGGATGCATCCAACGTAAGGACCAAGTTAAAGACTGGAGGAATCAGATATGTATTTCCTATCAAGAACCTTCCACCAACTTTTGCTCTTTGCATCTTTCAATATATTTTCTCTAATCCTTCCAGGGCAGTTGAAATGTAGTTTTTATCCTCCACCGTTTCCTCCTACTCAGTAAGGAGCCTTATTAGCATATTGAATGTTGAAACTAATGCAAATCATAGTTTAGAGAGAAGAGCAATACTTATTAGGGCTTTACCAACTTTGCATGTTATCGCCTAACCTCAATATAGAGGATAACAAGCAGGGACCCCCACGATCATGAGAGTCCTATTCTCACTAATGGGTTAAATGCAGTGCATCTACACACTTCCATGCTGGCATGAGTTTCCTGAAACAGGATCCATTCTTCTTTTTGCTTTTCCAAAAAAAAATATGCAAATGACCTTCAGGGATTCCTGGCTCCGTAGTCTGCTAATTATTCACACCTCCATTCAGCATTGACTCCCTGGCCTGAGAGCTGAATGGAGGTGTCAATAATTGGCAGACATTACCCTGTATATACTCGAGTATAAGCTGACCCAAGTAAAAGACGAGACCCCTAATTTTGGCACAAAAAACTGGAAAACCTATTGACTTGAATATAAGCCAAGGGTGGGAAATGCATTGGTCACAGCCCCCCCAGTATATAGCCTGCCAGTCCCTTGTAGTTTATAGCCTGCCAGCCCCCTGGAGTATATAGCCTGCCAGCCCCCTGGAGTATATAGCCTGCCAGCTCCCTGGAGTATATAGCCTGCCAGCCCCCTCGAGTATATAGCCTGCCAGCCCCCTGGAGTATATAGCCTGCCAGCTCCCTGGAGTATATAGCCTGCCAGCTCCCTGGAGTATATAGCCTGCCAGTCCCCTGGAGTATATAGCCTGCCTGCCCCTCGAATATATAGCCTGCCAGCCCCCTGGAGTATATAGCCTGCCAGCCCCCTGGAGTATATAGCCTGCCTGCCCCTCAAATATATAGCCTGCCAGCCCCCTGGAGTATATAGCCTGCCAGCCCCCTGGAGTATATAGCCTACCTGCCCCCTGGAGTATATAGCCTGCCAGCCCCCTCGAGTATATAGCCTGCCTGCCTGCCATGACATGCCATGACATGGCTGATGTCACAAAGACTGTAACGGACCAGCACCTGATGTCAGTGCCGCGATGGATGCCGGGGAGCGTCAGAAAGTTTGTTTTTTGTGCTGAAAAACTAGGCTTATTCTCCAGTATATATGGTAGTTCCAAAAGGGTCTTCTGTGATGTAGCCAGGAGCTCATGAGGCTCATTTGCATAATTTGAAAAGTTTCTCAAAAACTAACTTCTACAAAAAGAAGACAGGATCCTGTTTCAGGAGGCACACCCCAGCATGTAAGTGTGCTTGGTATAGAAGCACTGTATCCAGAGCTGGCGCCAGGACCAGGCATACCCGGGCAACTGCCAGGGGCCCACACAGCTAAATCTCAGTACATAATGTAACCATGTGGGGCTGCATATAATTAAACTGAGAGGGCTGTTGGGGTGATAAACTAGGGAAAATTTTAGGGACCAGGGGACTGTTTTAGTTTCTCTATTCTTAATTCTGACCATGCGTTCACTGCAAAGGGGCCCAACTGAGACTCTGTGACCCAGGGGGCCCGCTGAAACCTGGAGCCGACCCTGACTGCTTCCATGTTGTAGATTTCCTTTAAGGATCATATGGGAGTGTTGGAAATAGCCACGCTCAGCGCTCTGTCTCCATCGCTTACATAGACAGTGTAAAGGAGTTCCAGAGATACCCCTGCACTGTGCTCAGCAATATCCAACACTCTCATAGTACTGAATGGAGTGGCATATTGCATGTTCATCCTTTCTTTCCTCTTATTAGTGAGAAAGGGGCCCCTATTCTCTAGATTGCTTCTGGTCCCAGTGGTCAGACCCTCCCAGATCAGCTTGTCCTATGAAAAGTGGATTAAATGTAAAGTTTGTACCACCCCTTTAATTCAAGATGTAATTAGCAGGAGTGGGTGGAAGCAAAGAAAAGGAAACTATTAAAACAAGTTGTTATCTTAAATCATTTAGGAAAAGGGGTAACTGGAGGGAAATTTAAGTGCTCGGGGTGTGACCATCTTCAATGAAAACGTCGGGCCACATTTATTAAAGTGTTTGCGCCAGTTTTCTCTGACTTTGCACTGAAAGAACGTGGAAACTGCTTGTACACGTAGTTATGAAGTGTCTGCACTATGTCCGCCGCACCACAAATCTCTGCACATAAAGGGGGGCTCCGGTGCAGAGTTGTAGCGTGCGCCACATTTATTACAGCGACTCAAATCGGTGCCCACTTGCCGAGCAGTGCAGCAAGTACCAGATTAATGAAGACCGTGCACCAGTATTTAATAATCTGGCGCACTTTGTACATTAGGGAGGCATAACTTTTGATAAATCTGGGCCATTGAACCCATTACATGTAACCCTTGGGTCCTATTGATATGTCTATTTATGGCTCGGTAACAATAGAGTAGTTGGTGGCTGCATTTCATTGACCAAATGCTGCCCCAGGAGCAGAACTCCAAGACCACCGTTATCTATGAGCCACGAGTAGCTGCGTAACTACAACTTACCTACTGACCACATCACTACAGACCCGAGCTGTGGTCCTACAGGAGTGCAGGGACCCGTGGCTCCCAGATAACTGTGATTTTAGGAGACCCACTATTGGGGCATTGTTCTAGTGAAAGCAAACTCAGATCAAGGACCCTATAACTGCAAAAATTATTTGTCTTGAAAAAATGAATAATTAAGTGTGAAATTTTATCACCTACCAAAAAAGATAGGAATTTTTTGTGACTGTGCCTTTTGCAGTGGAGAACAAAGACTATACAGTATCTATGGACACGTAGGGGCACATTTACTAAGCGAGAATTCTGGCATAGGTTGCACATAAATACATGTGGAAACCAGTTGTACGTGTATGTATGAAGGTGTCTGCGCTAGTATTGTATCACGGCTGCACTATTCACACCGCGACACAACCCCTGCACAGAAAGGGGCGTTCTATTACTTACTCGCACCGGCCGCTACATTTATGTCGGTAAGCCCCATAGCGGTGCACGCCCCTTGAACTCAAATGAACCTGGTGAACACAGTTTGGGCGCATGCAGTCTGCGCCACATTCATGAAAACCGAGCTTCGTTCTTCATGAATGTGTCGCTCCCTGCACAATAGTAAGCCACGTAATGCACGATGCATCACTAATAGTAAATGTGGGCCATAATCCTTAAAGGGAACCTGTCATCAGAAATTGGCCTACTGAACCATTACCAGTATGTTTTCAAGCAGCTGAGCGGCTTCTAGATGATGTTTCTTTCATGGCCTAGTGTGGTGGCATCATCCAGAAAATCAACTTTGAAGTGAGATGTAAATAGGTTGTATAAAGTCAGGAAGGTGGAGAGTTTAACACTGAAGTCAACCTCTCCTGCCTCCAAACATCCCCACCTCCCATGTGTTGATTTGATTAGTAATGTCACTGGACGCAAGACCATAATTACAGTGAAGGGGCCGTTCTAAGGCAGGGAAAGCCTGACTTTAGTGTTAAACTCTCCGCCTCCTTGACTTCATAAAACCAATTTATATCTATCTGCAAAGTTGATTTTCTGGATTATGTCACCTCCCAAGACCATGAAAGAAACATAATCTAGAAGTGGCTCAGCTGCTTAACAACATACTGCTTTATTGAGCCAATTACTGATGACAGGTTCCCTTTAATGTAAAAAAAACTTACCATTTGCTACTTTTTCAAATCGTGAACATAGAATAATATAATAGTATAATATGCTATGTACAACAACTATAAATATATATATAATTGACAATGTATTCAATGAAAGAATAAATGCACAATATAGAATTTATTCTATTTCCTTATGTTTCTCCTACCAACAAAATCCATCATGATAAGCCAGGAACACTTACTCATAAATCCAGGCGCTGTGACTGTGGTAATCTGCTTATATGTCTTATCCATGGTCTCCATCCGCCTAAAATCAACTTTTAAAATTATCCTAATGAGTCATAAGGGCTCTGGGGGATGTTACCAAAGCCCCTCTGTCCCCCTAATTGGCTTTGGTTTATCATGATGAATTTGGATGGTAGATGACCTTTACATTTTTCAAGTTAAGTCCATTACTAGTTGCCATCACTTCTAGGTCCCTTCCTGTGGGGTGGTTGGTAGTGGTACATAAAGGGGTGGGCCGCTACTAATAAATGTCACCAATGTAAGTAGCAGACACAAATAAGGGCACCCGTTTTGTACTTGCCCCAGTAAAGTTCCTCTGTAGTCCACACGAGCCGCGGGTCATGTGAGGTCCAGAGTCCTCGTGCTGGCAGCTCACATGGACCACGGAGATACTAAGAAAAATATGGGCAAACCTACTAGGGTCTTCTACTGGTAAAGATTCTTCCCAGTGGCCAACCCCTTTAATATACTCCCAGACTTCCATTGTGCCATGTGCACAATCTATTATTTGTTATATCAGGAACATGATCCGTTACCTACAGTAATATGGCGAGAAGAAGCAAGGTGGAAACCAGAATGTCCAGATGTCAATATTGGGAACCGTATAGGGAAAGTGACCTAACCCTTTAGACCACATGGTTCTCCCAGGGAAAATTAGGGACTTTTCTTGCAAATCTGCACCAATCAAGCATTAAAGGCATTTGTGGATGTGCCGAAAATTGTTATTCTTATTAGATTTCATGTCAGTCCCCTCCCCTGACAGACAGAACCGGGAATACATGTATTTTATATAATCGACTTATCGGGAGAGGAGACCGATCCCCTTAAAATATGGATGAGCTGATTTCCGAGTGATATTGATGGTCAATGAATATTTTCCATGATCGGCTGTGTAACTCGTGTCCACATGTATGTGATAACCTCATACAGCATGTACTAAAACTACGTATGAGATGAAGCCACGGATGGAAAAGCACAGATGGAACAATTGCCAATCAAATCCTCGGTATTAGTACAATTGCAATTTCAACAGCAAAACTGTTTCAAGGGAATCTGTCAGCAGCTGTCACCATATAAAGCTGTAGACAGGTATTGGCCATAGAGATCTATGTGAGCATAAATCTGTGTGTTAGTAGCAGCAGGACTGTGAAAAAATAAATTCAGAATAAATTTCAAGATGGCAGCTTCACCATGCGTAATAGGGACATGTCCTCACACTGCTGTGCTCTTATTGCTCTAAATTGAAATGTCCCACTGTCCCTTACATATAGCCTAAGGTTGGATATTCCAGTAGTCACCCAGAGCACTTGGGGGCTATAGAGCAGCATGCATAAAGTTGAGAGGACACTTCACCATTGCACTTAGAGAAGGAACAACCTTGGAATATAAATGCATTTTTCACAGTCCTGCTGCTACTAACATCACACACAAAAGCTATGCTCACATAGATCTCCATGGCCAATCTTACACTGTCTGCGGCTTTGTATGGTCACAACTGCTGACAGATTCCCTTTGTCATCATTCAGTCTCATACATCATAACCGTGTTATACCAGTCACTTACAGGACATTTTTGATGATTAAAGAGAATTGATGTACTTCTCAGATATTCTATAAAGGAAATAAATATACATATATTTACCAGGATGCCTCCGTTGTGTTTATTATAATCCATTATTTTGGATATAGACTTAAAGGGGATCTCCACTTCACTGAGGATCATTTGTCTCATTACACATATGACCGATACCTGATCTTTATTATCTCATGTGTGCTTTTGTAGATTCCATTGTGAATGAATGCTAGTCCCTGGGCACTACGAAGCTTGTGCTTATACACAGCACCTAATATGAAGGAGCAGAACAGCAGTGTAAAGCATGAGGAGACAAAGCAGGAACAACATCCTAAAGGTTTACCATCACCTGACCATGGGTAGTGCAGCTCAAATCCATTCATCTCACTGCAGCAGAGTTGCAATCAAGTCAGGTCAGGAGTGGCGCTGTTTTTCAACCTCCAGACAGATGCTGTGGTTGCAACTGACTGTGGTATCTGAGGGGTGGGCCCTGCTTCAGCCCAATACTGAACCCTAGAGGTCAATCAGAAAAAATGAATTTGGAGTAGATTTTCTGGGGGTGTATGCACAGTATGCTCTGAAGCTTTGACGTGAAACACTCTATGATCAACTTTCCCAGATGTGGAAGGACAGTCCTGGATTTGGAGTCTGTCCACCTGATTTCAAGTTTTTCAGCATCTTCAAACGATGCAGATATTGAACATAATGCTGGAGCCGGTAACCCTCAGCTCCCCGCTCCAGCATCCAGCCTTGCTGCTGATAATGTACTGATGTCATTGGGCCTGCAGAGGAGCTCCTCCAGGGGTATAAGGAGAGGTGAGTACCACAATAGGGGGCAGTTATATGGGGGTGGGGCACAATAGGGGGTGACCTCTAATCAATGGACATGCAGAATGAGAGCTCCATGAAACTCAATTAAACCAGCGCTGGAATGGAGAGGTCTGGTAATGTAACACACGGATTTAAACTTACTTTTAGGCCCATTACCCACAAGTGAGTTTGATGCGTCCAACTCGCCCTGTGTGCCTGCTGGAACGTCTGGCCCGAACACTCAGCAACAGGAACTGACCTGCCGAGTTCGGTTCCGGTTGCTGGGTGTTTGGGTCAGACGTTCCAGCAAGCACAAGATGCAAGTTTGATGTAAATTGGATGCATCCAACTCACTCGTGGGGAAAAGGCTTTAGTTGGGTGACCCTTCCAATACGACCTTCGTTTCTTCATTAAATGACAAACTAATCTGCATATATTACCTTTTATTAACTTTTCCATGTTATGTGCTGCAAATTTTTTTTAATCACTTGTAACTGGATTTTCCATTTCTTTCACACTGTCCTCTCCTGCCACCTAGTGGCATCATTAGAATGTGGCATATACAGCTCTCCCTCACTTTACACTGAGCTGATGAGATGCAAAAACACTGAAACAGCGCTGTCCACAGTCGGGAGTCTGTTCCATTATGAAATAGATATACTGTATCACATCTAGCTATTAGGCTTGATGGAGCGGGTACTTCCTTACAAGGTATCTAAGACAAAAGTTTTCTCGAACCATATTTGCATTTTTCCTTCCCAGAATCCTTCAATACACGCACAGCCTTTCAGCCTCCACACACCTGCAGAGGCGTCCTGACCATAATTCGGCTCTTGTGTCTTATAGATTTGTTGTGCCTAGTTGCAGGCACTTCAGAAGGTCATTTCTTGAAGGCTTGAAGTTGTTGTGCGGACACAATATCAGGTAGATGGGTTACAACAGATCATATGGACACATAAGTGACATCTCTTCAGCTCTGGTTCCAGGACTTGGATTCAATACATTTTAATATTGAAGAGTCCAGTGCATAAGAAAACTGAATACATCGGAGGTTTATCAGAGGATTTAATGGAATGTGTTGTGACATACATCTTATTACATGATCTCACTGATCTGTTCACATCTTATGGCAGAAATGTATCACCGTAGTACACCATGACGCTGTATGCAGAGAGCCATGCAGGGTAGTAGTAGATGTGGGGGATGGGTCGCTGCATTAGTAGCTGAATACAACAATTGTTACAGTCTATCCGGTATCATTTGTATTACTACAGACATTCAGTAAAGACAAATAGAAACAGCGGAGCGGAGCTTTTCACATGGCACATTGTGATACTACATATGTAGGTATAATAACGTAGACACATTGTGGGAGAAACATTTGATCCTATGTCAATTTTGCATTAAGAATGGAGGTGCGTGGGTCTGTAATGTTTTACCATAAGATCACTTCAAACTGTGAGAGACAAAATCTAAAAAAATTAAATAAAATCAAGAAACTCGCATAGTTTTAAGTAAAATATTTCATCCACTAAGATGAAGATAAATTAAATGTTTGATCCCCTACCAACCAGCAATAATATTCTCAGACATTCTTTAAGTGCTCCTCCTACACTGCACTCTTTACCTGTAGCTCCTCCTACTCTGCACTCATTACCTGTAGCAATTGCACCTGCAGGAACTTGTTTCCTGTATAAAAGACACCTGTCCACACACTCCATCCATGACCCTCCATCCTCTCCTCCATGGGAAAGGACAAAGAGGAGTCTTAGGACACCAGGGATACAATTGTAGACCTGCACAAGGCTTGGATGAGCTACAGCAGCTCGGTGAGAAGAGAACAACTGTGGGCACATTTATTGGAAAATGGAAGAAACACAGCATGTCCTTCCATCTTCAGGCAAGATCTCACCTCATGGGGTAAGGATGATTCTGAGAAAGGTCAGGAATCAGCCCAGAACTGCACAGGAGGACCTGGTCAATGACCTAAAGTCAGCTGGGAACACAGTCTCATAGATTACTGTTAGTAACACACTACAACATCATGGATTGAAATCATGCAGGACTCACACGTTCCCCTGCTCATCCCCAGCACATGTCCAGGCACGATAGAAGTTCCCCACTGACCATCTGGATGATCTATAGGAGGCATGGGAGTAGGTCATGTGGTCAGATGAGACCAAAATTGAACATTTTACCATAAACTCCACTTGGCACATTTGGAGGAAGAAGGATGAGCACAACTAAGCACCTCATCAGGTGAAGCATGGGGGGTATAAACATCATACTTGGGCTACATTCACACGAATGTATGCTGGGAGGGCATATGGGAAGTGCACTGCTCACCCTCCTCTCTCCATAGAGAATAGAGCCGCACGGCCGTTCTTAAGGCAGAGGATAGAGCAAGCCCTTTCCTTGTCTGCAGCCACAGCTCGGAACCAAGCGCGTGTGCCATAGGAGTCTATGGGGGATGGATATCTATACGTTGCCCCAATGATTGTGAAGAGGTATTTTTCTGCACAGGAGACAGGACGACTGCCCAGTATTGTAGGGAGGATGGAGGGAGGCAATGTATCACAAGATTGTGCCCAATAACCATCTTCCCTCAGTAAGGGCATTGAAGAGGAGTCGTGGCTGTGTCTTCCAGTATGACAATGACCCAAAACACAGCCAGGACAACTAAGGAGCGGCTCCGTATATATAGCATTTCCTTATCCAGCAGTGGTCCAGCCAGTCTCCAGACCTGAAACCAATGCAAAGTCTTTGGAGAGAGCCGAAACTCAATGCTGCCCAGCAACAGCCCCGAAACCTGAATATCTGAATGTAGGACTGGGCCAAAATCCCTGCTGTATCTGCAAACTACAGCAAACATCTAACCTCCAATTATACATCCAGTTTCCGGACAAAATTGTTCTGGTTTTCTATTATATCAAAAACTCATTTCATGCAATAATTTTTTTTATTATTTAAAAATCATACAAATCTCATTTTCTGGATTTTTTTTTTTTTTTTTTTTAGAATCGGTCTCACACAGTTGAGGTGAACCTGCAATAAATACTAGACCTCTCCATTCTATGTAGGTGGGAAAACAAAATTGTCTGTGTATCAAATACATATTTTCCTCACTGTATCAACACGAGGTATTTATAGGTGTTAGATTTCTATGTTGCTAAACCACTGAATGACCATCTCTGTTATTCATAGGGGTTAGTTGTTGACTGAACTAGGCAGTAGGTCTTATAATTTGTGCAGCTTTGGCACAAAAAAAAAAAAATCTACCCATAAAAATTGTGTTTTGTGAATGAGATGCAACGGTTTTGGGCAGGTCCAATGCAGATTCAATACTAAAATTCACATCAAATCGAAAATGTATGAATTTACTGTACAGTTATTTCACGGCTCATCACAAAACCACGTCGCTAATGAATGACAACTCAGCTCAGCTACATCTGTACGTGTGAATAGTGTCATGTACAGGAAGAGTCATAGCAGCCAGAGACATTCATGTAGGTGTCTTGTCTGCAGAGCAAACACACACAGCACGGCCCCGTCACTACTACCAGGAGGGGGTTACACAATGTACGGGGCGGAGGTGCGTCACTTTGCACAGTACAGAAACTCGTTTAGTTTTAACCCATAATGCCCTTCATCAGCAAGCGTCCGGCCATCTATAGGGGGACAAATATACAACCCCCAAGTCAAATACTAGATGTTACGGATTATGGACTATTATCCAAGCTTGTATTTACCAGATTCCTTACACCGGCCATCTGGCAAGTCGATGGTTAAATCTTTACACACATAAGAACTATACAGTGTTGTATACCGCAATGAAAGCTGAGCATGTGGTAAAGATTGTTGTATGTCTACATTTTTAGGTCTTCCAGCGCCGGTAGGTGAGGCTAAATCCCTCCCTAGAGACACTTGCCGTCACATGCTCCATTTTATAACCCGGCTCCTTCACAGTTAATTCATCGTCTTCAATGGCGCAGACGTGCAAGGCCCTCAGGAAATTTCTGCAAACTGACTGTACAGAGGCTTCTGGCCAAAAACTTCAATCAACCTGCAAGGAATAAGAGTAAACTATAGTCAGTGATGGACACAAGGCCGGACGTGTATATGTACAGCATGCGGCACACGGACTGCACTGCAGGGGAAGACACGGAGAAGTACTGTACACGTCAGGAGGAGGATCTCTCACCAAATGTCTATACAACCAAGGGACACAACACAAATGTCACACAGATGCAAGCCTGACTGATCTGGTCTCCATCTCATTAATAGAGGACATGCGTGTAAGGCTGCCCCCATTACCTACGTACAGGGACCCCCCCCATCTCATGTCCCCATGTCATACAGAGGCATGCATGTAAGGCTGCCCCCATTACCTACATACAGGGACCCCCCATCTCATGTCCCCATGTCATACAGAGGCATGCATGTATGGCTCCCCCTATTACCTACATACAGGGACCCCCCCATCTTATGTCCCCATGTAATACAGAGGCATGCATGTATGGCTCCCTCCATTACCTACACATATGGACCCCATCTCATGTCCCCATGTAATACAGAGGCATGCATGTATGGCTCCCCCCATTACCTACGTACAGGGACCCCCCATCTCCTGTCCCCATGTAATACAGAGGCATGCATGTAAGGCTGCCCCCATTACCTACACATATGGACCCCATCTCATGTCCCCATGTAATACAGAGGCATGCATGTAAGGCTGCCCCCATTACCTACATACAGGGACCCCCCATCTCATGTCCCCATGTAATACAGAGGCATGCATGTAAGGCTGCCCCCATAACCTACATACAGGACCCCCATCTCATGTCCCCATGTAATACAGAGGCATGCATGTATGGCTCCCTCTGTTACCTACATACAGGGACCCCCATCTCCTGTCCCCATGTAATACAGAGGCATGCATGTATGGCTCCCCCCATTACCTACATACAGGGACCCCCCATCTCATGTCCCCATGTAATACAGAGGCATGCATGTAAGGCTGCCCCCATTACCTACATACAGGGACCCCCCATCTCATGTCCCCATGTAATACAGAGGCATGCATGTAAGGCTGCCCCCATAACCTACATACAGGACCCCCATCTCATGTCCCCATGTAATACAGAGGCATGCATGTATGGCTCCCTCTGTTACCTACATACAGGGACCCCCATCTCCTGTCCCCATGTAATACAGAGGCATGCATGTATGGCTCCCTCCATTACCTACACATATGGACCCCATCTCATGTCCCCATGTAATACAGAGGCATGCATGTATGGCTCCCTCTGTTACCTACATACAGGGACCCCCATCTCCTGTCCCCATGTAATACAGAGGCATGCATGTATGGCTCCCCCCATTACCTACGTACAGGGACCCCCCCATCTCATGTCCCCATGTAATACAGAGGCATGCATGTATGGCTCCCTCTGTTACCTACATACAGGGACCCCCCATCTCATGTCCCCATGTAATACAGAGGCATGCATGTATGGCTCCCCCCATTACCTACATACAGGGACCCCCATCTCCTGTCCCCATGTAATACAGAGGCATGCATGTAAGGCTGCCCCCATTACCTACACATATGGACCCCATCTCATGTCCCCATGTAATACAGAGGCATGCATGTATGGCTCCCCCCATTACCTACATACAGGGGCCCCCCATCCCATGTCCCCATGTCGTACAGAGGCATGTATATATGGCTCCCTCCATTACCTACATACAGGGACCCCCATCTCATGTCCCCATGTAATACAGAGGCATGCATGTATGGCTCCCTCCATTACCTACATACAGGGACCCCCCATCTCATGTCCCCATGTAATACAGAGGCATGCATGTATGGCTCCCTCTGTTACCTACATACAGGGACCCCCCCATCTCATGTCCCCATGTAATACAGAGGCATGCATGTATGGCTCCCCCCATTACCTACATACAGGGACCCCCATCTCATGTCCCCATGTAATACAGAGGCATGCATGTATGGCTCCCTCCATTACCTACATACAGAGACCCCCCATCTCATGTCCCCATGTAATACAGAGGCATGCATGTATGGCTCCCCCCATTACCTACATACAGGGACCCCCATCTCATGTCCCCATGTAATACAGAGGCATGCATGTATGGCTCCCCCCATTACCTACATACAGGGACCCCCCCCCCCATCTCATGTCCCCATGTAATACAGAGGCATGCATGTATGGCTCCCCCCATTACCTACATACAGGGATCCCCCATCTCATGTCCCCATGTAATACAGAGGCATGCATGTATGGCTCCCCCCATTACCTACATACAGGGATCCCCCATCTCATGTCCCCATGTAATACAGAGGCATGCATGTATGGCTCCCTCCATTACCTACATACAGGGACCCCCATCTCATGTCCCCATGTAATACAGAGGCATGCATGTATGGCTCCCTCCATTACCTACACATATGGACCCCATCTCATGTCCCCATGTAATACAGAGGCATGCATGTATGGCTCCCCCCATTACCTACGTACAGGGACCCCCCATCTCATGTCCCCATGTAATACAGAGGCATGCATGTATGGCTCCCTCTGTTACCTACATACAGGGACCCCCATCTCCTGTCCCCATGTAATACAGAGGCATGCATGTATGGCTCCCCCCATTACCTACGTACAGGGACCCCCCCATCTCATGTCCCCATGTAATACAGAGGCATGCATGTATGGCTCCCTCTGTTACCTACATACAGGGACCCCCCATCTCATGTCCCCATGTAATACAGATGCATGCATGTATGGCTCCCCCCATTACCTACATACAGGGACCCCCATCTCCTGTCCCCATGTAATACAGAGGCATGCATGTAAGGCTGCCCCCATTACCTACACATATGGACCCCATCTCATGTCCCCATGTAATACAGAGGCATGCATGTATGGCTCCCCCCATTACCTACATACAGGGGCCCCCCATCCCATGTCCCCATGTCGTACAGAGGCATGTATATATGGCTCCCTCCATTACCTACATACAGGGACCCCCATCTCATGTCCCCATGTAATACAGAGGCATGCATGTATGGCTCCCTCCATTACCTACATACAGGGACCCCCCATCTCATGTCCCCATGTAATACAGAGGCATGCATGTATGGCTCCCTCTGTTACCTACATACAGGGACCCCCCCATCTCATGTCCCCATGTAATACAGAGGCATGCATGTATGGCTCCCCCCATTACCTACATACAGGGACCCCCATCTCATGTCCCCATGTAATACAGAGGCATGCATGTATGGCTCCCTCCATTACCTACATACAGAGACCCCCCATCTCATGTCCCCATGTAATACAGAGGCATGCATGTATGGCTCCCCCCATTACCTACATACAGGGACCCCCATCTCATGTCCCCATGTAATACAGAGGCATGCATGTATGGCTCCCCCCATTACCTACATACAGGGACCCCCCCCCCCCCCATCTCATGTCCCCATGTAATACAGAGGCATGCATGTATGGCTCCCCCCATTACCTACATACAGGGATCCCCCATCTCATGTCCCCATGTAATACAGAGGCATGCATGTATGGCTCCCCCCATTACCTACATACAGGGATCCCCCATCTCATGTCCCCATGTAATACAGAGGCATGCATGTATGGCTCCCCCCATTACCTACATACAGGGATCCCCCATCTCATGTCCCCATGTAATACAGAGGCATGCATGTATGGCTCCCTCCATTACCTACATACAGGGACCCCCATCTCATGTCCCCATGTAATACAGAGGCATGCATGTATGGCTCCCTCCATTACCTACACATATGGACCCCATCTCATGTCCCCATGTAATACAGAGGCATGCATGTATGGCTCCCTCCAGTAACTCTTCAGCCACACTTAAAAGAAACTTGTCACTAGCTGCATTTGTGAAACATTTGGTGACAGGTTCCCATGGACCCCTATTAACTAAATGATACCTTTAAGGTAAAAATTGTTTCCCTCAAATCCCCATAAAATAAACTTTGTCTTACCTACAGTCATCAGCCAAGACCAGCTGCTCCTCCCCATGTCTCATGCCTCCTTCTCATAATTCAGTACTTCATGTCATGTGGCCAGGGTGACATCCTCGAAGGTCCTTTACCTACCAGCAGTTGCAAAATCTACCCCATACACCCATCTCATCATGTGAAATCACAGCAGCCCCCATGGAGGCGGGGGAAGTAGAAGTCCATAGAGGCATGATGAGGACCTAACCCTTGTCACATGACATGCAGCGCTAAATGGCATAGGGATAGGGAGAAGCCGCTGGATTCGGCCAAGCAGGACACTCCCCCTCCGACTGTATGCCAGGGAAGATAAAGTTGATTTTATGGGGATGTGATGAGAAAATATTTAGCTTAAAGAAGGGTGTCAGTTAATAGGTCTCTATAAGAACCTGTCACTAGCTGTGAAAAATGTGGTGACAAGTCTTGGGAACAAGATTTCTCTCTTAATCCATTGTTATTGGAACTGCTGAGTAGTGTCCACTGCCAACAAGAATGGCCTGACAAACTCATTCCATGCAGTTGTGGGATTCACTGGACTGAACTTAGAATTGTTAAACAGAACGTGGCGTTCAGGACAATGATTCCGGGATCAGTCTGGGAAAATCCTGCAACGGCACGGAGCTCGTGTGTTAGACTTGCAGGTAACAGGCTTTACTCAGCAGTTCCACCAACAATGAACTGAGAGATGGATCTTGGCATTCATTATAAAAACAGATTTAGTTTCCTGTATGTGTTACACACATAACATGACACAGATTATACTACACAGACAAGCTGCACTTATTACAGTCTTGTGTCCCCTCTAAATAGCTCAGGCGTAATGTGCCGCTCTGACTGGATCCCAGGTCACGGTAGAAAGCCTGTAGTTACACAGCAGCTGAAAAAAGTAAAGGATTTTCTAGTTTGAATATTTTTGTACAATCTGCTCTTCTCCTCCTGCTCTATAACATGCTGCCTGCAGATAGGACACTTCTACAATCCGCTAAGCCTCCGCATGCTCTATAAAATGGTGCCCGAAGATCACACTTCTTTTTGGGGGGGAATGTCCAACTTTTAATCAAGTGGAGTCCAGACAATTTTTTTTTCTTTAAGGGAAATCTACCATCAAAATGAATCATGATAAACCAGTAATACCGAGGCATGCAGGTATGCAATTATCTTATATTTATTATCCATGGCCTCCTTCCTTCTAAAATCAAGTTGTCAATTATGCTAATGAGCCAGAAGGGCATATGTGTTATTACTACAACCCCTCCGTGCTGTAACTTCACAGGTTGTTACACTGTGCAGGAGCACTTCCCCCTCACTGGGGGAAATTTCCTCTGCTGTTGTGAGATTACATCAGATACAGCAGTGATGGCGAACCTTTTAGTGGCCGAGTGCCCAAACTGAACCCAAAACCCCCCTTATTTATCACGAGGTGCCAACTAAAAATTAAAGCAGTTATTTATTGCTCCTTGTTCAACAACTTTCAATCATATTGGCCTCCTGAGGACAACAACACAGTAGAAAGATGGAAAATTTACATCATTTTAGCTTCTTTCCAGTGTCCCTCTGTACACAGAGAATCATGGGTCCAGCAGGAGGTCCTCCAAAGATAATTCGGCCCTGTCTACTCATTCTCTCTCTTCCTACAGTTCTAAGTAGCGAAGCAAGTATCAAAATATGACTGAACGCAGCATTTTTTAAGTTGCATGGAACTGCAGGAAGATTCTTTGAGTTCTGTCTTGTGTGCTGGGGCGATAGCCCGGGTGCCAACAGAAAGGGCTCTGAGTGCCGCCTCTGGCACCCGTGCCATAGGTTCGCCATCACTGAGATAGAGTATGGGGGGGGGGGTGCAAGAAAGTGTAACAACCTGTGAAGCTACAGCAGAAAAGGCTCAGGTAGCACACCCCATAGCAGGCTCATTAGCATAGTTCCAAAATCAAATTTTGCAAGGAAGGAAGCCATGGATAACAAATATTAGAAGATTAGGCAGGTAAGTATATTAGCTAGTAGGAGACTTTGGCGCTCTCTCCTATATATGTACAATTACTCAGAATCGGAGCCGTACAAACGTCGTACAGACAGATACTTTACCCAATGATGGCGGCTGGGATCAGCAGGACAATTGCTCCAAACAAGAAGGCGAACCCTTTCATGAAGTGGAGGGTAGCTGGATACAGAGAATTAAAGACACTGGTGGCCAAGATGAAGGAGATCCCCTCCACACAGGCAACAACGGAAAACAATGACCCTGCGGATGAGAATATTGGAGATACAATAAATGTGGAGACAGAGAGGCATCATCTTTAAAGGAGTTGTCCAGTCACAACAAGATGGCACCTATACACAGAATATGCGATCACTTGCTGATCAGTGGGGGGCGCAGTGATAGGACCCTACGGATCACCGAAATCAGGGTCAGTAGAAGGTTGGAAATGTGTCTATGGAACTGATGGAGGAGTATGGTGCTCGGCTGTCTCCATCTGCACCATAGTGTGAATAGAGCAGTAGGGGTACAACAGGTCCCCGTTCTGGTTATCCATGGGGGTCCCATCACTGAAACCTGTGGATATGGGCTAATTTTCTGTGACTGGACAACCTCTTTAAAGGGCATCTACCACCAGGCTGAAGGACTGTATGCAAATGAGCCTGGCGGGGCTCTAGGCTCCATAGGGGTTAATGTAGCCTGGAGACCCTTAGGCTCATTTGCATACATGTCCTTTAAAAAAAAAATCTCAAATCATATAAGATAGTATATTTAGATGGGTGGGTGGGATACAGGACATGTGGCCCCAAATATTTAGCATGCCCGTTCCCTAAACTGGAGGGCCGACTTTGACACGTGCAGATCTTTAGGGATATCACAGCCAATGATACAACTGGTTATACAACATGTCCTGCAACACGTCATTGGCTGTGATGCAAATTACAAGAAAGATAATAATGATAGAGATTAGCAGGAACCTTTGTCCTCTGTGGAGTTATAGATTACAAGCTGCAGATAAGTGATGGTTTTATCTATACAGAACAAGAAATTATATCCCTCATGGATCCGGCTCATTCTGCCATATGTATCTGTATCCATCAGTAAATCCCACAAATTTTTAAGGAAAGCACCGACATGGACATGGCTGCTTACTGCTGATTATCTCCACTGACACTATCATTCAGCGGTGACTGAACACAACACGTGTTTCTGGATATGTTTGTCCTGTGTGTAGGGCGACCTACCCACTGTGGTAACTTTATTGGTCCACTTACCTTGCTCTCCCTCGTCCACCAGTTTGGATAGCTTGGATCTAATAACCGGAGTAGTGGCCATGGCGAAGAACCTTAAGCCGTACCCTACAAGACAAGCAACGACAAGTTATAGATGGGTTCATGTGAGCTTTGTTACATTTATCACAAGGAGGACAAGTCTGCAGAAGCAGATACTTATTTCCCTTAAGATCACACAGGAGGACATATTTATTCAGCATTGGGATGGTGGTAGGGAAAGGGAGGAGGTGTTATACAACAATAAGCGGAGGTGAAGTATGCTGGTCATCAGGGAGGACAGGTCATACAGGCAGGGGAGGTAAAGGGTGCATGTGTGTACAACCACCTCTTCATTTTGGTGCTCAGTGATGGTCCGAGTTGTGACATTGCCAGTGATCAGATGCTTCTTACTGCCCTGATGGATAATTCTTGATCATGGGACAATTATGACTGCCTGTTGTACCAATTAAGGTAATCCTAGAGTTTATGGCATATATTCACATAGGCTGTAAGCTCTTGTGTCACCCCCTCATCCTCATATACTGTAAGCTCTTGTGTCACCCCCTCATCCTCATAGACTGTAAGCTCTTGTGTCACCCCCTCATCCTCATAGACTGTAAGCTCTTGTGTCACCCACTCATCCTCATAGACTGTAAGCTCTTGTGTCACCCACTCATCCTCATAGACTGTAAGCTCTTGTGTCACCCCTCATCCTCATAGACTGTAAGCTCTTGTGTCACCCCTCATCCTCATAGACTGTAAGCTCTTGTGTCACCCCTCATCCTCATAGACTGTAAGCTCGTGTCACCCCCTTTATCCTCATAGACTGTAAGCTCTTATGTCACCCCTCATCCTCATAGACTGTAAGCTCTTTTATAACCCCCTCATCCTCATAGACTATAAGCTCTTGTGTCACCCCCTCATCCTCATAGACTGTAAGCTTTGTGTCACCCCCTCATTCTCATAGACTGTAAGCTCTTGTGTCACCCCCTCATCCTCATAGACTGTAAGCTCTTGTGTCACCCCCTCATTCCATAGACTGTAAGCTCTTGGGGCCCTCTCTCCTATTGTTCCCTATGACTGTTATTACTCTAAAGCGCTATGGAATTTGATGGCGCTATATAAAGATAAAGATTACTATTATTACGGGAGGGTGACAAGGTTCCTGTATCCTGGACCTGCCTTAGTTCCCTGTATCTTACGTTTCTTTTTCCCGCTGGACCTGAGCAGTCATTATGCCTAAAAACATGAGGCACTTGTATAAACCGGCTCAGCAGGTTATGGCAACAGGTCTCACGGCTCAGTCCTTATGAGAACTGCGTATTAACCCTACATATCCTGCAGCAGACAGAAGGAAAACCACATGCTGCAGTCAGCAGTTTTCAGTCCAGTCGCCTATCGCCAGCCTATCCCGAGTGCCTGTAGGTCCCTTCTTACACGTCAGCATAGTCTCACCTCATGTCTCCCCAATAATGAACATATACACACACATTAGATAAATATCTATCACACTGGCAGTCCCCGGCTTATGTACAAGATAGGTTCTTTATGTTTGTTCTTAAGTTGATCTTGTATGCAAGTTGGAACCAGTATATTTTATTATTGTAACTCAATTACAGACACCTTACAGCTGATCATTGCAGCTGGGACTAAAGTAACATCCAGAGAGGTCACCAGAGGTCACAGTGGGCAGAGAGGTCCCTCTGTAACTAGGGGTCATCTGATTTGGGTGTCCTTAATCGGGATCCACCTGATTATATAGGTGTATGTCATACACATGCACTTGGGAAAGTTCCCTCCTCCCCAGGCACTTTATACAGCAAAGAAGAGGCAGAGATCAGATTGGGGAGAACGTGTGTAGCCGTGTAGGTCAATAGAGCACATTATTGGATAATTTGGGGGTTCTCCGTTTCCTAGATAAATAAAGCTGTGGTACACATAAACAACTACAAAAGTGATAGAGCAAGTATAAATCCAATATAAAGAGGAAATTTACCATAAAAGCCATAATGATAAGCCGTGGCTGTAGTAATCTTCTTAGAATTCAACTTTTAAAATGATATTAATAACCCTGAAAGGTTCCTTGGAGTGTTAAGAGCCTCTTCATGCTGAAGCTTCACAGGCTGTTACACTGTACAGGAGCACTTCCTGCTGCCCACCGTGTGCTGAAACTTCATGTGCTGCAGTGAGATTACAACAGGCAGAGGGAGGAAGGTGCAGAACAGGAGCAGAGGGGAAGGGGACAGTGTAAGAGCCTGTGAATCTGCAGCACAGAAGGGTTCTGGAAACTACCCCTCATTAGCATAAATGTAAAAGTTGATTTTAGAAGGAAGGAGGCTATGGATAACAAATATAAGAAGATCTATGAATAGGTGTCCCTGGTTTATCATGAAGGATTTTGTTGGTAGATTTCCTTTTAACATTTCGGGCTATTGGCAAAAAAAAAATAAGTGATAAGATACATTATTAATTACTGTAGATTATGCTTGTGCACTTTCTCCATGACATAAGGAAAGATCTGACACTGGACAGAAGTTGAGCAATGTGTCAGGCAGCTGCCGTCCATGGGATCCGATAAAAATAGTTGGTTGCACAAGACGACTTTTACCCTTCTATAACCTCCTCTGGGGTCACATGTACGGGATGGGGGCCTTGTGTATGAGAATGGCAGCAGTGCCAGAGAGAATTAAAGCGGTGGGAGACCAAAGCCATTTAAAAAGAGCTTTGAGGAAAATTTGTTTAGGGTGACCCTATTACTACCTGCAGATATATCAGCTCTATAACAAAGCTAAGCCCACGCTCACACTACCATTGCCTCTTCTCCTGAGCCATGAAAAAATGATACATCTTAGGTTTGACCCTGGTATATAAATGGGATCAAATCCATGGCAGTCAATAAGCATGAAGGACATATATTTAAAGGGGTTGGCCAGAAAACTATAGTGAAAAGTTTACTTAGGATAGGAGACGACTATCTGATTAGTGGGACCCCCACATATTATGTGAACAGGGGTCCCTTGAGCTCTGCCACTCCATTCACCGTCCACGGCCACAGACAGCTCTACACTTACCCAAGTCAGCGCCACAGAGATGAATAAAGCAGTGGATGCATTTGCGACCACCTTCTCCATTTACACGGGACTCATTGAACGACTATTCTTCTGATCCTTGGGGGTTCCATCAATCAGAAATTTATCCCCCGACCCCCCAAAACTTAATTTTTCACTTAAAGGGGTTATCCGGGTTTAAATTTTTTTTTATGTCCGGGCTGGGGAAGGCTAGTTAAACATAATAAACATGAACTTAACCCCTCCGGCGCCGCCGTTGTCCCGCGCCGCGGTCCCTTCGATCCGTGCCCCTGTTTGTTTACAGGGGCACGGAATCCGCGCACAGGGAGCTTCCGGTCCACGATGTGGACGGCTCCTCCCATCTGTCCCTATCTCTCAGCGTTGTAAGCGCTGAGAGATGGTGCGCATGGGAGCTTCCGGCCAGCCGGAAGCTCCCTGTGCGCCGGTGTAATGAAACCGGTGCACAGAGAAGACGGGCCGCGGCGCAGGACATCGGCAGCACCGGAGGAGGTAAGTACATGTTTATTATGTTTAAATAGCCCTCCCCAGCCCGAACATAAAAAAAAAAATTAAACCCGGATAACCCCTTTAAGTGGCTGACAACCCCTTTTGTCTCAATATACAAGAAACTGACTTAAATTATGACATTATGCAGATTATATAAATCGTAGAGTACTGGATTCTTATTGTACGTCACCTGTAAACATAATTTCGGTAGTCGAGGCCAGAGAGAAGACCACCAGGCCTGAAATGTTCGATAAGAAACCCATCTCTGCCACCCAACTGTCCGCCAGACACAGCTGGAAGACTCGTAGCCCGGCCAGGCTGCTGAGGTAGGTGAGATGCTCTGCCGCAGATCCATATCCGATCAAATCAGATTCCCAGCAAAGAGGGAAGCTGAGCTCATAGATCACTATCAAGTCCTTGGCCCCCATGTGCACAGTCACCACCAGCAGGAAAGCTAAAGAGTACAGGAAAAGCTTGCTCCGTCTGCCATTTTCTCCAGGCAAAGAGAACACGTGAAAAACGGACTGATAATGTCTGAGAGTAAAAAGTCGGGAAGGTTTCCGATCCTTCACAGATTCCTTGACACAAAAATAAACATAGAAGGCTGTAAAAACGTACACAGCAAAAGCTAGCCAGAAAGGGTTAATGTATCCCTGCACCTTCCGCCAGTGTCCGCCGATGATGCTGGCGATCATCCCAGCAATGCCAAGACAAGCCTCCAAGATGGCGACTCTAAATGTCCTCGATGGCCGATCTGTGACGTCTGCTATGTAGGCAAAACAGCCGGCGAGGATCAGGTTGAAATCGCCGGTGATGCCACCGATAACTCGTCCAAGTATTAAATAACCAACATGTAGTTCCTGGTACATGACCACAAGGTAGACGACTACTTGCAGGGACAGTCCGATGAACGGAACGATGAGGATTGTGCGGCGTCCAACTTGGTCGCTCCAGGGACCGAGCAGCGTCACCGAGAAGAGGCCGACCAGTAAGCCGCTAAGGTTCAGGTACAGGCTCCAGTGCGACGTCAGGGACTCCACGTCCTACAAAACACAAAATAGGTCATGGGCAACGTCATAAAATTAAGATTTTATTATGTTTTATTGCCCTCGGTAAGGTTTTGTGCTTAGGAAGGCTAAATAAGGTGGACTACCAGGAGTGGTTACGAGTCAATTGGGCTGAGCCCCTCGCCGCTCCATCTGGCTTGCGTTTTGTAGAAAAAAATACATTTTGAAGACCGACTTCCAATGCAGAAACTAAAGGACTGCATTCCTGACAGTGTAATATGGGTTTCTCCACGGATGAATACATACATTGCACTACATACTGTATCCTTAGTCAGGATGACGGCATAAGGGATCACACATCTATTATAGGATGTCATGGATTATAATAATAATAATAATAATAATAATCTTTATTTATATAGCGCCATCAGATTCCGTAGCGCTTTACAAATCATAATATATGGATGTCATGCTATTATAGGATTCACACCGCACTCAGGAGCAGCTATGGACATATAAAGATTATACATTCATATACTCTAAATAGCAACAAGTGTGATACGGGTGAGCTTATTTTTTTTACGGTAAAATGTTGCTAAGATGCATGTCCGCAAAAGTGGATCTACAAATAAAAAATTAATGAGAGGTCGCATGTTTGTGTCATCTATAAATTGATCCGCAAATACAGGAGGCACATGGACGACACCTGTGCCTCATACTCATGGCATGCGCGGTTTCTGCATGGACCTCTATGGTAAAGTTTGAGCTGCAAACATGGGATGGAATAGGACCTGCTCCAAGTTCTCTATAGACTCCACACGGATCAGAAAAAAACACGTCCATGTGCACGAGGCCATTGACAGATGAACAAAAACAAAGACCACGTCCACGCAGCTCTGAGCACGTGGGACATAAAATTAGGGAAGAGACTTCTCCGGCTCAGAATATTTCCTGCACAGTCAGCATATTACATCCTTGTCTCAGCATTTTCAGATGGACGCACTAAAAGAAGATCAGATCCTGCTAAAGGGGGCACACAACACTACGATTGCATTACAATCCTTCATCCTGGTAGTGGATGCCCTTTAGTCATAGCTACAGAAAAGCACATGGGCACTTTCTGCCCTTTTTAAATCACCTATTGATGTGCAAAGCCCATTTTGAATTTGATAATGTTCTACTATCAGTCTAATATGCAGATGACGCACTGTTTTTCACTGATAAATCCACATTAACTATGAGCCAGTTATAATAATGGGTGACGTAGGCGGATTAAGCACTCCCGGCTGTACTCCTCCTCAGTGATCGTACGAGGCATCAGCAAACCTACAATACAGGTAGACCCTATATCACACACATAGTAGGAGTAGTAGCCACACAGAGTACAAGTGCTTGTGCCACCCCCTCACCCCAGGTGACATCCACTAGAAATAGTGATTTACACTTCTTACCACCCGACAGATACAAGATATCTATATGTAAAATACTATGCGTCAAACCCCCAGATCCAGGAAGTCTCTATAACGTCCTACTACAGTAAAGCTTCTCTGACGCCAGACACTTAGGCTTCGCTTTGTAACCTCGGTGAGTCCTAGGTCTTGCAGCTTTCTCCAAATGTTTTATCTGAGTTTCATAGGTGAAAATTATTGTTTAAAGAATTGAAACCAGGAGATAAGTGTCTGAAGGGCCCAGTTCACATTATTTCTATTATTCCTTCAGTTATTTTGAGTCAAGGATTAAAAAAGTTGAATCACAACTGGTCTTGGCTCAAAATAACCAAATTACGGAAGACCTAAGGGAGATGTGAACTGGCCCCTAGAATGGAGCAGGTGCAGAGGACAGCACTCCACTGTCAGCTGAATGGAGCTACAGCTACAGGGGACATGGGAAGCCCATTACAGCAGTCATTGGGGTCGCAGACACCAGACTTGATAGCTCTCATCCTGTGATCACAATGAAGGCTTTTCCCAAAAATATGGAAACATCCATATAACACTGTGGCCGGGGTGGAAAAATAAAGAACAAACTTACCATGCTTCAGCTCCCTGTTCCAACATTGCTCTGGTACTCCTGGGTTCTGGACGTTCAGGAGGCTTGACCCAATAAGTGGCCCCCTAAAGCCGGAAAACGAAGTCTGCTGAATAGCAGAAGTGAATCCCCCACGTATCTGTCCTATTGCTGGAAAACCCCCTTTAAAGAAAATCTTCCATCAAAATCCATGATAAACCATGGACACTCATGGAAATATTACTATTAGGTGTGTAGAATTGTTACACTATAGGACAGTGATGGCAAACCTATGGCACGGGTGCCAGAGGCGGCACTCCGATCCCTTTCTGTGGGCACCCAGGCCATCACCCCAGCACACCAGACAGGACTCAAAGAATCTTCCTGCAGTTCCAAGCAACTTAAAAGATGCTGCTTTCAGTCATATTTTGTTACTTACTTCACTACTTGGGACTGTAGGAAGAGGGAGAATGAGTAAACAGGGGCGAATTATCTTTGGAGGACTTCCTGCTGGAAAGAAGCTAAAATGATGAAAATTTTCCATCTTTCTACCGTGTTGCTTTCCTCAGGAGGCCAATTTGATTAAAAGTTGTTGAACAGGGAGCAATAAGTTACTGCTTTAATTTTTGGTTGGCACATCACGGGGGTTTTGGGTTGAAGTTTGGGCACTCGGCCGCTAAAAGGTTTGCCATCACTGCTATAGGACAATTAGTATCTCTTGAAGTGTCCAGGCAGCTTCTTTTAAGACATCTGCCGGAACAAGCGGGGGCGTTCCACATTTCCCCCCACCTCCAGGGAGTCAGGATTTACTGTAATTTGTACGTTTTTGTTATTTTTCTCCCTGTTTTCTGACCGTTTTTCTGTGTCGTGTGCCTTTTTATTTTTGTATCTTTTTAACATCCTTTTGAACTCCCTTTTGTATCAAAGCTTTTCACTTTTATGTAGGTCCCTGAATGATCTGTAAATTCTTAGCCTTTTAAAGTGTGGTTAGCTGTGTGACTGCTAGAGAGCTGAGTGTGCATGTCTAGTGGTGTGACAAGGTGTCTACCCGAGAGGCAAGAGCGGATGTAGAGTGGGATACTTATTGGTCCCAATGTAAATTCAATAAGTGCTGGCAGCGGTTCCATAATTGGAGTGTGGAACTGTATAAGTTACGATTTATGCACAATTTGTGTCCAGAGTGACAGGTGAGTGCAAGATTAAATAAATTAACCCGTACAGTTGCACCCCAAATCACGTGATGAGGCAGCGCTCCATTTGTGGTAATCCTCTTATATTTGTTATCTATGTTTGATTATCTTCTAGAATCAACTTAAATATGCCGAGTCTAAAGGGCTTCTGGGGTTGCTCCATGCTGCAGATTCACAAGCTCCTACACTGTACAATAGCTTCCCCTCCTCTACTATGTGTTGAAACTTTAGCCAAAGGGAGAGGTGAAGTGTCACAGCCTGTGAAGCTACAGTATGAAGGGCTTTTGGTAACGCCCCTCAAAGCCCTTCTGGCTCATTAGTATAATATTAAAAGATGATCTAAGAAGGAAGGAGGCCATGGATAACAAATATAAGCAGATTAGCACAGTGATGGTGTCCTGGTCCATGAGTGAGTGTCCCGGGTTTATCAGGCTTAATTTTGATGGAAGATTTCCTATTATAACAATTTTGAAACATCTTTTCTTCGAACTTTGCTGTTGCTCTATTACTCACATTAGAAGCATACGAGAAAGTGGGTGCAATTTCCCCTTCTTATGAATACATTTACAAGTTTCCATGAGGAATTCCAGAGGAACTAAAGACGACAAGAAGTTATAACATACAATTATTTCATGGGAAATATAAAATGCCACATGAATCGTCCTCTTTAAATCTCGCCACATTCCCTTTAAATATTTGCTATTCTCCTGGCAGCCGCACAAAGAATTACATAAATGTTCTGAGAAGAAATGGCTTTCCCGAGGCGCCTGTAGGTGCGCTGCTGCTACCGTCATGTATACGTTATTAGGTAAGTTAATAACTCTGCCCACGTGACAGAACCGGCATAACAAAAACATATTAAGAGAACAGGAATGTACAAGAAGCCATAAACCCCCGGCCAGACGACGCTCCCAGCTCCTCGTATACACCGCTGCCTCCGCATGTTTGTACAGCTGGGACTCACAATCCCATCGCTGAGGCCACATTACCTCAGAAAATGACTGATTTTTCTAGGCTCCTTGAAGATTTGGTGACTGGGCTGTAAATAATGACTCTCCCCATCACTGCTGTAAACTGTATAACCTTAAAGGGGTTGGCCACTTTACCTCATGTCTTTTGTAAGGTGTGTAAGTGTTCGGGGGCAGGATATTAGATAATTTACCAATATACATCTAGTAATAGTTCTGCTCTGTTTTCCTGACATGTAAAGTGAAGCCTCCTGTCTTTTACCTCATCAGCCGGACATTCCTGTCCATAAAATGGCCGCAGATGGAGGGTCATATGATCTCTATCTATCCATGAACAATCGCCCTGCCAGGACCTTGATCTTATACTCATGAATACTATATCATAAGGTTCTGACAGGGCGATTGTTCATGCATAGATAAAGATCCCATGACCGTCCATCTGCGGCCATTTTATGGTCAGGAATGTCCGGCTGATGAGGTAAAAGATGGGAGACTTCATTTTACATATCAAGAAAGTGGAGCAGAACTATTACCCAATATCCTGCCCCCACATTACAACCCTTTAAAGACACTAAACATGGAAAAGTTCAAGGGAATTCCTTCAGTAAAGGAGTTTCTGCAGGTGACAGGCCTCTTTCCACATACAGGACACCCCTGTGCCGCCCATCTCCGGCCTCAGCAGCCACGTGATGTTAATCCCTTGGGCTTAGGAACTAGATTTTCTCTTGCACTGGGACGTCTTATCTATGAAACACTTCCTTTACATTTCATTGATTTTTTACTATCTTTTCTCTGTGACCCAGAAGTTCAGCCATGCCCCGTTTTCCATTGTCCTGCTCCTGGTTGTAAGATAACTGGCTGCAGCAGGAGCCTCCCAGCTCTGCCCCATCTACAACACAAAGACTGTTTGGCCTTTCACCTTGACCGAGCCCCATCTAGGAAGATGATCTTCAAAAGAGTAGATTGGCAGGATTTCTACAAAGCTTATTTTAAAGGAAATCTACCATGCAAGTCAGGACTACCTTTTTATAATTTTTGTGGTCCCACTGACAATTGGATTCTATAAATTTTTTGCTGTAATGGGAGAAAGGATTATCAACAAAGCTTCAATACAGACACCTTACAGCTGATCATCGAGGTCTGGGAGTAAAGAGCTTCACCAGAGGTCACAGTGGGCAGAGAGGGGTCCGTCTGTAACTACGGGTAGTCTGCAAGTCGGGTTCATTAAAAGGGGTTTTCTCATGAAGGAAAGTTAGGCCCTTCTTGGAGGAGGGGGGTGCTTTGAGGGAGTCGTTACCAGAGTCCCTCTGTAATATAGCTTTACAGACCGTTACACTGTCCAGGGGCACTTCCCACTGTGTGAGATCGCATATACCTTTATATGGACACACATGCGATCTGTAACCAGCACCCAGTTTCTTGCACTTAAACAATACAAGACATCGGGTACTGGTTACAGATCGCATGCGTTTCACCAGAAACGCATATGCGAAAGGGTTGGACCCTTCTATCAAAAGAAATATAAATTTGTGCACAGCCCCTCTACTGTAGCTTCACACGGGAATTATTTGGGAAATTATTCGGGAAATACAGCTAATAGGCAATAATGTCCCACACTCGGGGCGGTGACTGCCACATGACGCGCGCCAGATTGGCCCGATTGGGGCGGACTGGGGAAGAGGCACATTGTACATTCATCCCCGCCACAGTGTGAGATAACGTTACCGGAGGTTTCTGGTAACACTATCCTTCTAACACTGCAGTGTTTGTTTAAGTACTAGGAGCTGCTTACTTTAGTAAGAAGCACCTAGTGCCGAAATTATGGGTGACAGGTCCTCTTTAATGACCGTAGCTCTCAGCATTACAGGTCCATGACGTGTTTAACAAGATTACGGGACGCTGAGTAATGCATTCAGTCATCGGCAGAGGGTTATTTATATGGATGTACTATGATTATATAGGCTCAGATCAATATTCATGTCTACAATTCCCGCAATTCTGGAGCAGAAGGTAGCATTCAGCTGAACAGATATTTATCCTCATCAGAAACATATTGACCTCAGTAGAAGCCTAGAATGGAAAAATCAACCCCATCCCTTCACCACCACCAGATTTTCCCTGCAGGTCATGCGATTATGACATCATCACAGGTCCTTCAACCTCCAGGAAGTGATATCCTCATGAAGGCTGCAGGAACTGAAAGATGTCATTTAAGGTCCTGCAGGGAAAAGCTGCTTAATGTGCACTTTACATTGCATCAAAAACACAATAAAACTGGAAGGGGGGAGGGGGAGATCAGCACTCCTGCCAAAGTAAGTTATCCTAAGGCACCTATTTTAAGATTATCTCATATCCATTGGACAGAGGAGAAGCTGCTGATGGGGAGAATTGGACCTCTAAGGTCAGCACCAAAAATGAGTGGACCAGTCACCTGTACAATGTCCCTCTATTCATTCTCTATGTGTGCCATTCCCAAAGGGAAAGAAGAGAGACATGAAAAACATCTAGACTAACCCCTGTCATAGCAAATCCCACCAGGGTGTCTTGTAGTGGAGCATCCCTTTAAATACATATGTGCACATTCATTCAGGTGTAATATCATATAAACCTGATGATCTTGGTCTTTGTAGAGAAGGAAGAACATGATGACACGTCCTGTGCACTGCTCCATTACTTATATATGACAGTGTTATATTATGAAGGGCAAAAAACCCTGAACTACAGGTCAGGGGCCACTCCCTGAGGGAGATGATCTGATACTGTAACGACACCTCTCCTGTGCAGCAGCAGTGTGGGCAGCATCTGGTCATCTCTCTTGGACACAATGACACATATGTCTGGTGACCCTGTAGATATCCTCATTGTTACATCCTATAGGGGCCTCATCTGTCTGGTGTTGGATCCTCTTGCTCTATATTATACCAACATCCATAGCACTCAATGGAGTATAGCTTTCACCAGTCCAGTATCTGTCAGTATAACCCTCTGTGCAGAGTGCCCATTGTGTGCCCCCGGAGTGGGACCATAAGCTTTGCCATCTACTGAATACAGGACCAACATTTGGGCAGAAGTGATGAACTTCCCTTAACAACCAATCAGTGGCGAGTTCTCATATCACAGCCGGCCCGTGTATAATGGAAGCCGCGCGTGGATTGGTGTCTCTGGGAGGATGACCCCGCCTCTCACCTTCTCCAGGGGGCTGGTGCTGTTGGTGCAGCCCTCGCTCCTGCTCCCGTTGTAGCCGATGTCTGCGCTCAGCCGCTCCCACAGATACTGAGTAGTGAGCGGGCCCTGCAGCGCCATGGAGAACATGGCCAGGAACAGCACCGGCTCCACCGTCACCCGGCCCGTGTAGCAGCGCCGGAGCCGCGGCTTGTTGGAGCTGTCCGCAGCCATCTCCGGGCACACCACGTCCGGCAGATCGTTGTCAGACATCGCGCTGAGGAGAATACATCCAGGGGAAGGCTCACTCCGCAGTGCGGCCACAGACAGGGCGGGGCGGGCCCAAGCATGGACACGCCCACTACTCACCCCACGTCCCGCCCGCTGCTTGCCGCCCAGCCTAACCGTGACACGTGACATCAGGAGATCAGCGTATTGTTTATGTCCTCTGCTGCTCCCCGTACACCGGTGCCTCTTATGTACAGAGCCTGGGGAACAGAACAATTTACATCCGGAAAGTTTATAGAGTGTCCTGCACTGTATGTGGGGTGATACTGCAGCATTGTAGTGTGTGGGGTTTATCAATCACACAATGAAACAATCAGCATTGTAACAATCTGCATCCATTGTAACACTGCGGATTGTCCTGCAGAGCATCCGCATGGAGATTTATGCGTTTTTATTAATGCAGACTTGTTTGCAGACTTATTTGTGTTTTTATGGCGTTTTACATTCATTGTTTACCTGTTTTTTTTTAAAACCTGATCTGACATCATAGACATCAGTGTAAAAAAATTGCAAGCAAAAATCTGCAAGGACATACAAGAAAAGTCACAGCCCCCCCCCAGCACCCCCTGATATTGTGACCCCCTCATATACTGCCCCCCCCCCCCACCAGCTCCCCCTGATATTGTGCCCTCCCCTTCTTGCTGTGTAAAAAAAATAGTACTTACACTAGATACTGACCTCTCCTTGTTCCCCTGCAACTCTCCTCTCCCCTCCTTAAGCTGAATGACCTGCTGGGCTCTGCACACATCAGCAGCCGCGGCACAGGCTCTGCATTATCAATAAAATTATGAAATTTCAACTCTACTGTTACTAAACCGTCCTGTGTCCTCCTCCTGTCTGTTTTCTGGCAAACACCATATATCAGTGGTGGCGAAACTATGGCACTGGTGCCAGAAGTGGCTTTCGGAGCCCTTTCTGTGGGCACTCAGGCCTTCACCCCAACACATAGTTTTCCAGACAGCACTCAAGCCTTCCTTCTGTGATCCAAGACTGCCCAGAATGTGCAATACTCAGCGCTATTTAAAACATAAAACAAGCTGCCGAGACTTCAGGAGGAGCGAGAAGGTGTGGATAGAGATGGATTGTCATTGGAGCTGCTGCTCTGACTCCCCTGATCCTTCCTCTTCAGGGGACCCTGGAGGGAAGCTGCAATCCAAATTTCTCCATCTTCTTTCTATTGTATTGGTGTCCTCAGGATGCCAATGTGATTGAAGCCTGTGATTCAGCAGGGATCAATAAGTAATTGCTTAAATTATCATGTTGGCACTTTGCGACTTGTAAGTTGGTTTTGGTTGTAGTTTGGGCACTCTGTCTCTAAAAGGTTCGCCATCACTGCCATATATCAAGCTCTATGTTTCTCTGCAGTCCCATTGACCTTGAAATTTGCATATAGGATGGTGGCTGGTTCAAGCAGCATCATCATGTCACTTATGGTAGATGTGTAGCACTTACGTGCCTGTTTCTTTATGTACTGAGGGCAGCTATTCTGAATGTATGAAGAAACAGCACACTTACTTAAGAAAAAGATTTTTTTTAAATATGTAAGTTAGAAGCGGTCAGGCTGATGTCACCTGAGTGCCTCTCGACATCGCTGTCATTTAATTTATTTGTGCTCTTGCCTCAGGCGACAGTACTATTACAGTGCAGGGTGTGAAGTAAACAACAGCGATGCCAAGTGGCACTTAGTTGACGTCATCCTGAGCGCCTCTAGCTAATTTACATATTTTTTAAAACTCTTTTTCTTTGTAAGTGCGCTGTTTCTTTATGCACCAACAGTTTCACTTAGTGCATAAAGAAAAGCGCACGTATCTGAAACTGATGGTAGATGTCCTTTACATCATTCTATTCTTTCCCTATTAAAAAAAATGGCCCCTTCCTCATAGACTGTAAGCTCTTGTGTCACCCCCTCATCCTCATAGACTGTAAGCTCTTGTGTCGCCCCTTCATCCTCATAGACTGTAAGCTCTTGTGTCACCCCTTCATCCTCATAGACTGTAAGCTCTTGTGTCACCCCTTCATCCTCATAGACTGTAAGCTCTTGTGTCACCCCCTCATCCTTATCGACTGTAAGCTCTTGTGTCACCCTCTCATCCTCATGGACTGTAAGCTCTTGTGTCACTCCTCTTCCTCATAGACTGTAAGCTCTTGTGTCACCCCCTCATCCTCATAGACTGTAAGCTCTTGTGTCACCCCCTCATCCTTATCGACTGTAAGCTCTTCTATCACCCCCTCATCCGCATATACTGTAAGCTCTTGTGTCACCCCCTTCATCCTCATAGACTGTAAGCTCTTGTGTCACCCCTTCATCCTCATAGACTGTAAGCTCTTGTGTCACCCCTTCATCCTCATAGACTGTAAGCTCTTGTGTCACCCCCTCATCCTTATCGACTGTAAGCTCTTGTGTCACCCTCTCATCCTCATGGACTGTAAGCTCTTGTGTCCTCCCCTCATCCTTATAGACTGTAAGCTCTTGTGTCACCCCTTCATCCTCATAGACTGTAAGCTCTTGTGTCACCCCCTCATCCTTATAGACTGTAAGCTCTTGTGTCACCCTCTCATCCTCATAGACTAAGCTCTTGTGTCCTCCCCTCATCCTCATAGACTGTAAGCTCTTGTGTCACCCCCTCATCCTCATAGACTGTAAGCTCTGGTGTTAACCCCCTCATCCTCATAGACTGTAGGCTCTTGTGTCACCCCCTCATCCTCATAGACTGTAGGCTCTTGTGTCACCCCCTCATCCTCATAGACTGTAAGCTCTTGTGTCACCCCCTCATCCTCATAGACTGTAAGCTCTGGTGTCAACCCCCTCATCCTCATAGACTGTAAGCTCTTGTGTCACCCCCTCATCCTCATAGACTGTAAGCTCTTGTGTCACCCCCTCATCCTCATAGACTGTAAGCTCTGGTGTTAACCCCCTCATCCTCATAGACTGTAAGCTCTTGTGTCACCCCCTCATCCTCATAGACTGTAAGCTCTTGTGTCACCCCCTCATCCTCATAGACTGTAAGCTCTTGTGTCACCCCCTCATCCTCATAGACTGTAAGCTCTTGTGATCAGGGCCCTCACTCCTATTGTTTCATAGGGCTGTTTGTAATCTGTAATGTAATATTATATCTGTATATGTCCCCTATGATTTGTGCTATGGAATATGCTGGCGCTATATAAATAGAGATTATTATTATTATCAATGCATTCATCCTTAATTATCATATTTGAGATTATTTGGGGCGTGACTACCTCGGCAATGAAATGGTATTGAGTAATTTGGGTTTTCCAATATTTCATTATTTTGGATACACACAGAAATGTGCTTTATGTAACAATACACCTTTGTACTTTAGTGTGAGCAACACCTGTGCCCAGAGCAAGCACTGTGGACTCTGCAGCCATATGCTCCTATGAAGACGATGATGTCATCTCCTGCCTAATGACTTTATAACGAATAACACTTACCGAGCGACGATGACTTCATTGTAATCTGTGATCCACAGGGAAGTAACCAGACCTGCCATATCCCTGTATGCTGGGAAATTCTAAATATCTGAATCAACTCCAAACATATTTGCATTAACACTTGTCTTCAGGTATTACAGCCGGGCCCCAACTTAAGGACACCCGACTTACAGACGTCCTCTAGTTACAGACGACCTCTCTGCCCCCTGTGACCTCTGGTGAAGCTCTCTGGATGTTACTATAGTCCCAGGCTGCAATGATTAGCTGTAAGGTGTCTGTAATGAAGTTTTATGGATAATCCTTCCCATGACAGCACACAATTGTGAATGGGCAAAAATAGTTTTCTTCTGGAATTACAATCAAAAAATATACCTGTTCCGATTTACATACAAATTCAATTTAAGAAGTCACCAGAAGTCAGAATATTACTGGTGACAGGCCACTTTATGCCAATTCTCATTGGGACGTCGGCTCACCGCACAGAAACCTCGCGCCTCTGAGGTGAGTCGTATACCCTGACGCCTGCGCAGTTCACTGCTTGATGCGCCCCGGCAGTGAACTGCGCATGTGTGAGTCTCTGCACTACATACGGAGTTTGCGTACCGGAGCGCTGTCTAGATGAAGTAGCTACTGGGGCCAAGCTGAGACTTATGCTAATGAGGAGGTGAGCGTTGATATTTGAAATACGGCATCACCCCAGGACTTGACAAGGATTTTTGGCAGAGAGACAGATAATCTATAGAAGGGGAGATTATGGGAACAGAGGAGAGCAGAGCTGTCAATCAGGGTGTCATATAGTGGACTATGCAAGGCCTTTTCAGTAAAATTCTGACTTCTGGTGACAGGTTCCCTTTAAGTACAAACCTTGCGTACTTATCAAACCTAAAGAACCTATCTTGATACCTTACGGCATGTATTTTATTTAACCTAGTACAATAACATGGGGGTACAGTAACGGCTACCGTTTTAGAACTATGCATAGCATCTGAGATCATTCAAGAATTATTTTTAACCTCTTAAGGAACTTGTCGCATTGATCATGGTTCCTGATCTGCAATCGGCATATACAGTATCAGAGCAGGAGGAGCTGAGAATATTCATAAGAACGTGAGTCCCACCTGTAGGATGTGCCACCAGAGGTTTTATTAACGCCTAGACGCCATTACTCCCCAAAATAATTGGCAAGTATAAAAGTACACTCCGCAATTATCCTCTGTAGCCCTCAGGCTGAGAGGTCTGGCTCACGCTGCAACGCAGCGTACAGGTACACAGGAACTGACTGGCACACAGGAACGCAGGAATCACTGGAACGCAGGAATCACAGGAGAGATTTCTCTTCAGGGGAAGCTTGAAGATCCGGCAAAGGTCACAGGAAGAGGCAGGAATTTATATCAGGCCAGTGCCAATTATAGGCGCGCTGGCTCTTTAAATTTTAGCGAGCTGGCACGCATGCCCTAGGAGCCAGGGACGCACGCGCCGAGCCGCGGGAGCAGCGGGTATCACCGCTGGAGCTAGGGGAGGTAAGCAGTGCCGGGCTCCAGGGGTACACGGAGAGACACGTATGCGAGACAGGGATCGCGGGAGCACCCGTGACAAAAGCTTCTTTCGCACTGTATATAAGGCTTTGTTATTGGCTGCCTCTCTACCAGGTGTCGGCAACAGGTCAAAGAACTTAGAAAGAAAGTTGTCAGGAACTGATTCTAGTTTATTACACACAGAGCGGGCGTTCTATAGGGCACATTTAAAAGGGGTTTCGGGTGGAGGCGGAGAAGAAGGGATACACCGAATATTGATAAGGTTAGCAGGGTTTCTTTGTGAAATATTAAAATGAGCAGAAGGTGGTCCGGGGTTAGGAGAGATGTCCCCTGCAGCAAGCAAGAGGAGAAATAAGAGAAACAAAGATGTTTCAGAGATTTATAAGAGGTTATTTCTTGCTTCAAAGAGCACTGTGATATGTTACTATGGTTACATAAAGTATAGAGCAGTGATGGCAAACCTTTTACAGACCGAGTGCCCAAACTAGAACCAAAATATACTTATTTACCGTGAAGTGCCAGCATGGAATTTTATACAGTAACTTATTGCTGCCTTTTCTTCCACATCTTTCTATTGTATCGGCTGCCAGAGGTCACCAATACAGTTGACAGAAGGAGGGCAAATTCAAACTATCATTGTAGCTTCCCTCCAAGGTCTCTCTGTACAGGAAGAAGGGTGGGTCCAGGAGGAGGACCTCCAAAGATAATGCAGTTCTGTCAGCACCTTCTCACAGTTCCAAACAGCCAATGAATTGTCGCTTTTAAATAGCGCTGAGAGGAGCATCTCTTAACTTTCCTGGGAATGCAGGAAGATTTGGTGGATTTAGTCATATTTGGTGAACTCTGTCCTTGGACAATGGCCTGAGTGCCTGCATAAAAGGCTCATCTCTAGCCATAGGTTCGCCATCACTGGTATAGAGTGTATGAGTGGTGTACAAAGGTGAGTGGAGAAGTGAGGCATTGATGTGGATAGTTGGTACTGGGGGTATAGATGGAGAGTAGGCAAGTAAAACCACCATAGCAAACAGAGAGAAAAGAGAAAAGATAAACATAATTATTAGTTTTTCTCTGCCCTCTTACCTATCTCCTGCCCTGTCTAACTGCAGCATACTTCTCAGAATATCATACTTCTCAGAATATCATACTTCTCAGAATATCATACTTCTCAGAATATGCTTTGCAAACAAACAATGCGAGCATCCTATACTACCACTAAATTTATACACAAAGAGGACAAGAGACCAGACACTAATTTATCTTGTAGATGTTCTTAGATCTATTTATATGCAAAGATAATGTGTAATCTTTAGACAGTGTTTAGATTTATTGGCTGTATAGATTCTGTTTCGTTAGGAGTTTGATGATTTACAGAGGACACTGTGTGGCCATGCTCTTAGAATACGTTATGGAGGTCCTATAATGATTAAAGGGGTTATCCGAGTTTACTAATAATTTAGGACCGGCTGGGGCAGGCTATTTAAAAATAATAAATGTGTACTTACCACTGTCTGATCCATGCCCATGTTTGTTTACAGGGGCACATAAGGTGCCCTCCGATCCGTCCCTATCTCTCAGCATTGTAGGGCGCTGGGAGATGGAGTCGGTTGAGAGCTTTGGTTGGCCGGAAGCTCCCTGTGCGCCCTCGTAATCAAACCGGTGCACAGATCAGATGGACCACCATTGGCAGCGCCGGAGGTAGTTAGTACACATTTCTTATTTTTAAATAGCCCGCTCCAGCCCGGCCCTAAATTATTAGTAAACTCGGATAACTCCTTTAAAGTGATTTTCCATCCCTTTTTTGATGGCCTTTCCTCATGGAAGGCTATTAGTATCTCACCAGCGGGTCGCCAATGCTCAGTTCAGGACCTGTTCGGTATCTGCTGCTTTTGCCGTTCACCTTACGTTTTTAGGTTCTCATACCGCTCAGAAAATTGAGAGTGTAATAGAAAGCCCAAAGGCAGATGTAGAGTGGACCTTAGGTAAGAAGATCTCTATTATTAACTATTTGGCTATGGAGCCAAATAAAAAAACTATGGAGTTTTTGGCCTTTCTGCAGACTATAAGTTGGGCTCGATAGACCTGAGTTATTCAGATGGTCCTTTAATCTTTGCCTGTATGGGAGAGTCACATTAGCAAATTTTCTCAAAGTGCAAAAAAAGATACAGCTAAAATGTTATTTGTTAAAGCCCTAAAAGAAACTGATTAGTCAGCTTGTATATCTTATTTTATGATTATTTTCCATACACATAAAGTGTCATATTCATAGGTTTATTAGAAATGCTGAAACAACTTACGGTAATGAAAAAATCAATGCTGCAAAATTTAAAAAAATTACCACCTTTGGCATTGTATAATATGGTAATTAGAACTTATTTTTTTATTAATAATAATTAATAATTCATTTTCTCACCTTTGTGTTCTGATAAGACTGTTTAATGATATCTATGTTATAGTAATTATGTACAGGTTACCCCTGACCTATCTAATGCAGCCGATACTTATCATAATTCGGGCTTTGTCCATTATCAGTCATTGTGGATAAAAGCACCATCTTCTAATTGACACATTTTGAAAGTTTTTTAAAAAAAAACCATTTCACAAATAAAAATACTTTATCTCAAAAATTAAATCAAAAACGTTCAGCAGACGGTACTGCAGCCCTTTTGGTCTGATGTGTGTAGATTGTATGGATAATGACCCTGCCACCCTCTTTCTCCCCACCTTATTGTCTAAAACCAAAGGCTGCCTAATGAGGTACATGTTGATAGCAGCGTGCAACCTCATACCCAGACTATGGAAAACCACTACTGCCCCTCAGCTCTCTCTGACTGGTTTGGGGAATTAACCCTCTTACACAGGCTAGAGGAACTTACCGCTGATTCCCGAAATGCCGCAGCATCCCACTTGCTTATTTGGGGTCCATGGTTGATATTCAAACACTCCCCGGCATTCATGTCTTTCTCCTAAACTCGCTACTACCCTTCCTTACGTGTCCCTGTTAATGGCTCTTGTAAGCTATCTACCGTATTTTTCGGACTATAAGGTGCACAAAAAAATCCTTTGATTTTATCAGAAATCAAAGGTGTGCCTCATAGTCCAGTGCGCCTTATATATGAACCGTACTTACAGACAACAGCTGCCTTAAACTGTGCACAGGTCTGCCACCTACTGGTCATTCATCCTTATAATCAGGTGCACCTTATAATCCAGTGCGCCTTATATATGAACCTAGACATTTTAGCAGGCATTTATTGATGGTGCGCCTTATAATCTGGCGAGCCTTATAGTCCGAAAAATATGGGACTATCTATGAGTACTCTTGACTGATTATCTTTCCCCTCAATGTAGTTTATTGCTATTACTTGTTATTGTCATATTTATCTCGATATTTGTCATTAGCGAGCTGAACTACTCAGGTCTTTGACTTTTTTATCACATGACAATATATCTCAGGACTCTTGAGATGTGTACAGTTGCATGTAACTTGACAGCCAGTATGCCATTTATTGATGTACATCATAGTTGTAATCCTGCACATTCTGTTTTTTGCTCATTTTTTGTTTCAATAAAGAGTAATATAAAAAAAAAAGTTCAGCAGAGGCCATTGGCGCTACTGGTGGACAGATGCTCTCCACTGAGCATATGCTCAGGGATGTCCCCAGCATTACTTAGCTTTTACCCCGATTTCATTAATCAGTAGTGCAGATAATAGTTAACTTTTTAATATATTTTATTAAAGAAATATGTTCCAGTGCCCTTCTTTTTCCTCTGCCTTTCTTCCTTTTAAGCAGTTTGTGTAAATCAGCTTTCTGTCCTGTATCCACTGACAGCTGAGAGATAAAGGAGCCTGATAAAGTGTCTAATCACTTATACTAACTCACAGACAGACATCAGCGCCAGCTTGCATGTGACACAAATCGGGGGGCGGGTCGTCTGACAACCCGACGGATTCGGACTATGCGCGGGTTTAACATTTCAAATTGTGTCGCAAGATCAGCACTCACATGCACCGGGAAGAAGAAGGTGAACTCCGGTGGACCTCGGCGGGGAAGCGACACATGCAGGAACTCGGGCACGAGCTACGTGAATTGCGCTGGACTTCATCTTCGTCGGATCGTCCGGATCGGGGATCGCGACAGGGCCGGGTGTGTAAATGTGCCCCAATGTGTGATTCGTACATTATAATGAATGAGGAGGAAAATCCCCATATACTGCCATACTGTAGTACGACAGTATATGGTAGGATCAATCAGACAGACTAGGGTTAAAGTAGGGGGGTCTGAAAAATAGTACAAATAAAAAAAAAAATAAAAAAATTATATTTAAAAAAACCCTAAACATTCTAATCACCCCCCTTTCCCTAGAAGTCATATAAATATAAATAAACAGTAAAATTCATAAACAAATTAGGTATGGCCACATCCGAAAATGCCCGATCTATCAAAATATGCATTTTTTCACTGTGTTTAACCCCCTAACAGAAAATCTTATTGCCATTTTAAAAAATATAAAAAATTCAATTAAAAATGATCAGAAGGTCATACAGTCCTAAAAATAGAAGCATTGAAAACGTCACCAAAATTTGCAAAAAATTACACCACCCACATATCCGTACAACAAAGTATAAAAAAGCTATTAGTGTCAGAAATTTTTGTACAAGAGGTTTTTTATTTTTGTAAATGTATGAAAAGATTATAAAACCTATACAAATTTGTTATTCCCATGATTGCACTGACCCAAAGAATAAAGTAGACATGTCATTTGTGATGCACAGTGAAAACCGTAAAATCCAAGTCCACAAGAAAAAAGTGCAAATGCGCTTTTTTACCAATTTCACTGCATTTGGAATTTTTTTTCCTGCTTTCCAGTACACGGCATGGAATAGTAAATACCGTCACTATGAAGTGCAATTTGTTACGCAGAAAACAAGCCATCACAGAACGCTTTGAGTGTAAAAAAAAAAGTTATAGATTTTTGATGGTGGGAAGTAAAAAAAAATGGAAATAAAAAAAGAGGCCAGGACTTTGAAGGGTTAATAAATGTTCTTATGGTCTACTTTCTGTCTGGGATTTTTTTTTCAAAAAGTCCCATAAAAGTCTAAAAATGCATAAGAAGTCACAGCAAATAGACCGGCAGGGGACTGGAGTAACCATGAGACTTTTCATGGGGTTTTTTGCAAAGGTTCCAAGTCACGACTCTAACTTTGCATGGTGTTGCACTAGCAGTAGTTTGTGAGACTTTTTAGTAGTGAAAAGTCTCAAAAACCCTCAATGTGACTACTTTGAGACTTTTTTTTACACTGAAAAAGACCAGGAAAAACAATGGTAAATAACCTCCATTGTGTTACCACCTAAATTAGTTATTCACTGACATTCCCCATATGTCTGCTTTATGTTTTCATACAGCGTGGTGAGCTGTATTTCGCTGGAGACGGGGCTCTTATTGCACGTCAGTGAGATACAGCTCACCACATGAGCGCCGGCAATGCTTGCAGCGGTGAGCTGGCGTCACAGAGGGAATGGAATTCAGCGTGTGGACTGATGTGATCCAGGAGCAGACATTGGGGCTCATTTACTAAGGTTCTGAACACTGCAATTTCGTCGGGTTTCCTGAATATTTCCAATTTGCGCCGAACTGCCCCGGGTTTTTTGGCACACGTGATCGAATGGTGCCGCATCGGCGTCGGCTTGCACGCGACAGAAATCGGGGGGCGTGGCCGACGGACAACCTGAGGAATTTAAAAACGAATCAAGCACTCACATGCACCAGGAAGAAGAAGGTGAACTCTGGCAGTCCTCAGCGCAGCGACACCTGCAGGAGCTCAGGCGCACGATGTTAGTGAATCGCGGCAGACCCGAATCCTCGTCGGACAACGCACCGCAAGGATTTGATTTCCAGCCCCTGGGACCTAAGGCTACATACACACACGGTATGCCTGCCGTGCGAGCATACCGCCTTGTGCTGGAGAGGAGGAGGTGGCCCCTCCTCCCTCCATAGAAAACAGCGGCTCATGGCCGCACACACGCCGAAAGATAGAGCATGCTCTATCTTTTTGTGGTGTGCGGCCCGGATCGGTGCCACGCGTGGCACCTTATCCCCGCTGTGCCGCTATTGCCGTCTATGGGGACGTATATGGCACCGCAAATTTGCGGCCGCGTGTACGTCCCCGCAGACGGCCATGTGAATAAGCCCTAAGGGGGGGGGACGAGGCAATGAGCCAGGTATAATGCCTATATAATCTGATCCACACATCGCACCAACATGACAAAAGCACCTATGCATTGGACATGTTATGGGCTTTTGGAACATGTGATAACCATGAATAATGTGTTGGTGACAGTTTCCCTTTAATTTATCTAAGATGTCTAACCGAGACCAGATAAAGTTTGTCTAAATGAGTAAATTGTCGAGAATGACGCAGATCTACTGAATCATTTGGAGCCGGCCTTCTGGCTAGTTGTGCAGGTTGCTCATGATCTGGCATCTCTCCTAGACATGGTGAGATACCACAGAGCTTTTACCCCCTTCGAGGTCACTGAGCATTGCCCTTATCTGACTGTCTGAATTTTACACCCTTCTTATTACTCCATCAGGCGACTTTTGACTGCATTTCCTGGTGTAATGGGAGTTCAACCTGGGTATAGCCTTCACCTCTGTCCATTGCTGCTGCATGTGTAAACTGACAAGTACATTTTCCATAACCTGTAGGCAGGGCCGGCGTCAGCACCCGGCATACCCGGGCAAGTGCCGGGGCCCACAGCTTCCAGAAGGGCCCACGGCACTTTTCTCACTGTCGCTTCTCAACTGGGCTGCTCGGCAGGTGACCCTGCAGAGCGACGGGGTTGCTCAGTGAAAGGGCCGGACCGGGACGACAGCTACTCACTTCAGGGAAAGAGTTCATTCACCGGCAAACATCGGTGAGGTGAGATCAGTGTACTGCTGGAGCTTCAATACACTTGAGCTGCGTGCAGTCAGGGTCGTGAAATTCCACAGCCGAGCACTCACTCAGCTGTACTGCTTTACGGCACAGCGCGGGCTCGGAGCACTGCAGAAAGCAGCATAGCTTACAAGCAGCAGAGCTGAACACCCCACGCTACCATGTGCCGTCCTGCAGAAGTGTCAGTGTAATAGATCTTCCGGGAAAGACATCGGGAGATCAGAGGTTAAATCAGAGAAACAGGGTCATAAAACACATCGCTGCCAGTCTGTGGGTTATACTGTTTTTAAAGAATAGCTGACTGGCCAGCAGATAAACTAAGCTGGACTTCTACTTCAGTGTTCTATATAAAATACTGCAGTTTTAACAAAGGGTATTACTTAGACAACTGTATACATTTTTATAAACTCAATTGCATTAGTGTCTCTGTACACTTTGCAGGATGCTGGCTGGCGTGACGACTGCACGCCGCCTGCGTCCCTGCTGCACAGAATATGCACATTGAAGCTTATAGCAGAATAGGTGATGAGGATAGTGAGAGCCTTGGACCTGCATGAGGGGAAGTAATTTTCATTATTTGTTATTTACTGGCCACATTCATTTATAAAACTGAGGGACTATATACAGACAGTCCCTGGGTTACGTACAAGATAGGTTCCGAAGGTTTGTTCTTAAGTTGAATTTGTATGTAAGTCGAACCTGTATATTTTATAATTGTAGTTCAAGGCAATTTTGTTTTTGCCCCAGTGACAATTGGAGTTTCAAAATTCTTTGCTGTAATGGGACCAAGGATTATCAATAAAGCTTCATTACAGACACCTTACAGCTGATCACTGCAGTCTGGGACTATAGTAACATCCAGAGAGGTCACCAGAGGTCACAGTGGGCAGAGGGGTCCGTCTTAAACTAGGGGTCGTCTGTAAGTCAGTTGTCCTTAAGTAGGGGACCGCCTGTATATTCAATGCAAAGGGGCCCGCTGAGGCTCTGTCGCCCAGGGGCCTACCGAATCCTGGAGCCGGCCCTGCCTGTAGGCACCAAGAAGCCCGATACATCGCAATGGCATAACATGTTTCCAATCACATCACCAACATGCCCAGGATTTGGTGGGTTTTTGGATAATATCCAGGTAATGTTAGCCAGTGTCTCCTCATCACCTTCTGCTTACCTGCGTGGATGTTCACCATTGTGAAGTACTGTGTAAGCTAATCACATTATCTGTTTGTTGATAAAATTCTTCTAATAAAAGTACTTAAAAGAGGAGAGCGAGAGAGTACTTATAAGTTATATCTAATTACAGTGTGGAAAATAAGTATTTCATACACTGACCATTTAGCAATTTTTCCCACCTACAAAGAATGGAGATGTCTGTTATATTTATCATGCAATGTATGTCACCATTTTATTATATAATATATACGTATATACGTCCCCCATAGATGTCAATTAGCGCACTGCGCCGTATGGGAGCATTACGGTGCAGCACACGTGCGGCAGTGTACTGTCCTGTAGCGAGGAGAAAGATAGGACATGTCCTATCTTTCTCCGGAATATGGCGCCGTGCACCATACATCGCTATCGTCGGCAACGTGTGCCCGCTCTGCTACAGTACGGCAGGCACACATCTTGTGAATATAGCCTAACATATATTTTAATAATGAATTAAAAAAGGAATATATTATTAAAGTTTATGTCTGGTGATCTTTTTTTCCTATTTTTGGTGCTATAATTTAATAATTGGGGTGGTATTGTACTTGGAGGGATTGATAACTTTATCTGACCCCTGATTTTCTATATAGGTTTATAAAAAAGAAACTAAATAGCAACGACATAAATGCATAAATACTTTAGATTGCACATAAAATCAACTGTACCTCTGTCATGTGACCACTTGGGAGCGACATTTACTAATAAATAAAGCCATGATCCACCAGGATGTACTACAATGCAATACATGTGCATGCCATTTTTATTAAATTATATAAATAATTAATTATATAATATAAAAAAATAATATTATATATATATATATATATATATATATATATATATATATATATATATATAAATATATTGTGTACTGTGGGTTTTTAAATGCATTGACATGTTGCAAAAAAGTCTAAGTATTCCAGCAGCCAATATTAAATGTAGAGTTTAAAATCTTTATCTGAGTTTTTTCTTGAATCATTGAGACTTGTCTTTGTCTAGTTTCTTAGTAATGTATTGAAATTTTGAGTCAGTTTTGATATCACATTCGTAACCACAGGTGCAGTTTGGGGTCGGAGCTTGTTTGGCAGCAGAAGAAGGTCTTAAACCAGGGGTCAGGAAACTTTTTGGCTGAGAGAGCCATGAACACCACACATTTTAAAATGTAATTCTGTGAGAGCCATACAATATGCACATTCCTTCAAGTAGATAGGTAGCCATGGCACATGTCCCCCAGTAGATAGGTAGCAACAGTACATGGCCCCCCAGTAGATAGGTAGCAACAGTACATGGCCCCCCAGTAGATAGGTAGCCGCAGTACATGGCCCCCAGTAGATAGGTAGCAACAGTACATGGCCCCCCAGTAGATAGGTAGCAACAGTAAATGGCCCCCAGTAGATAGGTAGCCCCGGTAATGGCCCCCAGTAAATGGGTAGCCACAGCACATGCCCCCAGTAGACAGGTAGCCATATTACGGGCTCCCAGTAGATAGGTAGCCACAGTATGTGCTCCCAGTAGATAGGTAGCCACAGTATGTGCTCCCAGTAGATAGGTAGCCACAGTACGTGCCCCTAGTAGACAGGTAGCTCCATCACATGTCCCCCAGTAACTAGGTAGCCCCAGTACATACTCTAGTACAGTGATGGCTAACCTATGGCACTGGTGCCAGAGGTGGCACTCAGAGCCCTTTCTGTGGGCACCCAGGCCATCACCAGAGAGGACTCCAGGTATCTTCCTGCAGTCCCAGACAGCCCAGGACTTGATGTGCACAGAGCTATTTTAAAGTGACAGCTCGACCTGGGACTATTTTCTGCTTTATTGGTGTCCTCAGGGGCTGGTATCAATGAAAACTGTGACAGAGAAGGAAGTATAAATCACAAATTACATTTCTGTTTTGGCACTTTGCGATAAATAAGTGGGTCTTGGTTGTAGTTTGGGCCCTCGGTCTCTAAAAGGTTCGCCATCACTGCTCTAGTAGATAGGTAGCCTCATCACATGACCCCCAGTAAATAGGTAGCCACATCACATGACCCCCAGTAAATAGGTAGCCACAGCACATGCCCCCCAGTAGATAGGTAGCCCAAGTACATGCCCCCCAGTTCATATGTTGCCACAGCACATGCTCCCAGTATATTACTAATCACGGCACATGCCCCCCCAGTAGATAGGTAGCACCATCACATGCTTGCTAGTAAATAGGTAGTCATAGCATATTACCCCAGTAGTTAGTTAGCCCCAGCACATGCCCCCAGAAGAAAGGTAACCCAGGCACATGCCCTCAGTAGATAGGTAGCCACAGCACATAACCTCCCCAGTAGATAGGTAGCCACAGCACATGACCCTCCAGTAGATAGGTAGCCGCAGCACATGACCCCCCAGTAGATAGGTAGCCACAGTACATGCTCCCCAATACATAGGTAGCCGCAGCACATGCCCAAGTTAGATAGGTAGCCCCATCACATGCCCCCAGGCCCCAGTAGATAGGTGGTCACAGTACATGCCTCCCAGAAGATAGGTAGTGCCAGCACATACTTGTCCCCAGTGGATAGGTAGCTCCAAAACCTGCCCCCAGTAGTCACAGCAAAAATAAAAGGAATACTCACCTACCTGCTCTCCCTTCAGCGGCTTCTCATCACTCCCACGCTCTTCTCTATGACCCAGGTGCCTCTGCCATCGTTGCTTAGGCAATGGCGGGTAGAGAGGAGTGGATGCTGCTCTACTCTATGACACATGCCCTGTCACCTAAGCAACCCTGCCTGCATCCAGTGATCAGCACTGTGTGTGTCTTAGATGTACACACTGGCGATCACTTTTAATCAGTGATTTGCCTGAGAGCCAGATGCAGCCATTAAAAGAGCCACATATGGCTTCCAAGCTATAGGTTCCCTACCCCTGTCTTAAACAATATAAAGCAGGTGGTTTTAAAGTTATAGATTATAATTATATGTTCCTGTAGGGTTTCTGGTTTTGCCAATATGTAATAAGCAGTTGGTTCTGGACCCTCTGTGCCATCTAAGGAGTTTGACTTTGACTACATCTATTTGAGTAGTGACCCAGTCAGTTTTCACTTTTTAAATCCTATATAGTGAAATAGTCTTTGCTGGTCAGTGATCTGCTCTTCCAGAGTTGACCTAGTATACGTGGCAGCTGACCCTGGAGGGCAAAGAGACACCAGGAGTCAGGCAGAGAATTATCTAGGTGAGTTCTGCACAGGCTAAAGAGTGAAGGTACATGACAACGGTGAAGACACCAGAATAGATTTGTAGGTAAGTGAAGGGAGGATTGTGCAACATCCCCCTACCGGGCCTGACTACCGGGGCAGCTGGATCCCCTGGTACCTGAGTGGATGGCTTGTAGTGTAGCCTGGCACCAACGTTGTGTCACAGTCCACGCCTGTCAAGTCCAGCGAGGGGATGCCAGAAAAGTGGGGGGCTGCAATACAGTTGAAGGTTTCCCCTAGGGCACACCTGATGTACATGTAGTGATGGATTCCCGGGCAGGTGGTAAAGGGAAGGCCTGCAGTGGCAGCAGCCAAGTATCACATGTGGAGACAGGGATGATGAACAATTAACCCACAGTCTCTTTATTTGGCAGACAGTCCCAGCAGTAGATAACAAGTTGGTTGCTTCTGTAGCTTGGCTTGGAATAATTCCTAAGACCTGGTCCGGTAGAGCCCGTCTGATGGATGTGTGTCCCTCTGAAGGGAGACAGCGGCTGCAGGCTGACTGCCTCAGTAGAAAGATAGGAAGACACTGACTGAAACTGAACCCAGAGCCTTGCAAGGAGCTTCCTTTTATAACCTTTAACAGGAGCTCAAAGCAAGGTAGTCTGGTTTATGAGCCAATGGGCACCTCGGACTGCAAGAAAGAATAACATAAAGAAATGTGAGAACGTTAACCCTCTAAACTCAGGCACAGCATATGGCAGTTGTAATACCACAAAATGTCAGTAGATGGTAGTGCAGGATAAAAAATACATAGAGAAACATCCAGTGGAAATAGATACAATGGCTAGACTTAGCTGAACAGTCCTCGTCAGACTCCGTTAGCAAGCCAGAAAGCCAACTGGAGCTAATTGGTTTGTAATATCCCATCCTACGGGCCATTACAATTGTCCCCATGAATGAGCAGAACAAGAAAGAGAATCACATGCAAGTCATTTATACACCACCCTTGTGAGGAACTAGCAGCTTACAGACCTAGACCAAACCAGCAATCCCCCTCCCCTTTCCATAAACTTCTATGTTATATTATTTGCTCTGGGAGTCCAATCAAGAAAGATTCAGTACAGTGAGGAAGCAGGAAAATGCATGGATAAGTGGAGAAGGTACCATTTTTCTTTGATCATAGTTTTCTATATATACAGCGATGATTTCAAAGTTGTTGAAGCAAATAGCCTTTGTATCATTTTCAGCTTTCAGTCTGTAATGTTTCTTGTGGGTCCCTGTGCTGAAGCCAAGCCAGCCACCATTAATTATAGTATAATATAAATTTTTCCAACAACCAAAGTTAATTATTACCAATCTTGTTTCCCCGAAACTGTAGGACAACTTTGGTCTATGTAGCATTATGAAACGCTTTTATAGTCTGAAATCCACAATTTATCACAGATTGTGAAAATTAAACCATATTAAATACAAAAGGTTAATAACACATGCAATGAGATAATCGCTGCAAAGGTGTTGTAAATCAATAATTTCAAATAAAATATCAAAGGAAGGTAGGGCTGTGCTAACACGTGCCTAGTGGGGGTAAAAACCACGTGAACCAGAATAATCAGTTCCTTCTCTGGAATTTCTAATATATATCAAATTTATAAGCAGAATGGTTAACTCTGTATTTCCTTAAGGTGGTTTGCCCATGAAAGAAAATTCTCAAATTTCAATCCCCTAGTGATGTTTTGCAACTAAAACTCAGTGATGGTCAGTGTAAAATCTGAGAGTGGGGACTCTGCAAGCAGACGCATTATGATCCATCCAGTTGTATGTGCTGACAGTGTGCTTAGATTATCAGGGTACAGGGTTTATATACACATTCATTCAGCTTCTGAACATTCATGAGTATCTGACACATTGCATTTTTGAACGATAATGCACTCTGAGGTGATTCACTAAGATTGTGTGCCGGATATCCTGCATGTGTCGCTTCCGCACTCAGGTCCGACAGAGTTCTCCTTCTTCTTCCTGGTGCATGTAAGTGCATTGTCTTGCAACACAATTTTAAAGTTAAATCCCGAGCTTAGTCTGAATCAGTCAGATCGTTCGATGGCCTGCCCTCCATTTTCTGCCGCATGAAAGCTGCGCCAAAATCCGATCTCGTGTGACACAATCCTAAAAACAGCGAATGAAAGTGCAAATCATAACCCTTATTAAAAAAAACCCCAATGAAATAGAGATGAGACAGATCAGAGGTGAGATGGTGAGATGGATATTATACATAGCATACACAGTTCTGCTATATGCCTTCCTCCGCCGGATAAAGAACTTATCTGCCAGTAGCTTGTAGTGTTACTTTTTATGCAACTTTATTCATCCAGCAGGGAAAATTGCATTATGTAAAGCGGTCCAAGAAGGAAATAACATTAACTTTAACACATATAAGTTGAAAGGAACACTAGTAAGGAACACAAGGGATTATATTATTTAGTTGGGTTGTAATAAGGTTCGGCCTGTCACTGACTTTGACCAGCTGGTAACAATTGGCTTATTAAACAGGTCAATCGATTTACGGATAAAGGAATTGTGAAACCTCTCTGTGCGACAGTTCATCTTGTGGTAACGATCTGACATAATCATATTACGGTATTAGTTCCAATTATATTCTAGTGCTCTCTAGTATTCTGCATTTTCTGTAGTGAGCCATCAACTAGGCCTCCATTCAAGCAGTATAACTTTCTTTCACAATATATACTGTATATATATATATATATATATATATATATATTTGTATCAAAAGATCAGTTAAGCTGCAGCATTTGATTGATCACGTTCACTAGAAACTGCAGGAACCTCATGAATTACAGTGATTGGTCCAAGTAGTAGTGTTCTATTCTATCCACAGGATAGGGGATTACTTGCTGTTCAGTGGGGGTCTGACCGCAGAATCTTCTCAGATCCCATCGTAAAAAGAGTTGCATTGTAGGTTGAAATGCAATGATCAAATGTATTTAGAGAAGTAGAATAGAACAACATATTTTTTTATCAACAATGTGCCACTGATATTTCCTCCTTTCACTTAAAGGACATCTATCACTAGATCAAGGATTATAAACCAAACAGTCATACGTCCTGGTGTGTGCCCCCTCTGGCAGGATCTGCTGTTCTTTTAGCTTCTTATGCCCTTGTTTTTAGGGGAAAAAAATAGTTTTAAAAATTATGCAAATGAGGCTGAGGGGCTCCAGGCTTCATTAACTCCAGGCCCCTCAGGCTCATTTGCATAATGTTAAAAGACTTTAAAAAAAACAGGGCATAAGAAGTTTAAAGAAGAGCAGGTTTTGCCAGAGGGGGCACATACCAGTATGTTAGTGTGCCTGGTTTATAATCCTTAATCTGGTGATAAATGTCCTTTAAATGATCATTTTTCACCCATTTCCCCAAAATGCTCTTCAAAAACATGCATATCTCCCAAATGTCCCAGAACCAGTTGGAGAGTTCTGGATTTTGGGCTCTCTCCCACTGTCCCAGTCAGCGGGAAATATGTCCCAGTACATCAAACCCACGGAAACTCTTTGCAGATGTTGACCTGGGTGGGACTCGAACCCAGGTATCCAGCGCTGCAAGGCAGAAGTGCTACCCACTCAGTCACCATGCTGCCCAAGAGATAATACATAAATACTGTGAGCTCTCCTGATTATCACTGCGCCTCTACTGGTGTTGTGTATAGCAGGGGCGACAAGCGTGATGTGATGATGTCCTCCTGCCAGCCAGCTCAGTGCTGTACAGGAGAAAGGGAAATGAGCTGTTGTGGAGAAACAGGGAGAGGTGAGTGAAAATATCCAAAAATGATAAATAGGTGTCAGCTCACTCACGGGTTATGCAACTAGAGTCAACACCATGCAACGATGGTATAAGCCTGATCCAGTCCTGGGAGCAAGAAGTGAAATGGAAATACAAGGAAGGTCCATCGCCATCAGACAAGATTAGTAAAAAATATATAAAGTTTATTTAAAACAACATTAAAAATTCCATGGAAATTTTTCTCTTCCATGGAATTTTTATATTATTTACTGATCTTGCCTGATGGACCTTCCTTGTATTTCCATTTCACTTCTTGTTCCAGGGAGAGTTAAGTATCTGTGTTTTTACATTTTTTTCATTAAGTAGAAATAAGGGGGAGCTGGGGGCATAATATTAGGGGGAGCAGCTGTGTGGGTAATATGAGGTAGAACTGCTGTAGGGTAAAATGTCTGATACTGGGCTTTAACCCAGTTGTTTTTCCTGGATTTTTTTTCTTTTTTTGTTTTCTAGACGCTCCTAAAGAGCACTGTTTGTAAAAATTTTGTTTGAAAAATAAATAAAAATTTAATACGAAAAAAAAAAGAACTGCTGTAGGGTAATATGAGGGGAGCTACTGTGGGGTGGCGTAATATAATGGGAAGCGTACCATCGCTAGACACCATAGCCATCTATGGGAAAGTTACAGTTGGGAGTATGATTTTTAGATACAGCTATCACTCCCGACTATAACTTTAACTGTGGATATCTGTATCTGCAACACCAGAACTGTGTTTCTAGGTTGCACAGAACAGAAGCTATAGCTGTTTAAAATGTAACGTCCGTCCAACCTGTCAGCTGAAGGCATCATGGAGAAGAGAGAGGAGAAAGCTGAATGCATCATGGAGAACAAAAGCGGAGGAAGTTGAAGACTAGAGATGAGCGAACATACTCGTCCGAGCTTGATGCTCGTTCGAGCATTAGCGTACTCGAAACTGCTCGTTGCTCGGACGAATACTTCGCCCGCTCGAGAAAATGGCAGCTCCCGCCGTTTTGCTTTTTGGCGGCCAGAAACAGAGCCAATCACAAGCCAGGAGACTCTGCACTCCACCCAGCATGACGTGGTACCCTTACACGTCGATAGCAGTGGTTGGCTGGCCAGATCAGGTGACCCTGGAATAGACTAGCCCCTGCCTGCGCTGCTCGGATCATTCTGTGTCTGGATGCCGCTAGGGAGAGAGCTGCTGCTGGTCAGGGAAAGCGTTAGGGTGTTCTATTAGAATAGAGTTAGGCAGGAGTGATTCAACAAGAACCCAACAGCCCTTCTTAGGGCTACAATAACGTTATACTTTTTTTTTTTTTGTTTGCTTGTGGCTGGGCTTGCTGGCACTAGTAGTGCAGCTAGTACCATATTGTGAGGAATTTGCAGGGGGACTTGCTACCGTTGTGTTTAGCTCTTAGTGACACACATATCCACCTCAAACACCAAAGTGGGAAAATTTATTAGGGGTTTGATTTCAATTAGGCACAGTCTGCCATTTCCTTTTTATTTTACGTTTATTTTTTCATAACTCAGCGTCATCTCATCAGTGTGCTTTCATACTTGGCTAGAAAATAGCCAAAGGAGAATCCAAACGGCTTACTTACGCCTACAATAGCGTTATATATATTTTATTTCTGGTTGATCTGCTGGTGGCTGTCCTTGCTGCAATGCATCTACTAGCCAATTGTCAGGAATTTGGAGTGAGACTTGCGACCGCTGTGTTTAGCGCTTAGTGACGCACATATCCATCGCAAAGACCGAAGTGGGAAAATTTATTAGGGGTTGGATTTCAATTAGGCACAGTCTGCCATTTCCTTTTTATTTTACGTTTATTTTTTCATAACTCAGCGTCATCTCATCTGGCATAGCAGTGTGCTTTCATACTTGGCTAGAAAATAGCCATAGCAATAGGATAGCATTGTTTGGTTTTAAAAACTAAAAAACACAAAAAAAAACTAAAAAACACAAAAAACACAAAAAAAAGTTTAAAAAAAATTAAAGTTATAACTTTCATTTTCAAAATGTTTAACCCGGGGGCTAGGGGTAGAGGACGAGGGCGGGGACGTGGGCGTCCAACTACTGCAGGGGTCAGAGGCCGTGGTCCTGGGCGGGGTGAGACACCACCTGCTGATGAGGGAGCAGGGGAACGCCGCAGAGCTACACTCCCTAGGTTCATGTCTCAAGTTACTGGGACTCGTGGTAGAGCACTGTTGAGGCCAGAACAGTGCGAGCAGGTGATGTCGTGGATTGCCGACAATGCTTCGAGCAATTTGTCCACCAGTCAGTCTTCCACGCAGTCCACCCATGTCACCGAAATCGGCACTCCTCCAGCTCCTGCACCTCAGCCTCCTCCCCCCCAGTCTGCCCCCTCCCAGGAAAATTTGCCATTTGAACTGGCATACTCTGAGGAACTGTTTTCTGGACCCTTCCCACAGTCACAAACCACTTGTCCGGTTGCTGCTGAGCAATTTTCCGATGCCCAGGTTTTCCACCAGTCGCAGTCTGTGGGTGATGATGACCTTCTTGACGTAGTGGAAGAAGTGTGTAAAGAGGTGTCCGACGATGAGGAGACACGGTTGTCAGACAGTGGTGAAGTTGTTGTCAGGGCAGGAAGTCCGAGGGGGGAGCAGACTGAGGGATCGGAGGATGATGAGGTGACAGACCCAAGCTGGGTTGAGAGGCCGGGTGAACACAGTGCTTCTGAGACGGAGGAGAGTCCTCGACCAGAACAGGTTGGAAGAGGCAGTGGTGGGGCCAGACGGAGAGGCAGGGCCAGAGCAGGTGCATCAGCGCCAAATGTGTCACGTAGTGAAGCTCCCATGGCGAGGGCTCCCGCGGCGAGGGCTAGATTTTCAGAAGTCTGGAGGTTCTTTAAGGAAACACCGGATGACCGACGGACTGTGGTGTGCAACCTTTGCCAAACCAGGATCAGCAGGGGTTCCACCACTACTAGCTTAACTACCACCAGTATGCGCAGGCATATGAATACTAAACACCCCACTCAGTGGCACCAAGCCCGTTCACCTCCGGACGTGCACACCACTGCTCCTTCCCCTGTGTCAGCTGATAGTCCCCTGCCCAGGACCCTGGCACAAAAACCCCATCGTCGCCTCCACGATCCTCCACAGCATCCACCAGCGTTCAGCTCTCTATACCCCAGACGCTGGAGCGGAAACGTAAATATAGTGCAACCCACCCGCACGCCCAAGCCCTTAATGTCCACATCTCCAGATTGCTTAGCCTGGAGATGCTGCCCTATAGGCTAGTAGAGACCGAGGCCTTTCGCAACCTCACGGCGGCGGCCGCCCCTCGGTATTCGGTCCCCAGCCGCCACTACTTTTCCCGATGTGCCGTCCCAGCCCTGCACCAGCACGTGTCAGACAACATCATCCGTGCCCTGACCAACGCCGTTTCTGACAAGGTCCACCTGACCACGGACACGTGGACGAGTGCTGCCGGGCAGGGCCACTATATATCGCTGACGGCACATTGGGTTAACTTGGTGGAGGCTGGGACCGAGTCTGACCCTGCGGCTGGTCATATACTGCCGATGCCGAGGATTGCGGGGCCTACCTCGGTCCAGGTCTTTCAGGCCTACTATGCCTCCTCCTCCCACCCCTCCTCCACCTCCTCCTCCGAACTACCATCCGTGGGCATGCCGCCATCAGTCGGTAGCTCTAGGCACAGCAGCAGTGCCGTCGCTAAGCGACAGCAGGCGGTGCTCAAACTGCTGAGCCTAGGCGATAAAAGGCACACCGCCCAAGAGCTATTACAGGGCATCACGGCGCAGACTGATCTGTGGCTGGCACCGCTGAACCTGAAGCCAGGCATGGTTGTGTGTGACAACGGCCGTAACCTGGTGGCGGCTCTGCAACTCGGCAGACTGACACATGTGCCATGCCTGGCCCATGTGTTAAATCTCATAGTTCAGCGTTTCCTCAAGACATACCCCAATCTGTCTGATTTGCTCACGAAGGTGCGCCGCACCTGTGCGCATTTCAGGAAGTCCAGCACAGATGCTGCCACTCTCAGGGCAGCGCAGCGCCGCCTCCAACTGCCCGCTCACCGACTGTTATCCAGAGTTTACCAGCAGCGCAGAGCGATTGTAGACTGCCAGATGTCAACTTCCACCAGAACTGGTAGTCAGGTCAGTCAGCTTCCTCAAGTCTACAATGAGGAGTGGACGTGGATGTCTGATATCTGTCAGGTGCTGAGTAACTTTGAGGAGTCAACACAGATGGTCAGTGGCGATGCCGCCATCATCAGCCTCACCATCCCGCTGCTTGGCCTGTTGAAAAACTCTCTGATCAGCATGAAGTCGGAAGCTTTGCGCTCGTCACAAGAGACGGGGGAAGAAGATTCCCTTGTTGATAGCCAAAGCACCCTTAGGTCTGTTTCTCAGCGCATATCGGAGGAGGTGGAGGTGGAGGAGGATGAGGAGGAAGAGGAGGAGAATGTTGGTGAGACACAAGAGGGGACCATTGTTGAGTCCTTCACTGTTCAGCGTGTATGGGCAGAAGAAGAGGAGTTGGAGGAGTTGGAGGAGGAGGAAATGGACAGTCAGGCCAGTGAGGGGAGTGAATTCTTACGTGTTGGTACTCTGGCGCATATGGCAGATTTCATGCTAGGCTGCCTATCCCGTGACCCTCGCGTTCAAAGAATTTATTCCAGCACCGATTACTGGGTATTCACTCTCCTGGACCCACGGTACAAGCAAAATCTTTCCACTCTCATCCCTGGAGAGGAAAGGAGTGTGAGAATGCATGAATACCAGCAGGCCCTGGTGCACAAGCTGAAACACTATTTCCCTTCTGACAGCGCTAGCGGCAGAGTGCGTAGTTCTGCGGGACAAGTAGCGAGGGAGAGTAGGCGAGCAGGCAGCTTGTCCAGCACTGGCAAGGGTACGCTTTACAAGGCTTTTGCCAGCTTTATGTCACCCCAGCAAGACACTGTCACCTGTCCCCAGTCTCGGCAGAGTAGGGCTGATCTTTACAGAAAGATGGTGAGGGAGTACGTAGCTGACCATACCATCGTCCTAAATGATCACACAGCTCCCTACAACTACTGGGTTTCAAAGCTGGACATGTGGCACGAACTGGCGCTGTACGCCTTGGAGGTTCTTGCCTGCCCTGCCGCTAGCGTGTTGTCCGAGCGGGTTTTCAGTGCAGCTGGTGGCATCATCACCGATAAGCGTACACGCCTGTCGACTGACAGCGCTGACAGGCTGACGCTTATTAAGATGAATAAAGCCTGGATTTCTCATAATTTCCAATCTCCACCAGGTGAAGGAAGCTCAACCTGAATAATTTATGCACTCCTCCTCCTCCTCATTTTCCTCCTTCTCCTCCTCTTTGTACACTAAAGCAACTGGCTATTTTTTGACAGGGCCCACTGGCTCTAGCTATAGTACTTTATGCATTTAATTTTTCTGGAGGGCCACCTACCCGGTCCTCTGTTTTAAACAATTTTTGGGAGTGCCACATACAGGCACTCAATCTATTCAATTTTTCTGGAGGGCCACCTACCTGCTCCTCTGGTTTGAAAACTTTTTTGGACTGCCACATACAGGCACTCAATCTATTTCATTTTTCTGGAGGGCCACCTACCTGCTCCTCTGGTTTGAAAACTTTTTTGGACTGCCACATACAGGCACTCAATCTATTCCATTTTTCTGGAGGCCCACCTACCTGCTCCTCTGGTTTGAAAACTTTTTTGGACTGCCACATACAGGCACTCAATCTATTCCATTTTACTGGAGGGCCACCTACCTGCTCCTCTGGTTTGAAAACTTTTTTGGACTGCCACATACAGGCACTCAATCTATTTCATTTTTCTGGAGGGCCACCTACCTGCTCCTCTGGTTTGAAAACTTTTTTGGACTGCCACATACAGGCACTCAATCTATTCAATTTTTCTGGAGGGCCACCTACCTGCTCCTCTGGTTTGAAAACTTTTTTGGACTGCCACATACAGGCACTCAATCTATTTCATTTTTCTGGAGGGCCACCTACCTGCTCCTCTGGTTTTAAAACTTTTTTGGACTGCCACATACAGGCACTCAATCTATTTCATTTTTCTGGAGGGCCACCTACCTGCTCCTCTGGTTTGAAAACTTTTTTGGACTGCCACATACAGGCACTATCCAAATTAAATTGTCTCCATAGCAGCCTCCACACGTTGTCTCCATTGCTACCTCCAAAAGTCGTCCATATAGCTGCCTCCATACATCGTCCCCTTATCAAACGAGGTGTGTCAGGCAGAAATTTGGGTTGTTTTCATGGATTCCACATCAAAGTTGTTAACTTTGTCGCCACCCTGCTGTGTTATCCACAAAATATACTGGCAAACTTTTATCATTTACCAATATTATTTCAGCGCTTCTTGCGCATCTGTTTACATTCCCCTCACCCGCCATATCCTAAACTTATAAGAACGCTACTACACTTGATCGTATACAAAAGGTTCTTTGAATTGCTGTTTGGGGAGTAGCCTAGAGACAGGGGCTTGGATTGGCGAAAGCTCGCCTGGCAGCGGAGCGCCAGCTCCATGCGCATCATGCGCTTCTTGCGCATCTGTTTACATTCCCCTCACCCGCCATATCCCAAACTTATAAGAACGCTACTACACTTAACTTGGTGCAGGCTGGGACCGAGTCTGACCCTGGGGCTGGTCATATACTGCCGACGCAGAGAATTGCGGGGCCTACCTCGGTCCAGGTCTCAAAGGCCTAGTATACCTCCTCCTCCTCCCACCCCTCCTCCACCTCCTCCTCCTCCGAATTACCATCCGTGGCCATGGCGCCATCAGTCGGTAGCTCTAGGCACAGCAGCAGTGCCGTCGCTAAGCGACAGCAGGCGGTGCTCAAACTGCTGAGCCTAGGCGATAAAAGGCACACCGCCCAAGAGCTATTACAGGGCATTCCACATCAAACTTGTTAACTTTGTCGCCACCCTGCTGTGTAATCCACAAAATATACTGGCAAACTTTTATCATTTACAGATATTTTTTCAGCGCTTCTTGCGCATCTGTTTACATTCCCCTCACCCGCCATATCCCAAACTTATAAGAACGCTACTACACTTGATCTTATACAAAAGGTTCTTAGAAGTGCTGTTTGGGGAGTAGCCTAGAGACAGGGGCTTGGATTGGCGAAAGCTCACCTGGCAGCGGAGCGCCAGCTCCATGCGCATCATGCGCTTCTTGCGCATCTGTTTACATTCCCCTCACCCGCCATATCCCAAACTTATAAGAACACTACTACACTTGATCTTATACAAAAGGTTCTTAGAAGTGCTGTTTGGGGAGTAGCCTAGAGACAGGGGCTTGGATTGGCGAAAGCTCGCCTGGCAGCAGAGCGCCAGCTCCATGCCAAGATCCAACTAACATAGTTTTAACTGCAGCACCTTTAATCTACTACTAGTTCACTGCCTCCATACATGGTCCCCTTATCAAACGAGCTGTGTCAGGCAGAATTTTGGGTTGTTTTCATGGCTTCCATGTTAACTTTGTCGCCACCCTGCTGTGTAATCCACAAAATATACTGGCAAACTTTTATCATGTACCGATATTATTTGAGCGCTTCTTGCTCACCTCCTTTGGTTCCTCTCTGCCACCCATTGGTTTGAAGCCTGAGTCCATTTAGGGTATGTCGCCATGCCACTCTCTAGCCTGCCGCTGCCTCTGCATGCCGTCCCCTATAGTGTCAGGGTCAATTATTGGATGTTTTACATGCTATCTAGCTTCATTCTGTCACTCTGTCATGGCCATGCTGTTGCCCATAATTTTGGCATAATGGTGCGATTATGCAGCCTCAGAGGCATCCATGCATGCTGCCCCTGCTGTTTCCTGTCCATTTCCGTGGTGTTTCCATCCTTTTCTGAGGTTCCCAGGTGTTTGGCCAAGCTTCCCTGTGCAGAGCCTTGGTCCCCTTGAAAAATGCTTGAGTCTCCCATTGACTTCAATGGGGCTCGTTATTCGAGACGAGCACTCGAGCATCGGGAAAAGTTCGTCTCGAATAACGAGTACCCGAGCATTTTAGTGCTCGCTCATCTCTATTGAAGACATCATGGAGAAGAAAGAGGAGGAAGCTGGAGGCATCATGGAGAACAAAAGTACACTTTACATTATTTTACAGACATTACAATAAAATCAACAGTAATACATATCTGACTGATACATTCTTCAAGTTTAACAGATACAATGTATACACCCTCACTTTACTCCCCTATCCTCACCCTATAAGAGATCATGCCAAAACCTATTTCCACAGAGGCCAGAAATCTTTGTCTTTTCATACTTCTCACAGCATTCCTGAAGGAATGAAGGACCAATATCTGATGCCCAGTTTCTTACTATCATTCCATAATTTGTTTACCAACACTATCAGCTCATATTTCTACAGTCATGGCCAAAAGTTTTGAGAATGACACAAATATTATATTTTCACATGATCTGTTGCCCTCTGGTTTTCATCTGTGTTAGATGTTTTTATCACATACAGAAATACAAGTGCAATCATATTATGAGTAACAAAAGCTTTTATTGTCAGTTACAATGAGTTAATGCAGCAACTCAATATTTTCAGTGTTGACCCTTCTTCTACAGGACCTCTGCTATTCTCCCTGGCAGCTCTCGATCAACTTCTGGACCAAATCCTGACTGATAGCCGTCCATTCTTGCACAATCAATGCTTGCATTTTGTCACAATTTATTGGGGTTTTTTTTGTCCACTCGTCTCTTGATAATTGACCACAAGTTCTCAATTGGAATAAGATCTGGGGAGTTTCCAGGCCATGGACCCAAAATCTCTGTTTTGTTCCCTGAGCCATTTAGTTATCACCTTTGCTTTATGGCAAGGTGCTCCATCATGGTGGAAAAGGCCTTGTTGATCACCAAACTGCTCTTGGACGGTTGGGAGAAGTTGCTCTAGGAGGACATTCTGGTACCATTCTTTATTCATGGATGTGTTTTTAGGTCAGACTGTGAGGGAGACGATTCCCTTGGCTGAGAAGCCGCCCCACACATGAATGGTTGCAGGATGCTTTACAGTTGGCATGAGACAAGACTGGTGGTATCTCTCACCTTGTCTTCTCCAAACAAGCTGTTTTCCAGATGTTCCAAACAATCGGAAAGGGGATTCATCAGAGAAATTGACTTTACCCCAGTCCTCAGCAGTCCACTCCCTGTACTTTTTGCAGAATATCAGTCTGTCCCTGATGTTTTTTCTGGAGAGAAGTAGCTTCTTTGGTGCTCTCCTTGACACCAGGCAGATGCACTCACACCTGCCTGCTGCCATTCCTGAGCAAGCTCTGCACTGCTGGTAGCCCCATCCCGAAGCAGAAGCAATAGACGGCCCTGGCACTTTCTGGTCCTTCTCTGGCGCCCTGGAGCCTTTTTCGTAACAATGGAACCTCTCTCCTTGAATTCCTTGATGATGCGATAGATTGGTGACTGAGGTGCAATCTTTCTAGCTGCGATACTCTTCCCTGTTAGGCCAGTTTTGTGCAGTGCAATGATGACTGCACGTGTTTCTTTAGAGATAACCATGGTTAACAGAAGAGAAACAATGATGCCAAGCACCAGCCTCCTTTTAAAGTGTCCAGTGGTGTGATTCTTACTTAATCATGACAGATTGACCTCCAGCCCTGTCCTCATCAACACCCACACCTGTGTTACTGGAGCAATCACTGAAACAATGTTAGCTACTCCTTTTAAGACAGGCCTGCAGTGAAGTTGAAATGTGTTTTGGGGGAAAAAGTTCATTTGTTAGGCAAATATTGACTTTGCAATTAATTGCTGTTAAGCTGATCACTCTTTATAACATTCTGGAGTATATGCAAATTGCCATTATAAAACCTGATGCAGTAGACTTTGTAAAAATTAACATTTGTATCATTCTCAAAACTTTTGGCCATAACTGTATTTACTGAAATGTTCGCAACTAAAACATTTGTATATTTGGACCTTTCCATACTATGCCTCATCTTAAGCATTTAAAGCATTATGATTTAATTTTTAGCATTTAGCTTTCTTCAACACTAAAGGAGTGTAATATACTCTTTATATAATATTTACTTGTAACAACATATGATTTGGGATACTCAATATTTGCACCACATTCCCAAAAATATCATGCCACATCTCATAATTTTTTCTCCTATATCCTTTACCTTTTTATCTTGACTACTGTGGATATCAAGAGCTCTCATTGAACTGAATAATAACTTCTTGTTCTTTAAGTGTTCCAGCTAGTGGTTGCCTTTTGTGCTAATATAAGTTAAAGGTTTTCCCATGAAGGCAAATTCAAATTTCCATCCCCTAGTGATATTGACACAATAAAGATAATTTTTAACCATTTACTTCACAATTTGCTCTTATCACTCCCCAGGCTGGGCAGTGCAAAATTCCAGGGTGTGGGCGGAGGCTCTCTAAGTAGACACATTGGGGCAGATTTACTTACCTGTCCCTGCATGATCCCCGAGGTGCGTTCTTCGACTCAAATGCACAGCTGCCGCGATTCACTACGAGCGTGCGCCCAATATCCTGCATCAGGTCCGCCGGAGTTCACCTTCTTCTTCTGGGTGCATGTAAGTGCTTGATCTTGCAACACAAATTCAAAGTTAAATCCTGCAGTTTGTCCGAATCAGTTGTATTGGCCGACGGCCCGCCCCCCGATTTCTGCCGCATGAAAGCCGGCGCCGATGTGCCAAAATCTAATCACATGCAACACAATTCCTGGCGCGATCCCCAAAAAGTCGGAAAACCCTTAACGAAAATGCGATCACGGGACCCTTTGTAAATAAGCCCGATTATAATCCATCTAGAGCTGACAATGTGGTTAGATTATCAGTGTACATGTTTATAAACACTTTCATTTAGCTTCTGAACATTGTACTGACACCTAGAAAGAGAGACGAGACAGATCAGAGATGATGAGATCTATGAGATGCCTATTAAACACATTTACTTACCCGTTCCAGTCGCGATCCCGCAGCGCGTTGTACGACGAGGATTCGGATCTGCCGGGATTCACTAAGGTTGTGTGCTCGATATCCAGCAGATGTCGCTGCTGCACCGAGGTCCCTCGGAGTTCACCTTCTTCTTCCTGGTGCATGTAAGTGCTTAATCTGGCAACACAAATCGTTTTTTAAATCCCGCGGTTTTTCCGAATCCGTGTGGTTGTCCGATGGCCACACCTTCCAATTTCTGTTGCGTGAAAGCCGGCACCGATGCGGCACAATCCAATCACGTGGGCCAAAATCCTAGGGCAATTCGGCGCAAAATGGAAATATTTGGGAAACCTGAGGAAAGTGTGGTGTTCGGACCCTTAAATGAGCCCCAGTGACACAGTTAGCGCTGCTGCCGGCAGGAAGTCAGTGTCTGTGTATCAGTGTGAGCTCCGTCCTGGAATGCAAAGGGTTAGAGTGCAGGGAGCAGAGAGAGAGAAACTTAGTTCCATGGCCATCAGACAAAAATCAAGTTACAGGGTCATGTCTAAGGGCAGCTAAAATTGTAAGCACCAGGACTGATAGAGACAGGTTGGACTTGTATCTGTGAAATGCTATATTTCTGTTAATAACAGGGAAATAGAGAATGTGTTGTTTTGTTATCCTGAGTACATTAAAGAAACTTGTCTTTGTGGTAATACCCCTTTAATCTGGAGCTTTATAAGGTGCATAAGATTATATATTATAAGATTCCCAATGTATCCTTACAATAGGAGGCTAGATTTTATCCCATTGTACACACATACAGTAGGATATGTCATCCTGTTACTCCCCCCTCCCCCTGAACCTGGCTGCTGCCACTGCTCAGGGTATTTCCCAAGTGATTTATTGTCTTAATATGGACTGTTACCTCACTGCCACCCCCCCAAACTGACACTCCATGAAAGTGAGTGGACGCTGGTGCTGGACATTTTGGTGAATTTGAGGCTGCTGCTGCTTTTTATGGACTGAAGTGTGCTGATGATCATTTTTATTTACTGGAGGCTGCTGCTGGATATTTTGAATGGTGACTGCTGTGTGATGTGTGGGAAGGGGGTAGCATGATGATGGCCCTAATCCAAAATTCGCATAGGGGCCCACTGACTGCTCATGGGAATGTATGGTCACATGACCCTTCATATTCTGCCATCCTATGGACGGGAGCAATAAGGAGTTTCCGAAGTAGGGCTATGACTTTTGATTTCATGAAAATCTGAAAAAAAATAAATAAATAAAAAAAAAAAAATAAAAAAAAAAAATATATATATATATATATATATATATATATATATATATATTAGTAGGTTGCTTAATATCCCCAATGTATAATAACAAATTGACATAAATTAGCCAAACCTTTTAAGACCATTTCCCACAGTATGGTACTTATTATTACTGACTTTTAGCTATTCAACACTTCATTAGATCACTTTGCATTTCCTTACTGTGGACTATATGTAGACATTAAGTGATATGCAGGGCAGATAATCCAGACAGGGGACAACACCTGGATTACCTAAGAATTATTGACAGTCATTTATGACTGAGAAATAGTTAACTTTTCACGTGGGTTTGTTACCTGTTATTGACTTGATTACAATACCATCCTCCTGATGTCACCTCCTTCCTCACTGGCGATAGGTGTACTGCACGGCTAATGATATACACCCACAATTACTTCGGATCTTCTCTCCCTTTATATAAGTGCATGGCAGAGATTTCAGTTCTCTTCAGTGCAATTAAAATCTGGCATCATGGGATCCACCTGGAAATGGATACTGGCAAACAGAAAGTATTTTATCATCTTTCTTCTCCCAATATGTCTTCTCCCATTGCCCCTGGTGGTGCCAACTACTGTAAGTACACTTTTTCTTAAAAATAATGTGTGTATGAGAACTGATTCCGTTATATAACTTTGCATACAGAAGACGTCTGTATTTTGGGTGTTTAGCTACATAAATAATCCGACTGGAATAATTCAGATATAACAGGAGCCAATACTAATACTGCCAATTACATTACATAAATAACACCGCACAACCAATGCTCAAATACTGTGTGCATGGTGCAGCGTGGATAAGCAGAGTGTAGGGTCACACACCACAAGCTACATATCTGTATATTATACCAACAGGCAAAATGCAAAATGGGAAGTAGCTCCCCTTATTTGGGAAGCAATGTAAGTCTGCGACTTCAAAGAAAACTAATATGAAATCATATAGTACAATGTTAGAATTGTTAGGAATTGTAAGACGGATAACCCTAAGTGAAGGGTGAAGGCTACACAAAGCCAATGTATTTATTTACACAGAACACTTCCTTATATACTCTCTATGTAAACATTATTGCTCTGGTCACAGTTATGTAGAGTTCAACAGCTTTCAGGGTTGATACAACTTGCAAAAAAACACGAATGAGGATCAGTTGGACTTAGGGTACATTCACACAACGGTATGCCCGCCGTGCGGGCATACCGCCGTGTGCTGGAGAGGAGGAGGTGACCTCTCCTCCCTCCATAGAGAATAGCGGCGCACGGCCGCACACACGCCAAAAGATAGAGCATGCTGCGCCGCTATTGCTGTCTATGGGGACGTACATGCGGCCACAAATTTGCGGCCGCATGTACGTCCCCGCAGACGGCCATGTGAATGTGCCCCTACTGTGAAATTAAATGTTTCTACTATATTTACAAAGCTGATGTGTAGTAAAGTGAGTGATCCAGGAGGTTTGTAACCTTAAAGGGATTTTCCTACGAAAAAAGTTAGGTCCTATCCACAGGATAGGGCCCAACCTGCTGATCGGTGGAGGTCTCAGTGATGAGACCTCCATAGATCATGAGAAGGGGGGTCCAATGTACTCTTGGTGTTCCCCAAGATATGTGGGCATCCGGTTGTGCTACCAATTCATCTCTATGGAACAGATGGAGATTGCCGAGCATCAAATTTGCAAAGTAAAATAGAAACAAAGTTGATGAGATTTCACTGAAAACTTCTGCTCAAATTGACCCGTGCCAGGAACACAAGCACAGCAGATGGTCCTCTAACACCGCCATGGGCTCCAGATGTCCAGCAAAAGACAACCCAATTTGATGGGTACTAGGGTCAATTTCCTAGGGGTAGAGGTCCGCCAGAATGAATTCATCTGGTGGATCCGAGTTACCCTAGTGATATGGAATTTTAATTAAAATTTACCTGTTAGGCCGCTCTTGATGTAAGAGATTCCATAATGACAAATTGGAGTTAACTAAAGCAACATAAAAAATGAATCCACCATCTGTAATGAAAAAACAAGTTAAAAGACTTTATTCAGCAAAACCATGTGGTGTTGTATACAGAAAAGATAAAGACCTGCTAAAAAAGAATCAGAAGCCTAGATCAGTGGTTCTTAACCGGTGTTCTATCAAACCCTAGGGCTTCAGTGAGTCAGTCTCAGGGGTTCGGTGGAGCCTCCGCTTCGGAGGTCAAGACACACACATATTTGATTTATCACTAAAGAAGGGTTCGGCAAATGTGCATATGAAACTGGTGGGTTTGGTACCTCAAACAAGGTCAAGAACCACTGGCCTAGATGTTTCAAAAGGAAAACATCTCCTAGTCTTGGCTTTTCGCTCTGGGTTTTGAAACTGCAGCTTGTTAGTTTACATTTCAACATTTTTAACATGGCTTTAAAAATAGCCATTTTTTCATGGCCCTGAGGATGTCTATACGCGCTTCATACATGGTTGTAAAACATGTCGCGCACTGCAGTGACAAGTATGTTCAGTTGTATGAAAATGTAACTAACTTCTTAAAACGTTTGACATGTCATAGTTGGACCCAACTAATCACTGGTACCAAGGAGATCCATCAGTACGCAGACAGTTGTATCCCCTTGGCTCTGATCTTCTGAGCTTACTTACTATGATACTATACATCAGAGGACAGAACCAAAGAGCGTATCTACTTACTGATGGAGTATTTGGCTATTCATGCCTTTTCAAATCTTTTCTAAAATCACATATATAATACATTTTTGCATGTGGAAACATTCCCTATCAAAATTTTTCTTGGGGGTTTTTCACATGACTGATATTTCTATCCTAATTCTTCCTTGTAAGGAACCAAACAAAGCTATTGACATTCCATATGGACATCATATTTTTCACATTGGAAAATAAGTGAAAAAATTATTTTTTCTATTGCACATTCAATAAATAAATAAATAGAAGAAACATGAATCAGACACTGGTCAAACACAGATGTAAAATGGACTGTTTTTTAAAGTCACCGAAATGTATAGGCTATAAAAAATTGCTAAAATGTGTAATATCTTAAAAATAGTGTACATTATTGACTTACCTTTATATTTCTGCTTATGATAATATTATTATATCTTGGGGGCATCATCAACAAGTTAAGGGATATTTATTTCTGCTTATATGTATAGCACATTGCAACTTGTTATGTATTAGAACAGGATGATGTGTCATGAGTGGGATACTATGTGACAGCTGCTGCCACTGACTCACCGTTCCAACGAGGTCAATACTGTAGACTCCACCTACATCACTTTGGGTTGCAAAATTTTAATGGTAATAAGGAAAAGGTCATTAATTGTTGCACCTCAATATTGTTGTTGGGGAAGAACTTTGCTTGTGTTCAATCAATAACCATATTCCCTTTTAGGACATATTGACGTCAGTGGTGGAGTCCTCAAGGCCTCCTTTTACACGAGTCACATCACAGTGGTGTTAAGAGAACATCTCCTGATCTGGCCGGCCAGTAACATGGATTAGACACAGGCATGCCATTAATACAACATGTGCCAATGCATATGGACTTAGTAGGTAAATGGGCCCACTCTCACCCTCAAGCAGCTTTCTGCTGTCTGTATGATTGTTTGTAAATGGCCCAGCTGATATATTTAGGTTGCTAGAGAGACTCAAGTATGATGCTCTATGATAAAGTATGGAAAACATAGGACCCTAGTTAAAGAGGTTGGCCACCTTGGCTTAAAAATAAAAGAAATATGGGTATTTGTTCTTAAAATCAGTACCCAACCCCCAATGGCCTGTATCAGGTGAATTTACTTGGTTTCCTCTTCTTGTCCCCATCTCTTCCGCCAGCTTTCTGCATGGGTCCGGAGTAGGTGGGATTGGCTGGGCGCCATTTTCTTAGTGAATTAGTTCTGCGCATGCCCTGTGCTTCAGAGCTTTGCCTCTACTCATTGAGCGGAGATGCAGCTGTGAACACTCACAACACAGGCTATGTGGCGGGAGCGCGCACTGGTTGGTAGGAACTTTACGTGTTCCCCCCGTCTGCGGGCCAGCCCAGGCAGACAGCAAGGAGAGGAAGAAAGAAGATGGAGATAAGACTGATGGATCGCCAATCAAGAACAGAACAACACTGGAGAATTCATAATAAAGGTAAGTTCCAAAAATGCTGATAATCCTGCCCCTCCACCAATGCTTAATTTTTATATTAAAATGGCCAACCCCTTTAAAGATTCAATACAAGAGCCCTCTAGTGTCTCCACCACTGACACAGATGGTCATTTATTAGCCTAGGAATACCCAAATACACAGATTTTCCTCTAGTCCCAGCAGTCTCATTTTATGTACAAACCTCTTATGCGGCACAGTATCAAATGCATTGGAGAAGTCTAGATTCACACCTTCTAGAAGTCACACCTTCAAATGCCTCCTCTATGTCCAGTCTAGAACTTACCTTCTAAAAATGTCGATCAGATTAGTCTGACAGGACAATCCCTCATAAACCCGATACTGATGCTGTATTATAAGGTTATGTACAGTGAGATACTCCAGGATAGCATCTCTAACAAACCCCTCAAATATTTTCCCCACAACAGAAGTTAGACTCACAGGTCTGTAGTTTCCAGGATCACTTTTTGACCCTTTTTTGTATATTGGCACCATGTTTGCGACGCGCCAGTCATGTAGTACAGAAACAGTCCTTAATGAATCTTTGAGTATTTAAAATTATGTTTTATCTATCACAATATATCATCCCATCAATACCCAAGGGTATATGCCATCTAGGCACAGTGATTCATCATTTATAGTGGTTTTAAGGCATCGTAACACTCTTACTGGGTAAAGCAGACAACATTTAATAAAAGATTCCTCATCATTAAGGCGACATTTAATAGATTTGCCCTTTCCTCTTCTCCCTCCACCATGAACCCCAGTTAATTCCTCAAAGAACCCACGCTATTTTTTAGTTTCTTGTCATTTATATACTTGAAAAATAATTAGGAATTACTTTCCTTTGAAATATTTCATTTTGTCTGTATTTTTGGTATCAGTTTTTTACAGTTTTTATTTTTTTCTGTGTAGTCCTGTAACACCTCATCTCCATCTTCATGTTTTAGCAAAAATAAATGCCTAATCTTTCTTGTTTATTGCTTGCATTACTATACTAGTTAACCACATTATACCAAATAAATAAAAACAAGAGGAAAGGACAAGGCTTCAATGCAACAACATAAAAGGGAAAATCTTTATTTAGTAAAAGCATCTCAGAAAAGATACAAAAAAGCACGCCAGGTAATATGTCCTAAAATACATAAACAAATGTAAAATGTACAAATAGTGCAAAATGAGTGGTAGCTAGTGTGACCAAGAGGAGGACATGATATTACCTGGCGTGCACCCCGACGCGCGTTTCAATCGCAGCAGGTCTTTGTCAAGGGATGACGCCAGGAAGTAAGAGACTGGTATATATGCAGAGAGGGGGCCAATGAATGGTGCGGGCTGGAAATGAGCCACAGACACTCACCTGTGTGCACAGCACATGTGCAGACAGAGGACGCCTTCCTTTGGCTACATTGGTCGATATCACTGTCACTAGATTCTACAACTGTTACACTGTGCTTCTTTTGTTATTTTTTTGTATGTTAGTTAACCACATTACTTTTTTCATGCTTCTGTTATTCTTTTTCCCATGTGGAAATGTTTTTCACAGGAGTTTTTTTCAAATGCTTTTGAAAATGTTACATTTTTTGGGTGCTTTTACTTTTAGAACATTGTCCCAATTATAAATTTGATATTCTGTAAGGTATTTAGATTAACTCTGGATACCCTAGGGAGAAGGAAGATATGGTTTATTACCTCTTCTTCGTTCTCCACTCCTCACCTCATTGCGCTGAAGTAACGCAATGCAGAGAGGAGGCCAACTATGAGTTTACATCTAATCTCTTTGTGTTTGTTTACATAGTTCTAAGCAGTGAGTATTTACTCTTTAATGTTCATCTTGATATTTCAAAATAATGCTGATATTATTCTACAGTGAGGAAGAAAGCAGAAAGGGTTAACAATCACTGCACAGAGCTGTGTAAACAAATAGGAAAGGAGAAAGAGTCCTTCTTGGAAGAGGGATCTGCCTTGGCACCGGAGAAGTCATACTGTTGTAAGGGGCACTATGCTGCTTGTTTCTTTACAAACTAAGCAGAATTTATTAAGGAAGTATATTAGAAAAATTCATCACAACACTCTACCATACAATAAAATTATTTGAAATTACATTTATGAAATTTTAGTGTCAATAATGCTGTAGTACAACCCAATGATGATGATGCTCTTTTTGTATGGATAATTGCCCATTAAGCATACAGTTATATCATATATATATCATAGTACCATGGATAATGAAGTAAGAATTTCAGATATCAATTATACCCAAATATATATTTATATATGAATGCAAGTATTATCTACATGCTATACAGAACAAGTGCTTTAGAAACAACACATAATAATATTTCTTTTTTTGTCTAGACCATAGATTATGATTTCCCCTTTTAAATATACTGTTACCAGAGTGAAGAGTAACATCATCCACAATTGGGAAACAAATCTGGAAAATATTGGGGGTTGGATCATAAGAAATTTTCCTTAAAACTAAATTATTTGTTATTACTTTTTGAAATTGGATTTTGAGTCTGCAGCCCACCTCATAATCTGACCCCTCCTTTATCCTCATGTTGACATGTAGATAAGCCTCCTTCAATGGGGCACAGCAGCATGCAAATATTTGACACAAAAAATGCTGTGATCATCCCCTTTATGGAAACCCATAACATGTGTTCTAAGCCAAGCTGCCAGAAGATTGGAAGTCAGACAAGCCCATTCCTCTGTATAGTGATGCTGCCCTAGCAGTGAGACCCCACCAATTATATACTTATGACTTAAGTTGTTAAATAGGTTGGAAACGTAGTACAGCCCCTTGTATAATGCAATGTATCTGAGGCAGTAAACAAACATTTAGTGATTATTACTAATCAGATTGACCAGTATCTATGTAAAAGATAAGCTCTTTGGACTTTGTACACTATACAGCCTCTTTGCAAATTCAAGGTTGCTCTTTATATTATGAACTTCATTTCCCTCTCACTTTTGGAACACAATGTTCTTATGCAAAGTGCTTATGCAAGTTTACCTTAGGTGCCACCTTTCTCTGACCTCTTCAGAAAAGGTGTGGGGGATGATTTGTGCAAAAAGTCTAGAAGACCACCTACTTATTTAATACTATACTTGCAATGCTGCTGTATGGGACTGGACAATGATGGAAAGTTAGGACAGACATGGACAGTGAGCCTAAGCGGTCAATATTTTCTCCCTGCACCAAAGTGAAAACACAAGACAAAAACAGGACAAAATAAATACAAAATAGTAGTCATACAAATACTGGTAAAACTAAGGTGACTACGCGGTACAGAATGAAGAGTCAAAACGACAAAGAATCCAAAATACAGAAGTCCAGAAAATGATAGCTTGCTCCAAAAACAATAACAACTTATAGCAAGCACTGAGAAACGGGAAGACAAGCCTATTATGAGATACCAGAGTGATTGGAGGAAGCCTCTGTCCAAAACATTTAACTGTCTGCAGCCCAGAACAAAGTCATCAGGAAATAGAAGGGTGGGGAGGGAATCAATTAAGACAGTTGTCTGTCTTAATGCTATTTATGGTACCACCCCTTTTATGAGGGGCCACCAAACCTTAATTGATTCCACCAGGCTTGGAAGAATTCTAGATATGGTACATTCGAGGAGATGGGAGCATAGAGTTCCTTGTCAGAGACCCATGTCCAGTCCTTAGGACCACAGCCCTTCCAATGAGCAAGATACTGGTTGGAGTCACAACGTGAATCCAGAATTTTGTTCATCTTAAATTCCAGCTCTGCCTGGACTACAATTGGAGCTGTTGGATCTAACAAAGGTAAGACAAGACAAAATACTTCTTTTAAAGGGACTTGCTAGGCAGCTGTAATCTGAACAAATCAGGTTTAATGATGCCAATTATAGGATACAGACTAATGTAACCTGGAGCAAATTTCACAGGTAACCACCTGAGGCACAGGTTCTTAGCAGACAATCACACCCACTCCCCCAAAAACATAATCAGGGACATAAAAATGTTTTTTATTAGCATCTTATGGTCGTCTATCTTGGGCAAAGCAATGAGACAAACAATTAGGCACTCATTAGGGAAAAACTCCACTGTACTCCAATTAAAGCCTGCATTATGAATTCTTAACTAAGGAAGGCCCAAAATAGTGTCAGAGGACATATTTTTTTATACACATTGAACAATTGAGCCAACCTGCATGTATACCGTTTTGGAAAACCCCCTCCCTCAATGAGTAAAATCCACTCTGGTAACCAGGAAAGAAGGACCCAGTTCCACTAAATCCACTACAACCGTGGCAGTCTTGGAATCTATCAGGGCTTGTCCAGAAACATATTTACACCCGAAACACAAATAAACTGTTTGAAATTAAAGATATCAGATTGCCTGTTTTCCCCAACTACCACTAGTCCCTGGATTTTCAGGGTCCATGTTTTAGGAATTTCCCTGCAAAAGTGAGATCACCACTCCCACTATTTAGGCTTGAGAGGGGACTCACCTAAAAATACAAAAGACATGACCCAAATGTTTCAAATTACGGTCACCCGAGAAACAATCCGGGAGCAGCATCCTCACCTTGTGCTCCCAGGGAAAATGAGACTGTTGGATAATTGGAGGTACTGCAGCAGTTTCTGCCTGATGTTGAGAGGGCATCTATTCATCCTTTTCCTTGACTTGCATATGGACAGCAACTATAACCTGATTTTACCAGGAACTTCTAATTCCTCTGATCTCTCAAGATAGAATTTTGCAGAAGCTGAAGTGCCTTATAAGTTAGGGCAGGATATCTTTGTAATTGGCCGCATTAATCTTTCCTTCAACTGCAACCAGTGGTCATGTCCTTGTCTCCATATTTATTATTATGCTGCCACCACCATGTGTCACTGTTAGGATTGTATTTGGCAGATGATGAGCAGTGCCAGATTTTCTCCACACATACCAATTAAAATACTAAAAAGTTCCATCCTCATCTCTTCAGGACAGAAAATCTTATTTCTTATAAGCTGGGAGTCCTTCATGTGTGTTTTTGCAAACTGTATGTATTTCATACAGCTTGCACTGAGGAGAGGCTTCCTTCGGCACACTCTGTCATAAAGCCTGACTAGTGGAGGCTGCAGTGATAGTTGACTTTGTGGAACTTTCTCCCATCTCCCTACTGCATCTTTGGAGCTCAGCCACAGTGATCTTGGGGTTCTTCTTTACCCAAGGCTCTTCTCCCACAATTGCTTAATTTGGCTGGATGCCCAGGTCATCCTTAACTTCTTCCATTTAAGGATTATGAAGGCCAATGTGATCTCTGAGCTCCTTGGCCTGTTCCTTAGACTTCATGATTCTCAAGTGCTCTGACATGCACTGTAAGCTGTGAGGTCTTGTATAGACAGGTGTGTGCCTTTCTTTATCAAGTTCAATCAGTTTAATTAAACACAGCTAGACTCCAATTACCTCAAGGAGGATCAGAAGGAAATGGACAGCATGAATGTTAAATATCAGTGTCACAGCAAATGTCAATGGTCTGAATAGGACCATTTGATATTTCGGTTTTTCTTTTTTAATAAATTAGCAAAAATATCTACATTTCAGTTTTTTTTCCCGTCAAGATGGGATGCATAGTGTACATTAATGAGCAAAAAAAAATGTCAAGGGGTTTGAATACTTTCTGTACCCACTGTATATTAAGATTTCAGAAACACAAGAAGAAAGGGTCAGGTATCACTCACATTTTCTTCTTCAGAAGCTTAGTGGTTTTACATCTATATTACAGAGGTACAATATGCTTTTCAGTGTCACCTAAACATACAGTGCAGTAAGCAAGACTGTGGGGTCCACAAGATGTTGGTGTCTTTTCCCCGCTCATAGGTCTCACTAGTTTTGCTTTGGCTGCTGGGTGTGGAAGAAATTGAGTGTCTATGAGTGCCCTTGGTGTCTTGTCGCTGATTTGATCTTTATGTAATATGGCGGTGTTACTTTTGTTCATTTGAACTTATAGACGCTTGTTTATAGAAAACTAGACCGCTTACAAGGGATTATAGGGGTGTTACTATACTTTATATTCTACTCTGCATGAATTGCTCTCTTTGGCAGCTAGGGTGTTTTAGGGTGAATATATTACACTAATATATTACAGTCTTTTAGCGCATGTCACACTTTCTAAGTGTATTGTCTGGTCTGTGATGACAATATGCCAAGTTATTGTCCTTTTGTCACTAATTGATATATTGCTGATGATACAGTGTTAAGATTACTTGACTACCCTGAAATGAGGGTGGAAGATAAAATGATGCATTTATTGTTAAGCTTAAACCAGAATTATGTTTCTTTAATTGTTTGTGCAGGAGGCAAGCTGTGGCTATGTGATCATTATAATGGCGCTCTTCTGGTGCACGGAGGCTCTCCCACTTGCTGTCACCGCCCTTTTCCCAGTGGTGCTCTTTCCAATGATGGGTATAATGGATTCAACAGCGGTAAGATAACATTTACAATGCAATATGTATATTTTTAAGGGGCCCTATTCCAAGTCATCAGTCAGTGCTGTATCATATATACCAACTAGGCCTCCTACTATCAGGTGGCCCGCTCTGGGCTAGTGCAGCCAGGGGAGAGTGGGACAGTGGAGAGTCTAATAAGCAAACAGAAAAGTAACACCAAAAACAACAACAGCACCTGAATCTGGGAGAGACACCTATTTAAAGAGGCAAAGGGGGGGATTCGTTATGGCTTCTCTGCAAGTTTTATGGTGGAGAAACCACTTGAATCTCCCCATCCGCACCAATTTTTGCACTCAGCATTCTCAGACGCACATACTACTATGGGCGTGCATGGGTGGGTAAAGGGCATTCCGGGGTGGGCAAGGGGTGTGCCATGAACAAGTGGCCTGTCACATTTACTATTCAGGCGGAGACTAAAACAAAGAACTCTGACAGTCGGAACTGGTAGAGTTTACGCCCATATTCACTAAGAGCCCGAGTCTTTTAATGAATATGAGCGCCGGCAGAGGGATTTTTAAGACTGGTGCCAGTATTAATGAGAACCCCTTAAAGAGATGGAGTTGGTCATATACTGTTGTGGCCAAGGCAAAGTTTACTTGTGTGGCTTACCCCAACCATTGGAAGGTCACACACAAACATATAAATGCACATCTCCAAACAAGATATCACAAAGTTAAATCTGCTTATTTTTGCACCACCCACCTAGGGATTAGTTGAGTCAAGAATAAGGCTACATTCACACGATGTATGCCTGCCGTACCGTAGTACGGTGGGCATACATCGGCGCAGCGGAGAGGAGCAGGGGATGAGCGCAGCTCACCCCGCCCCTTTCCATAGGAAGATACAGCGCACGGCGCCGTATCACGGGGAAAGATAGGACATGTCCTATCTTTTCCCGGGCTACGGAGTGGTACGGTGCCGCACGTGTGCTTCACCGTACCGCTCCCGTACAGGGCTGTGAGCCCACAGAAGTGTATGGGGGACGTATATCGGCCGTATATATGTCGGCCGTATATACATCCCCCATACATGTGTGTGAATGTAGCCTAAGGCTAGTTTTACACAGCAGCATTTTGATGAATATATTGACTGAGATTCATTTATGTGTCTCAGGCTCCGACAATACAGAGCGGATCGCCACTTGTCTTGTGCTGCACCAGATTAATTATTGTGATAAGAAAGCCGGATTGTCGAGTTCTACTTTTAGACCTCCTTTTATCTAGCCTAAACTGTGCGCCACATCTCCTTGAATTTTCTTTTTGACGCATAGGTTAATTTCTTTACGACCACACCCCCTTTCTCTAAAACCACACCCCCATTTATGAGGCCACAACCCCTTTTTAAGACGAAAAATGGTCTAAAAGCCTTCATAAATGTGTCAGAAGAATGGTGCAAAATTTCATTTTCGTGTGCAGAAGCAATCATGAATTCCCCCCATTGTATAGGTATTTGAAAGCCAAGATCAGAATTGGATTCTCAATACAGACAGTTTATAAATCTTTTCCATTATACATTAAATCTGTAGAATCCATTTCTGGTTTTGGCTTACAAATACTGATGCAGATTACTGCCATGTGAAACAGGCTTAAAGGTAAAAAAAAAGACACGTCGGCACTGACATTATTTTATAGTATTTATCAATATTTTTATGGGACCCTTGACAACAAACTTGAATTTGCCCCCGCTTTGCCATAGATGGGTAAAGATTGTCATAATGAAAAAGAAGACTTCTGCTGCAATCTATGTATAAAAATTGCCCTATGTACTTTTTATTTCAGACCTGCAGTCAATATCTAAAGGACACTAACATGTTATTTATCGGAGGGATACTAGTGGCAATCTCTGTTGAAACCTGGAATTTGCACAAGAGGATAGCACTGAGGGTCTTGCTGATTGTTGGAGTCAAACCAGCTCTGTGAGTGTATGTCCTATACAATTTGTCTGTGCAGCTAGGGCACCTAGCTATATTCTTTGGGTTTTATGCAATGTAAGTACTTACAGAACATACACGTACACATACAAAACCCACAATGGTCACAGAAATAACTCGAATCTGACAAAAGTAAAAATAAATTAAACTTCTATGAAAATGAACAAACGAAAGGCAGACTTTAAGCTTTTCACCCATGCTTAACAGAAGTCTTTAAAATATAAAACTCATTAAACAGGAATGATGGTTCCCTTAACTTAATATTTTATTGCAGAACCTTTTGAGGCAATCGTTCCAATCAAACAATATCTGTAATGGTCAATGAAACAGCAGGTATTTTGGGCCACTCCTCATGAGCAAACTTCTCCAGTTGTCTGGGGTTTGAAGGATGGTATGTTTTAGCTGCTTCCAAAGGTGCTCAATAGGATTAGGTCCAGGCTCTTAGAAGGACACTTCACAATAGTCCAATGTTTTCCTCTTAGACATTCCTGGGTGTTTTAAGCTGTGTAATTTGGGTCGTTATCCTGTTACAAGACGCATGACCTGTGACTGAGACCAAACTTTCTGACACATTTCTCTCTAGAATCCCTTGATATTTCCTGAGATATCTTTGTACCCTCCACAGATTCAAGACAGCCTATGCCAGATGCAGCAAAGCAGTCCTTGAACATAACAGCCTCCTACATGTTTCACTATAGGGACAATGTCCTTTTCAAGATATGCTTCATTTTTCCATCTGTGAGTGCAGAGCTGATGTGTCTTGCCAAAAAGTTAGATTTTAGTCTCATCTGTCCATAGAACATTCTCCCACAAGCTTTGTGGCTTGTCAAAAGTCTTGCTTCTTAATGATTTGATTTCAGCAATTGGTTATCTCTCATTAAGACCACTTTGGCTCAAACAATGACAGATTGTGCAATCTGACACTGATGTTTCTTGAGCTTGAAGTTCATCTTTAATTTTTTTTAGAGGTTTTTCTTGGCTCTTTTGTTACCAAATAAATAGTTTCTTTGATTTTTCTCCTGTAGCCATGTCCAGGGAGGTTTGCTACAGTCCCATAGATCTTAGGTTTCTGAAAAATGTGTGCAACTGTAGTCACAGGAACATCAAGCTGCTTGGAGATGGCCTTATAAAATTTACCTTTAAAGGTGTTGGCCACTTTACCTCATGTTTTTTGTAATGTGTGTATATTTATAAGTGTGGGGGGCAGGATTGTAGGTAATTTACCAATTTACATTAATAGTTCAGGAGAGTGAAACCTCCTGTCTTTTACCTCATCAGATGGACATTCCTGTCCATGAAATGGCTGCAGATGGAGGGTCATGTGATTTGTCCATGAACAATCGCCAGTTAAAGATCATATGACCCTCCATCTGTGGCCATTTTATGGACAGAAATCTCAGTAGAGATCAAGCAGCCAACTGCTCTTTAAAAGTGTTGTTGCTTCATGGCGTCTTTCTTCCAAAAGCATTTTAAGACTTGTCTAGTGATGCTGCAGCTTAGCTCTATTAAAGTGCTAAGCTGCAACACAGCACAAATCAATAGGCAGTGTCAGGAACTGGGGTTGCTGGGTGGTTGGCAGTGACACAGACTCTAAGTAAAGCTTGTTCCTTCTTGAATAGATATACTGGTTTGGTTTTAATCATGTCATAAGGCCTGTTGTAGGTCATGCTTGATGTCAAGGGAGCTGCCTTACAAGGGAGCTAAAATAGGCGTGATTCTCCTTATCCCATCCTGGAAAACTTTGCATATTTTCCCAGACAGTCCAAATGTTGAGTTTTATTCACTCCAATGCAGTACAGAGACAAAACATAAAAGACACACCTTCCTGTCTGGGCGCTAACTAAACAGAAATTGGTCTCCTTATCTATAATAACAGATAGTAAAATCAGTCCAAGACTGATCAAACACCCCTCTAGCTTTCCAGCCAAGCTCTGGCATAGTCTGCGTTAACATCAGACTTCCTATGCTTCCCTAATCACAATCCTAGTCACCATGGTTTCCCTAGGTGTGACCACAAGGTGTGGACAGAAGGGGATGGGAATGGCAAGTCCCACTTCTAGCCTACCTGCCATTCCCTAAAAAATCCAGGCCAGTGCATAGCACATAAACAATGCTCTGAAAACATAATTGCTTGCTGAGAAACAACAATCTGGATTTCTTAATCTCAGCCATTTGAGCAATCTGGGTAAGATGTACATCCCTTCCAGTATCTGACCAGTCATCAGCTTACAACAGGTATGGTGAAATTGTTGGAAATCCACATCTTTTTTTTTTTTTTTTTAAATTCTGTACAATGCCTCGAAAAAGATATGTCTTTTCCAATAGAAAATACTTATTAAGATTTTTTTTTTTGCTCCACCAAAGTGAATAGTGTTGCTCTGCAGTACCACAAACAGACAGAGGTCAGGCGTGTAACCATTTAACAAAAAATATTTCTATTATTCTTGTTCAAAAGCTGCTTTCTACAGCAAAACAGGTGTGAATAAGCTTCATATTGTTTCCTAATTTTTTTTTTCTAGATTACTTTTGGGGTTTATGATTGTAACAGCTTTCTTGTCCATGTGGATCAGTAATACTGCTACAACAGCCATGATGATACCAATAGCACAGGCCGTGCTGGATCAACTTTACACCTCTGAGGAAAAATTAAATGAACACGCTGTTGATCTGGCAGAAAAGAGTGACAACCATCCGAATGGAAGTGTTGCCCAGGTCAATGTGGATATCAAAGTAGCCCCTACCAATGAGCCAAACGGAAGCGTAAATCAAGCCTTCGAAATGCAGGAAAAACAATTGACAGATGCAGAGACCATAAAACAGGAAAGAAGTAAGTTTAGAACAAATGTGCTACTCTACATTACAAAAGTCATGACTTCCAAGTGACTTTCACTAATAATGTCATAGTCTGCACTGTAAGCAAGCAGTTCTCTGCGGATACATGATCTATGAAGCCTCATTGGTCTCATTGGTGACACCTGAGTAAATGGCACAAGACTGCTTAGACCAGTAACTTTCTGCAGTGCCAACATGTGTGTGTGTATATATATATATATACAGTATATATATAAATGGAAAGTCCAGAGCAGCACAGCTAGCAATGGGTGCAGTAGCCGATGATCCCTTGGCACGCTTGCCGAATATAAATTGTGAAGAGGCAGCACTCCACGATGTGTTGAAAGGGGTAAAACCTTTATTCCATCAAAAGCAATGTTTCGGTGTAAATCTACACCTGCATACTTGAGAAAGGTGTAGATTTACACCGAAACGTTGCTTCTGATGGAATAAAGGTTTTACCCCTTTCAACACATCCTGGAGTGCTGCCTCTTCACTATATATATATATATATATATATATATATATATATATATATATATATATACAGGCGGTCCCCTACTTAAGAACACTCGACTTACATACAACCCCTAGTTACAAACGGACCTCTGGATATTGGTAATTTATTCTACTTTAGTCCTAGGCTACAATAATCAGCTATAACAGTTATCAGAGGTGTCTGTAATGAAGCTTTAGTGTTAACCCTGGTTCTTATGACAACCCAACATTTTTAAAATCCAATTGTCACAGAGACCAAAAAAGTTCTGTCTGGGATTACAATGATAAAATATACAGTTCCGACTTACATACAAATTCAACTTAAGAACAAACCTCCAGAACCTATCTTGTATGTAACCCGAGGACTGCCTGTATATATATATATATATATATATATATTTACAAGTGGTCGTTCCTCTACTTCAGAACACCCGACATACAGACTGTGTTATGTAAATAAAGAAATTATTATTAATTATTACAGACGACCTCTAGTTGAAAACAGACCTTTGGATTTTGGTAATTTTGTATACTTTAGCCCTAGGCTACAATGATCAGCTGTAACAGTTATCAAAGGTGTCTGCAATTAAGATTTTTTGTTAATGCTGGTTCTTACAACAACCAACATTTGTAAAATTTAAAGGGAACCTGTCACCAGGAACCTTATTTTCACTAAAGACAGTTTGCAGAGCAGAAGGAGGAGCTGTACATGAGCACAAAGGTGGGGGCTGAGGAGTGAGCAGCACAGACAAGTCACATGTTGTTTTTTGAAATGCATCCAAACCAAAGCCCAACCCCTGTGACTACCCTAGGATTTTGTCAGGGTGTAAGGTTAGTTATAACACACAATCATACTGTAATGCAAATGCTTAGAAAAGGCAGAGAGGCATTGTTGCACTGCAGGTGTAATAAGCTTCTGCAACCTGTCTTTAGGGAAAATGAGGTCACTGGTGACAGGTTGCCTTTAATTGTCACAGAGACCAAAACAATTTTGGCTTGGGTAACAATTATAAAATAAACAGTTCCGACTTACATACAATTTCAACTTAAGAACAAACCTACTGGAATAATTTTGTACGTAGCCCAGGGACTACCTGTGTGTGTATATATGTGTATATATATTTATATATATATATATAAATATTATATATATTTGTTTTTAATTCTTGGCAATCTAAATTCCAATTCAAAAACAAAACTATTAAAACTTAAGTTTTAATAAAAACATTTAAAAGTGGAAATCGAAAGTCATATCACAGTATCCAAGATGAGAACAGAACCGATCTTACTAGTTGGGGTAAGCCCTACATCATGTAAATCCTCCTAAATATTTGTAAGCTTTGTTCAGGACTGTGGAAGGATACCCAAAAAAATTTAAGTGACAAAAAATTACAAGCAATTGTGAGCAATAAGGGTAGCAGTCTGCTGATTTATCTATTTTTTCTCCACAATCACTATAAATCCCCAGGGAAGAACCTAAACTCTCTGCTGCCTGAGGGGAACTATGAAACGGTGCTCCCCTCCTTCCAATCCAATAGTAATATGTCATGTTATTTTTATAGTATGTGAGTTCTCCATGCAGTTTCACACTCATGCTGACATCAGGTGTGAAGAGATACTATTTTAATTGTTCAGGTCCTGCTTTGTAGCATGTGACTGTGCCCCTGATGCTGCCCCCACCTTTCTTCAGTTGGTGCTGCCTGAGGCAAGAGGCTCAACATGCCTTATGGATAGTGTCCCTCTGTATATCCCTGGAAGCCTAACTTCAGATCCAAAGCTCTAATCAGCTGCAATCCTGACTAGAACCTGACCCTGTATCAACTAGACTATGAAGCCCTGCCTATCCTTGTATCCCTTCAAAACGCTTGGACCCAACATGCCATATATTGGTTTTTATTGCTCTGAAAACAAATGTTCATTATGAAAAAATCATGGTACAATAGTAATCTGCCCACTGATAACATTCTACAATAGAAACTCAATCAAAAGTTGGAGTGGTAGTGTCCCAATAATAGTGCAAAAGAGAAAATTATGGCCCAGGACTATTACTTTGGCTGCGCCAATTTTTTTGTCTGACTTTGCACTGAATAGAACTTCTTTCGAGCTTGCACATATATTTAAGAAGTGTCTGCGCCAATTTTGTATGGCTGCTGCAGTGTGTCAACAAGACAGAAAAAACCTGCACCTAAAGGGCCGTTACTCCTTAGCCCCAGTCTGCGAGACATTTTATACAGAGACTCAACATAATGTCGCACACTGTATATTAAAAGTGCTCCTAAAAAAGTTGGGTCACGCTTCCGGAGCGCGGCAGATAATTGAAGACTGTGTACCACCTCAATAATCTGGCGCACTCTGCACATTTGTGAAGCAACCTGCACTAAGTGTAGTTTGCACTATTTTTGATAAATCTGGGCCAAAGACAAAATAATGGATACACGACAGACCCGATTATAGTGCATCCCCTTCATATATTCATTCCCGTTTTCTGTTCTTGTAAGGCTGAAGTGATCTTAAATTATTTCGGAAAACTATAGTCAGACAGGATAAGCTCCCACCTCTGGACACTTCTGTATCTTCACCCTGGATCTGTGATAGAAGTTGTGGAAAGGCCTTCTGTGCTAAATCTCCCTTTATTAATACAAAAATGACGTTTGTGAATTAAACTTTGAATTTTAGGTGCTACATTAGTTGAAATTGATCTAAAAGAGGAAAATCAAATGAAGGAGAAGCAAGCTCAGAGGCTACAGAAGCACCTCAAACTGTGTAAAGGAATGAGTCTCTGTGTATGCTATTCTGCCAGCATTGGTGGCATTGCAACGCTGACGGGCACCACACCCAACCTTGTCATGAAAGGACAGATGGACGAGTAGGTACTTGTATTTTCTCAATCAGAACTGAAAAGCATGTCATAAAGATGCTGTCATTATTTATGAATCGAAACAAATGTTTGATTTTTTTTATAGTATATTATTGATGTAACATACTAATAGAATCGGACAGCTGAATGTATGGTTAGGTATTATTTAGCCCATGTTCAATGATGAAAAGAATATTGAGATCTTCATGTGTCCTGTACACTGTGTGCATGCTGTGATACTGGAGTTCTGTGAACACATGCTGGAAAAAAAGCTCACACAAACCTTCGGAGTTCTCTTCATGGGATGATATCTAACACATTCCAGCTTTACAAATCATAGGGGACATATACAAATATAATATTACATTACAGAGTACAAACATTCATATGGAACAATAGGAGTGAGGGCCCTGAGCTTACAGACTATGGAATTGGCTTTTACAAACTCTAGGTGGTCCACAGCACAGCAAAAAGTACTTTAAGCTACTTTCTTAGTCTCTTAGGCTACACTGAAAGGTGTATTTACTGTACCAACCTTCTACATAATACATTCTATATACATTTAAAGAATTAGAGGAATGGTCAGCCATCAGCAGGGGACCTTATACCAAATAAAGATATAGAAGAACCTCACTGGTTATGCAGAGATGGCATCCAATACATACAGTTGATCACTGGAGCCAATCACAGTAGTGATATGGCGTTCGTTAGCCGGCTCTTTCACGTGAAGGACGTGAGTCGGCTCACTAAATCCAGCTCTCAATCGGTTTACCATACCCCCTTTAACCTGATAAAATCAGATTTAAAGTGATGTGGCATGGGGTGACTGGCTGGACTGAGGATAACTTTTATGTATTTAAGAAGCCAGAAGAGCCGGCTCTTCTTAGTGAGTGGAGCCTAATGATCCAGCTGACTTAGAAGGGATGGATTTCCCATGACTAAATCACTGGCCTCAATGGCCACATGAACTTTCAAGCAGGCTGTACAGTGACACCAGCTGCAGCAGCCTCCTCCACACTCATCCAGCTCCCTCCCCACTTCCTCTCATGTGCATTGAGCAGGCAGAGGGGAAGAATATATGAGGAGACTGAGACACAGGCACACACAGGCCGAAGCTACTCCCAAAGACTCCTCACATTCTGCTTTCAGAGAGCCAGGTTTGTCAAATAAAGTTTTATAAACTGGTGGCAGTATTCAGAATGCTGACAAAGGTATTTTTAATATCAGCTTAGCATGGGCTATTGGAACCTGTCACCAGCTAAGAATGACATTCCTGGTGACAGGTTCCCTTTTATAAACAGTGCAGATCACAAGAGCACCATACAATGAAAGAGACCCCAATGGCTTATATCACCAAGATGACCTAATATAATTAATGAATAATGAACTGTCTGTAATCTCTTCCTTTTGTGCAGATTGTTCCCTGACAACAACAATGTAGTAAATTTTGCTTCATGGTTTGGATTTTCCTTCCCTACAATGATTGTGCTACTTGCTCTTTCGTGGATATGGCTACAGATCTTGTTCCTGGGAACCAAGTAAGTTTGGGCTGGTTTTTTTTTTAGTACAGGCGGTCCCTTACTTAAGAACACCCGACTTACAGACGAGTTCTAGTTACCAACGGACCTCTGGGTGTTGGTAATTTACTGTACTTTAGTCCTAGGCTACAATAAACAGCTATAACAGTTATCACAGGTGTCTGCAATTCAGATTTATTGTTAATCCTGGCTCTGATGACAACCCAACATTTTTAAAAATCCAATTGTCATAGAGGCCAAAAAACATTTGTCTTGGGTTACAATTATGAAATATACAGTTCCGACTTACATACAAATTCAACTTAAGAACAAACCTACAGAACCTATCTTGTACGTAACTGCTTGTAATTGCAAGGACTAGAAATAAGGGTATTTTGACCACATCCTAATAGTCCTAATACAGTAATAATAGACAGGACCATATATTTTCTGCTCTTATTAGTACAGTATGGCTGTTACATTACATAACACTTGAGGATCTAAGACATAGAGGAAAGGGGCTGATTTCAGAGTTACACAGCACAGGACAAATGTGTATTTTACCCGTAACATGTAGAGAGGGTTGATGAACCAATTGCTGGACCAAGAGCAGGAAATGTCTATTGACCTGGCAAATCTGCTCTACTCAATTGTTGTGTTGCGTTTGAGAACGCATGTGTTTACGCCCTGTGTGACCGTACCCTTAGAAGTAACCAATAAATTTCAATAAAATGTGAATGCTAAAATTTAGAAATTAAAAAAATAAACAAGCTTTCAATGTCCAAAAGCTTTATTTGCAAAAATTGAAGCATTTAAAGCATGTGAAATAATTCCAATTTACATGCTAAACAGGGTCGAGGAAATAAAACCTTCCTTGGCACCTACCCTGGACCAGGTGCAGATTTTCATCTAAAAAGGCGCAGAAATAAGCAAAAATAGTGATGAAAAGTTGTAAGGAACATCTGGAAAATAAAGATACATAAAGAACTGTACAAGGCGCAGACCAAGGTGCACTTAAAAAACAACAGCAAAAGTCGCAGTGAAGAGTCGCAAAAATGAGACAATTAAACTAGCAGAAATAAACATACATGTCCCCCAATGAATGCAAGTGCCAAGTGCTGTGCTCTCAACTTCCAGACAATCACATAGAATTGAATGGAGCAGCAGAAGCCATGGTCTACCTGCAGCTCCATCAATTTGTGAGAACGGGCCCCTATTCTGCGGATTGCTGGGAGTCTGTTTTCATAGAGGTCAGACCTTTACCTATCAGCCTGTTATCTTTAATTGATGGTACAACCTCTTTCAGGCCAAGAAGCACATGGAGAAATTGATTCTGCCTTATCACATATTTAAAACTCAGTTTTTTTATTTAGATTTAAGAAAAACTTTGGCTGTGGTGCAAAACCTGAACAAAAGGCAAAAGAAAAGCGAGCATACAACGTTATATCTACAGAACACAAGAAGCTCGGGCCAATGACCTTTGCAGAAATCTGTGTTCTGGTTCTGTTCATCCTTCTAGTTCTTCTGTGGTTTACAAGGGACCCAGGTTTCATGCCAGGATGGGCAACTATCAGTTTCAACAAAGGCAACAAAGAGTAAGTATGTGTACAAGCCATCAGATAGGACAACTTTCTCTGCATTGATTTAGAGGCTGTTAATACACATTGACAACCTTCACATAAGATATGCACATTTTTTTTTTAACTTTTTGACTCTTTCTTAACCAGTCACCTTGAGACGTCTGACATGTCTTACAATTTACTTTTGTAGCCTCTTGCTTTAATGTCATATTTGCTTCCTGATTCCCCATCATTTGATCTACAGCTATACCTAATCTCCCCCCTACATCTGAGGAGGAACACCAGACATTAAAACACATCCAGTAGTGGATCCCAATGTGGACGGTCTGGGTGGTTGCACAGGTAGAAGTAACATTGAAATTACCCACCAAGTTTGATACTGATGTAAAGAAATAACGAGGAGAGGAACCTGCGGCCACATACATTTATGCAGACTCTCAACACATGTACTCAAGAGCCCTTCCAGGGCCTTTAAGGGTCTTACAAAGCTACTTTACTTGCAAGAACAGAAATCAGGCACTCCTTTCCCATGAAGCTTGGTTCTGGTACTGCGCCAATGTCAAACTAAGAAGAAAATGTGACTTTAGATAGAACCTTGATCCACCTCTTTACACATCAAAAAAGCTTAAAAGCATTATTGTGGATATAATCAAATTTATTGAAAATCATAGGAGCTGGAAACACAGTCTCAAAACAGTAAAATGTCTTATTAAAACTATTTCATGAAGAAGAAAAGTGTTGCGTTATTCCATTATCGTGTTTGACATAATGCACACAGCCAAATTACATGTTTCGTATGTTTTTCAGGTATGTGACAGATGCCACCGTTGCTGTGTTTGTAGCGCTCATGATGTTTCTATTTCCCGCTGAGTTACCTACGTTTAAGCGCCAGGAACCCAAGGAAGAAGGTAATTCTGATCTCTACTATATCAATTGTGATGAATAGTAGATGGTGGAAATCGGGCTCACACTATGGATAGTCAGGAAGTAGTCAGGATGAAGTTGCTTTTTTTTAATTATTCTTAACTGCATTACACTAGAGCGTGTTTCGGCATGTACAACAACCATTGTAGACCCAGAAATGCGTTGAGGTGTGATCCAAAACACAGCTGATGGCGATCTTGAAGGCGGTTAACAGATTTTAAACGACCCGAAACTGGTTGAGAACAATACAAAAAGTAAAGATTGGAACAAAAATTAGTTCTGTATATGAAAAATATTCTTCTATGGAAATTTACCCAATCGTTAAATTGGCAACACAACTGTGCCTCAAGGCCAGAATTACTGTTAAAGAACAGATACGGGATCTCATAATCACACAAAGATAGTAATAGTGTCAATAAATTGTCTGCTGTTCAAGGTAAAAATACTGTACACTGATTTCCTGACCAAAAAGCTGGCAAGACATTTCCTGGGCAAGACAGATATTATACTGTTAGTTATTTGTGCTAAAAGTTCTAATACATATGTAATAAAAAATAACATTGACACAGAACAATTTTAGATCAAAATTAGATGAAAATTCTAGACTCTTATATAATCTTGGGGTGGTATTCCTTGAGCACAGGTAAGTCCTTATGATTTCCTCACAATAGGGATGAGCGGACCAGAAAGGCAAAGTTCGGGTTGGTACCAAGGTCCCCGGCGTCATTTCAATTGGTTTGGGTGCCATCATTTTGTAAAGAAGCAACTCTCCCCAATGACATCAGGGGGAACGCCTTCTACCCCAAAATGGTAGAGCCCATTGTACTGTCATATTTGTCAGCACCAATTGTGGGTGTTACTGGAGCTGCGGTCCTGGTTCGGGTTCAGTAGTGAAACCCAGGCCCTACCAGGATTTTTAATTTCAGCCAGATCCACTTCTCTGCTAGGTTCACACCAGTTTTTTTTTATCCGCTCAGTGTATTTGCTGGGGAAAGCTTCCAGCATATGTGCTGAACATACCCAAAGACATATCCTGGCAGATGGAGGCATAGTTTTTGCCTTTGTATGCACCGTTTACATTGTATACTGGATGCCAGCTGAGTTTTTTTCCATCCTGCCCCTGATGTATATGCTCAGCGGAGGCCATTGAAACTGAGATGGTTTCCCAGCAATGTCAATTGTCGGTAGAAAAGGGATACTCCACACTTTCAGGGGGGAGGAGTGAGCATTGTCCGCTGACCAATATTCAGGGTATCTCCCAAGTGATGTTAGTGTCTCTATACTGACAATATGTAAGCATACTATAGGATACATCTGTGCACTGCGTTATAAGGACACGGCAGAAATCCTCCCAACGTGTCCTTTGAACGTATGCCACAAAAACCGAGAAGCCAACTCTTATTATGACAGTAAGTAAGTGCCAGATACAATTTTTCACTGGAATCTACTGCACAACATTTGACCCCAAACTTTCTGACTTATATATTCTGAATAATGCTTCTACCTATAACCTTCCCGTGGCTATACATATCTCCAGGGTGTTCAGACAGGGTCGCCTTGAACTATTATTTTACATGTTTTATTGTGTAATATAATCTGTTAAAGTGAATAAACTCTTTGATACAACGATATGCAGAGTAACAGTATCAGATCTTGGCTTTATCTGTGTGATGATTGTACAACACGATAAATTTCAATATCTGCTAACTATATACATTATCTTATCTCGCTACATACACTGATTAACCATAGGTCCCCTTATCTGGCATTTCTTCTGTTGGATCCTCCCATGCTCTGTGTTCTGTATAATGCTTGATATTTCTTAAAGCAGTATACACTTTTCCTGTACTCGTTTACGGGTTCACGGTAGCTCTCCTGGCCATAATCATCCTGATCCTTTTGTAACATCATGGTGTCAGATTCTGTCGAAATGATCAGATAAGGGCTTGTGCAAATAACAGATTTCACCTGACCTGGCAAATTATGTGTTCTTAATAATCACTTATCGTCAGCGCTGATGAATGTTGAAAGACTCTTCTACAACATGAGCCAATAAAGTTATGTCAAACCTGGGCTGATAACAACAATGCTTACTAGTCAAAATCTGACCGTGAAGGGTACTATCTGTCTACAGATGTATAAGCAAGATAAACTTTTCTCTCGAGAATGCAGGAATTATTAAAGAAGCTTTGACCCTGTATTGTAAATGCTGTGGTTAAACACAGGATCTTTGGTCAAAGTTCAGGACTTTTTTTGCAATAAATTCCACCGAAAGAATTCTATTTTTTTCTGTGTTATTGTAATTGTACTAAAGTCCCACAGTTGCGCAATTTTTGGTCCTTTCTAGAGATGAGTAGACCCAAATCTCCTGTTCGGGTTGTGGGTACAACCCCCTGACCAAGACATATTTCAAGGTTGGCGGACGCACAGGCAATCCGGCAAATTGAACCCCCTAACAATCAGCCATGTCTATGATTGGCTCTGGCCAATCATAGCCATGGCTAGTAGTCACGGGTGTCAATTTGCCAGATTGGCTGTACCCCAAACCCGAAAAGGAACATTAGGTTCACTAATCTCTAGTCCCTTCCAGTAAACCATGACAGCACTGGATCAATAACTCATGATGGTCCACTAATGGGCATCAGTCAATCATTTCCATCTTGTGACCTGATCCACAATCTACATTCTGAATGCCCAGTATTAAGTTTAAAAAGACCACAATTATATCTAATATTGTAATCCTAACCACCCACCACCCATTTATCATAAACCATTAAAAAATATCTATATTTGTGATCTATATTTTGGTGGCTCAATGGTTGGCATGGTTGGCATGTAGTCTTGGAAATGTAGATTCAAATGATCAACCATATCATCATTTGGTGCTATTTCTGTTGTGCTGGCCATGAACATGTTTGCTGCTGTTCTTAAACTAGGACAAAAGAGGAAATTTCGCCCACCTCCAGCACTTTTGGATTGGAAGACTGTAAATGAGAAAATGCCATGGAACATTGTTATTCTTTTGGGAGGAGGATTTGCCCTGGCAAAAGGCAGTGAGGTAAGTCACATGTTCACAGTCTAATATAGTATTTAAAATATAACATTGACACAGAACAATTTTTGATCAAAATGAGATGAAAATTCGAGATTCTTATGTGATCTTCGAGTGGTATTCTTTGAGCACAGGTAGGTCCTTATGATTCCCTCACAATAGGGATGAGCGGACCGAAAGTCAAAGTTCATGTTGGTACCAAGGTCCCCGGCGACATTTCAATTGATATGGGTGCCATCATTTTGTAAAGAATCAACACTCCCCAATGACATCAGGGGGAACACCTGCTACCCCAAAATGACGGAGCCCAGTGTACTGTCACATATGTCAGCACCTATCATGAGTGTTACTGGAGCTGCGGTCCTGGTTTGGGTTCGGTAGAGAAACCCAGGCCCGACCAGGATTTTTAATTTCAGCCAGATCCGCTTCTCTGCTAGGTTCACACCTGTTTTTTTATTTTTTTGATCCGCTAAGTGCATTTTCTGGGAAAGCTTCCAGCATATGTGCTGAACATACCCAAAGACATATCCTGGCAGATGGAGGCATAGTTTTTGCCTTTGTATGCACCGTTTACATTGTATACTGGATGCCAGCTGAGTTTTTTCCATCCTGCCCCTGATGTATATGCTCAGCGGGGGCCAATGAAACTGAGATGGTTTCCCAGCAATGTCAATTGTCGGTACAAGGAGGATGCTCTACGCTTTCAGAGGAGAGGAGTGAGCATTGGCCACAGACCACTTGTGCTTTATCCTATGTAGAATTGCTTAGGCTGTCCTGTAGGCTGTCCTACAATCAAAATAAAGCATGGATTAACCAGGGACACTTACTCATTGATCCAGGCAGTGTGACTGTGCTAATCTTCTTATATTTGTTATAAAATTATGTTAATGAGCATGAAAGACTAATATGGAGGTTCCCAGAGTTTCTCCGTATTGCACATTCACAGGCTGTTACACTGTGCAGGAGCACTTCCCCTCCTACTGTGTGCTGAAACTCCCTTTTCTGCAGTGAGATTATATCAGGCAGGGGGAGGGGGGAAGTGATGAGGGAGAGAAGGGGGAGACAGTGTAAAAGCCTATGAATCTGCAGCACTGAGGAGTACTGGGAACCACTCCAGTATAATAGTAAAAGTTGATTTTTGAAGGAAGAAGGCCATGGATAACAAATATAAGACTTAGAAATAGTAGAATGGAACTCAGTATTAGTAAAATACTAATAATACTAATACTAATATTAGTAAAATACCCTTAGTATTTTCTTCCTTCAAGTGACTTTTATTAGTGCATGCTCACATACGGGCAATATAAATGGTGGAGGGAGGACAACAACAATATCTCACATATGTGGCACATGATTACCACAGTCACGGTGCCTGAATCTATGAGTAAGTGCTCCTGGTTTATCCATTCTTGACTCTAAGGCTGCGTTCACACTAACGTGTGCCCACTGTGCCGACGGGCACACGGGCTGCTTACCCCCCCCTCTCCATTGTGATACATGGTGCATGGGGCCGTAATATGGGGAAAGATAGGACATGTCCTATCTTTTCCTGGGTACGGTAGAGTGCTGCATGTGTGCTGCACCGTACCGCTCCGTGCGCCCATTGCCGGCCTATGGGGGGCGTTTATACGGCTGCCGTATTTATGCGTATCCGAATGGTCGTATGAATTTGCCCTAATGGTAGATTTACCTTACGTAGCTGGGTGTTTTAAGGGGAAACTGCCTCATGGATTTATTTTTTATATCTTTAAGGAATCTGGATTATCCCTTTGGCTTGGAGAGAAACTGACACCGTTACAGAGCATACCTCCTGCAGCCATTGCACTAGTCTTATGCTTGCTGGTTGCTACATTTACTGAATGTACCAGTAATGTGGCCACAACAACACTATTCTTACCAATCCTGGCATCCATGGTAAGAGTTCTGCATCAATATACTAAAGAGGACCTGTTATGACATATATTCATTATTGGGATGGCAATCATAGTCAATGACTGTTTACGAAGAATGCAGGCAGACCCCCACCAAATAGGCATATCCTAAAATTTGGAACAACAACCTTAACGACAACAACCTTACTTAAATCTAGGTCCCAAAGAGCAGGACATATCCAATTTAAAGTTGCAGTAAAAAATTGTATTTGTAAATACATTTCCCCATTCTCCAGGCTTTCAACAGTCTGAGGGAATGGCTGAAGTCTAGTCCTATTATATAAAAATAAATGGATCATATAGGAGTCACACTTTTTACAAATAGGAAATCATTTTTTTAGCAGGTTTCCCACACAAATTTCTGGCATATAGTATAAATAAGATTTGCCATAATTTAATTAACAATCAGAGGTTTGACTTCAAATGTCACTGTTCCCTAGAAATTAAAATCATCAAGGTGGCCCCTATCCCTTGTGAAGGATTTTAAATGGTTAGTCTTGAGAATCGAGTATTACACACACAGGCCATTGAGTTTAGTGGTAATTATCCATGTAACCTGTGATGTCTCTACATTATACGTCCAGTTTTGGACTTTCCCACTTTAGAACCAGAGGATTCTACAGTAGGCCCAGACTCTAACACAATACTTGACCTGAAAGGTACAAGAGAAGACAACCCACTTTGAAAGCTACAAGGATCTGTTTCGTAGAGGTTGATGGAGGGTATTTTTTTTTTTGGTGGACCCACACTGATTACAGATGGTGGATGGAGGTCCCACCTGCAGGACTGTCTGACATTACCTCATTACCTCAAAGATCCTCCAAAATTCCATCAGCTAACGTTGCTATTATTCTTCATATTCTTGATTTATTGTGGGACCAGTATCCAATCTAAATATCTTTTTTAATCCTCTAGGCAAAAGCAATACAACTGAACCCATTATACATAATGCTGCCGTGCACTCTGTCGGCCTCACTTGCATTCATGTTACCAGTCGCCACACCACCTAATGCCATTGCCTTTTCATATGGGCATCTCAAGGTTGTTGATATGGTATGTATCTCCTGTCCTGAAGGGATATTCACTAAAGGTTTGCAAGCAGGTCTATGCAGCTGGGAATTCACTGAATGCCTCATAGATTTCCTTTAAGAAAAAATTATTCTAGAAAAATCTACCACCAGTATCAAGGATGTAGACCAAGCACACTTGGCCCCTCTTGCACACCTCAAGCTTCTTATGCCCTTGTTTTCCCCCAAAATAAAGGCTTTAAAAATTATGCAAATGAGCCTGTTGGGCTCTGGGCTCCATAGCTACGAAGAGCCCGGAGCCCCTCAAGCTCATTTATAAAATTTTTAAAATGTTCTATAGTAGATATATAGACCTGGGGTGTTTGTTAGATACACATTGGTAGGTAACCGGTTAATAATCAATAATCGGCGGATAAAAGATACTTTTCTCAATGTTTTATGATGTAGACTTTTCTCTTATCTTCATTGCAGGCAAAATCAGGATTTTTGCTGAATATCTTAGGAGTACTTGTTATTACATTGGCTATTAACAGCTGGGGATTTTATATGTTTGACCTTGGCACTTTTCCTGCTTGGGCAAACAGTACAGGAAAGCCATAGGAATTTTCCACTCGGAGAGAGCAAAGTTGTCGAAAATGGACTCCTGCCCAGGTTGCCATTCTTTCCTGGAGGATCCTGCTTTATTGAGTAATACCATCTTATCAGGACTTCTCTGGACCCTGGACCTACAGAATGGAAACACACCTACAAATGGGCACAGAACACGCCATCTCAGAACCAATTACAGTAATGAGAAAAAGTCTAACGACTTCAAAAGGTTCTCCTAACTCCAAAGGTTCCCCTAACAGGTATTCAGCCGATCTCCAAAGTCTGTGGCTGTGGAGCATGCTAGCAGTGTAGGAGACCATGTAACTGATGTCACCATGAAACACTCTATAAGTGATACATTGTATGAGCATTTGTTTATAAATATAACTTAAAATAAACTTAGACATTTTTACAATTTTGGGGGCTTTTAATGTTTTTTTTACATTTTAAATAAATGCCACCATTTTAAAGGTTGATCTGGTTTGTACTTATGGATGTGTTTACAAGCAGTGTATTCAACACTAGAAGCACTAACAGGGTATAATGTTAAAAATCCACATTTTTAAAATTAGAGGTGAGTGAGTCATCCAAGATTAGATTTGTAGAAGCTTTGTAGAATTTTTCAAAAGTCAGTCTGAACTGATGTTGATCCAATTGTCTGGGAAATTGGTATATAATCTCCTCTAGTCGTCTAAAAAGTAGATTTTTTAAAATAAAAGTTCCTATCTCATATCTTAAATTTTTACAGGTGATTTTTTTACAACCGCCCCACCCCCTCCTTAAAGCACTGTTTACAGTATTGTCAATTTTAGCTAGTGTCATGTTCTAATACCCTATGCTATGATCATTTTAGTACTGAGTCAGTATTCTGAATCATTTCAGTACTATTTATAAGTTTAATTCACATTACCTGGCTCCCTGTCAGCAGCATGTGGGGATTTCCTAGAAGGTTGTGCCTGTGTCTAATCATGCATTCCTCCTCTCCTCCACACCATCCTCCTTCCTCCCCTGCCTGCTCTATGCACATGACAGGAAGTGGGGAGGGAACTGGATGAGTGAGAGGAGACTGACACAGTTACGCAGCCTGCAGCTCACCACATGCTACTGGCATGGAGCCAGGTAATGTAAAATAAACTTATATAAATTGCTGTAATGATTCAGAATGCTGACAAAGGCATTTTAAGAGTCCGCACAGAATAGGCTATTGGAACCCGTCATTGGTTAAGACATTCCTCACGACAGGTTCGCTTTAAGCTCTCGGATGAATGATGGCATTAGCTAGTAGCCATTTTAAGAGATTCATCTGAAGCTAATCAGAAAACATTCTTTATTTAATAGTTATTTTAAAGGATCAATTCAGACAAAAGTACATTATAAAATGATATTACTCCCTGTTACCTTTATGTAGGAGTATTATAAAATTACATAAATCCAAGACCCATGTTGGTGAGAGCCCTGGGTGTTGAGGCCGGTTTGGGCCGGGGTGCGTCTTTCCATTTACTGATAGCATTCAGCAATATATACTGTGTTCTTACCTCCTATTCTAGCTGAACTGATCTTCTGCAGGTGAGATTGAGAAATTGATGTCCATCATTTGTGGAGGAAATTTTGCCCTTCTGGGTTTGTTTATGTAAGGTCAGGTGGGACTAAGGGTAAGTGTGCTCCTAAACCTATCCCCCCAACTGTCCCCAATCAACTTAAAGAAAGAGCAAAAACATAAAATCATAGTCACAACTGGGAGAGTGCACAACCAAAGAATAATCAAACAACAAGACAAATTCACAATAAGATAGTTAGATAGTAGTATAGTACAAAATCAGAAAGAGAAGTTGATGGTTCAGAAACTGAGCAGATGTCAGGTAAGTAGAGTCCAGGTCAAAGAATATAGACACACTGGAAGGTGAAGCAATAGCTGGCAGGGATTTCCAGGTTGAAGGAGGCTTTATACCTGGCTAATGGTCTCTAGGTGAAAGGCAGCTGAGCAAAAGCATTCAACCCTTGTCTACCTCTTAGCCTAGCACAGCATGGCAGCATCCTTCTTCCCTTACAAGGCGACCCAGGCCTGGATGGGTTTTCTCTATGGAACTCCCTGATTAAGTTGTTTTTATCAGCATAACAAAAAATAGCGCAAAAATCTTGTTGCTAGCATGAATAAATTAGGGCCATTAAAAGAACACAGGCAAAAACTTAAAAATTTGTGCCTGGTTGTGATGATGCAAATTACACTCATCCTAAAACAGTTAATGTATTGTTTGATTACATGGGGCACATTGCATGGCAGAGTGATATCTTTAACACCTTAACTCACCATGACGAACCTTTACATCATAGAGTCGTTAAGGATGTGTTACAGGTAGAGATGAGCGAACATACTCGTCCGAGCTTGATGCTCGTTCGAGCATTAGCGTACTCGAAACTGCTCGTTGCTCGGACGAATACTTCGCCCGCTCGAGAAAATGGCAGCTCCCGCCGTTTTGCTTTTTGGCGACCAGAAACAGAGCCAATCACAAGCCAGGAGACTCTGCACTCCACCCAGCATGACGTGGTACCCTTACACGTAGATAGCAGTGGTTGGCTGGCCAGATCAGGTGACCCTGGGATAGACTAGCCGCTGGCCGCGCTGCTCGGATCATTCTGTGTCTGGATGCCGCTAGGGAGAGAGCTGCTGCTGGTCAGGGAAAGCGTTAGGGTGTTCTATTAGAATAGTGTTAGGCAGGAGTGATTCAACAAGAACCCAACAGCCCTTCTTAGGGCTACAATAACGTTATACTTTTTTTTTTTTTGTTTGCTTGTGGCTGGGCTTGCTGGCACTAGTAGTGCAGCTAGTACCATATTGTGAGGAATTTGCAGGGGGACTTGCTACCGTTGTGTTTAGCTCTTAGTGACACACATATCCAGCTCAAACACCAAAGTGGGAAAATTTATTAGGGGTTTGATTTCAATTAGGCACAGTCTGGCAGTTTCTTTTTATTTTACGTTTATTTTTTCATAACTCAGCGTCATCTCATCTGGCATAGCAGTGTGCTTTCATACTTGGCTAGAAAATAGCCAAAGGAGAATCCAAACGGCTTACTTACGCCTACAATAGCGTTATATATATTTTATTTCTGGTTGATCTGCTGGTGGCTGTCCTTGCTGCAGTGCATATACTAGCCAATTGTGAGGAATTTGGAGTGAGACTTGCGACCGCTGTGTTTAGCGCTTAGTGACGCACATATCCATCGCAAAGACCAAAGTGGGAAAATTTATTAGGGGTTGGATTTCAATTAGGCACAGTCTGGCAGTTTCTTTTTATTTTACGTTTATTTTTTCATAACTCAGCGTCATCTCATCTGGCATAGCAGTGTGCTTTCATACTTGGCTAGAAAATAGCCATAGCAATAGGATAGCATTGTTTGGTTTTAAAAACTAAAAAACACAAAAAAAACCTAAAAAACACAAAAAAACACAAAAAAAAGTTAAAAAAAAATTAAAGTTATAACTTTCATTTTCAAAATTTTTAACCCGAGGGCTAGGGGTAGAGGACGAGGGCGGGGACGTGGGCGTCCAACTACTGCAGGGGTCAGAGGCCGTGGTCCTGGGCGGGGTGAGACACCACCTGCTGATGAGGGAGCAGGGGAACGCCGCAGAGCTACACTCCCTAGGTTCATGTCTCAAGTTACTGGGACTCGTGGTAGAGCACTGTTGAGGCCAGAACAGTGCGAACAGGTGATGTCGTGGATTGCCGACAATGCTTCGAGCAATTTGTCCACCAGTCAGTCTTCCACGCAGTCCACCCATGTCACCGAAATCGGCACTCCTCCAGCTCCTGCACCTCAGCCTCCTCCCCCCCAGTCTGCCCCCTCCCAGGAAAATTTGGCATTTCAACTGGCATACTCTGAGGAACTGTTTTCTGGACCCTTCCCACAGTCACAAACCACTTGTCCGGTTGCTGCTGAGCAATTTTCCGATGCCCAGGTTTTCCACCAGTCGCAGTCTGTGGGTGATGATGACCTTCTTGACGTAGTGGAAGAAGTGTGTAAAGAGGTGTCCGACGATGAGGAGACACGGTTGTCAGACAGTGGTGAAGTTGTTGTCAGGGCAGGAAGTCCGAGGGGGGAGCAGACTGAGGGATCGGAGGATGATGAGGTGACAGACCCAAGCTGGGTTGAGAGGCCGGGTGAACACAGTGCTTCTGAGACGGAGGAGAGTCCTCGACCAGAACAGGTTGGAAGAGGCAGTGGTGGGGCCAGACGGAGAGGCAGGGCCAGAGCAGGTGCATCAGCGCCAAATGTGTCACGTAGTGAAGCTCCCGTGGCGAGGGCTCCCGCGGCGAGGGCTAGATTTTCAGAAGTCTGGATGTTCTTTAAGGAAACACCGGATGACCGACGGACTGTGGTGTGCAACCTTTGCCAAACCAGGATCAGCAGGGGTTCCACCACTACTAGCTTAACTACCACCAGTATGCGCAGGCATATGAATGCTAAACACCCCACTCAGTGGCACCAAGCCCGTTCACCTCCGGCCGTGCACACCACTGCTCCTTCCCCTGTGTCAGCTGATAGTTAGCCCCCTGCCCAGGACCCTGGCACAAAAACCCCATCGTCGCCTCCACGATCCTCCACAGCATCCACCAGCGTTCAGCTCTCTATACCCCAGACGCTGGAGCGGAAACGTAAATATAGTGCAACCCACCCGCACGCCCAAGCCCTTAATGTCCACATCTCCACATTGCTTAGCCTGGAGATGCTGCCCTATAGGCTAGTAGAGACCGAGGCCTTTCGCAACCTCATGGCGGCGGCCGCCCCTCGGTATTCGGTCCCCAGCCGCCACTACTTTTCCCGATGTGCTGTCCCAGCCCTGCACCAGCACGTGTCAGACAACATCATCCGTGCCCTGACCAACGCCGTTTCTGACAAGGTCCACCTGACCACGGACACGTGGACGAGTGCTGCCGGGCAGGGCCACTATATATCGCTGACGGCACATTGGGTTAACTTGGTGGAGGCTGGGACCGAGTCTGACCCTGCGGCTGGTCATATACTGCCGACGCCGAGGATTGCGGAGCCTACCTCGGTCCAGGTCTTTCAGGCCTACTATGCCTCCTCCTCCTCCCACCCCTCCTCCACCTCCTCCTCCGAACTACCATCCGTGGGCATGCCGCCATCAGTCGGTAGCTCTAGGCACAGCAGCAGTGCCGTCGCTAAGCGACAGCAGGCGGTGCTCAAACTGCTGAGCCTAGGCGATAAAAGGCACACCGCCCAAGAGCTATTACAGGGCATCACGGCGCAGACTGATCTGTGGCTGGCACCACTGAACCTGAAGCCAGGCATGGTTGTGTGTGACAACGGCCGTAACCTGGTGGCGGCTCTGCAACTCGGCAGACTGACACATGTGTCATGCCTGGCCCATGTGTTAAATCTGATAGTTCAGCGTTTCCTCAAGACATACCCCAATCTGTCTGATTTGCTCACGAAGGTGCGCCGCATCTGTGCGCATTTCAGGAAGTCCAGCACAGATGCTGCCACTCTCAGGGCAGCGCAGCGCCGCCTCCAACTGCCCGCTCACCGACTGTTGTGCGACGTGCCCACGAGGTGGAATTCAACATTAACCATGTTATCCAGAGTTTACCAGCAGCGCAGAGCGATTGTAGACTGCCAGATGTCAACTTCCACCAGAACTGGTAGTCAGGTCAGTCAGCTTCCTCAAGTCTACAATGAGGAGTGGACGTGGATGTCTGATATCTGTCAGGTGCTGAGTAACTTCGAGGAGTCAACACAGATGGTCAGTGGCGATGCCGCCATCATCAGCCTCACCATCCCGCTGCTTGGCCTGTTGAAAAACTCTCTGATCAGCATGAAGTCGGAAGCTTTGCGCTCGTCACAAGAGACGGGGGAAGAAGATTCCCTTGTTGATAGCCAAAGCACCCTTAGGTCTGTTTCTCAGCGCATATCGGAGGAGGTGGAGGTGGAGGAGGATGAGGAGGAAGAGGAGGAGAATGTTGGTGAGACACAAGAGGGGACCATTGTTGAGTCCTTCACTGTTCAGCGTGTATGGGCAGAAGAAGAGGAGTTGGAGGAGTTGGAGGAGGAGGAAATGGACAGTCAGGCCAGTGAGGGGAGTGAATTCTTACGTGTTGGTACTCTGGCGCATATGGCAGATTTCATGCTAGGCTGCCTATCCCGTGACCCTCGCGTTCAAAGAATTTATTCCAGCACCGATTACTGGGTATTCACTCTCCTGGACCCACGGTACAAGCAAAATCTTTCCACTCTCATCCCTGGAGAGGAAAGGAATGTGAGAATGCATGAATACCAGCAGGCCCTGGTGCACAAGCTGAAACACTATTTCCCTTCTGACAGCGCTAGCGGCAGAGTGCGTAGTTCTGCGGGACAAGTAGCGAGGGAGAGTAGGCGAGCAGGCAGCTTGTCCAGCACTGGCAAGGGTACGCTTTACAAGGCTTTTGCCAGCTTTATGTCACCCCAGCAAGACACTGTCACCTGTCCCCAGTCTCGGCAGAGTAGGGCTGATCTTTACAGAAAGATGGTGAGGGAGTACGTAGCTGACCATACCATCGTCCTAAATGATCACACAGCTCCCTACAACTACTGGGTTCCAAAGCTGGACATGTGGCACGAACTGGCGCTGTACGCCTTGGAGGTTCTTGCTTGCCCTGCCGCTAGCGTGTTGTCCGAGCGGGTTTTCAGTGCAGCTGGTGGCATCATCACCGATAAGCGTACACGCCTGTCGACTGACAGCGCTGACAGGCTGACGCTTATTAAGATGAATAAAGCCTGGATTTCTCATAATTTCCAATCTCCACCAGGTGAAGGAAGCTCAACCTGAATAATTTATCCACTCCTCCTCCTCCTCATTTTCCTCCTTCTCCTCCTCTTTGTACACTAAAGCAGAGGAAACTGGCTATTTTTTGACAGGGCCCACTGGCTCTAGCTATAGTACTTTATGCATTTAATTTTTCTGGAGGGCCACCGACCCGGTCCTCTGTTTTAAACAATTTTTGGGAGTGCCACATACAGGCACTCAATCTATTCCATTTTTCTGGAGGGCCACCTACCTGCTCCTCTGGTTTGAAAACTTTTTTGGACTGCCACATACAGGCACTCAATCTATTCCATTTTACTGGAGGGCCACCTACCTGCTCCTCTGGTTTGAAAACTTTTTTGGACTGCCACATACAGGCACTCAATCTATTCAATTTTTCTGGAGGGCCACCTACCTGCTCCTCTGGTTTGAAAACTTTTTTGGACTGCCACATACAGGCACTCAATCTATTCCATTTTTCTGGAGGGCAACCTACCTGCTCCTCTGGTTTGAAAACTTTTTTGGACTGCCACATACAGGCACTCAATCTATTCCATTTTACTGGAGGGCCACCTACCTGCTCCTCTGGTTTGAAAAGTTTTTTGGACTGCCACATACAGGCACTCAATCTATTCAATTTTTCTGGAGGGCCACCTACCTGCTCCTCTGGTTTGAAAACTTTTTTGGACTGCCACATACAGGCACTCAATCTATTCAATTTTTCTGGAGGGCCACCTACCTGCTCCTCTGGTTTGAAAACTTTTTTGGACTGCCACATACAGGCACTCAATCTATTTCATTTTTCTGGAGGGCCACCTACCTGCTCCTCTGGTTTGAAAACTTTTTTGGACTGCCACATACAGGCACTCAATCTATTTAATTTTTCTGGAGGGCCACCTACCTGCTCCTCTGGTTTGAAAACTTTTTTGGACTGCCACATACAGGCACTATCCAAATTAAATTGTCTCCATAGCAGCCTCCACACGTTGTCTCCATTGCTACCTCCAAAAGTCGTCCATATAGCTGCCTCCATACATCGTCCCCTTATCAAACGAGGTGTGTCAGGCAGAAATTTGGGTTGTTTTCATGGATTCCACATCAAAGTTGTTAACTTTGTCGCCACCCTGCTGTGTTATCCACAAAATATACTGGCAAACTTTTATCATTTACCAATATTATTTCAGCGCTTCTTGCACATCTGTTTACATTCCCCTCACCCGCCATATCCTAAACTTATAAGAACGCTACTACACTTGATCTTATACAAAAGGTTCTTAGAAGTGCTGTTTGGGGAGTAGCCTAGAGACAGGGGCTTGGATTGGCGAAAGCTCGCCTGGCAGCAGAGCGCCAGCTCCATGCGCATCATGCGCTTCTTGCGCATCTGTTTACATTCCCCTCACCCGCCATATCCCAAACTTATAAGAACGCTACTACACTTAACTTGGTGCAGGCTGGGACCGAGTCTGACCCTGGGGCTGGTCATATACTGCCGACGCAGAGAATTGCGGGGCCTACCTCGGTCCAGGTCTCAAAGGCCTAGTATACCTCCTCCTCCTCCCACCCCTCCTCCACCTCCTCCTCCTCCGAATTACCATCCGTGGCCATGGCGCCATCAGTCGGTAGCTCTAGGCACAGCAGCAGTGCCGTCGCTAAGCGACAGCAGGCGGTGCTCAAACTGCTGAGCCTAGGCGATAAAAGGCACACCGCCCAAGAGCTATTACAGGGCATTCCACATCAAACTTGTTAACTTTGTCGCCACCCTGCTGTGTAATCCACAAAATATACTGGCAAACTTTTATCATTTACCGATATTATTTCAGCGCTTCTTGCGCATCTGTTTACATTCCCCTCACCCGCCATATCCCAAACTTATAAGAACGCTACTACACTTGATCTTATACAAAAGGTTCTTAGAAGTGCTGTTTGGGGAGTAGCCTAGAGACAGGGACTTGGATTGGCGAAAGCTCACCTGGCAGCGGAGCGCCAGCTCCATGCGCATCATGCGCTTCTTGCGCATCTGTTTACATTCCCCTCACCCGCCATATCCTAAACTTATAAGAACGCTACTACACTTGATCTTATACAAAAGGTTCTTAGAAGTGCTGTTTGGGGAGTAGCCTAGAGACAGGGGCTTGGATTGGCGAAAGCTCGCCTGGCAGCGGAGCGCCAGCTCCATGCCAAGATCCAACTAACATAGTTTTAACTGCAGCACCTTTAATCTACTACTAGTTCACTGCCTCCATACATGGTCCCCTTATCAAACGAGCTGTGTCAGGCAGAATTTTGGGTTGTTTTCATGGCTTCCATGTTAACTTTGTCGCCACCCTGCTGTGTAATCCACAAAATATACTGGCAAACTTTTATCATGTACCGATATTATTTGAGCGCTTCTTGCTCACCTCCTTTGGTTCCTCTCTGCCACCCATTGGTTTGAAGCCTGAGTCCATTTAGGGTATGTCGCCATGCCACTCTCTAGCCTGCCGCTGCTGCCGCTGCCTCTGCATGCCATCCCCTATAGTGTCAGGGTCAATTATTGGATGTTTTACATGCTATCTAGCTTCATTCTGTCACTCTGTCATGGCCATGCTGTTGCCCATAATTTTGGCATAATGGTGCGATTAAGCAGCCTCAGAGGCATCCATGCATGCTGCCCCTGCTGTTTCCTGTCCATTTCCGTGGTGTTTCCATCCTTTTCTGAGGTTCCCAGGTGTTTGGCCAAGCTTCCCTGTGCAGAGCCTTGGTCCCCTTGAAAAATGCTCGAGTTTCCCATTGACTTCAATGGGGCTCGTAATTCGAGACGAGCACTCGAGCATCGGGAAAAGTTCATCTCGAATAACGAGTACCCGAGCATTTTAGTGCTCGCTCATCTCTAGTTACAGGTATTATATTTACAGGTATTTGCTGCATTATGCAGCAAACACCCACCGAGAACACCAGCAATGTTGATGTTAACCTTTGAAACGCCACTGGCAATGCCGCCAGCTGCATTTAAATCCCAGGCAGTGCAAGAGCAGCATAATCTTTGGAGTATTGTTGCATCCCGTGACATCATCAGGGAGCAACAATCCATGAGACTCCAGAACTTGTCATAAGAAGAGATCACCTCCAATTCCGCCATCTACTTTGATACAGTAGTATCGCAGTAGAGGGCAGCACTGATCAGACTTCTTATTGTTAAAGTACTCTATGTAGCCTGTAAATACAGTAATAACATTTTTTAAATAAAGTAAAAAACCTAACCCCCCTTTCCTTACAACTGATATGAAAATAAACCAAACAAAATTGTAAACATGTCAGGTTTTCATGGGTGCACCGCGATTCATGTCATGGATCGCAGGCACACCCATGCCCCTCTCCGCGGTGCTGTTCTCGCTGCCCTGTTCCTAGGCCCGGACTCACCTCTCCATGTTCCTGCTCCGGATACGACCAGGCCACGCGTGCGTCCCTGCTCCCTAGGGCGCACATGAGCTGGCTCTTCAGGATTTAAAGGGCCAGCGTCCTCGTAGTTGAGGCTGGTTAATCCGGCTCCGCTTTATAATCTAGCAGCACTCTTCCTGCCTCGCCAGATCTTCAGCCATTTTCCTGTGAAATGAAAGCCTTCCAGTGTTCCTCCGTATTCCTGCGATTTCAGTATTCGTGCTCCTGTGTTTCCCGTGTCAGCTGTGTTCCTGTGATCCTGTTCCTGTGTTCCTGTTCCATGTGCCAGTCCGTCCTTGCATTCCTGTACTGTGTCCCAGCTCCTGTGTCCTGCCTTGAGGTCCAGTGTATCCTCCAACGTTGTTCTCCCACTGTCATCCCAGGCTCGGACTGTCTCTGCATCTCCACTACCTTGGCTGCCATCGTCGGCTAGTTGCACCTGTGGAATGACCTGGTGGCACCCCGCAGCAAGAACATCCCGATTTGCAGCGAGCTCTGATGAAGACCAGGTGCCACTTAGACTCCGGTCCTGGTTGTCTGTGGTCCAGAGGGTCCACAGACTCTTCCTGACCTCTCCTGACCAGTCTTTGTGACAGTGTGACACAGGTATTGCTGCATCCTACAATGCCCATTCTATCAAAATATAAAAACAGTTATTCCAGTTGTGAATCCTGTAATGGAAAAAAACATCCACATTTCCAAAATGCCACTTTTCTGCAATTTTGCAATACAGCAATTTTGAAATACAAAGTGATCAAATGTCATACAGTCCCAAATATGGTAACGATGAAAATTTCATTACATCCTTCAAAATAAAAACCTTACAAAGGTCTGTACACAAAAGTATTAAAAAGTTATTAGCGTCAGAATATGGTGAAACAAAGAAATTTATTGTTGGACAAAAGATTTAAGTTTTTAAAAATCTATAAAAATACCAAAACCTATATTCGGTATGCTCAGAATTGTACCGACACAAAGAATAAAGGGGATGTGTCATTTGTAGGGCAGAGTAAAAACCATAAAAACAGAGTCCCCAAGAAAATGGCGCAAATGTATTTTTTCACAAATTTCTGCCCATTTGGAATATTCAATACCATCACTTGAAAGTGCAAAAAATAGGGAAAATTTAGGTGGGGAGCAAAAAATGTAAAGACAAAAACTAAAAAAAAAAGATGCGTTCTAAGAGGTTAAGTATCCTGGACATGACTTATTTTTAAGGTGGCACACAAAAAACAAAGGCATGTGCTTATTTTGGGAAACAAATAATATGTGTACTCTGGTCACTGATTTGCCACAGGAAAATCCAAAATTATTTATTTCCAATACAAAATAGTTTTTTACCATTTCTAGACATCACCAGAAGGGGGAGCTGTGATAACACAATCAGTTCTAGTAACACTTTCCAACCTGTTGTACGAGTATTAACATATTTTAATAGCACTTAGATAATGTTGAGAACATTAGGCCGAATAAATTGGCACATAACATAATTTCATAATACCATGTAATATTCCTTAATTGGGGCTTAGGGCACAGTGATTAGTGCATTTGTCCTGGAGCACAGATCCCACCAAAATAATCACTTTCGGCTATAAACATTACGAATTTAGTTTCTGTCCAACTTAAAATCCTTCTTCCTCCATAGGTTACTCGTAATTAGTGCAAATCCTAAATTTTTCCAACATTTTATCTTCTATGCCTTTATGTACAAATTACAATATAACAATTGGTGAGATTTACAAAGAATGTTATAAATTCCCTATACTCCCATACATACTCCTTCCTATGCCCCATGCGTCTTCTCAGCATTAAGCATTTAATGTCACATGACAAGCGTGATGTCATCTAAGGTCCTTTACACAGTAACATTTTCAATGTCTACCCTATGTCTGTATATGATCAGTGAGACCTGTCAATCAGGAACAAGGAGGCAGGGCAGTGCAAGGAAAATTTAATATGCAGAACTCACATCAGGTAAGTTGCATATAAGTTTACAAACTGATTTTTTCCATTAAAGGAAATACATTTATTTAAAGAACCTGTTGTTGGGGTGCCCATAAAACTAAATAAACTATGGTTAAGTCTGTGCAAGGTCAACCAATCAAGTAGTATGTATAGGAGGGACTAATTCCAGAGAAACATAATGAACGATAAAAGATCGAGCTTGCTGCACCTCAAAATGTCCGATCCTATGCCACTAGGGGCTTAACTATAGTGGTAGCAGCCATAGCAGCCACTATGGGGCCCGCAGTGTTATGGGGCCCCATCATCCAAACTGACGCTAAAGAATAGAGGTTCTGCACCATTATATAATATATATATATATATATATATATATATATATATATATATATATATTATGCTGCACATTGCTGTACAACATAATATGTATAAAACATATATGTGATATAAATATGATGTATGTGTGTATCTGTGATGCACACATCACAAATCAGTATATGGTTTGTATACTCTATGGGGCTCATTTACTAAGGGTTTGCAGACCGCTTTTTCGTCGGGTTTCCCAACGATTTCCGTTTTGCGGCACATTTAACATTGGGTTTTGGCACACATCATCAGATTTTGGCGCACTCACACCAACTTTCATGCGACGCAAAACGGGGTGCGTGGCCCTTGGACAACCCGACGAATTCGGACAACTTATGGGATTTAAAATTCAAATTGTGTCGCAAGACACGCACTTACAAGCACCGGGAAGAAGAAGGTGAACTCCGGCGGACCTCAGCGGGGAAGCAATACATGCCGGAAATTGGGCGCACAAGCTACGTGAATCGCGGAAGATCCGAATCCTCGCCGGACAACGCACCTTGGGGATTGTGACGGGATGGGTAAGTAAATGCGCCCCTTTGTGTGTATATGTGATGTGTATATGCTCTATATGTGTGCGTATGTAAGAGTGTATAAATGTGTTTATGAGTGAAGAACTGTATGTTTATAGGTATAGAAATGTTTGTGTATATATGAGCTTATACAGGGAGTCCCCGGGTTACATACCAGATAGGGTCCATAGATTTGTTCTTAAGTTGAATTTGTATGTAAGTCGAAACTGTATATTTTATAATTGTAGATCCAGACAAAATTCTTTATTGCCCCAGTGACAATCGGAGTTTCGATAATTTTTTGCTGTAATGGGACCAAGGATTATCAGTAAAGCTTCATTACAGACACTTTACAGCTGATTATTACAGTCTGGGTCTACAGTAAAGCATCCAGAGAGCTTCACCAGAGGTCATAGTTTGCAGAGGGGTTTGTCTGTAACTAGGGGTTGTCTGGAAGTCAGGTGTCCTTAAATCAGACTGCCTGTATATGTATATTTTTAAGCGGGAAGGGGGGCCCTGCCTCTCATAGTTATGTCCTGTTTGTCACTTTCCTATAGGAGGAGTGTGGTTTAGCGTTTACCACTTCCTCATCACTAATGATAATTTTGAGGATCATGTGATGTTTGGTGAGAAGAAATAATAGGAAGATATTAGGGGATTTATGGCCTGATACCGAAGTGATTCATTAAAAGAAACCTACGTGACAAGTAGTCTAGCAAATAATATTGAATGTTGCAGCTAATAAATGAAGTTTGCATAGTGCACTAGTTTATATGTTGCCAGAGGTGACATATATTACAACCTGTCAATCAAGTGTGGTATGTGACACAGCTGCTCATGTAACAGTACAGACACATCAGGAACGTTACATTGCAAAATGTCTTTCGCTTTGAAGTTTACAATCAATCCATCTATCCATCTATGCACTAAAAAAAAGTTGGTGCACACTTCCCAAGCAGTGCAGGGTGTGCAAGGTTAATGATGACCACGCACCAGTATTCAATAATCTATAATCTATTCAATATAACATGCATTCAACATATTCCATTGATTCAAAAGGCTTTTTTGTCTGTGTTATGATTTCTTTACCATCACAGCTGTAGCAAGACTATCCCACTGTGTATTAAAGGGGTTGTCCGAGTTTTGAAAAAAAACTATAAGTGGCCGGGAGCGGGCTGCTTAAAACAATAAAGATGTACTTACCTTCCGGTGCCCTCCGGTATCCAGCGCTGTTGTCGCTCCGGTCCGGGCGCCATGTAAACAAACATGGCCGCCGGAGCAGCGCTGCATTCAGCTTCCGGCCGGACCCGACAACCTTCCGGTCCCCATACACAATGCTGTGTATAGGGACGGATAGGCGTACCCGGCCACGACTGGCGGAAGCTGAATGCACCAGAAGGTAAGTACATCTTTATTGTTTTAAGCAGCCCACTCCAGGCCACCTATAGTTTTTTTTTTTTTCGGAACTCTCGGACAACCCCTTTAACACTGTATGGAGACAGTATAAACCAGCAGCTCTCAACCTGTGGGTCCTGAACCTTTTGGGTTTGAACAAGCTTTTCATAGTTGTCACCTAAGACCATTGGAAATATATGTGTCTCCCATCTCCCATGTGTGGCATCGGTGCTCCACTGCTCCAGAGCTTTATCTGTATGATAGTAGATGCGGCACTACAACATGTGATGAAGTGTCCACCTGCACCAGGTCAAAGGTTGCAGAGGCCTATGGCTGGAGCTGACCACCCACAGGAGAAAGGATTATGTAATCACACAGCTTTGGCATTGTAGTGAAGAACAGCAGAGAGAAAGCACAGAGAGGAACAAGGCAAGTATGTTTAATTTTTTTAAAAATTTTTCCATATGCTACTTTTGGTGTCACTGTGACTGCTGGCTACTGGGGTCATCTCTGTGACTGCTGGCTACTTTGGACATTCCTGTGACTGCTGGCTCTTGGGGTATTCCTGTGACTGCTGGCTATTTGGGGCATCACTGTGACTGATGGCTACTGGGGGCATTACTGGCTAGTGGGGCTACTGGCTTCTGGCTAGTGGGGGCATTACTATTACTTCTGGCTTCTGGGGGCATTACTATGGTTGCTGGACAGGGCCGGCGCCAGCACCCGGGAAACCCGGGCAAGTGCCGGGGCCCACAGCTGCTGGGAGGGCTCACTCGTGGCCAATCTCATTCCCCAGCAGCCGGGCCATGCCGGGTGCTGGCACCGTAAAGCGGCGCTCCTTTTGCCACAAGACGCTGCCTTGCAGCCAATCTCCCATCCCAATCAGCAGTGCCGTGCCGGGTTCTAGCGCCGTAAAGTGACGCTCCGTGTACTGCAGGATTCTGCGCGTGAAGCACTGTGCAGCCGCCGGCAGGAGGAGGAAGACGGTGAAGGGGAAGCCCCGGACCTGACCAGAAGACTGAGGTGAGCATTATTCTTTTATTTTTAATGGTCACATTCACTAGTGCATGGGGGATGAGGGGGGGGGGCTGTATATAATGAATGGGGGGATGAGGAGGGGCTGTATATAATGAATGGGGGGGTGAGAAGGGGGATGTATATAATGAATGGGGGGATGAGGAGGGGGCTGTATATAATGAATGGGGGGGTAGGAGGAGGGGGCTGTATATAATGAATGGGGGGGATGAGGAGGGGGCTGTATATAATGAATGGGGGGATGAGGAGGGGGCTGTATACAATGAATGGGGGGATGAGGAGGGGCTGTATATAATGAATGGGGGATGAAGAGGGAGCTGTATATAATGAATGGGGGAATGCGTGCAGGGGGCTGCATATAATGGGTGGTGAAGGGGGAACATATAATCCATGGGGGTGTGGGACTGCATATAATTAAACTATGTGTGGTGAGGGGGGCCTGGGCTGTATATAATTAATTTATGGGGGTGAGGAGGCTGTATATAATGAATCCATGCTGCTACACCAGTTTACTGCAAAGGGGCCCACTGAGGCTCTGTCGCCCAAGGGCCCACTGAAACCTGGAGCCGGCCCTGCTTCTGGATACTGAGGGGCATCAATGTGACTGTTGGCTACTGGGGGCATTACTGTTACCACTGGCATATCTCTGATTAATAACTACTGGGGGCAGGTTCTGTGACTACTAGTGGGATCATGGGCTGGAGGGTAGGTCACTAATTGTGCCACCCTATGTGTAAAAATGGGACGTCAGAAAGGCGCTGGTCATCAGGGGTAAGAGGTTTCCTTTTATTCAGAGATATTTAGGACAACGCGTTTCGCACTCCAACGAGTGCTTCCTCAGGTCTAGGCTTGTTGTGCTGGAGAAGTGATCCAGCGTTGTGCCTGTCTCTAGCACAACCAGCAAAGGTGAGTACCCAATCTCACCCAAGAGCACCTCTTCCTCAAGAGCACCCCCGAACTAACCAAGGATAATCTCGCACTAGGTAGCACTGTTTCTCTCTGTTCCTTTTTCTCTGCATGTCCACAGTGACTACTAGTGGGATCACTTTGACTACTGTCTACTGTGGGCATATCTATGATTACTGACTACTTGGGGCATCGCTGTGACTAAGAGTAGCAAAATGACAGTTATGTCAAAATAGTTTTATGGTTGGGGGTCAACAACACCTAAAGGGAAAATGCTGGTGTGTGTTCCTAGTTTGAGCCACATTTATTACTGAGCTGCACAACAATTGTGTCGCAACAGCATGAAGCAAAGTGCACCAAGAAAAAATAACTTGCAACTGTGTCACATCCTGAAAACAGACCAGATCATCTTAGAGGGTGCACCACAGTGCACATTGACGAGGCAAACTGTACTAAGTCAGATTGCACCAATGTTCCTTTATCTGGCCCAATGGTTATAATCTGTGGAAAAGGATAAAAAATAACTCTAGAATATTTCCACCAGTAATATGAGGATGACCATAATAATTTTGTCAGCTCTAGATGCAGCAGGTTGGCTGTATGCTAGATTGTGTTTAATGTACAAAATAATGAGGTTTACTGTATTAAATGGAAAACCAAGGGGAGAGCTGTTGGAAAGGGAGTTTATAATGATATTCACTAATCAAGACTGCTTTGTTCCAGCCAGATATCCCCATTACATGTGGACCTTGAAATGTTTGGCTCCTTTAACAACAGGGGCTATTTACTGTGCAGTACATGTGCAAGAGCGAGACAACCAGATCGAAACAGCGCTGTCTACAGTTGGGAGTCTGTCCCTTCTTGAATAGATAAACTGGTTTTGCCTAATCCCACACCATGTTTTTAGATTCTTGTAGGTCATACTTGGTGTTAAGGGGGCTGCCTTTCAAAGTAGCATAAGGAGGTATTGTTTTCCATTTAACACCTAGGAAAACATTTTTCCCAGATGTGCAAGAGTGGTGACATATCAGCATTGACGTCACCATTTTGTATTCAGTACAGACCAAAGTTTGGACAAACTTCTCATTCAAAGAGTTTTCTGTATTTTTATGACTATACAAAATTGTGGATTCACACTGAAGGCATCAAAACTTTGAATTAACACATGTGAAATTGTATACTTAACAAAAAAGTGTGAAACAACTGAGTCTTATATTCTAGGAAATTTTGCTTTGATTACTGCTTTGCACACTGTTGGCGTTCTCTTGATGAGCTTCAAGAGGTAGTCACCTGAAAAGGTTTTCACATCACAGGTGTGCCCTGTCAGGTTCTATAAGTGGGATTTCCTGCCTTATAAATGGGGTTGGGACCATAAGTTGGGTTGTGCAGAAGTCGGGTGGATACACAGCTGATAGTCATACTGAATAGACTGTTAGAATTTGTATAATGACTAGGAAAAAGCAACTAAGTAAAGAAAAACGAGTTGCCATCATTACTTTAAGAAATGAAGGTCAGTCATTCTGAAAAATTGAGAAAACTTTGAAAGTGTCCCCAAGTGCAGTTCCAAAAACCATCAAGCGCTCACATGAGGACCGCACCAGGAAAGGAAGATCAAGAGTCACCTCTGCTGCGGAGGATAAGGTCAATGCCGCACAGAGTTCTAACAGCAGACACATCTGTACAACCACTGGTAAGAGGAGACTGTGTGCAGCAGCCTTCATGGTAAAATAGCTGCTAGGAAACCACTGCTAAGGTCAGACAACAAGAAGAGGAGACTTGTTTGGGCTAAAGAACACATGGAATGGACATTAGACCACTGGAAATCTTTGCTTTGGTCTGATGAGTCCAAATTTGAGATCTTTGGTTCCAACCACCGTGTCTTTGTGCGATGCAGAAAAGGTGAATGAATGTATTCTTCATGCCTAGTTCCCATCGTGAAGCATGGAGGAGCAGGTGTGATGCTGTGGGGGTTTTCTGCTGGTGACACTATTGGGGATTTATTCAAAATTGAGGGTATACTGAACCAGCATGGTTACCACAGCATCTTACAGCAGCTGCTATTCCATCCGGTTTGTGTTTAGTTGGATCATCATTTATTTTTAAACAGGACAATGACCCCAAACACACTTTCAGGTAGTGTAAGCTATGTGTAAGTGTAAGCTATGACCTTCCCTCCACAGTCACCAGACCTGAACCCAATCAAGATGGTTTGGGTGATCTGGACCACAGAGTCCAAAAGGACCAAAAAGTGCTAAGCATCTTTGCAAACTCCTTCAAGACTGTTAGAAGACCATTTCAGGTGACTATCTCTTGAAGCTCATCAAGAGAATGCCAAGAGTGTGCAAAGGAGTAATCAAAGCAAAATAACCTAGAATATAAGGTATACTTTCAGTTGTTTCACACTGTTGTTAAATATATTATTCCACATGTGTTCATAGTTTTGATGCATTCAGTGTGAATCTACAATTTTTATAGTCATGAAAATACAGAAAACTCTTTGAATGAGAAGGTGTGTCCAAATTTTTGGTCTGTACAGTAAATCACCACTATTTTTCCATTTACACCAAAAAGAAACTTTCCAAATATCCTGTAATTAGCCCAAAACATACCTTTTTCTCACTGTAACATTGCAACAATTAGTCCAAAATTCATAAATCATAAAGGGCCATATTTTTTAAAAACAGTACAGTTTGGCGGTGTAATGTGCAGGGTGCGCCAGACTCATGAATTGTGGCACATTTTCTTCATGTATCTGGCTCCCCCTGCACTGTTCCGACAGGGCACACCAACATTTTATTGGTGCACCTATGACAAAGGACATGCGACACAAGTAGGGATGAGTAGACCCACTTAAGTTGGGGTCGGGCCGCATGAGAGGTGACAATGAACATGACTCTGTGCAAGATATAGAATTGATTCTGTTGAATAACAGTTAAATACCAAAAAATAATTAGAACACTTGGATGTTTTTCCCCCATGACATGATAGAGACGTCTCACTTATGTCTCCTGAGAGTTTCCATTTCAGCGCCACGCCTGTCTAGTAAATTCAGACAGACAGGTCATTACCACAATTACACTTCAGTCTTTAGCAAATAAACATTAGAGTCACAATCCATCACATTTTTACTTCCTGTCAGGAGAAAAGATCGAGAGATCAAAATGGATAAAAGAGGATTCTCCGTAAAGTCCAAAAAAAATCCTGCTTTTTGTGTTGTCTCCATGCAGGAAACGGGAAATTTAGAATCTTGTAGAAAATTCTAAAATGTCTTTGTAATGTTTTCCCTACAGCAACAAAACAGGGAGTTCAACTCTTTAATATGTGATGTGGATATGAATAGTTTAATAACAGTGGTAACATGAATTTACTACAGGAAGGCCAAATTTCACCACAAATGGTTTCTGTCACCATGTGAGGTCACACACAGCTTATCCATAATGAACTGTTCATTACTATCAGATCAGCCGTTCTCAAAGAATGGAAAAGAAGCAGAAGGCGCCCCCTTTTTTCGCAAATTTCATGCTCTCCACCTTCAAAAATCCATAACTCTTTCATTTTTCTGTGTACAGAGATGTGTGGAGGCTTATTTTGTGCGTAAAAAATGTTACTTCTCCGTCACATTATTTATTATTCCATGCCGTGTACTGTTAAGCTGGAAAAAGATCCAAATGTGGAAAAATTGGAAAAATACCATGTTCGCGTCACTTTTTTGTGGGCTCAGTTTTTACGACTTTCCAATAACACCTCTGTTTTATTCTTTGGTCCGGTACGATCACGGGGATACCAAATTTACATAGGTTTTATTGCTTTTAATAAATTTACAAAAATTGAACGAATGTGTACAAAAAAGAAAACAATTTTTTTCGACATCTTCTGGCATGAATAACTTTTTCATACTTTGGTATACGGAGCTGTGTGATGTGTCATTTTTTGCTAAGTGAGACGACGTTTTTATTGCTTCCATTTTGAGGACTGTGCAACATTTTGGTCACTTTTTATTCCATTTTTTATGTGAAGTAAAATAGTGTAAAAGTCGAGTTTCGGACATTTGGGCGCCATTTTCCAATACGGAGGTTACCGCTGGCAATAACCATTTTTGTATTTTGATAGATCGGGCGATACCTATTGTGTCTGTGACTTTTACTGTTTATTATGTTTTATGTCAGTTCTAGGAAAAGGGGGTGATTGGAACTTTTATGTTTTTAAAAAATTTTTGAAACTTTTTTTTACAGTTTTTTAGACCCTCTAGGGTACATTAACCCTAGATGGTCTGATCATTCCTACTATATACTGCAATACTACTATATTGCAGTATATGGCATTTCTGCACAGTATACGTTACAAAGAGCCAGTGGCTCATTATAACAAAACTGCAGAAACCATGCAGCCTCGGGTCTGACGAAGACCCAAGGCTGTCATGGCAACCGATTGCCATCCCCCCGATGACATTTGGGGGAGCGACAATCACATCCAAGATGGCCCACGCGCTGCCATCTTTTAAATGCCGCCGGCATCGGAGAAGTTAATAGCCACGATCGGTGCAAGCACCGACCACGGTTATTAGAGGTGGGGGTTTGCTGCAATATGCAACAACCGCCACCTGTGTATGAAGAAGACTCAGCCCATGAGCCCTCTTCATACACCCCCTGCACCTCTGCGCCGTAGAGCTACGGAGCAGAGCATTAAGAGGTTAAAGGAAATCTACCATCAAAATCCATCATGATAAACCAGTCGCTGTGACTGTCATAATTTTCTTAAATTTGTCATCCATGGCCTCCCCCCTTCTAAAATCAACTTGTAAATTTAGTCTGTTACACTCTTCAAGGAGGAAGCCAAAGCACCGCAAGTTAAATCACAGAGAGTTTATTCACAAGTACATCCAAGCATGATAAGCGCAACGTTTCGATTCACAATGAATCTTTATCAAGCAGGTTGTTACACTGTCTCACACTCCCCCTCTGCTCCCTGGCTCCTCCTTTTGCCCAATGTAATCTCACTGCATCAGAGGAATTTTCAGAAAATGGTGGCAGGAGGAAGTGCTCCTGCACAGTATAACATCCTGTGAATCTTCAGCCCTTCCGGCTCATTAGCAATATTTTGAAAGCTGCTTTTAGAAAGAGGCCATGGATAACAAATACAAGAAGATTACCAAAGTCACGATACCTGGATCTATGAGTAAGTGTCCCTGGTTTTTCCATGCTTGTTTTAGATTGTAGATTTGCTTTAATTCTCTTCAGATAAAGCTGATTTGCAGTAACCTGGTCTGGCAGATAACACAGAGAAAGTTCTGTAGAATCACAGATTGGGATGGGGGGATTGATAGGGAACAGAGGAGATCTTGTACCTCACTATTCTGTGCAGGAGACATCTGTATCTTGAACACAGTCTTGAACACATCTAGGTCTGCTACATACACAGAGAGAGCTTTGTCACATGACCTGACAGCAGCAGCCCCTCCTCTCCCAGGAGTTAGTAGAGTTTGTTTATTTATAATATGAACTCCAGGGCTTGTCAGCACAGAGGAAGCAGCTGTTGCAGCTCTGAGGTAATCTGAGGGATATAGCAAAAAAACTATTTGTTTTCTAGTAGTTGTTTTACATGCTAAGAGCTAAGATTTGTGGAAAAAACAACAACTTTACAGTTACTCTTTAATGTCCTGTTCAGCTCCTTACAATGCCATAAAATTTATAGTGTGATTTCACAATTTCTTCAAGTTTTTAGTTTCCTAATGCTAATCTATTGCAGGTAACATGTTCTAATTTACCCCTTACTGACCCCTGTATTAGCTTTTTATGATGGTCCCCAAGGGTACTTTTTCTGATGCAACACCTTTTTATGGCATTTCGTCAGAAGAAGTTTGCAGGACATCTGTCCCTGCTACTGTGAAGCTCTGAACCTGGATGTTTAACCCCTCAGACACAATGGTCAAACATGGACCTCAGAGCCTAAGTGGGTACAGAGGGAGTGAGCCAAACCAACAATCCATACCAACGCCGGCTAAAAAACTATAATAGTATTTACCCCTATAACAAAAACTTTTATTTAAAAAAATGAAGGAAAAAAGAAGCCCAAATTGACATTTTTCAATCATCATCCATCACACAAATAATTATATTAAATGTGATCAAAAAGCTTTATGAGCCCCAAAAGTGAACAAATACAAACTACATGAGGTAAGCAAGCTGTACTTTTAGTAGTCAATTAATAGAGGAAAAGGGTTGGGCCACCACATCCTACAAATAAGTGAAAGGATTACATGTTGCCCCTCGTGAGTCACTGCTGAGGTGTCTTGATTAAGGACCATTGTTCTTCATATTCTGAAACGGCATGCAATTTTCATGTAATTTCACATTCCTCTGTCTTACAGTCGTGAAAATTGACATTTGCAATTATTCTCTTAGACATAGTAAGGTGTGCCTTAAGTGGAAAAAATGTTGGCCTCGGCAAGTTCTCATGGTTTCTGGCCAATAATGACCAAATTGCGTGCGATTGGATAACCCCAGGGGGAACAGGGGCAGCAGAGGGTCCAGTGGTATCCAGGCCAAGGAGTCTTCGAGGGTCAATACATTTCCCTTCTTTCATCCAGAGGCATTTGAACCTATCAAAGTCTGTTGACTTTCATATCGTTGCTTTAAATCATCAGCTTCCAATCTTCTATTGTCCAATTGCTACTTTTTTTGCAAAATGGGACTGATGGTTCTTATGACAATACTGAAGTCAAGGTGTCAGAACTCTAAGAGTTACATCTGGTTTCAGGCTTTTGTGCTTAAACCCCATGCTCAGGGTTGATTTTGATTGACAGCTGCCTTTCAGGGTGAGTCCTTAGGGAAATCTGGGTTGTTATTTAGTCCGGTTTGTGTTCAGCGGAGGCCAGTCACCTGCTGGGGCGAAGGGGTTGCGTCCATTTCACCCTTATGTGTCCACCCAGTTTTTTCACAGTTTGCTGGTAAATTTCTGTCCTCTGACACTTGTTGATATACTAGTTTTTGCTACTATTATTTTTTACTATTTTTTACTACTATTTTCTGCTACTACACATCTCATTACTTAGAATTCACCTGTTGGGCCGTTGAAAATCAATACGTTCCTGTATTATCCAAAAATATTGTATTGAATAACATCTCTTCTCCAACAGTTATTGTAAACAAATCATTTTGTTTATGCTTGTTTTATTGAAAATTTGTTTTAAAAAAAATTACATTTTTTTAATTTTTTTGTATTTTATTGAGTAACTTTTGAGAATTTTCTGTACAATAAAAAGGATGTTTATGTCATGACTCTGTAAGTGATGTGGTATCTTTATATACTCTTATTTACCGTTGGAGGAACTAAGTAACGTGTGAGCAGCCGTAACCATGACGGGAGCGGTGTGGTTGTTGAGCTGGAAAATCTTCCTGTGGGGACCAGAACCAGGATCATCTGACGAGTACGGTCAACTAGCGTCTACTTACCTCGAGGAATTGGGTGTACAGTAGGAGATTATCTTTACTCAAAAATCCTAAAAAGCATCTGTACTTCCTCATCCATTTTATTTGTTTGTTACCTGTGGAAGAACGTTGAGGCAGAGGAAACATTTAGTTTTGTTTAGTTTTGGACTGTGGGAAGTGTTTGTGGACTTTCACTTTCCTTCCATACTAGTTTGTTTTTTTGAGTCTAATTGTTTTTTGCTGCAAAATTCTGGCTGAATACTAAATCAGTCACTCAATCCAGAGGGGAGAGATGATGTAGAATGGAGATTTATTTTATAAATCTCTGTGGATTAGCTACCAACCTGCCCTCTATGTCACCTACAACAGGGTAAAACTTATGAAAACTACTTTGCTTATTGTTTAGATCCAGGTGCAGTGACAGTAACCAGCATCATAATAAAGTGTAACATAACACTGTACCCACATACAAGGTGCAATGTGCATGTGCACTGTGTGCGATATTATGTAACGCTAGTAATTTTATGTGCATTGTCACATTTAATTTGGAGGATTTGGACTCATAATAGTCCATACATGCAAATATGCATGTATGTATGCATGTATGCAATATATATCCTAGAACACTAGAAAACGCAGCAATGTAACAAGTCTGCCATGTGTGGGCATATCCCTAAGGGTTATTCCAGTAAAACTTTATTAAAATCATATGATGTATATTCCATTTTTCCATTTCTATAAGCAGTATTGTGCTTTTATCCTAACAATAGTAGATTAAAATTGTTTTGATGTTCATTACTAGGTTGTTTTGACGAAATCTGATTTAACGCCCTTAAGACATTGACAGACCACTATTGATTGTAACTACCAGATTAACCGCTGAGTAGCAAATTTAGCTTCTGTTTCAGATACAGGGGTGTAACTTGAGGGGGTGCAGAAGGTACAATCACAACTGGGCCCAGGAGGTTTAAGGGGCCCATAAGGTGTCACTTTCCAATATGAGAAGACTATTACTATAAACCATACATTGTAGTTGGGGGCCTGGCACAGACTTTGCACTGGGGCCCGTCAGCTTCAAGTTACGCCACTGTTCAGATACATCTAGAATTGTCATATGATATTCCATATACAACATACACAGCACATACATATCCATTCAATGTCATAAAATCTGCCTAATAATTTGAGTGATTAATTTTAGACCATTGTCCCTAATTATCTGCTTTTAGAATTACTTTAAACGTACCTTAAAAGTACTTTAAAGGGGTATTCCAGGAATCAGCATAATTCATATACAAATGGGTACTCAAAATATAAGCTAATGTGTAATTAGTTGTTATTTAAAATTTTGCTCCCCTTAGCAGAAAAATGCTGCTGACATAGACTGTAATGAAGAAATAAAATGCTACCGGCCCTTTAACCCCTTCACGACTTGGCCTTTTTTAGTTTTTTCACTTCCATTTTTCACTCCCCACCTTCAAAAATCTATAACTTTTTTATTTTTCCACATAAAGAGCTGTGTTATGGCTTATTTTCTGCGTAACAAATTGCACTTTGCAGTGACGGTATTCAATATTCCATGGCGCGTACTGGGAAGCGGGAAAAAAATTACAAATGCAGTGAAAATGGTGAAAAAACACATTTGCAACACTTTCATGTGGGCTTGGATTTTACAGCTTTCACTGTGTGCCACAAATGACATGTCTAATTTATTCTTTGGGTCGGTACGATCACGTGGATACCAAATTTGTATAGGTTTTATAATGTTTTCATACATTTAAAAAAATTAAAACCTCCTGTACAAAATTTTTTTTTTTATTTTGCCAACTTCTGGCGGCAATAACTTTTTCATACTTTGGTGTACGGAGCTGTGGGTGGTGTCATTTTTTGCGACTTTTTATGTCGTTTTCATTGCTATCATTTTTAGGACTGTGCAACCTTTTGATCACTTTTTATTAATTTTTTTATATTTTCCAAAATGGCAAAAAAATGTCATTTTTGACTTTGGACGCTATTTTCCGTTACGAGGTTAAACGCAGTGAAAAACCGTAATTATATTTTGATAGATCGGACATTTTCGGACGCGGCGATACCTAATGTGTTTATGATTTTTACTGTTTATTAATATTAATATCAGTTCTAGGGAAAGGGGGGTGATTTGAATTTTTAGGTTTTTTTATTATAATTTTTTTTTTTTAAACTTTTTTTTACTTTTACTTTTACTATTTTTCAGACTCCCTAGGGTACTTTAACCCTAAGTTGTCTGATCGATCCTACCATATGCTGCCATACTGCAATATGGCAGTATATGGGGATTTTACTCCTCATTCATTACAATGTGCTGATAGCACATTGTAATGAATGGGTTAAAACGAGACTGCTTCGGGCCTTCGTGAGACCCGAAGCTGTCATGGCAACGGATCACCGCTCCCCGTGACGTCATCGGGGAGCGGCGATCCACGGCAAGATGGCGGCGCCCATGCGGCGCCATCTTTTTGGAGCCTCCGGCAGCATTGCCGGCGGCGATCTCCGTGAAAGCACCCGCGATCGGTGCTAGCACCGATCGCGGGTGTTACCGGTAAGCCTTTGCTGCAATATGCAGCAAAGACTTACCGGCTATGGAGAGGGCTCGGCCCGCGAGCCCTCTCCATGTACCGGGACCCGGCGCGCGCCGTACTAGTACGGCGCGCGTCGGGAAGGGGTTAATCAGTCAGTTAATTTCCTCCGTGCGGTCCGGTGACCAGCAGAAGATGGCTGCTGGTCACATGTCCACATCACATGTCCTGCAGCTGCCTGGGCAGGTCATGTGATCACCACTATGTTTGGCTGTAGTCTGTTGGTTGCAGTGCATCCAGTATGATCAGTGTTGTGGTGATGGCAGTTACACATCATTACTATGGTAACAGAGCAAGAAAACCTGTTAGATCATCACTGGGAGCAGAGCATAAGAGAGAGGAGGAGTCACTGAGAACTAAAGGATCATGGAACTTGTAGTTTCCAGTGGCGGCCATCTTAGTGATAACTCCACCTACTTTAGAGAGGCCATAAATTTTGTAAATCATAAAATTATTTAAGCTCCGTTTTGTGACTAACCCCTTAACGCTCTGCGCCGTAGCTCTACGGCGCAGAGGTATAAGGGATGTATGAAGAGGGCTCACGGGCTGAGTCCTCTTCATACAGAGGTGGGGGTTTTTGCATATTGCACAAAACCCCCACCGCTAATAACCGCGGTCGGTGCTTGCACCGATCGCGGCTATTAACCCCTTCAACGCCGCCGGCAAAGTCGCCGGCGGCGTTTAAAAGACGGCGGCGCATGGGCGCCGCCATCTTTTTTCCGATCGCCACGCCCCCGAACGTCATCGGGGGGCGGCGATCGGTTGCCATGGTAGCCTCGTGTCTTCTTTTGACACGAGGCTATCTGGCAGCTGCAGATTCGTTACAATGAGCCAGTGGCTCATTGTAATGAATGTGCTGCAAAAATGCCATATATTGCAATACAGAAGTATTGCAGTATATGGTAGGAGCGATCTGACTATCTAGGGTTAATGTACCCTAGATGGTCTAAAAGATAGTGAAAAAAAAAATAAAAAAAAAAGTTTAAAAAATAAAAAAAATTAATAAAATATTAAAAGTTCAAATCACCCCCCTTTCCCTAGAACGGATATAAAACATAATAAACAGTAAAAATCACAAACATATTAGGTATCACCGCGTCCCAAAATGCCCGATCTATCAAAATCTAAAAACGGTTACGGCCGGCGGTGACCTCCGAGGCGGGAAATGGCGCCCAAATGTCCGAAATGCGACTTTTAAACCCTTTTACATAACATAAAAAATGAAATAAAAAATGATCAAAATGTCGCACAGACCTCAAAATGGTAGCAATGAAAACGTCGCCTCATTTCGCAAAAAATGACCCCTCACACATCTCTGTGCGCCAAAGTATGAAAAAGTTATTAGCGTCAGAAGATGGCAAAAAATTTTTTTTCTTTTTTGTACACATTCGTTTAATTTTTGAAAATGTATTAAAACACAATAAAACCTATATAAATTTGGTATCACCGCGATCGCACCGAACCAAAGAATAAAGTAGGCGTGTTATTTGGAGCGAAGAGTGAAAGTAGTAAAAACTGAGCCCACAAGAACGTGACGCACGTGCGGTTTTTTTTCAATTTTTCAACATTTGGAATTTTTTTTCAGCTTCGCAGTACACGGCATGTTAAAATAAATAACATTACGGGAAAGTAAAATTTGTTACGCACAAAATAAGCCCTCACACAGGTCTGTACACGGAAAAATGGAAAAGTTATGGATTTTTGAAGTTGGAGAGCGAGAAATGAGCCGGAAAACCCTCCGTCCTTAAGGGGCTAATGACATTGAGTGTTGTTGTACTCATTTATTTATATCATCATGAGTTTTTGTGTCAGACGTTCATATTCCCGGAATACCCCTTTAAACTTTTTTTCTGCATAAATAGTCATTTTGAATTTGCAGGTGATCTGTCACTACAACTGACATTCATTTTAGCAAATCATGTATTCCCCTGGAAATAAAGACATGATAATACCCCATGTCATGATGTTCCTATATTATCCACAAAGTCATTTGCACAGTTTCACTGCAAAATCTCAGGCTAGGAACAACATGAAGGTTTCAGGCCAAAGTTTTAGGAAGTCATTCCAGGCTTAGAAAAATGTGAACAAGAATTGGAGCATTTAAATCAAATTATAAAATTATTAACAAAAGAAATTATAGATAAGCAAATAGTTGTATAAAGTCATGGAGGTCAGAAGCTTAGCACTAAAGTCAAGTTTTCCGCATCACCCAACACCTCCTCCTTTGCTGGGGTTGGGGACATTAGGAGGTAAGGAGAGCTTGCCTTTAAAAATTTAAAGGGGTGTTCCCATTTCAGCAAATAAATGTTAATGTTTGAATTTAGGAAAGTTATACAATATTCTTATACACTTTCTGTATCAATTCCTCACAGTTTTCTAGATATCTGCTTGCTGTCATTCTATAGGAAGCTTCTATGTTTATTTCCAGTGGACAGAAATCTGACCATGGTCACACAGGTGCACGGCTCATTATATCACACAGCTCTGATTACTCTCTATGAGACTAACGAGCCGTGCACCTGTGTGACATGGTCTATTCGCTGGAAGTAAACATGAAAGATTTCGATAGAATGACAGAAAGCAGAGTTCTACAAAACTGTGAGGAATTGATACAGAAAGTATATTGGAAAATTGTATAACTTTCCATCATACAAACAATAAGATTCATTTGCTGAAATGGGAACGTCCCTTTAACTTTCCACCTCCATGACTTTTTACATCTAATTTGCAACTCACATCAAATTTGGCTTTGTGGATGATACCCCCACACGGAGCCATAAAAGTAACATGATGTGGAACGTGGATGTCTGATCGAAAAAATACTGGTAGGGGCTTATTAGATTAATTTCTGTTGATGGGTTCCTTTAAAATAAAAAATCCCACTGCCAAGGCAGCATTCATAGGTTGCAACAGATTCAGTGCCACAAGATTAATGGATAGCTGATGTTATACTAATATTAAGGAAATAAGATGTTAGGATAATAGAAGTTATTCTAAGAAATTAAATGCAAAAGTACACATCCATTGTCAAGGCCGTGCAAGTACAACCATCCCTGAGTGAACTGAGGTTTGGATATTTAACCCCTTAATGACAAGGCCTTAAAGGCTTTAATGACCAAGGCTTTTCTAGCAAATTTTTGTATTACTTCTACATACTCCCCAGGGTCTCTGGCTGTGTCTATCAATCACAGCTCCAGCAGAGAAGCTGTGGGTGCCGTTAATAGGCTGGAAACTCTGCAGCCAATAGACAAAAAAATGTTTACTGCCTCCACTGAACAAGTCAGGCAATCTCACTTTACATTTGGATACTGACTGACCAGAAGTGTGGGGGAGACACTGGTGTGGCTTATTGTACTTATTTCAAGGAAGAGAATGTATAACCAGCCATGAGTGAACTGAAAATGAGATTTTTAAAGGAAAGCTTCCATAAAAATCAAACACAATAAACCAGGGACACTAATTTATAGATCCAGGCACTGTGACTGTGGTAATTTGTTATCATTGGCCTCCTTCCTTCTAAAATCAAAATTTAAAATTATGTTAATGTGCCAGAAGGGCTCTGGGGTCATTACAGAAGCCTTCTATGCCCTGGCTTCACAGGCTGGTACACTGCAGCAGCATGTCTCAGTCTTCCCCCTGTACCATCAACACTTTCTGTAAACTGAGCAACAGCAAACAAATGGAGGGGGTAAGTGTTCATTGAACAGCCCGTACAGCTACAACACACCCATAGCCCTTGTGGCTATTGACTAAAAGTCAAAAAAAGATGTAAAGAATCCAAAATTAAAGCCACACCTTAAATGGATAAACAGGATGGAGTATATTCACCAATGCATGCTGCATAGTTATTGCTCATAATAGTGACTTCTCATTATTAAGCTACTGTCCTGTGTCTGATGAAAAATGTGTAATATTCATGGAGATCCAAAAATCAGGTGATTAATTTTTTATTAACAATAGCAGTCAGAATTGGGGTGGTTATTAAACGCTTAGTCATGTACACTGATGAATATGTGGCACACCTTCAGGTTTTCCTTTGACCCATCAGTAATTTTGGTTAATCAGCCTCCTACTACTATGGCTGTAAGAATTAGCTGCTGATTTAGTCATGAAAAATTATTTGCAAGAATTGTTCTCCCCAGATACTCCCCAAATCTCAAATATTTGGACATGTCCTTAATGAAAGTACATAATAGAAGGACACTGAAAGGTCACAAATGACAATACCGGCATATTCCTTAACCTCCTAATACCAAAATACATTTGGTATTACTAATGTGCAATTATTAGGGATCATGATCTCAATGTTAAGTGACCAAAGTGGCATCTAGTTCCATGTTGAAGGGGTAAACCTTCAAAAAAAATATGCAAGGGTTAAAAACATTTACCCTGCACCCACTCCTGTTTCTTGCATTGGGCGGTCTGTCAGTCTTTGACACCTCTGCCAGGGGTCATGGGACCCACTTTGACCAATCAGTGACCTCAACTGCTTCTTAAATGCTGGAACCAGGAGGCAGAGGGTAAGTGTGCTTTTTTGTGGTTATCCCTCCACAGTCCTCAGATGATTTTACTGGAGAGCCCCCTTTAATGCATATTTTGGATAATGGGTCAAAAAACATTTTTTTATTGATTTGTTTTACTTTTTATTAGCTAGGATAAGAAACTGTCTGTTTGTAAAAGTGTTGGGAAAGTGTTAGTATACTGAACATCAAAATAATAATCACTTTATTATCCTCAAGGAGAAAAACTGTATCATGATGTCCTTTAAATCCTTAAAGACTGGCCTTTTTTTGTTTTTTCATTTCTATTTTTCACTCCCTACCTTTAAAAATCTTTAACTTTTTTTATTTTTCCATGTAAGGAGCTGTGTGATGGTTTATTTTCTACGTAACAAATTGCACTTCATAGTGACGGTATTTAATATTCCATGCCATGTACTGGGAAGCGGGAAAAAATTCCAAATGCAGTGAAAATGGTGAAAAAACGCATTTGCTCTGTTTTCTTGTGGGCTTGTATTTTACGGATTTCACTGTGCGCCACAAATGACATGTCTACTTTATTCTTTGGGTCGGTGTGATTACAGGGATACCAAATTTGTATAGGTTTTATAATGTTTTCATACATTTACAAAAATTAAAACCTCCTGTACAAATTTGTTTTTATTTTGCCATTTTCTGGCGCCAATAACTTTTTCATACTTTGCTGTACGGAGTTGTGTGGGTGGTGTCATTGTTTGCACTTTTAAAGACGTTTTTATTGCAATGATTTTTAGGATTGTGCGACCTTTTGATCACTTTTTATTCATTTCTTAATGTATTTCAAAATGGCAAAAAGTGCCATTTTTTACTTTGGGCGCTATTTTCCGTTACGGGGTTAAACACAGTGAAAAACCGTTATTATATTTTGATAGATTTCACATTTTCTGGCACAGCAATACCTAATGATTTTTACTGTTTATTAATATTTATATCAGTTCTAGGGAAAGGGGGTGATTAGAATTTTTAGGGGTTTTTATTATAATTTTTTTTTTAACTTTTTTTATTTTTACTATTTTTTAGACTACCTAGGGTACTTTAACCCTAGGTTGTCTGATCAATCCTATCATTTATAGGAATCCTATCAATTTACTGCCTATGATAGGAATCCTATCATTTACTGCCATACTACAGTATGGCAGTATATGGGGATTTTCCTCCTCATTCATTACAATATGCTGATAGCACATTGTAATGAAGGGGTTAAAACGAGACAGCCTTTGGTCTTCGGAAGACCCGAGGCTGTCATGGCAATGGATCACTGCTCCCCGATGACGTCACGGGGAGCGACGATCCGCGGCAAGATACTGGCGCCCATGCTCCGTCATCTAGCACCGATCGTTGGTGTTACCGGTGAGTCTTTGCTGCTATATCTTGACAAATAACATGATCAGCTTCTAATTCTGTATTATTCAGAATGTATCCATATATGTGTATCCACACATCAGGTTTTCTGAAGCAGATTTTGACTCACAATCACTATATACTTAGCAGAATATTTGGAAATGTGAGTTGGATTTTGGCACAGCTTTTTGCACTTAGAAACTTTGTACCTACAATTACGGTACTCTTAAAGTATTTACTTTCTTTGCATAGAATGTCTAATTGTAAAGAGGTTTTTTTGATATATCTATAGCATAGGTCATCAATAGGTGATCGGCCAGGCTGCAACACTCAACAATCCCACTGTTCATCTATTTTAAAGAGCTGAAATCAGACAACTGTATCCATACTGTAGTAGAGGTCCTGTCACAGGTGCCACTACAGGTGTCCTTCAATGATAGCAGCACCTGTAGTACATGGGTGGTAGGCATATGTACAGCCACTGCACCATTGTTGGTAGAGATGAGTGGACCCGATGGTTGGGTTTGGTGCTCCGATAAAGCCAGCAAATTGACTTCCCTAGGGACTAGATATGGTGTATCCCCCTGGCTAATTATAGCCATGGATACTTGCTAGGGCAGTGGTGGCGAACCTATGGCACGGGTGCCAGAGGTGGCACTCAGAGCTATTTCTATGGGCACTCAGACCATTGCACCAGGACAGAGATCACCAAATAGGACCGAATCTTTCTGCAATCCCAGGCAACTTCAGAGATGCTGCTCTCAGCGCTATTTTAAAGTTTTTTGGAACTGCATGAAAATTGAGAAGGTTTTGACAGAACTTCCCCTACCGAGAGACCCTGGAGAAAAGCTACAACGTCTGAGTCTGAATTTGCCTTCCTTCTTTCAACTCTATTGGTTGCCTGAGGGGGCTGATACGATTAAAAGATGTGGAAGAACAAGTAGCAATAAGTTACTGCTAAAAATGCCATGTTGGCACTTCATGCCAAATAAGTGGATTTTGGTTGCAGTTTGGTCACCCGGTCTCCAAAAGGTTCTTCATTACTGTGCTAGGGGCATCGGTTTGCCTTATTGGCTCTTCAGCTGCTAATCTGGTAATATCTCCTATTCAGATGGCCAAACCGAACCAGTGGTTCTGCTCATTATTAATAGTTAGAGCTGTCTGCTTTTGGCCCTGTCCAAAGAGTCAAACAGTTGATCAACCATTACTAACTTATCCCATATATAGATCATTATTAGATTTTGCCAATAATATTAATAATTCGATTTTGCTAAATACATAATTACATAACATGTAATTGTTTTTAAATGATTAAACATCTCATTTTCAGTACAAGTTCTTGGCCATGGAATCCATTGCTCTCCTCATGTAATTGTAACATATTTTAATTGTCTCTTGTTGTTCTTGAAGAGGACAACTTATATATCATTAAATGTTCTGAACAACCTGTAATTTCCTCTGGGGAACAGTTTATTTCTTACAAGTTTATAAGTTTCCTGTTCTATTTTGGGTATATTCCTTTACTGATATGTTTTAGTAAGCCAATAGTGCAGAGAAAGTCAATCAAAAATGAAACTTAAAAGGTTAATAAACCTTAGTTTACTGTAGGTTTAGCCTGTGTCCTCTCTTTTAAGATGACATCTTAACTAGTTCTCTCTTTAAACCTTACTATTAATGAGCGGACACCACCCCATACTTCAATCGGCCATGACTTACATATTTTTGTGCTAATAAATACCAAAGCTCATTCATTACACTGGTGACAATGTGCATTGTCATCAGGGATACAAAACAATGGCCAGATTTTGGATATGGTATGTAAAATATGTTGTAGACTTCTAGTCATGTAAAGTTATTTTTAGATATTTCTTAAAGAGTAAAACTCCAAGATTGAAACCATTCGATGTCCAATGCTGGCCATACAAACTGATAAAAAAAACTGTGAGAGATGATTCTTAGGCTCATCTTCATTCAAATGTAGCAATAAGTATAGTCATATTCCTAACACATGGTCATTAGTGATGTTTGAGTAAATATGATAACTTATTGGGAATTATTTGATAGAAGAATATTTTATTTATGTTGTCAATTCTTGAACAACATACCATGAATGTGGTATTCAGATCCAAGTGCATTATAATTCTGTGCATTCTTGTCACTTCAGTCAATAGAAATATAATAGCCACAACATTACTAAACCATTAATTTCTTAGAGCTGCTAATCTTATCTTTTTTTTTAACAATTTTTACTGGGAGAATTTGAGCAAAAAAATACAGATTATGGCATTCACATGAGATGTCCATAAAAAACAAGTAACATTTGCAGTAAACCAGCTACATGTCTGATATTTGATATCTGGACCTCCCTGCCCCCTTCTCCCTCTCCATTTTCCTCCATTCTCCACATTATCCGCGGCACATTTCACACCATTGGGTACATCAAAATAGTTTTTTCCACACATCTTATGTTTGTTTCTACACTTCAGTAGTCAGTAGTAACAAAAATAACAACAATATATAAAACAGAAATAAGAACATCGTTACAGCTGTTGGCTGGGCGATGGGGGGCAATATGGTATGTCTGTCAGTAAAGGAACTACGATAAGTGTATAATGAGGGTCAGCCTAGTCCAGGAACCATTGCACCCTTAGTCTACCCAATGTCTTCGACCAGGTGGAAATCTTTACCTTGATGAAGTCAACTATTTCCCTTGTGGGCAATGATTGGTGATGAATTTGCTCCATTTGCCAAAGAAAGGTTTCCCTCTCCTGTCTTCCCTTCTTTCCCTTTTTAGCCTATCTATGTTGTAAATATTATCTGAGGAGAATCAAGCGAGATGAGTGTGGCTTCCTACATGAAACCTCCATCTTTGGGACACAAATATTACAGATAGAAAAGTCTAATAAATAAGACCGGGATCTGCGCATGTGCAGTAGTTCCAGCCTTGGAGCTACGAGCTACGAGGAGCTGATCGCCGAAGATGCAATGGTAGGAGGAGAAAAGAGGCTACTGGGGCGTGTAGCCTCATGTCCGGCTACTCCACGCCCCAGTAGCCGCTTTAAAAAATTTACATATCCCCCGATTAAAGTTTTCTTAAAGATAGCCGGGATGTGAGGATTAGCCCAAAAAAGGGCTATCCTCACATTCCATTCATCCACCTACCACCCAACCTACCTTTATAGGTAGAATAGTGGTGGTAGGTTCCCTTTAACCCCTTAAGGACGCAGGGTTTTTCCACTCATTTCTCGCTCTCCAACTTCAAAAATCCATAACTTTTTAATTTTTATGTGTACAGACCTGTGTGAGGGCTTATTTTGTGCGTAACAAATTTTACTTTCCCGTAATGTTATTTATTTTAACATGCCGTGTACTGCAAAGCTGAAAAAAAATTCCAAATGTGGAAAAATTGAAAAAAAAACGCACGTTCTTGTGGGCTCAGTTTTTTCGACTTTGACTGTGCACTCAAAATAACGGAAAAGAAATCGGATATCCAGCCGGTTCCGGGACACTGAAAAATTCTTTATTGAGGCATATGTTTAAAATCCACAGCAGGTAATAAACGCCGACGCGTTTCGGACTGGCTAGCCGTCCTTAGTCATGGCTAGCCATGACTACTAGCCATGACTAAGGACGGCTAGCCCGTTCGAAACGCGTCAGCGTTTATTCCCTGCTGTGGATTTTAAACATATGCCTCAATAAAGAATTTTTCAGTGTCCCGAAACCGACTGGATATCCGATTTCTTTTCCATGATACTTCGCCCGTACAGAGGGGCAATCCGTGCCGCACAAGGACACTCACGCTGGAAGGTGAGCTGATTCCCAAATCATATCCCTCGCACTCAAAATAACACCTCTACTTTATTTTTTGGTTCGGTGCGATCGCGGTGATACCAAATTTATCCAGGTTTTATTGTGTTTTAATACATTTTCAAATATTAAACGAATGTGTACAAAAAAGAAAAAAAAATTTTTGCCATCTTCTGACACTAATAACTTTTTCATACTTTGGGGTACGGAGCTGTGTGAGGTGTCATTTTTTGCGAAATGAGGCGACGTTGTCATTGCTACCATTTTGAGGTCTGTGCGACATTTTGATCATTTTTAATTTCATTTTTTATGTGATGTAAAAAGGTGTAAAAGTCGCATTTCGGACATTTGGGCGCCATTTCCCGCCTCGGAGGTCACCGCCGGCCGTAACCGTTTTTATATTTTGATAGATCGGGCATTTTGGGACGCGGCGATACCTAATATGTTTGTGATTTTTACTGTTTATTATGTTTTATATCAGTTCTAGGGAAAAGGGGGTGATTTGAATTTTTAATATTTTATTAATTTTTTTTTATTTTTTACACTTTTTTTTAAATTTTTTTTCCCACTATTTCTTAGACCATCTAGGGTACATTAACCCTAGATGGTCAGATCGCTCCTACCATATACTGCAATACTTCTGTATTGCAATATATGGCATTTTTGCAGGTTATTCATTACAATGAGCCACTGGCTCATTGTAACGAATCTCCAGAAGCCATGTAGCCCCGTGTCAAAAGAAGACCCAAGGCTACCATGGAAACCGATCGCCGACGTTCGGGGGCGTGGCGATCGTAAAAAAGATGGCGGCGCCCGTGCGCCCCTGTCTTTTAGACGCAGCCGGCGACTTTGCCGGCGGCAATGACAGGGTTAATAGCCGCGATCAGTGCAAGCACCGACCGCGGTTATTAGCGGTGGGGGTTTTCTGCAAATTGCGAAAACCCCCACCTTTGTATGAAGAGTACTCAGCCCGTGAGCCCTCTTCATACACTCCTTATACCTCTGCGCCGTAGCTCTACGGCGCAGAGGTATAAGGAGTGTATGAAGCGTTAAGGGGTTAAATAAAGATTTGTGTAAATAATTTTTAATATTCTCCTCTTGAACCACATCTTTAGCTCCTTGTTGCACTAGTCCATTCGCCTCTTCAGCAGCGTCCTCCAATTAGTGCCTTCAGCCGCTTGGCACTCTTGTACTGTCCTTCAGCCTTACACACTGTGGGGAATTTACTATGGCTTACCAACCCTATTCTCACATAAACACCAACAATAAGGACTTTCCACCTTATTTATTAATGCTGTGCACCATAAAGTACTGCCATGCACCAAATATATGACATCTGTGCTCCACATTAATCTGCCGCAGAGTAGAAGACAACAGCTATTCAGAAACACCAGCGTCGTAACACAGGGTGAAAAACCCCTCACTGACATGTTTTAGGCATAGGTTGCAGCCCTCACAATGCGCAGTAGTGGTAGGAGCCTGGGGTCACTGCCCTCGACAGCTCCTGGGACGGATAAAATAAGGAATCAGGCGCATATGTCCCATGTGTTTCTGGAAACATTAAATTCCTAAATAGAAATCAGACTCATTTCCCTTCCATATAAATCCTTATATTTAGACGTCATAGAATCTCATGTATCTTTAGTTTGAAAACTTGCAACTGTCTTTTTTTTAGCTTGTTTGATTTATCTTAAAGGCTGTTATATCTGGCATCCATGTCATGTTTTTTTATTGTCACACAAAAGTCTAGATTTTCTTCCTTTCTAAAGTTCTAATCTCTTTAGAGTAGAGTTTTAATCAACATCGAAATCTGGATCCCTGGTTTCTATGGACTTAACTAGATGAATGGGCAAGTTGCAAAAAAGTGCAAATCCACCAATGCGCCCAAAAAAGTGCAAAAAAATAGAAAAAAGTTTGTGATAAATACTCCCCCTCCCAATAGACTTGTAATTCATGGACGTGTCCCCTCCATTGTTCGACATCGAGGCACAGGAGATATACGGGCAGCTCCAGGAAGAAATGAGTGGCCACTTTGTATAAGTTTTTGGGGGGAATAGGGGCACCCTAATTATAATATCATTAATCATCATATATCCCATAGTTGTATCTCAAATAGAATAGTATTGTCAAACCTATAACAATAAGAACCCATATAGAAGAGCCAAACAAATCTTGTATAAAAAAAAGCCTTTATTGAATTACTTTAAAAAATAATATTTTTCTTTTCATTTTCCCACACTTGTTTCATCCTCATTAACATACCTGTTTACCTATGTGTTATGTCCCTGGCACATGTTTCCTATTCTCCACTACACAACTGCAATTAGGGCTAAGATCTTGTTTATCAGGTAAAGAGAGCTGACATCACATGTAAGGGATTATCTCCGACATGCCCGCCCTTGCCCTCCTGTGTTTGGGTGTATATTCATATAACCAAATCAATCTACTGGGTCTATATTAAAAGTTAAAAAATGTAAGATCATAAGTTCCATTAATCAATCTGTCAATTTAATTACAGGTCTGGTTATTTTACTGAAATGTATAATTGGATGTTTATTTTGGCACTGATGGTCTTGATCAGTTGAATGAATGATCAGCTCAATGCTGCCAGCCTCCACGTACATAGAAATGTTGTTTAACATGTTATTTCCAGTATTCATTGGTCAATAGTCAAGAACATCAGGTAAATATGACAAATAGAACAGCAGTCATAAAGTCCATCCATGAATGACCCAGTAAAGCTTCATCTTCCAACACCGATCCCAGCCTAGATTTGGAAAACCAATGAGATTATTTGAGATGAGAATGGATTACAGGCGGTCCCCTACTTAAGAACACTCCACTTACATACAACCCCTAGTTACAAACAGACCTCTGGATATTGGTAATTTACTGTACTTTAGTCCTAGGCTACAATAATCAGCTGTAACAGTTATCAGAGGTGTCTGTAATGAAGCTTTAGTGTTAATATTGATTCTTATGACAACCCAACATTTTTTAAAATCCAATTGTCGCAGAGACCAAAAAAGTTCTGTCTAGGATTACAATGATAAAATATACAGTTCTGACTTACATACAAATTCAACTTAAGAACAAACCTACAGACCCTATCTTGTATGGAATCTGTATTGTTTTATTCAGGAATGGAAATAAGCACACTTCTTTCTGGAGATCACCGTTAAGGTTAGTAGTAGTCTTAAATTCCATTCATGCTCCAATGTGAATTCTGAGTAAAGTGAGTATGCAAATAAGTTTAGAGGATGGATAAAGGAAAACCATTTCTCCAGTTCTACCATCAAAGGACATCTACCATCAGTTTTACTGATGGTAGATGTAGATTTGTCCTACTAAGTAGTTCCTGAGGAGCAATGTAGTTTAGGACTTCTTTTATTATAACTCTGTACACCCCGGCAATACATAGTTATAAAAGTTATGCAAATTACCCTGGGGTTCTCAGTTTGCATAACTTTAATAACTCTATATTTTCTGTGGCATATAGAGTTATAAAAAGAAAAAGAAGTCCTCAGAAACTTCATATTAGGACACATTTACCATCAGCAAACTGGTGGTAGATGTCTTTTAAGTAGGCTACTCCCTATAGATCAATGCCTGACTGTTGTTTTTTTACTATCCTGAACAATCTTACAATTGTGTTGGATTGCACATTAAATATATAGTATAAATACATAGTACTCACTAGGAGGTGGTGACTGTCGCATGAAGGGCGGTCCGGGGAAGAAGCAGCCCCTCGGACCGCCCCCTCATGAATACGCCGGACCGTTGTGAACTTGGACCTGCATTCCTATTCAGTGCAGCTGTGTCTGCTAATGTTATCAGAGGCTTCTGTTAAAGCTAGCAGTGTAACACTGCTAATAATGAGCTAGAGCTAGGAGATGCTTACTTTAGTAAGCAGCTCCCAGTGCACTTTTTTAGGGTGACAGGTCCTCTTAAAGGTACCATTAGAGGTAAAATTTTCCTTTTCTGGAAAAGTTATTTGAATATTTTTTTTATTTCAACAACTGTATGCAAATTGAAAACCATTTTAAATGTGCCATCCTTAGTCCTACTGGTAACATAGTACCCAAGTTAGCATCAATAAGAATAAGGATACGATTGAAAGGTCATTAGGTCAATGGAGGGAGTTGATGTCCGATTCTAGCGCTATACCCTGTACTGGTTTAGGTGGCCAAGCAAAGGCGTAGCAAAGGCGTAACTAGGAGATGCAGGGCCACATAGCAGATTTCTGAAAGGGGCACCCTTACCCCCTCAGAAAATATACATATTTGTCGTCACCAAGAAACAGAGTGACAGAATTATATAGCATAGCTGAAGGAAAAGAACACAAGAATCGCAGAACTAGAACCAAAGACGTTGACTTGGAATTAATAAGCTTGTAATCTATAATACTTAGTTATTAAGGTAGCCACATGTCTTGGGACCCTTTGGAGGACAAAGCTGGAAAACAACACAGGAGAGGAATGAACTTCTACAGAAGTTGTCTGCCCCCTGATCCACCCTGTATTAATTTCTGAAAGCAAGCTGAATCTGATGAACTATTGGAAAAAACAGTCATCAACATCTTTAGCCCAGAAAACAATGATAATCAGGAATGTACTTTGTTTAAGTTGCCTTTATTCAAGCAGAGTACCCTATCCATATTTATCCCATCAGTGATATGACATTGATAAATTATATCCAAGTATTGCTCTACCTTATTATACCATGAAGCAATCAATTACAGATACAGCATTTAGCTATGGTTCAATTTGTCGTAATCAGAAACCATTCTACTATACTATATGTTTTATGTAACGCTCCTAAGGCTATTTACACAGGAATGTATAGACCTTCGTGTGACCTTATTGTGTAACACAAATAGAAGACAACGAAAGTTCTGCAAAACTGTTTCTAGAGGGCTGTTTTATTAGTTTAAAAGTTTGCCTCGTAATAAGCTATTTTTTTAGAATGCGACAACTAGAGCATCCAGATGATTATTTTGGGTCTTACTCCTAGAACCCTGGGGTCAAGCCCTGGCCAACCAAGTATCTCCTTTACAGTGACCAATACAAAAAGGTATATAAAAATGGGGGCCACACAGATTGTTCTTCATCAATTATGTTCTGGCTAATAGTAGGAAAGTCTCAGAGGGGGAAGCCCTTTGAGGTTGTCCACTTAAAATGATCTCAATAGGATATTGTTTTTTCTTCTGATAATATAACTAGTAGAGAAAGATCATTGAGAAAGATATAGAAAACATCTCAACTGAATGGAAAATTGCCTTATTTGTGTCACATTTATTTGGGCTGATATTTGTCTTTACAGGAAAATTAATGTTTTTGGGCCCACTTTATGCTTTACTCCACCCTATTACATGACATGGGGCCTACATCACAGCACAGCCCACATATCACAAAATTTTCATTTATACTTGAAGGGGAAAGAAGCAAGACTGAGAAGAGGAGTAGAGTATGGGTTTTAGCTGCCATGATGCTACACATCACTCTAGGGCAGACCTGGACATTGTACGACCTATTCCTGACTGGCCCGCATGAGATAGTTGAAAAAGTTTAGCTCCCCTCCCCATCATTATATAATGATGCAATTAGATCCTTCATATTTTCATGATCTCATTGTAATATTTTATTTACTATTTTTATGTAGGGATAGGTTATATACTGAATACAGTATATAGGTATTGGGTTTAAAAGGGGTATTCCCTCAAAGATAAGATTCTTAAATATACTCAGGATAACATAATAACCTAATTCACTGTTATTAACAAAAATACAGCATTTCACAGATACAAGTTAAACCTGTCTCTATCAGTCCTGGTGTACACAATTTCGTTTGCCCCTGGATCTGACCGTTAATCTTCTGACTTTAGGGTCGGGAAGACATATTGTTCTCTTGTCTGACACTGCAGACACTTCTCTCTGCCTCCGTCAGGCATTCCAGGACGAGCTCACACATAGACTTCCTGCCGGCAGGCAACAGCGTGAAGAAAGTAAAGCTACAAGCTACAGACAGATAAGGTCTTAATCTGGCGGAGGGGGAGGGAGACCCAGCAGAGCTGACAGTGTATGTTCTTATGTAAGATCTTATGGATCTTATATCATTTCTCATCTCAGATCCGTCTCATCTCTTTTTCTATGTGTCAGATACTAGTAGAATGTTCAGAAGCTAAAAAATAGTGTATATGAACATGTACCCTGATAATCTAACCACATTGTCATCACACAGCACTAGATGAATCATAATGTGCCACACTGCTGAATTTTACACTGACCAGCTGAGGGATTGATAGGATAAAACAGCAATAAAACTGAGTAAAATTGTAAATTAAGGGGTTAAAATTATCTTTATTGTTTAAACATAATTAGGGGATTGAAATTTGCGAATTTTCTCTCATGGGCAAACCCCTTTAAGTATATTAGTCTATATTAGACGACTGTTGAGGTGCTGGACAGCGTAACCACAGTGTGTGGAGCACAGTAGTGACGTCAAAGCTATGCACAATATGATGAAAATTTGGAATACATGCAATGTGGTCTACTCATGTACTTTCTTTTGTAGTTCCCTTGCTATATGTATTGTATACTTATAACATTGGACTCCTTGGCCTTGGAATATGCATCCCTCCATTGGCCGTGGTTGTTTGTGTGTATTTCTTTTGATGGGATGTTTGAATGAATTTTTTATCTAAGTAAATTGTATGGTTGTGGTAAAATCACATGTTCTGCTACATTCTTTTGTTTTCCTTTATATGGAAACTGCACCCACCTCTGCCTGATAAGTGGTGGTGAACTAGGCAGGTGCCTACATCTGCCTACCACTTTTCTCAGCCCTGCTGTCATCTTGTGTTTCTTCCGTTTCTTATAACAGTTCTTATTTCTTGTAAAGGTTGTTACCTTCTCACCAAGCTGCTTGCCTATTGTCAAGTGGCCCATACCATGCTTGTCCCAGGTGTTCTTAGACAGCTCTTTGGCCGGTGGTTGTAGCTTGAAGCCACCGGTTATAGTTGAGTTATCAGCTTGACTTTCCCAGGCCTGAAAACACTAAGATTTCAATGATTCTTAATTGCCTGGGAGTTGCCTAAACCATTTAAATAAATTACCTCTCCTCCTTCACCCCTGGCACTAAAGTATGGAGTGATAATACATATGCAAAAAATAAATAGGCTATGAACAAGAAGAACTAGATGAGTGGTACATGATTTCTCAGTGGACGACTAATAAGGACTTGTACATCGAGACACCTAATGGTTTGGATGGTTGTCACTTTACCAAAACCTTCTTACCATGCGAACTATATCCTATGGATGACATCAGTGGAATTCCAGGGATCTGACATTCTGCATGTTCTTCATTTAACTACCTCATTGGAACATAAAAAGATGAAGGAGTAATGATGAAACCTCGGGACACGAGAGGACATGTTTTACAGGGAGTTTATGTACCACAAGGCTGGATAATACATATTTAATCAGTCCAGTGACATCAGCCTCAGAAATAGACATGAGACATGAGATATCCACCATCTTGGCCACCTATGGTTATTGCTGTCATTACATTTGGGGATCATTATAGGCAATATTTAATTTCCAAACTTTTTTTGGCAATGTGTACTGTTAACTCATTCCTGCATAACTCAAAAAACATAGTGCTGGCATCAAGGCTGGGTGTGTACTGTGTATTCATGGCACTTTTATTACAAAGGTGGAGCCCTGGGCAAGGCCCTTCTTACAAATGGATAGAGGTGCAGCAAGTATATCCATTGTCTGAGCAACTGTGTATTTCTTGTTTAACCTCTGTTTCACTGGCACAAACTACAGATGCCTCATACAACACATTAGACAACTACATGCCTACTCTGCAGCTAAAGAGTTAAGCAGGCGGAAAAGTGAATTGTCTCGAAACATTACACATCTTTTGGGTGTGGTCCCCTAGGCTTAATTTTTTTTCTTCTAATATGCCACCAAAATATTTCACAATTGTTTTCAGACTTGTAAGAGAGATGTAAAATATAAATGCAAAAATACATTAAAACTCTTTTTTTTATCGACCACCCAACATTACGGTAAGGTCTAGAATTTAACTGAAAACTGGTAGAGAAAAATCTGGTCAAAATCATGGATGATCTTCTCAAATGTTCTTTGCAGTGAAGTTATATTCCGTGCCTATTCAGTGAAATGTCTTTGTGAGACTATTACAAAAGATTGTTTTGGGAAATCTCATCGAAGGAAGAGGGCAAATATGGTTGGAAATTATAGAGTCCTCTTTTGGAGATGATGTTTTGATGGGGTTGTACACCACTTTCAAAAGAGGACACTCTTATAAAGATTATATTTTCAGTAAAAGACTCTTTCAATTATATCAAGTATACTTGTCATCTTCTTTAAGAAACCTCAAAGAGCTTTCTCTACAATTGTGCTCCTCAAAAAGTGGCTAGAGCTTCTACACTTATTTAGATGATAATACAGCATTGATGTTCTTTCATATTAAGAAGCCTGGCCTAGAGAGGGTGTCACTGGCTAACAGCACAAATGTCAGCATTTCCAACCAAATGTTATACCATAGAACAAAGTTGTGGCTGTCAATGACTTACCTTATTGTTTGGGTGATTAGAATAGACCCCATGGATGCCTTTACACTGGACATCCAAATTCAGTTTGTGTCATAATACTACAAAGCAGAATGCTAATGAATTATACATTTGTTATAAAAAGGAAAATAATTCCATGTTTCTGAATAGTTTTTACTCATAACCAAAATCGGTAAACTACCAATTAGTTACCAGAGCAAATTCAAAATACGGATATGTTCATCCTTAACTATAAGTAAGTGAAAACATATAAAGTGTACTAATACTTACCATGCCCCATCTTCTTTCCCGCTCCACAGGGTTTTTTGGTTTTGGCCAGAACAGTCCATTATTAGCGCAGAAGGTCCTTTGATCCATTCGGGAACCCTGGGGACTGGAGACTGCCATGACCCACCTGGAATTTTACAGGATTCATGGACAGCCCCTGGTGAACACAGTTGTTTGGATATTTTAGAATGATCTTTATATCTTCTTTGCTTTTTGACTAAGAACAACTGTGGTTTGATGATTCAGAGTATGATTTATTTATCAACTTTGATAACAGCAAGACAGTGATTTACAGGTCTTCCAATGAATCATCTATCACGTTTTATCTTGACATCGTACTTTTGCTTTGACTAAACAGTGGATATTCCTCAAATGCCAATATACCAGAATTATCTCCATGCGTTAATTCTCTATACAAACTTGTATATGACTACGACACACCCTGAGATGACTATGTCTTGAGTAGACATTTTTTATTGAGTGACATTGATATCACATTCCTAGACAAGACTGTCACAGATGACACACAATGTCTGCCTCCTTACATACTGCTGCCATCCAATTACATCTCTCACATGCATTCATGATTAAATGTACTACTCAAAGACACCCTTACTTCATGTATATCAGCCCCCTATTGTTCCTGTGATTCTGGCACAGCTGGAATTATTTATGTCGCCTCCACCACTATCAATCACAATGGGGGTCATTTACTAAGGCGCCCGATTCGCGATTTCCCAACGTGTTACCCGAATATTTCCGATTTGCACCGATTTCCCCTGAATTGCCCCGGGATTTTGGCGCACGCGATCGGATTGTGGCGCATCTGCGCTGGCATGCACGCAGCGGAAATCGGGGGCGTGGCCGAACAAAAACCACCGCATTTAAAAAAAAATGTGTCGCGGAGCTTGCACTTACCTTCACCAGGAATAGGCCGGTGTACTTGAGTGCGTTCCGACGCTCTTCAGCGCAGCAGCGCCACCTGGTGGACGTTGGAGGAACCGCCTTAATGAATCCGGGCTGGACCCGAATCCACCGCAGAGAGCGCGCCGCTGGATCACAAATGGACCGGGTTAGTAAATCTGCCCCAATATTCCCAGTCTTCTACTGTGAGACGGATGATGCCAGGCCTCCTGCTCCAGCCCACCATCTGACAGTAAAGAGCCTAACTGCTAAGTTTCATGGTATTTTTAATATCCAATACACTACATCGGCTTACCACTGCCAGATGGGTGGTCCCAGGCTGAATTAGAGACTGCCTAGGGAGAAGATTAGCGCAAATCAATAGAGCAGAAGTTATAAAGGGATGCAAAAAGTTGGAATTGATAGAGTTGATAAAAGATTGTTGTAAATAGGCTTGAATAATAAAACATTGGGTGGAAATATTGCTAGAAAAAAATAATATTTCATTAAAAAAATTATGTTGGGTCCCGTAAACCTTTGCTGCACCAGATTTATTAAAGTGTCTGCTGCTGGATGATAAATCTGGTGTAGCATGAGACTGTCTAGTTGCATGTTGTACCTCCTATTAGTTGAATGCGAAAATTATTTGCATAATTTTTCTGGTGCATCTTAGGCCACACCCCTTTATAAATGTGGTGCAAGATTTTTTAGACCATTTTTAAATGACATATTTCTGCCAAAAATATCTGCCTCAGTGTTTTTTAATTTCCAAAAGTACCATCCAATATTCTGCTACTCCCAATTCAAGTCTTGTGCAAACAACTTTATTGATATCATGCTGTACATAAGAGGTGCGGGACCAGACAATGTGCCGTTTCACGCATTCTCAAGCCCAGGGGCATAACTATGAGAGGCTGGGCCCCATAGCAGATTTCTGCATGGGGCCCCCCTTCCCCTTAAAATATATATGGCAGGCACACGTCGGGCGCGCTGGAGAGGAGGAGAGGTGAGCGCAGCTCACCCCTCCCCTCTCCATAGAGAATAGAGCCGCATGGCCGTTCTTACAGCCATAGACAGAGCACGCTCTATCTCTTTTGCTCAAAACAGTGAGTACTCGTTGTGCTCACCGTACTGAGCCCAGGCGTATAGAAGCCTATGGGGGAAGTATATCGGGCAGCAAATTTGTGGCCATATATACGTCCCCCATATGTTCTTGGGAAGGTACCCCTACACAGACATGTTTATACAATTACACACATTTATACACTGATACATACGCACCTTTATATACACACATAAAGTTCTACACTCGTATACTCACACCCATATACATACAAGTATAGACCTATACACACATTTATGCACTCATATACATTTATACACTAATACAGAGTGTATACAAACTCATACAGTATACACATTATATACATATAATACATATACAACACACACACACATATATATATGTATACATATATATATATATATATACAAACATACACACACACATACAGTATACACTGACCATATATACACATACATGCAGGATAAAAACACCATATACACACATGCTGCATATACATACAGAATATACACACATACAGCAAATACACACACATTCAGTATATACAGCATACATACTTACCACATACAAAAACACACATCATATATATATATATGCATGTAAAAATACAGTATTTGCTTCAATGCATTTATACACAGTATATACATGTATACATAGTATATATACAGTATATACATGTATACATAGTATATATACAGTATATACACAGTAGATGCATATATACACATATACATGGGATTTACATATATATATATATATATATATATATACAGAATATGCATATGTAAACAGTATATATATATACATACATGTATACACAGTATATATACAATATATACACATATACACAGTATATATACAATATATACACATATACACAGTATATATACAATATATACACATATACACAGTATATATACAATATATACACATATACACAGTATATATACAATATATACACATATACACAGTATATACATATACACTGTATATACATATATACACATATACACTGTATATACATATATACACATATACACAGTATATATACAATATATACACAAATACACAGTATATACATATATTCACATATACACAGTATATATACAATATATACGCAGTATATGCATATAAATACATATATACATACAGATAAATACATCTGTATATACTTACCTTTTAGGAAGTTTGGGGGCTGTATGGGTGTTCAGGTTGATGTCCAGTGGCATTCAGACGGGGGGGGGGGCGAGCGGGGGAGGGGCAGAGTGGGGGGGGGCGAGCGGGGGAGGGGCAGAGTGGGGGGGCGAGCGGGGGGGGGGGCAGAGCGGGGGGGGGCAGAGTTTCGATTGTGCCGACCTGCAGGGTGATGAGCGGGCAGGTCAGAGAGGTGGCTGTGGGGGGGGGGGGGGGTCAGAGAGGTGGCTGGGGGGGCAGGTCAGAGAGGTGGCTGGGGGGGCGGGTCAGAGAGATGAGCAGGCAGGCGATCCCGGAAAGAGGTGGGTGGGCCAGGAGAGTTGTGTAGATGCACAGAGAGGGAGGGGCCCGGGGGCACGATGTGGCAGGGGCCTGGGGGCACGATCCGGCAGGCACCTGGCACTGCAGCCCTGGACCACTTACTCCAAGCGGGTGCCAAAGCACTGCAGGGAGCGTGCATCCCGGGCCCCTGAACCTCACGGGCCCCGTAGCAACCGCTACGGCTGCCACGGCAGTAGTTACGCCATTGCTCAAGCCGTTGAAGTCACCTAACTGGGACGCGCACAATATATGTGTCTCCTAGCAGACCATATGCAAAACAGTGATACCAGTACTGATTTTTTAGACCATTTTTAAATGACATAATTCGGCCGTAAAATATGGACAAACAGGGCCGGATTATAGGCGGGGCTCCCGGGGCTCTAGCCCAGGGGCCCCCACCATCTTGCCCCCCCAGGGGGCCCCCACCAGATCGCGCCCCCCGGGCCCTGACTCCTCACCCGCCACCTTCCTGAGCCGTCCGCCCGACCCCGGCACAGGTGACCGCCTCCCCGCATATTCCCCTGCATGGCCGAGCCGTCCGCCCCCCGGCAAAGGTTCCCGCCTCCCTGCCCGCCCATCCCGCTGCATGGCTAAACCTCCTCGCCCGCTCGTAATCCCGCTCGAGCTCCCTCCTCCCCTGCCCGAACAAACGGCCGTCCTTCGCTCCCCAACCCCGCCTGAAAAGCGGCCGTCCTCCGCTCCCCAACCCCGCCTGAAAAGCGACCGTCCTCCGCTCCCCAACCTCCCACCAGCGGAACAATCGCCCATCCTCCGCTCAACCCCCTCCTCCCACGCCCGAACAAGCGGCAGTGCTCCGCTCCCCAACCCCGACCGAAAAGCGGCCGTCCTCCTCTGACCCCCCTCCCCCCACTGGTTGAACAAGCGGCTCTCCTCCGCTCCAATTTCCCCCCCCCCCCCCACCGGCAGAACTAGCGGCCGTCCTCCCCGCCAGAACAGGTGTCCGCCCTCCGCTCAGCACCCCCCCTCCCCTGCCGCAGCCGACGAAAGAAGCGTCAATCCTCTGCCCCCCCAGCGGAACAAGCGCCCGTCCTCCGCTCCTAACGTCCCCCCCTCTGGAACAAGTGCCGTCCTCCGCCCCCCCCCCTCCCCTCTGGAACAAGCGGCCGTCCTCCGCTCCTAACGCCCGCCCCCACCGAAACAAGCGCCGTCCTCCGCCCCCCCCCCTCTGGAACAAGCAGCCGTCCTCCGCTTGAACCCCCCCACCGCCGGAACAGGCAGTCGCCCTCCCCCCGCTCTCCCCGGCCTAACATGTGATCCCCCCGTCCAAACCAGAAACCGACCGACCCCACGCCGAACAAGATCCACCCCGAACACCCGCCTGACGCGACTGTTGGTCATCCAAAAAGGGTAAGTATACACTACATATGTATTTATCTGTGTGTATATATGATGTATATTCTGTGTATATACAGTGTATGTACACTGTATATACTGTGTGTATATATGCATCTACTGTCTATATATTTATATACTGTTTATATATGCATCTACTGTGTATATACTGTGTATATATGTTTAAACTGTGTATATGTGTATATATGCATCTACTGTCTATATATTTATATACTGTGTATATATACATTTACTGTGCATATTTGTATATACCGTATATATGCATTTACTGTCTATATATGTATATACTGTGTATATATGCATTTACTGTCTATATATGTATATACTGTGTATATATGCATTTACTGTATTTATACACACATATATTTGTATAAGCATATATATATACATATGCTTATACATATATGCTGTGTATGTGGTATGTATGTATATGTTCTGTATACTGAATGTGTGTGTGTGTGTATTTCCCATATGTGTGTGAAAATGCTGTATATACTGAACGTGTGTGTATTTGCTGTATGTGTGTATATTCTGTATGTATATGCAACATGTGTATATATGGTCAGTGTATACTGTATGTGTGTATATATATATATATATTGTATATAATGTGTATGCCGTATGTGTTATGTATATATACTGTATGTGTGTATATACTTTATGAGTTTGTGTTTTAGTGTATAAATGTATATGGGTACATAAATGTGTGTGTATACTTGTATATATATGGGTGCAAGCATACGAGTGTAGAACTTTATGTGTGTATATAAAGGTGTGTATATATCACTGTATAAATGAGTGTAATTGTATAAACTGTGGGACTGCATGTCTGGTGCGGGCTGAGGTGTATGTTAAATGGGACTGCATATCTGGTAGGAGAGAAGGTAGATACAAAGATGTGTTACTGGGGATGAGGCGGCTGTATGTAGCTGTGTTACTGGGGATGAGGCGGCTGTATGTAGCTGTGTTACTGGGGATGAGGCGGCTGTATGTAGCTGTGTTACTGGGGGTGATGCGGCTGTATGTAGCTGTGTTACTGGGGATGAGGCGGCTGTATGTAGCGGTGTTACTGGGGATGAAGCAGCTGTATGTAGCGGTGTTACTGGGGATGAAGCAGCTGTATGTAGCGGTGTTACTGGGGGCAAGGCGGCTGTATGTAGCTGTGTTACTGGGGATGAGGCAGCTGTATGTAGATGTGTTACTGGGGGCGAGGCAGCTGTATGTAGCTGTGTTACTGGGGGTGATGCGGCTGTATGTAGCTGTGTTACTGGGGATGAGGCGGCTGTATGTAGCTGTGTTACTGGGGATGAGGCGGCTGTATGTAGCTGTGTTACTGGGGGTGATGCGGCTGTATGTAGCTGTGTTACTGGGGATGAGGCGGCTGTATGTAGCGGTGTTACTGGGGATGAAGCAGCTGTATGTAGCGGTGTTACTGGGGGCAAGGCGGCTGTATGTAGCTGTGTTACTGGGGATGAGGCAGCTGTATGTAGCTGTGTTACTGGGGGCGAGGCGACTGTATGTAGCTGTGTTACTGTGGGTGAGGCGACTGTATGTAGCTGTGTTACTGGGGATGAGGCGGCTGTACGTAGCAGTGTTACTGGGGATGAGGCAGCTGTATGTAGCTGTGTTACTGGGGTGAGGCGGCTGTATGTAGCTGTGTTACTGGGGTGAGGCGGCTGTATGTAGCTGTGTTACTGGGGGTGAGGCGGCTGTGTATAGCTGTGTTACTGGGGGCGAGGCGGCTGTATGTAGCTGTGTTACTGGGGATGAGGCGGCTGTATGTAGCGGTGTTACTGGGGATGAAGCAGCTGTATGTAGCGGTGTTACTGGGGATGAGGCAGCTGTATGTAGATGTGTTACTGGGGGCGAGGCAGCTGTATGTAGCTGTGTTACTGGGGGTGATGCGGCTGTATGTAGCTGTGTTACTGGGGATGAGGCGGCTGTATGTAGCTGTGTTACTGGGGATGAGGCGGCTGTATGTAGCTGTGTTACTGGGGGTGATGCGGCTGTATGTAGCTGTGTTACTGGGGATGAGGCGGCTGTATGTAGCGGTGTTACTGGGGATGAAGCAGCTGTATGTAGCGGTGTTACTGGGGGCAAGGCGGCTGTATGTAGCTGTGTTACTGGGGATGAGGCAGCTGTATGTAGCTGTGTTACTGGGGGCGAGGCGACTGTATGTAGCTGTGTTACTGTGGGTGAGGCGACTGTATGTAGCTGTGTTACTGGGGATGAGGCGGCTGTACGTAGCAGTGTTACTGGGGATGAGGCAGCTGTATGTAGCTGTGTTACTGGGGTGAGGCGGCTGTATTTAGCTGTGTTACTGGGGTGAGGCGGCTGTATGTAGCTGTGTTACTGGGGGTGAGGCGGCTGTGTATAGCTGTGTTACTGGGGGCGAGGCGGCTGTATGTAGCTGTGTTACTGGGGATAAGGTGGATGTATGTAGCTGTGTTACTGGGGATAAAGTGGCTGTATGTATCTGTGTTACTGGGGGTGAGGTGGGTGTATGTAGCGGTGTTACTGCGGGGATAGTGGATAGTGAGCAGGAGGACGTGTATGCACGCTACACTCAGTGGGGGCCTCCACCAGATTTTGCGCCCAGGGGCCCCCACCAACCTTAATCCGGCCCTGTGGACAAATATGCCCCAGTGGCTTTAATATTTCCAAAGGTGCCATCCAGTATTCCTCTACTGCCATGTTATATACTTATGCGCAATTCAATATTCAAAATGGTAAGATATAATTCTTAAAATAGAAATGGGAAATTTAAGTGTCTGATTCTTTATGTATCATCTATTCACCAATATGAAACTATGTAAATGATTAGATGGTATAGAATCTCTCACATGAATATGTTGGTCGAAATTCTCACTAAGCTAGTTTTTCCTGTCTTATCCAATGCAAAATGCCAACTTTCAGTGCCCTACAGCATTTTCCACCGAAAGCTCACATAGGATAACAGTGTTATGGCATGTGTTTGGGAGGAGTGTGCTGGCTTACAACCTTGGTAAGGTGACCGTGAGATGGTGGAAATTTGGTGCATCGCCCCTGTATGAATCCTACAGAGATAAAATTTTTGCTATATCTCTATGCATGTGTGATGAATTTTAGGCTACATGGATGTGTATCATGATGTCATGACTGAGGGAACTAGTGCACAATAGCGGTGTGCAACCAGAGGGTCTAGATTTAGGGCCACAGGGCTGAGCCTGGAGAACAGTCCTAGTCAATCCCTGGTGGAGGAGACCTTGTGTCTTCTTTTCCTCTGCCTTTCTACTTTATTTAGCAGTTTGTGGAAATCAGCTTTATGTTCTGTTCTCCACTGACAGCTGAGAGATAAAAGAGCCTGATAAAGTGTCTAATGACTTATCTCCTTACAGAGTCCCTGGATAGTCTAATCTCCTCAGAGAGCTGAATCATAAAAGGAAACATTTTCTTTGTATAGAAAGAGTCAATGTTTGGCCTCCTCTCCTCATATCTTTGTTGTGTAGGTAGTTGAGAAGGCTTAGGCTCCAGGGTAAAAATAGCAAAAGAGAAAAGCTGTCATTTATTTAATGAAGTATATTACAAAGTTAACTATTATTATCTTCTCAATTCATTTCTGCAATAAAAAGTGTTGGCCTGTGCATGTGCTGTATGTTTATGTGGCCATTGTTTTCACATTATCAATTCACTCTTTTTGAAGCCCTAGACCAGAAAAGCCCTTTATATGCAAAAAAGAATAACTAGTGGCTTGGTTTTGTGAATGACCTGCTGAAAGCTGGGACCAACGTACCAAAAGCGACCATACCAAAATCTACTGCTATCCGTAAGTCCCAGGCATGTCCCCGTGCTGGAGCCTGTACATCTCCAGGCCGATCTGAAGTTTGCTAGAGTGAATTTGGATATTCCAGAAGAGTACTGTAGGAATGTCATATGGTCAGATCAAAGTAGAAGTGTTTGGTCAAAGCACAACTCGTCGTGTTTGGAGGTGAGTGAATGTTGAGTTACATCCAAGGAACACCAGACTTACTATGAAGCATGAGGGATGTGGCAACATCATGACAAAGGGCTGTTTCTCTGCAAAGGGACCAGGACGAGTGATCCCTGTACATGAAAGAATGAATGTGGCCGTGTATCGTGAGATTTGACTGCAAACCTCCTTCCATCAGAAATGTGGCTGGGTCTTTCAGCATGACAAGGATCCCAAGCACACCACCAGGGCAATGAAGGAGTGGCTTCGTAGGAAGCATTTCAATGTTCTTTAGTGGCCTAGCCAGTCTCCGGATTTGCCTGGCGACAGTCCCAAAACACCAGCCTTCTAAAGGAGATCTGAATGAAGGAATGGGCCAACATACCCACAACCTTGTGAAGACTTACAGAAAACATTTGACCTGTGTCTTTACCAACAACGCACAAATAACAGCGTATTGAATGAACTTATGTTATTGGCCAAATACTTTTTTGCCACTGTAAATTACAAATAAATTCTTTAAAAATCCAACAATGTGATTTTCTGGATTTGTTTTCATGTTTTGTCTCTCACAGTTGATGCTACCTATGATATCAATTACAGGCCTCTCTCATCTTTTTAAGTGGCAGAACTCTATATACTATAAGCAATGAATTGAAGGGCATATTGCAGGTAGTTTTACATTGGTGAGCTCAAGGCACCCTTATATGGCACTGTAGTTGGCAAGTAGGGGACCGCCTGTATTTATAAAACGAAAGCTGAGCTCTGAATGGTTTCCATGAGCAACTAGAACAGTTTTACCTCGGGCACTTCTAATAAATCTCCCCCCATTAAGTGTAAATGGGCGTAGATAAAAATGTGACCAATAAAAAATGGCTGATGACATTTAAAGCTCCCCCTTCCAAAAAACGATTACCTATACTGATGCAAAAATTACAACGTTATGACTATTATGTCTGAACATGGGAAGTTGCCCAAAAAGGTAAAAATACAACTTTGCTGTCATCTTATTTGGGTTTCTGTTGAAAAATATATTTATATTGTTTTTAACAAAAGACACTTGCATAACACACTGGGCACATTTACTAAGGGTCCAAACGCGGCACTTTCGTCGGGTTTCGTGATTATTTCCGTTTTGCGCCGAATTGCCCCAGGCACGCAATTGGATTGTGCGCATTGGCGCCAACTTGCATGTGACAGAAATTGGGGGGCGTGGCCTTCAGACAACCCGACGGATGGGACAAACCGCGGAATTTAAAAACGGAATTGTGTCAAAAGATCAAGCACTCACATGCACCAGGAAGAAGCAGGTGAACTCCGGTGGACCTCGGCTCAGAAGCGCCAGATGCAGGAACTCGGGCGCTCGATCTTAGTGAATCGTGGCAGACCCGAATCCTCGTCAGACAACGCACCACGGGGATCGCGACAGGACCGGGTAAGTAAATCTGCCCCATTGGAGCTCATTTACTAAGGGTCCGAACGCCACACCGAATTGCCCTGGGATTTTGCCGCACGCAATCGGATTTTGGCACCAGCTTGCATGCGACAGAAATCGAGGACGTGGCCGTCGGACAACTGACGAATTCGGACAAACTGCGGAATTTAAAAAAGGATGTGTGTCGCAAGATCAAGCACTCACATGCACCGGAGAAGAAGAAGGTGAACTCCGGCAGACCACGGCCGAATCCTCATCGGAAAAACGCACCGCGGGATCGCAACAGGACAGGGTAAGTAAATCAGCCCCATTAAGTTACAGAATAGAGGGATCAGTGTAAATCTGGAGCTAGCCCTGAATCTCTGCACAGTATGTACCCACATTCTCAGTTCCGGAAATGTTTGTGTTTTTTGGAATTTATTCTTCTCATCATTTCTTTGTGCACAGAAAAAAGCAAAGTTTCCTCTGTGTGCGCTCCTCTTTTCTCCGTGTGCGCTCATCTGTTTTAATTAGTTAAATTGCTACTGTCTTATGATGTGAATGCTGAAATGAATTTTCTTGCAGCCAGGGCAGAATGAAGGCGACTGATTGCAGACGGGTGTGTCCAAATTACTGACTAAGGGGATGAAAGAAAAGGAAATAAAATTGGGAGGAAGGTGTGGAATTGGGAGGTAGATGTAGAGGGATAAAAAGAACAGAGCCTTTGGAAGGGAGGGGCAGAGGCAAAGACTTAATTCATTGGCATGCTGTATGTTCTTTATTACAAATTACTTTGTACATTGAATTTTATATAGATCTTATATTGTGCTGTAGTGGAGCACCTATCATCTGCCACTGCGCTAGATCTGTAATTACACATCTGCTTCAAAGACTAAAAAAGTGACCTAATCATCTTGAAGACTTTGTCCAAATAATATGGGTAAGCATGGTGTTACAATATAGATCACTGGTAGCCTTCATTAAAGGGGTTGTCCACTGTGCACCAGCCCTTTTCTATAAAATAGTTCCTTGTTATAACTTACATATAACTTCAGCTAAACTAAGCACTGCAAGGTACCCACTAAATAAGATTATGAGCCAGGGGTGTAAATTGAAGTCCCAATGCATGTCTGTACCAGTTCTCCCTCAACTTTATAGTTAATGGTACTGGTATCCTCACATTGGGATTCTGGGTCTGGGTATGAAAACATCCAGGTCATGTAACTCTCCTTGCCATTCACTATGATGATTGCCCATAACCTTCCAAATACAACTGAAACGAATCACCCTCATTTCCAAATCTCTCCACAGTGCTGCACTACGTCTCCTCCCGTGTCTTGGTCATCTGCTCAGACTCTTTGATCCAGCAATTTACCTTCATTAATACAAACCCCTCACTCACTTCTCTACGACTTCTCCCGAAATGCACCATTCATCTGGAATGTTCTACCTAGATCAATCAGACTAATAACAGACTTCCAAAATTTCAAAAACCCGTAAACCCGTTTCGTTTGAAAGGCCGATCACTTTGCCATCAGATTTTCTGATGCCTACAGATGATTACAAATGATCATTACCTTACATTACAGATTTACTGCATGCCCCTTGCTCAGCAGCTTGTGCGGGATGTGCAGAGAGCTGGCTTACATAACAGACTTTCTGCGTGGAATAAGGGCAAGGATAGGCGGGCACGGTGCCCAGCGTGAGGGCTCCATGCTGTGGAGTGAGTAAGATCCGAGAGGGGCTTTGGCTGTGCCCCTCAGGCTCATTTGAATATTTTTAAGGGCTTCTTTTTACAAAAACATGGGGACCCAAAGCTATAAGAACGGTTCCAGAGCAGAGATAAAGACCTGCGCGCGACAGTGTAAGCCTTCTATCATCAGAACCATCTATATATATACATGTCCCTTTACGTGTATATGTATATTCCTACCATGTTATTGCGGTTTACTTATTTGGTCTGGTATCCTGAATTAGACAAGTGCTGATACGATATTTGCCTTACAAATGTGGAATTATTAAGGAAAAGCTTAAAGGGGTTTTTCCCACAAAACAAGTTATCCTGTGGATAGGGCCTAACTTGCTTATTAGTGGGGGTCTCAGTGATGTGAACCCCATAGATCACGAGAACGGGGTTCCTATCTGCCCCCATTGCACCCCTCATAGCACCTCTGAGATGGCAAGAGCAGCAGGTCACGCATGAAGCTAATGGAGATTGCCGAGTGAGGTGCGACAGGGGCACATTGGACCTCATCGCACCCCTATTCTAGTGATCTGTGGAAGAATCCCCTGATGGGCCAGTGTGAACCTAACTCTGAATGCAGAATGCAGTCCAGGTGTCTTCTTACCAAGGTACAATGAATGAGACTCTAATAATAGTACTTTTTGCTCATAATAGCAGCACCAGAGATTAATTCTTTTCATCTGTTTACTGAAAACATTGTTTATTGATGTTTTGATTAATTTACCTACTTAGAAAAATAAGGTTTTTTGGGGAATGTCTGTGGGAGCCACACTTGATGAGTAGTACATTGTGTGTTCTCTCTTTGATAAATCTGGAGGCGTTCTTCTTTCATATGTTAATGCCAAGCTATACCAATGTCATCACACATTTCATGTATGGTCACGAATATCCAACTCTAATTTTTCCACAAATATTTAGAACACAAAGTATCAAAGACATAACAGACTTCCCTCTGAAAAATGTTTCCAAAAACAGTCTGGTGCCTAAAGAATCTCACAGCAACAAGCGTATACTTATATCTCACTAAACTTCTGGTACATCTGGGGAGAAACAGCTTTAAGACTACCCAAAAATATTCATGGAAATACTTAAACCATAACCAACCAATACTTAAATCATAGGGGGTCTTCACAGAATTACAAGAAATGTGAGCTAGAGGTCTCATACACTAAGGCTAAATTTGCATCACTTTAGCACAGACAAAATTATAGTTTATGAGTGATTTGTTCTGACTTGGACCTGGTCTGCTTTTTAACAAAACACATGCACACTCCCTTAAAACAATGTTGTGTGCCGTCTGTTAAAAAATGGACTGTGCATGACCATGTGCATATGGTCATCCAATTAATTAAGCTAGAGATAAGTCGACCCATTATTCCCGTTCGGGGTTAGGGTTCGGCCACATGACCCGGACATATTGCTGGATTGATGGGCCGACAAATTGACGACCCTAATAACTAGCCATGACTATGATTGGCTATTGCTAGTTGCTAGGGGTGTCAATTTGCCGGAACCTCAGGAACATTGGGTCCGCTAATCTCTATTCCAGATATGTCTCACCACTACATACCTGGTGGGGGACGTCACTGTTAGAGCTGGGTTTCTGTGGCAAATCAAGGCTCAAAGCAGTCAGATACATAGGCAGAAGATTCTTCATTACACACAATTGCTGGTATATGGGTGTGTATGGTCAGCATAGTACTTTGGAAAAAAAAAATCTAAATTCTGAAGTTTGTGAACTGATTGATTTAAAATAGATTAAATCGTAAAGTTAGTGTTCTCATAAGAAAATTTCAAAGTAATAGTGCTGAAATAGTGCTGAAATTTATATTTTTGGCCTGTAAACAAAAGATGTACATCCTTTTCATTTGACCGGTTTATACAGCTCTGTGGCGTCTATGTGTACGGAGTATAGAGGAATATTGGAATTGTTCCCACCCAGATATTCTAAAAAGTAACAGTTTATTTGATCATGTTAGTCTTATCTTAGAAATCAATGCAACATGAAATAGAATTGGCCTGAAAATATTAAATACAGGCGGTCTTCTACTTAAGGACACTCGACTTACAGAGAACCCATAGTTACAGACAGACCCCTGTGACCTCTGATGACGCTTTCTGAATGCTCTACTTTAGTCCCAGACTGCAATAATCAGCTGTAAGGTGTCTGTAATGAAGCTTTATTGATAATCCATGGCCCCATTACAGCAAAAAATGTTTAAGCTCCTATTGTCACTGGGGCAAACATTTTTTTTGTCTGGATCTACAATTATAAAATATACAGTTTCGACTTACATACAAATTCAACTTAAGAACAAACCTCCAGACCCTATCTTGTACGTAACCCGGGACTGCCTGTACTTCTGTATCAATTCTTCATCATTTACTAGATCTCTGCTTGCTGTCATTCTATAGGAAACCTCATTGTTTACTTCCAGGTGACAGAAATCGGACCATGGTCACACATGTGCACGGCTCGTTAGAATCATAGAATCATAGAATTTCGCGACACATTTTTTTTTAAAATGCGGCGGTTTTTCCGAATCCGTCTGGTTTTCGTTCAGCCACGCCCTCAGATTTCCGTTGCGTGCATGCCAGCGCCGATGCGTCACAATCCGATCGCGTGCACCAAAATTCCGGGGCAATTCAGGGAAAATCGGCACAAATCGGAAATATTCAGGTAACACGTCGTGAAAACGCGAATAGGGCCTATAGTAAATGACCCAGATTAAGTTGTGCAACTGTGTGACCTTGGACAGATTTATGTCCACTGGAAATAAACAATGATGCTTTGTATAGAATAACAGCAAGCAGAGATCTAGAAAACCGTGATGAATTGATACAGAAAGTATATTGGAAATTGTATAACTTTTCATTATTCAAACAATATCACTTGTTTGCTGGAATGGAAACACCGCTTTAAAGGGGTATTCTCATCTGGGCATTCACATTTAGTTTCATTAATTTGCCATATGTAAACATTTCTTCAATTAGAAGTTATTAAAAAAATATTCCTGTGTGAAGATAATTTCTCATAAATTTAGTCATGTCGTCCCTTAGAAACAAGATGGCTTCCTCAGATACGACCACCTCTGCAGGAGTGATTGCACAAAGAAACAAAAGTTTTTGTATATTATCAAAGAGATATTAATCGTGAATGTATAAGACTGGTTTAACTATAGGGTAATTACAAACTTTGTTTAAATATTTGGCATCTATTGAAGCGTCCAGGCAGCTTTTATGACATCCTGGAGCTTTAACAGCCTGATAACCTCTGAACTGAAGACTGTTCTGACCCCAAAGGACATTTGGTCTCCCTACCCCCCCTCTTCTGCATCTAGGGATTTGGAAACAAAGAACTGCTTAATATTCCTGGACTCTCCCCCCTCATTAACACTTTGCCCAATCGTGAATGACCCTCTGGACTAATTAATGAATGGGAGGTTCTGAAATCTGAACCAAACTGTAAAGATATAAAACAATATGAAATACAGGAATTGGTGTTCACATTTTGGGGGCTGCTTGACAAGCTGAGTGTGTCCCTTATTTCTCCCACCTCCAGGGATCAGGATTTACTTTAAGTTGTAAGTTTCTGTTATTTTTCTCCCTTTTTATTTTATAACTGTTTTGCCGTGTTGTGTGTCATTTTATTTTGTAATTCTTTTGTTTTTAATATCTTTTTATGCACTGATCAACTTTTTGTAATTAAAGCTTTTCACTTTAATTTTGGTCCCTGTATGCTCTGCGAACTCATAGCCTTGTGAAGTGTGGTTAACTGTGTGACTGCTGGAGTGCTGAGTGTGACAAGGTGACTGCTTGAGAGCAAGAATTGATGTAGAGTGGGATACTTATTGGTCCCAGTATAAATGCAATAAGTGGTGGCAGCGGGTCTGGTTCTGGTGCTGGAGCTGTATGAGGTGTGATTTAGGCTCAATTTGTGTCCTGAGTGAAAGGTGAGCGCAAGTTTGAGTAGGCTAAATTAACCCGTACAGTTGCACCCCACGTCACGTGACGAGGCGGCGGCGTCCTCGCCGTGACATATATGAAATGTCTGGGAGTTACTGCAGGTCCCACAGCCGTCCTTTGGTAAAGAACCTTGAATCCATGTGATCAGGCAGGACTCAATAGCGCATGTCAGGCCATTGCTGCCAAAATGTGAGGTGGTCGTATCCGAGGAAGCCATCTCGTTTCTAAGGGACAACATGGCTACATTTATGAGAAATTATCTTCACACAGGAAAATTTTTTTTAATAACATCCAATTGAAGAGATTTTTACATATGGCAAATGAATGAAATTAAATGTAAATGCCCAGATGGGAATAGCCCTTTAACTATATGGGTCATTATAAAGTGCATTGTAAACTGTGTTTATGGGTTTAGACAGTGTCGGACTGGCCCACCAGAGTACCTGAGGATCCTCCGGTGGGCCCTGGCTCAACCCAATACTGAACCCAGAGGTCCATCAGAAAACACCACAATTTGGAGGCTGCTAGAGTATATTTCCTGGGGAATAATGAAGAGTGGGCATCCAAATTGATTTTCCCTGGTGGGCCTAAGGAAACCCAGTCCGACACTGGGTTTAGATATTTTGAGCCCTGGTATGGGGTAAGGGGTAATAGTACATTTCTAATTGCATTTCTTTGACAATTGATCTGTGTAATAGGAATATATTTGGGGTATGTTTTGTACAATATCATTAGTATAATTAAAGTAGTATAATTACATAATTTGATATTTTGCTTTGTAGGAGTTACTCTCAGACCTTTGCATAGAGAACCATCAGATGTTCTATATACAGTGCATTCCTTTTTGAGGTCAAGGGGTTGGATAACTTTCTACAGACCTTTGCACGCGGAAAATTTTTTCAACGTTGCAAATTTTCAACATTTTTTAAGTGAAAATTCACACTACAGCATAATTTCCACTTACATTTTTTATCACATTATGGGAACTAGATTTATTCAAATCCACATTGTTGCTGCTGTAATATTCTCCATTTATTCTGGATAAGTCTTTATATATTGATATCATTGCTTCCCCATTCCTTGCTCCTCTATGTCTTCTGTGTCTGGAGGGCAATATTGAGAACACGACTTAACCTCTCAGGTGCCTTGGAGATACAATCTGTATCTTTTATAATTTACTATGTGCCTAGGGTGACAGAAAGACCAAATCACTAGTGTCTCTGAATATGTAGAATCGTGTACAGATACAGAATCTTCCTCTTAAATATTGAAACAGTCAAAAAGGACACCATCTGAATGCATATTGTAGCGTTACCTGTAGTAACCCATGTGCATAAAGTTACTCATTTAAAGGGTAGGATCTAATTGTAATGCAAAATCTGTTATCTGCAAAAACCTGTCGCTCTACATTCCATATTCACAGGTACAATATTTTATTAGTAGTAGTAGTATAAAGCTATTCAATGTAAAATATCAACTTTGTAGTTGGAATACAGTGTACAGCGTCTTTGTGGTTATGGCATGAATATGTAACATATGTGCTATCTAACCACATATAATTCTCGAGTACAGCTCAATATTTCTACTGGATTGACTGACCACGTTAAGTAAATATAAAACCTCACAACAAAATTGCAAAAATAAATATTGAAAATGACAATATTAACTGTTGTAATATACTTTATTACTTTATAAGTTTGTAATATGATTTATAGGTACGATTTATATTATTTATATGTCCTGCCTGGCATAGAAATATGCACATCATGCAAACTTTCACTACCCCACCAGCGCCGTGTGACCCTCCAAAGCCCCTTGGCAAGAAGATGGCATGAAGGGGATAATAATTGCAGTTACTGGTGGTTTGCTAGCAATTGTAAATATGTCTGTTTTCTGGAGTAGCAGCTCCGATAAATGTCCCCCAAAGTGTCTAATAACTTAAAGGGCACCTGTCAACATGGAGGGCATTTTTCAGTGATGACCGGTTACAAAAGGGCATGTAATGCTCAATATAAATCATAAATCATGACTATATACTACAGGGGGCTAAAAGGCTATATACTACAGGAGGCTGGCTGTATACTACATGGTGGCTGGCAGGCTATATACTACATGGGGTTGGCTGGCCGTATACTACATGGGGTTGGCTGGCCGTATACTACATGGGGTTGGCTGGCCGTATACTACTGGGGGCTGGCTGTATACTACAGGGGGCTGGCTGGCAATATACAGGGGCTGGCTATATACTGCTGGTGGCTGGCTGGCTATGTACAGTTGCTGGCCAGCTATATACTGGGGAGGCCAATGCATTCCCACTCTCGGCCTATTCTCAAGTCAATAGGTTTTCCCATTTTTTGGTGGTAAAATTAGGTACCTCTGCTTATACTTGGGATGGTTTATACTCGGTACGGTAGCTTAAAAAAAGTACAGAGAAGCTGCTTTACTTAATGAAGTATATAACAAAGTTTAATATTGTAACCTGCCCCATATATTTTTGAAATAAAAAAGAAATTATACTTTAAGGATAAAAATTATTTAGTCAAATAACGTCAAATTTGTTATAATTTCCACAATTATATCTTTTTATTTGCAACTAACAATTAGAACGCTTCCTGTATATAGAGTGACTTTTTTATTACACTATTCAGGAGCTTCTCTTACTCTCTAGTTCTACACTGTACTCCCAGCGTATGACACAAATGAACTCATTAAGGGATTACTACTCTGTAAAGAGTTTTTCCAGTTTTGAAAGACGGCAAAACACATTGACAAAAGGATATAAAGAGATTAATGGTTTTGTGGTAGCTGATTTGTTCTCCTGAGTAGAATAACACACAGCACAAAACCACAAAACACTTTCTCACTGACCAAAATCATTACATTGTATATCACAGACGGATGACAACAGGTTCTACTCCTAGTGAGTAATGGAAGAAGAACTTTGTCTACAAAGATTTCTAGAATCGGCTTCAGACATCCCAATTCTCTCTTCTATGTCACATCCCAATTCTCTCCCAATGTCACTCTTCTATAAAAGAGAATTTACCACAATATTTTACCCCCACTGACGATTTACCCACTGAATGCTTATGTTTGACTTGTGACTTCTCTCTACTAGAGACCTACCTGCTATTCCACAGGAGAAATCTTCCAGTCCTCGATACTTTTGAAGGAGAAGTATAACATTTTCTAGGGTACAGTTTTGGAAAACATTCAAGGGGTATTTTTTGGATGCATAAGCCTAGTGTTGTTGGGTTCCTACCAAACAAACTCCATGGACTATGACTGCTGTCAGGGGAGGAGAGAAAGAGAAGAAGGCCATGTTCTAGTGAACGGAGATGTGTTGGATGACCTTCCCTTCAAGATTGGGGCAGAGATGTTTGCTGTAGTATCACCACTACTATTTTTCAGACTCCTTAGGGCAGTGGTGGCGAACATATGGCACGGGTGCCAGAGGTGGCACTCGGAGCCAATCCTCAATTTCACCAAACAGGACCACATCCACCACATCTTCCTGCAGTCCCAAGCAACTTAAGAGATGCTGCTCTCAGCGCTATTTTAAAGCAACACTCACCGGCTGTTTGAAACTGCAAGAAAAGTGAGAAGGTGTTGACTGAGCTGCATTATCTTTGGAGGTCATCCCGCGGGACCCAACATTCCTGGAGAGAAGCTACAATGATGGTCTGAATTTGCCCACCTTCTTTCAACTGCATTGGTTGCCTCAGGGGGCCAATACACTGGGCCCTCTCCATGTAACCGCACCCGGCATGCGACGTAGTATTACGTCACATGTCGGTAAGGGGCTAAATATCAAATTAAAGAAGTTTCCTCTTAAAGGAAACCTACAATGAGGAATCTACCACAATATGTAGATCTGACGGTAGATTCCTCCTGCCTCTGCCCTAATCGGTAATTTAATAATCCTGGAACCTAACCTAACTAGTTAAAAACTTTAGTAATATATAAATTAACCGCAAAGGCTACTGAAGTGTGGAGCAGTCTTAGCTTCCAGTGCCTGGCCAGGCTACTCCACGCCCCAGTAGCCTCTGCAGTTAATTTACATATTACTAAACAAAAGTTTTTAACAAGTTAAATTAGGTTCCAGGATTATTAAATGACATATTAGGGCAGAGGCAGACAGGAGGAATCTACCATCACATCTACGTCTGATCAGGTGCGGTTCTGTGTCTGCCATATTAAAGCAGGGAACACCCTGGCCAGCCAAGTGTACTATAACCTATGCCAAATAATGTTGCCATGTTTCACACAAATGATTCAGACTGGCACCTGAGAAACAAAACTGTGGGGCAGATTTACTTACCCGGCCCATTCGCGATCCAGCGGCGCGTTCTCTGCGCTGGATTCGGGTGCGGCCGGGATTTATTAAGGTAGTTCCTCCGACGTCCACCAGGTGGCGCTGCTGCGCTGAAGAGCATCGGAACGCACTGGAATACACCGAGCCGGGCTGAGTGAAGGTAAGTGCAATTTTCGCAACACATTTTTTTTTAAATGCAGCGTTTTTTCCGAATCCGTCGGGTTTTCATTCGGCCACGCCCCCCCATTTCCGTCACGCCGGAATCCCGGGGCAATTCAGGGAAAATCGGCGCAAATCGGAAATATTCGGGTAACACGTCGTGAAAACGCGAATCGGGCCCTTAGTAAATGACCCCCATTGACCCCATTGTGGCACATTTACTAAGGGTCCACACACCGCATTTCCGTCGGGTTTCTCAATTATTTCCGATTTACGCCACATTTAGCACGGGTTTTCAGCACACGTGATCGAATTTTGGAGCATGGAGCCGGCTTTCATGCGACACAATTCAGGGGGCGTGGCCGTCGGACAACCCGACCGATTTGGACTAAGCCACTATTTAAAATTCAAATTGTGTCGCAATACAATGCACTTACATACACTGGGAAGAAGAAGGTGAACTCCAGCGGACATGAGCGGGGAAGCAACGCATGCAGGATATGAGCCCGCATGATCTTAGAGAATCGCGCCGGTCTTCATCCTCGTCGGACAACACACCTTGGGGATTGCGACAGGACCGGGTAAGTAAATGTGCCCCATTGTTCCCATCCACTTACAGCAAACAGAAGTCTCGTAAATGGTATGGAACGGAAACAGTAAACAAAGAATTTTTAACACCAAAAGGATTTTATCGTGTTTGAATTTTGGAAGTTTTTTTATTTTTTTTGTTTAAAGGAAACCTACCATCTGGTAATAGAGATTCTGACCCACTCAAACCTGCATATAGGTGTAGTTGAGATGATGCATATCTTGGTTAAGCAAGTAAACCGGCCTTTTCGTTATAAAAAACGATTCTTACATTATGCTAATCACCCACTTGGCGCTTCTGTGTGCATCAGACAGGCTGATCCGTGCTTGGGCATTAGCATAGTAGGGCAGGGACGTAGGTGGTTACATGTAAAACGTTTCACTCATTTCTTATATCAACTGCAGCCAATTGCTAAAAGTAAGGCCCTTTCCACACTTTTGAGTGTGATGCAATGAACTCGCATCACACTCGCAACGCAAGCTGCCAGGATCACACGGCCCGAACGCTACACACCGGGAGTGAACTGACATGCTGGGTTCACTCCCGGTGTGCAGCTTTCGGGCCGTGCGTTTTCGGCAGCATGCGTTGCGAGTGTGATGCGAGTTCATCGCATCACACTCAAAAGTGTGGAACGGGCCTTATTGGTAGTGAAAAGGGTTTCTGCTACTTCACCAAAGAAAATATTCAGCATCAGTTTTCCCAGCTTTTTAAGCTTCATTTGGTGCCATACAAAACGTTTCACTCATCTCAAGCCTGCAGTACAATGGGGCTAGTTTTTAATTTAGTTTTAAAAAAAAAAACTTTCATCTTTAAAGGTGAATCTAACAGGTTGCAAATAAACTGCATTCTGCATCATGAAGCAAGAGGTTCTTCAGCCCCTATGCCAAGTGCCTTAGACCATGGCTTGGTTACTTTGTTAACATCACAGGATAAATATAATTTTCTATGGCACCTATAAAGAAACCTACATAGTTATGCTGAGCCCAATAGAGAGGTGACCACTCTTTAGTAAGGGGTCATTATCTGAGCGCTAACATACATACTGCCCGGGTGCCCTTACAGAATGCATAAAACTTTTTGAGTGCTCATTTTAGAGATGAAACACCACTTTACAGTCTGATGAATTGCTGCAGTCATATATTATTTGGTAATGGCTAGAGGGGCTTTCTGACAATGAAGGGTAGATATAAGATAAAATGTTTAAAAAAATGTAACTTTCAATAAATTAAATCTCAAATGCTGGATGGGAAAATGTGTAAAATATGTTCCTGTCACCACCTGAGACCCTGCTGAACGAGAACAAGCAGGTGATCCTCGAGATGAAAGCCTTGAAGTCAAGTATCTAAGACCAGTCGGGTAAATTTATGTAGATATGTTGCGTGTGCACATGAGGAGGACAGTGGCTCTGGGTACACGGCATGTTTACACAGAGAAAGACACCTGCTGTTATCTACTTGTGTATGCAGTGAGAACGATTTTTGTCCGTTCTGTTGGGGAAGTGTTTAGTGCAGCATTTGAGGTTTTATCATATTAATCTTATGCCACTGTTATAGGATATTCCTGGAAATGTGAAACTGTATCTATATCTCTTGTCAATCAAAATCCAATAACTCTGGCACACATTACAAGTTTCTGAAAGATAGTGATAAAATCTATTTTGCTGAATAAGCATGATGTATGTGAACATTGAAGGAGTAAGAAATATGCTCATGGTCAACCGATAGTGGTCTGTAAAGCATGAAAGCCAGGTGTCAGGAACAAGGGTAGTGGACCCACTGAACCACTGCGAGTGATGACGTAAGCCAACACCTGGGAGCGGAGCCTAAGTGGCACCCGGTTTTCACCAGAGCCCACCAGGTCGCTCCACATGTGCTACTTTGCTTGCAGTGGTGGTCAGGGCGAAGTAAATAATTGTAAGGCTGTGACGGAGTCATGGACAGGCTGGAGGTTCAAACAGGCGGCACAGGATCGGAGTCAGGAACAAGACAGAAGGTCATGGCTGGGAGCAGAGGAGTGAGGTCAGGAACTGAATCAAGGTCACAATGGGGAATCACTATAAATGTGCAGGGAGACAGGAGACAAGCTTTTTCTAAGGCACAAGGCTCAAAGATCCAGCAGGGGACACAGGAAGGGGCTGTTAATTTATCAGGGGAGGTGGACGGCCAGCAACAATCATCAGCTCACTGGCCCTCTAAATCTTACAGCACCGATGCACCCTCGGAAGCAGGTATGCACGCACCGGAGTGCGGGACGAAGAGAGGTGAGTGAGGCCGCAGCCAGGGTTCAGTGGGTCAGGGAAGCACACAGGTGCGCCTGCGACCTAGGACAAGGGTCACAGGAGCACTCATGACATGAGCACACATATTCCCCGGTGTCTTCAAGCCAGTCTACCTTTCTGAATTCAATGTCATCTATGTCCTTAACCAGTTGCTTACTGACAAACAACTTTAAATGGCATTGTAGTGTTAAGGATGTATGGAGAGGGCTCATATATTATACAGAAGACACCTGTCAATAAAGCGTAACCTGGCCAAAAAATTTTTTCAACACAGCTGGAGAGAGCCCTTGACAATAATTCTGATAATAAATGTATCATGCTGCTTCTTTCTTCCCAGCCTGATATGCCAGCCTTACTTATAAAATCATGTTCAGCTTCTTCGGAAGTAGACAGGCACTACCTAGTTGTGATATCAGCTAAAGGCAATCAGGCGAGAGCAGCTTTCCTCACTTCCCATAAGGCCAAGCTCTCCTTTCTACCACTATCAGTTCAAGCACACAGATTATTGCACACACTTACATATACATATATGCACTGTCACGGGTGCTCCCACGGCTTACCCGTCCCGGTGCAGGCTTCTCCACAGAGTGCTCTGGTGAAGACCAGGTGCCACTTAGACTTCGGTCCCAGGTGTCAGCTAGTATCACCTCCCACGGTGGTCCAGTGGATCCACGCATCCTGAATCCAGCCATGGATCCCGCAGAGGTTCCGCTCCCTAAACTGGCAGAAATCATGACTCTTCTGGCTCGACAGTCCCAGCGGATTAACGTACAAGCTCGGCTGCTAGATCAGATCACCGCCATGCTGCAACATCTATGGACTTCCCAGCCGCATCCCCCACAGCAAGCGTCAGCAGCTCCTCCTGCAGAACCCAGGTTGAGACTTTCTTTACCGTCCAAATATGATGGGGATCCCAAACTGCGCAGGGGCTTCATCACCCAGTGCTCCCTGCATATTGAACTTATGCCTTCACAGTTTGTCTCTGAGCGGTACAAGGTGGCGTTTATTATCAGTCTGCTATCCGGGCAGGCCCTGGCATGGGCGACACCCCTCTGGGACAAGAAGAATCCTATTACGGCTGATATCTCCTCCTTCTTCATGGAGTTCCGGTCAGTTTTCGAGGAACCTGCCCGTGCATTTTCGGCTGCAATGGCATTGCTGAACCTGACAAAAGGAGACACATCTGTGGGTGACTATGCTGTCCGTTATCGCGCCCTGGCTTCTGAGTTATCTTGGAACGAAGTGGATTTGATGGAATCCTTCAAAAAGGGACTTTATTGCTGCATTAACCCCTTAAAGATGCAGCCATTTTGTAGCTTAAGTCTCAGCCCCATTTTTTGGATTCTGACTTGCGTCGCTTTATATGGTTATAACTTTTGAACACTGTAACTTATCAAAGCGATTCTGAGAGTGTTTTTCCCCACATGTTGCACTTCATTTTAGTGGTAAATGTTGGCTGATAAGTTTTGCGTTTATTTACAACAAAAAAAAGAAAAAATGATCAATTAATTTGAAAAATTTGCCATTTTTTAAATTCGAAATCATTGCGTTTTCAGGCAGATTTACCAACTAAATAAATTGCTGAATAACATTTCCTATATGTCTACTTTACATTTTCATAATTTTTGAAATGTCCGGATAATTTATTTTGATGTCACGCGGCTTACAAATCAAATATCGCTTTCCGTATTTTCAGAATTGACTATTTTGGGGATAAATACAGTTTTAAATGAAATTGTGCATATTTAACATCAGTAGGGAAGAACTACTATTACCTACACAATTAAAAAACAAAGGAGATAGGATCCCCTTTATTTCCACTTATTGCGACACCAGCACAAATGTAGCATCCATAGTGAAAAAACATTGGAAGATTTTACTGAGTGACCCCACTGGGGTACCAGCATTCCACAACCCCCCGATACTTTCGTATAGAAGATCCAGGAACATTAGGGACCGAGTAGTAAAGACCGACATAGGCCCAACCAAGACATTTGTACAATGGGGCATTTTGGGCCCCACCCGAAAAGGGTGCTACCCATGCCGTGCCTGCATCAATTGTTCCCACGTCATTAAAGGCGACATATTCATTCACAAAGGGAAACAATACAAAATACACCACTATCTTAATTGCAACAGTGATTTCGTTGTATACTTACTTAGTTGCCCATGCGATTTAAAGTATGTGGGTGAGACAACACTTGATTTTAAAACGCGGTTTACGCAACACAGATACACCATCTGCAAAAAGAAAAGAGATTTACCAGTTAGTAGACACTTCACTGAGGCAGGACACAAAGAGAGTGAACTTAAATTTAGGATCATTGATCACATCCCTACACTCAGAAGAGGGGGCAACAGAGAAGCTATACTCAGGAGATGTGAACTAAGATGGATACAGAGGCTGGGTACCTTGCAACCCCACGGTCTAAATGTTGAATACAATTTAAGTGGGCTTGTTTAATAATTGTAACACGTTTTCTAAAATGTTGACTAAGTTAATGTACCTTCGAGGGAATAGTCACCAGGCTGCACATTGCATAGCCCTCTTGCTGTTTTTCGTGTAGGTTGAGTATAGCTTGGAGAAAACTTCTCCGCCAGTAAACTTATGAATTAGACATCTTGGTCTCGTGCCTTCCACATTTTTATTTCATTTTTATATCAATGACAGTTGTGATACCGGTGAGAATCTTTCACCATAAGCATCTCCTTGTCGTTTGTCACAGAATTCTTATTTTTGCTTTTCCACACAGAAAACAGCAGCCGTGACCCAGAGGGAGAACATTTGAGGTTTTCACCTCGATTTGTGACCTTAGCTCCAGCAATACCAGGCAGGACGAAGGGACAGAACAATGGATGTCCACATACAGGATACCGCGTGAAATCCCAACGATCTGAGCAGAGTGACAGCGACGGTGTTATTACTGCTTGTTGTCACTTACATGCACCTGGTTTCGGAGTGTCACAGCATCGTTCATACCCCAATATGGGCCCTGACTGCGACTGTGAGGTTTTTTTCTTAGTCAAAATGGCGGCCGCCACACGGATTGTGAGTGCGCATGCGCCAGGATGACACGGACGGCGTTCGCCCACGTGACAATAACGACTTCCGGTAATCCGGCCTGAATACAAAAGGACACCGATACTTCCGGCGCCCAGATCCAGCTGCTCATCATTTGTTGTTTACATTTATGAATGGAAAGCCGAGACTGTGGGCGGTCCGATTGCTGATGGGAGGGTATTTGCTTATTTACCTGCACCTACACATGTACTTTTCACTGATTAGACGATTTATTTTCACTGTATAAAACTTCTTACTGTGTTTGGTGAATCACGTTTTCACTTGTACAAAGTACTTTTTTATGTTTTGTACACCATGTAAAATAATTGTCACGGTCCAGCTATGGACCAATGAGATGTAAGGTTGGCCCTTATATGTTTGCTTACTGGCCATACACACTATGCTTGATAAAGGCTCTACGTGAGCTGAAACGTTGCACATGGAATAAAGACACCCCATCGTTTTGATCACTATCCTGGAGTGCTGCCTGTTTGTGGAATTATAACATCAAAACCCCCCTATATAATCAACCCATTTTGAAATCTGCCCCCTTGAAACTATCAGAAACAGCTTTTAGGAAGATTGTTAACCCCTTGAGATCTTCATAGTAATTGAATCAAAATGGGAGGTGAAATTTAGAATGGTCATATTGTGCCGGTTATACGTTCATTTAGCCCTAAAATTTACACACTTCCAAAAGAAAAAAAGAAAAAAAAACCCACTTACAATTTGTTCTGCAATTTCACCCGAGTACAGAGACCCCCCACATGTGGCCGTTACTTGTTTTATGGGCGCACAGCGAGGCGCAGAAGGGAAGGAGAGCCCTGCAGCTGCCAGGATTTTAGTTTCCCATTGGCCCATTTTGTAGACTATAAAATTTTCTGTTTTTCGTTATTGGGGCCATGTGACGGCATTTCTTTTGCGGGATGAGATGCTTTTTCCAGTGTTACCATTTTGAGGGTGGTATCCCCTTTTGTTGAAAACTTTTTTTTGAGGGCAGGAGTAGAAAAGCATCAATTCTGTACTGGATGGTTTACTTTTGGTGTTCACTGTATAGCCTAATAACCATGTTATCTTTATTCTATGGGTCAATACAATTACGGGGATACCAGAAATGAATATTTTTTCTTACGTTTTACTGAATTTGTCAAATAAAACCTTTATGTGGGAAAAATCTATCATTTTTGCATCGCCGTCTTCCAAATGGCATAACATTGTAACTTTTTTTGGCTACGGAGCTGGTTGATGGCTTGTTTTTTGCCGGGCATGTTGTACTTTGCACCAGTATCATTCTGGAGTACATATGTTTTTTGATCACTTTTTATTGCATTTGTGGGATTGAATAGGTAAAAATCATAATTTTTGGAGGGTTTATAACAGTTTTTTTTCAACGGTGTTCATCATACGGGTTCAATAATTATTAACTTTTATTCTACGGACGGACGCAGTGATACCATATATGTGGGGTTTGTGTTATGATTTAGACTTTATTTTGCGTTATATGTCTCTTTATATGTTATGGGGCTTATGGGCATTTTTACTGATTTATTGCTTTATTTTTTATTGAATAACCCCCCAAAGCCAGGTTAAGTGCCGCGGTTGCGCTGAACGCGGCATTTAACGGAATAAACACCCAACCTCTACCACATTGGCAAGACCAAAGAGCTTTCTAAGGATATCAGGGACAAGATCATAGACATGCACAAGGCTGGAGTGTGCTACAGAACCATAAGTAAGACGCTGGGTGAGAAAGAGACAACGGTTGGTTCAATAAAAGTTTTATAAGGATAAGTTACTTGTATAGTCTACAAATCAATTGATCCTCCGCTTCTATCTAATCCAAAATATAGTGACTTGTGAATAAAATTTAACTTTTATTGTATATATTTTAAAACTTGTAACCATATCAAACCGTTAAAAAGAGAAAGTAAGTACCCATGTCCAAAGATCAGTCCTATGGAAATTATTGATACACTTACTCCCTAGACAGTAGGTTGTAAAGTACAACTCCCTGTGGCTACGGCCTTACCATGAATCGTGCAATACGAAACAAAGAAACAAAAATAAAGTCCAAGGGGTCCTATTCAGGAGTGCATGAAAGGCGCGGAGAAAAGCAAAACCAGCCAAGGCAAATGATCTGGGCCCAAATGGAGGTCACACAAGGCTCCAAAGACGGTGTTATCCTTTTGTACTTTGATCGTCCTTTCTTTCCACTTTTACTGTGTCGTTTGTAGATGTATACATTTTTGTTGCTCCAATTTTAACAACATTTATAGATTACAGTGAGAGAGTGAAAAGCTAACAGTGTTTGGGTATATAAGGCAGCTAGTGACTAGAAAGGGACCTCAATTACACTTTTAGTACCTACCTTTCCCCAATTGTCTAACTTCAGACCCATGGCTCCACACAGCCACCACCTCGACAGGTGGCCCACTGGCTAGTAAAACAAGGACCACATAGAAGGATGGTCCTCCTGGCATATTCTTCCCACAATTAAGTGTTTTGAGTATTATCAAGTTTATTATTAGTAGTATTAGTATTATTATTATTGAGTATTAATAAGAGTCTTTTGAGCCTTTACAAACATGGCGCAGAGCGTCTCTGGATTGCAGTGCACATGTGCAAATCTTTGGCGCAGGTGCATTGGGACTGCAGAGACTGATACATGTGATCCACTGAAGTGGGATGTAAAACAGATGGAGACACGCTGTGACCCAATAGAGGTTTTTTAAACACCTATTCATACTTTACTATGCACACTATGTCCCAATTTTGCACTGACATGTATCTGATAACTACTGTGTATAGAAATTTATCAATATATATAAATTTTATATGTATAAATCTAATTTTATGTTAATCATGCACCTTGCACTTTAAGACACACCCACTTGTATTCATTGTTGCACCATGTATTTCCTATATAAACCCGGATGACTTCACTTGTTAAATTGCTTGATGAAGGTGGTTAACACCGAAACGTCGCCACTGTTTCAATAAAGTAGAGATATGACTTTTCTTAGTGGCACAATTTGGATACAAAATATTAGGAACATAAAAATGTGTTAAATAATAATAATTCATTATTTATATAGTGTACACAACTTACACAGCGCTGCACAGAGCTTGCCAAATCGGTCCCTGTCCCCAATGGGGCTCACAATCTAATCAACCTACCAGTATGTTTTTGCTCTGTGGGAGGAAACTGGAGGACCCAGTGGAAACCCACACAATTGGGGCAGATTTACCAAAAGTGTCTAAAATTTAGACAGCGTTAGAGTTCTACCTTAGTCTTATACCGTGCCATATTTTTCATCGTGTCTCATAAATCTGGCATAGTTTATGACAGTCTAGTCTAAGCCTCCTATTTGTTGGTTCAGTTTATGCCACAAAAATGTTCCTAAATTTTGGCACATTTACACTAGCCTTGGTGCAACTTAGGCAACGCCTCTTTCTCATAAATCTGTGTCTCCTTTCATGAGGTCATGCATGGCCCTTTTGTCTTATAAAAGCATCTAAAAATTTAAGAGATTGGTCACTTATAGCAAACTCTAACAGGATAAGTATAAAACCCCTATTACACCAGCCCTGTAAAAGTTTGCAGTTCTTGCCTAGAACCGTGGGTCATGTGACCTGCCTGCAGCAGGACTCGGGGCTTCCTGTGTCTGGGCGCCCCCTCCATCATAACCAATACTATATGAGTGGTTGGAGGGACATCACAGGAAGTCCTGAATCCTCCTGCAGATGGATCACTTGAGCCATGGCTCCCGGCCAAACTTTAACAGGGTAAGGATCACCAGAAGCTCATGAGGCATTGTAGGGGATAGTCTGAGCCCAATCGACAGCATTTGGCAGGTTAGGAGTGGGAGCAAGCTTATTTTTATTGCAGGAAACGCATTACACCCACTTCACCAACTACTACTCCAACAACGGAGCCAGAGAAGGGACCCGTATAGGCAGATCAGCTGCTGAACAACAAGGTTTCAGAACTCCTTTATACCATAGATTTCTACAATAAATGGACTCAAGGAGCAGCCAAACCAACTTAATAACCCCATGTGCCCCTCCAATGAAAGTCCCCCCCCAAGCCATATTGTACCCCTGTTTCCTGTGTTATGTCTGTATTCCTGACTGTCTATGATTTTTCTTTTATGTACTCCAAATGCTGGAGCCATGTATATCACAATTTCCTCAGGGACAAATAAAGCTTTATTGTATTGTATTGTACTCTACTTACTATAAGTGGCCAACACCTTTAACCCTAAATACATTTACATTAAGGATTTTGCATCTCTTTTCAGTAGATCCTCTGGGTCTAGTCTTCCAGCTCTTGGACTAATCTTAGCTGGATGAACACTCCTAATGAAACAGGCACAATAGTCAAGATATGATTTATACAATGACTTAATTTAACACATATTGGGGCTCATTTACTAAGGGTCCGCGGCCGCACTTTGTATGGTTTTTCCAGCGTTTTCGGGATTTGTGTCGCTGGGACAGGTATGTAACTGGGCATTGTGTTGCACGCGAAGGGATTGTGGCACGGCTTCGCTGGCTTTCATGCAACAGAAATCAGGGGCAGGCCATTGGACAATCCAACTGATTCGGACTGAGCACGGGATTTAACTTTCAAATTGTGTCGCAAGATCAAGCACTTACATACACCATACATACACCATACAATCGTGGCACCGTGCATTATCGTCATCTGCTGATCCGGGTAAGTAAATGTGCCCCTTTCTTTCTACATTATGAAGTATAGTGGCCAAGATTTATCTATAATGAGGCAAACTGTACTATGTACGAGTATGCAGAGGACGCCAGATTATTAAATGCTGGCGCACAGTCTTCACTTATCTGGTGCCCCCTGCATGTGCACCAACTTTTTTTAGGTGCACCCTTAACATACAATTCTGTCATGTCAAAGTAATAAATGTGTTGCAAACTCTGACTAAGCGGTAACTCTTGTCTTGTCCAACACAGTGCTGCCGCTACACAAAACTGGTACAGACACTTTATAAATACATGTACAAGCTCCAAAGACGTTGGGACACATTTAGTAAGGGTCCACGGACCGCATTTCCGTCGGGTTTCCCGACTATTTCCAATTTGCCCCGCATTTAACAGGGGTTTTTGGCGCACAAGATCGGATTTTGGCGCAATCTTTTATGCGACACAAATTGGGGGAGTGGCCGTCGGACAACCCGACTCATTTGGACTGAGAGAGAAATTTAAAATTCAAATAGTGTCACAAGACATACACTCACATACACCAGGAAGAAGAAGGTGAACTCCGGTGGACCTCAGCGGGGAAGTGACACATGCAGGATCTTAGTGAATCGCACCGGACTTCATCCTTGTCGGACAACGCACCTCGGGGATCGCGACAGGACCAGGTAATTAAATGTGTCCCATTCTTTCTAGTACAAAGCCAGACAGAAAACTTTTGCTGGGAAGTAATACAGAAGTATGATTCCCACAATCAACAACAATAGAACCGCGTAGCACAGGGAAGAAAGATCCAATTCTTTAATGTACATGGTGAAGTGTGAGATGTAGAGATCACATATCGCATATATCATTTTGTTATTTGATATGTCATGGATCATTGAGTGGAATAATCTCACAAGTATCCAGTTCTGTCCACTACATGATAATATCGTTATTATTGCCTCTTATTTTAGGAGCCATTACAAAAGAGCAGGTATTTCTTTTACAAAAATGCAAAATTTGATATGATTATTCATATTAATAAATTCATAACCCAATACATTGTACTGTGTAGTCATAGTATATGTGATGCTGTATGATATGACATTGATTGGTTGATGACAGAAGAAATTAATCATGCAGAAGCTTCGCATTGTGAACATGATGGTTGATCCAATTGACTGGTACTGGAGCCAATGCACCACAAGACTTATTTGGCACTGGTGGTGGCTGGCTTTTTAATAGAGATATTATCAAAACTTGGCCTTTCCAAAAAAAAACTTCTTTTCATCCTAGAGTTGATTTATTTTTTTGCTTTGGACCATTGTGCTGTTGCCTCATCTTTTTTTAGTTTAAAGGGTATCGATCAACAGTTTAGACTATGAAAAACTGCAGAAAATGTTAGTTAATGGACCTGGAGAGTCAGTAGTCATACCTTTATGTGTGTTGTTTGTAGCAGCAGAACTGTGAAAAGTTAATTTTTAATGCAGGATTGCAGCTCTGTCATGGACTCTGGTTAAATCTTGCAGCCTAATCACATTGGGGCACATTTACTTACCTGGTCCATTCGCGATCCAGCGACACCTTCTCTGCGCTGGATTCGGGTCCAGCCGGGATTCACTAAGGCAGTTCCTCTGAAAGAGCATCAGAACGCACTTGAATACACCGAGGCCGGCTGAGTGAAGGTAAGTGCAAGCTCCGCGACAGATTTTCCGTTTTTAAATGCGGCGGTTTTTCCAAATAGGTCGGGTTTTCGTTCGGCCACGCCCCCCAATTTCCGTCGCGCGCATGCCGGCGCCGATGCGCCACAATCCGATTGCGTGCGCCAAAATCCCGGGGAAATACAGGGAAAATCGGCGCAAATTGGAAATATTCGGGTAACACGTCGGGAAAACGCGAATCGGGCCCTTAGTAAATGACCCCCATTGTTCTGTCTGGATTGCTCACAACCCCTCCTCTCTTCTCTGAGTGACTACTATAGTAACCAACCCAAATCATGCTACAGCTCTTACTTATAGCAGAGGGGAGTGGCAGTGAGTAAAGCAGGATGTTTTATAGGCATGTGCAACATCCCCCACCGGGGCCTAGCCCTTGAGGTGAGGCCTGGAGACAGCCGGGGCCCGCGGTACCGGAGTGGCTGGCGGTTGCGGCCTAAGCACGCTATTGTCACGGTGCTTGGTACGGGGGAACCAGAGGGCTGTCCTACAGCCTGGCAGGTCTCCAGCAGGGTGGTGTTGGCAAGAAATGATGAGGGAGAGGCTGCTATAGCGGATCTCCCTGGGGCAACCCCTTAACCCCTAGGCGCACCTGGACGTTATAGTACGTCCCCGGGGCTAGATACTTAGCGCACGGGGACGTTCTATAACGTCCTGCTTCTGGCACCGGCTCACGAACGGAGCCGGTACCAGAAGCAGCGGCTGTCAGCTGTCTAGTACAGCTGACAGCCTGCGCTAACACCCGCGATCGGAGCCGGCTCCGATCGCGGGTGTTAACCCCTTACACGCCGCGGTCAAACATGACCGCGGCGTGTAACGGTGTTAGCGCTGTGGATCGGATCCCCCGTGCCGCTTACCGGGGGATCCGATCCTCTTCTGGGCAGCTCCGAGGACTGGCATGTGCCCCGGAGCTGCCCGGTCTCCATGGCAGCCAGACCCCTTCCGGGTCTGGCTGTAAACTGTCTGAGCATGCGCAAGCTTGCTCAGACAGTTTACACTGCTCTACAATAAAATAGTATTGTAGAGCAGTGTATTGAACTTAAACCAGTGATCAGAGCATCACTGGTTTAAGTTCAAGTATGTATAAGTAAAAATATGCAAAAACAGTTAACACTACACATTATAATAAATAAAAAATTAATACATAAAAATATAAGCCCCTAAAATGTCACTTTCCCATAAAAAAACTTAATAAAGTATAAAAAACATAAAAACACAAAAAAAACCCGCATATTTGGTATTGCCGCGTCCGTAACAATCTGCATAATAAAACAGAATCGTTACTGGACCCGCACGGTAAACGCCGGAGGAAAAAAACGCAAAAAACATTCCGAAAAAAGATAATTTTTAATTAATACCCTATAAAAAATGCTCTAAAAAGTGATTTAAAAAATGTTATGCACTCCAAGATAAGCCCACTAAAAAGAACAACTGTTCTCGCAAAAAATAAGCCCCTAACAAGATTTATCTGCCAAAAAATAAAAAAGTTATGCATATAAAAAGATGGTGATGCTAAAATGAATAAGATTTTCTCCAAATTAGTTTTTATTCAGTACAATTGAATAAAATACACAAAACCCCCACATATTTGGTATCCCTGCGTCCGTAACAATCTGTATAATAAAACAGAATCGTTATTAGATCCGCAAAGTGAACCCCGTAAAAAACAACCTAAAAAAACTCTCTCTGCTAAAGATGATTTTTTATTAATGCCCTTTAAAAATGCTCTAAAAAAGTGATTTTAAAAAGTTACGCAATCTAAAATAAGACCACTAAAAAGAGCTATCATTCTTGCAAAAAATAAGCCCTTAAACAGATTTTTGAGGTGAAAAATAAAAAAGTTATGCATATGAAAGACGTTGATGCTAAAATTAACAACAATTTTGCCAAATTACTTTTTATACAGTAAAAATGGGAAAAAATAAAAAAATATATATAAATGAAGTATTTTCATAAACGTGGCGACCCAAAGAATAAAAATAATATACTATTTTCATGGTATGGTTAACGGCCAAAAAAAAAAACCACATAAAAATTTTCCTAAAAATTGATGATTTTCATTTCCTCCACCAACAAAGAGTTAATTAAATCTCACCAATTAGCTATAGATGCCCCAAAATTATGTATTAGAAAAGTGCATCTCATGTGGCAAAAGAAATAAGCCCCTATAGGTGCACAATAAAAAAAAGAAAAAAATTATAGCCTGTACAATGTGACATAGCAAATCTGATTTGAATGGCGCCTCCTTCCCTTCTATGCCCGGCCGTGCGCCCATACAGCAGGTTACCACCACATGTAGGGTATCGGTGTACTCGGGAGAAATTGCGTATCAAACTTTGTGGAGCCTTTTTTCATTTTATCCATTAGAAATGTAAAATTTTCCACCCAAAATGAGTGTATTGTGAAAAAATATTACAATTTGCAGACTCCACCTCCATTTTGTTTTAACCCCTATAAAACACGTAAAGGGTTAACAAACTTCTTAAAAGTGGTTTTTCATATGTTGAGGGGTGTAGTTTCCACAATGGGGTAATTTACGAGTCTCGCTATTATTTAGGCCTCTCAGTGTCAATTAGAAGTTGAGCAGGTCCATCTAAATACAGGTTTTGGCGATTTTACAAAAAATGTGAAAAATGGCACCCAAATTCTGAGCCTCATAACATTCTAGTAAAATATGTGGAATCTTAAAAAACCATGCCAACATAAAGCAGACATTTGGGAAATGTAAGTTATGAATTTATTTGGGTGCTATGACTTTCTGAATCAAAAGTAGAGAATTTAGAACGTTGAAAATAAAGAATTTTTCAAAATTTTTGCCAAATTTTGTTTTTTTTCATAACTAAACGCAAAAGATTTCATCCAAATTTTTAAACTAATTTGAAGTACAATGTGTCACGAGAAAACAATCTCAAAATCCCCTGGATATCTCACAGCGTTCCCACGCTATAACCACTTATAGTGACACAGGCCAGATTTGAAAAATGGGGCTGCGTCCTTTAGGCCAAAAGATGCTGTGTCCCGTAGGGGTTAATGTCCCGAGTGTGAGTCTCTGGGTGATGGACAGGGTGCCGGTGATGAAGGCAGCCGTATTAGCAGGGACCAGACGGAGACAGAAGTTGAAGAAAACAACTTACAGTTCTTTATTTGAACCGGCAGGAACCGCAGCAACGTGCCTTTAACAGGTAGATGGAGTGCTGAGATGTGAGTTGGAGGGATTCTCAGGAGATAGTTCACCAGCCTGGATGTAGAGGGCAGGCTGGGAGGCAGCTGTGTCCTGGTAGGAAGCTTCAGCTTGTCCTGTAGGGCTTCAGGTATCACCTTTAAAGGTAAGATGATACCCCTTTCCTCACTATACTAACTCTAGTCTTAGACTCCACTCTTCAGAGGCAGGGGCTAGGCTCTTCCTGCTCTGGTATGGGCTAGACAGAGATTACTCACTCACTCACTGATCTCTAGGATTCTCCTACACTTGAATCTCTCTGAAAGAAGATCTGGGACTTCTCTTAGATCTCTCTAGAACATTCCTGGCCAGGGGGTTTATTACCTCCCTTTGGTCAGGTGGTGGCTGCTCCTCCAATCACATCTCAGCTTACAAAGGACAGGATGTAACACAGATCATTGGATGACAGAATCTTACATCATACAAAATACTTAACTCCTGCCTTGCCAGGCAGGATTCACCACTGCAATATCCCCTATGTCCTATCAGGACCATGTAGTGTGATGTGGGTACATGCAGGTGGGACGTATTCGCAAACCCTCCCTCGCCATTGCATCGGCGAGGGTGTTGCATACCCCGGGGGCAATTGAAAGAGCCGCCCTCGGCTCGACTATAGATGTTTTGGGGCACAGAGGGGGCTAAGGGCACTTCTGGGAAGTGCAGGCTATGTGAGGTGTAGGGACAAACCGCCCATGGTCCTGGAGACAGGCACCTGGGTTGGTGTCGGACTGAGACAAAACATATAGCTGTATGACAGTTGGTCGCTGACGCCATTAAACCGAACTGTACAGTAGGAAAGGTGTGGTGTCATGTCCTGTAATCCACTCCTTGCACCAAGGCCTGTATATTTGTTGTATCAACGCTTCTTCCCTGGCGGCAATTATATAAGGTGTCTATGCATTGCGTTAGCATATGCGACACGAGTACCTCCTGACTGGCGTCCTTACCCATGTATGAGTGGCATCCAGGTGCTAACTCTGTAACACCCCCGGTCCCCGTAGGACCCGCATTTTACGGACTACCCCCATGTGCAAACCTCAGTTTGAGGGATCAGGTAGCGGTCAGTGTTTTACACAAAAAGACGGTCCGACACAGCCACACTACAACCTGAAAAGCCTATGAAAGGGTTAATGCAGACTACTGGCATATATGACGGTGTGTAAACAGGTCAATTCACATTGGCTTAGGAGCCCAATGGGTACACATCTTAAACGTTACAAACGTTACAGAGGTAGGCTACTCAGGGTAGCAAGGTAGTCTCTTTTCCTGCAAAGAAAAGGCATAAAGAGTGCAAGCAGAATGTCCATACCTAAAAGGAAAGGCATTAAGTGCAAAATGATAATAAATTAAATGGCAACTTTTCCTGGTAGTACCTGGCAAAAGTCTCACAGAAGGTCTCTAGTGACAAAGTCCATCTTCTGGGTACAGCCCTTGATGTGGGGGAAAAGTGCAATAAATATGCAAAGGGTCTCCTCTTTGTGTAGAGGGACAGTGTCCTCTGAAGAAATTCTCTGCTGTGGCAGAGGAAGGGGTGCTATCATAGCACAGGACAATAATCAGTTCAAGGTATGTCTCTTGACTGAGATAAATAGGGATGAGAGTCTCAGGAAAGTCTCTGGCTCTTTAGGGAAAATGGAGATAAATACACAATATGTACACAGTATTCACAGTACCTGAAGAAGGCTACAGCCCTTCAGGGGTTACTCAGTATCTTCTTCGGTGGTAAGTACTTCGGTGTCAGAAAAACGTACCTGCCTCCTCCTTCTGTGTGACACCAGCTGATACTCCTGCAGGTACGCAGGAGCTTTACCTTTTGTCTCCCTTTGAGACCTCCGCAGTTCCGGCTGGGAGAAGATAACAACCTCCTCATCGTCCTCCTCTGATTCAGGCGCTGGAGTCGGAGTCTCAGCTGGCTCTGATGCTTCAGGGGTTGCAGACAGTGGAGCCGGATCATCCTCCACAGGCAGCAGTATTGGAGACTGCGGTGGGGATGATGGTCTCTCCGAGGTACCTCTTACTGGAGTGGAAACAAAACAGAATTGAGGCACAGTCACAAGTTCCAAGAAACTGGGGGTAGGCGAACACAAGGAGGTCTGTAAGTTGGGGGTCGAGGTGAGAGGTGTGGGCATAGGGGCAAAAGGACAAAGACATCTCTTCAGCCGGTTCCCATGTACCCGGAGTAGTGGACGGTCTCCTCTTTAAATCTCGTAGACTTCAGGGGAGAGACTGTCCCTAACTAGGTATGGCTCACGCTCCCAACGCCCATCTAGCTTACTGGTGGGATGGTTGTTGCGCAGCCACACTCGATCTCCTGGGGCAAGAGGCTCAGCACAGGCATTACGATCGAAGTCCCTTTTTTGTTTCTCTCGGGCCTCTTCCAACCGCAGATCCACAACTTCTCTGGCATCCGCCAGGCGCCTCTGGTGTTCGTGAACCCAGTCAGTCTGGGGGAGTAAAGACTGGGAATCAGGGGACTCCATGTCCCAGGTCATATCAGCAGGGAGATGGCCGTGTCTCCCGAACATCAGATAATACGGGGTGTACCCTGTGGAGCAATGAATGGTATTGTTGTACAGGTACACTAATTCGGGCAACAGTTTTGGCCAGTCATCCCTTTTTGCAGGGGTCAGAGTCCTCAGCATATTGATTAGAGTCTGATTCATCTTTTCACAAAGCCCGTTGCCTTGGGGATGATAAGCTGTGGTCCTCAGCTTCTTGCAGCCATATAGAGTGCACAGCTCCTGGAAGACTTGGGACTCAAATGCTGTTCCTTGGTCTGTAAGGATCTGGTCCGGACAGCCATAGGGGAGGATGAAGCTCTTCCACAGGGCCGCTGCGGTGGTCCTTGCAGACAGATCTCTGACAGGTACTGCAACCACAAATTTGGTATAGTGGTCGATGATCGTAAGAGCATAACTGTGACCGGATCTGCTGGGCTCCAACTTCACGTGGTCCAATGCCAGGATCTCCAAGGGCCGTTGGCTCACAATGGGACGGAGAGGGGCCCTTTGATTGTGTCGCTCTCCTCGAGCGATGGCGCAGGCTGGGCATTCTCGACACCAGGCTTCAATGTCGGACTTCATGTTGACCCAGAAGAATCGCCTTCGGAGGGTGGCTTCAGTCTTCTGAGCGCCAAAGTGTCCGGACTGGTCATGGTACATTTCCAGTACTATTTTGGCATCCCTCCTGGGAATCACAATCTGGTATAGCCGGTCATAAGTGATAGGGTCCAGAGTTCTTCTCTTTAGCAGACCCCGGTGCATGCTCAGAGTCTTTCTCTGGCGCCACAATTGAGACAGTTCTCCATCAGCTTTTCTGCGCCGGATTCTTTCAGGCACTCGCCCACTAGAGAGATAGTCCATTACTTCTCCTATGGCACGGCTATCAGCCTGAAGACTCATCCAAAGGTCCTTTTCCGCAGGGGGCTCTGACTCTTCTTGAGGAGTAGCTGGCGCTGCCTCTGTCGGTAGGGAGTAAACTCTCTGGGCATCTTGACGCACAAACCGGGCATAGAACGCTGGCATCTCCACATCTTCCCACTGAGCATCCGCGGGGGGTCCCTCCCACTGGTCAGGGAGACGGGACAGAGCGTCGGCGTTGTTATTGGTCTTACCAGCCCGGTACTTGATGGTAAAGCTGAAATTGGCAAGTCTGGAGGCCCACCGTTGTTCCAGTGCTCCAAGACGTGCGGTGTTCAGATGCGCCAAAGGATTATTGTCTGTGAAGACAGTGAAAGATGATGCAGCTAGATAGTCCTTGAACTTTTCGGTCACAGCCCAGACTAACGCCAGAAACTCCAACTTGAAGGAACTATAGTTCTGGTCGTTTTGCTCCGGTTCTCGGAGGGAACGGCTGGCGTAGGCTATGACCCTTTCAGTTCCGTTTTGGAGCTGGGATAATACCGCCCCTAGACCTTGCTTGCTGGCATCAGTGTATAGGGTGAAAGGCAGACTATAGTCTGGATATCCCAACACCGGAGGTTCAGTCAGCCGTTGCTTGAGCATCTGGAAGGCAGCTTCTCGTTCGGCCGTCCACTCAATGGATACTCGGGAACGTTGGCTCTCTTTTGGCAGGCCCCTTAGAAGCTCTTGCAGGGGAGCCGCCAGCTGGGCAAACTTCGGGATGAAACGCCTGTAATAACTGGCAAATCCCAGGAAGCTTTTGATGTCCCGTACGGTGGATGGGGTAGGCCAGTCGTAGACAGCTGCAATCTTCTCTGGATCTGGCTCAATTCCATGAGCGCTCACCACATGTCCCAGGTACTTGACGCTAGGTTGTAGCAGGTGGCACTTGGATGGCTTGACCTTCAACCCATGTTGGGTCAGGATTTGGAAGACTTCAGCCAGATGGTGGAGGTGGTCTTCATAAGTCTTGGAGTAGATGATAATGTCGTCCAAAAATAGCAGGACGGTCACGAAGTTGCGATGACCCAAACATCTCTCCATCAGCCGTTGAAATGTGCCTGGGGCGTTGCATAGCCCGAACGGCATGTTGTTGAACTCGAACAAGCCCATTGGGGTGGTGAAAGCCGTCTTCTCTCCGTCTTCCGGCGCCATGGCCACTTGCCAGTAGCCACTGGTCAGGTCCAGGGTAGAGAAGTAGGCAGCTGACCCTAGGGCTGCGAGGGATTCCTCGATTCGAGGCAGAGGATAGGCGTCCTTGTGGGTAATATTGTTGATCTTCCTATAGTCAACACAGAATCGAAGGGTTCCATCCTTCTTCTTCACAAGGACCAGCGGGGCAGCCCATGGGCTGTGACTTTCCCGGATAACGTTGGCTGTCTTCATCTTTTGTACCAGCTTTTTCACCTCTTGGTAGCGGGCTGGAGGTATGGGCCGGTATCGTTCCTTGATAGGAGGATGAGAGCCAGTAGGGATGGTGTGTTGGATCAGAGTAGTCTGCCCAAAATCCAGTGGGTGTTTGCTGAAGGCCCGGTGGTGCTTCATAACGACATCCAGGACACCTTGTACTTGGTCTGCAGGAGTAAAATCGTCATCTCCAATATTGAGCTCAAGCCACCAGGATTGCTTGGCAGGCTCATCTTCAGCACCTTGCTTCACTTCCAACTGTTGGGAGGCAGACAGAGAGGTTTCCACCAAGTCTTCAGGATGGACACTGAAGAGAGTGGCTACGGCTTGGTACTTTCTCAGATCCACTGGGGAGTCTCCCACATTTAGTAGTCGAATGGGTACTTGTCCTCGGGATACAGTGACTAGGCTCCTGGCGGCTAGAATGGGCAGGTCTTCATCAGCTGGTAGAGGTTCTACTATCGCCTGGTAGTCTTGACCTTGGACGCCCATGCAGGCTCGACACCATACTAACGTCTCAGTCCCAGGTTGAAGGCGGACAGGTTGGGGATCCTTGATCCGGGCTCTGCAGATTTCACCATTAGGGCCAGCAAACTTCTGTTGCGCCGCTAGAACCTGCATAGTCTCCTGAATTACCTTCCGGGAACCGTTGGGCACTGTTGGCAGGGAGTCGTGGAGAGCCTTCAGCACTTCAGGGTAGCAGTTGCGGAGGACATTGGTACCCAGTACCAGGGAGAAGTTACCGTTTTCGGGCACTCGTGTCACCACTACGCCCTGTCTGGTTAACTCAGTGTCTCAAATGGTTAGCGTGGGCTCCCAGTAGCCGCGGATGGGTACGGGTTTTCCGTTCGTAGCAATAATGTTCAAGTAAGCCTTTGGAGGCTGGACTAAGGATGCTCCTCCTCGGCATTTCTCGAAGGCAGCACTCCGGAGGGTGGTCACTTGAGAGCCGGTATCAATTAAGGCCGGTAGGGTAACTCCATTGATGGTTACATGAACCATGGGGCGAGTCCCCACGAACCTGGGCATCCAGTTAGCATCTCGGGGACTTACAAGTTCTTCCCTTGGAGGTCGTCCCTTAGCTCCAAGGGTTTGTCGTTTAACTGACGACAATCATTCTCTTCATGCCCATATTTATGGCAGTAGCTGCACCGCTGGCGGGGTTTCTTCTGACTCCAGGTGCTTAACGACTTCGCTTCTTTTTGGCGCTGTTTAGTCGGAGAGTCACGAGGAGTAGCTGACCGTACCGGGTTCTCTGGAGGTTTCATCCTCATAGCGGAGACAGTTACTTCCAACTGGGTCAACCGATCGAGGATTTGATGCAGGGTGTCCGCCAGATTAGGGACCAGTCCTGTTATGCCAGTAACTTCCATAGCCGCAGGAGTAGGTGATGCTGACTGCGTGGGATGGCAAGCAAGAGCAGATTCTTCCATTTCCACGGATTCAGGCTCTTTCTGCGGTCCAGTAGGTGGTCGGTCTCCTAATATGTCAATGGCAATTTCCTTAAACTCAAGGAAAGAGGCCTGGGCATGTTGAGAAGAGATGATCTTTAGTTGACACCTTTGATTTCTATCAACAAGTCCATTAATAAATTGTTCCCTTAAGGTTTGATCAGAGGTTTCAGCGTCTTTGGGCGCAAGGCAGGTGATGGCCTTCCATGTCTCCTGTAGGGAGAGGGCAAAGTCTCGGAGGGACTCTTGGGGCTTCTGTCTTTTCCCGAAGAATTTCTGCTTCAACTCGGAGACGGTACACTTGTCAAAGGTGTTGCGTAGCCTATCAAGAATTTGGACCACATTCTGACACTGTTCTCGGGGCCAAGACTTGACTTCCCGGAGAGCGGGTCCTTTCAACTGCCCGATGAGGATGCCCACTTTCTGTTCCTCTGTGAACGGGAGCAAGGCAAAGGTGGCTAACAACTTGTCCCTGAATTCAGGGAGAGTATGTGATTCTCCCTCGTAGTAGGGTAACCAGGGGGCCCCCAGATAGTAGGGCATAGTCAGAGGCATCATGGTGGGAGTCCCAGGGACACTAGCTGTAGCAGGGCTGAAGGGACTCTCTGGAGGACTTAACATGCTCCGGTACCCTGAGGAGGGACCAGGGGACGGGACTGGTCCAGTCCCGTATCTTCGTCCTGGGCGGACATGACTGGCCTAGCTGAGGGAAGTCTGCAGGGTTACACAATGTCCGTTGCTATGGGCGATGGCTAGAATGGGACGTGGGCACTTTAAGACACAGTCACTATTCCCTGGGAGGTGAGCCAATAACCTAGCGTCGGAAACAATCTCTACCCCCCTTTAACTTCCCCAGCGGTACTCACTCAGGATCAGCCGCGGTGACAGGACAGCTCCGGTACACGAAGGTCTCCGTTCCCGATGTCCGGCAGGCAGCAGGGCTCAGTGATGCTCCGCAGTGTTCTCCAGTCGCAGGACATGTGCGCCGGAACTCCGGATGAGGCACACACTGCTGGCAGGCTTCAGGCGCGGCCTGCGCCGAAATCCAAGATGGCCGATTAACCCTCTTCGTTGCCGGCCGCACACGCTCCAGCTCCTCCTCCACGGTGCTTCGCGCCACTCGCGCAGGGGGCGGAGCCTAGTGACGCCTCTGGAGTTCCCGCCAGTGAGGATTTGGCGGGCTGGAAATACTTGCTGCGCCACACGCCTCTGAGGTAAATGCTTCAGGCGCAGCAGCGCCGGATGTAGCAGAGCTGACACAGTTCTTGCAGGAATTAACCTCTTGAGTGCTGGAGCGGCGCTCGACAGCACGTGGCAGCAGTATAACAGTTCAATGTGAAACACACAATCACTTGGGCCTAAACCCGGATGGCAGCAGGGTTAGGCAGCACAGTCTTTTCAATAAAGGAAAGTCTTTAATGCCGTAATAAGGCACAGAAGTATCAATCCTGTTCGTGACGCCACTTGCAACATCCCCCACCGGGGCCTAGCCCTTGAGGTGAGGCCTGGAGACAGCCGGGGCCCGCGATACCGGAGTGGCTGGCGGTTGCGGCCTAAGCACGCTATTGTCACGGTGCTTGGTACGGGGGAACCAGAGGGCTGTCCTACAGCCTGGCAGGTCTCCAGCAGGGTGGTGTTGGCAAGAAATGATGAGGGAGAGGCTGCTATAGCGGATCTCCCTGGGGCAACCCCTTAATGTCCCGAGTGTGAGTCTCTGGGTGATGGACAGGGTGCCGGTGATGAAGGCAGCCGTATTAGCAGGGACCAGACGGAGACAGAAGTTGAAGAAAACAACTTACAGTTCTTTATTTGAACCGGCAGGAACCTCAGCAACGTGCCTTTAACAGGTAGATGGAGTGCTGAGATGTGAGTTGGAGGGAGCCTCAGGAGATAGTTCACCAGCCTGGATGTAGAAGGCAGGCTGGGAGGCAGCTGTGTCCTGGTAGGAAGCTTCAGCATGTCCTGTAGGGCTTCAGGTATCACCTTTAAAGGTAAGATGATACCCCTTTCCTCACTATACTAACTCTAGTCTTAGACTCCACTCTTCAGAGGCAGGGGCTAGGCTCTTCCTGCTCTGGTATGGGCTAGACAGAGATTACTCACTCACTCACTGATCTCTAGGATTCTCCTACACTTGAATCTCTCTGAAAGAAGATCTGGGACTTCTCTTAGATCTCTCTAGAACATTCCTGGCCAGGGGGTTTATTACCTCCCTTTGGTCAGGTGGTGGCTGCTCCTCCAATCACATCTCAGCTTACAAAGGACAGGATGTAACACAGATCATTGGATGACAGAATCTTACATCATACAAAATACTTAACTCCTGCCTTGCCAGGCAGGATTCACCACTGCAATATCCCCTATGTCCTATCAGGACCATGTAGTGTGATGTGGGTACATGCAGGTGGGACGTATTCGCAAACCCTCCCTCGCCATTGCATCGGCGAGGGTGTTGCACATGGTTATTCATATCTCTAGGGCTAATACCTAGTACTGTCTGCCCTTTTGCTAGGCCAAAACTGCTGAATGCCCTTATAATCTTACATTACAAATTAGTGTTCCCTCAATGATCACAGGTGTCAAATGTCCAAAACCTGAAAAGCAAAAAAATCGCAAACCAAGAGTTACCACTTTTGTGAAAAGAAAACTACGATCTAAATCAAGAATGATAAATCAGGGTAAATTATTCCTAGATCCAGGCTCTGAGATTGTGGTAATCTTCTTATATTTGTTATCCATGGTGTCCTTCCTTCTAAAATCAACTTTTATAATTATGCTAATAAGCCATGAGTACTCTGGGGAGCCTGGCCAGAGCACCATCTTTGTGTTGTAGCTTTACAGGCTGTTACACTGTGCAGGAGCACTTCCCCTCTCCCACTGTGTGAGATTACATCAGGCAGAGGAAGGGGACCTGTGCTAAGGGAGCAACGGGAGGGGAAGTTATGAAGAGAGAACAAACGTGACATTTTAATCCAGCTCACAGTGAATAAGGAATACTCCACCCGGTGCACAGGGAAAAAGCCAGATGCTACAAAGGGCTATCATAGAAGTCCATAAGAATGGAAAATGTCTAGCACTCTAGTGTCTGGTGTATAAATCCATTCTTTATTCTTTAAAAACTGGAATAACACATCAATAGCCTTAGTCGTGATCATGACTCTTATTGACTTTGAGGGAAGGATATGCTCCTGCATAGTGCTACAGCCTGTGGAGCTATAGCATGAAGGGTTTCAGGTAACTCCTCCCCAGAGCCCTTCTGGCTCATTAGCATAATCATGAATGTTGATTTTAGAAGATAGGAGGTCCTAGATTCATAATGCATGATTTTGATTTCCTTTTAAGCGGTATTCCCACAAAGACAAGTTTCTTAATTGTACTCAGAACTCTCCAATTCAATGCTATTAACAAAAATAAAGAATAATTATAATATAGATATAATTCCAACCTGTCTCTATTAGTCCTCGTGTACACAATTTTGGTTGCCCATGGACCCTGGATCTTCTGAGTTTAGGGTCGGCAGACACATTGTTCTTCTGTCTGATGCTGAACTGTGCTTCTCTCTCTCTCTGCTCCCTACATTAGCCCCCACCCTTGCATTCCAGGACAAGCTCACACACACAGACACTGACCTCCTGCCGGCAAACAACACTTCCTGAGGAGAGTAAAGCTAAAGGCTACAGACAGATAAGATCTTTATATCAAGGGCGTGGGAGAGAGGTATATACAGTAGAAGAACTGTGTGTGTTATAGGTAAGTTAGCAGAGCTGAGAGTATTATTGTGTGTTATATTTATCTCATCAATCTCATCATCTCTCATCTCTGAACTGTCTCACCACTCTTTCATGTGTCAGATACTAGTAGAATGTTCAGAAGCTAAAAGAAAGTTTAAATAAACCTTGTACCCTCATAATCTAACCACATTGTTAGCTCACAGAACTAGAGGGATCATGAAGTGTCTGGTTAGAGAGTTCCTGCCCACACTTTTCTTACACTGACCATCACTGAGTGATAGGACAGCAATAAATCAGAGTAAAATTGTAAAGTAAGGGGTTAAAATGATCTTTTTTAGTGAAAACATCACTAGGGGATTGAAATTTGAGAATTTTCTTTCATGGGCAAACCCCTTGAAGCATTAGTACAAAATAAATCACCTTTTCTGTCCTTACTGTGTTTGCCATAATCTTATGTAGATAGGCTGAGAGCAGATTGCAGACAGACAGTGTAGGGCAGCAGTCAATGCTGAGATCCCCAATAGGACAGGAGCAGATCCAGGGTGAACATAGGGGCGACATATTGACAGACCCCCAGAGAACATGGAAGGAAACTATGTTGTCACAAGGCTTATTCTTAAATCCTGAAATGTGTTCCAACACATATTTCTGAAGAAGTAATTATACCATAGATATCACCCACAAACAAAATTAATTACTCTATTTCCAAGAACATGGTACTTAATTAATGCAGGTGATAAAAAAAGAAAAACAAAACATCACAGCACCACCCTACCAAATGTATAGATGGCTCCATGGACATTAATCCCATAAAATAAAAAAAATGAAATCAAGATAGCAGTAATTTCTTTATATATATATATATGAAGAGAAGTCTTTCCAAGCATTTTATTAACACTTAATTACATCATGAATTTCTATCCATGTTGACTTATATGTCCAGATTATGCACCACAGCCCCTTTTGAAAGAGTCTCCAGTTGTAATGGATCTTACCTGGTCCACTTACCTGATCCCTCCCACGACCTATTGTAAATAAGTGACATTTGAAGTCCAACAAAACCTCCCATTTTTGCCTGCCTGGGAAACAAAACTACAGATCACTCTGATTTGCCCCAATTTATAGGTCCTCCTGTGGCCCATCCCGGTGCATTAAATTACCAATGGTTATAAACGTTTGCTCCTATATCTGCATAATTCCTGCAACAAATTATGTACTGTAGTAATGGAAGGGCAGTTGAACATCAATGTAGTCACATTTAACTCTTACCTTTGTTGGGCTTTATCCATTCTGTTGGCTATTTCCCTAATTCTTCCTAGGATACGTCCATGCTATACTGGTCCGATCTGGTATAGTTTCCACATGTATATTGGTTATTTTCCTACAGGTAAATTTACAGTTTAATACCTTGAGCCACTTTATAATCTTGGGTCCATTGAACACGGTCAGTCTGCTGGGAGAGGGAGGTGCGTGCGTGCATAATTAGCAGCCCGGAGCACCAGACATCTTGTCCCGATGCTCCGTGCTGTCTTTTTCTAGGTGATCCCGGCGTGTCAGGACAAGAGTGGAGGTGAGTATTTCTAGGTGTTTTTTACTTTTCTTAAGTCATAGATTTCCTTTAAGCAATGTATGGGAATGCATACCACATACAGAGTTAATGGTATTCTATGAATAATATGAATAATAATATTTATTTATAGTTTGTGATGTTTAATGTTTTTGGCTCAGAACTGTAGCCATTGTCTAATGTGTTTAATTGAAGATTATTAATTATCTCTGTGTTTTACAGTGGTTAAGAAAACAGACATAATACACTGATATTCCTTAAATTAATGCAGTTCACTAACATATTTGTATATAAGTATAGATCGAGACAGAGTAAGCTGGAACATGCACTTTGGCAATTTTTATGTTCTGTTGCATCAGAAATTAATGTGAAAAAACCCTGTAGGTATTTATATTATCTATGTAGGCAAACCCACTCCCACCCCACTGTCCTAAAATTTCAGGTCCTACATTGGTGGACACCCAAGGTGGACTTTTTTTAACAGCCATATAACACAGTGGTCCCCAACGTTTTTTTAACCAGGGGTAAGTTGCCTATATAATTTTTTTTCTAGAGGTCAATGAGCTTGGGCTGAAAATGTAACACACAAAGTGTAATACATATTCCCTTACTGTCCCCCACATTATATAATGCCCCATTAGTGACTTTTGTGACACCCCTAACTTATTATGTATCCTTTCTCTGTAACGCCCCCCCCCCCCCCCACTATAATACTCCCCCTTTCTTTAGCTCCCTCCTTATAATGGCCACTCTTGTCTAGAACCCTGCCTACAGCCACACGCAGTCACAGCTGAGAAGAGAAGAGGACTGCTGCGGGCATGGTCAGACAGGAAGTCCCAGCGGTGGAATTGTTTCAAGTGGGACCCACCCAATTATTACATAGAAATATTACCTGTAGATTCAAACAAAGCAATTTTATTTCATTTGCACAAAACACACCAGTTTTAAAGTACATCTACGATCAAGTCACTGCATAAATTAGGGACACTTACTCATAGATCCAGGCACTGTGACTGTGCTAATCTTCTTATATTTGTTATCCATGGCCTCCTTCCTTCTAAAATCAACTTTTAAAGTTATGTTAATGAACCAGAAAGGCTATGGGCATGTTACAGAAGACCTCTATGCTCTGGCTTCACAGGCTGTTGTTATACTACAGCAGCATGTCCCAGTCTTGCCCCCCCCCTGCACTTCCTGGAATCACAGCAACAGTGAGCACATCGTGGGAAGGGGAAGTGCTCCTTCATAATTTAACTGTCTGTGAATCTGCAGCACTGAGAGACTTTCATGAAGCTCTCATAGCTTTTCTAGCTCATTAGAATCATTTTAAAAGTTTATTTTAAGAAGGAAGGAATTCATGGATAAAAAAAAATATCATGCTTTCAGTAACATTCAGTAACAGCTCGGATTGCGATACTCATTTTCCCAGCTGTTGAACCCCATAGACACTGCGGTTATGACCGCGGCTTCTGTGAAGCAGTGCCAGGTACTCACCTGGTGGATCGGCATCCTCCGTGCAGGGCACGGAGGTGCCAACTGCTTCCAAGGCAGCCCTGGGGTGCCACGAAGGTCCCCAGGGCTGCTGGCAGTAGGTGCAGAATGCATAGACGGACTATGTAATATGCTGCAATACATGAGTATTGCAATATATTACATTGAATAAGTGATCAAATGATCACTTGTTCATGTCCCACACATTAAAACAGTAAAAAAATTTTTTTTAAAGTTTAAACAATAAAATACATGAACAAAGATCACATAATGCCCCATCACATAAAAATATAAAATTTTACATTTAAAAAAGTCTAAATCACCACAAAACACTACATATTGAGTATCACCTTGTCTGTAAGAACCCCCGGAAAAAAAAAAATTATACTGAACCCGTACAGCGACCTCCGTAAAAAAATGTTTAAAAACCCAGCAAAAATTACAATATTTTCACATCCTACCTCATAAAAAACATGGCGATGCAAACAAGCAAATTTCTCAACAAATGAGTTCTATAAAACAGGTGAACCATAAAAAAGCTATATAAATCGGGTATCGCCGTAAGAGTTGTGACCTATAGAATAAAGAAAACATATTATTTTTATAGTACAGTGAACTGCCTACAAATCTGCTCTGGATGGCGCTCCTTCCATGCTATGCCCATCTGTGTGCGCATACAGCAGTCTATCACCACATATGGGGTATCAGTGTACTCGGGAGAAATTGGGTATCAAACTTTGTAGAGCTTTTTTGTCAATCCGTTGTGAAATTTCAATATTTGGGTCTAAATATTGTCCATATAAATTACAAATTGTAAATTCCACCTCCATTTTGTTTTCACCCCTGTAAAACACCTAAAGAGTTAACAAACTTCTTAAAGTTGGTTTCTCAAACATTGAGTTTCTATAATTTATGTGGTTTTAATATTATTAGGCCACTCGAAATTACTTGAAAACTGAGCAGCTGCCTCTTGATATAGGTTTTGGCGATTTTCATAAAAATGTGAAAAATTCCAGCCACAATTCTAAGAACCCCTTATAACCAATATAAAACGGACATTTGGGAAATGTTATTTATAAAGTTATTTGGGTGCTATGACTACTTGAAAAGTAAAGAATTTAGAACTTTGAAAATTGAGAATGGTTCTAGATTTTTTTTCATAATGAAACGCAAAATATATCATCCAAATATTTCCACTAATTTGAAGTACAATGTGTGACGAGAAAACAAACTCAAAATTACCTGGGTATGTTAAAGATTATAACCACTTATAGTGACACAGGGCAGATTTAAAATATCATACTCGGAAGAGCTAGAGTGGCTTGGTTCTTAAGGCTTGGTTCTACAGGCTCTATAGTAGGGATGGGCTGCACCTCAATGGGGAGGGTGCCGGTGTTTTGGGGGAAAAATGGCTAGAAGGTTGGAGGAGTGGTTAAACTAGAGACCTGGGGGGAGGGCAACTACACTTGTGCAGGGCAAATAGACAGTGTAGATAGAGAGCTGGGAAGAGTCATAGTCCATGGGGGAGGAATGGGGACTGGAATGAGATTGGGGAATAAGAACAAAAGGATTAGGGACAGGGAAAACCATATAAAGTGCATGTACACAAATGCCAGAAGCCTCACAAACAAAATGGAGGAACTGGAACTCTTAATGTTGGAGCGGAAATATGATATAGTGGGTATCAGCGAGACATAGCTGGACAGTAGCTATGACTGGGCTGTTACTATAGATGGTTATAGTCTTTTTAGAAAGGATCGTATAAATAAAAAAGGGGGAGGGGTTTGTTTATATGTGAATTCTTGCCTCAAGCCCATCCTGCGAGATGACATCAGTAACGCAAATGAAAATGTGGAGTCCCTATGGGTTGAGATAAGAGGAGGGAAAAAGAATAATAAAATATTACTAGGGGTTTGTTATAAGACTCCAAATATAATGGAGGCAGCAGAGGAAATGCTGATAAGTGAAATGGATGCGGCTTCAAAGCAAGGTGAAGTACTTATCATGGGGGACTTCAATTACCCAGATATTGACTGGGTGGCAGAAACCTGCAGGTCCTTCAAAGGCAGCAGGTTCTTGTCAACAACAAAAGACAATTACCTGTCGCAACAAGTCCTGGAGCCAACAAGAGGGGGGGCACTGCTGGACCTTATCCTTACCAACAGACCTGATAGGGTATCAAAACTACAGGTTGGGGGGAACCTGGGTAATAGTGATCATAATATCATTGATTTTGTATTACGCTTTACTAAGAGCGTTAGCTAAGGGGCAACGAAGACTCTAAACTTCAGGAGGGCAAATTTTCAGCAACTAAGGGAAGACCTTAAAAGCATAGACTGGGATAATGTTCTCAAAGATGAAAGCCCCCCCCCCCCCCAAAAAAAAATGGGACATTTTCTCATATATTCTGAAAAAGTCCTGTGAGAAACACATACCTTATGGGAAAAAGCATAAGAGGAACAAGAAAAAGCCAATGTGGCTAACTAGTCTTAGCGAGAAAGCAATAAGCGAGAAAGATAAGGCGTTTAAGGTGCTAAAACATGAAGGTAGCGATGAGGCATTACAGGATTATAGAGAGAAAAATAAATCCTATAAAAAGCAGATAAAGGCCGCAAAAATAGAGACAGAGAGAAATATTGCCAGGGAGAGCAAAAATAATCCCAAATTATTTTTCAAGTATATAAATGATAAGAAACTAAAAACAGAGAGTGTGGGTCCCCTTAGAAATAACATGGGGGTCATGGTGGAAGGAGATTAGGAAAGGGCCAATCTACTGAATGTCGCCTTCTCAACTGTCTTTACCCAGGAAAATCCCCTGGTGGAAGACACAATGAGGAATAATGTAAATTATTTTTGGAATGTCAACAGTTTAACTCAGGAAGAGGTACGGTGCCGCCTTGCAACCACTAAGATAGATAAATCACCAGGGCCAGATGGCATACACCCCCGGGTTCTGCATGAACTATGTACCGTAATAGACAGACCGTTATTTTTAATATTTGAAGATTCACTGAGGACTGGTTATGTTCCACAGGACTGGTGCATAGCAAATGTGGTACCAATATACAAAAAAGGATCAAAAAGCGAAACCTGGAAACTACAGACCCATGAGTCTAACTGCTGTGGTGGGGAAAATATTTGAGGGGTTTGTTAGAGATGCTATCCTGCAGTATCTCACTGTGCACAACCTTATAACCCAGCGTCAGCATGGGTTTGTGAGAGAGCGGTCCTGTCAGACTAATCTGATTGGTTTCTACGAGGAGGTAAGTTCAAGACTGGATCTTGGGGACGCTGTGGATGTTGTATATCTGGACTTTTCAAAGGCATTTGACATCGTGCCACATAAAAGGTTGGTATATAAAATGAGACTGCTGGGAATAGGGGAAAATCTGTGTATTTGGGTAAGTAATTGGCTTAGTGATAGAAAACAGAGGGTCAAACAAAGAATAGGACAGGCACTACCAATGTATAAGGATTACAAATAAGTCCACGTATCCTAGGAGAGCATGTAACCAACAAAAGAGAGGATATGATGGACTAAGGTAATATCAAAAAAACTTTATTAATACATATACATAAACACAGTAACAACAAAACCACATAATAAAAGCACTTAAAAAGTGCACCATGCAAGGTGTACTTGACCTCCCAGGACCAGTGTGTCCTGGGCTCCCCAGCCCCAAGCCGACCAAGTCAAAACGACAAATGTGTGATGCAGGACAATGAGGGAAGTACTAAATACAGCTGAATAACATCAAATTGCAACAGGCAATATGTGCATACATAAAGTGACCGGTGCAAAAAATAAATGAACAGTCCTGTATGTAGTAGCCTAAATGCCTGAAGTATACGGTACCTAATGTGGATCCATATGGTAAGGTAAGAGAGGCAGAAAGGCAAGGTCGGAGTGGGGAGGAGGAGAGAGGAGCGAACCCCACGCGTATCGTCACCTGCTCCGGTGACTTCCTCAGGGGTGTGTGGCTCAATACCGTCGTGGTCCTGTTTATATGGGGTCCCCCCGCCCATAGGAACAATCCCCGCCCCCACACAAACATATGCTCAAAACCCTATTACCTGCTAATTTGACAGCTGCAGATGGCATGTGGTGGAATGGATCACGCATATGCGGAAGTGATCTAGATCATGTGACCAGTCAGCTGCAGGAAGTGATCTAGATCATGTGACCAGTCACATGATCAGAGTTTACTCAGATGAAAACAAAGACGGATAAATGCGCCTGTGCTGAGAAATGGTGTCACCTGCATCGCCAATTCAAGATAAGTATATGATACAGTGAAGCAAGGATCATGTTTTTGCCACAAAGGACCAAGATGTGTGTGAGATCACATAGTAAGCGTTTGTTCAAATGAACACAAATACGAATAATACCACCTATATTGCAGATTCTAAATATGTATAAAGAATAATGGTGTAATAAAAGAGAACAGAGAAAGTCAGAGTCCTAAAATACGGAAAGTACACTCTTTTTTACGGAAAGAATCGAAAGCGACATATGATCACCAGACACCGGTCACATCTGAGTAGACCCCGATCATGTGACCGGTGTCTGGTGATCATATGTCGCTTTCGATTCTTTCCGTAAAAAAGAGTGTACTTTCCGTATTTTAGGACTCTGACTTTCTCTGTTCTCTTTTATTACACCATTATTCTTTATACATATTTAGAATCTGCAATATAGGTGGTATTATTCGTATTTGTGTTCATTTGAACAAACGCTTACTATGTGATCTCACACACATCTTGGTCCTTTGTGGCAAAAACATGATCCTTGCTTCACTGTATCATATACTTATCTTGAATTGGCGATGCAGGTGACACCATTTCTCAGCGCAGGCGCATTTATCCGTCTTTGTTTTCATCTGAGTAAACTCCGATCATGTGACTGGTCACATGATCTAGATCACTTCCTGCAGCTGACTGGTCACATGATCTAGATCACTTCCGCATATGCGTGATCCATTCCACCACATGCCATCTGCAGCTGTCAAATTAGCAGGTAATAGGGTTTTGAGCATATGTTTGTGTGGGGGCGGGGATTGTTCCTATGGGCAGGGGGACCCCATATAAACAGGACCACGACGGTATTGAGCCACACACCCCTGAGGGTTCGCTCCTCTCTCCTCCTCCCCACTCCGACCTTGCCTTTCTGCCTCTCTTACCTTACCATATGGATCCACATTAGGTACCGTATACTTCAGGCATTTAGGCTACTACATACAGGACTGTTCATTTATTTTTTGCACCGGTCACTTTATGTATGCACATATGGCCTGTTGCAATTTGATGTTATTCAGCTGTATTTAGTACTTCCCTCATTGTCCTGCATCACACATTTGTCATTTTGACTTGGTCGGCTTGGGGCTGGGGAGCCCAGGACACACTGGTCCTGGGAGGTCAAGTACACCTTGCATGGTGCACTTTTTAAGTGTTTTTATTATGTGGTTTTGTTGTTACTGTATTTATGTATATGTATTAATAAAGTTTTTTTGATATTACCTTAGTCCATCATACGTATCCTCTCTTTTGTTCTTTTGTTAGAAAACAGAGGGTCGTCATTAATTGCACATTCTCAGATTGGGTTAACGTTACCAGTGGAGTGCAAAAGGGGTCAGTATTGGGGCCAAATATTTTTAATATTTTTATTTATGACCTTGTAGTGGGTTTACACAGTCAAGTCTCAATATTTGCAGATGATACTAAGCTGTGTAAAGTAATAAATACTGAGGCCGATAGTTTAGCATTACAGAGGGATTTGTGGAAGCTTGAGGAGTGGGCAGAGAAATGCTTTATGAGGTTTGATGTAGATAAATGTAAAGTTATGCACTTGGGCCATGGAAACAAAAAGTATAATCGTGTTCTAAACAGTCAATTACTTCGTAAAACTGGAGCTGAAAAGGACTTGGGGGTATTGGTAGATGGTAAACTTAATTTTAGTGACCAGAGTCAGGCGGCTGCTGCTAAAGCAAATAAAATTATGGGATGTATCAAGAGAGGAATAGATTCTCATGATAAAGACATAGTTTTGCTCTTATACAAATTCCTGGTCAGACCACACATGGAATATTGTGTACAGTTTTGGGCACCAGTGTATAAAAAGGATATAGTAGAGCTGGAACGGGTGCAGAGGAGAGCAACCAGGATTATTAGGGGAAGGGGGGGATTAGAATACACTGACAGATACAAAAATTTGGGATTATTCAGTTTAGAAAAAAGACGACTGAGGGGAGACCTCATTACAATGTACAAATACCTGAACGGACAGTACAAGGATCTCTCCAAAGATCTTTTTATACTTAGGCCTGTGACCAGGACAAGGGGGCATCCTCTACGCCTAGAGGAGAGGCGATTTTACCATCAGCATAGACAAAGGTTCTTTACTGTAAGAGCAGTGAGACTATGGAACTCTCTGCCGCAGGAGGTTGTTATGGCGGACTCTATGTACATGTTCAAGAGAGGCCTGGATGACTTTCTGGAGAGAAAAAATATTGTGGGTTATGGGGATAAAACATTTATTTAATTCTTAAAGGTTGGACTTGATGGACTTGTGTCTTTTTCCAGCCTTATATACTATGATACTATGATAAGGGTTAAACAAGAAAAACTGAAATATCAAACAGGTTTAGGCCTGGGCTCTGGATGGGCCAGTCAGGAATGGTCACAGAGATGTTCTGAAGCCACTGCTTTGTTATCTTAGCTGTGCGCTTAGGGTCATTGTCTTGTTAGAAGGTGAACTTTCAACCCAGTCTGAGGTCCAGAGCACCCTGGAAGAGGTTTCCATCCAGGATATCTCTGTACTTGGTCACATTCATCTTTCCTTCAATTGCAAACAGTTGTCCTGTCCCTGTCCCCATAGCATGATGCTGCCACCACCATGTGTCCCTGTTGGGATTGTATTTGGTAGGTGATGAGCATTGCCTGTTTTTCTATACACATACTGCTTATAGTTCAATCTTTGTCCCATCAGACCAAAGAATCTTATTTCTTACCGTCTGGAAGTCCTCCATGTGGTTTTTTGCACACTGTATGCAGCTTCCAAATGCCTTGCACGAAGGAGGGGCTTCCATCAGCACACTCTGTCATAAAGCCCAGACTGGTGGAGGCTGTGGAACTTTCTCCCATCTCCCTACTGCATCTCTGGAGCTCCACCACAGTGATCTTGGAGTTCTTCTTTACCTCTCTCACCAAGGCTCTTCTTCCATCATTGTTTAGCTTGTCTGGCCCCCAGGTCAAGAAGGAGTTGTGGACATCTAAAACTTCTTCCATTTAAGGATTATGGAGGCCACTGTGCTCTAAGGAACCTTAAGTGCTGTAGAAATTCTTTTGTAACCTTGGCCAGAACTGTGCCTTGCCACAATTATGTCTCTGAGCTCCTTGGTCAGTTCCTTAGACCTCATGATTCTCATGTGCTCTGACATGCACTGTGAGCTGTGAGGTCCTAAATGGTAGTAGAACCATTTCAAGTAGGATCAGAAGGAAATGGTCCACGTGTAAGTTAAATATCAATGTCACAACAAAGGGTCTAGATACTCATGTGATTTCAGTTTCTCCAGTTTAATAAATTAGCAAAACTACTTTTCTCATTTTTTTCTGTCAAGATGTAGTGCAGAGTGTAAATTAATGAGCAAAAAAAGATTTTGTTTGATCTTACCAATTGGCTGCAATGAAACAAAAAGTGACAAATTTAAAGGGGTCTGAATACTTTCCCTACCCACTGTACTCGTTCCACAGCTTCTCTCATCTTCTCTTCTTTCTCTGCTGCAGCTGTGTGCAGTGATGGCCGGCAGACTTGACGACATCATCAGATCGCGCCTGCCGGCATCTAGACAAAGCTGCAGCAGGGGAACACCATCAACTCAATCTGTGTCCAGAAATTGCAGAGAGAATTGAAGTCCCAGCACAGCCGACGGTGGGGGTGGAGTCATCATAGGCAGGGGCAGAGTAAGTGACTGAAGGGGCAGATTTAAAAAGTGTTGGTGCTCACCTATAATCTCCAGCCCTGACTATGCGGAAAGAGGAAAGGTGAGTATCTAAGACCAGGAGCTGCACAGCTCTTGCATCCTCAACTGGGCAACTAAACATATGAGGTCGTTTTTATTGGAAAATAGGTGAATCTAGTAAGTATAAGCATTGCATAACTGTGTATACAAAAAGTTTGTTTTAAGAAAAATGTTTCTTTTTGATGGTGCACACCATATAATCCATAGTTTCTTCTGTTCCCTTGAAGTGCAGCTTGAAGAACCTGTACCTTAGTCACTTTATTCACATTACATGCAGATTTGCCTGAGGCAAGCAAGAGCTGATATAATAATTGGCTCACACAGTCATCTGCCTGCCTTATTTTAACTGATGTAATCACAGATGGATTTCAACATGCTTTTTTTTCCTACCTGAATCCTCTTCACTTCTGACATGACTTCCCAGATCTAATTCCTAGGCTACAGCAGCAGCACGCTGTTGTGCTTCACTAGGAAGGTAAGAGGAGACAACTTACATCTTCCACTCACTTTCTGCAACTCATGCATAGAAGCCAAAGTCACGGAAGAGAATAAGTATAAGGCCTTTTACTCCAGAACTGCTGAGGAAAGATTAGGTGACATTCCCAACTGGAATACAGTATTTATTCAGCCGCTCTCAAGTCAACGGCAACTCGGCTACAACCCAAGTCAAGTGCAAGATCCATCATTATCACCAAGTCACAAGGAGCAAAGTTCTCCAAATACAGAACCACAAAATAAGGTAAGAATTTACGTTTATTTGTGTTTGTCAATATTTTAATTAATAACATATTTTACATTTTTGTAAAATTTTTGCATCCATTTTTAATGTTTTTTTGCTTTCTTTTGCCAAATTTTCCTTTTAATTATCCAAAATGTAATCAAATATCAAAACTTTTCATATAATGATGAATAAACTGCACACAATGGGGCACATTTACTAAGGGCTTTGTGCCACACTTAAGTTGGACTGTGCACGTTCTTCATGGCTAAAACGGCTTGCACAGGTATTTAAGAAGTGTCTGCGCTGCGATTGTAGCGCACACGACCCTTTTGGGGTGCAGCCAGGCTGACCTCCATGTGACACAAGTTAGGGGGCGTGCTGTCAGACGGTTCAACTGATTCGGACCTTGCGCCATATTTAACTTTCAAATTGTGTCGCACACCTTATGTTAAAGGTGCCCCACAAAAAAGATGGTGAACTCTGTCGGGCCAGCGCAGGGAAGCAACAGATTCATGATTTCTGGCGCACGATCTTAGTGAATCGCCGTACCGCGCATAATACACGGACATTGCACTTTTAGTAAACTCTCTGACTTTGTAAGTAAATGTGCCACAATATCTTGAATATGATTTTTCTTCTTTTCAATATGAATTTGCAATTCTTCTACATTTTCCATGTGTTTTTTTGTGTGTACAGGGATAAGTAGACAAGGTGAAGGTCGAGCTAACAACACACCTTGTGGTGCTAAAGAAAGAGGCAAAGTTTTGGTACTGGGGATAAATAATGACAAGATGTCCAAGGTCATAAGTAACAACTCTTGGAATGTAGAATCTGTGCCTCCAGCGATATTGTAACTGAACTTATGAACTGAGAGTCAGTGCAAAGAGATAGAACCCAATGTAAAGTGCATGTTGATTTGAATTTCAAGTTATAGATGCAGTGAATAGATACAAAATTGATAAAATCGCTAGAAATTGATAGAAATGTGAGGCCTTTTTTTAAATTCACAAATTAAGAAATATATAGGACATGTCCTGTACCACATTCTAGTAGATTATAGTATTAGGATACTATAAAACGTTATGAAAAGCTTTTGTAGATGTGATAAGCTGCATATTGACAAAGGAATATCTGGTGATTACTTGATTAATTATCATTTATATGAAAGATACATTATTTTCAGGTGTTTAGGTAATAATACACGGTATACGGTATCTTTATCCATCTTTTTGCTACATTGTAACACAATGGTTTCCCATATGTGGCTCTCTGGCGGATGTGAAACTGCAGTACAACTTTAGCAACATGCTGAGAGTTGTAGTTTCACCAAAGATTGAGAATCACAGCAGTAACAAGTTGGTACATAGCAGTCGTAAGATCATAGACATGATAGTGTTTTGCACAAACAATCAATGATGCTGCTTGGCAACAATTATTCTTCCATCTATTGTACTAGATCCTTTGATGCCTGAAAAATTGATGGGAAAATGTATCCACCATCTCTTAGAATTTACAAATTCTTTGCATTAAATATTTGGTCACTGGTATTTTGTTATGAGTGTTCTATACAAACCTGTTGGATATATTAGATATTTTGGTTAATATTGTAGCACCTTACTAGTTTGACTACATTGATGCCAACAGTTGGCATTCACCATTAGAAAATTATACTGTACTGGATGCTAATTGGCAAATTTCTAGATGTCTTTCCCCACATCCAGGATGAAATATGATAGAGCAAGATCAGAACATTTGGATATATCCATATAGTGCATACAGGAGATTTGTAATAGAAGTAAATGTATAAGAAATGTGAGACAGCAAAAATCTTTTTCGGATATGAATGCAAAACGTCTCTGAATTTGTGGCAAATTTCACCTGATCAATTGCAAGGTCGGAAAATCTGGAGAATAAATTTACTTTGTAATTGTATAAAATTCATACCATTGGCCAATTACTACACATAATCAGCAGGGAATATTTATTGAGAATATTGATAACTTTGGCTAAAATCTCCTCCACTTTTTGCAATTGTAAACACCGTACATTATTCTATGCCAGATAATCCTCACTACATCCAACCTGTCTAGACCGGCCATTAAGGTGATTTTTGGATATTTTTGGAAATTATTGCCATAATTTTCTTTTGCGGTATCTAAATCTACATACATTAGATTTGGTTGTTGTATAAGAATATGGAACTTTTAGTTCCATCGTAGATACAGAATAAAAGTTTATGGTTATTCAGTTCTGAATATATCGCATGCACATATATTGAACATGCTGATATGTCCCACATCCTAAAATCTAAAAGTTGGCCGACAAGTTTAAATAGGAAAAGTTGGAATGTTTGATCTTAAAAGACAATAATGATCTCTAACATTTACAGGTGTCAGTTCAAGAAGAAAGAGACATTTCACTCCTTTGTTATGTAAAGTAGTATCTAAGAAAGCTGATTACATAAGATTCTATTTATTGTCCCTATGATGTAAACCATTGACGCGTAAATAGCATGATGCTGTCTCTGTATATGCTTATTGCAAATCCACAGTACTGTGCAAAAGTTTTAGGCAGGTTTGGAAGAAGTTGCAAAGTAAGAATACTTTGAAATACAGGAGAGTTGATAATTTGTTTATATCCGTTACAAAGTACATGAAGAGGAGGAGACTTCAGGCAGGATTTTGAGCAGTTGTCTATGGGGCACATTTACTTACCCGTCCTGTTGCGATACCCGCTGTGCATTAACTGACGAGGATTCGGGTCTGCCGCGACTCACTAAGGTCGTGCGCCCGATATCCTACATGTGTCGCTTCCCCGCTCATGTCCACTGGAGTTTACCTTCTTCTTCCCAGTGTATGTGAGTGCTGATCTTGTGACACAATTTTGTTTTTAAATTCCGTGGTTTGTCCGAATCAGTCGGGTTGTCCGACGTCCACGCCCCATGATTTGTGTCACATGCAAGCCGGTGCGATGGCCGATGTGCCACAATCTGATCGCGTGCGCCAAAAACCTGGGGCAATTCAGGGCAAAACAGTAAAAAGTCGGGAAACCCAACGAAAATGCGTCTGACGGACCCTTAGTAAATGTGCCCCTACGTGTTAGACTGACAGGTTTCCAACAGTCAGATTTATTGTCCGGTGTATGTGCAGTGATAAATGCCGTCTGATGTGATCAGCTGTGTGTGCTGTGTGCGAATAGACTGCACCAGTCGCACGTATGTTTAACATCTGCTCAATTTCTGCTTTTTTGCGATGCTTTTGCACAGGAAATTCTCAGATACTAAGAAAATTGAGCAAAAACTTCAAAATTGAGCAGTTTGAGATAAATCTCCCCCCTGTAGTAGCAATGGTTCCACATACACCACCTCCTATGTAGTTTTGCGATTAAATTTGAGTTCTTTTGAAAATTCTCAGTAGATAAATGTGGCGTTGCACACTCTGTGGTGTTTTCCGTCATAGCGTGACTTTAGAGTTGCGTTTTTTTCTCGCTAAAAAAATACAAAAACGATGTTTGCGCAAAAATTTGCGACAATTATACGCCAAGAAGCTACATAGGATTAATGATAAATCTCCCCCTATGTCAAAAATAATCCTTGCTGTGACACCCAGTTTCAATTTTTCTAGATACACAGTTTTTGATGGAACTCAGCAGGGAGGTTGTTCCAAGCATCTTGACAAGTTCTATAGATGTGGGCCTGCTCAAATCTACCCGTCTCTTCATGCAATCCAGACTTATTTTACACATTGAATATGTTTGAATTACATGGGGGGCATTCATTATTGGCTGTACAACACTTTTTTGTCTGTCTTTGTTTTGTGGTTTGCGCCTTGTACGCCATACTTCTCATGTGCATGCCCCTGGTTTTATTTTGTCGCTCAATTTGACCTCACTTTTCCCGTACTTCTAGTTTCCCAACACTTCTAAACCCCTTCATGAATGTGGTTTGACATTGCTGATGCTCATTTATTCTTCTTATGGTACGCCAAATTCATTTAGGCTATGAATCCCAATATAACATCACAGTGATCATCATACCACTAAGATAGGGTTCCGAAAAATAACAACTAGTGCCAAAAATAATGAATTTACCCCACAGTCTCCTTTTTGGGGTCTGGCCCCATCCAAAAGACTTTGGTAGTAAACTTCCACTTCAAAGGTTCGGGAGCAGTTTGCTCAATGTCAACAGAAATATGCCGTCATCAGTCTACGAGATGTATCAGAAATCAGTGGGATTTGTGTAAAAAGGATCCATCAGAGCCATGAAATTCATGTGAATAGGACTCAAACAAACATCTACCAGCAAATCTACCAGCATGTCAATCAATCCATTGAATGCTGAAAAAGTTTTACTGAAACACGTTATCTGGATTCCAATCCGAATGTGCCGTCAGAGCCACCTGAAGCATGACATAGAACTCATTATACACTTAATGGAAGTTTTGCAACCAGTAATACTTCATCCAATACTAAAGTACTTTATTAAGGGAAGGTGGCTAATATTTAACATAAAATTAAGAACATAATAACATAAAGTAAGGGAAAGTTGTGCAGCAATTAAAAGCATAATATGGAAATAAACAACATATAGTATATGTAATATGTACATACAGGCGGTCCCCTACTTAAGGACACCCGACTTACAGACAACCCATAGTTACAGACGGACCCCTCTGCCCCCTGTGACCTCTGGTGAAGCTCTCTGGATGCTTTATTATAGTCCCAGACTGCAATAATCAGCTGTAAGGTGTCTGTAATGAAGCCTTATTGATAATCCTTGGTCCAATTACAGCAAAAAATTTTGAAACTCCAATTGTCACTGGGGCAAGAAAAAAATTTGTCTGGAGCTACAATCATAAAATATACAGTTTCGACTTACATACAAATTCAACTTAAGAACAAACCTCCAGACCCTATCTTGTACGTAACCCGGGGACTGCCTGTATAAAGTAATCGAAAGTTGTGCTGCAATGTAAAGAATGATATGGAAATATACAACATGCGGTAATAACATAAAGTAAGTGAAAATTGTGCTGTAATGTAATGAATGATATGGAAATAAAGAACATAAAGTTAGTGAAAGTTGTGGCACAATTTAAAGAATAATATGGAACTATGCACCGTGAAGTTAAGTTACCTTGAAGAATAATATAAAACTGTAAAAATTGATTTAGAAATAATTTTCCCTTCCAACTTCATAAATTAGATTTACAACAGTCCGTTTCGACATCACTACCTTAGTCATACAAGTCACAAGTCAGGCACTGGCTTCCCTTCAAATGGTGCGTTATCATGATGAGAGATTAAGCAATACATTCATTTATTATAGGAAGTCAATGGGGGTCATTTATTATGGCTTTTCAAACAGAAACTGTCAGTGGAATTTTTTTCTGTTTTCCTTTTGCGCCTTAATTTATGAAGTGTTGGCACCACAATATTGTTCTATTTTTGGGTGCAAAATTGTGGTGCTGATTGCGAATCCATCTCATTCTGGGGCGCAATTTGTGGAACACAAAAAGAGAAGCTAAAAGATGGTCTAGGGAGTTCTAAACCTTTTAGTCCGTGCGCCAAATTCATTCATCTCTTGTGCCTCATACTTACATCCCATTGAAAAATAACTAAAAAAAATTAATAAATGCCCCTCAATTGGTATAAGGGACAACTTTAGGTCTTAGCTCTAAAGCAAAATCTGAAGCAAGTGCCCCCCCCCCCCCTACCATGTGTCATATTAATAATATTGTTTTTTAATGATGTTGGAAGGAGGAAACACAGAGATCAAGAGATCAGCTGTTTCCTCTGCTCACCTATAGCTATGCCATGCACAAGACACTCAGAGACACAACGCAAGACAAAAAAGTCCCTTAGCTATTATTACCTTTCATTTTTATACAGCTGAGCTGCAATACCAGCAGAAACCATGGTCAGACGTGGCACTGTTTTTGGAAGAAAGCAACTGTAATTTTCAATCACTTGATGACCCCTTTGAGGAAGTGACATAGCATGGAAGGAAGGTATATGAGCAAGGGTTCATTCACACAAATGTAATGGGAACCCTGGGTCAGCTCCAGGTTGCAGTAGGCCCCTGGGCGACAGAGCCTCAGTGGGCCCCTTTGCAGTGAACATGGAAGCATTACAAATTCAGAAACTAAAACATACTTCTGTTTCCTAAAATATCCTCTAGTTTGTCATCCCAAACAGCCACCTCGTGGTTATTTTATATAAAGCCCCTCTCACCCCCATGTATTCCTTATGCACAGCCTTATGTGGGCCATCCCAGCAGCTCTGGGCCCTGTGGGGACCGATATGGTGTGGCCGGTTATCGGGCCCCGATGACGCCTATGGCCCCTGGGGTCGGTACAGTGAATCCACATTGTCTCAACGCATTGTGACGTGTCCTGTATTTCGCCGTATTACAGTGCCGGGGTGCACCAGGGGTGCTCCTCTATGGAGAGGGGAGGGGTGAGCAGTGCTAATCCCTCCTCCTGTCCAGCGCAGGTGTCTATGTACCCCACCTAAAATAAATGGACCTGGTAGCCATCAGCAATATAAAGATTATTATTATTATTACTACTACGATACAATTTATATAGGTGTAAGTAAAATTATATTAAATGATACTATATCATTGAGAGCCCAAATAATAATGTTATAAGGTGCCCAAAAACGTTCCTTCACCATGATGTTTATTTTATTACTATCCTCCATGTAGCAGATGTAGGAGATACTGGGGCACATTTACTTACCCGGACCAGCGAGTTCACAGAAAGGGGGATAGGGGTCATGTCAGAAGTCCCAATCCCTATCCTAAAAACAAGCATTTTGTGTCATGGCTCTGTGAGATACAGAACAGGACATAGGCAGGAGCTGGATATTTAGCTGCACCTTGAGTTGTTGATATCTCTGGTTCTGTAGCTGTGGATAGGACCTAACTTGATTGGTGGGAAAACCCCTTTATGGTCGCCTTATAGGCATGTGGAAACTTAACGCCATTGATGCTTCACTAGGGGATTCTGGGAAAACTCTCCATAAGGAGAACTCTTTCTTCCCGACCCTTGTCAATATCCTCTCACTCAGCCAAATCAGTTCCCTACACTGTACTGAAGAAATGCAACCAGGTCGAAACATTTCTGTCTACAGTTGGAAGTCTGTTTCTTCTGGAATAGATACTGGCTTGGCTTTAATCCCAAATCATGTTATTAGATTTCTTGTAGGTCATGCTTGGTGTTAAGGGGGCTGCCTTTCATGGTAGCAAAAGGAGGCATTGTTTTCCATTTAACACCTTGGAAAATGTATTTTCATGTTAAAATAAGTGGAAAAGAGTCCTATCTGCCTGACTTGGAGGAACATTTTGTAAAGGTGAACAGGTGACATCTTACATAAAAGAGGAAATACCAGAAAGGACATTTTATATACAACCTAAAGAACTGAAAACTAAAAAAAAGGGGTGTAAAAACCTAAATAAATGTGGTGAACAATAGGTAGACCGTGTGTTTTTATGTGCATAAAGCTAAGATTTCATTCATAAGGCATTAGCATTTTTTGGATAACAAAAAAGGTCCAATACCATCATCTAATCCATAGGATTACAATGAATACAGTTATGATGAAAAATTTGTCTATCGTCATTCATTCTGCCGCTGGACGCCATGCACAGGAAAGCTCAGTATAGAAAGCTATATCCACCCTCTGACACTGAGTTCACTAGGACAATGGATGTGAATAATAGCATCCGCTTTCTCATTCTCATTCATTACAATGTTAAATTTAACTAATAGAAATGATTATACAATTATGCAATTTATGAAACTGCTGACAACTTTTGTTACTAGCACAATTACAATTATTTGCGTTTTTTTCCCATTTGTCGTTCATTTTAATGGAAAATGCTATGTGAATATCTGTGTAAATATTAATTTTATTTTATGATTTTGTTGTTCTCCTCGCTGATCAAAAAAACTATCAATACTATTAATTTCATTAAATGAAAATATATTTATTTATCAATCTTGCTTTATTGAAAGGTTTAAGTCAATTAACAAATACATAACATTTTATGGTTCATTGTAACACATTATATAAAAATATATTTAAATAAAACTTACAATATCAATAACATAAGAGATATATTATGGTCCAAAAATACCTGGTTAAAGGAATACCAAAGTATTGGACAGGAAAGCCACTTACAGTTCATATAAACAGTACAAGAAAATACAAAAACCTGTGAAATATTGTATTGGAGCAAAGTACCTCCTTCTTCGCTTACTTTGGCAGTTTGTCTTTCTAGTTCCCTTCTAATCAGCTATTAACTGCTGAATTCCATCTTGCTAGCAGAAGCCCATAAACAGAGTGACAGTCAACTCGCAGTCTGGGAGCGTAGCAGCAGCCCACACATCAAACATATAAATGTCTGACTGACAGTGTCAGACATGGTCAGCTGGTGGGAGCCCCCTGGGGGGCAAGATGGTGGGGCCCCGGTGGCGCGCGCCTCGGGAGCCCCGCCTTTAATCCGGCCCTAGTTATACTCCTCATGCACATGCACTTGACTACTGATTTTCGCAAAGTTTGTTGAAAGTTGAGATACCTTCTAATAATAAGCACCACGCATGCTTAGAAAGATGCCAGTAAGGTACATCGTACAACCCCTAAAATAATTCATAACTACAGGACCACATTATCTTATATTTTTCTTCTCCTCAGGTAGAAACCTGGCAGGGACCCTGATGGATGTTGACAGAAGAGATTTTTGTTAATGTGATCACATGGAAACTGAAAAGGACAACTTTTCTGAGTTGGAAGAAGAGATGGTGAATACACAATCTGGTAAATAGAGAATCTGTTTATAATAATAACAATAATACTTTATGATAATATTATATATATTTTTATATAAGTTATTAGATTATAGATAACCATAAAATACAATAACAACACACTACTAAACACAACACTAAAAACCACAATAGGACACAAACACACATAATCACTTAATATACATCAACGCAGGTTGCTCAGTGTCTCGGGCCCTTAGTCATCACTTACAGTATAAATGCTTCTTGATGCCCTTCCATTGTTAACTCTGTTAATAGCAGCCGGGAAGAACGACCTCTTATATCACCTGGTCTTAAAGCGAAATTGGGTAGATCTATCACTAATAACACTCTCCTGACCAGCCACAATATCATTCCATACACATAAATAAGAGAAGATACCGTGTAAAAATGAAGTGGGAGGGCAAAACAAAAGAAACTTTCAGGGGTCACAGGACTTGATTTGGCCAATAAGTGGCTTCCTTGGACAGATGTAATATCCAATGGTCTTTGGAGGCTATTAATTGGCCGTTTCAGGTTTCATAAACCCTGGAATTTTAGGTCAGACGCAAGGACAAAAAACAGAACCAGATTGATGCAGGAGCTTGGAAAACCCATTTAAGCTTCACCATTATGTACCATTGTGCATATGTACAGTGCAGGGCAATAAGAAATAATATTTTTGACCACTACTTTGGAAATATATTGTGTGTGTTTTATACATACCTGGTATTTTGATATTTACATGTCTTAAAGGGAAACTGTCACCAGGGGCCTCATTTTCACTAAAGACAGGTTGCAGAAGCCCATCACACCTGCAGTGCAAATCTGCCTCTCTGCGTTTCATAAGCATTTGCATCACAATATAATTGTGTGTTATAACTTACTCTTGCATCCTGACAACATCCTGGGTTAGCCACAGGGGTTGGGCTTTGGTTTGGATGCATTTCAAAAAACAACATGTGCTTGTCTGTGTTACTCACTCTTCAGAGCTTTGTGCTCCTGTACAGCTCCACCTCCTGCTCCTGTTAGAGGTCACAGCCTGGTCTGCCTGACATCAGTGGGGGAGGGACAAGCTGTACAGGAGCACAAAGATGGAGGAAGCCTGCAGCTCAGACAAGTTAAATGTTGTTTTTTGAAATGCATTCAAACCAAAGTCCAGCCCCTGTGATTACCCCAGGATTTTGTCAGGATGCAACAGTAAGTTATAACACACAATTATATTGTAATGCAAATGATTAAAAAGGCTTTTACAATCTGTCTTTAGTGAAAATGAGGTCCGTGGTGACTGGTTCCCTTTAAGTGTATGTATTGCTTAATTTTACCTGTGATATTGCTGTAAGGTACTGTGTAAGTGGTTTTCCCATTATAAAAGTTGTGGCATATCCCAATACCCATAAAATTTTATAAATGAAATCTGTATTACATTTTCCATTGGTTCCAAAGCTCTATGAGTACAGGCATTCCCCGGATTGAATAAAAGATAGGTTCTGTAGGTTTATTCTTAAGTTGAATTTGTATTTAAGTCGGAACTGTATATTTTATAATTGTAACTCCAGACAAATTTTTTTTGGTCTCCGTGACAATCGGTTTAGAAAATTGTTGGATTTTCATAAGAACCAGGATTAATAATAAAGCTTCATTACAGACACCTTTGATAACTGTTATAGCTGTTTATTGTAGCCTAGGACTAAAGTACAATAAATTACCAACATCCAGAGGTCCATTTGTAACTAGAGGTCGTCTGTAAGTCGGGTGTTCTTAAAGGGGTTGTCCGAGTTTAAAAAAATATATATATATGTGGCCGGGAGCGGGCTGCCTAAAATAATAAAGCTGTACTTACCTTCCGGTGCTCTCCCATATCCAGTGCTGCTGTCGCTCCGGTCCGGGCGCCATGTAAACAAACATGGCCACCGGAGCAGCGCTGCATTCAGCTTCCGGCCGGCCGTGGCCGGGTACGCCTATCCGTCCATATACACAGCATTGTGTATGGGGGCCGGAAGGTTGTCGTGATGCAATAGAATTCTGTCAGAGACAGATGAATAAATCTCCCCCAGTGTTTGTTACATATGGATTTAGTGGCATCTTTTGGGTGCAGATATTAACCCCTCAATGATGCGTGGCGTATTGCTACATGTGGGGTTTTGGAAAGGGCTCACAGGCTGAGCCCTCTCTAAAGCCAGTGACCATTTGCTGAATATTGCAGCAAACACCAACCGTTAACACCCACGATTGGTGCTAGCAGTGGCAATCCGTTGCTATGACAGCCTCGGGTCATATGAAGACCCGATGCTGTCTTGTTTTAACACACTCATTACAATGTGCGATTTGCACATTATAATAGATGATGTGGAAAATCCCCATATACTGCCTTACTGTAGCATGGCAGTATATGATAGGATCAATCAGACAGCCTAGGGTTAAAGTACCCTAGGGGGTCTGAAAAATAATAAAGAAAAAATGTAAAAAGTTACAAAAATTACAAAAAATTACACCACACACAGCTCCGTACACTGAAGTATGAAGAATTTATTAGTGCTAGAACGTGGCAAAATGAAGATTTTTTTTTCTTGTACAGGTGGTTTTAATTTTTGTAAATGTATAATAATAACCTTTATTTATATAGCGCCATCAAAGTCTGTATGAAAACATTATAAAACCTATATAAATTTGGTATCCCCATGATTGTACCGACCCAAAGAATAAAAAGTAGACATGTCATACGGGGCGCACAGTGAAAGCTCTAAAATCCAAACCCATAAGAAAATGGCACAAATGCATTTTTTTTACCAATTTCACAGCATTTGGAATTTTTTTCTTGCTTCCCTTTACACGGCATCGAATATTAAATACCATCACTATGAATTGCAATTTGTTGCGCAGAAAACAAACTGTCACACAGCTATTTACATAGAAAATTTACAGTGAAAATTTATACCGCAAAAATAAAACAGGAACTGGTCATTAAAGGGTTAGTGTGAAAAATGATGTGTATGCAGCCATACATATTAAGCTAAGACTGATTCTACAGATGTATTTCGCCAAAATTGTCTATTTAATGTGTTTTTCATGATCGGCCTGGGTTTGCTCTTTGTCCGGAAAGTCTGAGCATATTGGCAACGGCTTGCACCCTTCTCTTACACCCATGTACTGGGGAGTGTTCTGCCAACAGCGAGCGTGTATAGGCACCATTATTCTACTGAACCCTACTGTCCTATATAAAGCCATATACCACACATTATAATATCATCAAGGATTATTTTGCCCTTAAGGATTGTCTCCTTAGATTTACTGGGTGGAATGTATTACGACTGACACATCTTTCACCAGTTTTAATTATCCCCTCACCAGTCTGCGGCACGCCTCTTAGTGAATCCGGCACAAAACTTGTGCACCAGAATGAACTCTTTGCCGGGTCCTCCCTGCCATACATTTCAGTTTCATGTGTAGAATGTGTCGGTATTCTGGCACATGCTAAAGTAAATTTGTCGGGCTAGGGTGTCTCTGCCCCTGTCTGCCGTATGCCCCAAACGGTACACTTAAAAAACTGGCATACAAGGCATGATAAATGCCCTCCACTGACTGAAATGGATCTTTATCCCAGTCATTATTCAATGAGAAGTCTAAACAGAACAGTTGGAATACATCGTCCGTTTCCTATATATGCTGATATATCATTAAGGCATAACTAAAAATGATATAAATGAATAGTGCAGACGATAATAGTAAACTCTCTATAGAAATCTATTCCTTTCCCCTTCTTTTTCCCCTCCATTCTTTTTTATTTAAGTAGTTTGTGGAAATCAGCTTTCTGTCCTGTTTCCACTGACAGCTGAGAGAGCAGGGGCGTAACTTTAGGGGGTGCAGAGGCTGCGGTCGTACCTGGGCCCAAGAGGCTTAGGGGGCCCATAAGGTCTCACTTTCCCATATGAGAAGACTAGTACTATAAACCATACATTATAGTCGGGGGCCTGGCACAGACTTTGCACTGGGGCCCATCAGCTTCTAGTTACACCACTGTGAGAGATAAAGTAACCTGATGAAGTGTATAATGACTGAACTCTTTACTGATAGCCCATGGATAGTCTAATCTCCTCCAAGAGCTGAATTATCAAGGGAAATATTCTCTAACTATACAAAGAGTTACTCATTAGCCTCATTACCTCTCTGAAGTAGACCTAGCTCAGACGTATTTCAGATACACTGCTCACTGCAGGAGAAAGAAGAAGAACAAATTAACTGTTTTACTTAATGAAGTATATGACAAAATGTATTATTGTTACCTGCTCTATTCATTTCTGAAATATGAAAACATTTGCTTCAAAGGTTAGCCCTTAGGATAAATGGCCCTACATCTTGCTAGGCACTTGTTGAGCATACAGCCCATAAGTCTATACTAACAGTATACTTACAGATTTATAAGAGAGTCTCAGACACACTTTAGGATTTACAGGCCGATCTTCAAGCCAACAAACTGCTGCTACAATATTAAAACAATTACACAGAAGTACAAGGCAATAAATCACATAGATCAAAAGGGTGAAATTTGTGGTATCACAGGGCCCCACCTAAGGCCCCTCCTTTACTCATATTAAGGCTTTGGCCCTTTAGGCTCTGATCATTTTCTTAATAGTCATGTATGAGATTTGAATCTTATGAGTTGCAAAACCTAATGAAGGGCGTTCATCTAAGAGTTTACAGAAAAATTGTTTTTATCTCTGTACATAACATTTTAATATAATTTGTCATGTCTGCGGGTTCTATGCTTCCGAAATTCTCAACTTGAAATGTACAACAAGCAGATAACAAAGCGGCATGGTGGCTTAGTGGTTAGCATTACAGCCTTGTAGCACTGGGGACCTGGGTTTAAGTCCCAGGATCAACATCTGCAAAGAGTTTGTATGTTCTTGTTGTGTTTGCGTGGGGGTCCTCCGGGTCCTCTGGTTTCCTCCCACACTCCAAAGCATACTATTAGATTGTGAGCCCCATTGGAGACAGCGACTTATTTGGCAAGCTCTGTGCAGCACTGTATAAATAAAGAATTATTATCATGGGTACAAATGAGCCACATATCCAGACTCCTAACTCCCACTGATCATCCAGAGAAATTCAGCCTAAAGGTATACAATGGGGTAGATTTATCAAGGTGTCTGAAAGTCAGAATATTTCTAGTTGTCCATGGCAGCCAATCACACGTCAGCTTTCATTTAACCAGTGCTCATGAATATTTTAAAGGGGAGCTGTGATTGGTTTCCATGGGCAACTAGAAATATTCTGACTTTGAGAAAGGTTGATAAATCGGCCCCAATATTTCTCATTTGTAACACTATTTAGGGTTTTTGTGGTCATATACAGTGGGTATAGACATAGGGTAATGTTCATCCCTTCCCCAATGATTTTCTTGTTTGGTTCCCTTATACTATGGATCTGTTATTACTGCTTAGAAGCACATATCCCATAAATTCCCATTAGTAACATGAATATAGGTTATTGGACTGTAATTTCCTACTATAGTGTGCAATACTTTAGTCTGCATGTACATACTGGACCCCTTTAACTAGCCTATTACTTTAAAGCTAAAAATAAAGTCTCCATCGGAATGACACTGTCATTGGGTGCACTTAACCACTGAGCCATGCTGCTTGATGTCATTCAGTATTGCTGTTTATCATATATGGGTTGCTGATAAGTATTCCTGGGTCTCCAATATCTGCAAATATTTGTAAGGAAATATGTGAACGTGGGTTAAAATGAATTTCAATATTAAGGGTCAGGTTTAAGCTTGTCAGGACTGGAATTTGGTTAGAAGACAAACTTTTTTTGTTAACTTTGTGCTCCTGTCCTGTCCTGGGATAGGTCTCTGCCATAAAATATATGCAGAATCTTATCACAAATTTTATTATGTATCATAAGATTGAACCGTGTCATAACAATTCCTTGATAGTAAATAATAAAATTAATAAAGAGACCCAGTGCCACAAGGGATCAGTCCAACTTCTACACACGTGTTATGTCATGATAACCCAGTCACTGGGGCCAATTTAATTTTCAATTTAATCATTTTTAATTTAATGGCTCATAACTGGACTTTCCTACCAACACCAGAAGCAAAAGAGTAATCCAAGAAAGACAATGACACTAATTACTTCCTTTCATTGTACTTTCTATGTTCACGTTTTACAACATAATTAGTTGAATAAATAAATAAATTAGATGAAACTGATAAAAACTTGGTACTTTCCAAAATATTTGACCACCTACATGATTATAATTTAATCTGGATACGATTCATCTGTAAAGGGGAAGGCATTGTGAGTATAGACCTACAATCCAGATTCTAGTTCCCAGGTTTAGTGTCCATATAAATGGACCAAATGTTTAAAAAAAAGTCTAAAAGTAAGATGCTTTGGGGGAAATTTATTAAACCTTTTACCACAAAAATGCCCCGTTTCATTAGGGCCTCGTCCCTTTTGCTGTGCTAGTCGTAAAGACCCAATTAAGGCCTTATTGACAGGGCTGTGTGTTTGCACAGGTATAGAACCTGGCCAGGTTAAGAAGAGGGGGGGACTCCTCATCCCGCCCCAATTAAAAGCCAGGTCTATCCTTTGCAGCACGGCCACCCAGTGCGGTGAGACATGGTGTGCTATAGACTTCTATTGTGGCCGGGATCTGGGCACAACTTGTGCTGCCGTGTAAATGGGGCATAAAACCGAATTTTGTTATTTAATTTAATTAATTACCCCAATTTATCTATTGTTAGACATTAAGCATGGTGGCTTAGTGGTTAGCATTACAGCCTTGCAGCACTACGGACCTGGGTTCAAGGCTTCAAGGCCCAGGGTCAACATCTGCAAAGAGTTTGTATGTTGTCTCCATGTAGGTTTTCACCGGGTCCTCTGGTTTCCTCCCACACTCCAAAACATAATGGTCGGTTGATTAGATTGCAAACCCCATTGGGGACAGGGTCTGATTTGGAAAGCGCTGTGTAATCTGTGTGTGCTATATAAATAAAGGAATTATTTCCATAATACATTCCCTCCAATGAATCCAAAAGCCAGCACTGGCATGAACAAACATAGACCCATGTTCTACCGTGTGGCTGTCAGATCTGATTGTTCCAATGTTCTGTTCTGTTTGCAGAAGTATAAAATGGGACATGTATTATGTGAATGAGTTGTATTAGGTCTATTGATATAGAAGCTAAACACGCAGCATAAACACATGAACATTTATTTTCTATGAGTCTGCTGTTTGTCTTTGGGAAACTCTGCACACATATTGTAATGACTTACCGTATGTTACTTGTACAGTATTTCCTCATATTGTTATATCTTGCAACCATAAAAAGATAGTAAAGTCAACAGTAAGGTCAAGTATAGGGGGACCTTTTCCCCCATATGAATGGAGCACCAGGTTATGAATGCATGTTGTAGCTACATTCACTTCTAAAAGAATTTATAAAGCGATATGGAATAAGATGGCTCTATATATATATAAAAAGTATTATTATTATTATTATTATTATTAAAAGAATTGCTAAAAAATACAGCAGAAATATAGTCTGTGAGTCTGATATAGACTAAGCACTAAGCACTAATGTTTAATCTCTGAGCTGAGTGGTTTTGCTGAAAAAACAATTATAAAATTGTAATAATGAAGCTCTGTCGCTTCTGTGCTGGGGCTCAGTGCTTCTCCTCTCTTATTTATTATACACTGCTCCAGAGGATGATGTAATCACTGTGTTGTCCCTGGCAGGCAGAAGTAATTAATAACTGCACCATCCTCCAGCTGTTGTGTATGAGTGATCCAGCTCAGGCTGATTAGTCATGTCTGGACGGTTCAGGAAGCTCCCTGTGTAATGTGTGTAATATGGATCCGGCTTTCCCAAGGTCCTGAATTTTATAATAATTTTTTCAGCTAAACCACTCAGCTCAGGGATGTTTCTGCATCAGTGTAGCTATAGCATTCTCAAGGTATGTTTGGTTCATAATGCATCAAATCAACTGTGATGCCTTGAATTTTGGAGTGCTGCCTTGTTCCTGAAATAGATAGATAGATACTACTTATTTTCACACTCCTAGTTCTTCTTAGAACAAGCAAGGCTTATAAGACTCCCTATGCTTGCAAAGGTGATCATCTCTGTCATAAGTTTTGACCATACAAAACTGCAAACAGCGTTAGGAAGCAGACCTGGAGATCTGTGTAACCAAACCTTTGTGTGTGTTGTTAGTTTTTGCCAGACTGTGAAAAATACCTTTTTATTGCAGCCAGGATTGTAGCTGGACTATGCTGCACTGCACTGTGAGATGCCTTCACTAAATACAACACAGCTTCTCTCCTCAGTCTTCTGGTTAGATATAACAGTAGAGGGGAGGGGCTTTGTAGCAGTTTGAATTCAGAGATGAAAATACACAGCAGAGTAAGGAGACACCCCAAGTGCTCTAAGTCCAGCTACATTCCTGGACCACATATACACTTTTTTTCACAGTCCTGAAAAAGGTATAGTCATGGGGCTGCTACCTAACACTGTCTGCAGCTTTGTCTAATCAAACCTGCTGAAACCTCCTATTAAATGATCAATTTACTTTTGCTACACATGTGATTTGGACAGGCTGGATGCATGAAGCACCAAATATCTTTACAAATAAATCATTCTGTGCCTCAAAAGACAGATAATTACAGAGCTTAGGTTTTAGGCAATTCCCAGCAGGTCGGTGGGAGTGACAGAGGATTGGTCGATAATTGATGTTCTGAGCAGGTACTGTAGTCCCTGTTAGGAATATTGTACTGCGAAAGCTAAACAGGGGAAGATGGGTCTGCAGCACTTTCATGTGGGTTTACACCACACCCAGCATAAAACAAGCTGCCACAGCCAAGAACAGAAACAATTAGGGTGGAACAAGGAACACACCTTCCTGGTAAAGATGGAACACAATCCCTGAGTGAACTGTGAAGTCCTCGCTAATGAGTTAGATGGAAGGAAGATGGAAACAGGAAACAATAGGGACCACTCATCAAAGCCCAACCTCATGACCTATTCAATAATAGCTCCCCTGCGCAGACAGGTCCCAGCATCTCCTGTCTGTCACCGCTCAGGACTACATCTACATCACTCACATTGGGAGTCACTACCTGGAAAGCCGCACTGGTTTCCAACTTTTATAGTTTCAGTCGTGGAGATAATGAGAATATTTCAGAATTGCTGACTAATTAGTTATATACGAGAAAGGCAATTTTCTTAGAATTGTAATTAGTTATTTCTAAAATGTAGTCATGTATATGCATGAGTTGGCAAGGGTGATACTGGATCTATGGTGATTAATAAGTATGATATACAAAGCTGTGCTGGCTCCTTCTCATGGGCTCCGTCAATGGGAACCTTGCTGGCAGCATGTTATAGAGCAGGAGGACCTCAGAAGAGTGTACATAATGTCCTGTCTGCAGGTAGTATGCTATTAAGCAGGATATGTTGAGCAGAATGTACATAGTTTCCTATCTGCTGGCAGCATGTTATAGAGCAGGAGGACCTCAGAAGAGTGTACATAATATCCTGTCTGCAGTTGTATGCTATTGAGCAGGAGGAGCTGAGCAGAATATAGATCTGCTGGCAGCATGTGAGAGAGCATGTTATAGAGCAGGAGTACATTCAGTATCTGTTCTCCCCAATAAAACTCATGGAAATGGCTTAGGGCATTGCTATGTATGGGAATACTGGAAGGAGCAGCTACACAATCATTGAGGGTGGGGGAGGAGGGGTCCAGACCATTCATAATCAATAAGTAATAGCTTATCCTAGCAATGTACCATTATTTATTGTCATGAGAATGAAGACGTCAAAGAATCAGTCAATCAGTCAAAGTACATCAAAGCTGGTACAGCAGATATATATACTATTGTCTTACTGGCCATACAACAATTTGGTTTAACCGTAGCTTGTAGTAGAATCCAGACTATAATCTCAAGATTCACAGGTTTTATAGTCTTTGATGGATAAGATGGCAGAACTCTACATGTCAGTAGGGTCCATTAGTCATGTCATGGAGCTCATCCAACAATTGTGGTTTTCACTGATGTGAGTCTAAAGTTGGATGAACAGTGAACAGTATGAAATTCTCTCGAACCTGTGAATATTATTGCCTATTATTTGTATTATTGTGCTTCCTATGTTGATTTATGTAAGGGAACTTCAATTTAGGATATAAAATTATATATTTGAGTAAGCAAAATTTCTCAACATTGTAATGTTTGACAATATTTGCCTCTGCAATATACAAATATACACGTGCATTTGGGCAGGAGATGACTATACAATGTCAGTTGTTGCCTCGGGTAGCAGGGATACATTTAGGCTTTAACCAAGGGTAAATATTAAGTTTTGTAATCTAAAACACATATTTGCCAACTCTTCTCTGTATGTGTTTAGATAAACTAATGCCACACACTAGCTCTACCCAAGCTGGGAAGTATACAATACTCATAAGTTTCTAATAGTCACAATGGGTTATTTATCATTCGTTTTCCTGGGCTTTTTTGGTGTACAAAAGTCTCAAAAATGTCACATTGAGGTCTTTGGGGAATGTTCACTGTTAAAAAGTGTTACAGAACTATTTACACGTCTTTCTGAATCTGGCGTAAACCAACAACTGCTAGTGCAACACCATACAAAGTCACATTCATGCATTGAAAAAAGTTCCATAAAAAGTCTTATAGTTACTCCAGTCCCCTACTTTTTATGCATTTTGAGACTTTTTTGGGACTTTTTGAAAAGAAAAACCCAGACAGAAAATAGACCATAAGAACATTTATAAAAGGGCCAAAGCCACTTTAATGAATATGATGGGTAGTGGAGATCCAAAAATAGACATAGAACTGTCCCAAGGAGCCACCTAATGATAAATAACCCCCAATGTGTGCCAACATTAGTGCCAACCATGTTAGTGACCTGTAACAGTGAATTCTTCACTGCTTTGAGATATGGTATAAGACAAATGAGCTTGGCAATATAAGAATTGCCATTATGCGGTTTTAACATTTTGCAGTGTTCTGCACCATGATTCTATGTGAATGTATCCTTAATAAGGAGTTCTGTAGGATTTCCCTATCATGGACCGCCTTATAATAGGTAATCAGAGTATTACGGATACTAGGCAGGGGTGCATCTGTCTTGAGCCTATCGCCTCAGGGTGGCATCACCTGCAGAGAGTAGACTGGCCTAGATGTAGAGCAGGTTTGTAGGACGGACTTATGTGTCCGCATGGCATGAAGGGTCTGGGGTCCCTAGGGTCTCTTCACAGCTGATGTCAGCATGGGTGGGATACTCTACATGGACTACCCATTTATTAAAAAAAAAACATAATATATTGCTATTGGATGGAGTGGAGGGGTGCATCTTTCTATAGTTCTCCACATACAGCACAGAGGCTAGATTTACTCCTGAGGGAAGAGGCAATGGCTCTATTGTCCACCATTGTCAATCTGGCATATTTCTATACAAGAATGACTGTGCCTAATGCTGTGGTCCAGCAATGACCAAGTGCCAACATAATTTCTCTGGGCTAATTGAAGAACAGTGGCGTAACTTGAAGCTGATGGGCCCCAGTGCAAAGTCTGTGGCAGCCCTCCGGCTATAATGTATGGTTTATAGTACTAGTCTTCTCATATGGAAAAGTGACACCTTATGGGCCCCCTAAACCTCTTGGGCCCAGGTGCGACCGCACCCTCTGCTCCCCCTCAAGTTACTCCCCTGTTGAAGAGAGTTCCACCAGTAGGACCTCTACCCATCATTAATTTATAGCCTAGTCTTTTAGGACATACAATATTAAAATATTCTTCCTAGTATTCATATGTAACCATAATAATAATCTACATATATCTTAGTTTCTAAGTATTAGTCATAGCAGAACTAGTAATATTCATACTGTCTTCTTACGTAAGAAAAGCAATGGCATCAGAATATCAAACTGCTGAGCAAGAAGCTGTGACGGAATGTTGTAACCAACGGCAACAAAACAGACCGTGTATTTATACTCAAATTGTCACCAGCATCACACATATTGTAAGTTACACTGACTTCTTAAAGCATAATCAAAGATGGAAAGGTATGGCCACAGCAGTTTAGAATACATTAACTTATAGGGTCAAGATGATCCCTGTAGACTTATAGGGGGAATTCCTTAAGAATTAAATTTTTAATGCCAGTATTAAAATCCCTTCCGCTGGTGGTCCTGCACACGTATTGTTATATGTATTGCAAGAGATTGTCCATTTTGGGCAAATGACTGGACAATAATACTATTTATGTAATGAGAAAAGTTATACAGTTTTCAAATATACTTTCTGTATCAATTTCATACACAGGTGTACAGCTCATTATATCCCTGGTCATGTGATGTCACACAGGTGCACGGCTCATTATATCCCTGGTCATGTGATGTCACACTGGTGCACGGCTCATTATATCCCTGGTCATGTGATGTCGCACATGTGCATGGCTTGTTATATCCCTGGTCGTGTGAGGTCACACAGGTTCACAGCTCATTATATCCCTGGTCATGTGATGTCACGCAGGTGTACTGCTCGTTATATCCCTGGTCCTGTAATATCACACAGGTGTACTGCTCGTTATATCCCTGGTCCTGTAATATCACACAGGTGTACTGCTCGTTAAAACACACAGTTCTGATTACTCTCTGTGATATAACAAGTCGTGCACCTCTGGGACATCACATGATGTATGTCCCATCTGACCAAGAGTATTTCTTAGCACCCCAAGAAGTCAAATATTGCTTCCAGATTATATACAATCCACCATACAGTGTCAAGATTCTGCGTTTTTCGCAATACTAAACGTAACTTTTAATAATTATTGAATAAAATAAAATGTCATAGATTCCGGTAAAAATAAAGAGCACCTATCATCTATATAAAAGGCAAAACCCCTTAAGAATACGCCCGGCGGCTTACAGCGCAGTCCTGCATTTTCTAGTGTGCAGCGCGGCAGTGTCTGCTAGCGTTATCAGAGGTTTCCGATAATGCTAGCAGTGTAACACTGCTGTGTCTGTTGTAGCTCTAGGAGCTGCTTACTTCAGTTGTGCCTTTTCTATAGCTGTCAGGTCCTCTTTAAGTATTTGGGTAAAGTACATAACAACCATACTGTCAGCCATTGTTTGCTACTGTATTAAAAAAAAAAACTAAGAAAAATATGTAAATTTATGCAACAGATACCAAAACTCTGCCCAGACATAGACACGTAGCGATTAGCATTAATTTGTGCACAATTAATTCCGTGTCTGTAAATATTATGAGGTTCAGCTTTGTAATTATTGGTGACGCAGAGGGCAAGGATTCAGGACACAACTGGTTTCATTGAATTATTATTAAAATAAACTATAACATGATAGATACAGAAGGGAATATCTTTACACTCTCTTCTACAAATAGAAGTTATTGGGTCGCCCTATGGTAACTTCTCATTGACTTTATATTTGCCATGTATGGTCCTCAGCACAGAGAATAAAGGTCTTATTGCTGGGGGTGGGGGGGCATTTATAAGATTGGAGACCCACAAGTTGTACCAAGTGGTCATACTTGATCCGTGGGAAAACCCCTTTAAGCGCAATGAAACTTATTTTGCAGTTGCTAATTTTATTGAATTATACTTTTATTGAAATTGTGAGCTGCATCTTCGGCTTACATTCCAAACTATGATGTTACCTGCCTGGGTTGATTACCTGCCTGGAATCGAAGGAAAACCCCTTTAATATAGGATCAAAGTTAGGAGCGGGAAAACCTGTTTAATTCTTTTGAATATGACATAAGCAGCCAGTGGTGGAGCATGGAACTGCTGAGCTCCAATAGAAGATCTTTAACAGGATCCCTCAAATATCTGACATTGTAATAGTACTGGTCTACTCATATAGGGAAATGCAAGGGAACTTATAGGCCTTTGTGAAACTGTGACTGGTCCCCTATAGTCAATGTGCGGGGTTTGGGTCATAATTGGGTCCCCTAGAGTTATACCCTTAGTCCCAGCACAGAAAGAAGCCAGAACTGTAAAAAGGTGGGATCTGGCCCATGTGTCAAGTGATGCTTGAAAATGAACCTTCGGGATACTGTACACCCACAAAACATATAGGAATTCATGTAAATCGCTTACAGATTCTTACACAGTGACCTTTCATGTGATATCTTTCTGAAACTTGCATTTTATGAAAACCGCCTCAGGTTGTATCATATTTTCATTATGAGTATGGATGGACAAGGAGAAGAGCTAACACCAATCCCGACATGTCTGCTTTAGAAAATATGTCAATTTACTATGATATAACAATCAAAGAGATTTTCTTAAACCTCTACATTGTACCATTTCTCTGTAATTACTCCTGAATATGCATATATCCATATGATGACCGCTGGGTGCTACCTTCCCCCTGTCAAAGGGGAGTGTCCTTACATAGTGTGACATCTTAAAGGAAACCTACCACTTGAAGTGGCAGGTTTCCGATGGCAATACCGGGCACCAGCTCAGGGTGAGCTGGTGCCGGAGCTTATTTTAGTTAGTGTTTTAAACCGCGGTATCGCGGTTTAAAACACTTTTTAAACGTTATAGCCGGCGCAGGGAGGTATGCGCTCGGCGCTTACCGTGCGCGCGGCTACATAGGAAGTGAATGAGAGCCGCGCGCATGGTAAGCTCCGGCACCAGCTCACCCTGAGCTGGTGCCCGGTATTGCCATCGGAAACCTGCCACTACAAGTGGTAGGTTTCCTTTAAGCACCCATTGGAAAGTGTCATAGTGAACAGTGACACTCCGCCATTTGGTAACTCCCAGTGTTTAATAAGTTAAATATTTTTAAGAGGAATGACCTGAAATGGCACAACATGGATTTCTAATGGAGATCTTCCAGAATGATGATTTCATGAAAATTCCAAATGTAAAGATGTCAGATGTGGTACATCCTCATTAAGGGTCCACAGATTAAGGCAGTACACAGAGAACAGTGCTGTGTGCTTGCTGCTCTTTTCGCTGTGTGTCATTTAAATGAGACAAGCCAAAAGGTGGGGTCAGAAAAAATTCCACTGAAGGAGTCAAATTGACAAAAAAGGGCATTTTCTTGCAAGATCTGTTTTTACAGCTTTCACTGTACAGTCTAAATGAAACATCCCCTTTATTGTTGGGGTCAGACCGATCATGGAGATACCAAATTTAAAAAGTTTTTCTTAAGTTTTGTTTTAATACATTTACTTCCATTTACCACTTTGGAGAAAAAAAACAAAATCGTCATATTCTTATGCTCATAACTTTCATACTTTAGTGTATGGATATGTATATGGTGTTGTTTTTGTGTGACAAGCAGACATTTTCATTGATACCATTTTTGGGACTGTTCAACCTTTCCATCACTATTTGTTAAAATTTTAATGTGTGAAAAAATGTCAATTCAGACATTTGGACTTTTTTTCACTTAATAGAATAATACATTTTATATTTTGATAGATCAGACAACATTTTTGAAATGCAGCAATAACTGATTATTATTGTATTGCAAAATATTGTGAATATAAAGGTTCGGAGTTAGAACTTTTCTCTGACAGTATCTGATTAAGGTTGTTCTATGACAGCCATGGGAATCTCAGAGAGACAATCGGCTGTCATAGCAGTGGATCCCCTCCCTGTGATGTCGCCATGTGGAGGCCACGTTAGAGGCCAATGTGGTTTGTCATTTGTGATGCTCATATGCTCCTCTTAGGCTGGATTCACACTAATGTATGCCTGCTGGGCTGTAAGCAGGCGGGCATTCGCCCAGCGCCATGGAGAGGAGGAGGGTTGACCCTTCCCCTCTCCATAGTGATCCATTGCGCACTGCGCCGTAACAAAGGGGAAAGATAGGACATGTCCTATCATTTCCCCATTTACAGAGCGGTTCAGTGCCGCATCTGTGGGGCACCGTATATCTCTGTGCACCCATTGCCAGCCTATGGGGGACGTATGTACGTCCACAAGCTTGCAGCCATACATACGTCCCCCTACAGTCGTGTGAATGTAGCCTTAGGGCAGTGGTGGCGAACCTATGGCACTGGTGCCAGAGGTGGCACTCTGAGCCATTTCTGTGGTCACTCAGGTCATCAGCCCAGGACAGATTTCACCAAATCCACCAAGTCTGAGGCAACTTAAGAGATGCTGCAATCAGCGCTATTTTAAAGCAACACTTCATTGGCTGTTAGGAACTGCGGGAAAAGTGAGAAGGTGTTGACAGAACTGCAATATCTTTGGAGCTCATCCTGCTGGACCAATCATTTTTCCTCTACAGAGAGACCCTGGAGAGAAGCTACAAGGAGAGTCTGAATTTGCTCTCCTTCTCTCAACTGTATTGGTGGACTCAGGGGGGGGGGCGATACAATTGAAAGATGTGGATGAACAGGTAGCAATAAGTTACTGCTTAAAATGCCATGTTGGCACTTCCCGGTAAATAAGTGGATTTTTGTTGTAGTTTGGGCACTCTGTCTCCAAAAGGTTCGCCATCACTGCCTTAGTGATTAAGGCCGTGCACCACAATATAACATCACAGTGCAAATCAGCACTAAAATCAGGAGGCAGAAAAGACCTTGTGCCACACTATGTAATAAGTATTGTTATCTCACCTATAAGCCAAGTCTACGATTCAGTGCATCTTACGACTGTCCTATACTTTTGAATACTTTTGATAAATTTGCCCCACTATCCATGATGGGACATGTAATGAATGTGCAATGAATGTAAGAGCACATATACAATAGTGCACAGTATGAGAGATTAGAGACAGCCTGGTGCCAGGATGTGGCCATGTGTTACATGCTTAGGACTGCTTCCTATGTGATCCTTAGGGGAAACACAACAAGATATTGTCTACCTATGGCTTCCAGCCAAGGGTTCCCTATCCATGCAAAACTAATAAATCAGCTCCGCTATTATCCAGCATCCCCAAGCTCACGTCTTATCTTTCCTTGTCTCACCTCTTCTTCCTCATTGCTATACTCCAGGAGTAGTGATCTGGTAATCAGAGTAATGGGCTGTCATGCAACATTTACAAAATGCGGTAACCATATAGGCCATTTGTCAAAGACATTTCCAGCTGCTGACATTTAATACTAAAACAGCAGCTTCCTGCCATACAGGGCAGATCCGTCAGTGCCTTGTGAAAAGATCTGGCCACTTCCACTTCCACTATGAGAAATTCATGCAAAAATATGTTACTGTATATGCATATGACACCTTGTCAATGGGATCAGAAAGTTGCCAAATTAGAATTTAGGTTTGTTGTAGCAAAATTATTAAAACTCACTTATTGGGGGAGAACAATAATTAATAATAATAATTCCTTTATTTATATAACACAGCGCTACGTAGAGCTTGCCAAATCAGTCCCTGTCCCCATGGGGCTCACAATCTAATTAACGTACCATTATGTTTTGGAGTGTAGGAGGAAACTGGAGGATCCCCATGCAAACACGGAGAGAACATACAAGCTCTTTACAGATGTTGACCCTGGGACTTAAACCCAGGATCCCAACGCTGCAAGGCTGTAATGCTGCCCACTAAGCCACCGTGCTGCCCTTAACAATGGTGACCTAATTGGTTGCCACTACTAAAGGTGCGAATAGGATGTGGGACCTTAGCCCTTTCCCTCAATGTCAGGAATAGCAGCTTGCCTGGAGTCTTACATCTATCTATGTCGGCACCATTAGGTTAAATGCACAAGGACAAACTAATTCTCGGGCAAGAAAAGCAGATGTTGATGTCTGATTTGTATCCGTTTGGCATCTGGTTTTCATTGATCCTCATGAACTGTAGTTTATCAGTGATCCTTGAAAACAGGTTTTATATTTTGCGCCTGTTATGATGGGGGGATTTATCATTGGGGTTTTTGTCAAGGTTTGCTGTTTTTTTTATGCAGTTGTGCTCCAAATGCTGTTTTGTGACTTTTTATTGCGCCAACTGAACATAGGACAGTGCAACATCATTTTAAAATAGAGCATGTTTGTGCTTAATTTGTTATTCACTTAGACTAGTTTTCGCATAAAGAGAGGACCAATTGCTCCTTAGAGGGACATGTGACAAAAAGAAACTACAAACCTCCTCCTATGTCACACAGTGGTCCAGGATTTTTTAATTTGGAAAAATGTAATGTATAGGTAAATGTGACTGGTAAAAGGGAGACTGTCACCAGATTTTACCCCACTAAACTCCCAGGACCATATAATATCATTTCAAGCATTGCCTCTTTTACGTGAAATCTCATCCATTTACCTATAGACACTCCTCTCGAAAGCCATATGCAAATTTGCAGAGAAGAGTCACTTTTAAAGTGACTGTCACTTTAGACATCCCTATCTTCAGTGTTATAGTACCTGGAAATATACTGTTGGTGTGGTAGATAAAAATATCATCTTTAAGCTTTGTGGATCTTTGAACTACAGAACCGGGACACAGACAGTTAAAGCCATAGGGAGAGATTTATCAGGACTTTGATAAACGCTGGCCTATGAAAAATTTCAGTGAGCTACAGATATAGATCCAGTTCCCGCCTGTTGCTTTAATTGCTTGTAAATCCAGTTCTGTAGCTCAAAGAACCACAATCCTGATGTGACCTAATTCTTATTATTAATATGTTCCCAAAAGCAGGGTAGCCGTAGTGGAGTGGCTGGTTGGCTAGCGTGACTTGTCTCCCTGTCCAAGCATAGGCCTTATCCTCACCCGTCAGGGCCAGCAAGGTGAAGCAAGATGAAGGGAAGGCAGTGTGAAGGTAAAGGTTCCTCCTAGGACACTCCCAGTGTAGGTGACAGATACCCAGAGGTTGGTAGGAGGGAGGCCCATGATGTTAGCAGCAGGCCAGGAATGAACACAGAGAAGGAAAGAAACTCACAGGTCCTTTTAATAGGAGAACTACAGCAGCAGGTAACCGGCTAGTAACAAACTCCTTCCTCTGAAGGCTAGGGCTATCCCTTGGAAGGATAATAGTCCTCTTTGAAGCAGGAATGAAGTAGTATCTCAGGCTGGACTAGTGGTTAGCTATGCTGGAAACGATGAGAGCCGGATTGGCTCTGCTTCAATAGCTTCAATAGCAGTCAGTGTGTTCTGTAGCACAATTTTAAGACAGAGACCAAAAACCCCAGAACGAGCTTCTATTTATAGGTTTGCTCCTTCAAAGCCTTCTAAGCCTCAGAAAATAATACAAATGTTACTTAGATAAATGAATAAAACATTTAACTCTTAGGTTAACAGACATACAGACACAAAATAATGCACCTCGTAAAGGCCGATTCTCACCGCTTTGTGGTGGTGTGGTACCATGCAGCCTAATCAAGGGAAGAAATGCAGTAAAATTGATCCTGATAATAAAACAGGGCCCTATTACCTGGATATCTGAGTTGGAGAAAGCCCAGTGGGGTGATCAGTCACACTGTGCCCATTGGACAAGAACTCCGGGCTAGATTGTGTACTAGCATAACTCCAGGACATTACACATGCCCTAGGTATTATAGAACCAAAGATAAGGGCATCTGAGGTGACAGTCCATATTCAGCCTCCAAAAATGACTCATCTCAGGCAATAAATTATTCTTCACATCTCACTTTTACATGAGTTTCTAATTTCACATAAAAGAGGTAATTCTAGAAAGGTTCTACCTTATGGGGCTGGTAGTTTAATGGGATCAAATCTGGTGACAGAGTCCCCAGATTTCCTGATCATTGTTGCACCCTTTGGTCCCTTTAAATGTGCCCGTACCCTTCTCCTTTTGATTTTTCCTGTTTATCTTTTGACTTCTAGGTACTATTTCTGGCACATATCCCTACAGAGTATCTAACAGCTAGAAGTAGCATCCATTGAGTTACACTCGGTATCTCAATCCTATTGGGATAGACGGGAGAAATTTAGAGTTGAACTCTAGATGACACCTTTTTGTACATACCAAGTCTACATGTAGTAGTCCATGTTTCACCCTCAGGCCCTAAAGTAAAGTCAGTTATGAAGATTTTTTTAATATTTTTTTTTTTTAACCTGAACTTGAACTTTTATTCACCATGTTAGATGTAGATCAGAAGCCTGTGGAAATATTTAACTTATTATAAATGATTCTTAAACATTTTTAATCATCTTAATGTGTTTTCTTAGCCAAAAAAATGGTGTAACGAGCTCTAATTTTGCAATACAAAACAAACTTACAGTACATACATTTTCGTGTCAAGATTAAAATGAGTTTGTTTGGAAGTGATTACTATGGCTAAACCAAGTCAAGATGGTCAAAGACCCAATCAATAAGGCCCAAGACTTGGAACTTCAGGATAAGTTCTCCATTCTGCCACTTTTTACAAGCCCACCAAAGGACCGGGTGGACCTATATGTTCATCAATAATAACTGACCCTATAGGTCCATCATAAGTAAAAAATCTCATGACACTCGGGTCTTATTTTATATTCCTTATTAGATCTTAACTAATGAGCACTGGTCAATCATAGAGACACAGTCGACCTTCAGGATTATCACCCCTGGTGGGCCAAAGGTACCCCAATCCACCACTACATCGGATATTATCTTTTATTCGTTGTGCATTATGTAAATTCCTAGTTATACAATAGGCTATTTATGTATAGTATTAGGACGGCTAATGGATAGAGATATTATATTATATCATTATTAACCCTTTGTTCTCTCAACAGGTTTCATATCCAACCAGAGCTTAATAATGCAAGATCAGCCAAGTATAACTTTTACATCCGGATCACTAGACGGTGAAACGTCTCCCATAAACCATACAGATGATGTCATACAGGATCAAGGGGGTTCAATTACTTCTTGCATTCCCTTGGTAAGTAGAATTTTTTTTTTCGGAACTGAGCCATAGGTGCGGGTTTGGTTTTCTATATGATGATGTGATGTGATGTGATGTGATATAATTGAAAGACGGAATCGGATGTAGATAGAAGAAATTAACTCATTTGCGGGTTTAAAAATGATAAGTTTGCCTTAATACAGATGACAAGGCAGTCATGTTTAACCCCGTTCACTTACATAGATTTTAGATTCAATACTAGACACAACCCATAGTGCTCCTAGAGGAACAATCAGCCATATAACATATCTGCTGCTAACTTTTTAAAAGTTAGCAAAGGACTCTGTGAGTACTTGCAGATAACCACCTTGACGGTCAAACTTTATAATATTCTTTTTATAGATTTTTTATAGATTTTAAAGTGGAGGATCATAATAATTCCCATTAACATACACTAATTTGGACAGTATAAGGTAACCATGTTTGGAGGTTTGTCTGGAAAGCACCAATCTTCACATGGTGAAAGAATTTTTCACAGTTAAAAAGTATTGAGGGAAATCCCAAAAGAGTTATCAGCGAACCTATAGGAGTAAGGAGAGAATATGCACACAAGTTATAGCTTTCAGTCGTACGCACAAGCCACATGTGGCGTATGAGTATTTTTTATAAGCCTCATCTTTTGCTGTGCTACCCTAAGTGGTTATTTGGGTTTAGATTTTTAAATTGACTTCTTATACAGCAAAATAAAAATTTAAAAAATACAATTTTTTTTTAACAAACTGTACTGTATTACTGCATAATAATTAGAGGTGAATGGACCCAAAGTTTAAGTTCAGTGTTTCGGTTGCTTCCCCCCAACCAGGACATAACCCAGACATGATGAGTGGCCAATCCCGCAGATTTACGCCCCTAGCAATTATGCATGGCTGTCCACCTGGCCAATCACAGCCATGCCTAGTTGTTAGGGGCGTACCTTTGCCAATTGGCTGCTCTGCAGCATATCACACAACATGTCTGGGTTAGGTGGAGCAATGTGAATGCCGACTCTGAACTTAAAGTTTGGTTCCGCTCATCTCTTATAATTGGACTACAAGGAATCCTTCATCTTTGCAGTTGGTGCTGCGTAATGTGGACACAACCAGTCTTAAGTTGACAGTATAGAATTAGGAATCTGTATCCTGAACAAATTCATCCATTTCTATATTTGTAACCCAAGTCAACCATAATTATGCCAGAACCATTTCCATCCCAATTGAGCCAATCCTCAAACTTCTTGTTTCCTAACAATGCAGTGAGTGCTGGACTTCTGGAGCCTACACAAATAGTATTTGACCTACTATGATTGGTCCCCTTTTACCAAGGGCCCTATTGTCGCAACAATGTCATCTTCTAGGGTACATCCACTGCTTCTTCTAGGGTACTACATCATGTTGCATGAAAATCAAGCAGTGTAAACTAAATAAATAGACATTGTCCAGAGAGCCCAATGTATAAAAGATAAAGAAAGGAGGCAAGCTACAACAGCATTGGACTGGCCCACCAGAGTACCAGAGTACCAACCTATTTCCCTAATATAGAAGAAGATATTCAGGCTGGTATGATCTTTTAAGCATAGAAGTATTGAAGGTGGGTCCACTAAATATTTTATCTGGTGGGCCCAAGGAATCTCAGTCTGATACTGGGACACAACCAAATAGCCTTTGGCCAGACAAACATTGGATACAATTGGTGCAATCTCCCCCATACCACCTTTTTTCCCCAGTGAGGAATATGTATGGCCAGATTAAGTGAATTGATTTCATGGTTAATGTATGCAGTCTATACCTGCCAAATATAGAACTGTGCTCTATGGTATGCATATATTAAGTCATTTCAAGGTTATAGTACATACACTGCCTTAGGCATCCATTGGCTGGAAGGTGACCCACACATCTAGGAATATTTTTTGGTTTCATTTTGCAGGTGATGTTGGATTAATCAACTATATATTTCCAGTATGATCTGATAATGACCCCAGAGATAGCTGGAATTTAATATTTTGATCTTGATAAAAGATAAGAGGGTTCAGGTTACAATTTAAAGGAATGCAGCATCGCTCTGGGGTATAAACCAAAAGCACTTATTTAACAATTTACAAATATACGTGCAATAAGTTCAAAGACAGTAATATACACCGTATGAACTATAAATAATTCGGAGGTAACCTTCTAGCAAGTGTCAACCATCAGTAATTGCTTGAAGAAAATAAGTTTTTCATTAGTTTATAACTTACATTTGATTTACACAATTTTGGCTGTGCTAGTTTTCAGGCATAGTTTTCTCATAAATACATGTGTAAACTGTTTGCAAAGGTAATAATAAAGTGTTCACGCCAGTTTTGTGACACGCTGTGTCCGCCGCCTCACAGAACTCTGGACCTTTCTGTGTCGATTCGCCAACATTTTTGTCGAAAGTCCGACATAATTGTGGTGCATGCTGAGTGCACCAAAAAAAAATAGGCGCACTCAGTTTAAGCGCGATTGGTGAGTCCCGGGTGCACCAGATTATTCTAGACTGTGCGGCGGTCTTCAATACGTGCAGTTTGCCTCACTATTGATAAATGTGCCCTGTCTGTTTACCATACACTTGCCAAATATGTGTTTTTAGATCTCTTTGATACAAATAAATCTTTAATCTTGAAGAGATTAGGAGAGGGAGAACCTAATTACACTTGCCATATCCAAGAGATCTCATACACTTGCTAGCATCATGCCAGCGATTCTGGGCAGGGGAAAGGATATGCTTCATGGGTTATAGAAGAACCCAGTGCTGATACATGAGAGTTAGTGAAGACAGCAGCACCTCTAGCATTCATAGTCCATAGAATGTCATGTACAAATAAACTACTGTTTCAAAGAGATAAACAGAATAGACAGAGGACACAACAACAGGAACAGGCTAGACTGAGGATGATAGCAAACTCATTGCTGAACATGACTAATGAATGTAATTGGCAAATGAATTGGGAAAAAAATGTTTTATCGTACTGACTCTTCAAACTAAATTTTAATTATTACACCTGAGCAACTGAAATCATGAATCAGGAAATTTTGGTAAAAAAAAACCTTGTTTCTTTGCCATTTTAGGACAGTTATGGTGGTAACACACATGATTCTGACAGCCAAACGGAACGAAAAAGTTCAGATTCATCCATGAGCCCTGACCTTTCCTTGTCACCTCAAGATCACATTCCTATGAGATTCTCAGGAAAATCTTCTCCGCGAGATGAATACAGAAGGTATAGCTGCGATGACCCCACAGAAACCAGTTTTGGTAAATTCATTAAAGAGAAACCCCAGTTTCATCCTTACAAGAGGCAGTACAGTGACGTTTTTCCAGATGCTCTCCATTCTATGACTCTTGGAGAGAAACCCTTTAAAAGCATGGATGGGATAGACAACTTTGACGCTGTCTGCGGTCCCACCTGTCCTGAAGATAATGAGTCATTTACCACACACATCCCTGATATAGCAGTGGAAACAGCTTGGTGTAACTCTATACAGTACAGCGCCAGCCATGATGAAGGCTCGCAGATGATGGTAAGCTTCTCAATGTGTCACTAAAATGGCATTTTTTACATTCATTTTTCTATTCTGTATATGTGTTCAAAATGGCACCAGTGTTCATACAGTAGATTGGCAGTTCCACTTTCTAACGGTCACTAATCAGCTTTTCTGTATAGACTGGAACCGCATAAGCAGAGTCGTCTCATTTTTTATTCACTGATGAAGACCTAGATGTTGTAGGATATTGCATATGAATCTACAATGTACATTTATGCTCGATGCAAGCTGCTTCCACACTTTTCTGAAATTAAAATGAGACACATGATACAATTCCTATTTCAGGGGTAAATATGTTAAAGGAGTTTTTCAGGACTCAACCAAAAAAAAGAAAGAAATGTAAGTAATGGGGGCCCCTTCGACCAATGAGCGGCCTCCACTTGTGATATAAGAGGAAGTGACATATTGTGGTCCAAGGAAAAACCCTTTAATGTGAATCATTATGAGTTGCTAAATAAATTCTTCAATCCGATGTCCATATTGTTCAGGGTTTTCACATATTATTTAGAGGATATAAAATTTACAGGTGTCATCCTCTTTCTGCTATCCAAAAGAGCCAATAGTTCCGGGTACGGACCCACATTAAGTAGACAACCACTGGGGAGCATTTATACACAGTGGCTTTTAGTTTTTTGTTCTTTATGTTTTGCTGTTTCTTGGGCTCCGGTGGTTGGCAACTGCTATAAAAAGGAGCATGTTTAGTGACAAAATTGTTCTAATTTTTCATCTTACTTAAGTTAACCTGTCACCAGGAATGTCATTTTGAGATGATGACAGGTTCCTATAGCCTATGCCAGTGATGGCGAACCTTTTGGAGACAGATTGCCCAAACTACAACCAAAATCCACTTATTTATTGTGAAGTGCCGACATGGAAATTTAAGCAGTAACTTATTGCTACCTGTTCCTCCACATCTTTCAATCATATGGGCCGTCAATACAGTTGAAAGAAGAAGGGAAATTTCAGACTATCATTGTAGCTTCTCTCCAGGTTGTCTCTGTACAGGAAGAATGGTGTGTCCAGTAGGATTACCCTACATATAATGCAGTTCTGTCAAAACCTTCTCACAGTTCATGCAGTTCAAAACAGCCAATGAAGTGTCGCTTTAAAATAGCGCTGCGGACAGAATCTCTTAAGTTGACTGGTACTGCAGGAAGATTCAGTGTTTGGTGATCTCTGAGCGCCCGCAGAAAGGGCTCCGAGTGCCACCTCTGGCACCCATGCCATAGGTTCGCCACCACTGGCCTATGCTATCCTGATTTAAAAAATGCATTTGTCAGTATTCTGAATCATTTCAGTATTTTATAAAACTTTATTTCACATTACCTGGCTCTCTGCTAGCAGCATGTTGTGAATCTTGGAGGGAAGGAAAGCTGCACCAGCCTGTGGGCCTGTATCTCAGTCTCCCTGCATTCTTCCTGTCCTCCACACTAATCCAGCTCCCTTCCCCGCCTGCCTGATACACATGACAAGAAAATGGATCTTGAGTGGTTAGATAAGGAGGGGGTGGAAAAAGTTGGACAAGAGAATGTGGAGGAGAGAAGAGTGCAAGAAAACTGAGACAAAGGCACACACAGGCTGGTGAAGCTGCCCACTCCCTCCCAGGACTCACCACACACTGCTGGCAGGGAGGCAGGTAATGTGAAATAAGGTTTTATAAAGTACTAGTTCACTAGATGGTGGTAAAAAGAGCAAACACATTAAAGGAAACATAAATGTAATCACACATCTTACATATCCTGAATGCATTTGCTGTTGGAGGTGGTCATGGTGGAATGGTGGGGCACTTACGCTCACTTTCCTGTCTTACACTGTCACATAATGTATTTCTTCTCTATGTTTTACTCGTTTTTAAGGTTGCTTTCACTTAAATACGGCTTCATATAATCTATTTGGTGCCCTATTACCACTGGCTTGGGACTCTTCTGGTTGGCAGATGATGATTATCCTCATTGTCTCAGCATCTTTGGGGCAAGTATGAATGGATTGTGCCCTTCCGGGTATTGCACTGCCTTACTTTGTGGCATTTCAATTTCTGTCCCATCTGCATTTCATTATGATTGGTAGCTTGTGTGATTGGTCTGCATGCTTGCTGTGCTGTACAATGAATTCATTGATGTATATATTACCTGAAGTTTTCCAAATGTGTCCTCAGATTATGTCACATCTTAATGCAGAGCACTGAACTGTACTGCATTTTATTGTATATTGGATCAGATACTGTAGTACAGAAGAGGTTATATCCATCATAAAGTCACAATTTGAAGGCTCAGTAAACCTTATTACTTCTAAGTATCGAAAAAGAAAGTCATATTACAGCTAATTTCCGAATATTTGCTTAAAGGGAACCTGTCACCAGGAGACACATTTTTAGCATTCCCCAAGTCCCCACAGAGCATAGTACATACACTGCCAAAGTGTTTTTGTATAAAAAATAGATTTTACAGAAAAAAAGATATGTTATATTGTACCTTTCATTAGCATCTGCTGTGTGACTAGGCAGTTGCCCAATGGGAGGGGCTGGAAAGGAGCAGTTCCCCCCACACCCTTGGGAAACATGTGACCTTTTCAAATATATGAATAACTACCCTCACTCAGGATTGGCTGTAGAGGAGCAGGGGGCGTCGTGAAGCCAAGTGATGGGTGTTTTCATATATTTGAAAAGGTCACATGGAGTAGCTGTTCCCCAAAGGTGGGGGGAACTGCTCCTTTCCAGACCCTCCCATTTGGCAACTGCCAAGTCACATAGAAGATGCTAATGAAAGGTACAATATAACATATCTTTTTTTCTGTAAAACCAATTTTTAATACAAAAACACTTTGGCAGCATATGTACTATGCTCTGTGGGGACTGGGGGAGTGCTAAAAATGGGTCTCCTGGTGACAGGTTCCCTTTAAAGGGTTTTTTTAGAATTAGACAAACACAGTTGTTCTCTATCAAAACTACCATTAATGGATTATTTATGTTAATGTAGCCAAGTTTTTATAACCTTCTGGGGACTTGCCCATAGTACATATATGTCCTCAAGAGATTAAGGCTGTATGGAGAAGGTTCACAGGTTCTCATGTATCTGCTGTATTAGGCCTCATTTACACAAACCTGTGTCGCCATAGCTGGGTGAAAATACAGGAGTGGGTAGGACTTCTCCCAAGGTGCACCAATTCTCTGGCATTTCCTTCCCTGGATTAGACCTAACCTACAAAGTTTCAAATGTGCTCTTAAAACCCATCTCTTTAGGCAGGTCTATCAGACTAGCTAACCCGTCCTATGTCCTCCTCCCAACTCTTATCCGACAAACACCAGATACCAAGCTCCAGGCTTCTCTGTAGTCCCATTGACAGTGTTTTTTTATTTATTAAATTATTTTTATTCTGTTCCATTATAAAGAATGGGAGGACCATTATACAAGCTCTTATACCTCTTGTGTCACCCCCCCCCCTCCCCCATCTTCATAGAATTTGAGCTCTTGTGTCATCCCCTCATCCTCATAGACTGTAAGCTCTTGTGTCACTCCCTCATCCTCTTAGGCTACATTCACACGATGTATGCCCGCCGTACCGTAGTATGGCGGGCATACATCGGCGCTGCGGAGAGGAGCAGGGGATGAGCGCTGCTCACCCCCGCCCCTCTCCATGGGAAGATACAGCGCATGGTGCCGTATCACGGGAAAAGATAGGACATGTCTCCCATATAGAGCCGTGAGCCCATAGAAGTGTATGGGGGACGTATATCAGCCATACATATGTCGGCCGTATATACGTCCCCCATACATGTGTGTGAATGTAGCCTTAGACTGTAAGCTCTGGTGAGCAGGGCCCTCACTCCTAATTTTCCATAGCACTGTTTGTACTGTATTATAGTTGTATATGTCCCCTATAATTTTTAAAGCGCTACGGAATATAATGGCGCTATATAAAGATTATTATTATTAGGGAGAAAGGGTGAGAGCTCTTCACCTATAGCTTAAAATCTGAAGGGCTCGGTCATGGTGCAGTAAAACACTGTATGCTCACCACACGGGTGCCATAGAGGCTGTGATACAGCTGCATATTGTGCGGCCATTTCACTGGCCCCCAATCGGTCATGTGCATGGGAACTAACTGCAACAATATTGACAGTTAACCTGTTAAGGGCCATGGTCACAGACGACCATTTCACCTAAACTACATGTTAAAAAGCACCAGAGACCAAAGTATTAAAACAGGGCTCATTTACTAAGAGCCCCCCGGACCTCACTTTCGTTGGACATCCTGACGATTTCCATTTTGTGCCATTGGGACAGGTATTTAAAAGGGGTTTTTTGTGCACGCGATCGGATTTTGGCGCAATCAAGCCGGCTTTCATGCAACACAAATCATGGGGCGGGCCGTCGGATGATCCAACGGATTCGGACAAACCGTGGGATTTAACTTAAAAATTGTCGCAAGCCAAGCACTTACATACACCGGGAAGAAGAAGGTGAACTACAAAGTTATATAAATTTAGTATCCCTATGATCTTAATGACCTATAAAATAAAGGGGATGTGTTATCTGGACTGCGTAGTTAAAACCGCAAATACAAAGCATGCTGCAAAAAACTGTGGGTTTTTTTTTGTCCTTTCCACTGCCTTTGGAATTATTATCCAGCTTCCCAATAGATTGCAAAGAATAAAGAATAATGCCACTAGTTCAATTGGTCCCACAGATATTAAGTCCTCATACAGCTGCTAAATGGGAAAATAGAACAGTTATGGCTTTTGGAATACAGGAAGTGAAAAATGGAAATGCAAAATCTGAAAATGTCCTGATCCTTAGGGGCTTAACCTATGGAGCTGAGTTGAAATTCCACACAGTTGCAGTTTCCTTCACCAGTACATCCTTATGAAGCAACATCACAAACATTATGACATCCCTCATTGTAATATATCATTGAGAATTTTCTCCCTAAATTAATGTTTACAGCTGCAATGTGGTGTGTATGGGGCCATAAAGGGACAACCTGAAGATTGCATAGCCATTGTACTGTTTAAAGGGGTATTCTGAAATTCTGCATGTCTGATACAAAACCCATGATTCTATAAATAAATGAATACAACAGAACTCAATGTCATTAGTCACAAAAGGGATCTTAAATAGTTTGATTTTACAATTCACAAAATTTTACGTTTTTTTTAGAGTAAGCAGAGTTATCTCCAAGATGGCCGTCAATTACAACTACAAATCCCATGATCCCACAGTTCTCAGTAACAGCTCTGCCCTCTTATGCTTTGCTCCCAATGATGATCTAATAGACTATCCTGCTCTGTTACCATAGTAATGATGCATGTAACTGCCAACACTGCACATTACCTCATTGAGATGTGTCTCACCACAGCACTGGCCATAGTGGATGCACTGCAACCAACCGACTGCAGCCAAACATAGTGCTGATCACATGACCTGCCCTGGCATTGATCATTGTCTCCTCAGGGACAAAATCAATGGACTGATTAACGGGCCAGTAACATTTTATTTCTCCATTACAGGCAGTCCCCGGGTTACATACTGTAGATTTGTTCTTAAGTTGAGTTTGTATGTATCAAAACTGTATACTTTATTATTGAAACCGTTGCCAAATTTTTTTTGGTCTCTGTGACAATTGAATATTAAAAATGTTGGATTCTCATAAGAACCAGGATTAACAATAAAGTTTCATTGTAGATACCAACTGTTTATTGTAGCTGGAAGATAAAGTAGGGGGACCACATATATTGTGTATGACCACAGAATTTTTCTGCTAAGTGGAGCAAAATTTTAAATAACAACTAATTACGTATTATAGAGAAAAAACGATATTGGTAGAGGTTTCACGTACCCAGATGGTGGAAGTTGAATTTTCGGAGTGCACACGACGTTCTGGCTTGAACTTGCAACTGCTTTAGAAAAGAAGGAAATCGCAGCACATCCAACGAGATAAAAGCACTTTATTCTTCATTCTTTAAAAGGCATACATCGGTGTGTCTAGACAAGCTGAAACGCGTAGGTCTCCATTGCCTACTTACACACTGATGTATGCCTTTTAAAGAATGAAGAATAAAGTGTTTTTATCCCGTTGGATGTGCTGCGATTTCCTTCTTTTCTAAAGTAATTACGTATTAGCTTATATTTGAATGACCTATTTGAATATGAATTATGCTTATTCCTTTAATATACCCCTTTAAGGAATGTTTAGAGCGGTTTATAATGTAGATAATGTAGATACTTCTTTTTATAATGTAGATACTAAAATTATACAAGAAGTAGTATCAAAGAACTGGCAAAACACACAACACATGCTGCCATATTGCTGATGTAACCATTAATATTACCGCCTTTGTAGTCAGTGCTTAAAAATAGAGCGCAGTGACATAAACAATCTACACATGAAACTAAAGCTATAAATGTGTCGTCCTCTTTGTAGTTGGGATCAGAAGTGAAGCTGAAGCCACAATCATTGCTTATGAGACAGCAAGAAAAAGAGCAAAGGATGTACTGGTCCCAATCTCCAACACAGCAGATCTACTGTGCCCCGCAGACATTTCCTCAGGTAAATCCCTTATGTATCCCCATTGATTTCTTATGTATACTAAGCGCATGTGCAATGTGAGAGTACATTTAACGGGATGTTTAATAAAGCAATTACAGTAGGAAACTAAGGTCGCAATGATATTGGGACTTATTTACTAAGGGTCGCCCTGTTCACGGCTGTCACACGTGATCAGACTGTGGTGCGGCTGCGCTGGCTTCCATGCGTCAGAAATTGGGGCGCGTGCCGTCGGACGATCTGACTGATTAGGACTGAGCGTGGGAGTTAAGATTCAAATTGTGTCGCCAGACAATGCACTTACATGCACCAGGAAGAAGAAGGTGAACTCTGGTGGACCTGAGCGGGGAAGCTACACATGCAGGATATCGGGCGCACGATCTTAGTGAATCGCGGCACAGTGCATTATCGTCAGACAATACCCCTCCCTGTAAAGGCAGGGGAAAGAGTAGACATCGGCAGCAGTGAGTGATCCTTATATGGACAGTGACATCACTGGAGACCTCCCTGAGTATATGCTCAGCGGAGGCTGGCGGGGGGATGGAGTACTACTGCCCCTATCCCCCATAGGCTTCAATGGCCTCGGCTAAGCGTTCACATCTCTCAGAGGGAAGGAGCAGTATGGAATAGCGCAATTTGTTGCGTATCAAAAAAAACAAAACAAGGTGTACACCTAGCCATAAACACTTGTATAAACATACATTCATGAGATCCTAACCTGTAGTTCTTTGTAAGTGGGGAAGGTTTAGTTTCTCTGCAGGTCTTATCCTGTTAACAGGTAAATATTTATGTCTTCATGTGTGAACTTTTTGTTGTTGCTGGCAGGGGCAGATTAAGGCTATTTTCACCCGACCGTAGGGGGACATATATATAGGGCGCACAGAGCGATACGGTGCCACACGGGAAAGGGCAAAAGGGCAAATATTGCCCATTTGGTGTTTGCCAAGGTGACTTACTATGTGGCACATTGGAATAATCATGTAGTAGGCGATTATATTTTGGCCAGTGAATAAAATAAGTCTACTTTTTTTTTTCTTTATCATTCTTGCTTTATTGAAGTAGAGTAAAACATATAACATCCAATTTACAGTTTATATGACACAGTTCACTGTTACAGGTTATACATTGTTTATATTTCGAATATTGTGAGAAGATGGTGATGAGATAGTGAGAACTTTCTCTTGGATGCTTTAACATGTATATCAAAATACTATTAACCTTGATAACATTTGGTAAAGGTTATGAAAGTTGTTAAAATAAGTGAAAGGTAACAGGGGAGTTGGGAGGTTGGGAAAGTTGGGTAAGGTTGGGGGTGGGGGAAGAGTGGGAGACCTGGTCCGAGCTATTTGGTCATCTTGATAGTTACCCTTTACTATCTAGGCAAATAGTTTTGCTCTATGAGCAGTTAGTAAAATCTTTTGGCTGTAGCATTTGTAATCCCAGCACATGCTTGTAGGGCGAGGTTCTATTATAATATATTCTTTTTCTATGATGGGTACATTCTAATAACTGCTTGTTTATATGGGTTTTCTACCCACCTACCGACTGTCATCTTGTTCCAAGTACCATGTTCAGCATTGTAGGTGTCCTGAAGTCAGTATTGCTACAATCATATTTCATGTTTGGGAAAAAGAAGAGCCTCCTCCCTTCCTTCAGTCAGGTGCCAGTTTTACTACAACACGTTGGCATAAGTCATTGTAGAAACTGTAGAAAACAGGAAAGTGCCTCAGGCTGGAGCATAACATGGATAAGTTACAACATGCTCATCTCTTATATTACCAATATCAATCCACCTGTAGACTGGCAGCCTGACAAGCTGTCACTCGCGCATCCCTTAGTCTTCCAACCCTAGGGGACATTTCTTAAATATTGTTCTAGGTTACCACGTTGCAAGGTGTACGGCGTACAAGTTCAGTTACTAGAAACTGTCTGCAGATAATGTGTATTCATGCGAAAAGGATACAAAATGTCAAGATTATTGTTTTTAAGTTACAACATGTTTTTAATTGAAGCTGTTTCTGCCCCTAAAAAACTCATTAGTGTTGGGTCATTTGGTATCCAACTCTAGTATGGTAGAACCTGCCACCTGGAAAATTTAGTTCAAGCTGTACACAAGATGTTGAATATTGAAATGTATTTTTGTTGGAAGATATTTAAGGGGTTGTGTCAAGATTAGCATTTATCTCCACAGGAGATTGACAGAAGATCCCAGTCCCCCTGGAATCCACAGAAAAGAGGACTGCAAGTGCCCCTGACCTACTCCAAACCAGTAGGACCTCCAGCTTTCATAAGACCCATAGAAGTGAATAGAGCGAAACCCACATCTCCATCTTGTGCTTCGTTGACTTCTATGGGACTTCCTGATCGGCCTAGCCCTATAGGATGTCTGCGGCCTGGAGGTCCCACTGCTTGTTGGGGTACTTGCAGTTCTGTGGTACACCGTGGGTCTTGGCTATGTTGAAAATAACATTTATCTGCTATCTACATGAGAATCACAGGATTCTCAGCAGCCAAACCCCCCTGCAATCTATAGAAAAGGGGACTTCAAGTATCTCTGACCTGCTTCATATCAGTAAGAGTTCAAAGTTTTTTTAGACCCTTTGCAGTCAATGTAGTGCAGGGCACAGATCCATTTTGTGTTACTTTTGTGTAGCAGCTCAGGGCACTTGCAGTCCCATTTCTGTTGGACACATAGGTCTTGGCAGAACAGGGGAAAACAAGCCCCCCTGATCTTCTCCATAGCAAATAGGAACCTCCTGGTCTATCCTGCTAAGCGACCTTCATATACTACATTGACTTCTATGGGACTTCCGAACTGGCAAACAGCACTGCCAAACTCCAAAAATCCTGGTGTTAGAGGGCAAATAAGAACTTGGATTTCTCAGTTCTGCCATTTCCAGGGGGTCCAACAGCCAAGACCTCCCCAGATCATATATTTATACCCTATTTATAACCATGTTAACATTTATCCCTTATCCACAGGAGGATAATGGGAGGTCAAACAACCAAGACACCTTACAATATGCAGAATGATGGACCATAACTCTTACTGACCTGTGCCGTCCTATAGGTTTATTAAGCTCATAGAGGTCAATAGAGCACAGGATACAGTTCCATCTTTTGCTTCTTCTACTTCTATTGGACTTCCAGAGTGGCCTAGTTGAGGCCTGGAGGTTTCTCTGTTATAAAGCAAGGCATGGTACGTGCAATCTCGGGTCTAAGGGACACATGGGTCTCGGCTGTGTCAAGATTAACATTTATTCCTGATCCACAGGAGGATCACCGGAGGTCCAAGGCACCTTAGTCACAAGTCCCTATGACCTGCTTTATACCAGTTGGTCTTTCAAATTTCTTAAGAGGAATAGTAGTCAATGGGGTACAAGACACAGATCCGTCCTGTGCTCCTTTGACTTCTATGGGACTTCCAGATCAGCCTGGTAGGTGGCTTAATCCTGGAGTTCCTGCTGCTACAAAGCAAGTCATAGTACTTTCAGTCCCACTTCTGTGGGACACAGTGGGTCTTAGCTGTTATTCCCTATCCACAGAAGGATCATAGGGTGTCCAACAGCCCAGATGCCCTGTGATCCACAGATTGGGCGACCGGAAGTCCTCCTTATCTGCTCCATACCAACTGGACTGCCAAGTTTTCTGGGTCTCATAACCAATGCAGTGAAGGACACAGCCCTGTTTTTTGCTTGACTTCTATGGAAACTTCATATAGAACAGCTGAGGCCCAGAAATCCTGATGATATGAAGCAGGGGCTTCTTGCAATCCCAGTTCTGTGGGACATGGTAGATATCATACCTCCACAGGCAGTACTGTAGGGGAGTATATATAAAATACAATTTGCACAAATGTGTCCCAATCAAATATAAAAAATTACCTACTACATATGTTTGGCAGGACTACATACAGAATCATAAAATGTTCCCTCACATTTCTATTTTAAGGCCTGCAAGTGCTATCAAGTCCGTACATTGCTGTCTTTCAGTTGAGGATCGAAGTAGGGCAATTGCAATGCAGTGAGACACGTCTTCTGACTAATAACCTAAATGATTCATCATTACATGTTTTAGATTTGTTTGGTATGTCCCTATAAAATAGAGAAGGAGATTATAGAGACGTTTATGATTGAAACATTTTGAGAGATTTAGGTAATTCACTTGTACGTCGCCGTAGCCCTTTACAGACCATCGTTCACCATGGATTGATGCGGCTTAGTGTTTGCTTGCTGAACCTGTTAATGTAACATTTCTACCAAATACTGTATATACTCAAGTATAAGCCGACCCAAGTATAAGCCGAGGTCCCTAATTTTACCACAAAAACCTGGGAAAACCTATTGACTCGAGTATAAGCCGAGGGTGAGAAATGCATTGGTCACAGCCTCCCCAGTATATAGCCTGCCGGACCCTGCCCCATAGTATATAGCCAGCACCTGCCCCCCAGTATATATCCTGCCACCCCATTTCCCCCAGTATATAGCCAGCCCCCTGCCCCAGTATATAGCCAGGAGGTGAGTTTTGATATTTTTTTTACTCGAGTATAAGCCGAGTTTGGGTTTTCAGCACATTTTTTGTGCTGAAAAACTAGGCTTATACTCGGGTATATATGATGTGTATGGCCAAACATCCTGGAAAATCATTAGAAATTATTTGTTAGACAACTTAATTCAATAGGAAAGATTTAGCAGAAGTGTGTAAGGTAAAACTGGTCTGAGCCTCTCCACTGGTGCTGGAGACCCTTGTGGCCACCCGAGGACAACCAATGCTAAAAGTAAATTCTTAACTAGGAATCATTTTCTTTGACTTGTGTTACTATTCGACTTCAAGACATTTATCCTTATGTTTTAACACTATCCTTTTAGTAAGGAAATAACTATCATTTTACACGTGGAAATGGACCCAGGTGCTCGCATCTGCAGGTGGCCGCGGCCTCACGTGATTAATGACCGTGTCACCCCCAAGGTGCAGACATACAAATGATTGCTCTTCACCTAATAGCAATAACACTGTGTATAATGCACATGGAAAGACGGTCCGGGTGGCTGTGACAAAATAATTGATTATTATACTGGGATTGCACGTGGTAGAAGAGAAATGTACAACTATATCTGTAGAACTATATGTAGGTTCTAGAGAGGGGAGAAGACTGCTGACTGAAAGTTATGAATTCTAAATTCTAAAATGGTAACAATATAATTTCTTAAAAATTATGATTTCTTTATTATATCTTAGTTCTGAATTTGACTATAAGGAGGTGAAAACTCCTCATTATTAGGACTACCTGCTGTAACTTTATGGACAATAGTCAAAAGGGAGTCTACCAGCGGTTTTAACCACACAAGGCTCCAGACCGTGTTTTATATTGCCCCTGGAGATCTGCGTAACCCCATCTCCTTGTATGTTGTTAGTATCAATATGAAAAATGCATTTAAATTCAAAGATTGTAGCTGGACTTAAAGGTAACCTGCCATTTAAACCAACCAAAATAAAAACTTCAAAAAAACTATTATTAAAATGCATTGCAATGTTAAAAAAATCAGTTTGTAAACTTATATGCAACTCACCTGTGGTGAGTCCAATGATATGAATGTAGATATATTAAATTATACATGTATTGCCCTGCCTCCTTGTTCCTGATTGACAGGTCTCACTACTAAGACATGCTGCTGTATGGAACTAGTACTTAGGGACTGTCTGCCAATATTCAACTACAGACATATACAGCTTCTTTTTCTTATTATCAGAGGTAGAAAATGCTGTGCCAAATGTTTTACACAGCGCCTTGCTGAAACGTTGAGAGAGACTTCTATTACATGTGATCAGATACATACATGAGGTAGACGTTACTGTTACTGGGTGACATCACACTGGTCACGTGACATGTAGTGTTGAATGGTGAGGAAGTTCATGGGGGAGAGTAGATGAGTGGGACTGGCCGAGCTGGACATGCACCAAGTAAAACAAGTTAATTTTATAGGTATGTGAGGGAAACAATTTTTAGCTAAAAGAAGGGTGTCATTTACTTAAAAGGGCTTTATGGGAACCTGTTACTAGCTGTTTTTGTGAAAAATGTGGTAGTAGGTTCCCTTCAATGTACAATGGTGAGTGAGATCACACCACAGCTACTCCCCTTTGTTCTGAGTAACAGCTGTATCATGCTTCTGGTTAGATATCACATCAAAGGAGAACCAGGAGAGCAGTGTGAATGCATTTACATTCCAGGATAGAAGCTGGACTTGGAGCACTGAAGGAGTCTCCCAGTAACTACTGTTCTTGGATCTCTGCATTCTCCCCACCCCCTCCCCTCTGCTTTAATATCTAACCAGAAGCTTGATATAGCTATAGAGGGGAGGGGCTATGCAGCCATACAATGAATAGACTTCACAAACCATTGCACCAGAGTGCTCCAAGAGCAGCCACAATCCTGGAATATAAATGAATTTTATACCACACAGAGGTATGGTTACACAGATCTATAAGGCTAACACTATAACCTAACACTCTCTACAGCTTTGTATGGTCAAAACAGTTGACAGACTCTTTTAAACCCACATGACACATCCCTAGGTAGCTGTACACCCCTGCCCATTTTCTGGTTTGCCCTATATGTAGATCTTACACAGCTGAGCTTTATACTAGCACAGTGTATGAGCCGGTATAACTTTTTATATTAGATATGTACATAGTATAACGTAATTGACTTCAAAATGTCTTAATCAAATCCAATAAACCCAGTTTTAATACCAAATAAAAGAACCTGAGCGCAGGCACCTTCCTGAAATTCATAACACAGGCCTTTAATCGTTCTCAGATTCCCACCCTCAATAAAACTGTAGAGTATTCCTGCACTTTGAAGTCTGATTTCCTGACTGCAATAATCATTGGTTATATAAAACGATAATCTCTGGCCATAATTTGCCTTCATCTCCCATGTCCACACCTTCTGTATCCTTTCAAGGTGCTTTCAACCATTTAGCAGTTAAGGCTTTTAAAGGGATATCATAAAAGTATGTAGAAGAATGGTCCCCCCCCCATGTTCTGTCCGTACATTATATTTCCAGCGTATGAGAGAACCAGCTTTCATTTCCTGATGATCTCTTCTGTTTTCAGATGTTGATTGGTTGAAGGGGGAGGCGCAATCAGGGGGCGGGGCATAATGATCGCTATAACTTACACAGATAGGGTATAACTGCTGCAGCCGCTTGTCTTACATCCAGACACAAGAGCGTGAGGACAAGGAGTGTGCATGATCTCCTAGAATACGTGGGATCATAGGAAAGGAACAGATTAATGGAGAAAGGGCTTATTATTATATGTTGTAATTGTTACATATTAGATCTCTTCTCCACATAAGCCTTTAGTCGATGTAGTGGCTTATGTGGCTCAAATACACAGTGATTTCACATTATAATCACAGGACAGGGAAAGTTCACATAGTGACATGTCAGGTGATGTCACAGTGTAGAGAAAATGCAGTGCGTGGCTAAAACACACACTGAAGTCACTGTAGAGATATAATACACACAGTACAGAGATAATACACATGGTGATGTCAGAGAACAGGTATAATACATATATTGGTGTCACACTAGAGGGATAATACACACAGTGATGTCACACTAGAGGGATAATACACACTGTGATGTCACAGTACAGGGATCATACACACAGTGATGTCACAGTACAGGGATAATACACACAGGGATAATACACACAGTGATGTCACAGCACAGGGATAATACACACAGTGATGTCACAGTACAGGGATAATATACACAGTGATGTCACAGTACAGGGATAATACACACAGTGATGTCACAGTACAGGGATAATACACACAGTGATGTCACAGTACAGGGATAATACACACAGTGATGTCACAGTACAGGGATCATACACACAGTGATGTCACAGTACAGGGATAATACACACAGTGATGTCACAGTACAGGGATAATACACACAGTGATGTCACAGCACAGGGATAATACACACAGTGATGTCACAGTACAGGGATAATATACACAGTGATGTCACAGTACAGGGATATAAGGTGCTGTTACAAGAGAGATATATAATGATGGTATATGACAGGGATGGTATAGTTTATGTATGGACGCTCAGAGCAGCTTTATTCAGTCTTGAAGTAGTTTCCAGTCATACTTGAGCTAAGCTTTTGAGGGCAGAAGCCGTAGAACCAATAATCTAGAGACACAATTTCAGATGCCCTGAAGCCAGTATTAATTGATAGTATGATATACAGTCTGAGAATATTACATTTCAGGTTCTTTTCATTGTTGTGACCACCTGCTCTAACCATACCTTGTCTTCCCTTTAGTATTCCACAGGAGGAAGCTATCCTGTTACATACATTTCTACATCACATTACCCATACCAAAGGATTGCACCACAAGCTGGAATGGAAGCCCAGCAACCCCTGTACCCAAAACCCATCTATTCCTACAGGTAACATTCTTGTACATGTATATTCGTATAATAGTTGCGTTTGCACAATGTATCTGCAAACAATGAATGCCAAATTAAGTCAGTCTTAAAGTAAACCTGTCACCTTTTAGCTGGTGACAGGTTCCAACAGTCTATTCTAGGCTGATTTTAAAACTGCTTTGTCAGCATTCTGAATCATTTCAGTACTTTATACAACTTTATTTCACCTGGCTCCCTGCCAGCAGTGTGTGGTGAGTCCTGGAGAAGGAGGGGGTTATCTGCAGCAGCCTGTGTGTCTGTGTCTCACTCTCCTCTCCTTCACATTCATCCAGCTCCCTCCCCCTTCCTGTCATGTGCATTGAGCAGGTAGGGGAGGGAGGGGGATGGTGTAGAGTAGAGGAAGAATGCATTTAGGAGATCGGATACACAGGCTGCTGCAGCTTCCAAACCAATTTATGTGCCCCATTTTCCCTTAATGATGACCTCTCAGTTTTCCTGACATATCTGTTTTAGTGAATATCGTATTACCTGTGAAATAAGTATCAGGAGCAGCTTTTTTCAGATACTATTTCTATTGATTGAATCGATTGATTCCTACAGATCTTATTTATTATATTTACTACCTACATAAGGTACCTGGGAAAGAACGGGGGATTCTTTCCGTTGACTTTAAATTCCGCAATTTAAGGACCTTTGGAGGATTATCAATATATGAGGATTTCTAGGTTCTCTTTATTATCTTTACAGTACAGTATCAACCATGGTGGATGGTCTGGGTGGTCATGGTCTCCCTACAAGCCTTGGGACCTGGGCTGCTGCCTAAACAACCCATATTGTAAACCACTACTTTTTGCTATGTAAAAAGATCATACAGAGTTGGTCCAATCATTATTGACAGTCCCAGACTTAGTATAAATACATCCAACTCACAATATGAATGGTAAAACCCATTGTCAATCTACATTTCCAGGGTGAATAAGTGTTTGCTTAAACAGATATGTCAGGAGAGGTGATAAGTTTTTAGCTGCGGTGACGACCAACTTTGTGTATATAACTTAATTGCTATTAACATATTTATTTTGGTTTTTTTCCAAAGCATTTTGATATTTATGGCTCTTAAGAACAGTAAAACCGGCAGTCTTCCCGTAAGCGAGATCTACAATTTTATGACTGAGCACTTTCCTTATTTCAAGGTAAGTTCATCACTACAATTACATCCCATCCAAACCTTACCCTATAATTCAGTGGTGGCTAACCTATGGCACGGGTGCCAAAGGCGGCACTCAGAGCCCTTTCTGTGGGCACCCGGGCCATCGCCCCAGCGCACCAGATAGGACTCAAAGAATTTTCCTCCAGTTCTAAGCAACTTAAAAGATGCTGCTTCAGTCATATTTTGATACCGACTTCGCTACTTAGAACTGTAGGAAGAGGGAGAATTGTAGACAAGGCCGAATTATCTTTAGAGGACCCACAATTCTCTGTGTACAGGGGGACACTGGAAAGAAGCTAAAATGATGAACATTTTCCATCTTTCTACTGTGTTGCTGTCCTCAGGAGGAAAATATGAAGTTGTTGAACAGGGAGCAATAAGTTACTGCTTTAATATTTGGTTGGCATCTCGCTACAAATAAGGGGAATTTGGGGTTCAGTTTGGGCACTCGGCCGCTAAAAGGTTCGCCATCACTGCTATAATTTATTCTTAAGAGTAAAGTTAGGCTGAGATAACAACTCCAACACTTACTGTAACCTTCAGCTGTCCAGATTAACCTGACAACCTATATGACACATATACAAATATTAACCTGACAACCTATATGACACATATACAAATATTAACCTGACAACCTATATGACACATGTACAATCAGTTTAGGATCTGTGCCCTTATAGAGAAGACTTTTATGGCAGTGATTAGGACCTGACAGTCACACTCCTAGCACAGCCTCTTCATATTTCTCTTTATTAACCATTACAAGTCAGGAATGTCTAGCAATTACAATTGTTGCCCCAAAGGGAATTAATAACCCAAAGCAAGTTAAAAAAATGCAACTCAGACTGACACATCTGACTTTCTGGACAAAATGCCAAAAATCAGATTTCCCTCCTTTACCATTGCTGTTGGCGAAACATAAACAATGACTTCCCTCTGGTCTCTGCTTTCTTTAGTACTACAAGTTCCAGCATGCAAAGACTGAAATAGGACATTCATACAGTAGGAATACAATAATTGCAAAGGGTATTACAGTTGTATCATTAGTCGAATGATCAGGTTACTGCCTGGAATTCATTCTGGGAAAATCCACAGTATTAATGCCATATGTGGACCAATCCTTAAAGGGGCACTCCCACAAAGGAAATTGCCGAGCGCCGCGCTCACCGATCTCAGTCAGCTCCATAGAGATTAATGGAGCAGAATGGTCATGCGCTGCCTTCTGCTTCATTAGTCTGACGGAACAAAGAGGGGTCAGACGCTTTTGCGATCTTCGGGGGTCTCAGCAGAGAGACCCCCACTGATCAGCAAGTTAGGCCCTATCCCTAACCAGAAGGGGCTTTTGTAATGTAGCCAGGAGTCCTGAGACTCATTTCCATAATTCTAAAAAATTATTTTCTCCAAAACAAAGCCAATAGAAGATAAAGGAAGAATGGATCATGTAATAATGGATCATGTAAGTGTGCTTTTTAGAAAAATAATGTATCTATGTGGTAGATTCCCTTTAAAAGGGTATTCCCATTGTAGCTCGTCTTATCACAGAGAGTAATCAGAGCCATGTGTTATAACGAGCCGTGCACCTGTGTGATTTCTGTCCACTGGAAGTAAAAAATAAAGCTTCCTATATAATGACAGCAAGCAGAGATCTAGAAAACAGTGAGATACTAATACACAAATATATTGGAAAATTGTGTAACTTGTCAGTACGTAAACAATCACATCTATTTGCTGAAATGGGGACATCCCTTTAACTCGGTCACGATGTCCAACTATAACATAAATGCTTTAAATCTCCTACCAATGAATTGTGTACAGAAAAACCTGCAGCGTTTCACAGTTCTAGAAATCTAGATTTATGTTTCTTCAAAGTGGAAGAAAACATAAGAAATACTGTTTAGTAGATAAAATATCTTTATGACTTTCCATTCTTGTTATGTAGGTTCTCTATTGAAGTCTAGGGGTGTCCTTCTATTAGACCCCCCCCTGTAATCTGTTCTATCTGTGGGGGTACCTTGTATAGAGCAGGGCGAGTGCTCTCTCCTAGCAGGAGAAGGCTTGCTCTGGGGGCATACATAAATTAAAAGCTGGGGAGGCGTTCAGGAACTTTTACAAGGTTAATATTTGGGTAAAAAAGATGCAATAAAACCTGTTAAAACCAGTCCCCCCCATCCCCTAGATGGACCAAGTAACCTATATAGGACACTCTATCACCAGTAATCTGGTAATATCTCATGGAGATAATAAGAATCAGTGAGCACAGACCTGTTGGGGGCGTCCTACAGAGGGAAAGACACGCTAATTCCTTTTATTAATACACAATTCCTTAAATATAAGTGACATGATGGGGCTATAGGGTTCCTAAGTCCATGATAATCATTGTTGGAATGTAGATGGCATTCCTATACTCCTTGCCAGTATTCAGATGGAATGGGTGGTCTTTATATTTTATGGCTGCAATTAATTGCTTAAAATCCAAGCCCCTCCCAGTATTTAAAATCCATTAATGGGAATGAAAATTCCATGCAATTATCTGGGGTGGAAACCACTTGATAGAAGGCTGAATATGTCTGTTATTATGAGCGGAGACACAGACACAACTATAAAAGTGATGCATGGCATTTGACATTTGTATGACTGACACATCTCTATTTATGGGCTGGGAGAGTAGAAAGTGGATCCTGTCTGGGCTCTGTGTATATTATCTGGGGTATAAATGAGAGCTTAAGCTGTTTTCCATACTTTAGTCACGGTTATTGCAGAATCCTTTAAGACAGTGACGGAAATATATTTTACTTACATCCTAAAATCTAAATTATTTTTATTTATTTTTCAAACGTTTTTTTTTACATAATTCACTGAATTTTAAAATGAACACAAAAACATAAAATGTAAAAGTTATATGAAAAAATATATCCTACTGCCCTTAAAGGACATCTACCACCAAGATCAAGGATTGTAAACCAAGCACACTGACATAATGGAGAGTGCCCACTCTGGCAGGATCTTCTCTTTTTTAGCTTATTTTTCCCTGGGTTTTTCAAAAAAAAGGATATTAAAATTATGCAAATAAACCCAAGGAGCTCTGGGATCCATAGGTTTTAATGGAGCCTGGAGCCCCTTGGGTTTATTTGCATAATTTTAAAACCTTTTATTCTTCAAAACAAGGGCATAAGGAGCTTAAAGAAAAGTGGGTCATCCAAGAAGGGGCACACACCAGTATGTCAGTGTGCTTGTTTTAAAATCCTTGATCCTAGTAGATTTCCTTTAAATCAGGGGTGGGCAATTAATTAACAGAGAAAAAAAAATGTTCCTGTGTCTCCCCCCCACCCCCTTCCTTTCTTCCTGCATATAAGTCAGCTGATAAAGCTGGTAAGCAAAGAGTTGGGGGGCTAAGCCTCTTGATGTGTCCGGCTGCCCTGTATGATAACTAACCCTGTTAATCTTTAGCCTCCATATATATTTGCTTTTTACAGACCTGAGAAGGCTTCGAGATAAACTGCTCATTGCTGGAGAAAGGAGTAAAACATGAGGCCTTTTCTTTCAGGGCGGGCGCACGCACTGGGCATACCTGGGCAAGTGTCGGGGTCCAGAGCTTCTGGGGGGGGCCCACATAAGGCTGTATTTAATGAATCCATAGTGTGTGAGGGGGGCTTTTTTAAAATAACCATGTGGGGGGCTCTTTGGTATAATAAAATAAGGAATATTTTAGGGAATAGGAGACTGTTTTAGTTTCTGAATTGTTAATACTGTCACATGAGTTCACTGCAAAGACCTGTCGCCCAGGAGCCTACTGAAACCTGGAGCCGACTCATTCTGAGAAAAAATATGTGCTTCAAAGGATTAGTTAACTTTCAGAAATTTTTAGAATGGTGAATGCCAAAAAAACATGATTTTCTACTGGAACTGAGTTTCAGTAATAAAATGTTTCTTCAAAACATCTGCTACATATGTTTCCATCCTAAACGCTACATTAAATATTGCACTAGTTTAGGACACACAGTCCATTTAATGATTGCATTTCCCAGACTGAAAACAATTCTGCAAAACTGAACCCCCTGCATGCATTCAAGAGGTAGAAATTGTATAGATAGATACATGAATGGATATATGTTTTCATGTCCCAGTATTTTTAGCGTCACTAAAGGAAGCTGTGTGAATTCCTATGCAGGGAGCGCCCTCTAGTGGCAGTCAAAGTTAGATTTGGGAATGTATTATATTATAGCTAGAACTCTGATCCTACAGTAATTATAAACTTATCCATATTAAAGGGGATGTAGATAAGCTATTAATCCCCTGCTACCATCTCCCGGGCACTTGTAAGTTAGAAATAATAGCTGCTGAGGGCAAAATTACCAAAATATGTCAAATATAAGTAATTTAATGCCCATTGATACTAAATTGTCCTTCCTAGACACATACTGGGCCATTAATTTATTTGAAGTTTGTTGAAAGGTTTGATACCATTTGAAGACTTAAATTCTTCATGAAACTTTAAATAGAACATGGTAACATTAACAAAACCATCGAAAGGCGGCACTTCACACCACGGCCACTAGGTGCCTGCACAGAAAGGATAGATAATGACACAGTTATACAAAATTGTGTTGTTTTACAAAGCTGTGTCATAAATATGTGGACCTATGGTAATATGCTGGATATGGAGATTTAATTTAGGAATATTGTAATGGTAATATTTTAGTGGTAGCCCCAGTTTTGTTGTAGTTGAGTAAAATCAACCTAGATGTTACAGGAATATCTTGTATTTTCAGACCGCTCCAGATGGGTGGAAGAATTCAGTGCGTCACAACTTGTCTCTTAATAAGTGCTTTGAGAAAGTAGAGAATAAATCTGGAAGTTCATCCCGGAAAGGATGTCTATGGGCTCTGAATCCTGCCAAGATCGATAAGATGCAAGAGGAGCTGCAGAAATGGAAACGGAAAGATCCGGTAACCGTGAGGAAAAGCATGGCAAAGCCAGGTAAGGGTAGCACCATTTTTTTAATTAAGCAGCGGAGGTCCGGTGACTATGGTATTCGGCGAGGAGGAGCATCTACGGACCACAGATGTGTTTAGACCTAAGCCATTGCACTAGGGCAGTGGTTGCGAACCTTTGGCACGGGTGCCAGAGGTGGCACTCAGAGCCCTTTCTGTGGGCACTCAACCCATCGCCCCAGTTCACCAAACGCTGAATCTTCCTGCAGTCCCAGGCAACATAAAAGATGCTGCTCTGAGCGCTATTTTAAAGGGACACTTCATTGTCTCTTTGGAACTGCGGGAAAAGTAAGAAGGTGCTGACAGAACTTCATTATCTTTGGAGGTCCTCCTGTGGTCTAGAATTCTTCCTGTACAGAGAGACCCGGGAGAGAAGCTAAAATGAGAGTCTGAATGTGCCCTCCTTCTTTTAACTGTATTGGTGGCCTCAGGCGGCCAATACAATTGAAAGATGTGGAAGAACAGGTAGCAATAGGTTACTGCTTAAAACGCCATGTTGGCACTTCACGGTAAATAAGTAGATTTTGGTTGTTGTTTGGGCACTCGGTCTCTAAAAGGTTCGCCATCACTGCACTAGGGCAGTGGTGGCGAACCTATGGCACGGGTGCCAGCTCTCAACCCAACACAGAGTTCAGCAGACAGTTTAGCAGACAAGGACTTCTTCTGCAGTCTGAGGAAGCCCAGGACGTCCTGTGTTCAGCACTATTTTACAGTGTCACATCCTTGGTTGCTTGGGACTAACGGAGAAGGTGTGGACAGACCTGGATTCATCATTGACCTCCTGCTCTGGTCCTCCCTATTGTTCCTATTCAGAACATCCTGGGTGGAAGCTACAACAATAATCTTATTTTCTCCTCCTTCTTTTTACTGTATTGGTGTCCTCAAGATGCTGATACAATTGAAAGCTGTGACAGGGAAGTGAATAGTAAGCTAGTGCTTATATTACCATGTTGGCACTTTGCGATAAATTAGTGGGGTTTGGTTGTCATTTAGGCACTCTCTAAAAGATTCACCATGACTGCTTTAGGGAATAAGAAAAGCAGGGTGATAAACAATAGAAAACATGTGATGCTTGTTTCCAAACCCAAGCTTTTAGGTCTAAATACATAAGCGATCAGGAGAAACTCCTCCCAGATACATGTGAATTGTGTTTCTAAATATCAAGCAGCCTAAGGGGGATGTCACACGTTCAGTTTTTAAGATGCAGTTTTTGATGCCCAAACCAGGAATGGAGTAAAAGTAGGAGGAGCAGCACCTTTCAATTATTTATCTCACCCATTATGATCCACACCTGCTTTTGGCTTCAAAAACTGCATCTGAAAAAACTGAACGTGTGCCATCACTCTAAGGGGTCTTTGGCCCGTTTTTAAGCAGTCCGTTTTTGAAAACGCATCAGTTTTTGACAGGTTTGACCAATTATCTTAATTCAAACTGATCAAAACGCATGCGTTTTTTAACAGACTGCTTAAAAACGGGACCTTAGGGTGATGCTACGCGCAGTGTTTTTGGTCCATTTTTAAACATGCGTTTTCAAAATGCATCCGTTTTTTCCGGGTTTTTTTTCAATTATCTTAATAGATAAACAGGTTGTGAGCAGCCAAACGCATGGTAAACTGTCAAAGCACATGCATTTTTAGACGTACTGAAAACGCATGCTTAAAAACAGATCAAAAACGCTATTTGTGGCTTCACCCGAAGGCTGGTTGCTCATGAGTGAGATCGGTCTGTGAATAAAGTTGCTTGTGCTGGTAGGATTTCCTAGACCAATCCTTTTATCACTGGACTGAACTGACACAGTGATACGACGATCAGTCCGAGAAATCCCACCAGCTGACAGAACATTTTTTCAAACTTGCTCATGGGCAACCCGGCCTTAGGAGAAAAAAATTTAGTTTAAAATATTTTTACTCAATGTGTCATATTAAGAAAAGGATTGGGGGCAAAGGGTTTGAATGTATATGGCCCCATATCTCTAGTTGATCAAGAGTTTGAGAAGTCCAAAAAGTGATCATTCTCATGCCATAAATGTAGCAATAATACCATATTACTTGCTGTCAAAGGTGTCATGAATGGATAGGTTCTCCCTAGTGGGTGTTTGTATCGTCTAATTTATGTGGCGAATTGTATTAGTTCGCTATTAGCATCTGAATGTTCAACAACAGGTGTGTGCATGTTTTTTTGCCCTGATCTACAATCTACATATATTACTCATAAACTGCCTGTGGGCCAGATCACAAGTGATTAGATATCTGCAGTTTCGGATGATAAAGAGTAACAAAAAGATTAACCAATAAAAATTGTTCAATAATTCCTTGTTCATGAAAGATACATTTGTTTGTCGGATTCATAGAGGTTTGTCTATAAGAAGCCCAGATGGTTGTAATTAGGCGGCTCTGGGGACACTTATGTCCCATTGATAGGGAGAGCAGAATATTACGGTATGAAGCAATGAACTTTCCCTATTAATGTCGATATAAAAATAGCAATAAAGGTGGGGGGGGCAAATAGGAAGCAGAGGGCAGAATTGGGGCTCACTACATGCACATTATAAATATCTCCTCTGACTCTAAATCACCGCATTCTAGAACTGAACTTCCTTCAATAAAGCACAGAAAATCCGACGGACTCGGAAAAACCGCGGTATTTAAAAAACAAATGTGCCTGCACCCAGGATATGATGGTGAACTCTGGCGGACTTCAGCACAGCAGTGACACCTGGTGGACATCGGGCGCACTACTTTAGTGAATCGCCGAAAGACCCGAATCCTCGACGCAGAACGCGCCACTGGATCGCGACAGGACCGGGTAAGTAAATGTGCCCCAATGGGGCAGATTTACTTACCCGGTCCAGTGGCGATCCAGCGGCGCATTCTCCGACGCTGATTCAGGTTCTGCCAGGATTCACTAAGGTCGTCCACTAGGTGTCGCTGCTGCGCTGAAGTCCGCCGGAATTCACCTAGTCTGTCTCGGTGTATGTGAGTGGTATTTGTGCGACACAAATTTTTTTTTAATTCCACGGTTTTTCGGAATCCGTTGGGTTTTCTGAAAGCCACTCCCCCCCCCCCCATTTCTGTCGTGTGAAAACCACAATCTGATCGCGTGCGCCAAAATCCCGGGGCAATTTGGCGCAAAAATGCGATTGGGACCCTAAGTAAATGTGCCACAATATCCTCTACATCAGATTGCTATCAGTCTTCAAGACCAGATTCCCTTCTCAATTTTGGAATTGGTAGAGTAGGCAGATGGTCATCCCATCAAAGTTTACTTAAAAGGAATCTGTCAGTATTTTCCATACAAAGACAGCTTTAGATATTGGCCCAGGAGATAAATATAAGCAGCAGGACTGTGAACAATGCATTTATATTCCAGGATTGTAGCAGGACTTTGTGCACTGGTGTGTGAGATCACTTCACTGTACACTATATACTATATACTGTATTTGTTTCTATTTTCTTTTCCAGAGGATCTTGACAAGCTTATAGGAGAAAGAACAGAGAAGCTGAGGTCCTCGCTCCTGGCTTGTAATCCCGGTATCATGAACACATCATCCACAATGCACATGTCCATCCAGAGTGAGCAGAACATTTCCCCTACCATGTCCTCATCGCTACAACCGATGCATAATGTTTCTGAAGCTTTGCACACCAAGAAGCCACCACCAAGTTATTCTTCACTTCCTCACGGATATCCACAGATCTCACCAGCAATGATACAACAGCCTCATCCATTACCGCAGAATCATTATTCTCCACCAGAAAACCAAGGTGAACTGAATACCCAACCCATCAATCCCCAGGACTCTCCAATACCTGCCCACACCCCTCCTCTCCACAATATTAAGATGTTAACGGAGCACTCCCCTACCAGGACCATGCAAGACCAACTGATAGAGGGCGAGCTGAGTAACGACATTGATGCCCTCAATCCTTCTCTTACAGACTTTGAACTGCAAGGTAAGATGATCTAATAAGGTCCATTATATAATACAATAAATATATTGCAGAATTATTTCCAAGGGTTTTTTCTTAATTTTCAGTACATGATTATGGGGCAGGATTATAACTTAAACAGCATTAAGAGAAATGAGAAATTGCTATTAATATATATATATATACAGCCTCAGTAATAAATTTATATACATAGCGCCCAGTAATACACATAGACACAGCCATGCAACCACCCAATTTTCTCACACTTAATAGGGACCCCTTTAAGCACAAAGTTATAGGGACCCCTGGGTGTACGCTTCAGGAACCATCACCAAAATCCAGCCCCGGCTGTGACCATAGCACATCTATATATTATCTATGATTGCAGTCAAAATTATTGAACCCTAAGTTACAAACATTAAGCTGCCTACTACAAACTATGGCAACCAGAAGAATGTAAATAGCTCAACACAACTTACTTAGCCATTTGGTTTCTCCAATCTCTACATTAAATGCCACAAATAATGACTCATGCAATCTCAAAATCATTCAATTCCTTCATTCACTATGAAGGATTTTTTTTATTTCAGAAATGAATGAATTGAATTTGATGAAATTAAGTAATATTTGTATGATACTTCATTATAGGGATGTTCCCACATAGACCAGATTTTTTAAATACACTCAGGATGACAAAATAACACACTATCTAATTCACTGTTATGAACAAAAATACAGAATTTCACAGATATTAGTCCAACCTGTCTCTATCAGTGTAGAGATAGAGTTGTATCATGCTGTATACAATTTTAATTATCCATGGATCAAACTGTAAATCTTCTGGCTATGGTTGGATTTTTCTCTTGAATAGCTTCTCATGTCTGCACACTGAAGTACTCTCTCCCCCCCCCCCCCTCCACTGCCCGTTGCATTACAAGACGAGCTCAGACACAGGCACTTCCTGCTGGCAAGCAGCAGTGTGTAAAGATTTACTCTACTAACTACAGGACATAGCAGGGTTGACTTTGTGTGTTATTGGTGAGATAGCAGAGCGGAGAGTATCATTGTGCCTAAAATCCATCTCATGGATTTCATCATCTCTCATCTCTTATCTGTCTCACCTCTCTTTTTCTATGTGTCAGATACTACTAGAATGTTCAGAAGCTAAATAAAAGTGTATATTAACCCTGTACCCTTATAATCTAAGCACAATGTCAGTGCACAGCATCTCATAAGACAGAGGAATGATGAAGCATCTGCTTAGAGAGTCCCCGCCCACACTCTGAAATTATACTCTGGTCTTTAAGTTATAGAAGCTAAAACAGGGGTCGAAAATTATCTTTATTGTGTAAATATCGCTAAGGGATTACAATTTTAGAACTTTCTTTCATGGACAAACCCCAGTAAGTAAAAGAGCATCTTTGTTTCTTCTCTTTCTCCTGTAGTGAGCAGTTTATCTTAAAGCCTTCTGAGGTCCATCCACTTCAGACAGATCAGAACGCTATTATTTAACTCTTAAATAATTAGCTTTTAACTCTTTTCATACCTATAAAATTTTTCCCTTGATGATTCAGCTCTCTGGGGAGATTACACTATCCAGGAGCTGACTGAAAAGTCATTAGACACTTTATTAGGCTATTTTATCTGTCAGCTGTCAGTGGATACAGGACAGAAAGCCGATTTACACACACTGCTTAAAAAGGAAGAAAGGCAGAAGAAGAAGAAGAAGACACAGGAACATATTTCTATAACAAAGTATATTACAGTTTATTATTATTACCTAAACTATTGTTTCATGCAGTTTTTGGAAGTTTTGTTACAGTTTAAAAACTTAGTAGAGAACCTTTTATAAACTTCTGAATAGTTCTGCAACAGTTCACCTAAACTTACTGTTATATAAAGAGATAACATCTGATGTATGCTCCCTAAAAACTTGAAAATTGAAAACTATCCAGTTCTATACATACTAAACATTCTTCTGCGTTTCAATTCACAGGAAACCTATGGGAGGAGCTTAAGGATGACAGTCTGGCACTGGATCCCATAAATCTCATATCTTCCTCCCCAACTCCACCCCCACCCCATTACTTCATGCACAATGGGAACTGCAGCAGCAATGGAATTGGATCCCCCAGCAGTAACTCACATATGGGGTTGGGTGACATCCATCTGACCACTGTTTATTCGTCGTACATGGAGATGGACACTGTGGTGCCACCCTACATCAACGGTTCCGGATCCAAGCATGTCGCCATTGTTTAGAGTCTATGCCGAATCTAGAAGAACCTACCACGACTATTTATGAAAGATTGATGATAAAAGCAACATTAAATTTTTCTCCTATTATGGAGAAGATGGACAGTATGCTATATAGGGGATTCTTGCCTAGCAATGTCCTACTCGAAGCATAGACTATAATATATGTTAAATTGCACAAGTAACACACATGTAAGGGCTTAGTAAATAGGTCAAGAAACAAGTCAGCTAAAGCTAAGTTCACACAGATAATAGACGCAACCATATCTGTTATCCTGAAGAACTTAATTTAACTTATGTGTATATGTTAATTCTGACGTTTTTAGTATTTAATATATGATACTGTTTTATCCTGACACATGTTTTTCTTATAAAACATATGTGGTTGGCTAAAGCTTTATAGCGATATCGGAATGCATTGATGGCAGTGTTACGTTGTGTGGCACAGAGCCTAACATGCCCTGCAGAGCCTTTAAAATGGCAGGGTCCATTTATCTCTGGCTACAGAACCCCCCATATAGTCAGGGCCGGATTAAGGGTGGTGGGGGCCCCTGGGCACAAACTGGTGGGGGCCCTTCTAACAATGTTTTTGGAGGTATATAGCCTGCCAGCCCCCTGTAGTATGTAGCCTGCCAGACCCCTGTAGTATATAGCCTGCCAGACCCTGTAAACTTTAGCCGACAGTCCCCTGTAGAAAATGGCGATCTCGGCGATCTCCACCTGCGGAGACAGCTTTGTCTCACTGACACAGCTGTCATCCTAGACCCCTATGTGTGTTGCGGGTGGCCACGGGCCTCTGCACATTGCACAGAGAGACAGTCAGCGACTCAGCTGAGCTGAGTTGCTGACTGTCGGAAACTGGTGGGGGCCCCTTAAAAAGTGAAAGTGGTGGGGGCCCCGGGGCTCGAGCCCCATGAGCCCCTCCTTTAATCCGGCCCTGCATATAGTGCATTGTATTGTGCAGATACCTGCTCCTAGGGATAGGTTTATAAAGGAAAGAGCCTCCATATCACAGCATCTGATCTAAGGAGGTACAATAAGACCCCCATATGCCTTAATGGATGCTGGATTCTGATTTTGCACAAATATAGTCAGAACCTAGACTAAAAATAAGCATTTTGTACTATACATTTGGTTAAATGGAGCAGCACAACAAGTAGCATTGTAGTAAAAGATGATGCTGGATTTTCCATTCCTCATCATGTATGTGTTATACTGTAATGAAATATACATTGTGCTCACTACATATAACACCCCTAGAATGGGCAACATTTTTTCCCATACAATCAGATATGGAGGCGCTTTAAGCTATAGGTGCAGGTTTATGGAAAACTACATCCCAAGAAAATAAAAATGATGCAAATCTGAGACCAAATTATGGATAAAGTGCATCTAATCTTCAACAAGCCAAGATATGTCCCAGCTTCTCCCATAAACATTGTTGTTGCCTTGTATTGGAAAGTTGCACTAGGGTGCCTAGAGACTGATATTGTGCACCCTCCAACCTTCTTAACTCAAACCCGATTTTATCGACTTTTAAAAAGCTCCTCCGTGGATTAAACTTTCAACACCAGAATGTTTTTTTCAGATTTAGAGGTTTTATTATAAACTGGATACAGGGTAACCTTCATGTGACTAACACCCTAATATTTCAGCAAGATATGGAAAACCCAAGCAGAAACTTTATTACAAAGACTCATTTCATGCTACGGCGCTAAAGCAGACGTCACACAAAAGGCGGAAATGGAGATTTCAGAGAAAGAACTTTCCAGGAACATTTCAGTTCTGTGCAGAAGTCCATGTTTCTTCCAGCTTGTGTAGGGATGTATGTGAATATATACGCAGTTCATTAAGCAGGTGGCGCTTCCCTTTTAGCTGTGCACTCCTTGCTTATTGGTGGAATTCCTTGTTGCACTTTTATTTCATGAATATTATGTCGTTATTTCACTTGGCCTTGTCCATCCTGTATTCACAGAGAAGGACAATGTCCCATTATTTGTATCGTTCTCTTTGTTTATGTGCAGTATTAAAGAACACAGATAGATTTCACACGATGAGTAAGTAGACAGATTATTAATGACAGGTTTGATATCAATGGGAATTGTCAAAACATTGGCGTATGTCCAACCATAACTTCCTTTAAGTTTTACATAATCTTATCTATATGCACATCTAGCCAGCATTAACATGTCCTGGTTCTGTCTCTTTTACCAATTGCATTTGCATTACATTCTATGTTGGTGAAATAAACTCATCTATCTGCAGAGGATATCAGTGTTGTGGTGGAGTTTTTTGTGTTTCACTTTACTATATTGTACAATGCATACATGGGGCACATTTACTTACCTGGTCCCGCGGAGTTCGCCGAACGTTCATTGTCCGTGTATAATGCACTGTTCGGCGATTCACTAAGATCGTACGCCCGATATCCTACATGTGTCGCTCCCCCGCTCAGGTCTGACAAAGTTCAACTTCTTCCTGGTACATGTATTGCGACACAATTTGAATTTTAAATCCCACGCTCAGTCCGAATCAGTCGCAACCCAATTTCTGTCGCATGGAAGCCCAGTGCAAAACCCTGTTAATTTCCTGTCAAAGCTGCGCAAGTGCGACCCTTAGTAAATAAGCCCGATTGACTCTCCATATGGGCCAGAGGGTTCATTATTTCATTGGGCCAGTAGGAACCAACTTAGTACCTGTAAACTATGGGTAGTTATACTCTGCAACTCTTTGTCCTGTTCCTGGTACCCAGCTCCAAGCTCAAATGCACATCCTTGTCCCAGTGCAGAGCCCATTATACCAATAAGTAGGGGCTTCTATGCATATATATGTGTGTGTGTTTGTGTGTGCGTGTACTATACATAATCGGACTTGGATATCTTTTAATCCCCTTTTGTGACCTGACTGAGCACAGAAATGGAAAAGTGCACTGCACCTTATAGTTCAATGTGCTGTAGATATACACTCACCGGCCACTTTATTAGGTACACCTGTCCAACTGCTCGTTAACACTTAATTTCTAATCAGCCAATCACATGGCGGCAACTCAGTGCATTTAGGCATGTAGACATGGTCAAGACAATCTCCTGCAGTTCAAACCGAGCATCAGTATGGGGAAGAAAGGTGATTTGAGGCCTTTGAACGTGGCATGGTTGTTGGTGCCAGAAGGGCTGGTCTGAGTATTTCAGAAACTGCTGATCTACTGGGATTTTCACACACAACCATCTCTAGGGTTTACAGAGAATGGTCCAAAAAAGAAAAAACATCCAGTGAGTGGCAGTTCTGTGGGCGGAAATGCCTTGTTGATGCCAGAGGTCAGAGGAGAATGGGCAGACTGGTTCGAGCTGATAGAAAGGCAACAGTGACTCAAATCGCCACCCGTTACAACCAAGGTAGGCAGAAGAGCATCTCTGAGCGCACAGTACGTCGAACTTTGAGGCAGATGGGCTACAGCAGCAGAAGACCACACCGGGTGCCACTCCTTTCAGCTAAGAACAGGAAACTGAGGCTACAATTTGCACAAGCTCATCGAAATTGGAAAAACATTGCCTGGTCTGATGAGTCTCGATTTCTGCTGCGACATTTGGATGGTAGGGTCAGAATTTGGCGTCAACAACATGAAAGCATGGATCCATCCTGCCTTGTATCAACGGTTCAGGCTGGTGGTGGTGGTGTCATGGTGTGGGGAATATTTTCTTGCCACTCTTTGGGCCCCTTGGTACCAATTGAGCATCGTTGCAACGCCACAGCCTACCTGAGTATTGTTGCTGACCATGTCCATCCCTTTATGACCACAATGTACCCAACATCTGATGGCTACTTTCAGCAGGATAATGCGCCATGTCATAAAGCTGGAATCATCTCAGACTGGTTTCTTGAACATGACAATGAGGTCACTGTACTCAAATGGCCTCCACAGTCACCAGATCTCAATCCAATAGAGCATCTTTGGGATGTGGTGGAACGGGAGATTCGCATCATGGATGTGCAGACGACAAATCTGCGGCAACTGTGTGATGCCATCATGTCAATATGGACCAAAATCTCTGAGGAGCTTCCAGCACCTTGTTGTATCTATGCCACGAAGAATTGAGGCAGTTCTGAAGGCAAAAGGGGGTCCAACCCGTTACTAGCATGGTGTACCTAATAAAGTGGCCGGTGAGTGTATGTCACCTCTAACTTCTGAATCATGGACTCACTGTAAAGGGGTTGTCAACTTCCAGAAATTTTTTTTTATCATTTCCTCATGGTTTTCTAAATCTCTGCGCACTGTCCTTCTATAGGAAGCTTCTAGGTTTACTTCCTCTGGATAGAAATTTGGCCCTGGTCATGTGATGTCACACTGCTGCAGAGCTCCTTATATCACAGAGAGTAATCAGAGCTGTGTGATATGACAAGCCGTGCAGCTGTGTGACATCACTTGACTGCGGCCCGGTTTCTACCGGTGAAAGTAAACAGACGCTTCTTATAGAGTTTAGATCTAGTTTCTAGATCTAGCAAGCAGAGATTTAGAAAATTAAGAGGAATGGATATAAAAATATTGGAAAATTGTATAACTTTAATTACACAGACAATATCAATCATTTGATGAAAGTGGGCAACTCCTTTAAAATTTGGTAACTTTGCATCTGTTTAAAGTAAGAAAGGGTAAGACAATGATCCTTTATGCTTATGGAATGAAAATACTAGACACTAGCAACTAGGAGCAATCATTTTTAATTTGCAGAAAATATGGCTACTAATACACAGTAGCAGTACAACAATGTATAAAAATCTAATATATGGTAATTTGCCTCAATTATCCTCTACTTTCTCAGTTTTTTCTTCATGGCACAGGTGCCTCCTTCATTTACTCCTGATGGGATAATACCTGTAACGCTTTCTACATCAGAGCAGATGTCCGCTCATCATAAAGTTACAGGCTACCCTTTCCAGTGTTGATGGTGTCCCTTCCTCTTCCATATGTTTAGTGGGCTCACTTTGCAGATTTAAATGTTTCTTCTTGTTCCTAGCACCTTTGCTAGATGTTATGGGCACCTCCAACGATGTCAGATGTCATCTTCTGCATCGATTGTTGTGAGTACCTTCTGAGGGGTTGTCCAGGATTTTTATTTTTTAATATGGATCCCATGGGATACAGTAATAAGAAACTAGCTGTACTTTCCTCTCTCTGGCACTACGGTCCAGCGCAAGACCAGCTGTCACGGTGATCTCTGTTTCCATACAGAGACTGAGCGGTCACTTTACATAGACAGCGCTCTCATCCTACGGCCTATTCAGTCAGGCTGGAGAGGGCCACTGAGCGTCTGTATATAGAGACCAATGGTGACATAGAGAGGTAGGTAGTGCTTGTTTATTAATTTTATATCCCAGGCTCCCATAAAAAAAAATCCGGGACAACACCTTCCACGTCTTCCATATATTTTCAGGCACATGTTACATCCAGATGTTGTTGGCACTTCCTTCAGATGTTCCGGGTTTCTCCTCCTCCATATATAATAAGTGCCTCTGTTCTTACATCAACATCCTATGGATAATAAATATACAGATAACATAAGTATAACTTATTAATAATCTACTTTTCTCCCAAAATACTGTAATTACAGAAAAGTCATTAAAATATCCTCATACTACAAAAAAAAGTCTATAGAAGCAGAACTCCAATGCAAATGTGATTCTTTTTGTTCCAAAATGTATAACAAGCAACGTTTCACCTTCGCTATCTATAAATACATTGTAATCTTACACTAATGCTTGACAATGCCTTCATGGAGAAGGGAAATGTTGCCTATTATACATTTTGGTATATAAAGAATCATTTCTTCATTGGAGTGATGCTTCTTTTTTTTTATTATGTCTTGATCTGTTGTTTAGAAGGCTTGATCCGACAGCTTCACTTGTGCTTCACCTAATTTCGACTCTATGTTGTATCCTCATACTATTTGCATAAAATTAATATTAGATGGCAAGAAAAATATATCCAGAGAGTCCAGAGATTTATTAGGCTCACCACAAAAAAATACAGGACCCTTCACAAAGAATATTTAACCAGTACTTAAAGGTATGAGTACTGCCCCATGACTACTGCCACTAAAATTCGGTGGGTGCACATGGAGATAGGAAGAATATAAAATGGGAAATTGTTTAGAAACAATCGGCTACATTGTTAACTTGAAAGAGTTAGGTTAAACAGCTCTGAGATGGGAGGATTAACCCCTTCACTTTCAGCTTGATCTTTGAAAATACTGCTGATAACATACTACTGCAAGGGAGAGAGCAGGAAGGGTTAACCCTCACAGCAGTATACAAAAACAGGAGAGGTGAGAGGGACCTGTCTTGAATCTGGTAGACAGATTTGCCATAGCATTGTATCATAGTAAATAAGGTTAGAAAAAGACGTCAGTCTATCAAGTCCAACCTATTAAATTAAACAGTGTTGATCCAGAAGAAGGAAAAAACCCTATAAGGCTGATGCCTATTGGCACAAAGAAGGAAAAAATTCCTTCTTGACCCCTAATATGGCTGTCAGAATTACTCCCTGGAGAAGTAATGTTGTAACTAAGAGACACAAGTTGTTTCTTTACAAATTAAGCAGAATTTCTGCTCCCGTACACAATGACAAAAATCATATAAAATGATAGTTACTCTTTAAGATAACCTGTTAATATTAGAGGGGTGTTGGTCTCACCGCTGACCCACACATCAGTTAAAAGCAAAGTGGTTGTACCAGAAATAGCATTCCTCCTCCTAAGGTAAATGTAAAAAAAAGAGCTGCAGTACCAGACTTGGCCACTGTGTAGTGTAGGGGGCTGTGCTATTTCTGGTACTGCCACAATCGCTATAAATTGCTAGATCACAAAGAATCTAACCCCCATCAAACTAATATTGATGACATCTCAAAGTATGTGTAGAGATATTCCTCCGACATAGCTATGAACAGTCTTACTATGGGCTCATGCACACAAGCGTGTAGGGTTTGTAGGCCAAACAATTGGTCTGTGGTCCCTTGTTTGCGGCCCATGTTTTCCTATTGTCATCAGCATGTGAGCAGTGTTCACATGCCCAAGAGGAACTGCCCAAGGCACAAAGACGGATAGGAGAGGGACCTGCTCTATCATTTACGGCCTGGGCAGTCGCCTCGTACACAGGGATTGTGGAAACCATGGCCATGGGCATAAACCCATAGAAGTAAATGGGAACGTATGCTAGCAGTAGAAACAATAGCCAGCACCCGTCTCCATTATACAGTCATGTGGACAAGGCCCAAGGGGAATCAGTATCAGCCTCTCGCGTACAATCAGGATTATAGATACTCACTTGTTACCATCCAAAGATGTAACTGAGAAACTGTTTGAATCTAAAAGAAAAGAGACAGACAGACATGACTTACATGAGAAAGGACAAGTTTACTTGTTACACAGGGGAAGTAAGTGACCATGAGACTTGGAACTACAGCCGGTCAGAACTTCCTGGGAGTTACAAGAAACAATTTAGTGTGGGGTGCGTCTGTAACCCTGGACCACAGGGCGCCACTTCTTTTCACCATGGGAGGTACCCCCAATGTGTTGTCCCCAAGTCTGAGGAGGCCAATCCTTGGCGGAATCAGGTCATGTGACACCCCCTCCCAGACCAGGCCCAAAAACTGGATATACTAGAGTAACTCCTGTCCTGAGTGTTTAAGGCTATTCCCTTAAACACTCAGTTCTCACTCAGCACATCGCTGGCACTAAATGTGTGATGAGACAGAACAAGGAGGGAGTCCATTAGGGATCTAGTAATTATTAGATTGGCTGTGAAAGGGAACTGGTGAGGTAGTTGATACTTTTTTTCAGCCTCTTCTGTCCTCATGATATAAAATTTTATTTTACCAAAAAACTGTCTGTGGCTTATTACTGTAAAGCTGGAAAGGTTACACCTGAAGCGATAAGGAATTCATCACACTGATATTTACCTGGATGGGGGCTCAGGGGCGTTGGAATGCAGTCTGTTGGAGAGAAATAAAATCAGAAAATGAGCTTTATAGTAATTTTATTCACCTCTTTAGAAATAGACTTCATATACAAAGACATGTTGTCAGCCAGAAGTCCTCACATGTAACTATAATATGCAACAGTTATGCCTGAAATCTATTATTCATCAAAAATCCTTTTTTAATTCCATCAATGAAAAGTTAATTCCCATAACATGTGATATTCTTGCCCTCCAGAAAGACATCCAGGTCTCTCATGAACATGCCCCTGTCTATTGCAATGGTAGAACCATCTCTCCTCTAGGTGTAGAGGATGCCCCCTGTCTATGGTGATGGTAGAACCTCCTCTCCTCTAGGTGTAGAGGATGCCCCCTGTCTATGGCGATGGTATAACCTCCTTTCCTCTAGGTGTAGAGGATGCCCCTGTCTATAGTGATGGTATAACCTCCTCTCCTCTAGGTGTAGAGGATGCCCCCTGTCTATGGTGATGGTAGAACCACCTCTCCTCTAGGTGTAGAGGATGCCCCCTGTCTATGGCGATGGTAGAACTACCTCTCCTCTAGGTGTAGAGGATGCACCCGGTCTGTGGTAATGGTAGAACCACCTCTCCTCTAGGTGTATAGGATGCCCCCTGTCTATGGTGATGGTAGAACCTCCTCTCCTCTAGGCGTAGAGGATGCCCCTTGTCTATGGTGATGGTAGAACCGTCTCTCCTCTAGGTGTAGAGGATGCACCCTGTCTATGGTGATGGTAGAACCGTCTCTCCTCTAGTTGTAGAGGATGCCCCCAGTCTATGGTGATGGTAGAACTGCCTCTCCTCTAGGTGTAGAGGATGCCCCCTGTCTATGGTGATGGTAGAACTGCCTCTCCTCTTGGTGTAGAGGATGCCCCTGTCTATGCCGATGGTAGAACTATCTCTCCTCTAGGTGTAGAGGATGCCCCCTGTCTATGGTGATGGTAGAACCCCCTCTCCTCTAGGTGTAGAGGATGCCCCTGTCTATGCCGATGGTAGAACTGCCTCTCCTCTAGGTGTAGTGGATGCCCTCTGTCTATGGTGATGGTAGAATCTCCTCTCCTCTAGGTGTAGAGGATGCCCCCTGTCTGTGGTGATGGTAGAACCTCCTCTCCTCTAGGTGTAGAGGATGCCCCCATCTATGGTGATGGTAGAATCTCCTCTCCTCTAGGTGTAGAGGATGCCCCCTGTCTGTGGTGATGGTAGAACCTCCTCTCCTCTAGGTGTAGAGGATGCCCCCTGTCTATGGTGATGGTAGAACTACCTCTCCTCTAGGTGTAGAGGATGCCCCCTGTCTGTGGTGATGGTAGAACCACGTCTCCTCTAGATGCCCACTTGTCTAGGCCACAGGGCTAGGTAAGAAATCAATAAAAAGATATTTTCAAACATTTGAAGATCTTACCTAAATATCTCAATCTCTTTAAAGTAAAGTTCTGGTTTTGGCCTATTATGTAACAGAAAAGGTACAGAGTTAACAACTGAAGACATCATACATGAATGATAGATAGATAGATAGGTTTCCAAAAACAGGCAGCACTCCGAGGTAGTGAAAAAAACGATGGGGTGTCTTTATTCCATGTGCAACGTTTCAGCTCACACAGAGCCTTTCTCATGCTTGAGAAAGGCTCTGTGTGAGCTGAAACGTTGCACATGGAATAAAGACACCCCATCGTTTTTTTCACTACCTCGGAGTGCTGCCTGTTTTTGGAAGCCTATATTCAAGACGCTCTAGCCAGAGGGTCAAGGACTTTTGCACCCAACTTAGTTGCTGTGCTGCTCTGAATTTTCCAATATTTAGATAGATGATGATTACATATTTCCCCTAAAGAGTAGATTTCATGACTATACTAAATATTGCTTATTTATAAACTATCCCAAGACTATCCTGAGACCCAACTGGAAGAAAGACCCTGCATCAATCTATATATATTGTAAGATAAATACCTGACATAACGGGGACCAGGAAACACCACCCTTCGCCTGGTGAGAAAGAGGAGAAATATTACCTATTACAAGGGTTATCAGACAATGTTCCCAATATCACCCAATAGCTTCATTCACTCCTTACACCCTAGACTCATTGGGAGACATTTATCATACGCTGGCGTTCGTGATTGCCCCGCCACTGCTTATTCGCAGCAGGATACATCAAGACGTGACGGAGGCTGCACAGCGTTTATTCTACACCCAGTGGGGCCTGGCATAGAAATAAACGCAGCTGGCGACTTTTCACATGTGTATACACTATACTTGACATACTTTAATCGCTATGTACACTATACTCACATGCTATGTACACACTGTAGACATTATACTCTACATTATATACTCATAATGTACACTCTGTACAAACTACACTCATACTGAATATTCTGTATAGATTATACTCTACATTATATACTCAGAATGTATACTCTGTACAAACTATACTCATACAGCATATTCTATATACATTATACTCTACATAATATACTTATACTTTATACACTGTACTCAATATACTCTTATATGCTTTATACACTATACTCATACTCTGTATACATTGTACTCTACATAATATACTTATACTTTATACTCTGTACAAACTATACTCATACAGCATATTCTATATACATTATACTCTACCAAATATACTTATACTTTTTACACTGAACATACTATTCTCATAGAGCATATTCTATATATACATTATACTCTACATAATATACTTATACTTTATACACTGTACCTACTATACTCATATGACATATTCTGTATTCATTATACTCTACATAAAATGCTCATACATCACACACTGTATACAATATACGTACAACTCTGGGCCTTCCTCTTTGTCCTCATCTTTTTTCTTCCTGAGACTTACAGAATAAAAAAGAATTTAAGATTTCGCAGTAAATAGCAACAAAACAAATCACAGTTTGCAATGTCCTGCCCCCTACCACCGAAATCTTGCTGAGTACCGTTAAACAGCAAGAATAGTAAATAAAAGTCAAACATTTTTGGCTGGAATATTTACAGTACCGAAATTGTCATTCATTTTTTGATGTACTGTGGATAATAATTTCTCCTTCTAAGCAGATGGTGAGATCTCCTGGCAATCGGGTATAATGTGGGCCATCGTGCTGTAACCACTTGTTGTTGATACTGGCCCACATTTATTATAAACAGTGCAAGCAGACTAGGTGCAGTTGCCAGTGTAGTGTGCAGAGGGCGCCAGATTCATGAATTGTGGAGCATGTTCTTCATGGATCTGGCGCCCCCTGCACTGCCCCAACAGAGTGCACCACTTTTTTTGTGTGGTGGACTCTTCTTAAATACATGTACAAGCAGTCTGCACGTTCTTTTCAGTGCAAAGTCCAACAAAATACTGGCGCAAAGGCTTTAATAAATGTGGGTCACCGTTTCTGTTTTTTTTGCATTTCCATTTTTTTCTTCCTTCATTTCAAAAGCCATAACTATTTTTCTGAGTACAGAGCCATGAGGGCTCGCTTTTTGCATTTTGAAATGGATTTTGAAGTGGCACCATTTAATATTCCATGCAGTGTGAAGGAAATTTTCAAATAGAAAGAAAAAAATCACATTTAAGCCATATTCATTCTGTTTTTACACCTTCCACAGGGTCTCATCGCTTATAGAATATAAATATTTAAATTAAAACAATAACCAGTGAAGTTCTTCCTATGTATTTTCCTCCAGTAGGGTCTTGAACTTATCAAAAAGAATGATGACATATTGCGGAGTAAATTTGATGACTGTACTAAATATCACATATGTTTAAACTATCTCAAGACTTAGACTCTCCTGGAAGAAAGACACCTACATAGTCTATATAGTAAGATAAATACCTGGCAAGGAGCGGGTCAATAGTCAACTTCCTCAGGAAACTGTGGAGAAATATTACATATTACAAGGGGTTATTAGTAGCAGATATGACACAATCATTTATTAGGGCACTAATTATCGACTTTAAAACGGAAAACTGTAGGAATTATTTTTTTCCCTTGCTGTGCATCTTGCGTCCTATTTATGAAGAGACAACGCCACAATATTGATGGTTGTTGATGGTACCACTTGTGAATCCAACTCTTTTCTGGGCTTTTATTTTTCTGACTCATTATTTGGCGCTATTTTTGGCGCACAATTACGGCAGCTAAAAATTGGTCTAGGGAGTTCTATTTTACCTGCATGAATTTGGAGAAATTTCTTAACCTTTTTATTTGTGTGCCAAATCCAACATCCCACTAAAAATAATAGAACACTTCCAGTGCCACCCTGCGCCCAAATTGAGAAATGCCTGCCTATATCCTCATACATCATACACTGTATACATTATTCTCATACTTACTACTCTGTACACACTGAACTCATCCTTCATACTCTGTACATAGTCTACACATAATTAAGATTCTGTAACAACTACTCTACATACTATGCTGATAATTCATACTCTGTACACACGTTACACATATTCCATACTCTGTGTAAATTATACTAATACTTCATACTCTGTACACACTATACTCATATTACTTGTATGTGTACAACATACATCATATACTGTACTCGCTGTACTCATACTCCATACTCTGTGAACAACATGCTCATACTTCATATATTGTACTCGCTATACTCATACTTCATATATTGTACTCGCTATACTCATACTTCATATACTATACTCACTATACTCATACTTCATATACTGTACTCATACTCCATACTCTGTGAACAACATGCTCATACTTCATATATTGTACTCGCTATACTCATACTTCATATACTGTACTCACTATACTCATATTTCATATACTGTACTCACTATACTCATACTTCACATACTGTACTCACTATACTCATACTTCATATACTGTACTCACTATACTCATACTTCATATACTGTACTCACTATACTCATACTTCACATACTGTACTCACTATACCATACTTCATATACTGTACTCACTATACTCATATTTCATATACTGTACTCACTATACTCATACTTCACATACTGTACTCACTATACTCATACTTCACATACTGTACTCACTATACCATACTTCATATACTGTACTCACTATACTCATATTTCATATACTGTACTCACTATACTCATATTTCATATACTGTACTCACTATACTCATACTTCACATACTGTACTCACTATACCATACTTCATATACTGTACTCACTATACTCATATTTCATATACTGTACTCACTATACTCATATTTCATATACTGTACTCACTATACCATACGTCATATACTGTACTCGCTATACTCATACTTCACATACTGTACTCACTATACTCATACTTCACATACTGTACTCACTATACTCATACTTCACATACTGTACTCACTATACTCATACTTCATATACTGTACTCACTATACTCATATTTCATATACTGTACTCACTCTACTCATACTTCACATACTGTACTCACTCTACCATACTTCATATACTGTACTCACTATACTCATACTTCATATACTGTACTCACTATACTCATACTTCACATACTGTACTCACTATACCATACTTCATACTTTCCACTTACATAGTTTCTTTGTCTTCCCGACACCCGGGTTCAAGAGTTCTGTAAATTACAGAATTAAGAAGATTGTGTGATTTCATAATACATTACAATGCATTAAAAAGATCATCATAGCAACCCTCCACTGCTGCTTTCTTTTAGATTGTAAGCTCTTACAAGTAGGACCATTATTTTATGGTTTCATCTGACCATGTTATTACCCTGTAAGGTCTTATTTTGTCTGTATATGTTCCCCATGATCCATAAAGCGCTGTGAAATGTGCTGGCGCTACATAAGTAAACATTTAGTTTTCCTATTCTTAGACTCCACTTAGATTCACATACAAAATATTGCAATTCAACTATATTGCTGCATATTGTGATTTTACTGACTCATAGCAACCGATCTCCTCCCCCTATCCCTACATACAGACAATCCAAGCCAATATGGCAGTGTCCATGCGCTCCTCTCTTAAACAGTTAACACCTGCAATGGGTGCCAGCACCCCTAACTCTGGAAACACACATGGGTTGACATAGATTTTGGGGTATAGATATAAATATTACACAAGTGCAACACAGTTAAAGCAAAGATTTGAAGATCTGAAGATAAAATTATCTACCTGAATTTCATGTCATCATCTGAAAAGAAAAAAGCAAAGAGAAACATATTTTAAAACATAAAGAATTTGACTAGTATTAGTCTCTGTAGTATCTAATGTAGCAGTCTCTACAGTATCTAATGTAGCAGTCTCTATAATATCTAATGCATCGGTCTCTATAATATCTAATGCATCAGTCTCCATAATATAATAGTTAATGCATTAGTCTCTATAGCAACTAATGTCTCCATAGTATCTAATCCTGCAATTTCTACAGTATCTAATACAGCAGTCTCCATAGTATCTAATGCAGCAGTCTCTATATTATCTAATGCAGCAGTCTCTATATTATCTAATGCAGCATTCTCCAAAGTATCTAATGTAGTGGTCTCCATAGTATCTAATGCAGCAGTCTCTAGTATTTAATGTAGTGGTCTCCATAGTGTCTAATGTAGTGGTCTCCATAGTATCTAATGTAACATTCTCTATAGTATCTAATGCAGCAGTCTCTATAGTATCTAATGCAGCAGTCTCTAGTATCTAATTCAGCAGTCTCTATAGTATCTAATGTAGCGGTCTCTATAGTATCTAATATAGCAGCCTCTATAGCTCTCTGGCTTTTGTGTCACCAGGGGTTATAAATGTATGTTGGGAGTTGTAGTTCACAATAGCCTGAGATCAGACCATCAATCCTTTATGTAGCATTCACTTTGGAATATTATAGTCTCATATGGAGAGTGACAAAGTAATTCTGAGGCAATTCCTCCAGGAAGCGGTAGTAATAGTAATAGATGTAGTATGGTAGAACTCACCAGCTTCATCTGTCTCTGGAGCCTGGAATGTAAAATACACTGAGTGTAAGAAGGAGACATATGTACAATGTCATTAGTTATCGTTATCGATTATCTTACACCTACCTTCACTATGTAGGGCGCCTTCAATCCCTCTGGGGTCCATGCTGGAACCTGAAAAAAATATAATACAATTTATTATCCTGGTCGATCAGGTGTTAAATGCCCCCCCCCCTCCTTATACTACCTGCACCTCTGGAAATTGTCAGAGCTGAGTTAGACTAGCCAGTCTTGGGCCAGATTTTAAAGTGTCCGACACTGGATGATAAATCCGGTGTAGCATAAGTCTAGTGGTACTTTGGTTGCTTATTAGTTGGCTTATTTGACAACAGAAAGCTTCACCAAAAGTTCTCTCCCATTCACGTTTTGTTTTGGCACACTCAATCCCCCTCCAAGCTATCGACATAGCACTTATCACACAATTCGTAAAAGTGTCTGAAAGCTGACTTAAGTTTGATAAATAACACCTTTTTAGTGGGGCAAAGACAAAAAATTACAACAGAATTCTGCCATATTTTTATTATGTTCCTATGTGAAGATAATTTCCCATGAATGTCTCTATTTTGTCCCTTAGAAACTAGATAGCTGACCTTGGATACGACCATCCCTGCACCCTGGCAGGTGTGGCCACACAGTATTTTTGGGCCTGTCTGGATTCAGAGTTCATTACCACAGGACGGCTGAAGGACATGCAGTAACTCCTAGACATTTCATATGTAACAACTATTTGTTTCTTTGTGCAATCACTCCTGCAGCAGTGGTCGTATCCAGAAACAATCTAATGGCTACATCTCATGGCTACATACATGGGAAATTATCTTCGCACAGGTCATTGTTGTTTAGGAACATCCAATTGAAGAAATGTTTGACTATGGCTGGTGAATTAAATTAAATCTCAATGCCCAGATAGGAATACCCCTTAAAGTCTATAGCATAGATTTTAATTGCAAATGCATATTCTGTTTATACAAAAACATCAAAAGTAAGAAAAAACAGGAGGGTGGAGGACCCCTTTGCATCTCAACACTGCACCCATGAAGCTTTCATCTCTGCAGCGACTGCTGGGTTTTGTGTCAGGGACCCTACTTTTTCGCAGACCTGACTGTGGTTTAGTGTAATGCTAATCACCAAAGGAATTTTGTGTTTTTATTAATTTCCCACTTCTTTTGAGTTTGTTTTCCTCCTTCTTATGTGTCTTTTTTTGTTCCTACATAAAAATATTATAAAAAGTGCCCCCATTGGCTACTTGTTATAGAGGAGTGTATTATCATATACATAAAATCTAATTCATATATATATATATATATATATATATATATATTTATTTTTTTTTTCTATTATTTATTTATTTTTTTTAATTTATTTAGGGAGTTTGTTCGAAATTGCAGTTTATTGTATGTGTTCCCGCTACACCTCCGTATTCATATAGTATCTAAATGGTAGCCGCATATTCTGACATGATACGGAAATTCCTATGCCCATGCTCCACAAATACATTTATTAGAAATTAGAATTACTGTTCCCTTTTTCATTGACTCCCTATTGGGAGGAGCTTCTTTGATATGCAATAATGTAGGAATGAGATAGGTTACAGTGTTGGTCTAAGGTTTGGAACAGTTTTAGGTTTTGTAATTTTAATGTAAATTTTATATAGAAAAAAGCCAAATCTATTAAGAATTATAACTGAAAACACAAGAAACTCAGCGCATAAGGTCAGACCAACACTGCATAAGGGTCAGATCTCAGGTTCACACACTAAGCTGCTCCCACTACAAGGAAGATGGCAGAAAAATATAAGGTAAGCAAATCCCAAAGGAGAAGGAATCTGGCATCTAACAAGTTGCAATAAAATGAATAAGTTTATTTCAAATCAATGAAAATATTCAAAAAAGCTCATGGACATGGAGACAAAGCTCAACCAACGCATTTCACCAAGAAGGAATATATATATATATATATATTACTTGAATATATTTATATACTTGAATATATAATTAAATACTTTAATATATTTATAGACTGTATAATTATTCAGTGTACAGAAAAATGTATACATTGCACTAAACAAACACAATGTACATATATAAAATATTAAAAAGTAACATTTTACTTACATAACCGGGATAGAATAATGGGTGGTCCATTGTTCAGTCTCCGAAAAAATAAAACTCCTTATTCAGAATAAATGCTATAAAATAAGAAGAGACCAGGCAGAGTGTTTAGGAGAAATGAGAATAAAGGAGCACAAGTCACCTGCTATTACAGGTAAGATAAAAAGAGTATACTTACTGTCCTCCTACCAACTTATACCTTCAAATGAGAAGCAGGTAGGGGGCTTAAATGCCCCTTAGTGATGTCATCAGTGGGTGGTCCCTATTTTAAGTGGTACAGCCAATCATATCCATTTCAGTAGAAGTCATCTAAGATCTTGTGTAAGGTTATAATGTTATATGTATTATCATTCTTTTGGAACAAACATATAATATCTATATAATATCCCAAAACTAAAAACAAAAAATTAATATTTATAATTATTATTTTTTTAAGCTCTAACAGTTTAATAGATTCAGACTTATAAGAATAAATATTTAGTAAAAAGGTTCAAACTTGAACTAAAAGTGAAAGACTGATACAATAAATTCCTCTTATAAATAATCGTTTTGACTATACATAACACTGCACAATAAATACAATTGGAAAAGAGATAATTTTCAGTTTTTCAAGATTAAGGTGTTTTATAAAACTGATTTCCATTTAATGGATTGAATTATTTGTTATGTAAGTTTCATACAAACTTTAGTAGAGAAGTCTAAGGCCTCATCACTATAACATCATTACAAAAAGACAAGAAAAAGACATCAAATGTATAACGTATACTTTAATTTTTACTTAAAATTTTTACTTTTAGGTCTCCTGGACTTTATTGAGGTCAATTGAAAGGTGTTCAGACATGATCTGTGCAGGAGAGGGAGAGGGTCACTAGTGACATCATCTATTGTTAGTAGTGGGGCAATAAAAGTGTTTTCTATAGAGGTGTTATCTTCCATTGTAATCCTGTCTGTGATGTAAATGAAGTGACTGCTGCACTCAAAACACCTACAGATAATAAGGTTTCTGTATCTTATTGATGAGGTTACTTAGGTTCATACACTGGTTAGTAAGGTTGAAAAAAAAAAAGACACCTAAAAGTCCAACCTATGGATTTTTCACAATGTTGTGAATGTTGAGGAAGGCAAAACCTGTATGGGGGAGAAGGGGGGGGGGGTTCAGAAAAATTACTTCCTGAACCAGAATAATAATAATAATCTTTATTTATACAGCGCCATCAATTTCCGTAGCTCTTTACAAATAATAGGGGACATATATAAATATAATATTACATTACAAAGTCATATGGAACAATAGGAGTGAGGAATAATCCCTGGATCAACATTTTCCTCCATAAATTGTTGAATTGTTCAACAAACTTGTTATGAAAACATTCATAACTGGATTAATTATAACTAGTGTTGCGTGGACCCCAAAAGTTTAGGTTGGTACTGAAAGTTTAGGGTTCTGGTCCCCCGAACGTCATCAGGGCTGAGTTTGGCTCAACTTCCCCATGCAGATAAGGTCGGCAATTGTTGGGACTTGGACAGCGGCCAATTTTATCGGGTCTGCTCATCACTAATTATAGCCAGCATTGCCCCATTTTTCATTACAAAAACATTTAGTCTTTTCTTAAATCCATGTTTTTTCTATTACTAACTCTTCTGCTAGGTTGTTCCATAAGGTAACTATTGTAATGCCAGATTCACACCTGTTTTTTATGTACCCAGCGTATATACCGGAAAGAAGGAGGACTCTGATATATTCCCATATAGTAGTACAATAGGGATCTTACATGTCTTCTTTTACATACAACTTCCATGTCCATATTTTCCATTAAAGCCTCTTTTATGAGCCAAAACGATTTTTTTCTTAATTATTGTCTGTTATAAGTTATGGGGTTATCATGCCCCAACCCTCCCAACCAAATGTTTACACTAGGGACAGGATGTTCCCCTCCCAAGGATCCAGGTAACTTCATTTACACCTTTTTTTTAACTAGACCAAATGGCTCCTTGGAATTAAGTCATCTACATTCTGATGAATGGGAATGGGAATGCAAATTGATGCAGACAAGAAGACTCTGCCTGGCAGGTGACTGCTGTATCATGAAGATAACATTATAGGACAATGGAAACCACCCATGTCATAACTCTAAGAACTTATGATCAGGACCCTCCAATAGGTCTGTGGCATCAAGCACCAGAAATGTTCACCAACAAAATAAACATTAGGCAATCCTGGTTAATATTTTTATGGTGCCAGGTGCCTAGATGGGTACAATCATATGGAAGACCTTGCTGGATGTATCATCACAATTGGAAACTCCTATTTAGGAATTATATCCGCTAAGATTGCACCTGTGCACAGGTTTAGTCCCCCCTCTCATATGATCAGGAGGTGGAATGAAGAACAACCAGCAGGACACGTTAAAATATTCACATTTTTGCTGGAATAATTGTTTAAATGCATATAAGTTCGCTGGCATGGGGTGGGATCATTACTACTGCTACAGAATTGCATGGTATAATATTGGAACTATTCAAAGGGTCTTCCAGTAAAAGATATAAGGGTCAACACATCAGTGACACCAATCCCTTACTAGCAACGACCCGATGGTGTCAGTGACTGGACGCAGAGATGACAAGTCCCCCTGTGCAAAGGTTGAAATCCATAGTAAAACAAAGTGCAGCTTCCAGAATATATGACATGCTGTAGAAACGATGTCCATACTGTAGTGTAGGTCAATTACTACACAAATTCTGTAATAATTGTTTGGGTTTTTTTTTCTTTTTCAAATCTCATCTAAGTTCCACACAAATTCTTCAGGCTGTTGTAGTACTTTGAAATTAGGATTTTGTTTAATACATTATTGGGTAACTTCATATATACCAAAAGACTCAAGATCCAATTTATAAAGTGTATAGGACACTAACTCTACAGTATAAGAAACTATTTTAATACTGTTCAGCACAGGGAACTATGCATAGAAATTGCATGTTTCTGCAGAGATCCTAGAGGTTTCCTCCGGGTCCTCCGGTTTCCTCCCACACTCCAAAACATACTGGTAGGTTGATTAGATTGTGAGCCCCATGGGGACGGGGACTGATCTTGCAAGCTCTGCGTAATCTGTGTGTGCTATATAAATAAAGATCCTAGAGGTTTCTACCCCTTATGGTTAAGCCTGCCATCTTCCTTCTGCGGTTTTAGGACCTTTGGAGGACCTTTAAAGGTCCTAAAATGGCTCTTGTATACATGTGTATTGAGAGCCGGAACAGATTGTAGGTCGTTTCGGTGGCCATGGCCACCCTAGAAAGTTTGGGAAATCACCCATATTATAATCCACTACTTCCTCTCACACATGGTAGTCAACATTGGACATGTACCTTTGTTTTGGCTTGGCCTTTTTTTTCTTTTATTATGATTTTTTGTGATGCATGTGCACTTTTGTGACCTTTTTGTCCATTGTCTTGTTTTCTGCAGTCACACACATACACACATAAGAAGGACTGGACAAAAATTATCAAAAAATATCATTTTATTGTATGAAAAAAAAATCTTCAAACATCAATGATATTAGCCAGGACATGGAAACAAAAGGAATAACAGCTTAAAAAGTCAGATGGAAAACATTGGGAAATAGGAACACGCCTTAGGTCTATTGCCACTCAGCCGCACAATGTAAATACTTTGACTGTACACCATATATGTACAGCATAGAGAGTGAATAATACCAGGTATAACTTATTCAGAACAAATTTTTTGTTATTGTCTATAAAATAGACAGCCGCAGTTAAATGAGATAAAGGAACACAAAGTATTACAGGAATAAATGCAAAATAATGCAGGAGCCATCATAGTCAAAAAGACATTAGCAGTGCCCAAAAATCCCATGTGCTGTATCCCATGTATGAAGATGAACCGTGCACCATACACAATGTGGTGACCCCTCACACACCGCTAAACACATAGAAATAAGTCACAAACTTTACATGCAGACAGACAAAAGTGATACAATGCCTAAAATGTAGATGGTATTACAATACCTTGAGTCATGACTTGGCAGAATTGGGCAAAAGCAGTAGCCTCAACATACGTTTCCCCTCATCAGTTTCGTCAGGAGGTTCTCTAAGTTACCGCCTGATTCCAGATGTAAGGGTGAAGATGTAAGGTTTCTTTTTGCTGTCTGGTATTCCTAGGTGGGTAAAATCACTTAGATCACATAGGTGAAAAGCATGCGATCGGTAACCACCACCCAATGTTTTGTGTTTTTGGTCAAAAAGTCGCAAAATTAACAAAATTTTAACTGAGACACAACTGACCAGCAAAAAAAGAAAAAAAAAGTCAGGAGCACAGGTACCAAAAAAAGCCAAAACAAAGGTACATTTGCCCCCTTAAAAGTATGTCATCATTTATCTTTTTTATTTTATTGACAGATTTGTAAGGGTTGTCCACAAAGAAATGTTATTGTTTCAATATACTTTGTGTTTCAATTCCTCTCTGTTTTCTAGATCTCTGCTTGCTGTCATTCTATAGGAAGCTTAATTGTTTACTTCCAGTGGATCAAAATCTGCCCAGGTTCGTTATATCACAGAGAGTAATCAAGCCGTGCACCTGTGTGACATCACATGACCAGGGACTGATTTCCATCCAAAGGAAGTAAACAATGAAGCTTCCTATAGAAGGACAGCAAGCAGAGATCTAGAAAACAGTGAGAAACTGATACAGTAAGTATATTGGTAATTTGAAGAACTTTTAATTATACTTTTTATTTTGACTTTCCCATTGATGTCAAAGGGGAAACTACATGAACAATTACACAACAGAAATGTAAACACAGGACGGGGATCTGTAAGCACTACAGGCACAGCTCCTATTCAGATGGATAGTTGATCAATGTGGGGGGTCAGGTGTCAACACCTCAATGATTTGATATGCGTGGCCTCTCTCTTCAGACTGTGTTTACATGATGCATTTTGTAATGTATTGCAAATGCACAGGGAAAACACAGCCAAATGTTAATGGATTTTGTAATTAGCAACATATTTTTTGAATTTTACCAATAATAGTAAAATAATAAGTACCCATGTATGACGACAGAGGGCGTTGCTGAGGGAAGTTGGTGTTATCATCGTGTGCTGCCATCTATCAAACGACGGCAAAACAAATTGTTTAGATAGCTTGGACTTGGCAGCCATTTGAGCAAGACATGTTTTGTGTTTTTTGCTAAGATGGAAAAAGAGCAGTATTGTTCGGTAATTCGCTTTTTGTTTTTGTTTGGGGAAAAAACAAAACATGATAATGCGCCAGCACATTCATCCGGGGTTGTCGCCGCCAAACTGCATGAATTGCGTTATGAATTGCTGCCGCACCCTGCAACTTTTTCTTGTTCACTAACGTGAAGAAATGGCTCACGGGAAAATTTTTTAGCTCAAACGAAGTCATCGGCGAGACAGAGCCGTATTTTGGAGAATTCGACAAATCCTATTTTTTGGAGGGTTAAAAAAAAGGCAGGAACATTGGAAGAAGTGTTTCTTTCTAAAATGTTGAAAAAAAAATAATTTTGAAAAAAAAATGGTGTCTTCATTTCTAACACGGGTACTTATTGAACCGCCCTCGTAATCATTATCACTGCACAGAACATGTGGAGGATGTGTCTTTCTCTATGCATTCACAAAGTTTAAATAACATTTCAATTGTGTCCTAAAGGGCAGTATTCTGTTTTTGGAGCAGTTTTTTATTTTGTAGATGAAACCAATTTAATAAATGTCTTTCACCTTCTGAATTAAAAATTTGAACCTAAAACCACATCTAAACTGATTATGATGTAATCTATTTAATTTCCTGGACAACCCCTTTAAAGCAGTGAGACTGGAAACCAGATAGACTTTTGTGAACTGTATAGATTTCTCCGTATGGCGTATGTGGTGTAGTTATGTTAGATGGACACTGGAGGGTGACATATATATATATATTTCCTGGACAACCCCTTTAAAGCAGTGACATTGGATACCAGATCTCTAAGCACAGACTTTTGTGAACTGTAAAAATTTCCAACAGCACACATGTTAAAGATGCTCGTATGTGATGTAGTTATTTAAGATGGACACTAGAGGGTGACATTTCTTTCTTTAAAAACTATATTTGTAGTTTTATTTATTTATTTTTTTAATCAAAGCAAGTGCCCATAGGTTGACGAGACTCTGTCATCAGATGTGAGTTGTACTTTCCGTCATGTATATGTATGTTGACCTATTTATCACTTTAAATGTGATGTGAAAATAAGCAGAGAAGAGTCATGTATTACCTGAGGCAAGTCACTTTTATTGTCTGAAAGGGGAGCGTCATCTCACCTTTTACCTCGCATCAGGCCTCTGGTTCTGTGAGCTACAGAACCAGAGATAAAGACACTTATAGACTTATTTGTAATTGTGAGCTACAACTAAAGATCCAGTTCCTGCCTATTCCTTGAACTGTTTGTATGTTTAATTCTGTGGAACACAGAACCGCAATCCTAGTGCGATCTGAAAGATGATATTTTTTTTTATTTTTATTACAATTTGACCTCCACCCCCCTCCATTTAGCCTCTAAAAGTGACTCTTCTCTGCTCATTTTTTTTTATAAATGTAATTTGGTGAATTTTTTCATTAAAGAGGTAATTCTGAAAAGAGCACCTCAAACACTGAGGGTGAAGCTATACTGAGGGTGAACCCGTTTTTGTTCAGTTCTTAAGTAGTACATTAAAAACGCATGCGTTTTTGACAGGTTTTACCAATTATCTTAATTAAAACTGGTCAAAAGCGCATTTTTCAAAAACACAAGCGTTTTTTAACTGACTGCTTAAAAACTGACCAAAAACGGGTTCAAAACGTCATGTGTGGCATCACCCTGAGGGTGATGGTAGTTTAATAATGCAAAAGAACTCAAGGTAGCAAACTATGGCTTCTCCAGCAGGCAGAGAATGGCATGTGTGGCGGCACCATGCTGGACCAGAGCCGGGAAGATATTTCTGTTTTATTACAATTTGTTATTAGGGTTTTTCTCAGTGAAGGCCCCCAATGATAAGCACCGTCCCCGCACATGGCCAAATGTGCCCCCTGCCACCCCACGCCTGTCTCTGATGTAATGGAGGATTCAAAAGGCATCACGATGACTGAACTGCTCACGATGCCCCCAAATCAAACTTAGTATAGAGGCGGCTATACTAAACCCAATAGAGGGGTGACAGCACAAGTTTCGGTGGTACTGATAAAAACCTGAATTGTGATGCACTAGAACAGTAAACTGATCTGACGTATTCCATTAAATTTGCCGAGCCCTAACTTAAATGGAGCAATTGAAAGAGAAGTCATCTAAAATCTCAAAAAAATATTGCTCCATATGATTTAACTCCTTCAAGACAATGGGGAAGATTTATCAGAAGTGCCTGAGGTAAAACTGTTCTAGTTGCCTATAGAAACCAATCAGGGCTGAGCTATCATTTTCCCACAGCTGTTATAAAAGTGAAAGCTGAGCTCTGATTGGTTTCCATAAGCACCTCAGACACTTCTGATAAATCTCCCCCAAGGTTTTTTAGGCCGCGGTCACACGTACCGCTAGGCGTCCGTCATAACGCGACGCTAGCGCACAGGGGGAGGTCCTCGGCCCGAATGCACATGCGTTTCCAGGGAAACGCATGCGATTGTTAAGCTGATCGCATGCGTTTCTCTGGAAACGCATGTGCATTCGAGCCGAGGACCTCCCCCTGTGCGCTAGCGTCGCGTTATGAACGGACGCCTAGCGGTACGTGTGACAGCGGCCTTAAGGTGAAGACACACATGGCGTTTTTAGGCTGTTTTTAGTTAGTGCGTTTTCACATCGTTAAAAACGCATGCGTTAAAAAACCCATAGTGCGTTTTCACATCGTTAAAAACCTAACTAAAAACGGCCCAAAAACGGCCTAAAAACGTCACGTGTGTCTTCACCCTTAGGGTTTCTATTATTCACTCTACATTTTTTTTTCCATTTACAAAGCTATATGAGGGATTGAATTGTATTTTCTAGTAGCCCATTTAATATTCTGTGTCATGAACAAGCAGTCCTCTCTTCAGCTGTTGCAATGCGTTAAACGCAATGCGTGACCGCACCCTCAATGAGTGTTTTGTATTGTTTAATCAATTTGACTTAATTTAACACTTAGGCCGCAGTCACATGTACCGCTAGGCGTCCGTTCATAAGGTGATGCTAGCACACACGGGGGGCGGTGCTCGGCCCGAACGCACATGCGTTTCCAGAGAAACGCATGTGGTAAACGCGACGTGTGACCGCACCCTTAAGTCTTTTCATTTGAACATTTCTGCAGAAAAAACATGTTGAAAAAAAGACACAAAAGCAAGAATTTTTCATTTCACTTTTACTCCAAATGAAGTTTTCACACTCCATCTAATAAAAATATACATACGAAAAAGAAATCATATGCTAATATGAAAGTACACAATGGAAACACAGGACTTGTAGAGTTGATCATTTTGCAGAATAGTGGGAAACCAGTTTGTATACAATATAGGATGTGATACAAATCTATGACACACAAAAAAAAATTAAATTATGGAAAAAAAGGAAACTATGCTGAAAACACAGTGACCTGAATGACAGGTTGGCCTCAAATCTCTGCATAGGTAAGCCTAGACTCACTAAAATTAGCATGCCGGTCCAAACCATGACCTCTCATTGTCAGCGTTAGGGGATAAATTGGGGGTCATTTACTTACCCGGTCCAGTCGCGATCCAGCGGCGCGTTCTCCGACACTGATTCGGGTTCTGCCGGGATTCACTAAGGTCGTGCGCCCGATGCCCACTAGGTGTCGCTGCTGTATGTGAGTGCTATTTTTGCCACACCATTTTTTTTTTTAAATTCCGCAGTTTTTCCGAATCTGCCGGATTTTCCGACGGGCACGCCCCTCAACCCCCCCATTTCTGTCACGTTAAAGCCGGTGCTGATGCTCCACAATCGGATCGTGTGCGCCAAAATCCCAGGGCATATCGGCGCAAATCGGAAACCCGGCGATTCGGACCCTTTGTAAATGTGCCCCATTGTGTCTGGCACATGCACACTCAGCCAAGGATGCATGTTCATAGATGATAATGATCATCCTTCAAATAGGTTATAAATATGTGATCCCTGGCTGAACCTTCAACATCTCCTAGAAAATTCCATTTAATAACGAAAGACAACTAATCGCAGTAGTAGACTCCACAGGACGGGATGAGCTTTCAGCCAATAAAGAAAGAATACTCCCAAACAATTACTGATTTCTAGCCCCCCCCCCCCAAAAAAAAAAACAAAAAAAAAACCAAAAAAAAAAACCAAAAAAAAAAACCCTAGCAATCTGTAAGAGAAACTGAATTCCAAGATCTCATTGATATGTAAAAGTTTTTCTAAAACAAACACAAATCACTAGCTCATAAAATAACTAGAACGATATTTTTATTACAAAAGCAATGACCATTTTCAGCCCTGAAATTCATTCAAAATATCATTACGTGAAAAAAAAATATGACTGGGCTACGACTAGACGCTGAGGCAATCGCCCAGCCAAGGAGCGCAATGGTTCTGCAGAAGTCACACAGTTGTTGGGTGCCATGGGCTGTGCATGGCTCCGTCTGTCAGACTGTATGTAGGCAGTAGAATGAGGCTTATGCAACATCTTGGTACTTCGATTAAGAACCTTCAGAACCGAACCGCCCAACAAGCCAAGATCGCAAATAGAGAGCAAGTATAACAATAGTGGACAAAGGATATATGAAAACTCAGGAAAGGTAAAAAGTCCACACATTATATAGGGCATATACTGGTAGAAGGGTTAGTCAACATCACAAACCTCTGACCCTATTAAAGGGGTTAATAACATGAAGGGATCTCTATCTGTATACAGGTCTTCCTAAATTTGTGTATAATACAACGTATATGGGATGCAGAGTGCAAATCTTCTTAAAATTCCTATAGCCAATATATCCAGATACATCAATAATATACTACCAAAGACAATGAGAAGCTAGGAGGATATTTTTGTATGGCTTGGGCACATTAGGTTTTGTGATCTTTAAAGGAAATCTACCATCAAAATTGATCATGATAAACCAGGGACACTTACTCAGCGATCCAGGCACCGTGACTGTGTAGTCTTCTTATAATTGTTATCCATGGTCCCCCTCATACTAAAATCAGCTTGTAAAATTATGCTAATGAGTCAGGATCCCCTCTTCCGTGCTGCACATTCCCCCCTCCCATTGTGAGAGGTTACATCAGGCTTAGGGAGCGAGAGACAGTGTAACAGTCTTTGTAACTTCCTGCATAGAGGGGCTCTAGTGATGCCTCCCAGAGCCTTTATGATGCATTAGCATAATTTAAAAAGTAGATTTTGAAAGAAAGGAGGCAATGGATAACAAATATAAGAAGATCCCACAGTCACAGCGACTGGATCTATGTCCTTGGTTTATTATGATGGATTTTGATTTGCCATGTTCTTTATCTTAATCATAAAGTCTGTAAGACCAGGTCTGTCTTATATTTTCCTGTATAATGTACCCTAGTATCCCTAAAGATTCTGGTATAATGATGTACTCCCTATAATTTATTTATAGCCAAGGCCAAGCTTCAATGTAAGTTGCATCTTACTGCTTAGTCATATCTGGCCCGGTTGCCAGGAACACACCATACTTGCAAAGTTTCCCAGAATGTCCGGGAGGTTTTAGACATTTTAAAAAAAATTCCATCCTTGTATGTGCCATGGGGGTCTCCCCCTCACCCGCAATTAGGCATGTGGCCACCCACATTACAAAAAGGTAGTGTCATGGTTGACCAGGTAAGAGTTCAATAAAAATGGTACGTGGTTGGTTCTGGATATTCAGTACTGTACCGGTTCACAAGCAACAAATTCCAGGCAACCAGTCTTTTTCTAGTCTTTCGGGTCACCTCCAAGTAGTATAACCACTAAATTGTATATATAACTAGAACTGGACTCTTTTTTACTAAACACTGTGTCACCCTTGGGCAGTGGGACTCTTTTTGGTGATCTGCTGGCTTCTGGATGGGGCAGATGTCTTTGGCAACTCCAACCACTAATATGGGAGTAGTTATGATTGAGGGGGGAATACAGACAGCTGCGCTGTTGGGGGGGACATGCGGCCTGCGGCTCCCAATGGCCAAGTTTAACAGGTTTATAAATTGCTTAAAATTAGCTATAAGTGACTAACCCCTTTAACATTAACAGAGATTTCATAGACATCATCTTGGATTGCTGCCGAGGTTCTGGTGTGTTAGCAAACACTGTGCCGTCTCGATTTTGTAGTGTCAGAAAACATCTCATTCTAGACACCTCAGCTAATGAGAAAAAAAGTAAAAAAAAATATTCTTGCAACACTTATATTCTGCCCAAATAAGGAGAAGAGTAAACTGATCCAACTGGTCCCTTGTTGCATAATGTGAGGATTAACGAGTGATTAATACGTCAATAGATTCTCCACAGTTATCAAAAAAAGCCTTTATGACTATGTACTGTGCGAAAATCTTAGGCAGGTATGAAGGGGGACGGGGAATCCTGCAAAGTAAAAGAACACTTTCATAAATAAAAAAAAAATAAAAAGTCTTAAAAATGTCTTGTGTAGCAAGACGGTTACACAAACCATACCATATCAGTATCTATCCTAATTGTGCAGAAGAACAAGGAGTCCTGGGAGGGATGTTGGCCAATAAAACTTTGACCATCATTGGGGGTCATTTATGTGTCACATGATCCAACAGTGTACAGCTAGACCACACTAGTCTTCCACTGCAAGAGATTGATCATGGTAATGATAAATTCTGGCCAAGTATAGGACTGTCGAGTTCTATTTTAGACCTACTTTTATAATAAGCTATATTTATATAAAGATTATTAAAATAATAATAATAATAATTATAATAAAGTAGGTTGGTCTAAACTGTGCATCACAATGTGGCGCACCAACTTATTTTTTTTGGGCACACAGCAAATTTCTGCCCACGAAAGTATCAAAAAAAAAAGGTCTACAAGTCTTGATAAATGTGGCGCCAGTTTTTTGGCGCATCTGAGGTTAGTTCTCCCAGATGTGTGGAACAACCTTTCTGCCCAGGGTGCAGTCTGTGGAAATTTGCCTGTATGTTGCTGCAATCCCACGGTCTGCAGACCATGTAGAGGACGGGAGTCCTTGAATTGAACATAAATATGATGCAAGAACGTCCCATTTGAAGGTCATCTGTGGTTCCAGAACTCACCGGCTTCAGTACCGGTGCTGCAGTTTGGGCAGCGGACATGAAGTCCTCATATTTTTGTATTTTGCAAGGACTCTTGTCCTGTGGAAGGTGTGCAGCCTGTGGAATTGAGTGTGCATACAGCGTAACACTTCAATTTTTGAAACCATTCTTATGGTGCAGCTCTCTTTTCAAACCTGCCTAAAACTTTTGCACAGTACAAGTTACAAAGCAAGATGAAGAACATCCGTGTTTTATAAGTCATTACTTTGACAATAGTAACCAAGTTTTACCTTACACTTTCAAAACTAACCAAAATAAAATGAGAATGAATTATTTAGGAATAAGGAGCGCTTAAAAGACAAAACAAAAATGGTTACTGGTCATCACATAAACTAAGTATTGTGTTTAATAGCAGCCGAACAGTCAGGTTCCAAGTCCACCATGGTACTCAATTTCTGATAGAAGGTAACAAAACCAAAAAAAAAAAAAACAGGCTGCTGAAGAGTTCAAAAAGCGTAAAAGGAATGACCACCACGATCGACAGGTTTGGAATGTTTCCCAAAATTTCTAAAACAGACAAGGTCAAAGAACATGGTCAGTTGGAATCACACCTGAGATACGAGTGAAATTATTTAATTAAAGTCTAATTATACTTATTAGTCACATCAGATCATGTGACATTTTCCACCCTTTACTCAGCGACGCCGTACCACACAGTGATACATAACATTCCATCGAGAAAACGGGCTCCTGCCATCCCGCAGTCATCCTTGGGGCCCCACCAAATTTACAAGCGGTGTAACACATACAATAGATAGACAGTCAAGTATTAGACAGGTCGATGTACTTCAGGTTCAGCATTGAGCTGGAAATCTCAAACAATTCAATATTCTGTGTTATGTACATTGTATCATACAGACATATTAGTTACACATACAATGTATGTAGAGCTAAAAAAAAATGGGGAAAAATAAGAATCACACATGTATTCTCCAGCTTATAGTATATGCATGGTGTGGGTGACATCTCTGAGCAATGGGGCATGATATGCCCAAATTTCCGATTCCTAGCGAACACAGTAGAGAGCAGGTCTCCTTCCAGCTATGTATACTACATGTTGTCTAGTTGTGTTCCCACTTATGAGTCTACATTTATTCAACCCCCTTCCAATGATATCCCTCACCCTACTAGCTGGTATATCAGGTTCTAGATCCTTAGTATTTTGTGTGAACGCTTGTAGAGCGCTGCCTAAAACCAGGAAAATTTTATGTTGAAGGAACACTAACAAGTGCAAGCCTACGAGGAAGAACAGATTCAATCTTTGGCTTGGATTTCCTTAACAACGGTCTGGTCCAAGCTCCATCAACATCATTATTCTTGTGGGTTAAGTTTTTAATAAATACAGTGTGGAAAACCGTGTCCCATCGGGACAGTCCCCTGACAACATGGCCAAAGTGACATGACACAGATCAGTCCTACGACAAACTTGGAATGGTTTTTAATAATAGTCCTTGTTCCCAGAGAAGACCTCGTTCCATTGACACCGATCCTCTCAGCACAGAGTCCATCTGGTAAAAAAAACCAGTCATAAACATTCTCGGTGACAGCAGTCATATCAATATGAAGGCGTCCAGACCAAAGTGGAAGTTATGAAAAGTTCTTGCACTATTGTAATGAGCTAGAAGGCTCGGGAGTGAAGGGACAGGTATAGGCTCAGTCGTATAACTTCTACTGGCAAACAATCTTGTAGCTTGGATTGGCTTCCTACATGAAATTGTGTACGATCCCTTACATAACTGCTAAAAAGGGGAAGGGGATTGTTTTCAATGCTTCGATTTTTGGAGCTTTTTAAAAATTTTTGTTTTATTTTTTTTTTCCCCTCCTTCCATTGCAAGATCAAGGACCGCCGCTATATGAATAATCTGCCTTGTTATGCATCACTAGCTTGTTGTCCACAAAGTAGAAACTGTCTGATTGAGTCTCATAGGGATGGATGATCATTTCACGAACTGCAAAATAAGAGATACAAAAATAAGTGAGAAAAAAAAAAAAAAGCAAATAGCATTATTTATCTTTTTAAATGCATGACTATGAGAACTGTCAATCTGTGGAATAGCCTGCCTCAGGCGCTGGTCACAGCAGGGACAGCAGAGAGCTTCAAGAAGGGTCTAGAAGCCTTTTTATACCTAAATAACATCAATAGTTATTTTATATAGAATTGTTCATCCAATGCCTTCCCTTGTTGAACTTGATGGACAGGTGTCTTTTTTCGACCATATAAACTAGGATATTAAGTGCAGAGTACAGTATGAATTCAGGGACATTCAATAAAGAATTATATATTTTAATTATTTTAGTATTTTGCAAGAAAAGTATTAAGATAGTGGGACTCCTCCTCATCCTACCTCTCCACCCATAAGAGAGAAAAGGACACTAGTTCCCCAGACTGAGTGGTCCTGGAAGTCACCCACTGATCCTCTTATTATCCTTTGAATAGGGATAACTTCTCAAGTTGAGACAACCCCTTTAACCTCCTAATGTGGACATGAAGTGGAAAACTAAGACAGTTTTACCCAATAGTATTTTATATTGAGAGCATACAGCAGGGCTGGAAGCAGAGTGGAGGACAGGACCAGCAGGGCTAGGAGAGGGCTAGAAAATGGGGGTGGATCATTTTGGGTGGTGGATGACATAGTGTAGGTTGATATGGGGTTTTGAATCTAATAGGTAGAGGTTTATATTCAGAGTTGGCTCCTGGTTTTAATGGGCCCCTTTGCAGTGATCGCACATGTCCGCATTAAAGATTCAGAAACTAAAACAGTATCCTAAAATATTTCCTAGTTTGTCATACCAAACAGCTATTTTAAAGAGAGCCCGCTCATGGTTATATTATATACAGGTCCCTTCACCCCCTTGGATTTCTTATGTACAGCCTTATGTGCCCCCCCCCTTCCCAGCAGCCCTGGGCCCCGGCAATTGCCCGAGGATGCCTAGTGCCGACGCTGGCCCTGTTTATATAGTCTGCTAAGGAGGGTCAACCATCTTTGGCGGATTAAAAATTGGTCCCCCCACCCTCCCTGAATAGTGTGTTTATTAGTTTGGTGGTGGCAAACAGAGTTTTTTCTTCTCTTAGCCCATTGTCCCTAGAGTCAGCCCTTTTGGTCATGGTATTTGAAAGTCAGGATCAGGAATATGCCTAGATTTCACATGTAAAGAAAGAAATACTCACTAAGATCTTCTGAAAGTTGTGGGAATTCGTAGATATGTTCACATGTGTTTTTACTGCTGGGAATGCAGAACCCAAACTCAAAGTCAAAACTTTTCAAAAGTTGGTCACGAAAATAATGCCTCTCGATCATTCGAAAATTATTTATGGGCTTATCACCGACTGTGAATTCAACCCTGCGGGTAAAAAAAAAATGCAAGTTAAAAAAATTAAAACAAACAAAACACTCTTAAAAAGAATTGTATCATCAAAATCCATCATGACAAACCCGGGACACTTGCTCATAGATCCAGGCACTGTGACTGTGGTTATCTTCTTATATTTGATATCCATGGCCTCCTCCCTTCTAAATTAAACTTTTAAAATTATGATAATGAACCAGAAGTGCTCTGGTGGGTGTCTGCAGAGCTCCTCAGTGTTGTAGTTTCACAGGCTATTATAATGAGCAGAGCAGGTCTCCCCCAGCACTTCCTGCTGCTGCTAGATTAGACAGAGGGAGAAGGGAGAGAACAGGGGATTGAACGAGACATGTTATCCTGCCCCACACACTTACAGGAACATGAGGTAAAGTGGCCAACTCCCTTAAGGCTGATTGCTCATGAGCGAGCTTGTGCCAACAAACTATCTACATGCACATGCAGGATTTTCCCGACTACGGAACTAAAAAATTAACATGTCCATTGAGTCCAGTCTAGTTAATCCCGCACACTGACAGAGCAATTTTTTGGAAGAAATTTGCAACTCTTTAATGCAATACTTCAAGCAAAAGCCAGAAGTGAAATCAGTAGCAATGTAAAGGAAAAAGGAGGGACTACTTTAGTTTACTGCCGGATCCTCTCCTAATTTTAGCACCAAAAATGACCATCAAATACTTCAGGTAACCGCCTGTGAATAAAGGCAGAAGGGTTTTTTTTAAAGAACATCATTGGTACTTCTACAAACCAAAGACAATAACCCAGGTGCAGCTCCACGTGCTGCCAGCGTGCACTCCATGGAAATGTCAGACTTCACATTAATGTGCTTTTCTCATTCTGAAACACTTCCATAATAGGGCACAGAGAAGTTCATCATGCCATGGGACCATGAGATATAGGAATTACTAGCAATGGATATGGGAGCCCTTCCAGAACACAAAGCCCTACATCTACATCCGATTTTCCCCTTTAGGTTATAAGGAATTGGCTCCCTGCCGTGAAGGGAAAATACTGAATTTGTCTATTGTGCAATAACAGTTTTGGAAAAGAAAATATATATACACTGCAAAATGACTGCTTTGCTTCAACTGGTCTAACCCTGTAAGAAAGCAAAATCTTATTTTAGCGACTAAACCCAACATTTTTAGTGACACGAGGTCCATGTACTTGACTGACATTGTCCTCGGAGCGATACCTTATATAGCACCGATCTGGATGTCTCCGTAGCCATTTATGGAAAAGCTCAGTCTGACATCGAGACCAAACCTCTAACTGCAGCTTGTGAAATCAGGATTTATCCAGGAAAATGTCTGTTCATACCCAAAACACTTTAATGGTTAATATTTTATTTTTAATCTTTAAACATCATCCTAATCTTTTGGATATTATTTTGAATGTATTTTTTGCAGGTGTCAATTTTTATTGTACAGCATATTTCATTGATGTTTTATTTAGTTTTAGCTTAGGGGAAAAAAATTTGTAGCCATGTATAACCTGAAGTTTGTTAGCTGATCACACAGGGCAGTGAAAACACAAGCATGTATTGGGTGGTGTCACTTAGAACTACAAATATCACAAAATTATGAATTTTTCTATAACAAGAAGTTCTTTATACCCATTATTGCTTAGTGGTAATCGTTGTGGGTTCACTGGGAGAAGGGTGAGATTTTGGTAGCTACTTTTAGTGGCGGTAGTGTCAGGACCACACATGCCAGAGAGGACTCTCCTATCCTGTAGTCAGAGGAATGGTCCTTGGTCCAGCCGTCTGCCGCTGACAGGACACAGTTCTAGTGTTCCCAGTTGTCCGGGTGCAGGTCTGCAATAAACTTAGTGCTGTCGGGGAGCTCTGGCTTCATGGCCTACACTAACAGAGGTAAGACGGCTGTCATTTGCACCAAACCCTCAGCAAGGGAGTTACCCCAACTCCAGATGCTGACGCTGTCAGAGAGTGAAGCCAGAGAAGGGAGAAGATAGAGTCAGCATCCAAAGGGGGGGCAACTCTCCTGAGAGCGGGGTGCAAATGGCAGACCTCTTACCTCTATTAGTGCAGGGCACTGCGTTGCGCTCTCAGCAGGAGAGCTTTCCTGCCTCCGGATTCTTTCAGCTTGCTGCGTGCCAGCTAAAACATCTCAGCCTATAACCTCTGACATGCACCTTACAGGTGAGCCATCGCTGATGTACAGCGAGACATGGGGCAAAGTTGGTGCAACCCTTTCAGACACACAAGACCTAAGTTCGGACAATCTCGAACACAGCCAAGAATTGGGGAGTTCCCTCTAAGGCCACATTTAGTGGAGCGCAAGCTTCCCAGGAGTAGCACACAGCTAGGAGGAGTGAGGAGCAACCTTTCCATAAAAAGACTCGCTGCTACCTCGCGCAGTCCCGGTGAGCCGTGTGCTGAACCGCCCCATGACTGGGTGCTATAGCCCTCACTGGGGGCAGTGATCTGGCAACAAATTGTGCAGACAGATCACAGCCCCTGATTACGGTCTTCTGAATAAGCTCTAATGTGTGCGGTAAACTTTCTGTAGTACTTGCTAAATCAGCGCAATATAAAGTTGTACTTACGTGGCGCCAACCTGACGCAGTCGCAGGAAAGCCGGTGTGAACTGATATCTAACAAATCTCCCGGCATTTGGATCCACATCCTTTTTATCGCCATGTTCCCGCTCTAAAAATATAAAGCAACAAATCTACATTTAGCAATTGGTCAGAATACCGACAATAACGCATTTAATATGTATAATATGTAATGTGTGTAAAATAAAACATTTTTGAACTCTCATATTGCTATCAATTTGATTCACTTTTTTTCTATCAAGCAGAACAAAACCAGACAGCGCTTTCTATTTATATCACTCACCAGATGCTGGTGGCTTTGTGATCTCAAACAGGACTGTTCCAGACTCCATATCCCGGATTTTAAATCTGGTGAAGTCTATCTTGTAAATGTTCTCTTCTGGGGTGCATAAGTAATCTGAAAATAGAAGGAAATGTTATTCATGTTTTCTGCAGACTCTAAAAAAGGTTTTTTCACAATTGTCTGGAAAAGGCAAAGAATTGCAGGCAATAAACATGCAATTATTTATCCGCTTACAGAAGGAAAAAAAAAAGTATTGTTAAGAGTCCTAATCCTACGCAACAGAGATTTTGGACATTTGCAGGGATTCTGTAAACAGCTTTTAAACCAATAAACCACCAGCCACTTGGTAGGGTATAAAATATCTTTCTAAACTTCCCTCTTATGTGAAATCTCACCCCTTTACCTATATTTTTTTTTTAAAATCTTGTTCAAGGTCATATGAAAAAGGATCTGAGAAGAGTCACTTTTTACCTGTGATGAGTCATTTTAGAATGCAGAAAGAGGAGCCTCACTTCACACTCCCCTACCTTGGGCTGAATAGCAGCTAGAACCATGCTCTTGGTACTATAATAAAGATAAGAAGCTTGTCTCTCAAATCTCATCAGGATTGTGGATCTGTGAGATACAGAACCCGAGATACAGGCTGTTAAATAGATAGGGGGACATTTATCAGGGCTTAAAATCACCATGCGAACCGCCAGTAATTGCTATTATTTCCCACTTCATGCCAAGTCCACACCAATAGGTCATGGAGGGGTGTGGCAGGCTGTGGAGTGAAAGTTCACAGGCTGCAGAATATTTCAACCTCATGTATCCATCAGTGCTGGAGGGGCAGGGATTCTAGAGACCATTTTCTCCTCTTTAAGGTTACCAGAAATCCCCTAGGTATAAAGGCATACTGGCATCTGAAGAGATGCTACCCCCTTCAGCTTCAAAAAGTGACTCACTTCTGGCAAAATAGAACATCTGTCAGCTCATTTTCATATGACGTTTATAGGTGTTTTTTGAATAGATGGAGGAGATTGAACACATAAGGCAGAATACTAGAAAGGATATTTCATACCCTACCTAAGGGTGCTGTTTAGTGGTGGGATAAAAACAGTAAATCGAGTACAAATAGAAAAGTCATAGCCATATACCAATATTACTCATGCTAGATTCTTGATAAAGATTTTTTTTTTTTTTTTTTTTTAAAGCCGGACACAGCAAGCAAACCCAGCAGAGCCGATTATAATTCACTTCACTGTGTATCTGATCTGGTAATAGAGTATTGTAGGATCCATTGTAAATAGAAGCCACATTTGTTCACAGGACCATGGAATTGACTTTTTAGATGAATTTTACATTTTCTCCATTTAAAAGTAGCACTTTTCAAATTAGGGAAATCAGTAATCTCCCTAGAGTCGGGGGCACTTTAGTAATAAGGGTGGTTAGCCACTGTCCACGCGCTCACCGTGTTCTTCGTAATGCTGATTGACTAAAACCACACTGCGGTTAAGCAGCTTTGCGGCCTCATTAAAATGGCATTCCTGAAATAGAAATGGATTAGGCGTTGCCAGGATTCCACAATAGTCTGTCAGCTCTTTCACCCAAAAACGCAGGTAACCAAACCCCCACCCCTTTATACCGGTGCATTGCCTTCCACAGATGGACAACATTATTCAGTTTAGACGGAAATAATGAAGGAAGAAATAACAGAAGTGAATTCTTGAATATTAATGTGATGAAAGGAGAGAGAGGAGAAACATTATCTATGCACTAACATGTCTGATGAAGAGAACTAGTATTCCTGAAAGCTCACCATCAAATATACTCAGTTAGCATCAAAAAGATATCGCCCGATTTCTTCACTCTTCTGCTCTCCATGGCTAACACTGTACAAATCTACACTACACGCACCACATGCATTTCTACTAGGAGAAAGCAACATCTAACCCGGGACGTCTGTTACCACTGGAAAAAGTGAATTAGTCTCACCGGTAATTCTGTTTCCATAAGTCCACCATGACGGCACCTGGAGGTTGCACCTTGACCTTTGGTAGGGACAGGATGTTGCGAAGGTTATAAGGCCCCTCCTCTGCCACTGTTCCCCAGTGTCTTCCAAATAACCACCGGAGGTTCCGGTAGAGTGCTAGAAGATATTAGCCAGACATCATTAATAACACAGGGCAGGGTATATATAGCCGTCATGGTGGACTTATGGAAACAGAATTACCGGTGAGACTAATTCACTTTTTCCATAGCGTCCCCCATGACGGCACCTGGAGACTTACCAGATAAATAGACTAGGGAGGGACCACGGCCTGGAGAACTTTCCGTCCAAAGCTCAAGTCATGGCTAGAGGGTAGATCCAGGCGGTAGTGTTTTGGAAATGTCGATGTACTTGACCACGTAGCTGCTTTGCAGATCTGGGAGATGGATGCTCCCCGTTTCTCTGCCCAGGAAGTAGACATAGCTCTAGTGGAATGGGCTGTTATGTTTTCTGAAAGACTCTCATCTTGCAGCTGGTAGGATTTAGAGATAGTCTGTTTTATCCACCTAGCAATGGTGGAACTTGATGATTTCTCTCCCTTATTTTTTCCTCCAAACTGAATAAACAAGTTTCTGCACTTTCTGAAAGATTTGGTTCTGTCTAGATAAATTATGACAGCTCTTCTGACATCAAGAGTATGCCAGAGTGCTTCCTTCTCATTCCTTGGGTTGTTACAGAAAGATGGTAAAACGATTTCCTGACTTCTATGGAAGTCTGAGACTACCTTTGGAAGAAAAGACGTATCTAATTTCAGTACTATTTTGTCTTCCGAGATGATCAGGAAAGGTTCTTTGGAGGATAGGGCCTGAAGTTCTCCAATTCTCCTGGCAGATGTTATGGCCACAAGGAAGGAAGTTTTGAGAGATAGGTCCTTCAGGCTGCATTCCGAGAGTGGTTCGAACGGAGGCTTCATAAGGGAGTTTAGGACTAGTGATAAGTTCCACTTAGGGATATCTGATCTGATTGTAGGTCGCAGTCTTAGGACTGCTTTCATGAACTTCTTCACCCACCTGTGCTCTGCTAAGGGGAAGTCGAAACAGGCGCTTAGGGCCGATATTTGGACCTTAAGGGTATTAGGTCTTAACCCTTTAGAGAACCCATCCTGTAAAAAATCAAGAATTCTAGCGATATTCGGTTTGTCTGGAATCGGGGGGGAAGTCCCCGCACCAAGATATATACTTTTCCCAGATTTTGTAGTATATTTTGTTGGTGATTGGTTTTCTGCTTGCTATTAGGGTCTGTATGACCTGGTGAGAAATACCCTTAGCTAGGAGCAATTCCCTTTCAGGAGCCAGGCCGCTAGGTTCAGAAACTTCGGGTCTGGGTGAAGAAGAGGGCCCTGGTGTAGCAGATCCCTTCTGCAGGGAAGGAAGATGGGTCCTGAGATTGCTAATTTTAAGAGAAGTGGAAACCATAGTTTTTTTGGCCAGAATGGTGCTACTAGGATCACTGTCGTCTGACTCGATTGAATTTTTTGTAGGGTTCTGGAGATTAGGGGAAATGGCGGAAAGGCATATGCTAGATTTGTCCTCCATGACTGGCTTAAGGCATCTAGTCCTAGAGGGTTGTCCTTGGGTGAGATGGAAAAAAATACCTCTATTTGAGTATTCTTTTTTGAAGCGAACAGGTCTATTGACGGGGAGCCCCATTTCTGGGTTAGAGAAAGGAAGACTTCCCTGTTCAGGGACCACTCGTGTGGGTCCATCTTTTCTCTGCTCAAGAAGTCCGCCGACTGATTCTCTGACCCTTTTAGGAACACCGCTGTTAGGGAATTTAGGTGATTCTCCGCCCAGGAAAAGATCTTCTTGGTGACCTCCATCAGGTCCGAGGATCTTGTGCCCCCTTGACGGCGTAGATAAGCCACTGTAGTCACGTTGTCTGACAGGATCCTGATATTTTTTACCTGGGTTTTGGGTAGCCTTTTTAGTGTTTCCCACACTGCCGATAATTCCCTTAGATTTGAAGATTGTCTTCTCATCCAAGGGGACCATGACCCCTGAAGGTAACGGTCTGGTAGTACGGCTCCCCATCCTGAGGAACTGGCGTCCGTTTGGATGGTCAGGACTGGAATTGGGTTCCATAGTATTCCCTTTTCTAGATGTTGCTGGTGTTTCCACCAGTTTAGAGAATTTTTGACTTCCAGAGGAATGACCTTCTTGAAGTCTAAATGTTCCAAGTTCTTGTCCCAGATTTTTAATGTCCACGCCTGTAGTGTTCTTATATGGAATTGGCTCCATGATACACAGTTTAGGCAAGCTGTTAAGTGACCCAGCAGTCTCATGGTTGAACGGACACTGCATGATTTTTTCTTTTGGAATTTGTCTATGAAAGAGATGAGGGATTCTCTCTTGTCTTGTGGGAGAAAAGAAGCTTGGCTCCTGGAATCTAACATCACCCCTAAGAATCTTGTCTCCCTCTGAGGGTCTAGATGAGACTTTTGGAGATTTATAATCCAGCCCAGATTTTCCAGGGTTCGGATTGTCCGATCTCTGTGGTTGAGAAGAGTCGGGGTCGAGTCTGCCACTATGAGGAGGTCGTCCAGATATGGAATAATGGAGATTCCTTCTTTCCTCAAGAATGCCGTCACTTCCGCCATGACCTTTGTGAAGGTTCTTGGGGCTGATGAAATTCCGAATGGCAAGGCTCTGAATTGAAAGTGGCAGACCTTCCCTTGTGGCGATTCTACCGCGAATCTTAGGAATTTCTGATGATTTTTGTGTATGGGGACGTGATAGTAGGCGTCCTTTAGGTCGATAGTGCACATTTGTGCGCCTGGAGGAATTAGTGGGGTGGCTGTCTTCACCGATTCCATCTTTAAATATTTGTATTTTATGTTCTTGTTTAGCCGCCTGAGGTTTATAGTAAGTCGAAGGGTCCCATTTGGCTTTTTCACAAGAAATAAGGGGGAGTAGAAGCCCTTCTTTTCTTCTTCTTTGGGAACTGTAACAATTACCTTCATTGTTAACAGTTCTTGAAGATTTTTCCATAACTGTGTTGTCCTTCTCCGAGATGTTAGGTTGGAGATAAGAAAATTTTTGTTGTGGAGGGGAGCTGAATTCTATCTGGTAACCTGATTTGATGATACTCAGGATCCACTTGTTTGATGTGATCGTCTTCCATCTGTGGAGGAAGAAAAGAAGACGCCCCCCTACCTGGTAGTCACTGTTTTTTTGATTGATGTGGAAGGTTGGAGAATAGGTATCCTCGGCCTCTTCCACCTTTGTTGAAGGACCAGCGGCCCTGTTTTCCTCTGCCTCTGGAGTCTTTAGGATCCTTGGGATTCCGAAAGGAAAAGTTTTTCTGAGGTTTTTTAATTTCAGGAAACCCTTTCTTTTTATCAGAGGCTTTTTCCAGAAGAGTATCTAGCTCAGCGCCGAACATGAAGCCTCCTGTGAATGGGATGTTGCAGAGCTTCGTCTTGGACTTTACATCCCCTCCCCACTGTCTAAGCCAAATAGCCCTGCGGACTGAATTAGATAGTGCCCCTTCTTTTGCTGACAGTCTGATGTTTTCCGCTGAAGCATCAGCAAGAAATCCTGTCGCTGAACGCAGCAGCGGTATCATTTGCAGAAGGAGATTCCTATCCGCATCTGTTTTCAGATGGTCTACTAATTCCCCCAGCCAGAAAAACAGAGTCCTTGCTACCGAAGTAGCGGCTATGTTAGACTTGAGGCTAAGCATGGAAGATTCCCAGACTCTACAGAGTAGGCCATCGGCCTTCCTGTCCATGGGGTCTCTTAATTGGGAAGAGTCCTCAAATGGCAGGTCCGTTTTTTTCACAACCTTAGACACTTGGATGTCTACCTTGGGGGGGCTGTCCCAGGTTTCTGTCTCTTTGGGGTCAAAGAGTAACCTGTTTCTGAACTCTTTAGTGATGTTCGCCCGCCCCTCGGGATTCTTCCATTCTTCTTGGATGATATCCTTTAGGGTTTGGTTTATGGGAAAAACCCTTTTCCTTTTGGATTTTAACCCTCCAAAAAGTTCGTCCTGAATGGACTTAGGCTCTACCACCTCTTCCACATTAAGACGAGGGAGAGGGAGAGACGAGGTCTCGCAACCCTGACCCTTGGTAGGGACAGGAATACACTGGGGAACAGTGGCAGAGGAGGGGCCTTATAACCTTCGCAACATCCTGTCCCTACCAAAGGTCAAGGTGCAACCTCCAGGTGCCGTCATGGGGGACGCTATGGAAAGAAGGATTATGTAGCTTGCTGCCATACCAGATGGTCTATAAAAAATAAAATGGCTACCGGTAAAAGGTCTACTCTATACTTCCATGTGCAATTCTGGTACTCTTTCACACTGCCGGAATGTAAGATGTCACATTTATGGGCTCATCAGCAACCCTAAGACATATCTCACAATGTAGAGCTGATTTCCTAGGCTAGAGGAAGTGACTTCCATCTCTGAGGCGCGCTCACATTCTTCCATATTGCTGTGTAAGGGATGGGATCACTTCCTCATGGCCGATTTTTGATAAAGTGGGGCCCTGGGCAAAACTAAAAGTGGGACCCCAAAATAAAACTATTTTATGAACAGTCACAGTCAGTAAGAGGCTCCTTTAGTCCTGCAAAATAATAACACTTTGTAGTTACACACAGTAGTATGGTAATTATCTGTAATATGGGGCTGTAGGAGAATTTTATAGGAGATAGAAGATAAATGTGAAAGATGATATAGATTTGTATCATCTGCCCACAAAAGTCCACATGCAGGGGGCCCTTTAGGACAGGGGGCCCTGCACTTCCTCTAAAGTCACAGGGAAAGTCTCCTTCCCCATGACATCTCTTGTTGTGTCAATTTATGGCTTTGAGGCATTCTCACACGTTCTTCCAGAAAAGGAAGCAAGAGCAAGGCAAGCCCTTTTATATTTTGGTAACGCCTGCCCCCAGGTTTTTTTCTAGGAGTTCTGCAATATGTACAGTATAGGCATGTGCGTGTAGGATGGATCAACAATAACAGAATACATATTTGTCTATCCTGCAGACCCCTCCACTTGACATAGTCTTCTGCTGGATATATTATGTGTCAGATCTAGGGACAACATAAACGTCCCCTACATAACATAGTTCAGGTTTCTGAATTCTGTGTTACTATGTGCAAATATCTGGAACATTGTGGCGCATAAGGTCTTATCTTAGACATGTACGAAATTAAAATGCTAAAAAGTAATATACACATCTGTGTAAAAAAGTAGTTGTGAGGGGGCGTGGCCAGCTAAAAGCAGTGTAAGACGCACACAAGCCAAGCTCCTGCACGACTTGCAGGAATACTGCTGCTTATCTTACCTCTCCGTGCCTATGAGTCCAGGAAGCATGGACAAAGGGCACCAGGCTCCGCCAGCATTAAAAGTTTTTTTTGTGCAGGTCCCGAGTGGATCTCATAGCAGCCCCTCGGACCAAGATGGTGTCGCCACGTGCGCTGGCCTCCCCTTCCATCAGTCAGAGCCCAATCCAGCAGCCTGCCTCCCCAGCACCATCAGCTGCCTCTGATGGGACTTCATTAGCTAACCAGCTTTTTCCCAGCACTCCATTTACGGAAGAAAATTGGGACTGGAAAGAACACTTACAGTCCATTCCAACCCGCCATGACCTAGAGGGCCTTATTAGGTGCATAGAGGACTCGCACAAAAAAGTATTGAGGAGGTAAAGCGGGATGTGGCCCATATTGGGGGGAGAGTGGCTGCTATGGTCCGTATGGATGATCATCAGCTAGTCTTACAAGAGCATACAGCACAGCTTCTCATGATAAATGCACACCTGGAGGACCTGCCGGAAATTTCTGGGGACTTTCGAGTTCTCTGCATGTCCTGCCACCTCTCACAGTCCTCCTAGAGGCACACCACCTGTAGCCTCTCCAACCACTGGCTGACTGTTACTGTACCAGGTCCTCACGGGTTTGCAGGCCGCGTGCTGGGTCACCCAGGGACCCTAGTCTTGGAGGATTTTTTTTTCGGTGGCATGGAGCCATGAGCTCGATTGATAGACTGCGGTGTAATCATGGTCTGGTGCTGGGGGGCCCTACATTGTGGTACACTACCGCACAGGATTCAGTCAAGGCATCTCAACGACAATTTGTGGGACGCAGTATGTGTGGAGGAGATAATCCAGGTCATTGCGTCTTTTTCCCCGATGTTTTCCTGCACACTCAATCTTATACACATGGCGCGGTGCAAGCTATGGGTGACAATAGAGGAGCACTGTAGCCCCTGTCCCTTAGTGGCGGCCCTCTGGATACCTGCAGGCCCTCGGTCAGGAAGGTCACCCTTGTCTCCTCTATACAGGACTATTCTTAAAGGTGTGGGATGGAGCCTTACAAAGTGGGCTGGTGTCCACTTGTCCCGGTCCACTCTCCACTCTGTTCTACCCGGGCCTGGCTGATCAAATAAGAAATTTAGGATTGACATCAGATCTTAAACCTGTCTGGGCTATGATCCCACAGGGACACAGGTGTCTCATTATACAGCAAGTCAATAGTTTCTGCAGGTCCCTGGCTCCGGTGGCAGATGTATCCAGAGATTTGACCACATGTGAATCATGGTGTGTGAAAAGCACACCTCTGCTCATTTGAAGTTAGTGGTGTATGGGTTGCTGCTTAGGAAGAGTTATGGTGGTGGTCAGATAGGTTTCCAGGGCTCCTGGGAGGTGGCCTGTCAGAAGGAATTCTTGGAGTGGTCAAGAGCTATGGCCTTTACCCATAAGGCATCTATCTCATGTCAACTCCAGGAAACAAATTATAAAATCTCATCACAGTGGTATCGGACCCCTGTAGTCTTCCACCATTATTTTACCTCTGTATGTGATAGTTGCTGAAGGTGAAAAAACTGTATACTTACCTCCAACACTCTTCTCCCTGCGGCTCCAGGTTCTTTGCCCTGCAGCTTCCCAGCACACTTCTGCGTTCACTGCCAGTACACACACTATGACGTTATCGGCCAGGTCACTGTGTGTGCCCAAGGTCAGCGCACATAGAAGTGCCTCTTGCCGTCTGCCGGGAAGCCGCGGGGCGAAGAAGAACCTGGAGCCGGAGGAAGAAGAGGAGTGTCGGAGACAAGTACACCATTTTCTCTTTTTAAGATTCTTTTGGCTGTGGCCTGGGCCCGGGTATTCCACGGCCCGGTGGTTGGGGACCAGTGATCTAGAGAGATAAGCTAGGTGTCTGACAGGGACATAACCCCTATAACATTGTGGTTTCCCAGGCTCTGTGTTAAACAATCTGAGGTCTCGTATTGTAAGCGATCAGCCATTTCTGTCGGGAGAGGGACATGCACAGTGACTTATATGGTACAGGCAATCCCCGACTTACAGAGGACCCCTAGTTACAGACAGACATCTCTGCCCACTGGTAAAGCTCTCTAGATGTTACTTGTTCCCATGATAGCACAAAATTTCAAAAATAAAATTATTGTATGGAGTTACAATTATAATATATTCAGTTCTGACTTGCATACAAATTCAACTTAAGTACAAGCCTAAACAACCTATCTTGTACATAACCTAGGGACTGCCTGTACATGAGCATTTTGTTGAACAAGTGAAGGTCCCAAACAGTGGGACCATATTAAGACATCTACTGCCACTTCCCGCGAACACATGTGGAGAGTGTATGGAGAGTCCTTATCTATGTATGGATGGTAATCCACGGTGACGACTTATGCATTGTAGTGAAATTGTGACATTAGTCTTTCCCTCTCCCCCATGATATATTATTGTATTATATTATTTTGAAACTTAGGAACAAACCTACAGAACCCATCTTATACGTAACCCGCGGACTGCTTGTATATAAATTGGGGGCTTGAACAAAATGCAATGATCACTAATATATTGCACATACTTCCAATACACCGTGTCATATCCCAGAGGACCCAGTCGTGTTTTTAGAAACTGTACACATGGCATCTGTGCACTATTTTTGTAAGAATTCCCAAGTCTCTAGGTAGAAAACGTCATGGGATTCTTACTGCACGACACAGAATCAGATGTACGTAACAGTCTTCCATAGATGTGCATCAGTCGCTGCTATTTATACAAGATTTACAAAGTTTCTGTGGAAAATTTGTTGTGTATTAACCATTTTCAGAACAGAGCTTTTCCAACTCTTGCATGCCTGGGCTTGGTGGCAATTTATTTTGACATCACAGCCCATTAACTAACAGCTATGTTTTCCTACAACATACACAAATGACCCTAATAATCACCCGAGAGAATCACACACCGCTCCCTTTGGATTGTGTAGACCAAGATTGGAGGATAAAAATAAAAAGGTCTACGTGAGTACAAGAGGGAAATTGGTATTTTTATAAAAAGCTTTGGACTATAGTTACACAGACGCCCCTATACTCACCCGTGCTTTCCACAAGAGAAGAATTACCGATCCATTTACCACAAGTAATTGTGTAAGCACCATTTTTGGTTATTGACAAGACACCAACATAACAAGTTAATTGTGAACCCATAAAGGGACCTGGTCACCAGATTTTATTCCATGATAGTCCCCTCAGGTAGGATATGAAATCTCCTTTCTCGAATTGCCTTTTATAGGTAAACTGGTAAAATTTCATATAACAGAAACATCTCTGATAGTGGCTAAAGGGTAAACATGTCCCCGTTTTTGGCTCAATAGTAGCTAGAAACATGATACGGATGTCATATTAAAGGGGTATTCCCACTTTGGAAAATGTTACTGTTTGTATGATGAAAAATTAGATGCCTTCTGTATCAATTCCTCACGGTTTTCTTGATCACTGCTTGTGAGGAATTGATACAGGAAGCATGTTGGAAAATTGTATCACTTTTCATTATACAAACAACATCAATTACTTGCTGAAATGGGAATATCCCTTTAAATATAAGAATCTCATGTATTAGATCAAGGTTAGGGTTCTGTTAGCTACAAAGTGCGGCATCCAGACAGTTAAAGGAGTTGGCCTCTTTCAGTAAATAATTGATATTATTTGTGTAATGAAAAGTTATACAATTTTTCAATATACTTTCTGTATGAATTCATCACGGTTTTCAAATCTCTGCTTGCTGTCCTGCTATAGAAAGCAGGTTTATTTGCACCAGGAAGCGCACATTTTTCTTCTCTTCTGTAGAAAGCTTCTCTGTTTACTTCCAGTGGATAGAATACATCCATGGTGATGTGATGGACACGCAGGTGCATGAGCCATTACTATCACTGAGAGTAATAGGAGTTGTGTGATAATAATGGCTCATGCACCTGAGTGTCCATCACATCACCATGGACGTATTCTATCCACTAGTAGTAAATAGAGAAGCTTTCTGTAGAAGCAAAGCAAGCAGAGAACTACACTCACCGGCCACTTTATTAGGTACACCTGTCCAACTGCTCGTTAACACTTAATTTCTAATCAGCCAATCACATGGCGGCAACTCCGTGCATTTAGGCATGTAGACATGGTCAAGACAATCTCCTGCAGTTCAAACCGAGCACCAGTATGGGGAAGAAAGGTGATTTGAGGCCTTTGAACGTGGCATGGTTGTTGGTGCCAGAAGGGCTGGTCTGAGTATTTCGGAAACTGCTGATCTACTGGGATTTTCACACACAACCATCTCTAGGGTTTACAGAGAATGGTCCGAAAAAGAAAAAACATCCAGTGAGCGGCAGTTCTGTGGGCGGAAATGCCTTGTTGATGCCAGAGGTCAGAGGAGAATGGGCAGACTGGTTCGAGCTGATAGAAAGGCAACAGTGACTCAAATCACCACCCGTTACAACCAAGGTAGGCAGAAGAGCATCTCTGAACGCACAGTACGTTGAACTTTGAGGCAGACGGGCTACAGCAGCAGAAGACCACACCGGGTGCCACTCCTTTCAGCTAAGAACAGGAAACTGAGGCTACAATTTGCACAAGCTCATCGAAATTGGACAGTAGAAGATTGGAAAAACGTTGCCTGGTCTGATGAGTCTCGATTTCTGCTGCAACATTCGGATGGTAGGGTCAGAATTTGGCATCAACAACATGAAAGCATGGATCCATCCTGCCTTGTATCAACGGTTCAGGCTGGTGGTGGTGGTGTCATGGTGTGGGGAATATTTTCTTGGCACTCTTTGGGCCCCTTGGTACCAATTGAGCATCGTTGCAGTGCCACAGCCTACCATAGTATTGTTGCTGACCGTGTCCATCCCTTTATGACTACAATGTACCCAACATCTGATGGCTACTTTCAGCAGGATAATGCGCCATGTCATAAAGCTGGAATCATCTCAGACTGGTTTCTTGAACATGACAATGAGGTCACTGTACTCAAATGGCATCCACAGTCACCAGATCTCAATCCAATAGAGCATCTTTGGGATGTGGTGGAACGGGAGATTCGCATCATGGATGTGCAGCCAACAAATCTGCGGCAACTGTGTGATGCCATCATGTCAATATGGACCAAAATCTCTGAGGAATGCTTCCAGCACCTTGTTGAATCTATGCCACGAAGAATTGAGGCAGTTCTGTAGGCAAAAGGGGGTCCAACCCGTTACTAGCATGGTGTACCTAATAAAGTGGCCGGTGAGTGTATGTCACACAGCAAGCAGAGAAACTATCAGCAAAAGAAAGTCTATTGGAAAATTGCATAACTTTTCCTTTCAGCAAATAATTGATATTGTTTGTGTAACTGGACAACCCCTTTAAATATGTATCACCGCTTCTGTAGCTCACAGACTTACAAGCCCGACACCAGCAGGTACTAAAGAACCGAAGATTGGGGCGTCTGAGGAGACATTCCTCCTGCAACTTCTACAATTATTTCAGTAAAGGGAGATATTACTCTTTGCTCATTTGGATGTGAATTTTGTGACATTTATGCCCTACCCGAGGGGGTGGTAGTTTAATAGGGTAAAATCTGGCGGCAGCGTCTCTAACATGGAATATAGAACAGTTTGTGTATGGCTGCAATCTCACTACTGATCTCCACTCAGGTGTAAAGACATGCAGTTTTACGCTAGGTTGTACAGCTTACAGGTCAAGTGGGGTCTTCAGCACAAGTCCCGAAGGGTCCGAATTTACAAAAAAGTATAAGAGAATACAGTTGCCTTACCAACATATCCATGTACAATGAATGGCAGGGGGTAGTTCAAACATTTTTTTTTAACTCTATAAATAAGGGGATTGTCTATTCTTGAGAAAATAAGGGGAAGGACTACATCGGTAAGGGAAGTACAATAATAGCATAGAAAGAAGAAGCCGGTTATAGGAGGAATGGGTGTAAGATAGTTAATATTTCTGTAGCCAGACTTCTGGGTTAGGGATCACGTTTGCTTCTTTACGAGAACGAAGGAGTAAGATAAGGAGATTTCTGCTCAGCTGCCAAGCTTTCAAGAAGTGTCATAATCCGATTTGAAGCCACAAAAGATTGGGTGGGGGGTGAGGCCTAATAAGACCACTTCTTTTTAAAGCTTCAGTCTCATTGTATGATAGACCACGCTGGGCTCAGGTCATCAGAAATAAAACAGCCTTTATATGTCCCCAGATGGAAGATTCACTACCTATAGGCTCAATGTGGACACAAGCAGCCATGACAACACTAGGCCTCAACCTCTATTCACAGAAAACAATTACATGTATGAGGTTGTATACATGGACACTGGTGAGACCTTAAACACCTTAAAATACGCAATCATGTTTACTTGAGGCCAGGTTAATTATTAAATCTTTTCCAGCAGAATTTCTGCTCTCATGACACCATAGCAACAGCTCAGTCGCCTACCCCGGTGGTATTTGTTGCCATAGTAACAGTGTTGGTAGATGACAGAACGGGGAAGGATATGCTGCTCCTCCTTAGTACACAGCCCGGGCACGCTGCCTTCCCCCTCCGGGAGACATCTCTGAGGAAAAGCGTTCTACCAGATCAGATGGAAAAACAAAAAGGATGCTCACATATGCTAATGGGAAAGACTCCGGACCCAATCAAGCAATTACATTATATATTATTATATGCACAGATTTGCATCATTTATCGGCCCCATCACATCCTGCGTGACCTCCGCCACTGCCAAATGACCCATCATGTCAAGTCACTGGCCCAAAACATGACCACAATGCAAAACTAACCTCAGTATCAAAAAAAAAAAAAAAAAAAAATCTGCCGGATACATAAAATGAAAACTATTCAGTTCCCACATTTATTCTGTACAACCTGTAAACTCAGTGGTACTAGACTTCAGATATGGAAGACCAAAGTCTGGGTGTGGTCCAATCTGTACCAGAGGTTTAGCCAAAGTGTATTCCAGGAAACAGGAAATATTTTATAAGGTGTAATATGAGCAATGAAAAGATGCATTTGTACCGTATTTGTCGGACTACATTCACACTACAGTATGGGGGACGTATATACGGCCGACGTATATGCGGCCGATATACGTCCCCCATACACTTCTATGGGCTCACGGCCCTGTACGGGAGCGGTACGGTGCAGCACCGTGCGGCACCGTACCGCTCTGTAGCCCGGAAAAGATAGGACATGTCCTATCTTTTCCCGTATTACGGCGCCGCGGCCATATATCGCTATGGAGAGGGGCGGGGGTGAGCTCTGTGCTCACCTCTGCCTCCTCTCCCCGCGCTGCCGTGTGCCCGCCGTGCTACGGTGCCGGGGGCTCACGGCAGTGTGCAAGTAGCCTTTATAGTCCAGTGCGCCTTATATATGAACCGTACTTACAGATGACAGCTGCCTTGAACTGTGCACAGGTCTGCCACCTGCTGGTCATTCATCCTTATAATCAGGTGCGCCTTATATTTGAACCTAGACATTTTGGCAGGCATTTATTGATGGTGCGCCTTATAATCCGATGCGCCTTATAGTCCGAAAAATACGGTACATTATACAAATTTGAGAACTTCACAGCTTTTCAGCTATTGCGCCTTCGTTTAATGGGACGCTGCCAGCAGCTTTTACAACAGAAAAGTATCCCAGTAGGTCATAAAATATCCTCTCTAGAATTTCCTCTTTTATATTAAAAATAATTTGCCTCCAAAGTTAAAGGACCACTCATTCTTAGCTCCTCGGCAGGAGCAGGCTTGACTAGCAGTGCGGGGCGTGAATAAATTAAAAGCCGTCAGCCTGTGCACCGCCGGCTAATTTACATATTTAGAACTCTCACAAATTGTGCCGTTACTTAATCACTATGAACAGCTTCACTTTGTGCATAAAGAAATGCACACACAAGTGCTACACATCTACCATGAGTGAAGCGGATGGTAGATATCCTTTAAATGCAATTGAGCTGAGAAGAGTCACTTTTGCTTGAAAGAAGTCAATTTAAGAAGCTGAAGGCGAAGCATCACTTCAAATGCCATCATCTTAGGCTCTATACTACTTAGATATCTTGTCATGAAGGGAGTGGTTCCCATATGGCAACTATCTTTATATACAGTCACATAAAATCAACCATGGACAGAATAGCCCACCAATGACTAGATGATGGTTTACAAGAACGAAACAGAGAAATTAAAATATATTATATATATTGCTTCACCTGCTCTATAACATGCCATCTATACATTTACACGCCATGCCACCAGAAATACAATAGTCTCTGTGTGCAGCGGCTATACCAATCACAGGCCTCGGCATTGGCACCATGTTTGAAGAAGCCGTCATGTTGCCATGGTGCTTAAACATTAGCTTTGATGATTATAGCATCTCACGGAGTTCCAAAAGTCACCAGAGTCTAGTAATGGAAGATCCACCTCATTTCTATCAAGATCACTGCAAGACGCAGCGTGAGCTATCATTAGTGTAAGACGTCAGCAGAAGGAAAAGAGGGCACAAATCAGAAGACAATGGCGCTCATTTACTAAGGGTCCGCAGACCGCATTTTCGTCTGGTCTCCCGACAATTTCCGATTAGCGCCACATTTAACAGGGGCTTTTGACGCATGCAATCAGATTTTGGTGCCTCGGCGTCGGCTTTAACGCGACACAAATCATGGGGTGGGCCGTCGGACGATCCGACGTATTCAGACTATGTGCGGGATTTAACATTGTAAATTGTGTCGCAAGACACGCACTTACAAGCACCGGGAAGAAGAAGTTGAACTCCGGCGGACCTCAGCGGGGAAGCAACACATGCAGGATCTCGGGCGCACGATGTTGGTGAATCGCGCCAGACTTAATCTTCGTCGGACCGTGGATCGCGAGAGGAACGGGTAAGTAAATGTGCCCCCAGTATCGGTTAAAATGATATGGTCCCACTGATCCTGAATGATTGAAGGCCAACATATACAATACGTCTATTGGACATAGTCACCAATAGATCTAACTTCTTATATAGATGTTCCCCAAGTTTCAAAATTTGTAACATTAGTTTTCAGAATGACCACTATGAGCTGAAAATATTGAGACATTGGGGGACATTGATTAAACTGTTTATGACATAGTTCTTTTGTAATTTGCACTAGGACCCTTCTCCAACAGTAAACTGTTTAGGCATGAGAAATAGTTTTTCATGGATGGATTTTTCTTCCTGGTTTTTTTCTGCACCCAAAATTCTGAGTACTTCCTTCCCCTGACCACTTCACCTCATGTTTTTTGTAATGTGTGTGTGGCAGGATATTAGGCAATTTACCAATACAGTATTCTTATCTCATCCGTCAGATATTCCTGACAATAAAATGGCTGTAGATGGAATCTCTATTTGTCCATAAGAAATTGCCCTGCCAGGAACTCAACCTTATATTCACAAATACCATCATAAGGTCCAGGCAGGGTGATTGCTCAAGGACAGATAGAGAGCACATGACACTTCATCTTCTGCCATGTTATGGTCAGGAATCTCTTGCTGATGATTTAAAAGGACAGGAGGCTTTACTTTACATATCAAGAAAATGGTGCAGAACTTTTGGTGCAGAATCTTTTGGTAAATTATCCAAAATCCTGTACATAATACACACATTACAAAAAAAAAAACATGGAGGTAAAGTGTCCAAAACCCTTAAGAAAAGCAAACTTTTCTGTTATATGGGAATTAACCTTTAAATTAAAGGGGTTGTGTCACTAAGGAAGATTAAGGTGGATTAATTTATGATCTTGTAAACCCCTCATAGCAACATGGGAACTTCTTGATTTTGGCTGTGCCGTAAGCCAATCTGGAAGTCCAATAGAATTCAATGAACAGGACACAGCTCTTTTTCCATCCTTGTATGAGACTTCTAGATCAGCCAATAGGATGGCTAAATCCCACAAATTCAAAGCAGATCAGGGGGAGAAGCTTGGGATCCTCTGTTCTGCTGCTTGTGGGGCGGTGGGTCTCCGCTGTTAGACCTCAGTAATTATATATTTATTCCTTATCCTGTATAAATATTAATGGCAACGCGTTTTAAGTCAAATTGTTGAAGTCATTCCTTTAACAAGGAGCCAGCATGAAACAGCAGACATTTATCAGAATAATTTGTAAATCAGGACTCAAGTTAACTGCAATGACCGAGATCAAATAATGTGCATAAATGTATTACACCATATAGTATCACAATCCATTAAAAAGGTAAAATATTCTAACAATTCAGGTGGCAAACAAGTGCAAAGAGCTAAAAAAGTGTGGAGTGCGAGGTCCGTGCTGGTTATGTTAACCCACCCAGAAGCAGGTTCCAGTAATAGTGATATCTGGCCCTGGTGTTAAGACTCCTTCTTACCATTACATTTCTGGCATCATTCATGCACAGTAATATTTGCAGCAGCCAAAATCTATGGAGTCACTTGCAAGCGTACCCAGGCCACCGCTCTGTAATCATTGTATATTATATTTTTTAATTGGTTTTAAATGTATGTCTCTGTGTTTTGCTTGGTCTCTCTAAAATGAATTGTATTTTTCACATGCAATAGATCATTGTCTAGCCATTTTTGTGCTATCCTTTCTCTTTTTGCTAGTGTTGCAAGCGTATCATGGAACACATTTGGCGCCAAATCTGAAACGCTGAAGATAACAGAGGCACAAGGCCTTAAAAATCAAGTCTCTGTTTAACTTACAAACCAACAAGGCTTCACATACTGCATACAGCTGTGCTAAAAAAGAAAGAAAAACCTACTTGCTATATATACAAAAATACTATAAAATATTTAAAGTTAAAACAAATCACACTCCATGAAACATTAGCTTTTAGAACTACCTTAAAGGGATTGTCCGGAGGTTTCTTCCACAAACCACTCAAAACCTGACCATGGTTAGTGTGTGGTGTTATTATCATTAATCTCTATAAGGGCTGTTTCACTTTACTCCATGATCAGTCCATGAGTGCCGTGCCATGGACTGATCACTATGGTGGGGATTCAACTCCGTCCATTATATTCATATAGATCTGCAGATAAAGATCTGGATCCTACCCAGTGTCGGACTGGCCCACCAGAGTACCAGAGGATCTTCCGGTGGGCCCCTTCTCAACCCAATACTGAACCCCAGAGGTCCATCAGAAAACAAAACAATTTGGAGTCTGCTAGAGTATATTTGCTGGGGTGATAATGAAGAAGAATATTTGTAGGTGCTATAGAACAGAAGATAGTGGCTTCTGAAGTGACACTACCTCTGCAACCACTAAACCTGACTCATCTCATGTGCCCATGAGAGGAGAAGAATCATATCTGCCCTTAGCGGAGATTTTGTATAGGTAGATGGGTGAGGTGAGGGAATTCTAGAAAGGACATTTCGTACTCTTACTGAGGACACTAGTGGTTTAGTAAAACCTGGTGACATGTTCTCTTTAAGTATGGTTTGTACTATCATTATCAATGCAAATCCATTTATATTGAAGTGGATTGTCTCCATAAAGCCAAGGATGTTACATAACCCTTCTTCTTTATTCAGACAAAAGAATGTACTTATTTCTGTAGATCAGCCCTAGGGGGGGAAGTTGAAAATGTTTCAAGTGTAAGGAAAAATAAATAAATAAATCAATTTAGCCAACAATATTCTATTGTATTCCAGTGACATCATCATTATCCAAGGAGAGCCTCCCATTACTTAAGAACTGTGAAATTAACATCAAGACGCTACTATATATAGAAAGGTCACAAAAAGGTCCATTCTATAAACCTTATACTAATGTGCTCACTTCCTGCTGGGGGATTAGTATGTAACCCAGGGACATAATCCTATAGACTACAGAAGCCATTACTGAGGTTTTTTTTTTTTAAGTTGCTTAGTAGTAAGAAATTAGATTGGTTCCAAGAACATATTTGCATCCCAGCAACTTAAATGAGGGCTGTTCACAAAAGGGGTTTCGGAAACCACAGCCGTGTGTTTGGGCCCATAGAACAGCTACTCAACAAGTCAACAGATATACGGACAAACTCTACATTCATGGATACAACCGACACAACAGACCACTCTGGCGAAGTGGCATAAAGGAGGTTGTGGAACCCTCACCAATAGTGCCAGGTTGTGCAAAAATTTGTCTACGTGCCATGTACCATCTCCATCACATCCATTTCTTTGGCCTAGTTCATCTTGGAGCGTTACATAAATAAGTGGATGGTCAGGTTTCTTCCTCATGAGAGGAATGCATGTAATAGTTAATTTAAACAATGTGGATAGTTATATTTAGGCCTCATTCACACTACCGTATGGGGGATGTACGTATGTACAGCTGCAAGCTTGTGGCCGTACATAAGTCCTCCATAAATGGCAATGGCTGCATGGAGCGATATGGTGCCGCACGTACCGCTCCGTACACGGGAAAAAGATAGGACATGCCCCATCTTTCTGCATGTGCACAGCCTATACACCGTGCACCTCTACAAAAAGGGGAGGGATAATCCCTCCTCCCTTCCATCATGCCGGACATATGCCCGCCCTACGTTCATGTGAATCCAGCCTAAAGGGAATGTCTGCTTAAAAAAATAAATACATATTCTAGTCACACAAGTTCTTCATGTTCAACATGGTTTGCCAAGCTACAAATTCACTAATGTCCTCTGTATAGTAACCATTTGCTATAGGAATGCGCACAAACTTCTCGAGCTGAGGTCCCCACCATAACAGATCCCACATCAATGCTTGGCATAGCCTGATACTGCTCTGTCTAGTCCCACCATGCATGTACCTACATGTACCAACAACCACAGTACAGCACAAAATGCCATGACAGAAATTATAAATACCATCCCCGCAACCAAATACTGCATTCAGAGCAGACGATAGTGCAGACCACACAGCAGAAAATAGTACTGGAAACCCCCATAGCATAAAACTGCTAATTCTGGAGACCCCCATAGCAGACAATAATACTCTAGACCAGTGATGGCAAACCTTTTTTTTTTTTTTTAAAGTACCCAAACTACAACCAACACCCACTAATTTATCACAAAGTGCCAGCATGGTTAATTGATCAGTAATTTATTGTGTCCTGTTCTGTCATAGCTTTCAATTTTATCAGCATCCTGAGGACACCAATACAGTAGCAAGAACACAGACAAATTCTGGGTCCCCTGAACAGTAAATTGTTAGGCCTGGATTTGTCTACACCTTCCCACTCCTCCTGTAGTCCCAGACAGCGCTATTGCTTTAAAATAGCACTGAGCATGGCAAGTCCTTGCTGTCTGGGACTGCATGAAGATAGATATGTTCCTCTCTGATATGAGTCCTCTCTGGTGATTGCCTGGGTGACCACAGAGAGGGCTCTAAGTGCCACCTCTGGCACCCGTGCTATAGGTTCGCCACCACTGCTCTAGACCCCATAGAAGCCAATACTGGAGACCTCTAGAGCATAAAACTAATAATACCTTACACCCCAGAGCAGAAAAATTAAATACTCTCCTTTTCTGGCTACTTTTCTCCTCCTTGCTCTACACTGCAGCTTCTTCTCTCCTCCATGTAACGCTCTGTTCTGTGTCCAGTACTGGTTGTATGCAACCATACCAGGATACGGAGCAGAACTGCACCAGGAGCACTCCTGAGTCCTCTCCTGCGGGCGCTTTGCTCTGGGTCCTGATGCCTGTGCTTATACAGGCAGTCCCCGGGTTACATACAATATAGGGTCTGTAGGTTTGTTCTTAAGTTGAGTTTGTATGTAAGTCAGAACTGTATATTTTATAATTGTAATCCCAGACAGAACTTTTTTGGTCTCTGTGACAATTGGATTTTAAAAATATTGGGTTGTCATAAGAATCAATATTAACACTAAAGCTTCATTACAGACACCTGTGATAACTGTTACAGCTGATTATTGTAGCCTAGGACTAAAGTACAATAAATTACCAATATCCAGAGGTCCGTTTGTAACTACGGGTCTTATGTAAGTCGAGTGTTCTTAAGTAGGGGACCGCCTGTAAACAGTGTCAGTACACAGAGAGCAGCAGTAGGAGAAGGTCCCAGGAGCAGTGAGAATTTTTCTGCTGCACTCTACCACTACCCGGGGAAAAAGAGTTTTTAGCTATAGAATGATTTTTATTTTTAGCCAAAATGACTACAAATGGAAAAATTCATGCAAATGCAGAAATCTCATAACTTGCAGGTAACCTTTAGAGTAACAGTGTGACCTTCTTGTAGGACTTGCTCACTAAGAACCTGATTTTCATGATAAAAGCACCATAATGTATTGCTTATCTCTCGGATACAGCACCAGAGCGAGACTGTTGTTCCACCCTCAAAATGTAATTTGATTTAAAGTACAAGACGGAGAAGCTCAGAGAACATCCCCCGGGAGGACGAGAGATATCAGCAAACGGTACCTCCATGCAGAATACAGAAACACATGGCAGGAGACACTAAATGCCATCCTTACAGGCCTATTATCAATGGTCTCCTACCAGAATCTTCTTCTAGGATGCACCACAAGTCTACTGAATTGTATTTATAGATTCTGTCATTATGTATTTCAGAAGTGTTTATGTGGCCTTCAGAACCTTTAAATCCAGGCTCCGAGAAGAATACACAGTCATGTTTATCAGAATTTCAATGAATCGTAGCCAACCTCCCCCACCATGAGGTCTGATGCCACGGTCTGCCAATGCCAAAGCAATTAATTAAGCTAAAATGAGTGACAATTTGCTCCAAGTAATCCCCATTTTAATCCAGTTGTATAACTCTCAAGAAGGTGTTTGCGGGAAGATTTAGGAGGGGGGTAAAGATACAAAATCCTGCTAATCACGTACAAGGCTCCGGTTCCAATGTCTGCGCTACATGTTCCAGTCTGGCGGCACAATAATAGCTAGATAATAATCCCGGCTAGCCGGCCATTCTTATTATACATGAAGAACGGCTTATGCGAATGATTTTCGTATACAATGACAATTATGGCAAATAACTTACAGCTGCAGTAACGATCCAAACGCACATCATTTCCATAATATCAAATTCCAAAGTGCAGAAGAGAAGAAGTGGTGAAGGTGAAGTGGTCCCACCAGAATACTACCTTATTTTTAATGAAAAGTCATGTTATCCTTGCACATAATGCACAGGTTCTGTACAGATATAAGGCCCCCAAAATGATATCAGAGGGGATTTACATGTTTATAGAGTAGCCTAAATCAATAGATGTAAAACGCCGGTGATAATAGTAAACTTTATAATATACCTCATTAAGTGAAGCAGCTTTCCTTTGCCTTGTTTCTGCACTTTCTCCTGTAGTGAGCAGTGTATCTGAAAACTTCTGATAAGCCTTGAGCACTGTGCCTGGCAATATTCAGCCGATCATACAATCAAAATGAAACGGCAAGACACATGCTCGCCTGCTGATCCACACATAGAATGGGATCCCACCCCATATCCTAACTGCATTATAAGTGGGGAACCCAGCAGTTGGACCCTCATCCATTAGGCAGTTAACTCCTATACTGTGAAATGGTGATATTTTCCAAAGTTAAGACAAACTTAACACATTTACATTTAAATGTATGTGAGGTAAACAAATAATTACACAGGGCAATGTGACCGGGCAATTTTTCTGTTCTTGGCCCACAAACAACTGATCTGTGGGCACATAAAAAACAAACAAAAAAACCGTAAGGCTGTCAAATGATGTCACTTTCTTTCCTCAATCTCTTGAAGGGTCCAGCCATCTATAAATTGATCTGCAAGTAAGGACAGTACACTAAGACACCTGTGAGGCTTCTGTATTTCTCATGTTCCCATAGACTCCAATCGGGAGGAAGGCCTGAGCTGCCAACACGGGCAGGAATAGTTTTCTACACCAACAAAGATCAGTGGAAAACAGGTCAATGTACATGGGTCTATTTAAGTCAGTGTGTCATCATCTAAAAAAACTATAGCACTGGGGCAAAACCAATGTTCATTTGTATGTAGCCAAAAAAAAAAAAAGCAGATTATGGAGGTGGGGCTATGGGGGGTCTTAAAATGTTTGCTATTTAACAATTCCAATTTGGTGAGGGAATAGAATATCTGCTACATGATAAAGTATAATTTATTCAGGATAATGGACAATTAAAAAAATATATATATATATATCCTTCCCATCGGAATATACATTGCAGGAGATTTAGGATGAGGCATTGAAGGGTATTCGGAATATTCTCCCATATGGGAGAGAAGGAGGCACAATTAGTCCATTAGAAAGAAAAAAAAACAAACAAACAATGTATATGAATCAATTATTTAAGGACCCAAATATGACGTCTTCTGAGTAGCTAATGAAGAGTTCAGCTGAGGCAGCCAGCATTTCTTTTCAGTATACAGGAGCCACAAGGTGAATGGGAGCCATGGATGTATCTGGCCGGATACGGGGGGAGGGGCGTGGCCGATATCATATCCCCCACAGTATGCATTCTATACTAGCATGTTATAGAGCAGTTCTCCATGCACAACCCCACGTACAGAGATCGCTATGAATCTTCTTACAGTCTGGAGGATGAAAAACATGGCTGCATTCTTCCAAAAACTCACCTATCCATAGCTTGTACCGGTATTGTAACTCAGCTGCTTAGAGATAAATGGAGCACTCACATAGTGAATAAATAGTGTGGCTGCACATGTGACTGGCTGCTCCATTTTTTAAGGGACACAAGGGACTCTTATTTTTGTTACCTGAAAGCCATCAGGTGATATAAAATTACTACAGACATACACTAAGGCCTCTTGCCCACTAGCAAGTGCAATCAGGGAAAATCACTCTGTGCGCTTAAAGGAAACCTACCACTTTAAAATTACACTTATAACCCACAAATACCTTGCAACAGCTCAGGGTGAGCTGATGCCGGACCATATCCTGACTAGTTGCAGAAACCGCTGTATTCCGTGAAGAAGTGTTTTTTCCCTTATATTCAAATCCCCTTTCGGCGCACCACGATATCGCTGTGAGCACCATGCGCACGACTGTCCGAAGCCGGCCATGATAAAAAAGTTGTTAGTGCGCATGCGTGATTGTGCCCGAGAGCTCTGTGACGTTACCGGCTCTCCGGCACCTCATAATAATGCGCACAAACTGTGCATGGTGCGCACAGCAATATCGTGGTGCTTCAAAAGAGGATTTGAATATAACGAATGAAACACTTCTTCAAGGAATACAGCGGTTTCTGCAACTAGTCAAGATATGGTCCGGCATCAGCTCACCCTGAGCTGTTGCAAGGCATTTGTGGGTTATAAGTGTAATAAAGTGGTAGGTTTCCTTTAAGGCAACTCCTAACCTGAACCTCTGATCGGGTCAGGAGATCCCTTCAGAGCATAGAGCAATTTTCACTGACTGCAAGAGGTCTAAAACTTATTTCCAGCTAGCCATTAACCCCTTCACGACCACCCATTGTAAATATATGCCATTACCATTTCTATATACAGGAATACTGTAATATACTGTAGATATACTGTACTGTAATATACAGTATTTTTCGGACTATAAGGCGCACCGGAGTATAAGGCGCACCATCAATAAATGCCGGCTAAAACGTCTAAGATCATATATAAGGCGCACGGGATTATAAGGCGCACCTGATTATAAGGCTGAATGACCAGCAGGTGGCAGACCTGTGCACAGTTCAAGGCAGCTGTTGTCTGTAAGTATGGTTCATATATAAGGCGCACTGGACTATAAGGCGCACCTTTGATTTCTGAGAGAATCAAAGGATTTTTCTTGCGCTTTATAGTTCGAAAAATAGGGTAAGTAAAATCATATCCACATCCCAAAAAGTGCGATTAAAATATAAAAACAATTATTCCTGCTGATGAACCCTGTAACGGAAAATAGTGCCTAAATGTTTGAATCACCACTTTTTCACCATTTTTCCCCCCAAGAAAAGTTGGAATAAAAAGTGATCAAAAGGTTGTACAATTTTGAAAATGATATCAATGAAAATGTGATCCTATCCTGCAAACAATGACACGTTACCCAGCTCCATACACCAAAGTATGAAAAAGTTATGGGTGTCAGAATATGGCGATTAATGCAAAAGTTTTTTGTTTTTATTTAAAGGTATTGAGACATAACTAAACTACAGTATATAAATTTGGTATTACAGGCAGTTCCTGGGTTACGTACAAGATACAGTCCTTGGGTTTGTACTTAAGTTGAATTTGTATGCAAATCAGAACTGTATATTTTTTCATTGTAGATCCAGGCAAAAACATTTTTTTTTGTCCCATTGACAATTGGATTTGGGGCTAAAAGAAAGCATCAAGAGAGCTTCACCAGAGAGGTCCATCTGTTACTAGGAGTAGTCTGTAAGTTAGGTGTCCTTAAAGGGCACCTACCACCACAAATCTACCTATAAAGGTAGATCGGGTGGTAGGTGAATCAATGGGACGTGAGGATAGCCCTTTTAAGGGCTAATCCTCACGTCCCCGCACTGTTTTATAAACTTTTATTACATTAATATGTTAATTTACTTATGCGGCTACTGGGGCGCGGAGTAGCCGCATCTGAGGTTACACGAGGCGGCTACTCCACGCCCCGGTAGCCACATTACCCCTCCTACTCACCATGTTCGGCGCGCAGCTGCTCGTAGCTGCGCGCCCTCGTCCGCCGATCCTGACGTCTGCGCATGCGCAGAACAGCAGGCCCGCGCCTGCGCGGTCACTGCTCTGAAGCCGGGGCTGCGCAGGCGCGGGCCTGCTGTTCTGCGCATGCGCAGACGTCAGGATCGGCGGACGAGGGCGCGCAGCTACGAGCAGCTGCGCGCCGAACATGGTGAGTAGGAGGGGTAATGTGGCTACCGGGGCGTGGAGTAGCCGCCTCGTGTAACCTCAGATGCGGCTACTCCACGCCCCAGTAGCCGCATAAGTAAATTAACATATTAATGTAATAAAAGTTTATAAAACAGTGCGGGGACGTGAGGATTAGCCCTTAAAAGGGCTATCCTCACGTCCCATTGATTCACCTACCACCCGATCTACCTTTATAGGTAGATTTGTGGTGGTAGGTTTCCTTTAAGTAGGGGATCACCTGTACTGCAATTGCAGTGATTCAAATGATAATGGAGAGCAGTCACCTCGACCGCACACTGAAAGGGAATAAATAAAGTCCATCAGAATATGGCGCAACTGTTTTTTTTTGCCAACTCCTCCACTTTTAGAATCCCCACGCTTTCCGGTACATGGCACAATATATTAAAATGTTAAAGTTAAAGTTTTGGTTTGTGGAAGGAGAGGAGTGAAAAACGGAAACACAAAACAAAACTTGGTCTTCAAGGGGTTAACATGAGAAGGCAATTTTTTTTTCTTTTACATATAAATGGAATAATAGAAAAATCTACACTGCAAGTAGTACCCATGACCTAGTCTATAAAACCTACATCTTTACATTTCCGGTCTTAAAACTGTGACCAAAGTACAAATGAAAGGAAGGCGCAACTATCTGAGGAGAGGAACACAAGAGACCGGAAACAAATTGGTCACAAGAAAAGAGAAGAAAAAAAATAAATCATACAACCAAAAATAAAGTAACACGCTCAGTGAAATATGCAGTGACTGTGCAAATGTAAGGGAGAAGGTCAGTCCTAATAAATTCAACTTAAGACAGTTTGTACAAATATTTTAAATACAATGTTAAAATTCCTCTCTGGCATTCTGAACAAAATGAAATTTTTCTTCATTTAAAAACACATACACAAAAATCCTCCATAGTCTATCCTGATCATTTAGAAGTAAACAAAAAAAGTTGTAAACAAGAAAACACCAGTAAAAAAAAATATATATATAAATAAATAAATGGTTAAAGTAGAAGTTTAAAGAGGACCTGTCCCCCCAAAAAAGTACAGGCTTGTTACGTACAAAATTTGTAGGATTGTACTTAAGTTGAATTTGTATGTAGGTTGGAACGGTATGTATTATAATTTTAACCGCAGTCAAAAAAATGTTGGCCTCTGTGACAATTGTATTTTAAAAATGTTGGGTTGTCATAAGAACCAGGATTAACACTAAAGCTTCATTACAGACACCTGTGATAACTGTTACAGCTGATTATTGTGGCCTAGGGCTAAAGTACAGTAAATAACCAACATCCAGTGGTCCGTTTGTAACTAGGGGTCGTCTGCAAGGCGGGTGTTCTTAAGTAGGGGACCACCTGTACTAGGAGCTGCTTACTTTAGTGCTACCCCATTTTTAGAAGTGATAGCAGTTTATCGGAACCCTCTGTTAAAGCTAGCAGACAATGCCACGCGTTCAAAAGCTGGACCGAACTCACAGCGCTCCGGCGTATTTATGAGCAGGTGGTCCTAGGAGCTGCCTCTTCCCTGGACAGCCCCGCCCACTCCATAGGCTGGTGGTGGCTTCATTTAGCAAGCAGCTCCTAGTACATTTTTTTTGGGGGGGGCGACAGGTCCTCTTTAACCCCTTAACGACTTGGCCTTTTTTAGTTTTTTCACTTCCATTTTTCACTCAACAACTTCAAAAATCTATAATTTTTTTATTTTTCCACATAAAGAGCTGTGTGATGGCTTATTCTCTGCGTAACAAATTGCACTTCCATTTAATATTCCATGGCGTGTACTGGGAAGCGGGAAAAAAATTCCAAATGCAGTGAAAATGGTGAAAAACCAAATTTGCTAAGTTTTCTTGTGGGCTTGGATTTTACAGCTTTTACTCTGCGTCCCAAATGACATGTCTACTTTATTCTTTGGGTTGGTACGATCACGTGGATACCAAATTTGTACAGGTTTTATAATGTTTTCATACATTTAAAAAAATTAAAACCATTTTTTGCGAATTTTGATGGCGTTTTCATTGCTATAATTTTTGGGACTGTGCAACCTTTTGATCACTTTTTATTAATTTTTTTATATTTTTCAAAATGGCAAAAAATATGCCATTTTCGACTTTGGACACTATTTTCCGTTACGGGGTTAAACGCAGTGAAAAACAGTTATTATATTTTGATAGATCGGGCATTTTCGGACGCGGCGATACCGAATGTGTTTATGATTTTTACTGTTTATTTATATCAGTTCTTGGGAAAGGGGGGTGATTAGAATTTTTAAGTTTTTTTATTATAATTATTTTTTTAACTTTTTTTTATTTTTACTTTTACTATTTTTCAGACTCCCTAGGGTACTCTAACCCTAGGTAGTCTGATTCATCCTATCATATACTGCCATACTACAGTATGGCAGTATATGTGGATTTTACTCCCCATTCATTACAATGTGCAATTAGCACATTGTAATGCATGGGTTAAAACGAAGTAGCCTCGGGTATTCGGAACACCCGAGGCTACCATGGCGAGCGATCGCCGCTCCCCGTGACGTCATCGGGGAGCGACGATCCGCGACAAGATGGCGGCGCCATCTCTTTGAAGCCGCCGGCAGCATTGCTGGTGGCGATCGAGGTGAAAACACCCGCGATCGGTACTAGCACCGATCGCGGGTGTTACCGGTAAGCCTTTGCTGCAATATGCAGCAAAGACTTACCGGTTATGGAGAGGGCTCGGCCCGGGAAGGGGTTAAAGCATCTTTCAGCTTTTTGTAGATTTAACCCAAATTAGAATAAGACAAGATTACCAGTACAGGTGGCCCCCTACTTAAGAACACCCGACTTACAGACGACCCCTAGTTACAAACGGACCTTTGTATGTTGGTAATTTACTACACTTTAGCCTTAGGCCTCAATAAACAGCTGTAACAGGCGTCTGCAATTAACCATTATTAATCCTGGTTCTTATGACAATCCAACATTTTTAAAGTCCAATTGTCACAGAGACCGAAAAAATTCTGGCTGGGGTTACAAAGATAAAATATACAGTTCCAACTTACATACAAATTCAACTTAAGAACCTATCTTGTACGCAGTTGCCTTTACATGCTGTAAATTGACTATTGCTCAATAATAAAATAATAAATAAAAATTTCACAAGAAATTTTTTGAATACAACAAATACAAAGGGCACTGAGCTTCTGTGTAGGTGAAAGTTGTAAAAATACATATACTTTCATTTATAGCTGTAAAAGAAGATTTTTAGTAGTTTCCCATATACAAAGGATAAATAGGGACTCTCTGGCATAGAAATGTCTGCTGCAGATATTCCACTGAAAAAAAACACCTGAAATTGTAATTGCAAAAGCCATTCACTGCAAATTTTCACACACTGACCTATGACTATGACAATTATGTTGGTGGCTGAGTGGGTAGCACTTCTGCCTTGCAGCGCTGGGGTCCTGGGTTCAAATCCCACCCAGGTCAACATTTGCAAAAAGTTTGTATTTTCTCTCCGTGTTTGTGTGGGTTTCCTCCAGGTCCTCCAGTTTCCTCCCACACTCTAAAACATACTAGTAGGATGATTAGATTGTGAGCCCCATGGGGACAGGGACCAATTTGGCAAGCTCTGTGCAGCACTGCGTAATCTGTGTGCGCTATATAAATAAAAAATTATTATTATTATTATGTCATACAACCAATCACAGCACCACAGTCAGGCAAAGGTGCCTTAAAGAGGTTGTACCAACTATTTAAGTTATCCCCAATCGTCCAGAGTTGATCGGTTAAGGTCCCGCTGCTGGAGAAGGAGAATAGGATCCCCAGCAATCTGAATAAAGGACGTCCGGTTCTCACTAATGGGTGGGGCAGCCAGATGAGCATGTATCCATTCATCCTGCACCATCCATTAGTATGACAGTGGGTATAATTGCAGAGTACTTTGTTCTACAATTTCCAGCCATACCATACAATCTAATGAGGGAGAACATGACCCTTCTGGGGGATTATAAACCCTCACTGATCAGCCTGCTGTCCTCTATCCTTAAAGGGGTTGTCCACTTTCTGCAATAAATTTTGTATGGTTTGTGTAAGGAAAAGTTCTACAATTTTCCAATATACTTTCCGTATCAATTCCTCGTGGTTTCCTAGATCTCCACTTGCTGTCCTTATATAGAAAGATTCTATGTTTACAGCGAGTGGATTGAATGGAATCTGTCCATGGTCATGTGATAGACATGATAATAATTCCTTTATTTATATAGTGCCAAATCAGTCCCTGTCCCCATGGGGCTCACAATCTAATCAACCCACCGGTATGTTTTGGAGTGTGGCTGGAAACCGGAGAACCCAGAGGCAACCCACGCAAGCACGGAGAGAACATGTTAACTCTTTACAGATGTTGACCCTGGGACTTGAACGCCATGTGATGGACATGCAGGTGCACAAGCAGTTAAGGGGGTTGTCCGAGTTTTCAAAAAAAAATATATGTGGCCGGGAGCGGGCTAACTAAAACAATAAAGCTGTACTTACCTCCCGGTGCCCTCCCGTATCCAGCGCTGCTGTCGCTCCGGTCCGGGCGCCATGTAAACAAACATGGCCGCCGGAGCAGCGCTGGACTCAGCTTCCAGCCGGCCGTGGCCGGGTACGCCTATCCGTCCCTATACACAGCATTGTGTATGGGGGCCGGAAGGTTGTCGGGTCCGGCCGGAACTGAGTCCAGCGCTGCTCCGGCGGCCATGTTTGTTTACATGGCGCCCGGACCGGAGCGACAGCAGCGCTGGATACCGGAGGTAAGTACATCTTTATTATTTTAGGCAGCCTGCTCCCGGCCACATATATATATATATTTTTTTTTTAAACTCGGACAACCCCTTTAATATCATGCAGCTCCTATTACTCTCTGATACTAACAGCTCATGCACCTGTGTGTCCACCACACGACCAAGGACGGATTATATCCACTGGCGGTAAACATTCTATAGCAGGACAGCAAGCAGAGATCTAGAAAATTGAGAAATTGATACAAAAATTGTATAACTTGTCCATACACAAACCATATAACATTTTTGGCTGAAAGTGGACAACCCCTTTAGCTAAAATAGTCAGTAGCACCCCATTAACATACATCTACTTTAAATATATATCAGAAGGGGAAGACTTCTGAATTTAGAGGAATAAGGAAAGAAACCCAGAAGGTACATTATTATGAAACAGGCATTGGCCAAGTGATGTATAAACTAAATCTAGAAAAGGGGAAACAGATTGTGTGTTTTTCCCCCAACACACTAGTGAGGAAAGGAAATTGACTCAGCATCGCATAGAACATCTCATTACACCAAGGACTAGTGGACAGCTCCCTAGACTCCGGTGATGACTGGAACGTCTCCTCCTTTGGGTGACACGTGTATCCTGAATTACCCATACCGGGGCTGGTGTATAAATGGAAAATCCTCTGTTATCTGACATAGTATGGGAACCCTCAACCAGATTAGCAGGGGTAATCCCTTAATCCCCCCCTGGCACTAGCTACGGAGGCCCACATGGAAGATGACACTACTTGTGGATTTATCCGATGGGTTTTATGCTGTTTTGCACAGACATCACAGAAACGCCTTGTTATCTGTTCTCCAGAACATTGTGTGACAAACACGCCATTATATCAGTGCCAGGTATAGAGAAATCATGGGTACAGACAAACAGAAAGCCAGGAGGGGGCAGGGACACATTAAACCACAAAACAATTACATCCCAGCAACAGGGAAGATGTAGCAGATTAAACGCTACAAAATACTGACTACATGTATCCGTTCAGCACTTCCCCGGGGTGGGAGCACAATAATCGGCTTCTCTTTTATCTCTCTTTAATGTTCATATCATCATCGCAAAAGCATCTGGAGAAGCGGTGGGATAGAAGTGGCTAAATATATTCCTGCTAAAACACATTGCCAATGGGGAACCCATCTAAGCAGATGCATGTCATGCTGAAAGCAACAAATGGGCCATGTGTGACTAGATCCTAAATGGATCTTGGGCCCAGTTCACACCTCATAACGGAAACTAAAAATGAAAGATCGATTGTGCACCCTTTATTCACCTTAGATTTTATATAGTAGACTGGACCTTTAGCGGAACCTACCGATGTGTGAATGATGCAAGGAGCCCCATCCTGTGATAAGTCTGTGGGATTGGACCAGTGTTCGTGTGTAGTGGGCCTTACTTTGAGATGTGAGCTTATTATTAACCCCCAAAGAGGCTAGAGAAGATTACAGAGTGCTTAAATCCATATGGCACCACTCTCAGCTATGTCACCAAGAATCTCCGATATTCCAAGAAAGATCATACTTCTTATATTATAGATATTAGTACTCAATTATATCTATGGTTACAAGCAGTTATATCTAGCAGGCCCCCAAAGCACATTTCTGCTGCAGTAGAGACCCGTATTCATCCACCGTAGCTTTAAATTGTACTGGCATCCTCTGGACACAGATACAGTGCAAGACCTGATGTATACAACAGTATGCTAGCCGCACAAACTACATGCTGTCCCCTACTTAAGAACACCTGACTCCTAGTTAAATAAGGCCCTCTCTGCCCACTGTGACCTCTGGTGAAGCTCTTTGGATGTTACTATAGTCCCAGACTGCAATGATCAGCTGTAAGGTGTCTGTAATGAAGCTTTAATGATAATACTTGGTCCAGTTACAGCAAAAAAATTTTGAAACTACAATTGTCACTGGGGCAAGAAGAAACTTTGTCTTGATCTACAATTATAAAATATACAGTTTTGACTTACATACAAATTCAACTTAAGAACAAATTGGAACCAATCTTGTACTTAACCCGGAGACTGCCAGTATAGCTAACTTACGGCCCTATATCCCTCTATTGGGCACGCTCCCGATGCATTTGCATTATCGCACCAGGAATGTGGCGACTGCCTACACCACAAAGGATAGGGCAGGTCATTTTAATGCCCATCTTTGCAGTACTGGCAGTAACTTCCTATTAAAAAAAAAATCATTGGGGTGAGCAGTGTTCACCTGTCTATGTCGGATGGGCCGCAAGCCACGGCAGACAGCCCAAAAAATACACACGTTCGGAGGCCTATGGAACAGAAGTAGGTCACAACATTGGGGCTTATTCACTAAGGGTCACGCCGGCTTTCATGCGACAAATCGAGGGGGGCGGGCTTGGACGATCCGAATTATTCAGACACACCGCAGGATTTAACTTAAAATTTGTGTCGCAAGACCAAGCACTTACATACACCGGGAAGAAGAAGGTGAACTCCAGCAGACCTGAGCGGGGAGCAACACATGCAGGATATCGGGCGCACGATCTACGTGAATCACGGCAGTTAATTTGTGTCGGGCACTCCGGATCGGGGAATGCGCAGGATCAGGTAAGTAAATGTAATCCATTCTTTCTAAAAGGACCTATGCTTCCTTTAATTTAGGCTTGAGACACACAAACCTGCTCAGTCCAAGAACAGGGGCTCCATGTATAGGCTACAAGGAGTCCACGCTTCCCCGCAACAGTGCCAAATCTTAATCATGTTCTCAGTTCAGTGCTCCTATTCTGTGGGGAAACAGGGACTCCTTGCATCACATGTAACTATGATGCACATTCTGGAAGCTGTTTGGTCCATGTAATCATGTAATGACCAGCATCTGAGCACATTGATGACATGACCCATGTAACAATTACATATGTTACATTATATCCCTATACCAACACAGTGACAGGTGGACCCATACTGACAGAAGATACCAATTAGAACACATTTCCATTGTAAAAGGTCAAAACAATCTGTGACCCCCTGCTGGGTACAATCAAAATTTTTTGGTATAGATTACTGCAAAAAACGTAGCTACATTTTTTTATGATCACATTGCCCCAATGTTAAATCCGGATCACTTGTGACATGTAGTATCTCATAGACTGTAAGCACTTGTGTCACCCCCTCATCCTCATAGACTGTAAGCTCTTGTGTCATCCCCTCATCCTCATAGACTGTAAGCACTTGTGTCACCCCTTCATCCTCATAGGCTGTAAGCTCTTGTGTCGCCCCCTCATCCTCATAGACTGTAAGCTCTTGTGTTACCCCCTCATCCTCATAGACTGTAAGCTCTTGTGTCACCCCCTCATCCCATAGACTGTAAGCTCTTGCGTTGCCCCTTCATCCTCATAGACTGTAAGCTCTTGTGTCACCCCCTCATCCTCATAGACTGTAAGCTCTTGTGTCGCCCCCTCATCCTCATAGACTGTAAGCTCTTGTGTCACCCCCTCATCCTCATAGACTGTAAGCTCTTGTGTCACCCCCTCATCCTCATAGACTGTAAGCTCTTGTGTCACCCCCTCATCCTCATAGACTGTAAGCTCTTGTGTCACCCCCTCATCCTCATAGACTGTAAGCTCTTGTGTCACCCCCTCATCCTTATAGACTGTAAGCTCTTGTGTCACCCCCTCATCCTTATAGACTGTAAGCTCTTGTGTCACCCCCTCATCCTCATAGACTGTAAGCTCTTGTGTCACCCCCTCATCTTCATAGACTGTAAGCTCTTGTGTCACCCCCTCATCCTCATAGACTGTAAGCTCTTGTGTCACCCCCTCATCTTCATAGACTGTAAGCACTTGTGTCACCCCCTCATCTTCATAGACTGTAAGCACTTGTGTCACCCCCTCATCCTTATATACTGTAAGCTCTTGTGTCACCCCCTCACCCTCATATACTGTAAGCTCTTGTGTCACCCCCTCACCCTCATATACTGTAAGCTCTTGTGTCACCCCCTCATCCTCATAGACTGTAAGCTCTTGTGTCACCCCCTCATCCTCATAGACTGTAAGCTCTTGTGTCACCCTCTCATCCTCATAGACTGTAAGCTCTTGTGTCGCCCCCTCATCCTCATAGACTGTAAGCTCTTGTGTCATCCCCTCATCCTCATAGACTGTAAGCTCTTGTGTCACCCCCTCATCCTCATAGACTGTAAGCTCTTGTGTCACCCCCTCATCCTCATAGACTGTAAGCTCTTGTGTCACCCTCTCATCCTCATAGACTGTAAGCTCTTGTGTCACCCTCTCATCCTCATAGACTGTAAGCTCTTGTGTCGCCCCCTCATCTCATAGACTGTAAGCTTTTGTGTCACCCCCTCATCCTCATAGACTGTAAGCTCTTGTGTCACCCTCTCATCCTTATAGACTGTAAGCTCTTGAAAGCAGGGCCCTCACTCTTATTGTAGTATTTTATCTGTATATGTTCCCTTATGGTTTGTAAAGTGCTATATAAAGATTGCTATTATTTATAGTCCTTTTTTAGTACATTTCATCTACTATTGGTCATATTTTAGGCAAACATACTAGTGCCATCAGATACTCATCAACACAACAATTCATAGCAGACGTACATTCACATGCCACAGGTTTTCTAGTTGGATGAGATAGTGGGATACATGGATTTCAATGGGATTTTTAGTTACTACAATCTATTTAGTGTGAATACAGCCCAATGGATGGGCTAATCCTTATTTACTATGTACATGGCACCCGGTCAGGGTCAGATCAAGGTCTGGGAGGCCACATATGGCATACTATAATGAGATAATACCGCCATATAGTGCGGATCTGGGTGTATACATGTCTATAGTGTGATTATAGGGGTAGGGAAGTTATCCCAGGATATTATAGTCCTGGACCTGATGGATTTAGATCCGGTCCAGGTATAGATGTAGTGGGGACGTGACTGGGGTCCATAATCCCTGGCTGGAGGAGGATGCACTGACCGGCTGTGATGTTCTGCAGCAGCAGCACATCCTCCGGCGAGATGTCAGGCTTCCTGAGCAGCTGCTCCTCCGTGCTGCCCGCTGCCACCACCTGCTTCACCTTCATGCTGCCCTCCTGCGTCCTGCTGCCGGGGAGAGTGTCAGTGCCCAGGGAAGAAGAGCTCATTCTCCGGGGAAGGAACCGACAGAGAGCCTGGAGGAAGTAAGCGAGACACGGAGACAGCCAGAGATTGACAAGCGCGCAGGACTGAGGAGGTGGATCCCAGTGACCTGCCCGCCCGATTCACTTCTAATCCGGAGGCTCGACATCAAACGCAAAAAAAAAAGGACCTAGAACTTGGCGGGCGCCACCTGTGCGTTCTGTGTACCGGGGACTGTCCCTGCCTGCGCCCGCCCGCCTCGGAAGTGGGCAGCACCGATAATAACATAGTAACCGATGCCTCTCATTTATACGGCCGTAATAACATGCCGGCCTCTGATTGGCTGACGGCGGAGAACAATGGAGCTGTTATGACAGGGTAATCATGATGCAAAGCCCTGGGGGATAAAGCCGCAGAGTCTGAATTTACCTGAGGAGCTGTCATGGTGGAGAAGGAATCCAAAGAGGATTTCTTTTTTATATAATATATACAGGGAGGCTCCACCTTTGGTGAAATGGGTAGGGAATGGGTGACTGCTGTGTAAGCCCATATTGGTGGGGGTCACATAACATAAGAAGGCACCCCACAGCAAAACCGAAATGGGGGACCCTTGTGGCGCTACCATCTGGAGCAGGTGTTTATGTAAAGGATAATAGTTTTCAGTTAAAACATTACTGTAAAAAAAAAAATAGGTGTTTTGGGGGATACGTGATTATAGACCACTTACACAAGGAGCCAAAATAAGGGCAAAAGAGAATTTTTTTTGTTTTTTTTTTTTTAACATAAACCTGACCAACTAATAAGAGTACAGCCGCGTAGAGGAGAGAGGAGGGGTAAGTACTCTCCCCTCTCCATAGGGAGAAGTGCGGCAGGGTCATACTTTCAGGGGGAGATAGAGCCTGCTATATCTTTTATCCCCGCTTCAGTACAGTGGGCAATGTGGATCATAATGGATGGACGTATTGCCTATTGAAATGCAGTAGCATACACACATTTTCACAAGTTAGTGTGAAAGCAGCCTAAGGCGGCATCATGAACGTAATATCAATACAGTCTTGGTATTGTAGGGTTATAACCAGGTCATCATCAAAGCTGACCCCGGGGGAAAGTCCCCTGACAACCACCTCATTGACTTCCCTTATAACACATGCGTGTGTCCAGTAAGAAAGTAGAGCATGGCCTTGTCAGAAACGTTTTTATGGACGAATTTCAGCCAATAGAAATCAATAGGTCCGTGAAAAACAGCTGGTTGTGAGATCTGAAAAAAGCGGATGCGACTCGTCCATGAAAAAAAACACACAGACAAAAACTGGCACATACTTTGCACTGGGGCCCCATCAGCTTCTAGTTACGCTGTGAAGTATTGTTATATGATTAATGAAAATGTTTTTATTTTTCATATGATTCCTGGATGCCGAAAACATTGTACTAAAGGGGTTAAAACGAGACAGCCTTGGATCTTCAGAAGACCTGAGGCTGTCATGGCGATGGATCGCTGCTCCCTGATGACGTCAGGGAGAGCAACTATGGTGCCTATGCGCCCATTTTTTTTAAGCCCCTGGCAGCAATCGGCGGGAGAACACCTGCGATCGGTGCTAACAATATGCAGCAAAGACTTACCGGCTATGTAGAGGGCTCAGCCCGTAAGCCCTATCCATGCACCCGCAGCTGGCGTGTGACGTAGTATTACGTCATATGTTGTTAAGGGGTTAAAAAAAAAAAGTGCCGTCCCCATTCGTGCTCCTCCAAATTACTGAGATCATTTGCCCACATTTATCAAAAACGGTGCAGTTTGCCTGTGTACTGTAGTGTGTGCCAAATTCATGAATTGTGGTGCACGTTCTTTATGAATCTGGCGCTTTCCTTTTGGTGGACCTTTTACATGGGGCGTGCAACACAATTCTTGATACATATGTTGCACGGTCTGACTGTGCACCGCAACACCCCTTGGAGTGCAGAATTTTGTGATGCGTCGGGTGTAGTGCAGCCACGGACACTTTATAAATACATGCGCAATAGTTTGCACTGAAAAGAACATGCAAAGTCAGAGTGAAAACTGGTGCAGGAGCTGGGCGAATGGGGCTGCTGAACAATTTGGAGACAGCATCATAATGGATCAGCGCCCTAATAATAGCGTAGCATAGTTCAAATAACAGAAGTACCAGAGTAATGCAGGGGTAGGTAATATACTTACTTTCTTTTTGCCACCGCAGGGAGGCTTTCTCTGAAAAGGCTTTATGGAAATCATCTATTAAATTTGATTTAATGCAGCAGAACCACATCCTTAATACAGAATACGAATGTTTTTAACATCTTTTATTTTCTCATTGTAAACAAAGAGCTGCTATTTTCAGAGACTCCTCAGGGAAACCGCTCTTAATATCAATTTTCTGTTGAAAAAACCCTTTAAATCTATTTAATTAGAATATTTACATGTACAGCTTTAGGGCACATACAGATCATGGCTCCCATCTCTTAGAAGACAAGCGGACAAGGCATTAGAGAAGCGTTTTAGACATTGTGGGAAGATTATCACACACCGGCGCAGCCTGATGTATCTGTTGGTTGGGTGGTGCTGGCGTACAATTGCGCTATTTACCGGTAAATGTTTGGCTTGGGCGGTCGCTGGCTGTAGCAAGGGCACAGGCGGGTGGGGGGGATCAGAATGTCCCAAGTGGCCCTACCCCACTTGGCATGTCGGAGATGTGGACACAGTCGGGGACAAGAAAATGAAAATCATTTGTCAGAAGTCAGTAACATGAATGTATATACCCTTATACTGTATACCCTGAGACGATTCCTTATATTATATCACTATGGCTGTGTTCACATCTGATTTTTGGCCACATAGAAGGGAGTATTCCCCAATGTACGAGTGTATAACCTACAATGGCATAATTACACCAGGGACTATCAGTGTATGGAGGAAAAACTAAGAGGTTTCCAGCTTAATGTTATTATTGTGTAATGAGTTTTGGAATATACTATCTAGATCTCTGCTTGCTTTCATATAGGGTTCACTTGAAGTGTGACGTCACATGGATGGTTACAGGCAGTCATCAGAGTTGTCTTGTCAACTGTGTGCGGCATCACATGACCATTGACAGCAAGCAGTGATCTAGAAATCTGTGAGCAAGGGACCAAATTGGAAAACCATAACATTTGCCATAACTGAATCGGAAACCCCTTTAAGAGCAGTAGCCTGTGCTCTCCTTTGAAATATAAGATATAAAGGGCAAAGGCTAGTCCAGTCTATAGCAAAAGAACATGCCAGGTAGAAGCTGGGAACACAGGCACCTATAAACCTCTCACACATCCAAAGACAAGATGTGAACACAGACCAACTTATAAATCATTATAGATCAAAAGGTAAAAGGCATGCAATACTTGGTAGTCATATGCAGCAGCAATACACACATGCCTGCCTATCTAGGGGTATTTACACATAGTAATACAGTATATGAGATGCAGGCTCCCTGCATTATGTAGAACTACCCCCAGGTCTCATTTACATATATTAGGGACACATATTCCAGGCCGATTTAACCCAAATTTACAACATCATACTGTTCTAAATTTACTCCGCTAATCTTTTATGACGTTGCTTGAAAATCAAGAGCTCTTTCAACCATGGTCCGTCCTTGAATCATGGACCTGCTGCAGACCAACCAAAGTCCCAGGGATAGTACCCTCAGAGTCATAGTGGTATCTGAAACAAGGAGTCCCTGCTTCCCTGTTATGATTACAAGAAGTCCCTGCTTCCCTGCTGTATCATACACCACTATGATGCAGAGTCCCATCTTCTGAAATGCAGGGAGTCCATGAAAACTGACTGCAGGTCCATGATTCACAGACAGAACATAGTTGTCTGCATTAGCCCTGAAGATAAAGGGTAAAAGTCAGTTGCTGGTTCATAGAGCAAAATTCCTTCTTCATCCATGAACTACTTGGATCTGCACAACAGTTCTTGTGACCTTCCCCCGTCATCTTTTAAGCCCTTGACACCAAACTCCCACGTTTAAAAAGAAAAATCAGGTAAAAAAGAATTTAAAAAAACAACCAAGTACCCCTCCTTAGATTTCATATCAAAAAGGTGACACTGCCTATTGCCCCATTCTAGGTTCTTAGCAGTTCACAGGCTTCCATCAGCCTACATAATGTACAATATCCATCATACATCCAGGAAATAAATACAGCTCAGTGCTCTCCTCCCTAGAGGAATAGAATGGAAGACAAAGGAAATGTTACATTCAGTCCGTTTTGTTGGGCTCCTTCTTGCTCAGCCTGTATTCCTTGGCAATCTTTACCAGGGAGAGTAATATAGGAACAGCCATGGGTAGGAAAAGGGGGATATAAACTGCAAATTTCTGATCATCTGGAAAGTAGAGAAGATGAAGCAGCGAGGGGTCAAAGAAAGCTTTCTCTGAAGACGTGATGGCTTCTTTGCTTGCTTTGAAGGCGTTCTCCAACCTGCCGGCTTCCAATTCAGACAGTGCAATCTGTACAGAGGACACAGAGTTGTAGACCTGCAGAGAAGGACACTAGTTATAGTCACATCGCACCTCTATGTATATTATCATAGGCACATATAGGTTACAATGTGATAGGATAAAAGAAAACACTGGAGGTAACCATCCAAGTGCATTGTCAACCATTAGTCTATACATCTGCTGTCCATCAGAGATTTCTGATTTATAAAATATCAACAAACACTTTATGTTCTCTCCGTGTTTACGTGGGTTTCCTCCAAGTCCTCCGGTTTCCTCCCACACTCCAAAATATACTGGTAGGTTGATTAGATTGTGAGCCCCATGGGGAAAGGGGCCGATTTTGCAAGCTCTATGTAGCGCTATAGAATCTGTAGGCGCTATATAAAGAATTATTTTTTACAAGCATGTGACATGCATGCTAGCAGCTCTCCCGTCACTGGATTTATTTAGTAAAAATGGGGCTCCTGTTCTCGTGAACAGGGGAGGGGGGGGGGGGTGTCCACAAGTGGATTCCCACTGCTTTCATTCTTATTCCCTATCATGTGGAAACGTGGGACAGCCCCTTTAAGTAGAATCCATAAGGCATAGTAGTAGGTTATTGCAGCATCCGTGAGTAAAGGGAAAATTGGAAGTATAAAACATGAACCTTTCCGTTAGTTGATGTTAAAGTTTGGCAAAACTGAAGTCAAACCTAATGTGGCCTAGTAGCCCATCCAACTTAGATGGAGAGAATTCCTTTTGCCTATAATTAGTTTCCACATATCAGACACCCATTTCATATAAATGACCCCTGGGACATGTACCCATCTATAGATCATGGGGATCCACAGACTTCACCCAGGCTTCCAGTAACAGTCAACTTCATACTGGTTTTGTAATTCTCAACTACACTAAAAGTTATGAAAATTCTGTAGCTAAGCAAGTACAGATCCCAGGCAGCCGAACAAGACTATAAGGATGGAGTCAGGGGGCCGCTAGTGTAGAGATGAGTGTGGGTCCCATATTTGGTTATAGTACTTCAATCATCATCTATCCCCAAGAGGGAAATTTGTTCAGCAACGGTGTAAAAACTCCAGCAAGACCATTGATCTGCAAATATCAGCAATATTGTTACATTGTATGCCAAGAACAAAACTTTTTCTAAAACAAGGACAGGACTTACAATTACGAACCTGTCCGTGAGTTATAGCTCAGATCTATGAAAGATTTGGCAAACAGATGGCAAGTGCCAGCACACAGTGACTGAAGACTGGCAGGAAACACCAGTCTTTATAAATTCTCTTAGTGGATTGGACCACGGTCCTTTATGTATATCAACAGATTATGAAAAATATATTCACTTTGAAAAAGGAAGAAGACTAAATTAACTGGATACATTATTATATAACTACTGTACCTCCCTAGCGTCTGCGAGAAAGGATAATTTACTATAATTAAAACACAGGTTCAGCTTTGAACACCCTTTACACTTAAATGTGACCCTTTTTTAATAAAGGGGAATTTGTAAATCCCATAATTTCCATAAATAGAGTTTCTTATAACAGCATGTGTAATAGCCCATTAAGAGGCTCCTTTACTAAGCTCACATATACCTACCAAACCTGCTGGTTCAGGATCTATACACAGTATGTTGTATTCATGGATGTGTGCACTATAGGGTCAGCTAAAAATAATCCACAGTTTATTACAGGTTCCTGCATCGCTTCATTACTTCAATTTCGGGTTATACATGAGACTGGATGGTCACAGGAAGCACTTCATTCTATGAGTTTCTTTCATGGACCAAGGACGTCACTTCCATTCTCTGTGCTATCCTGGAAAACAGTCATTGAATGAAGTGGGTCCAATGACCTTCCTGGAACCCAGTGAGGTGCAGGTCCTAAAGGAGGAAATACCAGAACAATGCCAGAACTGCGAGTTACTGGAACTTTATTACATCATCAGTAGCCCTTTAGAGTCCAACAATAAGTTAACTAAGGTAGCAAACAAAATTTAGTTGGACCACTGCTTTCTTAGAGAAGGTAGAAATTAAACCTTCAGCAGAACCACAGGAACATACAAAAAAAAAAAAAAAAAAAAAAAAAAAGCAAAGCTTGGTTTTGAGGAATCTACAAAATCCCAGGGGAGATCTAGGATTCCATGACTTGGGCTGGGTTCACACTATATTTTGTGCCCTATGTTGTAGGACAAGTTGGGTGGATCCCAGACATGTCCTTTAAACGGATGGCCGGGATATATCCCATTGTTTGCATATACAGTGGGATACGAAAGGGAAGTACTGAGCCAAGAAATTATGTAAATCTAGCTAAACACATGTACATATACAATAATAAGAGAAGAAGAAAAATCATGCGCCATGCAGAAAAAAACAATCCATCTTAAATCCAAAATTACATGTTTATACACCATACAAGACAGTATAAAAACAATAAAATATGGGGGTTTAATCCCTTGTTGAAGTTTTTGGGGGTATAGGTTATAACCCCATTTTTATTGTTTTTATACTGTCTGGTCATGAAATCATGTAATTTTGGATTTAATAAAGTTGGATTGCTTTTTGCTACATGGCACATGTTTTTTTCTTCCCTATTATTATACAGTGGGATACGTTGCTTTTTCCCCTTGAATGCATCATGGGGCGTTACCCCAACCATGTTGCTGTCCTTATATGGAGAGTGACATCACCGGGTCCCCCCTCCAACAGAGCATTGTATGCGCTCAGCAAGGCAGCGCTCCTGGAAGCAATATCCGCTCCCCATAGGCTTCTACCACCCCTGCAGAGCACTTACGCCGCTGAGCAGGAGGAAGCAGGATGGAAATACAAAGCTTGATTCGATTACTGGTCAGACGGAGACAACATCTATGCCAGTACATTTCAATGGGTATGTTCAGCTTATATCTCAGGAGCTTTTTGCAACGTATACCAAAAACATAGTGTGAATCCACCCTAATCCTGAAGGGGTTAAAAGTGTATGCATTCAACCAAGTACACAGATATTATATAGTTGATACATCTGGATAACCTGATAAAGAATATACTTGAATGCAACTTCAAGTACAAACATAGTAACCAACTAAAAGCACTTGTGGACTTACTGTAGATCTATAAGGCACATAATGTCACTGACAGATAAAATACTGCTCAAAAGTCATAGAAACACATACAAAGTGGACATCTAGGTATATGGATGGGTAAGGCAAGTCTTAAGTGCATATGCTTAGAGAATACTACTATTGAGGCAAAAGTGATCCTGTTTTTGTGACCCCCGGTCCCTTAGACTCACCTCTGAGGCCACATTGTCATTTATCACTATGTTCCCAATCTGATCCAGAAGCTGAGCCAGAGAGGTCAATGTGGTGGTGACGGTGGCGATGTTTTCCACAGCTCTCGTCCACAGCAGTTTGTCCAGCTCCCAGTCCGTCAGTCCATCATTCCCCGGGTTTTCCATCTGATAGCTCTCAGACACATAAACCTTTGATATACCCAACAGCAGCCTGCAGACAAACATGGCAACAAGGAGAAAAGTTTTCACAATTGTTAGAAGAAAAGAGGAAACTTTTCCAGTATTTCCATATAAGATGATCCCTACCGCAATTGTGTCAAGAAAACCTCCATCACTTTCACCATATCAATATCAACGTGTACTGGGAACTTCAAGTCATTTGGATTTCCGTAATCCACATTATATACCTGGAAATAAAGTTATAGGTTATTAGGAGAGATTCCTAAACCTTCACAAGAAAAAGAGGTTTATAGCGTTAAAGGGGTTGTCAGGAATCACCTATAGAAACAAGAAAACACATTAACTTCTCGCTCTCTGGCGTTACAGTCTAGGGTGGAGTCTCCATAGCCCCCCAGCTTAGTGGGGACATCAAGCATCCTGCTACTACCTCAGGCTGCGGCCTGTGTAAGGCAGTAGTGGGTGCTACGGTCATGACATCTTTAGAGGCAACGGGAGGCTCTGAACTGGACTGGAGAGCAGGAGACAGGAAAAAAAAAAATAGCCCATTTTTACAGTACAAGGTGGAAATACTCAAAAAAGCACAACAACAACCCAATAAACACACACTGGAGTTTTGATCCAATACACCCACCTCCATGAAATAATATGGTTACACATACTGCAGATATTAAAAAAATACAGGGGCAATGACTGTTCTCCTGTGCCAAATCCTTCTCAATCTGCATGTTCTTGAGGATTACCTCCGATTTTCTCTCACACTTCAAAATTACATTGATGGCTGAACTATATCGTGAACTGCACTGTATGTTACAGACTGTAACACGCACTTTTTAGCACCAAATGGCTACACAGGATGCACAGACACTTCCAAATTAATTCTGATGGGTCTGATGAGGCAAAGGAATATCAGAAAAACCCTTGAAATCTATACTGTCTGACATACACTAACCAAAATCATATCCTGTGTATGTAGATTTCAATAGGTCTCAGATTTAGGTGACTTTGCCAAAATTGCAACAGTGTGTGGGATTGAGATAAAATGGAAACTTTGCATTTTTTGCATTCAGAGAACATTAATTAGGCAACAGATTGAACACCATTCCTATAACAAGCAACAACCTAATGTGGGATGCTGGCGGAACGCTCTATACCCAGTGTTCAGTTCTTAAAAAAAACTTGAAGACATTGTAAAGGGTCATCACCATGAGATCACAGCTAAAGCAATACATTGTCCAATTGCTTTGGCCTATAATCATACTGTGTGTACTGTACCGGTACTGTAATACCTAGCCCAGCCACTATACGATGTAGAGCAGTGTGCTTGATAGGGAGTGCAGAGGCCATAGAATTCTCTAGAGCAGTACAATCAGCATATTTTACGAAATCCAGACAACACTTGCTAAGAAAGTCACTGCTGACCAACACACAGCTCAGCTCTGGAGATGAAAATGGACTGCTGGACCTGGAAGTGAATATAATAGGATAGCAGGTAAGTGTCTTTGGTGGGACAAGCCATCTATGAATAGACTTACCATGATACCGCCCCAGCGGGGGCTATGAAAGGCATTAGAGGTCACCCTCTTCCCATCTTTATCATGGATGTACAGGGGAGAATGGAAATATTCAGGGACGTACAGCAAAAAGTTCAGCACCGGGTATAAAGAGGCTGCGCTCGAACCTAAAAACATAAGATAAAAGATTAAAAAAAAAAAAACACAAGACAATAAATCAAATATATGGTGAGAATATCTACGGTTATTTCCAAGCATTATGTTGATATATTGGAGGAGTATGTTCCTCTAGTAATGAGCAGCAAACTCCTAACACTTTGTTATTACTGTTAGAGCTCCCTATCCAAGGGCCAGCGATTCCTTAATAAGCTTGTCCTCCCTGTCCGCTAATGGGATGAGAAGTACAAATACATACTTTTATATACAAGTACAAATAATATATATTACGGTAGGTACATCAAATGTCACGAAAACTTATGGGTGCAGAGATTGTTAAAAAACTTCAATTACACCCCAACATAATAATAATGTAAAAATGCTAGAGACTTTTGCGATAATTTTGCAGAGGTGATAAGATTTTCTCTAACCGTCCAGGATTGGTGGCCAATGAATGCAGAATCTTCCTTGGGTCTGGCAAAACCCATCCATGATTTTGACAAACAGCACATGCTTAGTAGAACCCATAAAGCTCCAATACAAGATCAACCCTTATAAGACGCCCAGAGATTGATGGTCTATTCCAGGGGCGGGCAATTAATTTTCCCATGGGGCCACATGAGAAATTGCAATGATTTTAAAGGGCCAGGCGAATATACTAGTTCTACCCAATACCTAATGCCCCCTCCCATCAAGCCTCCATTCATAATGTCCCCTCCATTTATAATACCCACCTCTCATTAAGCCCCAATTCAGAATACCCCCCTCTCATCAAGCCCCTATTCATAATACCCCCTCTCATTAAGCCCCCATTCATAATACCCCCTCTCATTAAGCCCCCATTCATAATACCCCCTCTCATTAAGCCCCCATTCATAATACCCCCTCTCATTAAGCCCCCATTCATAATACCCCCTCTCATTAAGCCCCCATACATAATACCCCCTCTCATCAAGCCCCTATTCATAATACCCCCTCTCATTAAGCCCCCATTCATAATACCCCCTCTCATTAAGCCCCATTTCATAATACCCCCCTCTCATTAAGCCCCCATTCATAATACCCCCTCTCATTAAGCCCCCATTCATAATACCCCCTCTCATTAAGCCCCCATTCATAATACCCCCTCTCATTAAGCCCCCATTCATAATACCCCCTCTCATTAAGCCCCCATTCATAATACCCCCTCTCATTAAGCCCCCATACATAATACCCACCTCTCATTAATCCCCCATTCATAATACCCCTCTCATTAAGCCCCCATTCATAATACCCACCTCTCATTAAGCCCCCATTCATAATACCCCCCTCTCATTAAGCCCACATTCATAATACCCCCCTCTCATTAAGCCCACATTCATAATACCCCCCTCTCATTAAGCCCCCATTCATAATACCCCCCTCTCATTAAGCCCCCATTCATAATACCCCCTCTCATTAAGCCCCCATTCATAATACCCCCCTCTGATTAAGCCCCCATTCATAATACCCCCTCTCATTAAGCCCCCATACATAATACCCCCCCTTCATAATACCCACCTCTCATTAAGCCCCCATTCATAATACCCCCCTCTCATTAAGCCCCCATTTATAATACCCCCTCTCATTAAGCCCCCATTCATAATACCCCCTCTCATTAAGCCCCCATTCATAATACCCCCTCTCATTAAGCCCCCATACATAATACCCCCTCTCATTAAGCCCCCATTCATAATACCCCCTCTCATTAAGCCCCCATACATAATACCCACCTCTCATTAAGCCCCCATTCATAATACCCCTCTCATTAAGCCCCCATTCATAATACCCCTCTCATTAAGCCCCCATTCATAATACCCACCTCTCATTAAGCCCCCATTCATAATACCCCCCTCTCATTAAGCCCCCATTCATAATACCCCCTCTGATTAAGCCCCCATTCATAATACCCCCCTCTGATTAAGCCCCCATTCATAATACCCCCCTCTCATTAAGCCCACATTCATAATACCCCCCTCTCATTAAGCCCCCATTCATAATACCCCCCTCTCATTAAGCCCCCATTCATAATACCCCCTCTCATTAAGCCCCCATTCATAATACCCCCTCTCATTAAGCCCCCATTCATAATACCCCCTCTCATTAAGCCCCCATTCATAATACCCCCTCTCATTAAGCCCCCATTCATAATACCCCCCTCTCATTAAGCCCCCATTCATAATACCCCCCTCTCATTAAGCCCCCATTCATAATACCCCCTCTCATTAAGCCCCCATTCATAATACCCCCCTCTCATTAAGCCCCCATTCATAATACCCCCTCTCATTAAGCCCCCATACATAATACCCCCCATTCATAATACCCACCTCTCATTAAGCCCCCATTCATAATACCCCCCTCTGATTAAGCCCCCATTCATAATACCCCCTCTCATTAAGCCCCCATTTATAATACCCCCTCTCATTAAGCCCCCATACATAATACCCACCTCTCATTAAGCCCCCATTCATAATACCCCCCTCTGATTAAGCCCCCATTCATAATACCCCCCTCTGATTAAGCCCCCATTCATAATACCCCCTCTCATTAAGTCCCCATTTATAATACCCCCTCTCATTAAGCCCCCATACATAATACCCCCCATTCATAATACCCACCTCTCATTAAGCCCCCATTCATAATACCCCCTCTCATTAAGCCCCCATTCATAATACCCCCCTCTCATTAAGCCCCCATTCATAATACCCCCTTTCATTAAGCCCCCATTCATAATACCCCCTCTCATTAAGCCCCCATTCATAATACCCCCCTTTCATTAAGCCCATCCTTAATGCCCCCCTCTCATTAAGCCCCCATCCATAATGCCCTCCTTATTACTCCCTGCTGTGTCAGTGACAGCCGCGGGCCCCACTCTCCCTGCAGGACTGGTCACGGTCACGTACCCATGATGCCTCAGCATTCAAGTGTAAGGGTGGTTAGTCAGACAGGGAAGTTCTCGCCCAGGTCTGGTCTATCCTAAGAAGAGACCATGAATAAAAACCCCAGCTCTGAATCAAACCACTTAGATACAATGGTTGCCATTAATGTGGCACCCCAGACGTTGGCTGGTCATTGCAGCAGAATGTCTCCCATCTCCTGTGTCGCGCTTGCACCATATAGTGCTCTTCACTATTTTTATATCTCTTACTTATATACAGCCAGTCCTTTACAGATCACTCACTGCCCACTCAATAGACCCACATTCTAGCATCGGTTTAGTACATATACCCCGGTCTGTACCAAGGTGGTTACATTAGGAATAAGCTCTTACCAAGCCTTGCCTCCACTGGATTAATGACATGAGGTAGGTTGTGGGCATTCAGTATGTAGCTTGAAGTTTCCTTCACAAAACGAGGATTGACACCCAAGATAGCGTAATACAATATCTGCAACATTAGAAAATATCTGCAATTCATATCCCTTCAGAAATTCTGACCCTTTGTAATACTGAGCAAAAATCAGGCTTTTACCAATAGAAGGAAACAGGAAGATTTGAAGATTTCTTTAGGATAGAATTATAAACCCATAAAGCCACTATTAAGATTCTATATCAAACAGAATAAGTTGTAATGCAATTTGTAGCAATTTAAAGGTTTCTTTCAAAATTAGAATCCCTTATTTTATGGAAGTGGGCTTGGAATTAAACTGATCTCCACAGGTCCGGATCATTACAGCCCTGACAATCAGTTGGGAAAGACAAGGCGGCCACATATACCTATCCGTGCCAGGGGAAAGGGAACGTTCCATGAAAGCCATTAAAATACATGGCAAATTATGCGATACGGACATGGGCTGCACCAACCAATGAAGTTGTTGTCTTCTCAGCATTTGGCACTCATATGGCATAGGTGTTGCTTTGATAAAACACCACCCATTATGGTGGTGACCCGTCAGGCACAAACAGGCTTGGACTGGACCACAGGTGAACAAGTGAATCTACCGATGGGCTCCCAGTCCAATATGTCATACATAAATTATTCAGCATATATTATGTCAACCAAACTATAACAATATGGGCTCCTAGGACCATAACTGTCCAAGACAAGGGCTAGAAGGAAAGCTATGTGTCCACCATTTTAGGAATTTGTGAATGGAGGTCAGTTAATATATAGTTTAGTGTATAGTGATGGGCCCCATTAAAAGAATTTCCTGGAGTCACACACTGGACATAAGATACTTACCTGGGAATCAACAGAGAAGTTAGCGACCGGCTGCAGCTTATCCAGGAATGGCTGGATATACTGCTCCGAGGCAGAGCTGATACTCCAATTAAGATCATGAGATTTTGGGTCTGGATTTAGTAAAGTAAATGTGATCTCATAGCCTGGAACACAACAAGCACACGTGTCCTTTAGGTGATATATCCAGTAAGCGAGTTAATACTACAGTATATATACAAAGCTTTGAATATGTGTGTTGGTACCTAGACTGGACTTGAACGCTCTCCTGCTGTTCTCAAAGTCATCTTTATTGAATCTGTCTGTGGAGATTTTGTCAGACAAGGCAGCGGTGATGGCCTCCTCTGTAAATGACATGGTCTGAATGACACGCTCCAGTTTACTGTACAAGGTATTCCGGATTTCTTCAGTGCCAAGTGATGGATCCAAAGTCAGCTTTATTAATGATCTTCGATGTTTGCCAATGTAGACACTGACCCCCTTAGAAATAGAAAAGCAAAAAGCTTATGCGCTAGCCCAAAACAATCAAGGTTCATTGAGACATTTGAGAAATCACGTAGGGGCCATTTACAAACTGAGATTAGCAGACAACAAGAATATCAGACACTTATCAAGACAAGTTATGATCTGATCCAAGCAATTCAAACAGCTCTTACACCGAAAATATCAGAGCAGCGGCAATGATCATTCTTACAATAGGGCATTACAGTGGTGTTCACATTTCAGCAAATTAAGGCTATTGTTTGTATAATGAAATGTTATACAATTTTCCAAAAAAAACCTTCTGTATCAATTCCTCGTGGTTTTCTAGATCTCTGCTTGCTGTCACTCTATAGGAAGCTTCATTGTTTACTTCCAGTGGATACAAATCTGACCGTAGCCACACAGCGTTATATCACACAGCTCTGATTGTTCTCTATGATACTAAGAAGCCGTGCACCTGTGTGACCATGGTGCAATTCCTATCCACTGGAGGTAAACAATGAAGCTTCCTATAGAAGGACAGCAAGCAGAGATCTAGAAAACAGAGAGGAATTGATACAGAAAGTATATTGGAATATTGTATAATTTTTCATCATAAAAAACATTAGTTTCTCGAAATGGGAATTCCCCTTTAATATCAGGGCAAAGGAGGTCCGACTTTTATCACCTTCACCAACAAGCTGAACGAAGAGTTCAGACGTGTCTATGTCATGAACTCTTCTTACCTCAGTCCGTCTGTCCATACATCATCAACTTATCCACAGTGCTGATTTTGCAGCTTCAATCCATTCACCTGAGTCTGATAAAGCTGCTATAACCTTTGTTGGCGAGCAGACCCATATACTACTACTGCCCCTTAAATATCTGTTCAATCAGGATGCTAAATGACCATGTTAATGCCCAGGACTGTGTTCTGGCTAGGAAAGCTACATTTATTTCTATGGGCTCACACTGTGGCGGTTTCCCCTTGTATGATACGACTGCACGAGCTACAAGTTATAGAGAAAGTCCTATCCCTACCTTTTTTTTGCAGCTTGGGCAATCTTTTCTGCTGAGTGGACCTCACATGCCGATGACACATGAGCCAAACAATGGACCACTGGGCCAATTGTGTAGTCACAGAGTGCAATGTATCTTATATTGATGGTCTATGAGAAGGACAGGCCATCATCCTTCTGTACCTAATGTCAACCTTATAGTATTGTAATTTGTTGTTAAGTGCAGAATTGGCTATGTAAATCTTGGAAAAATCAACCATGATCATACTTCCACACCCTTGGCACCCTTGTAAAACTAGAAGCCACTGCAGCCTTTGCTTCATAACCATGAACAGTGCACACAATAAACATGTAGGAGATTACCCGGTTCCTCTTTTAGTGACAAAAATAACTCAAAAGACGTTCTGTCTGTTAATGATCATGTGATACTGTGCTGAGGCATCATGGGATTGACTGATCACTGTGCTCCTGTGATACAATGACAGCTGGAAACAATGTAATGCTTCAGCTTCTCTTAATATTCTCTGTATATTAAAAACAGTAGTGTAAATCCTACAATCACTTTATTGGGTGAAAACATGTCCAATACAATACAAAGCTGTACCATATGTGTCATTGTTACCTTTGGAAAAAGCGGTGAAGTCTCTGGGATAATAAACAGTGACAGAGATCCCTGGATTCCCCTTATTTGCTGTTGGAGAGCTTCATCTGCTTCTGTAAGACAAGATGGAAACAACTTTCTTATTCACCGGAGAATAAAGCTTTGTATCAATTCATACTTGCGAAATATCAGCAAAACATAAAAACACAAGCAAGAGGGCACAGCGATACCAAGCACCTTAACAATACTGGGAACTTCCTACATGTTGCAATGAGCTTTGTCCTTCAGCATTTCAATAAAGCTGCAAATAGACCAGTTCACATCAATATATAAATGTGATGCCCTCTAGTGTTAGCTAAAGAAAATGACAAGTGCAGCCCTAATGCTGAGCTCACACCAGAATGACCAGGCGACGGTAGCTGATGGGAGTTCAAGTTCACAATTTTTTTTTACTATGCATTATGTAAATAAATGTTATTTAATATATGGTTAATTCTTAAGAATCAGGAATAATTCTAGAACTAATCCATATAGGACAACAATACAGTTTTCCTTACTTTTAAAATGGGTATACTAAGTTTGCAGGTAATCCCCTATCCACAGGATCGGGAATAACAAGCTTATGGGGTGATGGTCTGATTACTGGGACCCACAGTGATCATGAGAGGACCCACAGCAATCCCAAAAACGGGGGAATCGTTTTCACCAGTGGCTGATGCTGCAGGTAGATTATGTGTCCTGTCTCTCCATTGAATACAGGCGGTCCCCTACTTAAGACCCTGACTTACAGACGACCCCTAGTTGTAAACAGACCTCCGGATGTTGGTAATTCACTGTACTTTAGCCTAAGGCTACAAAGATCAGCTGTAACAGTTATCACAGGTGTCTGTAATTGAGTTGTATTATTAATCCTGTTTCTTCTGACAATTCAACTTTTTAAAAATCCAATTGTCACAGAGACCAGGGTTACAATTATTAAAAATATACAGTTACGACTTACATACAAATTCAACTTAAGAACAATCCTGCAGAACCTATCCTGTACGTAACCTGGGGCGTGTCTGTAGTATAGAAGTGTCAGAAATTGTAGAGCCCAATGTCTGGGACATACCTGAACTGCCCAACACTCTCATACCAGGTATCATATCCACCAAACTTTCCAAGTGCCTACAACAGCCCAGTTCATGACCCGACCCCAATTCCTCAACCATTGTCATTGTAATACACTGTTTAATTTCTACACAATACTTTTTTGTGTTATTACTCTATTCTAATACATTTTAAAAACTATTGTTCAACAGCAAAAATAATAGAGCCATTACAAACCGGCCAAGGATGGCAATGACAAAAGATCATCCTCCTCAAAGGTCGTCCTTCTAAACCTGAACTCATAGCGACTATTAAAAGTTGTGTGAGCTGCAAGGAAAGCACATGACATAGGAATAAGATTATACTTATAATTCAACAAATAAAAACAAAAAGTTGATGCCCAACTTTGACTAAAATGATATGTATGCCTATGCAGTTATGTCTCATTCATCATTCAATTCTAAATTTCAATCAAACAGAGAACCTTTGATAGGCAGAGCATAAGTTTCAATATTACAGTAGGATAACAGAAACTAAATCATAATATAAAAATAAAATGGTCATGTAATTTGCAACTTTCTTTAATTACTTTGGCTCCCTTATAATATGATTTACAATTTATAATATCAGCTAAATTCCATCAGAACATGGAGAACTGCAAATTGCAAACAGACAGCTGCAAGAGAATGCGGTTACAAGTCACATAATGACTCAAAACAGTTAATCCTCATGTATCCTATCGATTTCTGGGTACATATTAAAGGAAACCTACCACCACGGATCTACCTACAAAAGGTAGATCGGGTGGTAGGTGGATGTATGGGACGTGAGGATAGCCCTTTTAAGAGCTAATCCTCACGTCCCCGCAATTTTTTAATAGCTTTTATTTGCCTAATATGTATATTTTCTAAAGAGACTACTGGGGCGTGGAGTAGCCGGAGCTGAGGCTACACGGCGTGGCTACTCCACACCCCAGTAGCCTCTTTAGAAAATTTACATATTAGGCAAATAACAGTTATTAAAAAATTGCGGGGATGTGAGAAGTAGCCATTAAAAGGGCTATCCTTACGTCCCATAGATCCACCTACAGCCTGACCCACCTTTTGTAGGTAGATCCGTGGTGGTACGTTCCCTTTATATGGGGGCTCCGTTAACCCTCTGCTAAATTACAAGCCACAGACACAAATACGTTCATCCTTAGCCTCATCTTACTGATGTCTGAACTGAGACCCCATAGATCACATATTCATAACTTATATTAAAGGGGTTTTCCCACAAAGCAAGATAGGCCCTATGCACGGATCACGAGAACAGGGGTCCGATGTACCCCTGCTGCACCCTTTGCAGCACCACTGAGATAACCAGAGCAGCCGGTTGCACGTGCAGACTGGCCCATTAATTTCTATGGAGGTGATGGAGATTGCCAAGTACCGTACAATCTCCATCAGCTCCATTGAGATGAAAGAGAAAATATGCAAAGTTTTCCAGGATGGGATAAGATAAACCAAGGGATCTGCCTTACGAGGTAGCCAAAAGAGGCATGGTTTTCCTTATCCCATCCTGGAAAACTTTTCATATTTTCTCAGTATTCCCCTAGCAGAGCATCCATGGCTATAAGACTCCACACACCTACACGGTGGCCGTAATTGACAGTATCTGCAAGGAGAACTCTTACTTCCCAACCCTAGAGATGAATGGGACAGTCCGGCCATCTGCAATGGTGCTATGAGGAGTGTGACAGAGGGTGTATCAGACCCCTGTTCTAGTGATCAGTGGAGGTACCATCACTGCAATGACCGCCGATCAGCAGGTTGGGCCCTATCCACTAACTCACTTCATGGGAAACCTCTTTCAGCATAGCCCATCAATAAAAATTTGCTTGTGAAGAGAAACAAGTCTGTAATTTAGTCCAGTGGTAAAGATACTCACTGTTTAGCACAGTCTCCTTCTGCTGTACATCTGATGCTGGGATCCTTCGTTGTTGTTCTGCTGATAATGTTCCTTTAGAAAACACAACTTCTATGGGGACAGTGAGCTGGAGCTGAGAAACGTGCAAGAAGAATATGTGAGAACGGCAAGACATATTGTGACTATTGTAACTACATAACCTTGGACATTAGTAAGGTCCAGGTGACCCTTTACTGCTATTACACCCGGACTCTGTCCTGCAGATCCATAATACTGACAAGAAAGGTATCCCCATGATAAAACTTGTAAGAAGATCCTCAATATCCACTACTTAGGCCGACAAGGATGCCCCTATAGGGCTTGTTGACATCACAACCTGCAACCGGTCTCACTGTACAGGCACAAAACAGGACATGTCGGCCATTACTACCCCTTTGTCACCACAATAGATGTAAGTGCTGGACACTGTCTCCTCCTGATGCTGCTACCTTATTCAGTCTGGTGGGGGGGGGCATCCTCTACCTAAATCTGGTGACATAAATGGAGGTATAAGCAGTAATGAAGTCTCCATTGAGGAACATCAGCTGCTCTGAAATTACAATGATAGGCACAAGTTTTTGGGAAGACTCTGCACTGTACTATTCTTGTGACAACCCTTTCAAAGGACCATTTTTTGTACCATTTTACACTGCATATAGAGGCACATGGCACCCACTGGGTCGAGTAGTTAATCAGTAAACCTTACAATGACAGACAATTCCTAATGGCCTATTTTACTGACAAGCGCTGTGTCCACCATAACCACGGTCATTAGAGAGAAGGAGAGGTGGAACAATATTGTGGTGGCCACGCTGCTGTAATAAAGTACTCATCCCAAGAAGAGGTTTTCTGACTAAGGCTACATTCATAAGAACATGTGCCCACCGTACCGTAGCATGATGGGCACACATTGGCACCCGGGAGAGGAGGAGGGGGTGAGCGCCGCTCACCCCCACCCCTCTCCATAGCCATGTATGGCGCACAGCATCGTATTATGTGAAAAGATAGGACATGTCCTATTTTTCTCCCTGCTACGGTACGGCGCTGTGAGCCCATTGCCGTCTCTGGGTGCCGTTTATACGTCGGCTGTATATACGTCCCCCATACGGTCATGTGAATGTAGCCCAACATACATATTTTTTTTTACATCTACCATATACAGGCCCTCGGTCCTAATAGCAGCAGCTGCTCAGAACAATTGCTGGCCTTAGTGACATCTTCTCGTCACATTCTTTTCCCGTTCTTCTCCATCCAATCACTAACCTAATCAGAGATCTACAAATAAATGGCACAAGATGGATAGTGCGGGCTGTAGCGGTGGCCTTAAACCCCAACTAAACCCTCTGAGGAGCTGCTCACTAAAGTGAGTAACTCCCTAGCCCTACCTCAGATCTAGAAGTGTTAAACTGCTAGCTTTATCGGAACATCTGATCTTAATCGCTATCTATCGCTAGCTTTATCGGAACATACCAATAAAGCTAACAAAAACTACTACTACATAGTGCTGCAAACAACGGACCAAGCTTACAGCGGTCCAGCGTATTCACCATATGCTGCTGGTGAATGCAAGGCTTCATGCGGCAGCCACTGGCTCCTCAGACCACCCCCTCATGAATACGCTGGACCTGTGTGAGGCTGGTGCCACACGCACCGCTTTGCCGCGGCCCGATCACATCAGCGCTTCTATGGAAACGCCTGCGATCGGGAACAAGCCGCCAGCGTTTTGCGTTAATTTAATGCAAAACACCGGCGGCTTGTTCCCGATGCAGTGTCTACTACAGGGGTCCCCAAACTTTTTACATAGGGGGCCGATCACTGTCCCTCTCAGACCGTTGGAGGGCCGGACTGAAGTTTAAAAATAAAAAAAATATTAATTAATTAATTATTTCCTATACTGCCCCTGATAATTAATTATTTCCTATGCTGCCCCTCATAATTAATTATTTCCTATACTGCCCCTCATAATTAATTATTTCCTATGCTGCCCCTCATAATTAATTATTTCCTATACTGCCCCTGATAATTAATTATTTCCTATGCTGCCCCTCATAATTAATTATTTCCTATACTGCCCCTCATAATTAATTATTTCCTACGCTGCCCCTCATAATTAATTATTTCCTATACTGCCCCTCATAATTAATTATTTCCTATGCTGCCCTCATAATTAATTATTTCCTATGCTGCCCCTCATAATTAATTATTTCCTATACTGCCCCTCATAATTAATTATTTCCTATGCTGCCCCTCATAATTAATTATTTCCTATACTGCCCCTCATAATTAATTATTTCCTATGCTGCCCCTCATAATTAATTATTTCCTATGCTGCCCCTCATAATTAATTATTTCCTATGCTGCCCCTCATAATTTATTATTTCCTATGCTGCCCCTTATAATTTATTATTTCCTATGCTGCCCCTTATAATTTATTATTTCCTATGCTACCCCTTATGAGGAAATAATTAATTATGAGGGTCAGAATAGGAAATAATTAATTATGAGGAGCAGGATAGGAAATAATTAATTATGAGGGGCAGCATAGGAAATAATTAATTATTCCCTATGCTGCCCCCTCATAATTAATTATTTCCTATCCTGCTCCTCATAACTATTCCCTATGCTGCCCCTCCATTATTATTTTCTATAATTGCCCCATAATCCATAATTTCATATATTAGGGCAGCCACAATGTTTCTACTGCTGTTTTAAAAAAAATAATAAAAGCCCTGTACTTACCTCTGGCTCCTGCATCTTCTTTCTTCGGGCTGCTGCCGGACAGGAAGCGGTGCGCGGCCGCGTGATGACGTAATCACGCGGCCGCGCATCCAGGTTCAAGGAGCGATGTGCGCCGGGGTTGTCTTCCGGCCACATCGCTCCACCTGCAGTAATAGTGCTCGAGCGGCCGTTTCCGGCCGCATCGAGCACTATTCAGTGACGGGCAGGAGCTTCCTGTCCGGATGGACGGAGGCCCCTGCCTGACTGCCGTACTGGAGCGCCAGCCCGGGGGCCCCGAAATAACAAATCCGGATCCCGGGGCTCGGCGCTGGATGGGACGGGGGCCGGATAGAAACGGTCCGCGGGCCGCAAGTGGCCCGCGGGCCGTAGTTTGGGGACCCCTGGTCTACTAGCTTTATTTGTAGGTTCCAATAAAACTAACAGTGTAACACTGCTACATCTGGAGTAGTGCTAGGGAGTAAGTGCCCCTGGTTTATCATGCTTGGCTTTGATGCTAGATTTCCTATAAATATCTTATCTCTGGGTATATGTGTAATGGCTGGACATTGAGCACCGTGTACATTGGCTGCAGTACATGTAGAGCTAGGAGGACATGTCTGATCCTCCGTGCTGCGCTCACCCTGAGCAGGCCCAGCTGGCTGATGTCGGAGTAGGGCAGGGCGGCTCGGTACGTCTCGGTTGTCTTCCACCATAGCGGCAGGCCGACCAGCGCGGCGATCAGGGCTATGGCCAGCGCGGCTCTCTTCCCGCGGGAGGCCTCTGTGGAGGAGGAGAACAGACATCCACATTACACGCCATTCACAATGCGATCCGCCATCTAATACAGCGATCATTCACCTAACACCGCCGCCGCTGTCATGGGAGCCGCCATGATTGTGTCTGCTTGTCAAACCCTGGCGCAGCAGCCAATCAGGAGCGACTAGTGATCAAACCATTTAGCATCGAACAGGCCGCCATTTTTATGTAGCCCAATCATTGGTTAGGTCCCCATTGAGAAACGCTATCATTGTTCTGCAATGGCGACAAAACGGCAGAGATCAGTTGATCCTCTATCGGCCCATGGAGGCCTATAAAAAAATATCACGGCAACACGGAAGGATCAAAAACCGAGCACAGCTACAGAATAGCAAAGAAGCGTTATTCATACAACTAGGCGTTACCTTTGATGTCTGTCCACCACATAGTATAACTATATACACATTTATGTATGTATTCACACACATGTCCTGATTCTCCAAACTATCTGATGTGAAACCTCAAGTGGTCCACAAGCTCCATTCACCCCTTTCTGACCAGGACTTAACATGCTTCACTGACCGACACATTTCTAACTAATTTTCATACTTATTGGGTTAAGAGCCATAACTTCTTTTTTTTGTAGAATACTGTAACATATAGGGATAATTAAAAACAAAAAAGTTAAGGGACCTTTTTTCTTTTTTAGGGAGGGTTGAAGTTACAAAAACTGGGGAAAAATATTTTTTTTTGTATTGTTTAATTTGTTTTTCTTTCAGTTTTCAAATGAACTCAAAATGACCCTTAAAAAAATTAATTCCTTAGTGTGTGACGGTCGATATAATATATAATATGTATAGTCTGGGGAAAAAAGGGGGGCTAGGGTGACGTTTTTATAGTGAAGCGGGGGTTTATTTTATTTGGGAATATTAATGTGTATTTATTTCTGCCCCCCCCCCCCCAGTTGCTCTTCTTCATACACTACCCCCCAGCAGCTTCTATTCATGCTGTGCCCCTCACAGCAGCTCCTCTTTATTCTGTGCCCCCTTCCCAACTGCATTCCTTTATACTGTGCCCCCCAGCAGCTCCTCGTTATCCAGTCCAAGGCTGGATGAAAGGGTGGGCATCACTTTGCCTTTAAGGGGGCCTCCACCAAGTATGCGACTGCCCGAATCGCACACCACATACCCGGATCCTGCTCTCCGCCATTACACTTTTGTCTGAGAAAGAGTAGGGAACCATAGCCCGCGGTAGCGCACAGGATGTCAGTGTCTTGACGCATGCGGCGCAGTGATGTTACATACAGTGGCATCTGCGACAATACGCAGACACCACAGGAGAAGAGGAGGAGGTCGCCATTCATCATGCAAATCTGGGAGGGTGAGTACAATGTTATTATTCTTTTTTGTGCTGTATAAAAATGTATTGATGTTCCTGTGGGTGACATTATTAGGGGGGGGGGGGCGTGGAGGGTGTTATTGATGTTACTTAGCAGGGGGTAGGTGTATAGATGTATTACGGGGGTGTTTGGTGGCTGTTTGCAGATGTATTACTGGGGGGGTTGGCAGCTGTATATAGATCTATTGCTGGGGGTTGAGGCAACTGAATGACTTACTGGAAGGTGAAGTAGCTGTATATAGATGTATTACTGCGGGGTGAGGTGGCTGTATATAGATGTATTATTTGGGGTGAGGTGGCTGTATATAGATGTATTACTGGGGGATTGACAGCTGTGTATAGATGTATTACTGGGGGGGTTGGTGGCTGTATATAGATGTATTACTGGGGGTTTGGTGGCTGTATATAGATATATGACTGAGGGGATAGTAGATAGTAATCAGAAGGATATGTATGTATTGTATGGATTGTGCATCCCGCCAACCTTATTCCAGCCCTGACTGTATCCCCTCAAAAGGCAAAAACAAATGCGTTTCCAAAAAAGGATGAGTTTTTAAAAGGACTGAAAACACATGCTCAAAAACGCCATGTGCGGCATCAACCTGAGGGTGATGAAACACGTGGCGTTTTGATCCAATTTTTGGTTCGTTTTTAAGCAGTCCGTTAAAAAACGCATGCGTTTTTGACAGGTTTTACCAATTATCTTAATTAAAACTGGTCAAAAACTGAAGCGTTTTTTCAAAAACGGATGCATTTTTGGACGGAGTTAAAAAAAAACGGGTTCAAAACACCATGTGTGGCATCACCCTTAGGCTGCGGTCACACGTGGTGTTTTGAACTTGTTTTTGGTCCGTTTTTAAGCAGTCTGCTTGCAGAATGATTAAAAATGGACCAAAAACAGGTTCAAAACGCCACGTGTGATGCCACATGGCGTTTTGAACCTGTTTTTTTAACAATCCGTCTAAAAAACCATGCATTAAAAAACCCATCCGTTTTTGACCAGTATTAATTAAGATAATTGGTAAAACCTGTCAAAAACGGATGCATGTTTGGTGTGGAATTATATCCAATTTGGCTTTTTGACGTTTCTTTTTGTGGTTTTCCATTGAAGACAAATTAAATGAAGAGAATACCAAAGAATTTCTGATTGCAATCATTTTTTGGAAAAAAATAAAGACTATTACGGTATCTGACAGAATTGCAGGGGTGCTAATACTTTGCCACATCTAGAGCGAAACAAACAGGATGTGGCCTGAATTCAGCAGCTACTCCCCATGTCTTCTCAGCATCATCAAGCAATTACTTGTACAAATACATGTGACCAGGTTGACATCATCCTTTAGCCTCCAAAGATTAGCAAACTGTACCCCATGCATGTATCTGATCACATTAAATCACAACTCCTACATGGAGGAATAGCGAGGAGTAGGCATGCTGTGATTTCAGGTGATCAGATACACTCACCGGCCACTTTATTAGGTACACCTGTCCAACTGCTCGTTAACACTTAATTTCTAATCAGCCAATCACATGGCGGCAACTCAGTGCATTTAGGCATGTAGACATGGTCAAGACAATCTCCTGCAGTTCAAACCGAGCATCAGTATGGGGAAGAAAGGTGATTTGAGTGCCTTTGAACGTGGCATGGTTGTTGGTGCCAGAAGGGCTGGTCTGAGTATTTCAGAAACTGCTGAACTACTGGGATTTTCACGCACAACCATCTCTAGGGTTTACAGAGAATGGTCCGAAAAAGAAAAAACATCCAGTGAGCAGCAGTTCTGTGGGTGGAAATGCCTTGTTGATGCCAGAGGTCAGAGGAGAATGGGCAGACTGGTTCGAGCTGATAGAAAGGCAACAGTGACTCAAATCGCCACCCGTTACAACCAAGGTAGGCAGAAGAGCATCTCTAAACGCACAGTACGTCGAACTTTGAGGCAGATGGGCTACAGCAGCAGAAGACCACACCGGGTGCCACTCCTTTCAGCTAAAAACAGGAAACTGAGGCTACAATTTGGACAAGCTCATCGAAATTGGACAGTAGAAGATTGGAAAAACGTTGCCTGGTCTGAGGAGTCTCGATTTCTGCTGCGACATTCGGATGGTAGGGTCAGAATTTGGCGTCAACAACATGAAAGCATGGATCCATCCTGCCTTGTATCAACGGTTCAGGCTGGTGGTGGTGGTGTCATGGTGTGGGGAATATTTTCTTGGCACTCTTTGGGCCCCTTGGTACCAATTGAGCATCGTTGCAACGCCACAGCCTACCTGAGTATTGTTGCTGACCATGTCCATCCCTTTATGACCACAATGTACCCAACATCTGATGGCTACTTTCAGCAGGATAATGCACCATGTCATAAAGCTGGAATCATCTCAGACTGGTTTCTTGAACATGACAATGAGGTCACTGTACTCAAATGGCCTCCACAGTCACCAGATCTCAATCCAATAGAGCATCTTTGGGATGTGGTGGAACGGGAGATTCGCATCATGGATGTGCAGCCGACAAATCTGCGGCAAGTGTGTGATGCCATCATGTCAATATGGACCAAAATCTCTGAGGAATGCTTCCAGAACCTTGTTGAATCTATGCCACGAAGAATTGAGGCAGTTCTGAAGGCAAAAGGGGGTCCAACCCGTTACTAGCACGGTGTACCTAATAAAGTGGCCGGTGAGTGTATATGCATGGAGTACTGTTTGCAAAGATTAGGAGGCTAAAGAAGCTTTGATGATGTCACCCATGTCACATAAAAATCTTAATAAGACCCTGAGAAGAAATGGGGAGGAGCTGCTGTACTCAGCCATAGGAAGCCACGCCTCCATGACTGGCTATACAGTAGATATGCCTGGATTTCTGGCAAGGTTAGAAATTGATTAATATTTGATTTTGTAGAAGGTTAGATATTTGATTTTATGGGGATCTGAGGGAAACCATTTTAGCAAAAATGGCATCAGTTAGTTAATACGGCTCTATGGGAACCTGTCACCAACTATTTGTGAAAAATGTGGCGACAGGTTCACTTTAAAGAGAACCCGCCATGCAAAATAACCCCTCTAATCTAAATATATTTTCATAAACTGCCATTAGAAAGCATTGCCTCTATCCCTTCATTGTCCCTCTACATGCCTGTAAACCTAAGCAATGAGGTCCTAAAGCTGTATGCAAATGACCTGTGAAATGTCCAATGAGTCATTAACATATTCAAGCTGTCCAGCTTATTCATGAGTGGGAGGCACAGACACACCCCCAGTGCTTGACTGACAGCCTGTGTAACGCTGTGATGGCTGCTACATGTGCTTGCTGGTGGCCACACCCACTGCAGCGTGCGTGTGTGTGCAGGAGAGATATAGCAGAACATGTCAGGTACTTATGTAGCTGATGTCTGTGTATCACACATGTGTATTAGGAGGATGCAACATGTCAGGAGATGCAGCACAGACACTAAAAATACTTTACTATACATTGCACACAGACATGAGCAGGGGGAAGAGAGGGGAGGGGTAACAGGGGTGACATCACTGCCTCTGACCATGTGACCAGCCTCATTTACATGATAAAGAATAGATGATTTTACAATGAATAATGTATGAAATAACTAGATAAAGGCTGGGATGGGATCCTTGTGAGCTGATCCAACAGGTAGTAGTGACAGGACAAGTGACACAGACCTGATGACAGGTGTCCTTTAAGGGAAAATAGTTTGTGATAATACAGCGTTCACAAACACTGAAAATTAAAGTATAAAGATTGATTAAAGGTTTTCTCTGATTTCAGAAACATTTTGGGATAGGATCGAATTTCTGGCATAACAAATAATATGAGTGCCAAGAACACTTGTTGACTGAAATCAGTGAAGCAGATCTGGATCAGGGACAGAAGCTGGCATTTTGGCTGCCCTTCCAAAATATTTTATTTAGGACAGTAATGCCCTGTGGCATTGTAACAAACAAGGTAATGCTTCATAATGTCTCAGAAGTTTAGATCTGTGCAGATTGTCATCACTGCAGCTGTTAAACTATATATTTGAGATTAATTGATCCATAATTATAAGCTGGCAATGGGGGAGCACACAGAGGTATTTTGGGTATGCAATTTTTCTGTTAATTTGTCTTCTGTAATGTTTGACGTGTGGCAGATCTTAAAGGGTTCAGATCGTGTTACCTTTTGAAATATGACCAGATTCTGTGAGGATCTCTTAATGGAAGAGACCTAATTCTAGAAGCTCCCATAAGAGACAGTGATGGGTCTATAAACCACACACATTTCACAAATTGACCACAGTACAGAGGACGGGACTACATGCATCAGTCTTCTGATACAAGGAGTCCCTGCTGCCATGATCACCGGTCTGCACATGTATCACCATGATGCTCAGAGTCACTCTGCGGTGAGGTCAGTCTGAAATCAACTCATGGCTATAGAGGAACACAATAACCAGACAGCTTCAGTTTTAATTCACTATCGTTTATTTCTTTGACTATTTGGTACATCAGTTGCAGACAAAGACAACACTATTTTCACAATGCACGGAATTGAGTTACTGTAGCTACCCTTCCCTTGTTAGGGGTTTCTGCTCTTCAGTTTCCAGGTTATGGGGTCTAAAGGTTGGTCAGACTCCAGACACATAAGTAGCACACAACCAAATAATCTAAAGATGTACCACAAAGTGCAAGACCTTTCACAGAACGGTGCCAGGGTGGGAAAGTCACGGCTCACTGAAGACCCTTCCAAGGCGATACAGCAGACTTCAGATAGGATCAGATATTGTGAAGGTAAGAGAGAGAAATAACCAAAAGAAACTCATCATTCAATTATTTGTCTGAACAACATTTCCTTCGACTGCCCAGCAGAGGACTAATATATAGTATTCTCCTATACATGAGACCGAAGTCTCCATTACATTCTTTATATCACTCTTAATATTAGAATAAAGATCTAGTAGGAAAATATTTGATAAAACCAACTGGATTATTGTGCAAGACTGGACATGGGTCCCAACCTTGCACCCAAGAATCAGCCCCCGTCACCGCACAAGCAGTGAGGGATCTTACTGGCAGTGAACAATGAAAAGCAAGGTGGAGAATGGCTGTGGCTATTCCAAGCTTTGGCTGCAAGGGGTGTCCACGTGGATGCTGCTTGTAGGACAGGGAAGCAGAGTGGAGGAGTTCTGTAGGTCAGTGCCGGCGCATCAAACTCAATAGGCGTGATTGGCAACATACAGGGACTGGCCGGCTGCCCCGGAGCCATCTCCGCTTTGCTCATACTTTCCACATGCTGCGAGCCCATTGGCCTAAAAACAAAAAAAATTAAAACAAAGTCAGCATTACACATTAGTGGATTATATTAAAGGGGTTGGCCACTTTACCTCATGTGTAAGTATGGGGGGCAGGATATTAGGTAATTTCCCCAATATACATCTAGTAATAGTTCTGCTCCACTTTCTTGATATGTAAAGTGAAGCCTGTCTTACCTCTTCACCCGGCCATTCCTGACCATAAAATGGTTGCACGGAGGGTCATGTGATCTCTATCTGTCCATGAACAATCACCCTGCCAGGATCAGGGAGTGGCCTTGAATACAAATTATCACTCAGACAAATTTTTCTATGACAAACATGTCATATGAACATCCATTCTTAAGACCGACATCCACACATTTATGGTAGTTTTACTTCAAGAAAGGAATAACTTTAAGAGGCTTGAACACTTTGTTGCATATCCAGACAACAAAGTCTTATAAATGAATAGTGCAGATGGTAGTAAACTTTCCAATATACTTTACAAAACCTGTTCCTCTGCCTCTTTCCCTCAGATTTCCTCATCAAAATCCATCATGATAAACCAAGGACACCTAATAGATTCAGTCATTGTGACAATATTCTTATATTTGTGATCTATGGCCTTCCTCCTTTTAAAATTATGCTAATGTGCCAGAAGATCTCTGGCATTAACAAGGGAGCGGGGGGGGGGTGTTGCAATACTGAGTTTTGCTGCCGCATTGTAAAAGCCTGTAAATCCAGAGCACTGAGGGCTTCTGCAATACACACAACTCTTCTGGCATCATTAGCATAGTTTTAATAGTTGGATTCTTAGGGAAAGCGGCCATGGATAACAAATTTAAGAAGATTACTAGAGAAGATTACAAGAGAAAGAAGCAGAAAATGAAACAGAAAAGTATTTTTTTCCCCCACAATTAAAAAAAAAGAAAAACCACTTTAAAAGCTTTAATTACACTTTAACCCCTTAAGGATGCAGGGTATTTTCGCTAATTTCTCGCTCTCCATCTTCAAAAATCCATAACTTTTTCATTTTTTTGAGGGCTTATTTTGTGCGTAACACATTTTACTTTCCCATTATGTTATTTATTATTCCATGCCATGTAGTGGGAACCCGCAAAAAAAAAAAAAAAAAAAAAAAAAAAAAAAAAATCGAAATGTGGAAAAATTGAAAAAAAAACTGCATGTGCGTCATGTTCTTGTGGGCTCAGTTTTTACGACTTTCACTCTGCGCTCCAAATAACACCTCTACTTTATTCTTTGGTTCGGTACGATCGCGGTGATACCAAATTTATACAGGTTTTATTGCGTTTTAATACATTTTCAAAAATTAAACGAATGTGTACAAAAAAAGAAAAAAAAAAAATGTTGCCATCTTCTGAAGCGAATAACTTTTTCATACTTTGGCGCATGGAGCTGTGCAAGGTGTCATTTTTTGCGAAATGAGCCGACGTTCTCATTGCTACCGTTTTGAGGACTGCGCGACATTTTGATCATTTTTTTATGTCATCTAAAAAAGGTGTAAAAGTCGCGTTTTGGACATTTGGGCGCCATTTGCCGCTCCGGAGGTCACCGCCGTCAATAACAGTTTTTATATTTTGATAGATCGGGCATTTTGGGACGCGGCGATACCTAATGTGTCTGTGATTTTTACTATTTATCATATTTTATATCAGTTCTAGGGAAAGGGGGGTGATTTGAACTTTTAATATTTTATTATTTTTTAATCTTTTTTTTTTTTCTTTTTTTCCCCACTATTTCATAGACCCTCTAGAGTACATTAACCCTAGATGGTCTGATCGCTCCCGCCATATACTGCAATACTACTGTATTGCAGTATATGGCATTTCTGCTCACTCTACATTACAATGAGCCAGAGGCTCATTGTAATGCATGTGCAGAAGCCATGTATCCTCGGGTCAAACGAAGACCCGAGGCTACCATGGCAACCGATCGCCGCCCCCCAATGACGTTCAAGGGAGCGGTGATCAGAGGTAAGATGGCGGCGCATGGGCCGTCGGCGACTTTGCCGGCGGCAAAGAAAAGGTTAACACCCGCGATCGCTGCAAGCACCGACCGCGGGTGATAGCGATGGGTCTTTGCTGCGATATGCAGCAAAGCCCATCTCTGTATGAAGAAGGCTCAGCCAGTGAGCCTTCTTCATACACCCTTCACAGCTCCATGGCGGATATATCCGTCACGGAGCGTGAAGGGGTTAAGCATCTTTTAGTACATAGGCTCATGAATGGCTGCTGCATTCCTAAAATTTCTGGGATAAAAAAAAAATATATATATATATATATATATATATATATATATTTTACCTCTGAAATAGACTCAATATACAATCTCTACTATATAATATAGTCAGAAAAGAGTGAAATGTGTATTAGAACTTTGGAGCCTCCGCAGAGGTGACAGAGGTGTGCAGGGGTGGACACATTACATGTATATGTAATGCAGGCTACTTGTAATAGTCATAAGGTTTAGACGTGGGAAAACCTTACCTCTGCCCGTTTCAAGAACTCTTCAGTAGCTGCGGTTTCATTCTCTTTCTTTCCTCGCCAAGCATTCAGTGCAGAGGCTTGGAGGGCTCGTCCATAGGAGAAGGTGAGAGCCCAGGGTCTGGCTAGAGGGCAGTTGTTGATGGCATTTAGGTTAATGGTGGCTTCCTCCTCACTCTGTCCTCCTGACAGGAAGGTAACACCTGGGATGGGAATAGAAATCACAATCACCATAGCCAAGCCCATGTTGGATCTCCTTGAACCGACTTAGAAAACCCTCTACCTAAAGTGCCATTTTAACTAGTTTAATAATTGTACAGATCTAGTAGACCAGAATGCATATGGTTCTCAAGAGTTTTGGAGGGTGCAAGGAGGTGGTTATGTACATCATGTTAAAACTACAAAGTGTGGAAGTGGTGTCAACCCATGACTGGAGCTCATTGCCCTTTACCTGGGACTGCAGGGGGTACAGTGCGGCGCAGGGCAGTCACAGTAGCCATGGCTATCTCCTCAGCAGTATACTTCTTTGGGCAAGCATGGCCAGCAGTCACCATGTTGGGCTTTAGTAGTGTTCCCTCCAAGTAAACGTGATGATCACTGAGAGCCTTGTACACAGCAGCAAGAACCTGTACAGGGGAAGAGGGGGAAAATAGACTTATTACCACTTGGCAAAAGTGTCTCAGTCTACCCTGTGGCCGTAGGTGCCACGCATTAGAGAAAGAAAAAAAAAAAAAATAATAATAAAAAATAATGTAGAGCACGTCCTCTACTGCTTTGCGGCATAATTTCCTATAGAAAGGAGAGGTGAGCAGCGCTTACCCCTCCTCTCCTGAGCGCCGGTGTGCTCGCACAAACTATGGCTGGACAAGCACACAGTCTGCTAATTTGGGTGCTCCATAAAAGAAGCGATCACCCAACAAAAGTGTTATTTTACTGGTTAGCTTTATACCAGTTGATCATGTGGACACCAGTTTCAATGAATGAACAATCCCCATTAAGGCATTGGCTTTCTACTATGTGAAACATTTATACAATTGGACTGGGGGGTGTATATATGTGACCAAGTTAAAGTTATGGTGCACGTGCGTGTGCTGCCGCCAGTTGTGCCGAGCCAGTTGGAAGCTGAGCTGTGATTGGTTGCAGCTCTGCCACAGGCCATTAATATGAGCTCTGAGTGGTTACTATAGGCAATGAGTAGAAGGGCTCATTCACATGGCCGTCTGCGGGGATGTACATGCGGCCGCAAATTTGCAGCCGCATGTACGTCCCCATAGACTGCAATAGCGGCTATACGCAAGAGCATGCTATATCTTTCTGTGAGTGTGCGGCCATGCGCCGCTGTTTTCTATGTAGGGTCACCTCCTCCTCAGCACACGGCGGGCATACCGCGTGTGAATGCACCCTAAGACAACTGTGTGTGGTAAGATGAATAGGGATACAGAGATTTATCAGAAGTGTCTGAGGTAAAACTGTTCCAGTTGCCCATGGAAATCAATTAGAGATCAGCTGAGACCATCTCTGGCACTCTCTTTCCAGTGACTGTCACAGACAGTCTATAGATACATACAGAATATTTTTTGTTAACCCATTCTATTTTGTTACAACTAAGAGCAGTTATTTACTATCCCAGGCAACGCGAGAGCTACAGCAAGTAACTAATAAAAGCCTAGAACACTTATGATATAATTTACTTCATTAGAAGATCAGGACAAACATGGGGAATAATCACACACCTTTTCAGTGACATACTGGCAGCGCTTTAGGTCATGGTCTCCATCAGGAAGGATTTCAGGCTCCACAATTGGAACAATGCCATTCTACAAGGAAGAGAAAAAAAATTAAGCTCTTAGCTGCACGTACAGGTTTGTCCAGTATATGCAGTCACATAACAATCATAATCCCTCAGAAATACACAATAAGCCATTTACCTGCTGGCAGATGCTGGCATAGCGGGCAAGTACATTAGCATTCTCCATGATAGCCAAGGAAGAAGGGGTATTTTCACTAATCTTCAGCACACATCTCCATTTTGCAAAGTCAGCACCGTCCTTCTTGTACTGAGCACAGCGCTCGGACAAGCCATCCAGACCTGCAAGACAGGAACGGATCAGAAAACCCTAGAGATCTGGACTCAAAGATTACAGTATAATTTTCTTGTTTTATGTAGGCAATACTAAAAAACTGTACAAATAAAAAAGTTAGTTTTAGAATTCTGTACATAATACCAATACATAATCCTGAAAGTTGTAAAACCTACATGTTCTCTGAGTTATCATGACACTCCATAACTAAATGGTAAATCCCATTCACGCTGCATTACTCATGCAAAGTTTACAGAAAGGTGAAGTATGCACCGAATAGAATGGAGAACATCCAAAATTATGTGCCTTGTAGGCGGGTTTGTTTGATCCATGTGCTGAGGCAATTTTATGGACTAAACCTTGTATCATTTCACTCAATCGACATGTTGAGTTCGATCCACCCATAAGAGATTTGGTTCTGGGAAATTCCATCAGCACAAAGCGTATTCCACGGATCAAACCCACTGGTGGGCAACAGCCTTAACCCTTCTGCACATGAATGAGAGTTCATGATCAGTGAGGGTCCCAGTAGTTGGACCACTATGTGGAGAGGGGGTTTACTTGCAAACTTGGTACAACATGTTTAAGGATATTCCTTTGACCCTCACTATAATCAGCCCAACTTTCTGAATGCAGTAACTAGATAAAAGCCGCCTGGGGAATACATTTGACAGCAGATAACTTCAATACAACTTTATTAATCCCCTTTGGTAAATTGCATTGTACACAGTTTCCGAGCCTTGACTACATTAAAAAATTTTTGTGCTCGAGGGTACATTCACGCGAACCTGTGGCCGCTCCATAGAGCAGCGCCGTAACATGGCAAGACATAGGACATGTCTCACCACACGGCAAAATATAGGACAACGTGTGCTCACTGCACAGTGACCGGGTGCCATGGGCATCAATGGGGACCGATATCTGGCTGAAAATGGTGCGGCTGGATATCAGTTCCTATGACGTTCGCATGAATCTTCCCCTTAGTCCAAGGATCCATTCCCATAGTCAGTAAAAAGTGAAGACTGAGCACAAGAAAAGAAAAAAAAAAAAAATTTAGCTTGCGATTTTTAATTTTTTTTTAATTACTAAAAAGCATGCAACACTGACATTTGGTAAAAATTGTCAAACACACTTGTTTGAGTGTATTAGACGTACATTGACCTAGCACCATACAACCTACATCTGCACTCCAGGAAATGTGCAAACAAGCGTGTATGCTGAAATCAGGTTTACTACAAAAAAAATAAAATAAAAAAAAAATAATGCCGTAAATTTCTGATGAGGGCCCCATTGCTAAGAGGAGGCTGCAATGTTGCTTCATGTAACCCTTGCCATATACACATTAACGAGTTACTGTGTCTCTTTAGGTTTTCAAAATCAAAATTCAACAAACTAATATATCACTAACCTTGAGTTGTAGTTTCTCCATCCGTACCAGCAAGGGGGACCACTCCTTTATCAACCTGTCAAAAATAAATAAATTCCTGCTCAGCAATATTAAGGAGCCCAGATAATGAGACTTTTGTGCCAATGTTAGTAATTCATTTATATTGGGACTTAGAAGCTGGCTAATGGTTTGGCACATTCCCAAGTCTATAGCGTATAGAAGAATTTCTGGGTTATCTAATGCCCTACAATCCATGGCTCTAATTATAGACACTAAACAAGTGAGAGAACGGGTGACCTCTCCTTTACCCGACCTTCAGATGCCAGTGTCCTCCCGGCACAATAAGGACGGTCTTCATACCAGAGGACAGGATTGTGACAGACATCAGCTATACTTATTACTAGGGGACAGACCATCCTATCCACAGGATTGCAGATAACTTGCTGATCAGTGGGGGGGGGACCTCAACAAATCACAGGAACTTCTGTTGTACCCAAAGTGTGCAACACACACACACACTTTTTCCTTGCTGCATGGTGTCAGTTTGGATTCCTAGTAATTTCTAGAGAAGATCGGTGCAATGTACACATATACTATACTCCATACTTATACAGTGCTCTACACTTCACCTTTCCTCACCTTGATTCCTACAATGATGCCTTTATCTTTAATCATCTTCACAAAGTTGGTACCGCAGTCTCCTTGCTGGTACATGGTCTCATGGAAGAAGATGACCCCTCCGATGCATTTCTGCATACGCTCGTCACCCTTGAAGAGGAGCTGACGGTAAAGACGCCTGTTCTCCTCTGTGTTCTCTACTCCAATACCGGTCAGACGCTTGGCCATGCTCCCTGAGAGAGGACGTATACAGCATTAATAGTCTCCAGGTAGTGGCACAAGGAGATCCAGTGAACAGAATCCACTTGTGGTGCCAGGGTCATCACACATATTGTAATCACCTGAGAATAACATTTGAAGTAAAAGCTTCAGTGGGAACATTAAAATAGATTATTAGGCCTTGGGAAAGCTGGGTGCAGACTGGCTGCTCGGACACAGCAGCTGGGGGATGGTGCAGCGATTGATTACTTCAGGTTCAAGACAGTGATTACGTATTCTCGGCTTATGCTGCGCAGGACAAAGCTGGAGCAGTGCATAATTAGGGCAAGAGGAGAAGCGCTGAGCGACAGAGCCTAATTATAATATTACTACTATAGTTTTTTTCTGCCAAACCACTCGGATCAGGGATTAAACAAGATATGTTTCTGCATCAGTGTAGCTACATGCTCAAGGTATGTATGGGTTACAATGCATGAAAACAAATGGTAGATCACTCCCCTTCATTAAAAATTGACCCAGTGGACAGAAAGGGCATGTTATGAGGCAGTATGCCATCTAAAGAAGAGGGGCAAATACGCCAGTTTCAGGAAAACCAATTACTGTAATCAATACAATCCCATTGTGGCGCTGTCAAGCAATTCACAGCCAAAATTTATTGGCAATCATAATAATTTATCCAACACTTACAACATTAAGCCCCACCCAAAATTGGTTAGAATTTATATCCCCCTTATCCCAGATGGATTCACCTTATGTATAGGACTTACCCACAGATTCATCAGCAGCCAGGATGCCCTTCCCCTTAGCTACGATCCCCTGTGCAATGTCCGACAACTCCTTCTTCTGCTCCGAACTGAGTGCTGGGTATTGGTGGGTCATCTTGTCAGTTCTGTGCGGGACTATAAAGGGTTACATTTAGATTGCAAAAGATTACCCAATGGTATACTTTGCTTTATGTCACAGCAGTGACAACTAGATCACTGTTCAATGCATAGGGAGCACAGCACCAGTATGGCGTCTCGCCATTAACCCTTGCATACCCTGGGTCCTCACAGCCACCTTGATGCTGCTTTCCTCTAATAAAACTTAATATGCTTTACCCATCTCCAAGGCAGCAATCCCTGGACGGTTAAACAGATTACCGGCCTGTAAACCTCTTGACAATATGCCAGGAAGTCTTGAGGCTCCTCACAGCGTCTCCTAGGAGCAGCGGTGTTCACACCGGACTCAATTATTCATCAAGTCTATGGTGGGTGACGTTATTAACCCCTGACAATATCCATGATGAAAGACAAGGATAATCGCAGGTGCAGTCAGGGTTAGGTTGCGTATAGTACAATACTGTGTCCCTGGGGTATTGTAGCTTCGCTCCTCAGCTGACTAATTAATATGGCCGCCATGGTGACAGATTTTAGTTGCCATGGCAAATGGAGAAAAATGGCGTTGTAGTGAAAGAGATTGTGCAAGGAAAAACCTAGAGATGAGGAGCCCTCAGCTATATACACCTGGTGTAGGTATATACACAAGGCGTTTCTGACATCTATGTGGCAACTCTCCTAAGGAGAAACCTTCAATAGGCCCAGAGCAGCTGAATAATGGCCACCGGGCTCATAGCCACTGCTGAGGCCATTATATATCCCAGTCACATCCCAGTAAAGTGGTGCGACCGATGTGTCCAGTGTCGCTCCCCAAACCTGGGGTCTGGATTAGATGGGGGCTTGGGTACTCCCAAATGACCGCAAGTGTAGCCCCCTCTGTATAGTATGCCCACTTATACTGCCAAAGAAGACCCCCTCATCGCCTCCTCCTTGTAGATGGGGGTTTTTTTTTTTTTTTTAGAAATGTCACTCTACATGTCAGTAATGGTCTTGTTTTCTAAGTTTATAAAAAGACAATTGTTAGGATGGAATAACAAAATAAGCACAGCTATAGAATAGATACATGATCCCATTATAGATGCCCGACTCACTGCAAAAGAGGTCACCAGTAAAGTACATCAAGGGTAACCCTATGGGATGTACCAGGTTATCTATTCCCCTCCATCATGCAATGACCTTGAGGTGTCCTTCTACATCAGCTGTCACCTAGCTTGCTGTACTACGAGGAGCCCTAGGTACAAGGTCAGACTAGCATTATCCTTATCATCTGTACATAGCCCCATTACAACAAGGGTCAGACATTGCAGGGTTAATCCCTTGATAAAGGTCACGGCAGGAATCCCAAGGTGACCCCCACCCCACCTCCTTCCTCTCTCAAGGATCAATAAGACCTATTGATCCATTGCACAACCTGACAATGCAGGATGTGTATGATACCCAATAAACACCATCCAGAATACAAATAATCTCCTAGCGGTGTCCTCCATGTCTGCTGTGACAGTGCAGCTCCTACCATGGGGACAAGGAGGAGCGAGAGACAGAAGAAGATGGAGGATGGGCTTATACACACAGATCTGATGAGAGGCCCAGCGCCGAATTCTAGGAAATCTCCATTATGCATCTGGACAGGTATATGTCTGGTACCTGCAGCAACTACTTACAACACCCCAAATAATAGGGGGCATCACATTAAGAGCAGTATATGGCCTTCATTACAGATCCTACAAAGATGCTCACTACGTTTTACAACAAAATTGGGAGAAATAATTGAGAACATTTTGAAAATCACAGAAACAGAAGGATCAGGTCTAATCCTCCAGATATACAGTTACTATCCGCACCTGACGGGCGATATATCCCTGGAAGCCATCTTATATCAGACTCCAGCCTAAGGTTACCCTCTCCCCCATAACCATACAGCGATGTTGTGCCCCCAGTACCTCCAAATAACCTCAAAAAGAATATAGGTGGTAAATCATAGAAACTACAACTCCCAGCATGTTCTTACGGGTCATTCCAGGAGTGGTAGTATCACTAATGAGCTACAGGTTGCAGTCTTGATACTATATCATGATGTAGCAGAGCTAATGCACAATGCTGGGATCTTCATTAAGGGACTATGCAACAGATGGGGAGTGAGGAAGACTACTACCCCCAGCATTTCTGCATCATGTTACTTTGCAATGGTTGTTGATGTAGAGGGCTGCATCACTGAACATCCAGGACATAGTCAGCTCTGCTACATGTATGTTATAACACGGAGGAGCCGGAGATGAGGAGACCACACCCACTTCATCATGTAGCAGCTGAATCCTCTACACAAGCATCCGCCATGTACCCAGTTCCATCACCACACGCCCGGGCCGCCCCTCACCTGTGTCCGGGAAGCTCCGAGGTCTCCGGTAATAACAGGATTCTGCTGCAGAGCTACGTGACTCCGGAGGTCTAATAGCCGCCTCTGGCCACGCCCCTCCGCGCTGATTGGGGAGTGACGTCACGCCATGGTCTTTTCCCTGGAGCTTGCTGACGTCACTGGTCTATACAGCTGTTGTGTTATAGGTCCCTTCAGGAAGTGATGGAGACAGTGAGGCTTCACATTCTCACCTACCTCCTGTACTAATGATGGAGCTGATGTACTGGAGCCTTCTATATTAATGTGCGTCTTATATCTGCATTGGTTGAATACAATAATGTACATGAGCGGTTCTTCGGGTTGCATATAATTGATCCTTGATCCGTTTTTGCGGGTTGCCTAGTGGTATGTACGCAAAATCAATCTGTCATCAGTTTTCACAGAAATAGGATGTCACTCGCTTGTCCTAACTCCTTGAAAGGTTATGTGAATGCGTTACCTGCACGCAACGTGTCCTGTGTCATATCCACAGGTGAACTCCATGCACACGCCAATGACAGTTGAAAATTACTCCTGGGAAGCAAAATCGAGCAGAAATAGGAGCGTTTTGGGCAGTCAGCTTACGCACGGGGCCGTGGTATCCGTGCAGGTGAAGACGTGTGCTGGCTGCTAAAAAAAACGGATAAGTGCTATGTTGTGTGCAGGTAGGCCATACCTTGTACGGCATCCAAATTTTTCAAGTATCCATAGACTTCTATGGAAAGCCTCAAGACGCAAGCACGGGCAGGAATAGGACCTGCTCCGAGTTCTCTATAGCCAAAATGCGGACCTGTGGAAAACATGTTCATATGCATGGCTCCATTGAAATGAACATGTCAGTGTGACAAAAAAAAACATTCATGTGCACGGAGTCTATTAGCAGGGGATTTTGGTGCACGCGATCGCATTGTGGCACAGCGGCGCCGACTTTTATGGGACACAAATCTGGGGCGTGCCGTTGGACAATCCGACTGATTCGGACTGAGCGCGGGATTTAACATTTAAATTGTGTCGCAAGCCAAGCACTTACGTACACCAGGAAGAAAAAGGTGAACCCCGGCGGACCTGAGCGGGGAAGCTACACATGCAGGATATCGGCCGCACAATCTTAGTAAATCGCGGTAGCTGTGCATTCCTGTTGGGGGTCGCACAGGGACGGGTAAGTAAATGTGCCCCAGTGCGTTTTTATTGCGTTTTGAGACTAAATCCAAAGGCTTCCCCTGATCAAATGTTAAGGTAACATAGCGATGGATACACAACATTACCTCAGCATTTCATAGAGGTTGGAGCCTTTAGATTGCGTCCCAATACACACAGTGTGAACACGTCCTAAAGGCTGTTTCAGACAGTAGTAGAGGACAGGACTTATAGCGATATATAATGTAAGAAGAGGAGAGAATGATGTTTATATCTTCTTTTATAAAGTCACCAAAAAATGGAGATCCCCTTTCAATCATTATATCAGTATAGACCAATCAGATCAGAGAAGAAAGCATTGATCTGCTCCAGAGGATTCTTACTTTACCTTGAAATTCCCTTCAGCCGTCCATCTGATGGATGTTGTGTGTACCACAGCGGCTGCACACATCCTCCCCCATCACCCCCAATGACAGCACACGCTCTTCAGGTCACCTTCAACCCTGGGATAAGTACTTTAACTCATGCACTACCAAAGTTGTATGACTATAATATATGCTGAGAACACATCAGTACCAGATGTCACAGGTCAGACTAATGCGGATGATACTTTGCTATCAAATGTAGGAAAATATATATATATATATATATATATATATATATATATATATATATATACTGTACTGTATATAGCTGTCACAGATATACACTGCATCTCTGATTACAGAACCAAAACAGGCCCCATACAAATAACATAAGGTACAAGAATGTATGTCTTATTCACAACCATGTACAAGACTTGCAACTGTCACCACAATATACAAACTCGGCCATGTGCACTTACCTGTATATAGGTGAGTACCAAACTTTGCCTGTATGACCTTCCTACAACACCTCGGCATGTTCCTGATGAGGTTGCGAATGTTCTCCTGAGGGATCTCCTCCGAGACCTGGACTGAAGCATCCGCCAACTCCTGGACAGTCTGTGGTGCAACGTGACATTGGTGGATGGGGAACGAGTGGGTCGGTCCATAGCTTCAATGCCTTAATCTTGCAGGAACTGCTGACACACTCCAGCCACATGAGGTCTAGCATTGTCCTGCATTAAAAGGAACCCAGGGCCAACCACTCCTAACCGTTCATTCTGAAGGATGTTGCAGGTGGCAGATCGCTCTCCACAGGTGTCTGTCACATGTGCTCAGTATGAACCTTTTATTTGTGAAGAGTAGAGGGCGCCAGTGGAGTATTTGCCAATCCTGGCATTCTCTGGCAATTGCCAAGCGTCCTGCACGGTGTTCGGCTGTGAACACAACCCCCATCTGTGGATGTTGGGCCCTCATACCATCCTCATCGAGTCGGTTTCTAACCGTTTGTGCAGACACATGCACATTAGTGGCTGCTGGAGGTCATTTTGGAGGGCTCTGGCAGTGCTCCTCCTGGTCCTCCTTGTACAAAGGTGTAGGTAACTGCAGGGCCGGATCTACATTGGCGCTCCTGGAGCACTTGCGCCGGGCCCCCGGGATCAGTCCTCTCTCTATGGGGGCCCTGGCGTATGGGGCTGTAGGTGCAGCCCTGCACACACTGTCAGATCGGCTCCAGGGGCTACGTATATCAGCTACTAAGTATGGGGCTGCTAAAAGCTATTAGCAGCCCCATACTGACACGCACATGGTATATGGTGCCAGAAGGCAGAAGTGTGGGCAGAGCGGCCTCTCCCTGCACTTTCTGTCCTCCAGTGCCTCCACAGACGGCCGATCTATGACTGATAGATCGCACTGTCTGTGTCTCCACACTGCAGGGAGGAGAAGAGCCGACTGCACATCATCCTGTCAGCACTGCGGGGATCGTCTGGAAAGGTAAGTGAACTTTTATTATTTTACTGTTATAAATGGTTCAGTAAAGAAGACAGGGGGTGTAATTTATATATAGGCAGCCACTGTATAGGGGACAGGGGGTGTAATTTATATAGAGGAGCCACTGTATAGAGGACAGGGGGGTGCAATTTATATATAGGCAGACACTATATAGGGAACAGGGGGTGTAATTTATATAGAGGAGCCACTGTATAGGGAACAGGGGGTGTAATTTATATATAGGCAGACACTATATAGGGAACAGGGGGTGTAATTTATATATAGGCAGCCACTGTATAGGGGACAGAGGGGTGTAATTTATATAGAGGAGCCACTGTATAGGGAACAGGGGGTGTAATTTATATATAGGCAGACACTATATAGGGAACAGGGGGTGTAATTTATATATAGGCAGCCACTGTATAGGGGACAGGGGGTGTAATTTATATATAGGCAGCCACTGTATAAGGGACAGGGGGGTGTAATTTATATATAGGCAGCCACTGTATAAGGGACAGGGGGGTGTAATTTATATATAGGCAGCCACTGTATAGGGGACAGGGGGGTTTAATTTATATATAGGCAGCCACTGTATAGGAGACGGGGTTTAATTTATATATAGGCAGCCACTGTATAGGGAACAGGGGGTGTAATTTATATATAGGCAGCCACTATATAGGGAACAGGGGGTGTAATTTATATATAGACAGCCACTGTATAGGGGACAGGGGGTGTAATTTATATATAGGCAGCCACTGTATAAGGGACAGGGGGGGGTAATTTATATATAGGCAGCCACTGTATAGGGGACAGAGGGGTGTAATTTATATAGAGGAGCCACTGTATAGAGGACAGGGGGGTGCAATTTATATATAGGCAGACACTATATAGGGAACAGGGGGTGTAATTTATATAGAGGAGCCACTGTATAGGGAACAGGGGGTGTAATTTATATATAGGCAGACACTATATAGGGAACAGGGGGTGTAATTTATATATAGGCAGCCACTGTATAGGGAACAGGGGGTGTAATTTATATATAGGCAGCCACTGTATAGGGGACAGGGGGTGTAATTTATATATAGGCAGCCACTGTATAAGGGACAGGGGGGTGTAATTTATATATAGGCAGCCACTGTATAAGGGACAGGGGGGTGTAATTTATATATAGGCAGCCACTGTATAGGGGACAGGGGGGTTTAATTTATATATAGGCAGCCACTGTATAGGGGACGGGGTGTAATTTATATATAGGCAGCCACTGTATAGGGAACAGGGGGTGTAATTTATATATAGACAGCCACTATATAGGGAACAGGGGGTGTAATTTATATATAGACAGCCACTGTATAGGGGACAGGGGGTGTAATTTATATATAGGCAGCCACTGTATAAGGGACAGGGGGGGGTGTAATTTATATATAGGCAGCCACTGTATAGGGGACAGGGGGGTTTAATTTATATATAGGCAGCCACTGTATAGGGGACAGGGGGTGTAATTTATATCACACAAAGATCCGAGGCTATCATGATCTCGGCTATCTATTACAATGTGCGATTTTCACATTATAATAGATGGTGAGCAAAATACCCATATACTGCCATACTGTAGTATGGCAGTGTATGGTAGGATCAATCAGACAACCTAGGGTTAAAGTACCCTAGGGAGTCTGAAAAATAGTAAAAAAAAGAAATTAAAGAAAGTAACAAAAAAAAAATTGTATTAAAAAAACATAAAAATTCAAATCACCCCCCTTTCCCTAGAACTGATATAAATATAAATAAACAGTAAAAATTATAAACACATTAGGTATCACCGCGTCCGAAAATGCCCGATCTATCAAAATATAATAACCGTTTTTCACTGCCTTTAACCCCGTAACGGAAAATAGCGCCCGGAGTCACAAATGGCATTTTTTTGCAATTATGAAAAATAGAAAAAATTCTATAAAAAGTGATCAAAAGGATGTACAGTCCTAAAAATAAAAGCATTGAAAACGTCATCAAAAGTCGCAAAGAATGACACCACCCACAGATCCATACACTAAAGTATGAAAAAGTTATAAGCCCAAGAAGATGGCAAAATGAAGAATTTTTTTTCTGTACAGGAGGTTTTAATTTTTGTAAATGTATGAAAACATTTTAAAACCTATACAAATTTGGTATCCCCGTGATCGTACTGACCCAATGAATGAAGTAGACTTGTCATTTGGGGCGCACAGTGAAAGCTGTAGAAACCAAGCCCACAAGAAATGGCGCAAATGTGTTTTTTCATCATTTTCACTGCATTTAGAATTTTTTTCTCGGTTCCCAGTACATAGCATTTGTTATTTGCTATTTGTTACGCAGAAAATAAGCCACCACACAGCTCTTTACATGGAAAAATAAGTTATCGATTTTTGAAGGTGGGGAGTGAAAAATAAAACCGCAAAAACAAAAAAGGGCCTGGTCATTAAGGGGTTAAGGCACAGATGTGCTGCCAAGAGCTGAAGATATCTAGCTGGAGGAGTTATGCCGGATGAAGAAGAGATCCCAGACTACATGGGGCGCTATAGAGGCTGTAATGAAGAAGACAGTAAACGGTGAGTCATCAGATATAATAATAATATTATTATCTCTAAGATTATCTGCAAAGCATTTTTTAATTAGGATTTATTTTATGGTATTGTCTTTTATAGAGTGTGTGTTAGGTGGTATCATTTTGCAGTGGTAATGGTAGCGGTATGGTGGTGTTATTGAGTAATGATGTAGTGGTTGTGGTGTGGTGGTATTATTCAGCCATGATGCAGGGGTAATGGTAGTGGTGTGGTGGTATTATTCAGTCATGATGCAGTGGTAATGGCAGATGTGTGGTGGTATTATTCAGTCATGATGCAGGGGTAATGGTAGCAGTGGGGTGGTATTATTCAGTCATGTTGCAGTGGTAATGATTGTGGTGTGGTGGTATTATTCAGTCATGTTGCAGTGGTATTGGTAGCGGTGTGGTGGTATTATTCAGTCATGATGCAGGGGTAATGGTAGAGGTGTAGTGGTATTATTCAGTCATGATGCAGGGGTAATGGTAGCGGTGTGGTGGTATTATTCAGTCATGATGCAGGGGTAATGGTAGTGGTGTGGTGGTATTATTCAGTCATGATGCAGGGGTAATGGTAGAGGTGTGGTGGTATAATTCAGTCATGATGCAGTGGTAATGGTAGCGGTGTGGTGGTATTATTCAGTCATGATGCAGTGGTAATGGTAGTGGTGTGGTGGTATTATTCAGTCATGATGCAGTGGTAATGGTAGTGGTGTGGTGGTATTATTCAGTCATGATGAAGTGGTAATGGTAGCGGTGTGGTAGTATTATTCAGTCATAATGCAGGGGTAATGGTAGCGGTGTGGTGGTATTATTCAGTCATGATGCAGGGGTAATGGTAGAGGTGTGGTGGTATTATTCAGTCATGAAGCAGGATTAATGGTAGCAGTGTGATGTTATTATTCAGTCATGATGCAGGGGTAATGGTAGTGGTGTGGTGGTATTATTCAGTCATGATGCAGGGGTAATGGTAGCAGTGTGATGGTATTATTCAGTCATGATGCAGGGGTAATGGTAGTGGTGTGGTGGTATTATTCAGCCATGATGCAGGGGTAATGGTGGTGGTGTGGTGGTATTATTCAGTCATGATGCAGTGGTAATGGTAGATGTGTGGTGGTATTATTCAGTCATGATGCAGGGGTAATGGTAGCAGTGGGGTGGTATTATTCAGTCATATTGCAGTGGTAATGATTGTGGTGTGGTGGTATTATTCAGTCATGATGCAGGGGTAATGGTAGTGGTGTGGTGGTATTATTCAATCATGATGAAGTGGTAATGGTAGCAGTGTGGTAGTATTTTTCAGTCATAATGCAGGGGTAATGGTAGCGGTGTGGTGGTATTATTCAGTCATGATGCAGGGGTAATGGTAGCGGTGTGGTGGTATTATTCAGTCATGAAGCAGGAGTAATGGTAGCAGTGTGATGTTATTATTCAGTCTTGATGCAGGAGTAATGATAGCAGTGTGATGTTATTATTCAGTCTTGATGCAGGGGTAATGGTAGTGGTGTGGTGGTATTATTCAGTCATGATGCAGTGGTAGTGGTAGCGGTGTGGTGGTATTATTCAGTCATGATGCAGTGGTAATGGTAGCAGTGTGATGGTATTATTCAGTCATGATGCAGGGGTAATGGTAGTGGTGTGGTGGTATTATTCAGTCATGATGCAGTGTTAATGGTAGTGGTGTGGTGGTATTATTCAGTCATGATGCAGTGGTAATGGTAGTGGTGTGGTGGTATTATTCAGTCATGATGCAGTGGTAATGGTAGTGGTGTGGTGGTATTATTCAGTCATGATGCAGGGGTAATGGTAGTGGTGTGGTGGTATTATTCAGTCATGATGCAGTGGTAATGGTAGTGGTGTGGTGGTATTATTCAGTCATGATGCAGGGGTAATGGTAGAGGTGTGGTGGTATAATTCAGTCATGATGCAGTGGTAATGGTAGCGGTGTGGTGGTATTATTCAGTCATGATGCAGTGGTAATGGTAGTGGTGTGGTGGTATTATTCAGTCATGATGAAGTGGTAATGGTAGCGGTGTGGTAGTATTATTCAGTCATAATGCAGGGGTAATGGTAGCGGTGTGGTGGTATTATTCAGTCATGATGCAGGGGTAATGGTAGAGGTGTGGTGGTATTATTCAGTCATGAAGCAGGATTAATGGTAGCAGTGTGATGTTATTATTCAGTCATGATGCAGGGGTAATGGTAGTGGTGTGGTGGTATTATTCAGTCATGATGCAGGGGTAATGGTAGCAGTGTGATGGTATTATTCAGTCATGATGCAGGGGTAATGGTAGTGGTGTGGTGGTATTATTCAGCCATGATGCAGGGGTAATGGTGGTGGTGTGGTGGTATTATTCAGTCATGATGCAGTGGTAATGGTAGATGTGTGGTGGTATTATTCAGTCATGATGCAGGGGTAATGGTAGCAGTGGGGTGGTATTATTCAGTCATATTGCAGTGGTAATGATTGTGGTGTGGTGGTATTATTCAGTCATGATGCAGGGGTAATGGTAGTGGTGTGGTGGTATTATTCAATCATGATGAAGTGGTAATGGTAGCAGTGTGGTAGTATTTTTCAGTCATAATGCAGGGGTAATGGTAGCGGTGTGGTGGTATTATTCAGTCATGATGCAGGGGTAATGGTAGCGGTGTGGTGGTATTATTCAGTCATGATGTAGTTGTGTGGTGGTATTATTCAGTCATGAAGCAGGAGTAATGGTAGCAGTGTGATGTTATTATTCAGTCTTGATGCAGGAGTAATGATAGCAGTGTGATGTTATTATTCAGTCTTGATGCAGGGGTAATGGTAGTGGTGTGGTGGTATTATTCAGTCATGATGCAGTGGTAGTGGTAGCGGTGTGGTGGTATTATTCAGTCATGATGCAGTGGTAATGGTAGCAGTGTGATGGTATTATTCAGTCATGATGCAGGGGTAATGGTAGTGGTGTGGTGGTATTATTCAGTCATGATGCAGTGGTAATGGTAGTGGTGTGGTGGTATTATTCAGTCATGATGCAGTGGTAATGGTAGTGGTGTGGTGGTATTATTCAGTCATGATGCAGTGGTAATGGTAGTGGTGTGGTGGTATTATTCAGTCATGATGCAGTGGTAATGGTAGTGGTGTGGTGGTATTATTCAGTCATGATGCAGTGGTAATGGTAGTGGTGTGGTGGTATTATTCAGTCATGATGCAGTGGTAATGGTAGTGGTGTGGTGGTATTATTCAGTCATGATGCAGGGGTAATGGTAGTGGTGTGGTGGTATTATTCAGTCATGATGCAGAGGTAATGGTAGCGGTGTGGTGGTATTATTCAGTCATGATGCAGGGTAATGGTAGTGGTGTGGTGGTATTATTCAGTCATGATGCAGTGGTAATGGTAGTGGTGTGGTGGTATTATTCAGTCATGATGCAGGGGTAATGGTAGCGTATGAGATAATTGAAGCATATATGTAGGAGCACAGTGCAGTCAGTTGTGGTGTAAGGGGTATACATGATATACATGGAGGGCACAGTGTGTTCAGTTGTGGTGTGAGGGATATATATGCTATATGGATGCACAGTGTGGGAAGTTGTGGTGTAAGGGGTATATATGATATATGTGGGCAGAGTGTGATCAGTTGTGGTGTAAGGGGTATATATCATTTATGTGGGGGGCACAGTGCGGTCACTTGTCGTGTGGCACATTTACTCACCCGTCCCTGGCGCGTTCCCGGATCCGGTATGCATTGTGCTGCGATTCACTTAGATCGAGCGCCCTAAATCCTGCATGTGTCGCTCCCCGCTCAGGTCTGCCGGAGTTCACCTTCTTCTTCCCAGTGTATGTAACTACATGTCTTGTGACACAACTTTAAAGTTAAATCCCTCGCTCAGTCCGAATCAGTCAGATCGTCCGATGGCCCGCCCCACGATTTCTGCTGCATGAAAGCCGGGGCCGCTGCGACAAAATCTGATCGTGTGCGACAAAATCTCCTTATAAATACTAGTCTGCGGACCCTTAGTAAGTGAGCCCCATTGTCCCTGTTTATGCCTATAAGGTCTACCCTTAGTTGGCGAAAATTTGCCCTCCTGAAGTTTAGAGTGTTTCTTGCCCCTCCACTAATGTTCTTAGTAAAGTGTAATACAAAGTCAATGATGTTATGGTCACTATTACCCAACCTGTAGCTTTGCTACCCTGTCAGGTCTGTTGGCTCCAGGACTAGTTGTGACAGGTAAATGTCTTTTCTTGTCGACAAAAACCTTCTACCTTTGAAGTCTCGTTGATACCCACTATATCATATTTCCGCTCCAACATCAAGAGTTCCAGTTCCTCCATTTTGTTTGTGAGGCTTCTGGCATTTGTGTACATACACTTTATATGGTTTTCTCTGTCCCTATTCCTTTTGTCCTTATTCCCCAATCTCATTCCAGTCCCCATTCCTCCCCCATGGACTATGACTCTTCCCAGCTCTCTATCTACACTGTCTTTTTGCCCTGCACAAGTGTAGTTGCCCTCCCCCCAGGTCTCTAGTATAAACACTTCTCCAACCTTCTAGCCAAGTTTCCCCCAAAACAGCGGCCCCCTCCCCATTGAGGTGCAGCCCATCCCTACTGTAGAGCCTGTAGCCAACAGCAAATTCAGCCCAGTTCTCCATGAACCCAAAACCCTCCTTCCTACATTAACTTTTGAGCCACTTATTTACCTCCCTGATCTCCCGCTGCCTTTCTGGTGTGGCACGTGGTACAGGTAGTATTTCAGAGAAAACTACCTTTGAGGTCCTTGCTCTGAGCTCATGGCCTAAATGCCTTAAATCATTTTTAAGGACCTTCCACCTACCTCTTACTTTGTCATTGGTGCAATGTGGACCATGACCACTGGATCCACACCAGCCCCTCCTAGTAATCTGTCAACCTGAACCGCAACATGCCGAACCCGAGCACCCGGCAAACAACACACAGTTCGGCATGCACGGTCTTTGTGACAGATTGCCCTGTGTGTTCCCCTAATAATCGAATCTCCCACTACCAGCACCTGTCTGACCTTGCCTGTGCTCCCATTACCCTTCTTACTGGAGCAGACAGTCCCCTGGTTGCTAGAGGCCACGTCTTGCTTCAGCATTGCTATCCCAGAGCTGATATCCCCCTCATCTGCCAGCCTGGCAAACTTATTGGGATGCACCAGATCAGGACTAGTCTCCCTACAACTCTTCCCTCTACCCCGCCTTCTACATGTTACCCAACTAGCTGCCCCCTCACTCTGCACCTCCATACTTCCCTCCCCACACCCATCTTCCCCAGAGAGTTTGTGCTCCAGGAGCAGCAAACTTCGCTCCATATTGTCAATTGCCCGCAGCCTTGAAACTTGCTCATTTAAATCCAGAATCTGGGCTTCCAGATGAGCAATTTTCACACATCCCACCCAGCAGTATTCCCCCTCGAACGGCTGTTCAAGAAAAGATTACATGGCACAGGATGTACACTGTGTATCATTGCCACTTATGGAGTCCCTCATGCTAATGGAGAATGCAATGAAAAGAAGAATTCACAGAGAAAGTAACACAAAAGTACAGCAGTTACCTGCTAAAGTCCCTCAAACTTAAAGAGGTATTCTCGTCTCAGCATTCACTTTCATTAATCTACTATATATATACATTTCTTCAATTTGATGTTATAAAAAAAAATTAACTGTGTGAAGATAATTTCTCATAAATCTAGTAATATGGTCCCTTGGATACAAGACAGTGTCCTTGGATACGGCCACGTCTGCTGGAGTGATTGCACAAAGACACAAAGGCTGTGTGCATATGAAGTGTCTGGGAGTTACTGCAGGTCCCACAGCCGTCCTGTGGTAATGATCGCTGAATCCAGGTCGTCAGGTAGGGCTCAATAGCGCATGTCTGGCCACCACTGAGAAAATGTGAGGTGGTCTTATCCAAGAAAGCCATCTTGTTTCTAAGGGACAACATGGGGACATTTTTTTTAATAACATCCAATTGAAGAAATGTTTACATAAGGCAAATTAATTAAGTTAAATGTAAATGGCCAGATGGGAATACCCCTTAAAGTTCCACTTTGGACACAACACACACTTAGGATCAATGCACACTCGCCAACACGCTCACTCACTCGCTGTATAGGTATATGTATAGGATAATGTACTCCTTACTTTAAAGTAGAAGAATATTAGATGTCATTGAGGACCTCTGTAGCCCAAAGCCCAGATTGAAAAGCATGGTCCCTATATAAAGTTCTACACACCTCTCCACTTTGTTAGGCGACTCCCATTGTCAGCACATTGACTCACACAATCAGTTACAATCCACCTGGATTTGTTTTGTATATATTCTACTAAGATCCATACATAACGCTATTTTTAAGTTACTGATATATAGACAGATAGAAACTGTTAAAGTAACACTGTCAGAACATCAACTTAAATTTCATCACATGGGGTTAAAGGGGTGATTGCATCATAGGAGCATGGAAAAATAATTGTGTTTCCCACCCATACCCATATAAAACCAATAATATATTCATCCCCCCCCCCCCCCCCCCCCCCGAGGCACCTGCAGTTCTCTTCTCCTCTACTCTTTGCAGTGCGCAGCTCTGATGCCGACAGACGCAGTGTGATGACATCATCATGTCTGCCGGCTTCAGCTCAGCGTACAGTGGTCACACAGAGGAGAAGCGGACTACTGGGGGAAGGGGGTGTTATTTATTTAATTTCTTCGGGTGCGACCCAGGACTGGATGTTCCATGGATGACTGTGGTGACCAGTGTATTAGATCACTACATGGAAATCCAAAGGAAATAAAGACACAGACACCAAGATGTAAGGGGGTGGGGAAAATATTTTATTTATCCCTATCATTTTTGTTTGTAATATTTTGTGTATATTTTATTTTATAAATCTAAGCTACATTTCTATTATCTATATTACTATTTATTCATAAAATTATTAATACTATGAAACTTTACGTATTTTTTTTTTAGTTTTTTTAAATTTTTTTTGTTACTTATATTAATAATTACTTACATACAATATCCACATTATAACCTACATTATCTAACCTAGTGTGTGGGGGAATATACCGTATTTTTCGGACTGTAAGGCGCTTCTTACTATAGGACGCATTTAGGCTTCCAAAAAAAGGAAAAATATATTTTACACCAATTAAAATATCTCTGTCGGTCGCACTAAAGCACAGCACACACAGCTCTGCATCATCCATAGTTACACACACTCAGTCTGCATCATCCATAATTACACGCACTCAGCCCTGCATCATCCATAGTTACACGCACTAAGCTCTGCATCATCCATTCAGATACACGCACAGCTCAGCTACACACACAGAACCACACACACAGCTCAGCTACACACACAACACCACACACACAGCTCAGCTACACACACAACACCACATACACAGCCCAGCTACGCACACAGAACCACACACACAGCTCAGCTACACACACAGAACGACACACACAGCACAGCTACACACACAGAACCACACACACAGCTCAGCTACACACACACAGATCAGCTACACAGAACCACACACAGAACCACACACTCAGCTCAGTCACACACACAGAACCACACACACACATACATCCCCCATTTCCCTTCTTCTTACCCTGTCCCAGGGCAGCATGGCAGTATCAGACCTGTGGTGATGTAAGAAACATGTGATCAGTCACATGATTCTGACATCCCCGCAGGTCCTGTAGGACACCAGGGAGAGGAGAGAGCAGTACAGAGATTGGGTACAGCTCTGTGTCAGGGCATCACCCGATCTCCCTTACAGCGGTCAGGAGGGTCTGGCAGTGCTGGATCCTCCTGACCTCCGGTCTATAAGACGCAGGCACTTTTTAGCAAGATTTTTTCTTGCTAAAAAGTGCGTCTTATAGTCCAAAAAATATGGTATATTTACTTATCAATTATTTTCTATGTAAATGATTATTATGAGACTACACCTATACTTTGAGGTTTTTATATCTTTTTTTCTTATTTATATTAATTAATAATTACTTACCTAAACTATCCACTTTATAACCCCAATATCTTACCTAGTGTGTGTGTGAGGGAATAAATATTTACTTCTCTAATATTTTTTATGTAAATGATTATTATGAGACTACACCCTTTTTTTTTTTTAGATTTTTTTTCTTATCTATATTAATTACTTACATACACTATCCACTTTAAAACCCAAATTATCTTACCTAGGGTGTGAGAGGGGTCTAGATTTTTTACTTCTCTAATATTTTCAATGTAAATTATTATTATGAGACTACACCTTTTTTTTTTTTTTTTAGATTTTCTTTCTTATTTATATTAATTAATAATTACTTACCTACACTATTCACTTTATAACCCACATTATCTTACCTAGTGTGTGAGGGGGTCCATATTTTTACTTCTCTAATCTTTTGGGTGGGAGAGTTATTCTTTATTTTATGTATATTAATAATTAATAATAATTTAAAGAAGTTTAGCACTAAAACTATTTATGGCTGAGTTGATCCAGAGGAAGGCAAAAAAAACACCTTCCTGAGGATCAGAACAAATCCCAGGATCAAATACCATCATCTAACTACTACATCTGCTATCCATATTATAAACTACATTATTCATCCTAATATGGGGGGGGGGAATCTATATTTTTACTTGTCTAATATTTTCTCTATAAATTATAACTTTTTTAGGATTGTAAATCTATCATACTATACCTATTTATGGCTCTGTATGATCCTGAGGAAGGCAAAAACCTCCTTGAAGAGCAAACCAATGCTCCTCAAGGTGAAAAAATTCCTTCCTGACCCCAAATATGGCGATCGGAACAATTCCCAGGACCAAAGCCAATATCTACACCTATCCTATATATCTATGTGTGTGTCTATACCTACATCTATCTAAGTGTCTATCAGTGTATCTATGTGTGTGTAGTGTGTGTAACTTACCAGGCCTGTGCTGAGCAGGACACACAGGCCTCTCCAGGAGCCGGACGTTTCTTCAGGAGGGAAGTGATGTCAGACGCTGCCGGATATCAGAGGATCGAAGCCAAGCACCGAGGCAACGTCATGATGGAAATGTACAGCAACCTGATGTCATAGAGAGGATGTTGTAGGCGAGCCGAGGTCTCACACAGCAGCAGAGGTGGGTACAGGAGGCATTAAGTTCTGGGCAGTGGCACGGGCTGATCCTACAGGACACAAGAGGGAAATGTTACTTCTACCACTTGTACATATATAGACAAGAGAACTAATGTTACATGAAAATATTTATTCTTATGAGATTTGTGTCTTATATATAAATGTGGAAATTTCTGTAAAAAGCTCAAAACTGTCTTTACCAATAATATGTATTGTTAGTCCTGCCCATGAGGGATCCAGGATAGAGAAGATAATACTGATCTACTAGATTCTCCAAAAACAGATAACTCATGGAAGGTAATTTAGAGGAAATTGTTTTTAATAAACTTTTGGGTGTTGTGTGGATCTGTTGTAATATGTATATGTTATGTGTTATGTTATATTGTATGTCATGTGTATATAGATGTGTTGTTATAGGTGCTTAGATATGTATATATGGAGAACTCACCAGTCTTAGATCTTACAATCTGGATCTCTCCAGCATCCTAAGAATAAGCAGAGACATAGTAATTGTTAGGAGCAATAATAATGAAGAACAGGAGGGAGAAGACTATGGAAGAGACTACATCAGGTTAGTAATGACTATTACATGTAAGCTTTGTACAGGAGAAGGATCTTACCGGGCCCAGCTAGGTGACATGTAGGAGAATTCGGCCACGGGGTTAGTAGGTGTTTCATCTCCCGGCCACTGCAGGTGTTTGTTCTTCAGAACGGCCCTGAATGGTGTAAATGGGGGCTGTGCTCTCCCGGCCTCAAGATCCTCCCAGCCAATGCTGTCAAAGAAGGGATGGTGTCTGATGTTACCGGACACACCCAGCCGCATCTCAGGATTTTTCCGCAGCAGGTTTTTAATCAGATGTTTTAAATCGGAGGCCAGCCAGGGTGGTATTTCTGGCATTTCGGTGATGATGGACTCAACCGCCTCACTCCTGATGGGCCCATAGTAAAATGGGGAGTATCCGGATGACATTATGGACACAACAATCCCCAGGCTCCACCAGTCAACTGCTGCGTCATATTCCTCATCCAGCAGCACCTCTGGGGCCATAAAACAGGTTGTGCCCACCACTCCACGGATCTTATTGGAGGAGGTGACACCATCGCGGGCAAGGCCCAGGTCGATGATGCGGATGTGCCCACTTCTATCCAGCATGATGTTTCCTGGCTTTAGATCTCTGTGGACGATGTTGTGTCCATGGAGGAATTGGAGGCCACATACTATCTCTGCTGTGTAGAATCTCACATTATCGATGTTCAAGCTGCCGCACATTCTGATTAACGCCTGCAGGCTGCCGCCGGACAGATACTCCGTGATGAAATACGCCCCGTGCTGAGACTGATGTGCGGCATACAGATGGCATAGGAATGGGCACTCGCGGGCTTTTTGGAGTATCCGTCGCTCTCTCATCAACATTGCTGTATTGTCCGGTGTTTTGAGGACAACTTTCACGGCCATGAAGGTGTTTCGGCCAGGGAATGACGCCAGGACCACCTAAAGATGGAAAGGGGAGATACTTATACATTTATTAGCACAGGAAGAGGTGAGGGCGGCACAGTGAAACAATCGAATTAAGATCCAGGTGGGTGCAAGCTCTATGGGCCCAACTCAAGGCACCAGGTTGATCCAAAGAAGACAGCAGGAGTGCAGCACTCCGTGGTGATCAATGTTTATTCATACACCAGTGGCAGTACAATGCAACGTTTCGGCTAGCTCCATGTAGCCATTTTCAAGCTTGAAAATGGCTACATGGAGCTAGCTGAAACGTTGCATTGTAATGCCACTGGTGTATGATTAAACATTGATCACCACAGAGTGCTGCTCTCCTGCTGTCTTCTTTGGATATACATTTATTACATAGATAAGTGATCTGCTGGGGGTAAGATATTTCTGCTGGCTATGACAGTGGGGTACACTGCTCATATAAAGCGCCAACCAGCTCACCTTTCCTGTGCACAATCTTTAAAATGACAGTAGTCAGGCTATGGGCATACAGGTGTCAGATTCTCTGTACACTGTAGTATTATTATTTTATGCTATCATTTACAAAATAAATCTGTTGACAATATTTTAAAACCATCTCTTTCTTGAAAAATATTTTTCCACTATGACAGTGGGGTACACTGAGTTATCTACATGACATCAAGGCCCTGATAGCAGAATGTATTAGGCCCATGTCATATTTTTGTGAAGCAAGAAAGTTTTAATTTAAAACCTCACACTTAAACCATCTCACCCTCATGCTTTATAAAAATGGAGCTCAATCAAATCATTATATTTTTCAATGTATTTACAGCAGACAAATGGCATAAAACAATGAATAATCTCTACTATCTATCTCTTAATGATGAAACTTTGTGCATACAATCACCACTAGGGGGAGCTCAGTGTATAGAAAAAATACAGCTTTTATTGCTCTCAATGGAAGCTAAAAATGTATGTTGAATAGAGCTCCCCCTAGCGTGACTGCTGGGAAATACAGCAATCATTGTCAGGAGAAGATCCGTGTTGGACCCATTCTCCTTACAGGCGCCTTTTCAGCTCTACTGTCTATGGATATTGGATTTAGTCCAATGGGTAGCAATTAGACCCAAGAGCTGACCGGAAGGAAGCATATACAATGCTGAACACATAACTATAAGCATAATATGACAAAGTAAATAACAAAAAATAAGCAAGTAAATAAAAAACATAACAATGTATCTTTCCCAATCTCAGTGTGACCCCACATATCATACATATGGCTACAAATATTACTGGAGATTCTCAGCTATAGACATTCACTGGATAAAAATGTCTGTTACCAGAAACTAACGGCAAAGGCAAAATGTAACCAATAAGAAATGATGCCACTTACTTTCCCAAAGCCGCCCCTACCCAGCACCTGATGGATGGTGAGGCGGTAGACATAGAAGTCGGGGTAGGGGCTTGATGTTACAGGGTCCTGGCTGCTGCCCGGTCTTGGCCCGTCATCCTCTAATAATCCGGCAATCTCTCCTCTCCTCTTTATCTTCAATCCGCTCTCTCTGTCCTCTTCTCTCTTCCTCTTCACCTTTTCTCTCTTCCTCTTCTTCTCTTCTCTCTTCCTCATCTCCTCTTCTCTCTTCCTCTTCTTCTCGCTTTCTCTGTGTCCTGTAGACGCCATCTTTGGGAATCCAGTAGAATCCAATCCAGTCGTTGCCTTCGACAGTTGAAGGTAACTGACAGTTGGCCGTGTGCAGGTCACAGGTCAGAGGTCATGGAATGCTCAGGTGGCACCTACCTGCCAGTAGGATCATGTACCTGCTCTGCCATCTATACTGTGGGCATCAGACATGGCAGTACAGTGTCCAGAGGAATTAGTATATTTATATGTATTATTGTATTGTTATATTAGTGGTAGATGGGCAGAGGATGTGACTTATGCCCGGGCTGGCAGTGGTGCCCATATCATACATCACCAGCACATCTGCTGCAGTCAGTAATAAATAAAATGTTGAAATGTAGATGCTCTTGGGGTGGTGTGGGATGGGGATCATCTATACTGATGTAATTTAATAAGGAGGGCAATGTTTAAATGGGAATATATCAATTTTAGGAGTTTTAACAAACAATGATGGTTTTGGAAAGTTTGCAAGTGTCCAATTATGAACATGCAGGGGCCTCTATTAAAAAAATCGTCAGCTGTGTAGATTTTATTTGGTGATTGATCGGTTTGGTGATTATCTAAGTTGCCTGAATTCATACATTGGTACCATATTTTCTTACTCATAGCAGCAGTAAGTCGCATCAGTGGTAATGGTAGTGGTGTGGCAGTATTTTTCAGTCATGATGCAGGGGTAATGGTAGCAGTGTGGTATTATTCAGTAATGATGCAGGGGTAATGGTAATGGTGTGGTCGTATTATTCAGTCATGATGCAGGGGTAATGGTAGTGGTGTAGTGGTATTATTCAGTCATGATGCAGGGGTATTGGTAGTGGTGTGGTGATATTATTCAGTCATGATGCAGGGGTAATGGTAGTGGTGTGGTAGTATTATTCAGTCATGATGCAGGGGTAATGGTAGTGGTGTGGTGGTATTATTCAGTCATGATGCAGGGGTAATGGTAATGGTGTGGTCGTATTATTCAGTCATGATGCAGGGGTAATGGTAGTGGTGTAGTGGTATTATTCAGTCATGATGCAGTGGTATTGGTAGTGGTGTGGTGATATTATTCAGTCATGATGCAGGGGTAATGGTAGTGGTGTGGTAGTATTATTCAGTCATGATGCAGGGGTAATGGTAGTGGTGTGGTGGTATTATTCAGTCATGATGCAGGGGTAATGGTAGTGGTGTGGTGTTATTATTCAGTCATGATGCAGGGTAATGGTACTGGTGTGATGGTATTATTCAGTCATGATGCAGGGGTAATGGTAATGGTGTGGTCGTATTATTCAGTCATGATGCAGGGGTAATGGTAGTGGTGTGGTGGTATTATTGAATCATGATGCAGGGGTTATGGTAGTGATGTGGTGGTATTATTCAGTCATGATGCAGGGGTAATGGTAGCAGTGTGGTGGTATTATTCAGTCATGATGCAGGGGTAATGGTAGCAGTGTAGTGGTATTATTCAGTCATGATGCAGTGGTATTGGTAGTGGTGTGGTGATATTATTCAGTCATGATGCAGGGGTAATGGTAGCGGTTTGGTGGTATTATTCAGTCATGATGCAGGGGTAATGGTAGCGGTGTGGTGGTATTATTCAGTCATGATGCAGGGTAATGGTACTGGTGTGGTGATATTATTCATTCATGATGCAGGGGTAATGGTAGCAGTGTAGTGGTATTATTCAGTCATGATGTGGGGGAAATGGTAGTGGTGTGGTGGTATTATTCAGTCATGATGCAGGGGTAATGGTAGCGGTATGGTGGGAAAAAGAAAATACTGAAGCAGCACTCCGTAAATGTGTTTTTATTCCACCTTCATGATGCGACGTTTCGTCTATTCAATCAAGACATTTTCAAGCATAGTGAGGCATCCGCCTGCCGCCTTAAATGGCTGTCAGGTAATTACCAACACATGTGTATAAAAGGTTAACAACGTGAAAACATAACATTACGATATAACATATTCATAATGGTAAGTGTGCACCCATACCAATACAATATAGCGTGTTAATAGTAGCAGGTCAATAAAGTGCAATGAGTATCATAATATAAAGTGAGAAAAAGCTAGGTGGTAACCCGCTCTCCACAATGGTTGCCATGGTTACCAATGAAGCTTCACATATACTCTCAGACTGATCGCCCAAGTCTGAAAAAAAGTGCTTAAGTGCAATAAAGTGAAAAAAATACAAAAATAATCAGGGGTATACAAAGAATCTATAGATTTATTAAATCTTTAGCTATTTAAGATGCATTAGTTATGCGGATCACAGATATATCAATCCGTATCAGTCCCCAATCGGGGGAAGTGAGTCCGCGCATGCGTAGAGAAGGCTTGTATGTCGGTGGTAGCCATCTTGTGTGCTGGAAAAGACTCCAATGTATAGACCCATGCAGCTTGGACAACTAGGTGACCGGGGACGACTGGGACGAGACATCGAGGGACGTCACGGGAAGGCGCTCGGTGGTCCAATGGTGAGCAAACATCTGCAAGGTATGGACACCAACATGATGCCTAATGGCCAGAAGATGTCCTGCCTGTCATGAGTCCCGTCCGGGTGCACTGCTCCCTTATGAGGTTCCACCTGCTCCATTGAATCTTATTCGTCACATCGTCGTCTACTATGGAAGTCCACAAGGTCCCAAAATTATGTCCATTAGATGCTGCGAGATAAAGCGAGAGGGTGTTAGCACACATGGCTTTGTTACATACATAAAAGATAGAAAGTAGACTCATATAATGTAACCCCAAATGTAAGTATGACATAATAAATAGACATAAATTGGATACCCAAAATCACTTGTGAGCAAACATATACAGAAGGTTCAGCAACTAGATCGTCAGTCTCTACTTTCAAATAAACGAGAAATTAAGACTAACACTCGTATTCCGTTAATCACCACATATACCCCACACAGTCAACAAATTGCCTCTATCATTCGTAACAATTGGTGCATCTTAAAAACGTTTTACAAAAATTCACCACATTTCCAGTTACCCCCACTGATCTCCTATAAACGGAGTAAAAACTTAAAGGACCTATTGATTAAAACGGACATAGCCACAAGAAAAGATAAAATGTCCCGTAAGGGATGCTTTCCATGTATGGCTTGTGATAATTGTCCTTTACTTCTGAAAGGCGACACATTCTGCCATCCAACGACTGGTAAAAGGTTTAAGATAAATCATACACTTACCTGTAGAAGTGATTACGTGATATATGTCCTCCAGTGCCCGTGCAACATGCTATATGTAGGTGAAACAACAACAGAGTGTAGACTACGGTTAATCAATCACAAGTCTAGTATACGTACCAACAAACTTGATCTACCAGTCCCATGTCATTTCTCAGAAGCTGGCCACTTACTTGATGAACTCAGATTCATGATTGTTGACAGGATTCCCCCACTGACTCGAGGTGGTAATAGGGAACTACTACTGAAACGTAGGGAAGTTCAATGGATCCACAAGTTGGGATCACTGAGCCCCCGCGGTCTGAATAAGGACTTCCCTCTAAACGTATTTTTATAAATTACTTTGTGCCTTCACAATCGGCACCGGTACCTGTTTAACCTCTTTGTGTATGATCATTATTCAACACAATAACAATTTATGTCTATTTATTATGTCATACTTACATTTGGGGTTACATTATATGAGTCTACTTTCTATCTTTTATGTATGTAACAAAGCCATTTGTGCTAACACCCTCTCGCTTTATCTCGCAGCATCTAATGGACATAATTTTGGGACCTTGTGGACTTCCATAGTAGACGACGATGTGACGATTGGGATTCAATGGAGCAGGTGGAACCTCATAAGGGAGCAGTGCACCCGGACGGGACTCATGACAGGCAGGACATCTTCTGGCCATTAGGCATCATGTTGGTGTCCATACCTTGCAGATATTTGCTCACCATTGGACCACCGAGCGCCTTCCCGTGACGTCCCTCGATGTCTCGTCCCAGTCGTCCCCGGTCACCTAGTTGTCCAAGCTGCATGGGTCTATACATTGGAGTCTTTTCCAGCACACAAGATGGCTACCACCGACATACAAGCCTTCTCTACGCATGCGCGGACTCACTTCCCCCGATTGGGGACTGATACGGATTGATATATCTGTGATCCGCATAACTAATGCATATTAAATAGCTAAAGATTTAATAAATCTATAGATTCTTTGTATACCCCTGATTATTTTTGTTTTTTTTGCACTTTATTGCACTTAAGCACTTTTTTTCAGACTTGGGCGATCAGTCTGAGAGTATATGTGAAGCTTCATTGGTAACCATGGCAACCATTGTGGAGAGCGGGTTACCACCTAGCTTTTTCTCACTTTATATTATGATACTCATTGCACTTTATTGACCTGCTACTATTAACACGCTATATTGTATTGGTATGGGTACACACTTACCATTATGAATATGTTATATCGTAATGTTATGTTTTCACGTTGTTAACCTTTTATACACATGTGTTGGTAATTACCTGACAGCCATTTAAGGCAGCAGGCGGATGCCTCACTATGCTTGAAAATGTCTTGATTGAATAGACGAAACGTCGCATCATGAAGGTGGAATAAAAACACATTTACGGAGTGCTGCTTCAGTATTTTCTTTTTCCCTGGATACAAGGGCCCTTAGTGGACCCTGCTGTGAAGACCTGCACACTAGTTTTTCTCTCCCCAACGCGGTGCTGCTCCTCATTTTTGTCTTTTTGACCTGGGTAGCGGTATGGTGGTGTTACTGAGTAATGATGTAGTGGTTGTGGTGTGGTGGTATTATTCAGTCATGATGCAGTGGTAATGGTAGTGGTGTGGTGGTATTATTCAGTCATGATGCAGGGGTAATGGTAGTGGTATGGTGGTATTATTCAGTCATGATGCAGGGGTAATGGTACTGGTGTGGTGATATTATTCAGTCATGATGCAGGAGTAATGGTAGCGGTGTGGTGGTATTATTCAGTCATGATGCAGGGGTAATGGTACTGGTGTGGTGATATTATTATTCAGTCATGATGCAGGGGTAATGGTAGCGGTGTGGTGGTATTATTCAGTCATGATGCAGTGGTAATGGTAGCAGTGTGGTGGTATTATTCAGTCATGATGCAGGGATAATGGTACTGGTGTGGTGATATTATTATTCAGTCATGATGCAGTGATAATGGAAGCAGTGTGGTGGTATTATTCAGTCATGATGCAGGGGAAATGGTAGCGGTGTAGTGGTATTATTCAGTCATGATGCAGGGGTAATGGTAGTGGTGTGATGGTATTATTTAGTCATGAGGCAGTGGTAATGTTTAGGGCCCCCTGGAACATTGGTGAAGGGGACGCATGGTGACATAGCCCCCATATATTACATTTTATTCATATGGTATTGGTTTATGTGGTGGTACTTAAATGGTTAATCGGGAAGTATATATTTCCCGCTTTTTGGCAGGTTTTTGCCTGGTTACTGCTAACTTGTTCAGGTTCTGAGGGCCTGAGGTAAGCTCAGCTTTGATTGGTTATGGGCTGGAGCAATGAAATCGTTGTTACTATACTAGCTGGTTATGCTCAGCCCGGATTGGTTATGGGCTGGAGCAATGAAATTATTGTTGCTGGAGTAGTTTGAGTAGGCGTATTTCTAATTGGCTAATAGTTCTGTAGCCTTACCTTTATAAGAAGCAGTCGCCGGTGATCTGGGCCAGTCTGCAAGAAGAAACTGTTTGAAGCGCAGCTGAAGATGGAAGCCCTATTTCAGAGAATGAGGCAAAGAGCTGAACAAGAAGGTGGAGAAGAGTGGCTCCGGACCTGCCTGGAGGCAGGGGACGCATTAGAGCTTGAACCGTTGGTGGCGTCTCAGCGGGAGCCTGAAGAGTCAGGAGGCGCAAATGTCGCTGGGCCATCGCTGCCGCCGAAGAGGATCAGGAGGAGCCGGAGCTCTTATTCCCCGCCGGTGGATACAGGAAGAAGAAGGGGCGGTACTTCCGGCGGGAGTGAGCGGTCCACAAGGAGGTCTGCTAGTGAGTCTCGGCCAGCAGCGGTATGCTCGCGATACGAGCGGTCATCTTCCCGGGGGGCGGAGCCTATCCCCGTCAGTCACCAGCAGGATTGCAGCAGCGCGAGCCATGGACCGGGACCGGCAGCGGCGGTGAGAGAGGCTGTATTGAGGGCGCAGCAGCGGAGGCCGTCCCCACAGGTGGATGGGGGTACATCGAGTAGGAGATCTGCTGACAGCTTAACAGCTGGTTCTTCTGAAGCTACAGTGAGCGGCGCTCAGGAGGTCGGACAACATGGTGAATCCTCTGGGCATAGGCTTGATGCCCCAGCTGCGGGTGAGACACAGATTGAAAATGTAGAATTGTTTAATGATTTTATGAAATTTATGGAAAATCGCTCTAAAGCTGTATCTCCTTCTGCAGTGAGCGTTTGGTCACAGTCTGATGTGACTAATAGTGTTTGTCATGCTGTGCCTGTGATTGACCGGGGGGTTGGTGTAGCAGAGACATCAGTTAGAGAAGCTATAACCTGCACTATATCTCCACTGGGCTTTCATCTGCCTATGTCAGTGAAAGAACGCATTTGGAGGAATGAGTTCATTGAGTTGATGTCTCTCTTACCATCCGCCAAAGATCACTTAGTAAAGCAGGATAAAAAAGACGATAAGTCAGAAGATGAGAGGAGACGCAGTTTTAATCGGAATATACTTAACTGGATGCAAGCGTTTTATATTTATGCGGCTGTGTTAATTGAAAAACAGCCTGATAAAGCGATTGGATTGTTCCAACATATGGACATAATTTTGGAGGCATAACGCAATTTTGGTGGTATGGCCTGGTTTACCTATGATGAGTCTTTTAGACAGAAGTTAGCTGTATATCCATCTATACAATGGGGTGTGAAGGATGTTGGGATTTGGATTAATTTAATGCTGCCTCAAAAATCTGTTGGAACGAGACAACCTCCTACTTCTTCTCAGACATCCATGAGGAAGGGAGTGTGTTTTGCTTTCAACGAATCTTCTTGCAGGTGGCTTAGCAATTGCCGCTATCGGCATGAGTGTTCCTTTTGTGGGGGCACCCACCCAATGTCAAAGTGCTATAAGAAAAACAATCATTCAGCCCAGCAGCAACTTTCTATTAAAGAGCAAATTTCAAAAAGCTCAGACGCCAGTGAGGCTACAAAAAATGTTACCTTGGTTAAATCTTTACCCAGAGCAGCAGAAAGCTAATGTAATCTTCAGTGGTTTTCAGGATGGTTTTTTCATTCCGGAATTTGATGGTGAAGGTTGCTGCTGGGTGGAGAATTTGAAATCAGTATCATTGCACAAAGAAATTGTAAGGAAAAAAATTTTGAAAGAGATCCAGTTAGGTAGAGTTATGGGTCCTTTTCAACAACCGCCTTTTAAGAATTTTAGAATTTCTCCCTTGGGAATTGTACCGAAAAAAGAGATTGGTGAGTTTAGACTTATCCACCATCTCTCTTTTCCGGAAAAAGGATCCTTGAATGAACAAGTAGATAGAGGTTTAGCATCCGTTGAGTATGCTTCATTTGAACAGGCAGTTGATCTGTTAATGAGGCATGGTCGCGGAGCTTTATTAGCCAAAGCGGATATAAAATCTGCATTTAGGCTGTTACCTGTTTCCCCAAGCGGTTTTAACTCCTTGGGTTTTCAATTTGATAATCAGTTTTATTTTGACAGGTGTCTTCCGATGGGTTTCACATTATCGTGCAATTATTTTGAGACGTTTTCTTCCTTTCTGCAATGGGTTGTTGAATTTGAGGTTGGTTTGGGTAGCGTATTGCATTATTTAGATGATTTTTTGTTCATTGGTCCACAATCTTCATTAGTTTGTTCTGTTTTGTTAAATAAATTCTTGGAGTTGATGGATTTGTTTGGTGTGCCGGTTGCTTTGGAGAAAACTGTTTTGCCTTGTCATGAATTGGAATTTTTAGGTATAGTAATAGATTCAGAACGGATGGAGTTCAGGCTTCCGATGGAGAAAGTAGATAGAATGAAATCTTTGTTGGTTTTATTCTTAGCAAAGAAGAAGGTCACTTTGCAGGAGCTTCAGTCGTTATTAGGGCTCTTGAATTTTGCTTGTAGGGTAATCCCGATGGGAAGAGTTTTTAATAAGAGATTGTATTTTGCAACTAGGGGTCTAAAGTCTCCTAGGTCCCACATTCGTTTAACTGTGTCCCTTAAGGAAGATCTCAGTATGTGGTTGGAATTTTTGAATAAGTTTAATGGTAAGAGTTGTTGGCAGCAGGATTTTGAGGATTTTTCATCTTTTAATTTATTCACGGATGCGGCAGGGAGCATTGGTTATGGCGCCTTTTGGAACGGGAGTTGGTCAGCAGAGAGTTGGCCTCAGGCATGGTTCAGGAATAAAGTGACGAAAAATATTGTTTTGTTAGAATTATTTCCGGTTGTTGTAGCTATAGTTATTTGGGGTAAGTTTTTTAGAGACAGGAGAATACTGTTACACACGGATAATAAAGGGGTGGTTTTTGCAGTAAATACATTATCCTCCAGGTGTGATATGACAGTTAAATTATTGAGGCATTTGGTGCTATGTTGTTTACAATTTAATATTTGGTTAAAAGCAAAGTATGTTGAAGGAGCTAAGAATGATATAGCTGATTCTCTGTCCCGATTACACTTCCAGAAATTTCGTCAGCTGGTCCCGGAAGCGGAGAAAGAAGGCATACCTTGTCCTCCTCATCTCTGGGATTTGATATGGGATTGATAGTGGAAAATGTTAGAAAATCTTTAGCACCAGGAACATGGGCCAGTTATTCGGCCGCATGGGAGAATTGGACTTCTTTTTGTATTTTGATAAATGAAGACTATTTTAATGATAGTATGGCTTTGGGTTTATTATTTGTTTGTGAATTAATTCAGAGACAGTTATCATATGCTTATATTGTGAGGATTTTGTCCGGTATTTCTTTCTTTTTTAGGTTAGCAGATAAGATTCCTTTTTCTGTTCACTTTCCAATTAAGCAGGTTTTGAAAGGGCATCGTAAGAATTTTGTGTTGCAAGATAGGAGGAGACCGATTTCAATGGATCTGCTTAAGAGATTGATTTTTGTGCTACCTAGTATCTGCCGGGATAGTTTTGAGGTTCTTGTTTTTAGAGTGTGTTTTGTGTTAGCGTTTTTTGCAGCCTTTAGGGTAAGTGAGTTGGTATCTAGGAGCAAAACTAAGTGTTCAGGGTTGTTTTCAGAAGATGTCTATGTGAAGGATAATGTGGTTTTTATTTTGCTCAAGAAAAGTAAGACCGATCAGTTTGGTAGGGGTAAATGGATCAAACTCTGCAGTCATGCAGATAAGGTGTTATGTCCGGTTTTTAATGTGCAGGAATGGTTATTGTTGAGACCGAAAGCTTCTGGCCCCTTTATGATTCATGAGGATGGCTCACCTGTTACTGTTTTTCAATTTAATTCTTTGTTGAAGAAATGTTTATGTTGTTTAGGTATGAGCGATTTAAAAATAACTTCTCATTCTTTCAGAATTGGAGCAGCAACAGAGGCTGCCAGGTTGGGTTTGGATGATGCTGTCATTCGCCAAATTGGTAGATGGGAATCAAGGCGTTTTAGATCATATGTACGTCCGGAATTATTAACTATCTGATTTTGTCTTTTAGGTCCCAAAGTTAATATTTGGATCTTGGGCCATTCTTATGTTTACTGGGCGCACAAGAGAGCTGTTAACAGGTGCTATACAGAGAGGTTATCTTTTGATGCTCATGTATTTAATGTACTTTGGTTCGGGGTAAGGGGTTTAAGATGGAAGAATGTAATTTTTGAGGTGAAAAAGCTGCTTAAGTTATGGCCTTCACCGGATGTTCTCATTTTACATGTGGGAGGGAACGATATTGGTAAGATTAGAACTGTGGAATTAATATGGGAAATGAAGAAAGATTTGGCAATTTTAAAATGCCTGCTCCCTGATGCGGTTTTAATTTTCTCGGAAATTGTGCCACGCTTGTGCTGGCTTAATTCTGAGTGTGTGTTCATTGAAAAGATCAGGAAGCGGGTTAATAGAGCCATGTTTAAATACTTACCTTGTCTAGGTGGCTTCTCTTATAGACATCTAGATCTGGAGAGTTTTTCTCCAGGCCTGTACAGGCAGGATTCGGTTCATTTGTCTGAGGTTGGTATAGACATATTTAATGTGGGTTTGCAAAATGCATTAGAACAGTGGCTGCGGTGTTTGGGGGGGGCCTTGTCCTAATGGACTAGGCCTTGTGGGAGTTATGTCTCCCAGCCGTTGCTGGGGAGACTTGGTTTAATTTATTAAATACTTGTGATTTTTGATTTGATGTATGTTAAATATTATGTAATGTATTGTTTGTATTATTTAATTATTTATGGAGTTTTAATTATTAAATATTTTATGGTTACCTTTTAATAAACATCGCGGCCAATTTATTCCACTAAGCTTTTGGTGTTGTGTCTATTTATTTTATTGTTTTAGTGCATGTTTGAGTGGGGCTTATGTCACCATGTTTAGGGCCCCCTGGAACATTGGTGAAGGGGACGCATGGTGACATAGCCCCCATATATTACATTTTATTCATATGGTATTGGTTTATGTGGTGGTACTTAAATGGTTAATCGGGAAGTATATATTTCCCGCTTTTTGGCAGGTTTTTGCCTGGTTACTGCTAACTTGTTCAGGTTCTGAGGGCCTGAGGTAAGCTCAGCTTTGATTGGTTATGGGCTGGAGCAATGAAATCGTTGTTACTATACTAGCTGGTTATGCTCAGCCCGGATTGGTTATGGGCTGGAGCAATGAAATTATTGTTGCTGGAGTAGTTTGAGTAGGCGTATTTCTAATTGGCTAATAGTTCTGTAGCCTTACCTTTATAAGAAGCAGTCGCCGGTGATCTGGGCCAGTCTGCAAGAAGAAACTGTTTGAAGCGCCCCGCCCGGCCCGCCCTATTATTAACTTTATGCTACTATCGTCGCGGTGTTTATTAGTGGGAGTTATGTCTCCCAGCCGTTGCTGGGGAGACTTGGTTTAATTTATTAAATACTTGTGATTTTTGATTTGATGTATGTTAAATATTATGTAATGTATTGTTTGTATTATTTAATTATTTATGGAGTTTTAATTATTAAATATTTTATGGTTACCTTTTAATAAACATCGCGGCCAATTTATTCCACTAAGCTTTTGGTGTTGTGTCTATTTATTTTATTGTTTTAGTGCATGTTTGAGTGGGGCTTATGTCACCATGGTAGTGGTGATATTATTCAGTCATGATGCAGGGGTAATGGTAGCAGTGTAGTTGTATTATTCAGTCATGATGCAGGGGTAATGATAGTGGTGTGGTGGTTTTAGTCAAGATGCAGGGGTAATGGTAGCAGTGTGGTGGTAATATTCAGTAATGATGTAGGGGTAATGGTAGTGGTGTGGTGGTATTATTCAGTCATGATGCAGAGGTAATGGTAGCAGTGTGGTGGTATTATTCATTCATGATGCAGGGGTAATGTTAGAGGTGTGGTGGTATTATTCAGTCATGAGGCAGGGGTAATGGTAGCAGTGTGGTGGTATTATTCAGTCATGATGCAGGGGTAATGTTAGAGGTGTGGTGGTATTATTCAGTCATGAGGCAGGGGTAATGGTAGCAGTGTGATGGTATTATTCAGTCATGATGCAGTGGTAATGGTAGCAGTGTGGTGGTATTATTCAGTTATGATGCAGGGGTAATGGTAGTGGTGTGGTGGTGTTATTCAGTCATGATGCAGGGGTAATGGTAGTAGTGTGGTGGTATTATTCAGTCATGATGCCGGGGTAATGGTAGAGGTGTGGTGGTATTATTCAGTCATGAGGCAGGGGTAATGGTAGCAGTGTGGTAGTATTATTCAGTCATGATGCAGGGGTAATGGTAGCAGTGTGGTGGTATTATTCAGTCATGATGCAGGGGTAATGGTAGTGGTGTGGTGGTGTTATTCAGTCATGATGCAGGGGTAATGGTAGTGGTGTGGTGGTATTATTCAGTCATGATCCCGGGGTAATGGTAGTGGTGTGGTGGTATTATTCAGTCATGATGTAGGGGTAATGGTAGCAGTGTGGTGGTATTATTGAGTCATGATGCAGGGGTATTGGTAGTGTGTGGTGGTATTATTCAGTCATGATAGAGGGGTAATGGTAGCAGTGTGGTGGTATTATTTAGTCATGAGGCAGTGGTAATGGTAGTGGTGATATTATTCAGTCATGATGCAGGGGTAATGGTAGCAGTGTACTTGTATTATTCAGTCATGATGCAGGGGTAATGGTAGCAGTGTACTTGTATTATTCAGTCATGATGCAGTGGTAATGGTAGAGGTGTGGTGGTTTTAGTCATGATGCAGGAGTAATGGTAGCAGTGTGGTGGTATTATTCAGTAATGATGTAGGGGTAATGGTAGTGGTGTGGTGGTATTATTCAGTCATGATGCAGAGGTAATGGTAGCAGTGTGGTGGTATTATTCATTCATGATGCAGGGGTAATGGTAGAGGTGTGGTGGTATTATTCAGTCATGAGGAAGGGGTAATGGTAGCAGTGTGGTGGTATTATTCAGTCATGATGCAGGGGTAATGGTAGCAGTGTGGTGGTATTATTCAGTCATGATGCTGGGGTAATGGTAGTGGTGTGGTGGTGTTATTCAGTCATGATGCAGGGGTAATGGTAGCAGTGTGGTGGTATTATTTAGTCATGAGGCAGTGGTAATGGTAGTGGTGTGGCAGTATTATTCAGTCATGATGCAGGGGTAATGGTACAGGTGTGGTGATATTATTCAGTCATGATGCAGGGGTAATGGTAGCGGTGTGGTGGTATTATTCAGTCATGATGCAGTGGTAATGGTAGTGGTGTGGTAGTATTATTCAGTCATGATGCAGTGGTAATGGTAGTGGTGTGGTGGTATTATTCAGTCATGATGCAGGGGTAATGGTAGTGGTGTGGTGGTATTATTCAGTCATGATGCAGGGGTAATGGTAGCAGTGTGGTGGTATTATTCAGTTATGATGCAGTGATAATGGTAGCAGTGTGGTGGAATTATTCAGTCATGATGCAGGGGAAATGGTAGCGGTGTGGTGGTATTATTCAATCTTGATGCAGGGGTAATGGTAGTGGTGTGGTGGTATTATTCAGTCATGATGCCGGGGGAATGGTAGTGGTGTGGTGGTATTATTCAGTCATGATGCAGGGGTAATGGTAGCAGTGTGGTGGTATTATTCAAACATGATGCAGGGGTATTGGTAGTGTGTGGTGGTATTATTCAGTCATGAGGCAGTAGTAATGGTAGTGGTGATATTATTCAGTCATGATGCAGGGGTAATGGTAGCAGTGTAGTTGTATTATTCAGTCATGATGCAGGGATAATGGTAGTGGTGTGGTGGTTTTAGTCATGATGCAGGGGTAATGGTAGCAGTGTGGTGGTGTTATTCAGTAATGATGTAGGGGTAATGGTAGTGGTGTGGTGGTATTATTCAGTCATGATGCAGAGGTAATGGTAGCAGTGTGGTGGTGTTACTGAGTAATGATGTAGTGGTTGTGTTGTGGTGGTATTATTTAGTCATGAGGCAGTGGTAATGGTAGTGGTGTGGCAGTATTTTTCAGTCATGATGCAGGGGTAATGGTAGCAGTGTAGAGGTATTATTCAGTCAAGATGCAGGGGTAATGGTACTGGTGTGGTGATATTATTCAGTCATGATGCAGGGGTAATGGTAGTGGTGTGGTGATATTATTCAGTCATGATGCAGGGGTAATGGTAGTGATGTAGTGGTATTATTCAGTCATGATGCAGGGGTAATGGTAGCAGTGTGGTGGTATTATTCAGTCATGATGCAGGGGTATTGGCAGTGTGTGGTGGTATTATTCAGTCATGATGCAGGGGTAATGGTAGCAGTGTGGTGGTATTATTTAGTCATGAGGCAGTGGTAATGGTAGTGGTGATATTATTCAGTCATGATGCAGGGGTAATGGTAGCAGTGTAGTTGTATTATTCAGTCATGATGCAGGGGTAATGGTAGTGGTGTGGTGGTGTAAGTCATGATGCAGAGGTAATGGTAGCAGTGTGGTGGTATTATTTAGTAATTATGTAGGGGTAATGGTAGTGGTGTGGTGGAATTATTCAGTCATGATGCAGAGGTAATGGTAGCAGTGTGGTGGTATTATTCAGTCATGATGCAGTGGTAATGGTAGAGGTGTGGTGGTATTATTCAGTCATGAGGCAGGGGTAAGGGTAGCAGTGTGGTGGTATTATTCAGTCATGATGCAGGGGTAATGGTAGTTGTGTGGTGGTATTATTCAGTCATGATGCAGGGGTAATGGTAGTGGTGGTATTATTCAGTCATGATGCAGGGATAATGGTAGCAGTGTGGTGGTAGTATTCAGTCATGATGCAGAGGTAATGGTAGCGGCGTGGTGGTATTATTCAGTCATGATGCAGTGGTAATAGTAGTGGCGTGGTGGTATTATTCAGTCATGATGTAGGGTTAATGGTAGTGGTATGGTGGTATTATTCAGTCATGATGCAGAGGTAATGGTAGCAGTGTGGTGGTATTATTCAGTCATGATGCAGGGGTAATGGTAGAGGTGTGGTGGTATTATTCAGTCATGATGCAGGGGTAATGGTAGAGGTGTGGTGGTATTATTCAGTCATGATGCAGGGGTAATGGTAGAGGTGTGGTGGTATTATTCAGTCATGATGCAGAGGTAATGGTAGCAGTGTGGTGGTATTATTCAGTCATGGTGCAGAGGTAATGGTAGCAGTGTGGTGGTATTATTCAGTCATGATGCAGGGGTAATGGTAGAGGTGTGGTGGTATTATTTAGTCATGAGGCAGGGGTAATGGTAGCGGTGTGGTGGTATTATTCAGTCATGATGTAGGGGTAATGGTAGTGGTGGTATTATTCAGTCATGATGCAGGGATAATGGTAGTGGTGTGGTGGTATTAGTCATGATGCAGGGGTAATGGTAGCAGTGTGGTGGTATTATTCAGTCATGATGCAGGGGAAATGGTAGTGGTGTGGTGGTATTAGTCATGATGCAGGGGTAATGGTAGCAGTGTGGTGGTATTATTCAGTAATGATGTAGGGGTAATGGTAGTGGTGTGGTGGTATTATTCAGTCATGATGCAGAGGTAATGGTAGCAGTGTGGTGGTATTATTCAGTCATGATGCAGTGGTAATGGTAGCGGTGTGGTGGTATTATTCAGTTATGATGCAGGGGTAATGGTCGTGATGTGGTGGTATTATTCGGTCATGATGCAGTGGTAATGGTAGCGGAGTGGTGGTATTATTCAGTCATGATGCAGGGGTAATGGTAGTGGTGTGGTGGTATTATTCAGTCATGATGCAGGGGTAATGGTAGTGGTGTGGTATTATTATTTAGTCATGATGCAGAGGTAATGGTAGCAGTGTGGTGGTATTATTCAGTCATGATGTAGGGGTAATGGTAGAGGTGTGGTGGTATTATTCAATCATGATGCAGGGGTAATGGTAGAGGTGTGGTGGTATTATTCAGTCATGATGCAGAGGTATCGGTAGCAGTGTGGTGGTATTATTCAGTCATGATGCTTGGGTAATGGTAGCGGTGTGGTGGTACTATTTAGTCAAGAGGCAGTGGTAATGGTAGTGGTGTGGCAGTATTATTCAGTCATGATGCAGGGGTAATGGTAGCGGTGTGGTGGTATTATTCAGTCATGATGCAGGGATAATGGTAGCAGTGTGGTGGTATTATTCAGTCATGATGCAGGGGTAATGGTAGTGGTGTGGTGGTATTATTCAGTCATGATGCAGGGATAATGGTAACAGTGTGGTGGTATTATTCAGTCATGATGCAGTGGTAATGGTAGCGGTGTGGTGGTATTATTCAGTCATGATGTAGGGGTAATGGTAGTGGTGTGGTGGTATTATTCAGTCATGATGCAGAGTTAATGGTAGCAGTGTGGGGGTATTAGTCAGTCATGATGCAGGGGTAATGGTAGCATATATGTAGGAGCACAGTGCAGTCAATTGTGTAAGGGGTATAAATGATATAAGTGGGAGCACAGTGTGGTTGTAATGTAAGAAGTATATATGATATACATGGAGGGCACAGTGTGTTCAGTTTTGGTGTGAAGGGTATATATGATATATGTGGGGGCACAGTGTGGTCAGGAATGGAGTGAGGGGTATATATGATATATGTGGGGGGCACAGTGTGGTCAGTTGTGGTGTGAGGGGTATATATATTATATGTGGTGGCACAGTGTGGTCAGTTGTGGTGTGAGGGGTATATTTGATATATGTGGGGGGCACCGTGTGGTCAGTTGTGGTGTGAGGGGTGTGTATGATATATGTGGGCAGAATGTGATCAGTTGTTGTGTGAGGGGTATATATGATATATGTGGGGGGCACAGTGTGGTCAGTTGTGGTGTGAGGGTTGTATATGATATATGTGGGCAGAATGTGATCAGTTGTGGTGTGAGGGGTATATATAATATATGTGGTGGCACAGTGTGGTCAGTTGTGGTGTGAGGGGTATATATGATATATGTAGGGGCACCGTGTGGTCAGTCGTGGTGTGAGGGGTATATATGATATATGTGGGCAGAATGTGCTCAGTTGTGGTGTGAGGGGTATATATGATATATGTGGGCAGAATGGGTGTGAGGGGTATATATAATATATGTGGTGGCACAGTGTGGTCAGTTGTGGTGTGAGGGGTATATATGATATATGTGGGGGGGGGGGCACAGTGTGGTCAGTTGTGGTGTGAGGGATATATATAATATATGTGGTGGCGATTTATCTATCTTAGTGGTTGTGAGGCTTCCACCAGGGGATTTTCCTGGGTAAAGAGAGTTGAGAAGGCGACATTCAGTAGATGGCCCTTTCCCCATCTCCTTCCAGCATGACCCTCATGTTACTCCTCAGAGGACCCACACTCTTTGTTTTTAGTTTCTTATCATTTATGTACTTGAAAAATAATTTGGGATTATTTTTGCTCTCCCTGGCGTAATTTCTCTGTCTCTATTTTTGCGCCCTTTATCTGCTTTTTACAGGATTTCTTTTTCTCTTTATAATCCTGTAATGCCTCATCGCTACCTTCGCGTTTTAGCACCTTAAACACCTTATCTTTCTCGCTTATTGCTTTCCTTACAAGACTAGTTAGCCACATTAGCTTTTTCTTGTTCCTGTTATGCTTTTTCCCATATGGTATGTGTTTCTCACAGGTCTTTTTATAACATTTGTGATTTTGGCTTTGAGAACATTGGGGCACATTTACTTACCCGTCCCTGATCCGGTATGCATTGTGCCGCAATTCCCTTAGATCGTGCGCCCTAAATCCTGCATGTGTCACTCCCTGCTCAGGTCTGCCGGAGTTCACCTTCTTCCCAGTGTATGTAACTACATGTCTTGCGACACAACTTTGAAGTAAAATCCCTCGCTCAGTCCGAATCAGTCGGATCGTCCAATTGCCCGCCCCCAGATTTCTGTTGCATGAAAGCTGGCGACGGTGCGACAAAATCCGATCTCGAGCGTTCTTAGTAAAGTGTAATACAAAGTCAATGATGTTATGGTCACTATTACCCAGGTTCCCCCCAACCTGTAACTTTGATACCCTGTCAGGTCTGTTGGTTAGGATAAGGTCCAGAACAGCCCCCCTCCCCCCCTCTTGTTGGCTCCAGGACTAGTTGCGACAGGTAATTATCGTTTCTTGACGACAAAAACCTGCTGCCTTTGAAGGACCTGCAGGTTTCTGCCCCCCCCCCCCCCCCTCCAATCTGGGTAATTGAAGTCCCCCATGATAAGTACTTCCCTGTGCTTTGAAGCCGCATGCATTTCACTTATCAGCATTTCCTCTGCTGCCTCCATTATATTTGGAGCCTTATAACAAACCCCTAGTAATATTTTATTATTCTTTTTCCCTCTCCTTATTTCCAACCATAGGGACTCCACAGTTTCATTTGTCCCTCAACCTTAAAGAGGTATTCTTGTCTGAGCATTCACATTCACGTTCATTAATCTACTATATATATACATTTATTCAATTTGATGTTATAAAAAAAAAATTACCCGTGTGAAGATAATTTCTCATAAATTTAGTAATATGGTCCCTTGGATACAAGACTGAGTCCTTGGATACGGCCACCTCTGCTGGAGTGATTGCACAAAGACACAAAAGGTTTTTGAATATGAAATGTCTGGTAGTCCTACAGTCATCCTGTGGTAATGATCGCTGAATCCAGGTGGTCAGGTAGGGCTCAATAGCGCATGTCTGGCCACCACTGCGAAAATGTGAGGTGGTCTTATCCAAGGAAGCCATCTTGTTTCTAAGGGACAACATGGCTACATTTATGAGAAATTATCTTCACACAAGAACATTTTTTGAAGAAATGTTTACATAAGGCAAATGAATTAAGTTAAATGTAAATAGCCAGATGGGAATACCCCTTTAAGTCCCACTTTGGACACAACAGACACTTAGGATCAATACACACTCGCTGTATAGGTTTATGTATAGGATAATGTAAAGTAGAAGAATATTAGATGTCATTGAGGACCTCTGTAGCCCACAGCCCAGATTGAAAAGCATGGCCCCTATATAAAGTTCTAGCCACTGCGACTCCCATTGTCAGCACATTGACCCCCACAATCAGTTACAATTGAATCCACCTGGATTTGTTTTGTATGTATTCTACTAAAATCCATACATAACGCTATTTTTAAGTTACTGTTATCCCATAAGGGATATTTCCAATAGGACAGATAGAAACTGTTAAAATAACACCTGCAGAACATGAACTTAAATTTCATCACATGGGGTTAAAGGGGTGATTGCATCATAGGAGGTGCATGGAAAAATAATTGTGTTTCCCACCCATACCCAGTACCCATTAACCTTTATCTTACATTATGCCACCTTTCCCACAACCGCCTACTTATAGTCAGGGCCGGATGAAAGGAGGGGCTCCCGCGATGCACGCCCCACACACAAGGATCTCGCATGGCAGCTGTGTCAGTGAGACACAGTTGGCACTGCTGGGGGTGATCGCCGATGCACTGTTTCGGCGGCAGCATATAGTGATGGGACGCCAATGGCGTGTGATGACGTCACGCTGCCAGGGTCAGATTACTACATGCTGCTACCGAACCAGTGCATTGCCCATCTCCCCCAGCGATGGCAGTTGTGTCTTCACAGAGGCCGGCAGGCTGCCGAAGAAAGAGAAAGAGGCTGCAGCGTCGTGGTATCACTGGAAGGGAAGGTGAGTATATAGTTTATTATTTTGTGGCTATATATATTATAGGGGCCTGGTGGCTTTTTACTACAGAGGGCTGGTGGCTATATACTTCTGGGGGCTGGCTGTATATACTACTGTACCTCGGACCTCCGTTTTCATGATCACGGAAACCCCCACCGATCAACACCTTGATTGGTTGGTTGGGAAATCCCTTTAATAATTTAAATGGGTGGGGCCTTTTTATATTTATATTTACATGCAGGTGGTATACACATTGATAAAATATAGGGGACTGTATGTAAATGAATTTGAGAGGGGCTGTAGATAATATACACTGTATATAAGGTTGTTGTATGTAAATGAATACTAGGGTAGGGTATTTTATTAAAAGCACTCTTTATATTATTGCATCTGTAGTCACATGATGCGTTTGCTTTGTGTTTTGAAATGTATTGCAAACGCATCGGGTAATCTAGTGTATGTTATAAATACATTTTTAGGGCCACACGCTGGCTTTTTTAATTGTGGGAGACAGTTGGTGTGACCAGTTGTGTTGTGAGGGGTGTATATTATTTAGTAGCATTGTTATATAGGTGACATTATAATGTAAGTGACTGTGGTATTTTTATGGTTGCAGTGTGAGAGATGAGCTGCTGGGAGCAGAAAACATCTGGCGCATCCTGAGCGAGCGGGAGAAGAAATATAAAAGTCCCTGAGCAGATCATCACCTGTAAGGTACTGGATGCCGCTAATGTCACTGACTGATACTAATGTGAGACAACATCAGCCTGTGTATGACGCTGTGTAGGGATGTCCTCAATTATTGGTCATTTTGTCAGGATTTTGAAATCCGGCTCAGGCAGCCAATAGGATAGAATGAGCCGTGAGTATGTTTACTCACTGATCACTGCTCGGCTTGGAGGAAACACTGTGTACGTAGAAAGTTTGTACATCCGTTTTCTATCAGTGTAAGGGTAATTCTGGTAAGTCACACGTGCCGCTAGTGCTGCGTTTCCTAACACAACATTAGCGCACGGGGGTGGGCTGCAGCCCTGTCGCATTTGTGTTTCCAGTGAAATGCATGCGATCGGTAACCAACTCCCAGTGTCTTTCATTCAAACTATTGAAAAACCATTGTGCTGGTTACCGGTGACATGTGTTTTACTTGTGACCGGTCCCTTATCTGGGAAATCTGGAGAACCAAACATTGTTGGAACGGCCCCACCAGTTTGCGCCCAGGGGCCCCCACCACTCTTAATCCGGCCCTACTTATAGTGTCCCCTTTACAGTGCTCTCTGTCCAAATGCCCCCTTCTTATAGTACCCCCTTTTCTGCAACCTCCTCATTATAATACCCTCTTTTCTGTGGTCTCCTCCATAAAGTGTCCTATTTATTGAAGCCCCCCCCCCTTGTAGGGCTCCCTTTTCAGCAGCTTCCTCATTATAGTATGCATTTTTTGTAGCCTCCTCAATATAGTGCCCCCTCTTCTGTAGGCCGATCCTTAAAAGGGCAGAACACAGAAAAGGGGATATCATAACACTCCCCTTTCTCTAGCCCCACCCATACTTATAATGGCCACCTATCTGTAGCCTCCTGATGTATGCCCCCTCCATGCAGATCACCACCCACACTCCCTACTTCTTTTCACTGTGAATAATTACAAAACCAGTCATATATTCACCATTCCCCACCCCTGAGGCACCTGCAGTTCTCTTCTCCTCTACTCTGTGCAGTGCGCAGCTCTAATGCCGACAGATGCAGTGTGATGACATCATCATGTCTGCCGGCTTCAGCTCAGTGTACAGTGGTCACACAGAGGAGTATCGGACTGCTGGGGGAAGGGGGTGTTATTTATTTAAGTTCTTTGGGTGCGACCCAGGACTGGATGTTCCAGGGACGACTGTGGTGACCAATGTATTAGATCACTACATGGAAATCCAAGGGAAATAAAGACACAGACACCAAGATGTAAGGGGGTGGGGAAAATATTTTATTTATCGCTATCATTTTTGTTTGTAATACTTTGTGTATTTTATTTTATAAATCTAAGCTATATTACTATTATCTGTATTACTATTTATTCATAAAATTATTAAAACTATGAAACTTTACCTATTTTTTTTTAGCTTTTTTAATTTTTTTGTTACTTATATTAATAATTACTTACATACACTATCCACATTATAACCTACATTATCTAACCTAGTGTGTGGGGGAATATACCGTATTTTTTGGACTATAAGACGCTTCTTACTATAGGATTCACCCCAAATTTAGGCTTCCAAAAAAAGGAAAAATATATTTTACATTAATTAAAATATCCCTGTTGGTCGCACTAAAGCACAGCACACACAGCTCTGCATTATCCATAGTTACACACACTCAGCATTGCATCATCCATAGTTACACGCACTCAGCTCAGCTACACACACAGAACCACACAAACAGCCCAGCTACACACACAGAACCACACACACAGCCCAGCTACACACACAGAACCACACACACAGCTCAGCTACACACACAGAACCAGGGCAGCATGGCAGTATCAGACCTGTGGTGATGTAAGAAACATGATTCTGACATCACCGCAGGTCCTGTACATGTAGGACATCGGGGAGAGGAGAGAGCAGTACAGAGATCGGGTGCAGCTCTATATCAGGGCATCACCCGATCTCCCTTACAGCGGTCAGGAGGGTCTGGCAGTGCTGGCACTTTTTAGCAAGATTTTGTCTTGCTAAAAAGTGTGTCTTATAGTCCAAAAATACGGTATATTTACTTATCAATTATTTTCTATGTAAATGATTATTATGAGACTACACCTATTTTTTAGATTTTTTTTCTTATTTATATTAATTAATAATTACTTACCTACACTATCCACTTTAAAACCCAACTTATCTTACCTAGTGTGTGAGGGGGGCCTAAATTTTTTACTTCTCTAATATTTTTAATGTAAATTATTATTATGAGACTACGCCTATTTTTTCTTTTTAGATTTTTAGATTTTTTTCTTATTTATATTCATTACTAATTACTTAATTACACTATTCACTTTTTAACCCACATTATCTTACCTAGTGTGTGAGGGGGTCTACATTTTTACTTCTCTAATCCTTTTCTATGTAAATGATTATTATGAGACTACATCTATTCTTTGAGGTTTTTTTATTTTTCTATTGGGTGGGAGGTTTAGTCTTTAATTTATTTATATTAATAATTAATAATAATTTAAAGAGCTTTAGCATTAAAACTATTTATGGCTGAGTTGATCCAGAGGAAGGCAAAAAACACCTTCCTGACCCCATATATGGGGATCAGAACAAATCCCAGGATCAAATACCATCATCTAATTACATCTGCTATCAATATTATAACCTACATTATTCATTATAATATGTGGGGGAGGGGAAATCTATATTTTTACTTGTTTAATATTTTCTATATAAATTATATATTTTTTAGGATTGTAAATCTATCATACTATACCTATTTATGGCTCTGTATGATCCTGAGGAAGGCAAAAACCTCCTTGAAGAGCAAACTAATGCTCCTCAAGGTGGAAAAATTCCTTCCTGACCCCAAATATGGCGATCGGAACAATTCCCAGGACCAAAGCCAATATCTACACCTATCCTATATATCTATGTGTGTGTCTATACCTACATCTATCTAAGTGTCTATCAGTGTATCTATGTGTGTGTAGTGTGTGTAACTTACCAGGCCTGTGCTGAGCAGGACACACAGGCCTCTCCAGGAGCCGGACGTTTCTTCAGGAGGGAAGTGATGTCAGACGCTGCCGGATATCAGAGGATCGAAGCCAAGCACCGAGGCAACGTCATGATGGAAATGTACAGCAACCTGATGTCATAGAGAGGATGTTGTAGGCGAGCCGAGGTCTTACACAGCAGCAGAGGTGGGTACAGGAGGCATTAAGTTCTGGGCAGTGGCTCGGGCGGATCCTACAAGACACAAGAGGGAAATGTTACTTCTACCACTTGTACATATATAGACAAGAGAACTAATGTAACATGAAAATATTTATTCTTATGAGATTTGTGTCTTATATATAAATGTGGAAATTTCTGTAAAAAGCTCAAAACTGTCTTTTCCAATATCATGTATTGTTAGTCCTGCCCATGAGGGATCCAAGGTAGAGGGGATAATACTGATCTACTAGATTCTCCAAAAACAGATGACTCATGGAGGGTAATTTAGAGGAAATTGTTTTTAATAAACTTTTGGGTGTTGTGTGGATCTGTTGTAATATGTATATGTTATGTGTTATGTTATATTGTATGTCATGTGTATATAGATGTGTTGTTATAGGTGCTTAGATATGTATATATGGAGAACTCACCAGTCATAGATCTTACAATCTGGATCTCTCCATCATCCTAAGAATAAGCAGAGACATAGTAATTGTTAGGAGCAATAATAATGAAGAACAGGAGGGAGAAGACTATGGAAGAGACTACATCAGGTTAATAATGACTATTACATGTAAGCTTTGTACAGGAGAAGGATCTTACCGGGCCCAGCTAGGTGACATGTAGGAGAATTCGGCCACGGGGTTAGTAGGTGTTTCATCTCCCGGCCACTGCAGGTGTTTGTTCTTCAGAACGGCCCTGAATGGTGTAAATGGGGGCTGTGCTCTCCCGGCCTCAAGATCCTCCCAGCCAATGCTGTCAAAGAAGGGATGGTGTCTGATGTTACCGGACACACCCAGCCGCATCTCAGGATTTTTCCGCAGCAGGTTTTTAATCAGATGTTTTAAATCGGAGGCCAGCCAGGGTGGTATTTCTGGCATTTCGGTGATGATGGATTCGACCGCCTCACTCCTGATGGGCCCATAGTAAAATGGGGAGTATCCGGATGACATTATGGACACAACAATCCCCAGGCTCCACCAGTCAACTGCTGCATCATATTCCTCATCCAGCAGCACCTCTGGGGCCATAAAACAGGTTGTGCCCACCACTCCACGGGTCTTATTGGAGGAGGTGACACCATCGCGCGCAAGGCCCAGGTCGATGATGCGGATGTGCCCACTTCTATCCAGCATGATGTTTCCTGGCTTTAGATCTCTGTGGACGATGTTGTGTCCATGGAGGAATTGGAGGCCACATACTATCTCTGCTGTGTAGAATCTCACATTATCGATGTTCAAGCTGCCGCACATTCTGATTAACGCCTGCAGGCTGCCGCCGGACAGATACTCCGTGATGAAATACGCCCCGTGCTGAGACTGATGTGCGGCATACAGATGGCATAGGAATGGGCACTCTCGGGCTTTTTGGAGTATCCGTCGCTCTCTCATCAACATTGCTGTATTGTCCGGTGTTTTGAGGACAACTTTCACGGCCATGAAGGTGTTTCGGCCAGGGAATGACGCCAGGACCACCTAAAGATGGAAAGGGGAGATACTTATACATTTATTAGCACAGGAAGAGGTGAGGGCGGCACAGTGAAACAATCGAATTAAGATCCAGGTGGGTGCAAGCTCTATGGGCCCAACTCAAGGCACCAGGTTGATCCAAAGAAGACAGCAGGAGAGCAGCACTCTGTGGTGATCAATGTTTATTCATACACCAGTGGCAGTACAATGCAACGTTTTGGCTAGCTCCATGTAGCCATTTTCAAGCTTGAAAATGGCTACATGGAGCTAGCTGAAATGTTGCATTGTAATGCCACTGGTGCATGAATAAACATTGATCACCACAGAGTGCTGCTCTCCTGCTGTCTTCTTTGGATATACATTTATTACATAGATAAGTGATCTGCTGGGGGTGAGACATTTCTGCTGGCTATGACAGTAGGGTACACCACTCACATAAAGCGCCAACCAGCTCACCTTTCCTGTGCACAATCTTTAAAATGACAGTAGTCAGGCTATGGGCATACAGGTGTCAGATTCTCTGTACACTGTAGTATTATTATTTTACGCTATCATTTACAAAATAAATCTGTTGACAATATTTTAAAACCATCTCTTTCTTGAAAAATATTTTTCCACTATGACAGTGGGGTACACTGAGTTATCTACATGACATCAAGGCCCTGATAGCAGAATGTATTAGGCCCATGTCATATTTTTGTGAAGCAAGAAAGTTTTAATTTAAAACCTCACACTTAAACCATCTCACCCTCATGCTTTATAAAAATGGAGCTCAATTAAATCATTATATTTTTCAATGTATTTACAGCAGACAAATGGTATAAAACAATGAACAGTTTCTACTATACATCTCTTAAAGGGAACCTACCACCCCGATTCTACCTATAAAGGTAGAAGGGGTGGTAGGTGGATGGATGGGACGTGAGGATAGCCCTTTTTTGGGCTAAACCTCACGTCCCGGGTGTCTTTTAGAAAACTTTATTGCATGTATATGCAAATTTTTTTTTTCGGCTACTGGGGCGGGGAGTAGCCGGACACGCCCCAGTAGCCACGTTACTCCGCCTACCAGGTAATCTTCGGCACGCAGCTCCTGGTAGCTGCGCGTCTTTGTCCGGGTCCCCTGCTTCGGCTGCGCGGCCGCGCCTCCGGGGCTGGAGCTACTACACATGCGCAGAAGGCCAAAGATGCCGAGGGAATCGGACGAGATTACTACTAGGGGGATTCCCATTACAGGAGCATTTGCAGCTCTACTGTCTATGGATATTGGATTTAGTCCAATGGGTATCAATTAGACCCAAGAGCTGACCGGAAGGAAGCAAATACAATGCTGAACACATAACTATAAGCATAATATGACAAAGTAAATAACAAAAAATAAGCAAGTAAATAAAAAGCATAACAATGTGTCTTTCCCAATCTCAGTGTGACCCCACATATCATACATATGGCTACAAATATTACTGGAGATCCTCAGCTCTAGACATTCACTGGATAAAAATGTCTGTTACCAGAAACTAACGACAAAGGCAAAATGTAACCAATAAGAAATGATGCCACTTACTTTCCCAAAGCCGCCCCTACCCAGCACCTGATGGATGGTGAGGCGGTAGACATAGAAGTCGGGGTAGGGGCTTGATGTTACAGGGTCCTGGCTGCTGCCCGGTCTTGGCCCGTCATCCTCATCCTCTAATAATCCGGCAATCTCTCCTCTCCTCTTTATCTTCAATCCGCTCTCGCTGTCCTCTTCTCTCTTCCTCTTCACCTTTTCTCTCTTCCTCTTCTTCTCTTCTCTCTTCCTCATCTCTTCTTCTCTCTTCCTCTTCTTCTCGCTTTCTCTGTGTCCTGTAGACGCCATCTTTGGGAATCCAGTAGAATCCAATCCAGTCGCTGCCTTCGACAGTTGAAGGTAACTGACAGTTGGCCGTGTGCAGGTCACAGGTCAGAGGTCACGGAATGCTCAGGTGGCACCTGCCTGCCAGTTAGATCATGTACCTGCTCTGCCATCTATACTGTGGGCAGCAGACATGGCAGTACAGTGTCCAGAGGAATTAATATATTTATATGTATTATTGTATTGTTATATTAGTGGTAGATGGGCAGAGGATGAGACTTATGCCCGGGCTGGCAGTGGTGCCCATATCATACATCACCAGCAGATCTGCTGCAATCAGTAATAAATCCTGATATGTTGAAATGTAGATTCTCCTGGGGTGGCGTGGGATGGGGGTCATCTATACTGATGTAATTTAATGAGGAGGTCAATGTATAAACAATGATTGTTTGGGAAAGTTTGCAAGTGTCCAATTATGAACATGCAGGGGCCTCTATTAAAGAAATCGTCAGCTGTGTAGATTTATTTGGTGATTATCTAAGTTGCTGTAATTCATACATTGGTACCATATTTTCTTACTCATAGCGACAGTAAGTCGCATCAGTGGTAATTAGAGATGAGCGAACATACTCGTTCGAGCATTAGCGTACTCTAAACTGCTCGTTGCTCGGACAAGTATTTCGCCAGCTCAAGAAAATGGCATTTCCCGCCGTTGTGATTTTTGGCGGCCAGAAACAGAGCCAATCACAAGCCAGGAGACTCTGCACTCCACCCAGCATGACGTGGTAACCTTACACGTAGATAGCAGTGGTTGGCTGGCCTGATCAGGTGACCCTGGAATAGACTAGCCCCTGCCCGCGCTGCTCGCATCATTCTCTGTCTGGATGCCGCTAGGGAGAGAGCTGCTGCTGGTCAGGGAAAGCGTTAGGCTGTTCTATTAGAATAGTGTTAGGCAGGAGTGATTCTACAAGAACCCAACAGCCCTTCTTAGGGCTACAATAACGTTATATATATATTTTTTTTATTTGCTTGTGGCTGGGCTTGCTGGCATTAGTAGTGCAGCTAGTACCATATTGTGAGGAATTTGCTGGGAGACTTGCGACCGTTGTGTTTAGCTCCTAGTGACACACATATCCACCTCAAACACCGAAGTGGGACAATTTATTAGGGGTTTGATTTGAATTAGGCAGAGTCTACTGATTTATTTATTTTACGTTTATTTACTTTTATAACTCAAAGTAATCTGGCAAAGCAGTGTGCTTTGAGTGTAGGCTAGAAAATAGCCATAGGAAAACCCCAACGGCTTACTTAGGCCTACAATAGCGTTATATTTTCCTTTTTTTGGTTTGCTTGTGGCTGGGCTTGCTGCCACTAGTAGTGCAGCTAGTACCATATTGTGAGGAATTTGCAGGGAGACTTGCGACCGTTGTGTTTAGCTCTTAGTGACACACATATCCACCTCAAACACCGAAGTGGGACAATTTATTAGGGGTTTGATTTGAATTAGGCACAGTCTGCTCTTTTTTTTTTTTTACGTTTATTTTTTTTTATAACTCAAAGTCATCAGGCACAGCACAAAATCCAGTTGTGTGCTGTCAGTGTAGGTTAGAAACTAGCCATAGCAATAGGATAGCATTGTTTTGTTTAAAAAAAAAAAAACACAAAAAAACAAAAAAAATTTACAGTTTTCACTTTAATTTTAAAAAATGTTTAACCCGAGGGCGAGGGGTAGAGGACGAGGGCGTGGATGTGGGCATCCAACTACTGCAGGGGTCAGAGGCCGTGGTCCTGGGCAGGGTGAGACACCACCTGCTGATGAGGGAGCAGAGGAATGCCGCAGAGCTACACTCCCTAGGTTCATGTCTCAAGTTACTGGGACTCGTGGTAGAGCACTGTTGAGGCCAGAACAGTGCGAACAGGTGATGTCGTGGATTGCGGACAATGGTCCTAGCCATTTGTCCACCAGTCAGTCTTCCACGCAGTCCACCCATGTCACCGAAATCAGCACTCCTCCAGCTCCTGCACCTCAGCCTCCTTCCCCCCAGTCTGCCCCCTCCCAGGAAAATTTGGCATTTGAACAGGCATACTCTGAGGAACTGTTTTCTGGACCCTTCCCAGAGTCACAAACCACTTGTCCGGTTGCTGCTGAGCTATTTTCCGATGCCCAGGTTTTCCACCAGTCGCAGTCTGTGGGTGATGATGACATTATTGACGTAGTGGAAGAAGTGTGTAAAGATGTGTCGGACGATGAGGAGACACGGTTGTCAGACAGTGGTGAAGTTGTCAGGGCAGGAAGTCCGAGGGGGGAGCAGACTGAGGGATCGGAGGATGATGAGGTGACAAACCCAAGCTAGGTTGATAGGCCGGGTGAACACAGTGCTTCTGAGACGGAGGCGAGTCCTATACCAGAACAGGTTGGAAGAGGCGGTGGTGGGGCCAGACGGAGAGGCAGGGCCAGAGCTGGTGCATCAGCGTCAAATGTTTCACGTAGTCAAGCTCCCGTGGCGAGGGCTAGATTTTTAGAAGTCTGGAGGTTCTTTAAAGAAACACCGGATAACCGACGGACTGTGGTGTGCAACCTGTGCCAAACCAGGATCAGCAGGGGTTCCACCACTACTAGCTTAACTACCACCATTATGCGCAGGCATATGAATGCTAAAACAATGGCACCAAGCCCGTTCACCTCCGGCCGGGCACACCACTGTTCTTTCCCCTGTGTCATCTGCTAGTCAGCCCCCTGCCCAGGACCCGGCCCAAACACCTCCCGTGTGAAAACCCCATCTTCGCCTCCATGATCCTCCACAGCATCCACCAGCGTTCAGCTCTCCATACCCCAGATGCTGGAGCGCAAAAGGAAGTATAGTGCAACCCACCCACACGCCCAAGCCCTCAACGTCCACATCTCCAAACTGCTTAGCCTGGAGATGCTGCCCTATAGGTTGGTAGAGACCGAGGCCTTTCGATACCTCATGGCGGCGGCCGCCCCTCGTTATTTGGTCCCCAGCCGCCACTACTTTTCCCGATGTGCCGTCCCAGCCCTGCACAAGCACGTGTCAGACAACATCATCCGTGCCCTGATCAACGCCGTTTCTGACAAGGTCCACCTGACCACGGACACGTGGACGAGTGCTGCCGGGCAGGGCCTATATATGTCGCTGACGGCACATTGGGTTAAATTGGTGGAGGCTGGGACCGAGTCTGACCCTGGGGCTGGTCATATACTGCCGACGCCGAGGATTGCGGGGCCAACCTCGGTCCAGGTCTCTCAGGCCTACTATGCCTCCTCCTCCTCCCACCCCTCCTCCACCTCCTCCTCCAAATTACCATCTGTGGGCATGGCGCCATCAGTCGGTAGCTCTAGGCACAGCAGCAGTGCCATCGCTAAGCAACAGCAGGCGGTGCTCAAACTGCTGAGCTTAGGCGATAAAAGGCACACCGCCCAAGAGCTATTACAGGGCATCACGGCGCAGACTGATCTGTGGCTGGCACCGCTGAACCTGAAGCCTAGCATGGTTGTGTGTGACAACGGCCATAACCTGGTGGCGGCTCTGCAACTCAGCAGACTGACACATGTGCCATGCCTGGCCCATGTGTTAAATCTCATAGTTCAGCGTTTCCTCAAGACATACCCCAATCTGTCTGATTTGCTCACGAAGGTGCGCCGCATCTGTGCGCCGCATTTCAGGAAGTCCCGGTGAGATGCTGCCACTCTCAGGGCAGCGCAGCGCCGCCTCCAACTGCCCGCTCACCGACTGTTGTGCGACGTGCCCACGAGATGGAATTCAACATTAACCATGTTATCCAGAGTCTACCAGCAGCGCAGAGCGATTGTAGACTGCCAGATGTCAACTTTCACCAGAACTGGTAGTCAGGTCAGTCAGCTTCCTCAAGTCTACAATGAGGAGTGGACGTGGATGTCTGATATCTGTCAGGTGCTGAGTAACTTTGAGGAGTCAACACAGATGGTCAGTGGCGATGCCGCCATCATCAGCCTCACCATCCCGCTGCTTGGCCTGTTGAAAAACTCTCTGGTCAGCATGAAGTCGAAAGCTTTGCGCTCGTCACAAGAGACGGGGGAAGAAGATTCCCTTGTTGATAGCCAAAGCACCCTCAGGTCTGTTTCTCAGCGCATATCGGAGGAGGTGGAGGAGGATGAGGAGGAAGAGGAGGAGAATGTTGGCGAGACAGAAGAGGGGAGCATTGTTCAGTCCCTCACTGTTCAGCGTGTATGGGCAGAAGAAAAGGAGTTGGAGGAGGAGGAAATGGAGAGTCAGGCCAGTGAGGGGAGTGAATTCTTGCGCGTTGGTACTCTGGCGCATATGGCAGATTTCATACTAGGCTGCCTATCCCGTGACCCTCGCGTTCAAAGAATTTATTCCAGCACCGATTACTGGGTATTCACTCTCCTGGACCCATGGTACAAGCAAAATCTTTCCACTCTCATCCCTGGAGAGGAAAGGAGTGTGAGAATGCATGAATACCAGCAGGCCCTGGTGCACAAGCTGAAACAGTATTTCCCTTCTGACAGCGCTAGCGGCAGAGGGCGTAGTTCTACAGGACAAGTAGCGAGGGAGAGTAGGCGAGCAGGCAGCTTGTCCAGCACTGGCAGGGGTACGCTTTACAAGGCCTTTGCCAGTTTTATGTCAATCCAAGAAAGACACTGTCACCTGTCCCCAGTCTCGGCAGAGTAGGGCTGATCTTTACAGAAAGATGGTGAGGGAGTACGTAGCTGACCATACCATCGTCCTCAATGATCACACAGCTCCCTACAACTACTGGGTTTCAAAGCTGGACATGTGGCACGAACTGGCGCTGTACGCCTTGGAGGTTCTTGCCTGCCCTGCCGCTAGCGTGTTGTCCGAGCGGGTTTTCAGTGCAGCTGGTGGCATCATCACCGATAAGCGTACACGCCTGTCGACTGACAGCGCTGACAGGCTGACGCTTATCAAGATGAATAAAGCCTGGACTTCTCAGGATTTCCATTCTCCACCAGGTGAAAGAAGCTCAACCTGAATAATGTATGCACTCCTCCTCCTCATTGTCCTCCTTCTCCTCCTCTTTGTACACTAAAGCAGAGGAAACTGGCTATTTTTTGCCAGGGCCAACTGGCTCTAGCTATAGTACTCTATGTATTTAATTTTTCTGGAGGGCCACCTACCCGGTCCTCTGTTTTAAACAATTTTTGGGAGTGCCACATACAGGCACTCAATCTATTTAATTTTTCTGGAGGACCACCACCTACCTGCTCCTCTGGTTTGAAAACTTTTTTGGACTGCCACATACAGGCACTATCCAAATTAAATTGTCTCCATAGCAGCCTCCACACGTCGTCTTTTTAGCTGCCTCCACACGTTGTCTCCATTGCTACCTCCACACGTGATCGCCATAGCTGCCTCCAAAAGTCGTCCATATAGCTGCCTCCATACATCGTCCCCTTATCAAACAAGCTGTGTCAGGCAGAATTTTGGGTTGTTTTCATGGCTTCCACATCAAACTTGTTAACTTTGTCGCCACCTTGCTGTGTTATCCACAAAATATACTGGCAAACTTTTATCATTTACCGATATTATTTCAGTGCTTCTTGCGCATCTGTTTACATTCCCCTCACCCGCCATAACCCAAACTTATAAGAACGCTACTACACTTGATCTTATACAAAAGGTTCTTAGAAGTGCTATTTGGGGAGGAGCCGAGAGACAGGGGCTTGGATAGGCGAAAGCTCGCCTAGCAGCGGAGCGCCAGCTCCATCCCAAGATCCAACTAACATAGTTTTAACTGCAGCACCTTTAATCTACTACTACTTCACTGCCTCCATACATCGTCCCCTTATCAAACGAGCTGTGTTAGGCAGAATTTTCAGGTGTTTCACCAGATACATAGTGGAACTCGGCCCATCTGTCGCCGCCATGCTGGAGACCTGAAGTTGCAATCATAGCAGCGCAATATGGGTGCCCCATACTGTCGCTCTTAATCATGGAAGTCGTCTCTATGGCTGCCTCCACATGTCGTCCCCTTATCAAAAGAGCTGTGTCAGGCTCATTTTTCGGGTGTTTCACCAGATACGTTATGGAACTTGGTCACTATGTCGCCACCATGCTGTGTTATCGACTAAATATACCGTCAACCTTTTGTTCACATAGGAAATCATTTCAGCGCTTCTTGCTCACCTCCTTTGGTGAAGCCTGAGTCCATTTAGGGTATGTCGCCATGACACTCTCTAGCCTGCCACTGCTGCCGCTGCCTCTGCATGCCGTCCCCCATAGTGTCATGGTCAATTATTGCATGTTTTAGATGCTATCTAGCCTCATTCGGTCACTCTGTCATGGCCATGCTGTTGCCCATAATTTTGGCATAATGGTGCGATTAAGCAGCCTCAGAGGCATCCATGCATGCTGCCCCTGCTGTTTCCTGTCCATTTCCGTGGTGTTTCCATCCTATTCTGAGGTTCCCAGGTGTTTGGCCAAGCTTCCCTGTGCAGAGCCTTGGTCCCCTTGAAAAATGCTCGAGTCTCCCATTGACTTCAATGGGGCTCGTTATTCGAGACGAGCACTCGAGCATCGGGAAAAGTTCGTCTCGAATAACGAGCACCCGAGCATTTTAGTGCTCGCTCATCTCTAGTGGTAATGGTAGTGATGGGGCAAAAATTGGCATGATGCAGGGGTAATGGTAGAGGTGTAGTGGTATTATTCAGTCATGATGCAGGGGTATTGGTAGTGTGTGGTGGTATTATTCAGTCATGATGCAGGGGTAATGGTAACGGTGTGGTGGTATTATTCAGTCATGAGGCAGTGGTAATGGTAGTGGTGTGGCAGTATTATTCAGTCATGATGCAGGGGTAATGGTAGAGGTGTGGTGGTATTATTCAGTCATGATGCAGGGGTATTGGTAGTGTGTGGCAGTATTATTCAGTCATGATGCAGGGATAATGGTAGCGGTGTGGTGGTATTATTCAGTCATGACGCAGGGGTAATGGTAGTGGTGTGGTGGTATTATTCCGTCATGATGCAGGGGTAATGGTAGTGGTGTGGTGGTATTATTCAGTCATGATGCAGGGGTAATGGTAGCAGTGTGGTGGTATTATTCAGTCATGATGCAGGGGTAATGGTAGAGATGTAGTGGTATTATTCAGTCATGATGCAGGGGTATTGGTAATGTGTTGGGGTGGTATTATTCAGTCATGATGCAGGGGTAATGGTAGCGGTGTGGTAGTATTATTTAGTCATGAGGCAGTGATAATGGTAGTGTTGTGGCAGTATTATTCAGTCATGATGCAGTGGTAATGGTAGCGGTGTGGTGGTATTATTCAGTCATGATGCAGGGGTAATGGTAGCGGTGTGGTGGTATTATTCAGTCATGATGCAGGGGTATTGGTAGTGTGTGGCAGTATTATTCAGTCATGATGCAGGGGTAATGGTAGCGGTGTGGTGGTATTATTCAGTCATGATGCAGTGGTAATGGTAGTGGTGTGGTGGTATTATTCAATCATGATGCAGGGATAATGGTAGCGGTGTGGTGATATTATTCAGTCATGATGAAGGGGTACTGGTAGCAGTGTGGTGGTATTATTCAGTGATGATGCAGGGGTAATGGTAGAGGTGTGGTGGTATTATTCAGTCATGATGCAGGGGTAATGGTAGTGGTGTGGTTGTATTATTCAGTCATGATGCAGGGATAATGGTAGCAGTGTGGTGGTATTATTCAGTCATGATGCAGGGGTAATGGTAGTGGTCTGGTGGTATTATTCAGTCATGATGCAGGGATAATGGTAGTGGTGTGGTGGTATTATTCAGTCATGATGCAGGGGTAATGGTAGTGGTGTGGTGGTATTATTCAGTCATGATGCAGGGGTAATGGTAGTGGTGTGGTGGTATTATTCAGTCATGATGCAGGGGTAATGGTAGTGGTGTGGTGGTATTATTCAGTCATGTTGCAGTGGTATTGGTAGCGGTGTGGTTGTATTATTCAGTCATGATGCAGGGGTAATGGTAGCAGTGTGATGGTATTATTCAGTCAGGATGCAGTGGTAATGGTAGTGGTGTGGTGGTATTATTCAGTCATGTTGCAGTGGTATTGGTAGCGGTGTGGTGGTATTATTCAGTCATGATGCAGGGGTAATGGTAGCAGTGTGATGGTATTATTCAGTCAGGATGCAGTGGTAATGGTAGTGGTGTGGTGGTATTATTCAGTCATGATGCAGTGGTAGTGGTAGTGGTGTGGTGGTATTATTCAGTCATGATGCAGAGATAATGGTAGCAGTGTGGTGGTATTATTCAGTCATGATGCAGGAGTAATGGTAGAGGTGTGGTGGTATTATTCAGTCATGATGCAGGGGTAATGGTAGAGGTGTGGTGGTATTATTCAGTCATGATGCAGAGGTAATGGTAACAGTGTGGTGGTATTATTCAGTCATGATGCAGTGGTAATGGTAGTGGTGTGGTGGTATTATTCAGTCATGTTGCAGTGGTATTGGTAGCGGTGTGGTGGTATTATTCAGTCATGATGCAGGGGTAATGGTAGCAGTGTGATGGTATTATTCAGTCAGGATGCAGTGGTAATGGTAGTGGTGTGGTGGTATTATTCAGTCATGATGCAGTGGTAGTGGTAGTGGTGTGGTGGTATTATTCAGTCATGATGCAGAGATAATGGTAGCAGTGTGGTGGTATTATTCAGTCATGATGCAGGAGTAATGGTAGAGGTGTGGTGGTATTATTCAGTCATGATGCAGTGGTAATGGTAGTGGTGTGGTGGTATTATTCAATCATGATGCAGGGATAATGGTAGCGGTGTGGTGATATTATTCAGTCATGATGCAGGGGTAATGGTAGTGGTGTGGTGGTATTATTCAGTCATGATGCAGTGGTAATGGTAGTGGTGTGGTGGTATTATTCAATGAAGATGCAGGGATAATGGTAGCGGTGTGGTGGTATTATTCAATCATGATGCAGGGATAATGGTAGCGGTGTGGTGATATTATTCAGTCATGATGCAGGGGTAATGGTAGCGGTGTGGTGGTATTTATTAGTCATGAGGCAGTGGTAATGGTAGTGGTGGTATTATTCAGTCATGATGCAGGGGTAATGGTAGCGGTGTGGTGGTATTATTCAGTCATGATGCAGGGATAATGGTAGCGTTGTGGTGGTATTATTCAGTCATGATGTAGGGGTAATGGTAGTGGTGTGGTGGTATTATTCAGTCATGATGTAGGGGTAATGGTAGCAGTGTGGTGGTATTAGTCAGTCATGATGCAGGGGTAATGGTAGAGGTCTGGTGGTTTTATTCAGTCATGATGCAGTGGTAGTGGTAGTGGTGTGGTGGTATTATTCAGTCATGATGCAGTGGTAGTGGTAGTGGTGTGGTGGTATTATTCAGTCATGATGCAGTGGTAATGGTAGCGGTGTGGTGGTATTATTCTGTCATGATGTAGGGGTAATGGTAGCAGTGTGGGGGTATTAGTCAGTCATGATGCAGGGGTAATGGTCGAATATATGTAGGAGCACAGTGCAGTCAATTGTGGTGTAAGGGGTATAAATGATATAAGTGGGAGCACAGTGTGGTTGTAATGTAAGAAGTATACATGATATACATGGAGGGCATAGTGTGTTCAGTTTTGGTGTGAGGGGTATATATGATATATGTGGGGGCACAGTGCGGTCAGTTGTGGTGTGAGGGGTATATATAATATATGTGGTGGCACAGTGTGGTCAGTTGTGGTGTGAGGGATATATATAATATATGTGGTGGCATAGTGGGGTCAGTTGTGGTGTGAGGGGTATATATGATATATGTGAGGGGCACATTGTGGTCAGTTGTGGTGTGAGGGGTATATATGATATATGTAGGGGCACCGTGTGGTCAGTCGTGGTGTGAGGGGTATATATGATATATGTGGGCAGAATGTGCTCAGTTGTGGTGTGAGGGGTATATATGATATATGTGGGCAGAATGGGTGTGAGGGGTATATATAATATATGTGGTGGCACAGTGTGGTCAGTTGTGGTGTGAGGGGTATATATGATATATGTGGGGGGGGGCACAGTGTGGTCAGTTGTGGTGTGAGGGATATATATAATATATGTGGTGGCGATTTATCTATCTTAGTGGTTGTGAGGCTTCCACCAGGGGATTTTCCTGGGTAAAGAGAGTCGAGAAGGCGACATTCAGTAGATTGGCCCTTTCCCCATCTCCTTCCACCATGACCCCCATGTTATTTCTAAGGGGACCCACACTCTTCGTTTTTAGTTTCTTATCATTTATATACTTGAAAAATAATTTGGGATTATTTTTGTTCTCCCTGGCATAATTTCTCTCTGTCTCTATTTTTGCGCCCTTTATCTGCTTTTTATAGGATTTCTTTTTCTCTTTATAATCCTGTAATGCCTCATCGCTACCTTCGTGTTTTAGCACCTTAAACACCTTATCTTTGTCGCTTATTGCTTTCCTTACAAGACTAGTTAGCCACATTGGCTTTTTCTTGTTCCTCTTATGCTTTTTCCCATATGGTATGTGTTTCTCACAGGTCTTTTTATAACATTTGTGATTTTGGCTTTGAGAACATTGGGGCACATTTACTTACCTGTCCCTGGCGCCAGGGCCGCATCTGCCATGAGGCGAGATGAAAATCTCTCCTCAGGCGGCAGAATGCGGGTCCCTGTAAAGGGCGGCGAAATTTGCCACTCTAAAGTGGGCGATTCGGGCGTCCATTAACGCCTGAATCGCCCACCAGCTAAATAAATCGCGCCTGTCTCTTTAAGACACGCGATTTATATGCGGAGCGACGCATCGCCTTTCCGGCAGCTGCATCGCTCCGTTCTAATCAGTGACACAGGCGTCATGACGTCACGCCACCTGTGTCACTGTGCGGAGCCGCGGCTCACAGGAGAGCCGCCTGTAGATCGGAGCCGCGCGCCGAGGGAGCAGCTGCCTACAGGTGAGTATGATTTTATTATTTTTCATGTATTTTAATTAATTAAATGTGGCTAATAAGTGGGTGGGGAAGTGTTGTGTTATACTGGGAGGGGGGGGGCTGTATGTATTATATGGGACTAGAAAATGTTTAATACTGGGGGGGGCGACGCCATATATATCATATGGGGCCATAATTATTCTATACTTGGGGGAATGATGGAATGCTATATATATTATTTGGGGCTATAATTATTTTATACTTGGGGGGGGGTTGCTATATATATTATTTGGGGCTATAATTATTTTATACTGGGGGGGATTCAGTATATATTATATGGGGCCAGAATCAATTTATACTGGGGGGAGCTGTATATATTATATATCACTATATCACTAAGCTGGGGGGATGTATATGGGATACAGTATATCACTAAGCTGGGGGAGCTGTATATGGGATACAATATATTACTAAGCTGGGGGAGCTGTATATATTATATATCACTATATCACTAAGCTGGGGGAGCTGTATATGACATACAGTATATTACTAAGCTGGGGGGGATGTATATGGGATACAGTATATCACTAAGCTGGGGCTGTATATGGGATACAGTATATTACTAAGCTGGGGGCTGTATATGGGATACAGTATATTACTAAGCTGGGGGGATGTATATGGGATACAGTATATTACTAAGCTGGGGGTTTGTATATGGGATACAGTATATTACTAAGCTGGGAGGCTGTATATGGGATATAGTATATTACTAAGCTGGGGGCTGTATATGGGATACAGTATATTACTAAGCTGGGGAGCTGTATATGGGATACAGTATATTACTAGGCTGTGGGGCTGTATATGGGGTACAGTATATTACTAAGCTGGGGGGGTTGTATATGGGATACAGTATATTACTAAGCTGGGGGGATGTATATGGGATACAGTATATTACTAAGCTGGGGGGCTGTATATGGAATACAGTATATTACTAAGCTGGGGGGCTGTATATGGGATACAGTAAATTACTAAGCTGGAGGGCTGTATATGGGGTACAGTATATTACTAAGCTGGAGGGCTGTATATGGGATATAGTATATTACTAAGCTGGGGGGCTGTATATGGAGTACAGTATATTACTAAGCTGGAGGAGCTGTATATGACATACAGTATATTACTAAGCTGGGGGATGTATATGGGATACAGTATATTACTAGGCTGGGGGGATGTATATGGGATACAGTATATTACTAAGCTGGGCCTGTATATGGAGTACAGTATATCACTAAGCTGGGGGCTGTATATGGGATACAGTATATTACTAAGCTGGGGGGCTGTATATGGGATACAGTATATTACTAAGCTGGGGGCTGTATATGGGATACAGTATATTACTAAGCTGGGGGGCTGTATATGGGATACAGTATATTACTAATCTAGGGGGGTTGTATATGAGATACAGTATATTACTAAGCTGGGGGCTGTATATGGGATACATATATTACTAAGCTGGGGCTGTATATGGGATACAGTATATTACTAAGCTGGAGGGCTGTATATGGGATACAGTATATTACTAAGCTGGGGGAGCTGTATATGACATACAGTATATTACTAAGCTGGGGGCTGTATATGAGATACAGTATATTACTAAGCTGGGGGATGTATATGGGATACATATATTACTAAGCTGGGGCTGTATATAGGATACAGTATATTACTAAGCTGGGGGGCTGTATATGGGTTACGGTATATTAATAAGCAGGGGGCTGTACATCGGGTACAGTATATTACTTAGCTGCAGGGGCTGTATATGGGATACAGTATATTACTTAGCTGCAGGGGCTGTATATGGGATACAGTATATTACTTAACTGCAGGGGCTGTATATGGGATACAGTATATTACTAAGCTGGGATGCTGTATATGGGATACAGTATATTACTAAGCTGGGGGGCTGTATATGGGGTACAGTATATTACTAAGCTGGGGGGATGTATATGGGATACAGTATATTACTAAGCTGGGATGGCTGTATATGGGATACAGTATATTACTAAGCTGAAGGCTATATATGGGATACAGTATATTACTAAGCTGGAGGGCTGTATATGGGATACAGTATATTACTAAGCTGGGGGGATGTATATGGGATACAGTATATTACTAAGCTGGGATGCTGTATATGGGATACAGTATATTACTAAGCTGGGAGGCTGTATATGGGGTACAGTATATTACTTAGCTGCAGGGGCTGTATATGGGATACAGTATATTACTAAGCTGGGAGGGGACTGTATATGTGGGGCAAGATTTTATTTAAGCTGTAGGGGATCTGTATATGGGAGCTGTATATAATTTAATTGGGGGGTGAATAACGAGGCCTTTAAATATATGAGAGCAGGGCTATATAAAAATAAATTTATTATATATATATATATTCATTAGGGGGTGCTATATATTTGATCAGGGTTGCACTGTATGTAAAATCATGTAACATAATAACAGGGTGGGATATATTAGTTATAGGATACAATAGATTACTTTGCATCATGTAAACCAAATGTTGGGGGGGATCTGTATTAATAAATTGGGGGTGTTGTATATTGATTGGTGCTGTGTATGCTATAATTCCAGTACTATATATATATATATATATATATATATATATATATATATATATATATAAAATGGATGGATGTTTTATATGTGGGGAGAGTGCGGTCAGTTGTGTTGTGAGGGGTATATATTATTTAGGAGCACAGTGTTGTTTTCCAGGAGACTTCATACTGTAAGTGACTGTGGTATTTTTAGGGACTCCGTGTGGAGATGCTGCACGGAGCTGAAGACATCTTGCCGTGAATTCAGCAGTGATATGTAATGGATTGGAGAACCCGGAATAAAGTCCTCCTGATGGAAGAGATTGTCATCTATAAGGTACTAGATGCCACTAATGCCTCTCAGATCCTGTAGTCAGTCACACAGTGTCAGGGAGCTGTCTGTAGGGTTGTTAATTGTTAGTAAAGTTTAAGGATTTACTTAACAGGGAGCGGGGGGTGGGCAGCATTTTAATATTCACCTCAGGCAGCAAATATGCTAGAATCGGCCCTGCCTGGCGCGTTCCCCGATCCATTATGGATTGTCCCGCGATTCACTTAGATCGTACGCCCTAAATCCTGCATGTGTCGCTCCCCGCTCAGGTCTGCCGGAGTTCACCTTCTTCTTCCCAGTGTATGTAACTACATGTCTTACTACACAACTTTGAAGTTAAATCCCTCGCTCAGTCCGAATCAGTCGGATCGTCCAATTGCCCGCCCCCAGATTTCTGTTGCATGAAAGCCGGCGCCGTTGCGACAAAATCCGATCACAAGCGACACAATCCCCTTATAAATACTTGTCCCAGCCGTGCAATCCCCGAAAACGTTGGAATATCCGACAAAAGTCCGCGGACCCTTAGTAAATGATCCCCATTGTCCCTGTTTATGCCTATAAGGCAGTGATGGCAAACCTTTTAGAGGCTGAGTGCCCAAACTACAACAAAGACCCGCTTACTTATCACAAAGTGCCAGCACAGAAATTTAATTTGTGATTTATACTTCCTTTTCTGTCACAGTTTTCATTGATACAAGCACCTGAGGCACCAATAAAGCAGAAAATAGTCCCAGGTTGAGCTGTCACTTTAAAATAGCTCTGTGCACAGCAAGTCCTGGGCTGTCTGGGACTGCAGGAAGATACCTGGAGTCATCTCTGGTGATGGCCTGAGTGCCCACAGAAAGGGCTCAGAGTGCCAGCTCTGGCACCAGTGCCATAGGTTAGCCATCACTGCTATAAGGTCTTCCCTTAGTTGCTGAAAATGTGCCCTCCTGAAGTTTAGAGTGCTGGTTGCCCCTCCACTAACGTTCTTAGTAAAGTCTAATACAAAGTCAATGATATTATGGTCACTATTACCCAGGTTCCCCCTAACCTGTAGCTCCCCCCCTCTTGTTGGCTCCAGGACTAGTTGCGACAGGTAAATGTTAGAGATGAGCGAACACTAAAATGCTCGGGTACTCGTTATTCGAGACGAACTTTTCCCGATGCTCGAGTGCTCGTCTCGAATAACGAACCCCATTGAAGTCAATGGGAGACTCGAGCATTTTTCAAGGGGACCAAGGCTCTGCACAGGGAAGCTTGGCCAAACACCTGGGAACCTCAGAAAAGGATGGAAACACCACGGAAATGGACAGGAAACAGCAGGGGCAGCATGCATGGATGCCTCTGAGGCTGCTTAATCGCACCATTATGCCGAAATTATGGGCAACAGCATGGCCATGACAGAGTGACAGAATGAAGCTAGATAGCATGTAAAACATCCAATAATTGACCCTGACACTATAGGGGACGGCATGCAGAGGCAGAGGCAGCGGCAGCAGGCTAGAGAGTGGCATGGCGACATACCCTAATTGGACTCAGGCTTCAAACCAATGGGTGTCAGAGAGGAACCAAAGGAGGTGAGCAAGAAGCGCTCAAATAATATCGGTACATGATAAAAGTTTGCCAGTATATTTTGTGGATTACACAGCAGGGTGGCGACAAAGTTAACATGGAAGCCATGAAAACAACCCAAAATTCTGCCTGACACAGCTCGTTTGATAAGGGGACCATGTATGCTTACAGTTCATGCCAGTCGCTGCACTGGCTGCCAGTCTCCTTTCGAATACAGTTTAAAATAATAATAACCCTCATCCATAAAGCTCTGTATAATGCTGCACCCCCCTACCTCTCCTCTCTTATCTCAGTCTATCGCCCAACCCGTGCTCTTAGATCCGCCAGTGATCTTAGATTAACCTCTACCCTAGTGCGGACCTCCCACTCGCGTCTCCAAGACTTCTCTAGAGCTGCACCAATTCTATGGAATGCTCTGCCCTGGACTATCAGACTAATACCTAACCTCCAAAGTTTCAAACGTGCTCTTAAAACCCATTTCTTTAGGCAAGCCTATAACACTCATTAACTGCATGAAGTTTTAACTCTTCTACTAACCCGTCCTGTGTCGTCCTCCCATCTGTTATCCAGCAACCAACAGGCACCAGACTTCTCTGCAGTCCCATTCACCCTGGACCTGGTATATAAGATGACGGCTGAGTGGTTCAAGCGACAGCAATTCCATTTATTATATTTTTTTCTATTCCCTAAGAAGAATGGCTTGACCATTAAATATTCTTTTACCTCGTGTTACCCCATCATCTTCATAAACCGTAAGCTCTGGCGAGCAGGGACCTCACTCCTGTTGTTCCATACAAATGTTGTGCTCTGTTACATTACATTTGTATTTGTTTCCTATGATTTGTAAAGCGCTACAGAATATGATGACGCTATATAAATAAAGATTATTATTATTATTATTATGGAGGCAGTGAACTAGTAGTAGATTAAAGGTGCTGCAACTATGTTAGTTGGATCTTGGGATGGAGCTGGCGCTCTGCAGCCAGGCGAGCTTTTGCCAATCCAAGCCCCTGTCTCTAGGCTACTCCCCAAACAGCACTTCTAAGAACCTTTTGTATAAGATCAAGTGTAGTAGCGTTCTTATAAGTTTAGGATATGGCGGGTGAGGGGAATGTAAACAGATGCGCAAGAAGCGCTGAAATAATATCCCTAAATGGTAAAAGTTTGCAAGTATATTTTGTGGATTACACAGCAGGGTGGCGACAAAGTTAACAACTTTGATGTGGAATGCCCTGTAATAGCTCTTGGGCGGTGTGCCTTTTATCGCCTAGGCTCAGCAGTTTCAGCACCGCCTGCTGTCGCTTAGCGACGGCACTGCTGCTGTGCCTAGAGCTACCGACTGATGGCGCCATGCCCACGGATGGTAATTCGGAGGAGGAGGAGGTGGAGGAGGGGTGGGAGGAGGTATAGTAGGCCTTTGAGACCTGGACCGAGGTAGGCCCCGCAATTCTCTGCGTCGGCAGTATATGACCAGCCCCAGGGTCAGACTCGGTCCCAGCCTGCACCAAGTTAAGTGTAGTTGCGTTCTTATAAGTTTGGGATATGGCGGGTGAGGGGAATGTAAACAGATGCGCAAGAAGCGCATGATGCGCATGGAGCTGGCGCTCCGCTGCCAGGCGAGCTTTCGCCAATTCAAGCCCCTGTCTCTAGGCTACTCCCCAAACAGCACTTCTAAGAACCTTTTGTATAAGATCAAGTGTAGTAGCGTTCTTATAAGTTTAGGATATGGCGGGTGAGGGGAATGTAAACAGATGCGCAAGAAGCGCATGATGCGCATGGAGCTGGCGCTCCGCTGCCAGGCGAGCTTTCGCCAATTCAAGCCCCTGTCTCTAGGCTACTCCCCAAACAGCACTTCTAAGAACCTTTTGTATAAGATCAAGTGTAGTAGCGTTCTTATAAGTTTAGGATATGCCGGGTGAGGGGAATGTAAACAGATGCGCAAGAAGCGCATGATGCGCATGGAGCTGGCGCTCCGCTGCCAGGCGAGCTTTCGCCAATTCAAGCCCCTGTCTCTAGGCTACTCCCCAAACAGCACTTCTAAGAACCTTTTGTATAAGATCAAGTGTAGTAGCGTTCTTATAAGTTTAGGATATGCCGGGTGAGGGGAATGTAAACAGATGCGCAAGAAGCGCATGATGCGCATGGAGCTGGCGCTCCGCTGCCAGGCGAGCTTTCGCCAATTCAAGCCCCTGTCTCTAGGCTACTCCCCAAACAGCACTTCTAAGAACCTTTTGTATAAGATCAAGTGTAGTAGCGTTCTTATAAGTTTAGGATATGCCGGGTGAGGGGAATGTAAACAGATGCGCAAGAAGCGCTGAAATAATATCCCTAAATGGTAAAAGTTTGCCAGTATATTTTGTGGATAACACAGCAGGGTGGCGACAAAGTTAACAACTTTGATGTGGAATCCATGAAAACAACCCAAATTTCTGCCTGACACACCTCGTTTGATAAAGGGACGATGTATGGAGGCAGCTATATGGACGACTTTTGGAGGTAGCAATGGAGACAACGTGTGGAGGCTGCTATGGAGACAATTTAATTTGGATAGTGCCTGTATGTGGCAGTCCCAAACATTTTTCAAACCAGAGGAGCAGGTAGGTGGCCCTCCAGTAAAATGGAATAGATTGAGTGCCTGTATGTGGCAGTCCCAAAAATGTTTCAAACCAGAGGAGCAGGTAGGTGGCCCTGCAGTAAAATGGAATAGATTGAGTGCCTGTATGTGGCAGTCCCAAAAATTTTTCAAACCAGAGGAGCAGGTAGGTGGCCCTCCAGTAAAATGGAATAGATTGAGTGCCTGTATGTGGCAGTCCCAAAAATGTTTCAAACCAGAGGAGCAGGTAGGTGGCCCTGCAGTAAAATGGAATAGATTGAGTGCCTGTATGTGGCAGTCCCAAAAATTTTTCAAACCAGAGGAGCAGGTAGGTGGCCCTCCAGTAAAATGGAATAGATTGAGTGCCTGTATGTGGCAGTCCCAAAAATGTTTCAAACCAGAGGAGCAGGTAGGTGGCCCTGCAGTAAAATGGAATAGATTGAGTGCCTGTATGTGGCAGTCCCAAAAATGTTTCAAACCAGAGGAGCAGGTAGGTGGCCCTGCAGTAAAATGGAATAGATTGAGTGCCTGTATGTGGCAGTCCCAAAAATTTTTCAAACCAGAGGAGCAGGTAGGTGGCCCTCCAGTAAAATGGAATAGATTGAGTGCCTGTATGTGGCAGTCCCAAAAATGTTTCAAACCAGAGGAGCAGGTAGGTGGCCCTGCAGTAAAATGGAATAGATTGAGTGCCTGTATGTGGCACTCACAAAAATTGTTTCAAACAGAGGACCGGGTAGGTGGCCCTCCAGAAAAATTAAATGCATGAAGTACTATAGCAAGAGCCAGTGGGCCCTGTCAAAAAATAGCCATTTTCCATTGGGCGGTGTGCCTTTTGTCGCCTAGGCTCAGCAGTTTGAGCACCGCCTGCTGTCGCTTAGCGACGGCACTGCTGCTGTGCCTAGAGCTACCGACTGATGGCGCCGTGCCCACGGATGGTAGTTCGGAGGAGGAGGTGGAGGAGGGGTGGGAGGAGGAGGAGGCATAGTAGGCCTGAAACACCTGGACCGAGGTAGGCCCCGCAATCCTCGGCGTCGGCAGTATATGAGCAGCCCCAGTGTCAGACTCGGTCCCAGCCTCCACCAAGTTAACCCAATGTGCCGTCAGCGATATATAGTGGCCCTGCCCGGCAGCACTCGTCCACGTGTCCGTGGTCAGGTGGACCTTGTCAGAAACGGCGTTGGTCAGGGCACGGATGATGTTGTCTGACACGTGCTGGTGCAGGGCTGGGACGGCACATCGGGAAAAGTAGTGGCGGCTGGGGACCGAATACCGAGGGGCGGCCGCCGCCATGAGGTTGCGAAAGGCCTCGGTCTCTACTAGCCTATAGGGCAGCATCTCCAGGCTAAGCAATCTGGAGATGTGCACATTAAGGGCTTGGGCGTGCGGGTGGGTTGCACTATATTTGCGTTTCCGCTCCAGCGTCTGGGGTATGGAGAGCTGAACGCTGGTGGATGCTGTGGAGGATCGTGGAGGCGACGATGGGGTTTTTGTGGCAGGGTCCTGGGCAGGGGGCTGACTAGCATCTGACACAGGGGAAGGAGCAGTGGTGTGCACGGCCGGAGGTGAACGGGCTTGTTGCCACTGAGTGGGGTGTTTAGCATTCATATGCCTGCGCATACTGGTGGTAGTTAAGCTAGTAGTGGTGGAACCCCTGCTGAGCCTGGTTTGGCAAATGTTGCACACCACAGTCCGTCGGTCATCCGGTGTTTCCTTAAAGAACCTCCAGACTTCTGAAGATCTAGCCCTCGCCGCAGGAGCCCTCGCCACGGGAGCTTCACTAGTTGACACATTTGGCGCTGATGCACCAGCTCTGGCCCTGCCTCTCCGTCTGGCCCCACCACTGCCTCTTCCAACCTGTTCTGGTCGAGGACTCTCCTCCGTCTCAGAAGCACTGTGTTCACCCGGCCTCTCAACCCAGCTTGGGTCTGTCACCTCATCATCCTCCGATCCCTCAGTCTGCTCCCCCCTCGGACTTCCTGCCCTGACAACAACTTCCCCACTGTCTGACAACCGTGTCTCCTCATCGTCGGACACCTCTTTACACACTTCCACTACGTCAAGCAGGTCATCATCACCCACAGACTGTGACTGTTGGAAAACCTGGGCATCGGAAAATTGCTCAGCAGCAACCGGACAAGTGGTTTGTGACTGTGGGAAGGGTCCAGAAAACAGTTCCTCAGAGTATGCCGGTTCAAATGCCAAATTTTCCTGGGAGGGGGCAGACTGGGGGGGAGGAGGCTGAGGTGCAGGAGCTGGAGGAGTGGCGATTTCGGTGACATGGGTGGACTGCGTGGAAGACTGACTGGTGGTGGACAAATTGCTCGAAGCATTGTCAGCAATCCACGACATCACCTGTTCGCACTGTTCTGGCCTCAACAGTGCTCTACCACGAGTCCCAGTAACTTCAGACATGAACCTAGGGAGTGTAGCTCTGCGGCGTTCCCCTGCTCCCTCATCAGCAGGTGGTGTCTCACCCCGCCCAGGACCACGGCCTCTGACCCCTGCAGTAGTTGGACGCCCACGTCCCCGCCCTCGTCCTCTACCCCTAGCCCTCGGGTTAAACATTTTTAAAATGAGAGTTATAACTTTATTTTTTTTTTTACTTTTTTTTGTTTTTTTTTGTGTTTTTTTTTTTTTTTTGTGTTTTTTGTTTTTTTTTGAGTTTTTAAAACCAAACAATGCTATCCTATTGCTATGGCTATTTTCTAGCCAAGTATCAAAGCACACTACTATGCCAGATGAGATGACACTGAGTTAGTGCCTAATTGAAATCCAACCCCTACTAAATTTTCCCACTTCGGTCTTTGCTATGGATATGTGCGTCACTAAGCGCAGAACACAGCGGTCGCAAGTCTCACTACAAATTGCTCAGAATTGGCTAGTACATGCACTGCAGAAAGTACAGCCACCAGCAGATCAACCAGAAATCAAATATATAGAACGCTACTGTATGCGTAAGTAAGCTCTTTGTATTCTCCTATGGCTATTTTCTAGCCAAGTATCAAAGCACACTACTATGCCAGATGAGATGACACTGAGTTAGTGCCTAATTGAAATCCAACCCCTACTAAATTTTCCCACTTCGGTCTTTGCTATGGATATGTGTGCCACTAAGAGCTAAACACAACGGTAGCAAGTCCCCCTGCTAATTCCTCACAAAATGGTACTAGATGCAAATTAAAATAAAAAAAGTAGAACGTTATTGTAGCCCTAAGAAGGGCTGTTGGGTTCTTTGAGAATCCCTCCTGCCTAACAGTAAGCTAATAGAACACCCTAACGCTTTCCCTGACCAGCAGCAGCTCTCTCCCTAGCGGCATCCAGACACAGAATGATCCGAGCAGCGCGGGCAGCGGCTAGTCTATCCCAGGGTCACCTGATCTGGCCAGCCAACCACTGCTATCGACGTGTAAGGGTACCACGTCATGCTGGGTGGAGTGCAGAGTCTCCTGGCTTGTGATTGGCTCTGTTTCTGGCCGCCAAAAAGCAAAACGGCGGGAGCTGCCATTTTCTCGAGCGGGCGAAGTATTCGTCCGAGCAACGAGCAGTTTCGAGTACCCTAATGCTCGACCGAGCATCAAGCTCGGACGAGCATGTTCGCTCATCTCTAGTAAATGTCTTTTCTTGACGACAAAAACCTGCTACCTTTGAAGGACCTGCAGGTTTCTGCCCCCCCCCCCCCCATCTGGGTAATTGAAGTCCCCCATGATAAGTACTTCACCTTGCTTTGAAGCCGCATCCATTTCACTTATCAGTATTTCCTCTGCTGCCTCCATTATATTTGGAGCCTTATAACAAACCCCTAGTAATATTTTATTATTCTTTTTCCCTCTCCTTATTTCCAACCACATTTTCATTTGTCCCTCAAACTTAAAGAGGTATTCTTGTCTGAGCATTCACATTCACGTTCATAAATCTACTATATATACACATTTATTCAATTTGATGTTATAAAAAAAAAATTACCCTTGTGAAGATAATTTCTCAGAAATGTAGTAATATGGTCCCTTGGATACAAGACTGAGTCCTTGGATACGGCCACCTCTGCTGGAGTGATTGCACAAAGACACAAAGGCTGTTTGTATATGAAGTGTCTGGGAGTTACTGCAGGTCCCACAGCCGTCCTGTGGTAATGATCGCTGAATCCAGGTGGTCAGGCAGGACTCAATAGCGGATGTCTGGCCACCACTGCGAAAATGTGAGGTGGTCTTATCCAAGGAAGCCATCTTGTTTCTAAGGAACAACATGGCTACATTTATGAGAAATTATCTTCACACAGGAACATTTTTTTTAATAACATCCAATTGAAGAAATGTTTACATAAGGCAAATGAATTAAGTTAAATGTAAATGGCCAGATGGGAATAGCCCTTTAAGTCCCACTTTGGACACTACACACACTTAGGATCAATACACACTCGCTGTATAGGTATATGTATAGGATAATGTAAAGTAGAAGAATATTAGATGTCATTGAGGACCTCTGTAGCCCACAGCCCAGATTGAAAAGCATGGCCCCTATATAAAGTTCTAGTCACTGCGACTCCCATTGTCAGCACATTGACCCCCACAATCAGTTACAATTGAATCCACCTGGATTTGTTTTGTATGTATTCTACTAAAATCCATACATAACGCTATTTTTAAGTTACTGATATCCCATAAGGGATATTTCCAATAGGACAGATAGAAACTGTTAAAATAACACCTGCAGAACATCAACTTAAATTTCATCACATGGGGTTAAAGGGGTGATTGCATCATAGGAGGTGCATGGAAAAATAATTGTGTTTCCCACCCATACCCATTACCCTTTATCTTACATTATGCCACCTTTCCCACAACCGCCTACTTATAGTCAGGGCCAGATGAAAGGAGGGGCTCCCGCGGTGCACGCCCCACACACAAGGATCTCGCATGGCAGCTATGTCAGTGAGACACAGTTGGCACTGCTGGGGGTGATCGCCGATGCACTGTTTCGGCGGCAGCATATAGTGATTGGACGCCAATGGCGTGTGATGACGTCACGCTGCCAGGGTCATGCTGCTACCGAACCAGTGCATTGCCCATCTCCCCCAGCGATGGCAGTTGTGTCTTCACAGAGGCCGTCAGGCTGCCGAAGAAAGAGAAAGAGGCTGCAGCGTCGTGGTATCACTGGAAGGGAAGGTGAGTATATAGTTTATTATTTTGTGGCTATGTATATTATAGGGGCCTGGTGGCTTTTTACTACAGAGGGCTGGTGGCTCTATATTTCTGGGGGCTGGCTGTATATACTACTGTACCTCGGACCTCCGTTTTCATGATCACGGAAACCCCCACCGATCAACACCTTGATTGGTTGGTTGGGAAATCCCTTTAATAATTTAAATGGGTGGGGCCTTTTTATATTTATATTTACATGCATGTGGTATACACATTGATAAAATATAGGGGACTGTATGTAAATGAATTTGAGAGGGGCTGTAGATAATATACACTGTATATAAGGTTGTTGTATGTTATATATATAGCAGCATTGTTATCCAGGTGACATTATAATGTAAGTGACTGTGGTATTTTTATGGTTGCAGTGTGAGAGATGAGCTGCTGGGAGCTGAAAACATCTGGCGCATCCTGAGCGAGCGGGAGAAGAAATATAAAAGTCCCTGAGCAGATCATCACCTGTAAGGTACTGGATGCCGCTAATGTCTATGTCACTGACTGATACTAATGTGAGACGACATCAGCCTGTGTATGACGCTGTGTAGGGATGTCCTCAATTATTGGTCATTTTGTCAGCATTTTGAAATCCGGCTCATGGAGCCAATAGGATAGAATGAGCCGTGAGTATGTTTACTCACTGATCACTGCTCGGCTTGGATGAAACACTGTGTTAGTAGAAAGTTTGTAAATCAGTGTAAGGGTAATTCTGGTAAGTCACACGTGCCGCTAGTGTTGCGTTTCCTAACACAACATTAGCGCACGGGGGTGGGCTGCAGCCCTGTCGTATTTGTATTTCCAGTGAAATGCATGCGATCGGTAACCAACTCCCAGTGTCTTTCCTTCAAACTATTGAAAAACCATTGTGCTGGTTACCGGTGACATGTGTTTTACTTGTGACCGGTCCCTTATCTGGGAAATCTGCAGAACCATCAATATTTCCCTTAAGCAGCATTGACTTCATTGAAAAACATTGTTGGAACGGCCCCACCAGTTTGCACCCAGGGGCCCCCACCACTCTTAATCCGGCCCTACTTATAGTGTCCCCTTTACAGTGCTCTCTGTCCAAATGCCCCCTTCTTATAGTACCCCCTTTTCTGCAACCTCCTCATTATAATACCCTCTTTTCTGTGGTCTCCTCCATAAAGTGTCCTATTTATTGAAGCCCCCCCCCCCCCCTTGTAGGGCTCCCTTTTCAGCAGCTTCCTCATTATAGTATGCATTTTTTTGTAGCCTCCTCAATATAGTGCCCCCTCTTCTGTAGGCCGATCCTTAAAAGGGCAGAACACAGAAAAGGGGATATCATAACACTCCCTTTTCTCTAGCCCCACCCACACTTATAATGGCCACCTATCTGTAGCCTCCTGATGTATGCCCCCTCCATGCAGATCACCACCCACACTCCCTACTTCTTTTCACTGTGAATAATTACAAAACCAGTCATCTATTCACCATTCCCCACCCCTGAGTCACCTGCAGTTCTCTTCGCCTCTACTCTGTGCAGTGCGCAGCTCTGATGCCGACAGACGCAGTGTGATGACATCATCATGTCTGCCGGCGTCAGCTCAGCGAACAGTGGTCGTACAGAGGAGAATCTGACTGCTGGGGGAAGGGGGTGTTTATTTATTTAAGTTCTTTGGGTGCGACCCAGGACTGGATGTACCACGGACGACTGTGGTGACCAGTGTATTAGATCACTACATGGAAATCCAAGGGAAAAAAAGACAGAGACACCAAGATATAAGGGGGTGGGGAAAATATTTTATTTATCGCTATCATTTTTGTTTGTAATATTTTGTGTATTTTATTTTATAAATCTAAGCTATATTACTATTATCTGTATAACTATTTATTTATAAAATTATTAAAACTATGAAACTTTACCTATTTTTTTTTTTAGCTTTTTTAATTTTTTTGTTACTTATATTAATAATTACTTACATACAATATCCACATTATAACCTACATTATCTAACCTAGTGTGTGGGGGAATATACCATATTTTTTGGACTATAAGACGCTTCTTACTATAGGACGCACCCCACATTTAGGCTTCCAAAAAAAGGAAAAATATATTTTACACCAATTAAAATATCCTTGTTGGTCGCACTAAAGCACAGCACACAGCTCTGCATCATCCACAGTTACACGCACTCAGCTCTGCATCATCCATAGTTACACGCACTCAGCTCTGCATCATCCATAGTTACACGCACTCAGCTCTGCATCATCCATAGTTACACGCACTCAGCTCTGCATCATCCATTCAGATACACACACAGAACCACACACACAGCTCAGCTACACACACAGAACCACACACACAGCCCAGCTACACACACAACACAACACAACACCACACACACAGCTCAGCTACACACACAACACCACACACACACAGCCCAGCTACACACACAGAACCACACACACAGCCCAGCTTCACACACAGAACCACACACAAAGACCAGCTGCACACACAGAACCACACACACAGCTCAGCTGCACACAAAGCACCACACACACAGCTCAGCTACACACAAAGAGCCACACACACAGCTCAGCTACACACACAACACCACACACACAGCTCAGCTACACACACAACACCACACACACAGCCCAGCTACACACACAGAACCACACACACAGCTCAGCTACACACACAACACCACACACACAGCCCAGCTACACACACAGAACCACACACACAGCTCAGCTACACACACACAGAACCACACACAAAGAACCACACACACAGCCCACCTACACACACAGAACCACACACACAGCTCAGCTACACACACAGAACCACACACACAGCTCAGCTACACACACAGAACCACACACACACCCCACCTACACACACAGAACCACACAAACAGCTCAGCTACACACACAGAACCACACACACAGCTCAGCCACACACACAGAACCACACACACACATACTTCCCCCATTTCCCTTCTTCTTACCCTGTCCCAGGGCAGCATGGCAGTATCAGACCTGTGGTGATGTAAGAAACATGATTCTGACATCACCGCAGGTCCTGTACATGTAGGACATCGGGGAGAGGAGAGAGCAGTACGGAGATCGGGTGCAGCTCTATATCAGGGCATCACCCGATCTCCCTTACAGCGGTCAGGAGGGTCTGGCAGTGCTGGATCCTCCTGACCTCCGGTCTATAAGAAGCAGGCACTTTTTAGCAAGATTTTTTCTGGCTAAAAAATGTGTCTTATAGTCCAAAAAATACGGTATATTTACTTATCAATTATTTTCTATGTAAATGATTATGACTACACCTATTCTTTGAGATTTTTAAATATTTTTTCTTATTTATATTAATTAATAATTACTTACTTAAACTATCCATTTTATAACCCCAATATCTTAACTAGTGTGTGTGTGTGAGGGAATAAGTATTTACTTCTCTAATATTTTTTATGTAAATGATTATTATGAGACTACACCTATTTTTTTTTTTAGATTTTTTTTCTTATTTATATTAATTAATAATTACTTACCTACACTATCCACTTTAAAACCCAACTTATCTTACCTAGGGTGTGAGGGGGGCCTAAATTTTTTACTTCTCTAATATTTTTAATGTAAATTATTATTATGAGACTACATCTATTTTTTTTTTTTTTACATTTTTAGATTTTTTTCTTATTTATATTAATTAATAATTTCTTAATTACACTATTCACTTTTTAACCCACATTATCTTACCTAGTGTGTGAGGGGGTCTACATTTTTACTTCTCTAATCTTTTCTATGTAAATGATTATTATGAGACTACATCTATTAAATTGGGTGGGAGGTTTAGTCTTTAATTTATTTATATTAATAATTAATAATAATTTGAAGAGGTTTAGCATTAAAACTATTTATGGCTGAGTTGATCCAGAGGAAGGCAAAAAACACCTTCCTGACCCCATATATGGGGATCAGAACAAATCCCAGGATCAAATACCATCATCTAACCTACACTATCCATATTATAACCTACATTATATTTTCTATATAAATTATATATTTTTTAGCATTGTAAATCTATCATACTATACCTATTTATGGCTCTGTATGATCCTGAGGAAGGCAAAAACCTCCTTGAAGAGCAAACCAATGCTCCTCAAGGTGGAAAAATTCCTTCCTGACCCCAAATATGGCGATCGGAACAATTCCCAGGACCAAAGCCAATATCTACACCTATCCTATATATCTATGTGTGTGTCTATACCTACATCTATCTAAGTGTCTATCAGTGTATCTATGTGTGTGTAGTGTGTGTAACTTACCAGGCCTGTGCTGAGCAGGACACACAGGCCTCTCCAGGAGCCGGACGTTTCTTCAGGAGGGAAGTGATGTCAGACGCTGCCGGATATCAGAGGATCGAAGCCAAGCACCGAGGCAACGTCATGATGGAAATGTACAGCAACCTGATGTCATAGAGAGGATGTTGTAGGCGAGCCGAGGTCTCACACAGCAGCAGAGGTGGGTACAGGAGGCATTAAGTTCTGGGCAGTGGCACGGGCTGATCCTACAAGACACAAGAGGGAAATGTTACTTCTACCACTTGTACATATATAGACAAGAGAACTAATGTAACATGAAAATATTTATTCTTATGAGATTTGTGTATATGGAGAACTCACCAGTCTTAGATCTTACAATCTGGATCTCTCCATCATCCTAAGAATAAGCAGAGACATAGTAATTGTTAGGAGCAATAATAATGAAGAACAGGAGGGAGAAGACTATGGAAGAGACTACATCAGGTTAGTAATGACTATTACATGTAAGCTTTGTACAGGAGAAGGATCTTACCGGGCCCAGCTAGGTGACTTGTAGGAGAATTCGGCCACGGGGTTAGTAGGTGTTTCATCTCCCGGCCACTGCAGGTGTTTGTTCTTCAGAACGGCCCTGAATGGTGTAAATGGGGGCTGTGCTCTCCCGGCCTCAAGATCCTCCCAGCCAATGCTGTCAAAGAAGGGATGGTGTCTGATGTTACCGGACACACCCAGCCGCATCTCAGGATTTTTCCGCAGCAGGTTTTTAATCAGATGTTTTAAATCGGAGGCCAGCCAGGGTGGTATTTCTGGCATTTCGGTGATGATGGACTCAACCGCCTCACTCCTGATGGGCCAATAGTAAAATGGGGAGTATCCGGATGACATTATGGACACAACAATCCCCAGGCTCCACCAGTCAACTGCTGCGTCATATTCCTCATCCAGCAGCACCTCTGGGGCCATAAAACAGGTTGTGCCCACCACTCCACGGGTCTTATTGGAGGAGGTGACACCATCGCGCGCAAGGCCCAGGTCGATGATGCGGATGTGCCCACTTCTATCCAGCATGATGTTTCCTGGCTTTAGATCTCTGTGGACGATGTTGTGTCCATGGAGGAATTGGAGGCCACATACTATCTCTGCTGTGTAGAATCTCACATTATCGATGTTCAAGCTGCCGCACATTCTGATTAACGCCTGCAGGCTGCCGCCGGACAGATACTCCGTGATGAAATACGCCCCGTGCTGAGACTGATGTGCGGCATACAGATGGCATAGGAATGGGCACTCTCGGGCTTTTTGGAGTATCCGTCGCTCTCTCATCAACATTGCTGTATTGTCCGGTGTTTTGAGGACAACTTTCACGGCCATGAAGGTGTTTCGGCCGGGGAATGACGCCAGGACCACCTAAAGATAAGAAGGGGAGATACTTATACATTTATTACATACGGTAGCTAAGTAATCTGCTGGGGGTCAGACATTTCTGCTGGCTATGACAGTGGGGTACACCGCTCATATAAAGCGCCAACCAGCTCATCTTTCCTGTGCACAATCTTTAAAATGTCAGGCTATGGTCAGACAGGTGTCAGATTCTCTGTACAGGCAATGCCTGGGTTACATATAAGATGGGTTACAATTATATATTATACAAACCTACAAAACCTAAGTCAAAATAGTTTTGATCTCTGTGACAATTGGATTTTAAAAATGTTTTGTTGTCATAAGAACCAGGAATAATAATAAATCTTAATTGCAGACCCATTTGATAACTGTTACAGCTGATAATTGTAGCCTAGGGGTAAAGTACAGTAAGCTACCAACATCCAGAGGTCTGTTTGTAACTAGGGGTCGTCTGTAAGTCAGGTGTTCTTAAGTAGGGGACCGCCTGTAGTATTATTATTTTATGCTATCATTTACAAAATAAATCTGTTGACAATATTTTAAAACCATCTCTTCCTTGAAAAAATACTTTTCCACTATGACAATGGGGTACACTGAGTTATCTACATGACATCAAGGTCCTGGTAGCAGAATGTATTAGGCCCATGTCATATTTTTGTGAAGCGGGAAAGTTTTATTTTAAAACCTCACACTTAAACCATCTCACCCTCATGCTTTATAAAAAATGGAGCTCAATCAAATTATGATATTTTTCAATGTATTTACAGCAGACAAATGGCATAAAACAATGAATAATCTCTATTATACATCTCTTATTGATGAAACTTTCTGCATACAATCACCACTAGGGGGAGCTCAGTGGATAGAAAAAATACAGCTTTTATTGCTCTCAATGGAAGCTAAAAATGTATGTTGAATAGAGCTCCCCCTAATGTGACTGCTGGGAAATGCAGCAATCATTGTCAGGAGAAGATCCGTGTTGGACCCATTCCCCTTACAGGCGCCTTTTCAGCTCTACTGTCTATGGATATTGGATTTAGTCCACTGGGTAGCAATTAGACCCAAGAGCTGACCGGAAGGAAGCAAATACAATGCTGAACACATCACTATAGCATAATATGACATTTGTGGAGCAAACAAATAAAAAACATAACAATGTGTCTTTCCCAATCTCAGTGTGACCCCACATATCATACATATGGCTACAAATATTACTGGAGATTCTCAGCTCTAGACATTCACTGGATAAAAATATCTGTTAAAGGGGTTGTCCGAGTGTAAAAAAAAAAATATATATGTGGCCGGGAGTGGGGTTACTAAAACAATAAAGCTGTACTTACCTCCCGGTGCCCTCCCGTATCCAGCGCTGCTGTCGCTCCGGTCCGGGGGCCATGTAAACAAACATGGTCGCCGGAGCAGCGCTGGATTCAGCTTCCGGCCGGATGCGACAACCTTCCGGTCCCCATACACAATGCAGTGTATAGGGACGGATAGGCGTACCCGGCCACGGCCGGCCGGAAGCTGAGTCCAGCGCTGCTCCGGCGGCCATGTTTGTTTACATGGCCCCCGGACCGGAGCGACAGCAGCGCTGGATACAGGAGGGCACCGGGAGGTAAGTACAGCTTTATTGTTTTAGTAACCCCACTCCCGGCCACATATATATATTTTTTTTTACACTCGGACAACCCCTTTAACAGAAACTAACGGCAAAGGCAAAATGTAACCAATAAGAAATGATGTCACTTACTTTCCCAAAGCCGCCCCTACCCAGCACCTGATGGATGGTGAGGCGGTAGACATAGAAGTCGGGGTAGGGGCTTGATGTTACAGGGTCCTGGCTGCTGCCCGGTCTTGGCCCGTCATCCTCTAATAATCCGGCAATCTCTCCTCTCCTCTTTATCATCAATCCGCTCTCGCTGTCCTCTTCTCTCTTCCTCTTCACCTTTTCTCTCTTCCTCTTCTTCTCTTCTCTCTTCCTCATCTCTTCTTCTCTCTTCCTCTTCTTCTCGCTTTCTCTGTGTCCTGTAGACGCCATCTTTGGGAATCCAGTACAATCCAATCCAGTCGCTGCCTTCGACAGTTGAAGGTAACTGACAGTTGGCCGTGTGCAGGTCACAGGTCAGAGGTCACGGAATGCTCAGGTGGCACCTGCCTGCCAGTAGGATCATGTACCTGCTCTGCCATCTATACTGTGGGCAGCAGACATGGCAGTACAGTGTCCAGAGGAATTAGTATATTTATATGTATTATTGTATTGTTATATTAGTGGTAGATGGGCAGAGGATGTGACTTATGCCCGGGCTGGCAGTGGTGCCCATATTATACAGCACCAGCAGATCTGCTGCAATCAGGAATGAATGCAGATATGTAGAAATGTAGATGCTCCTGGGGTGGCGTGGGATGGGGGTCATCTATACTGATGTTATTTAATGAGGAGGACAATGTTTAAATGGAAATATATCAATTTTAGGAGTTTTAATAAACAATGATGGTTTGGGAAAGTTTGCAAGTGTCCAATTATGAACATGGAGGGGCCTCTATTAAAGAAATTGTCAGCTGTGTAGATTTTATTTGGTGATCTATCGATTTGGTGATTATCTAAGTTGCCTGAATTCATACATTGGTGCCATATTTTCTTACTCATAGCGGCAGGATTAAAGAAAGGGGCATTTAGTGGTGCAGTGGCTGTACAGACAGGGCTGGATCTACATTGGCGCTCCTGGAGCACTTGCGCCGGGCCCTGGGATCAGTCCTCTCTCTATGGGGGCCCTGTCATCTGGCGCTGTAGATCCGGCCCTGCACACACTGTCAGATCGGCTCCTGGGGTCCTACAGATATCAACTACTAAGTATGGGGCTGCTAAAAGCTATTAGCAGCCCCATACTGACACGCACATGGTATATGGTGCCTGTGCCTTTAAGGTACTGATACCATAGAGAGGCAGAACTGTGGGTAGAGTGGCCTCTCCCTGCACTTTCTGTCCTCCACAGACGGCCGATCTATGACTGATAGATCGCACTGTCTGTGTCTCCACACTGCAGGGAGGAGAAGAGCCGACTGCACATCATCCTGTCAGCGCTGCGGGGGATCGTCTGGAAAGGTAAGTGAACTTTTATTATTTAGGGGTTTAGTAAAGAAGACAGAGGGTTGTAATTTATATATAGAGTTGCCACCGTATAGGGTTGGGTGTGTAATTTGTACATATAGGACCCACTGTGTAGGGGAAGGGGTGAGGGTGTCATTTTTATATAGAGGAGCCACTGTCCTACAGCCTGGCAGGTCTCCAGCAGGTGGTGTGTGCAAGAAAGATGGAAGCAGAGGCTGATGTACTGGTTCTCCCTGGGGCAACCCCTTAGTGTCTGTAATATATGTCCCTGGGTAATAGATGGGGAGCGCTTGGTGGTAAAGCCGTATCCAGGGAACAGACGGAGGCAACGTTGTGCAAAATAACTTGCGGATCTTTATTGAAACAACTGAAGGTCATTGTATAGGGGAGGTCATTGTATAGATGAAATGGGCCACTGTTGTATAGCAGGGGCAGCTTTATATAAATTAATGAAAATGACAGTGTATAGTGAGTGGCCCTCTATTGCAGCCATATATAGCTTCAGTTAGGAGGTGCAGTGGTAATGGTAGCAGTGTGGTGGTATTATTCAGTCATGATGCAGGGGTAATGGTAGCGGTGTGGTGGTATTATTCAGTCATGATGCAGTGGTAATGGTAGTGGTGTGAAGGTATTATTCAGACATGATGCAGTGGTAATAGTAGTGGTGTGGCGGTATTATTCAGTCATGATGCAGTGGTAATGGTAGCAGTGTGGCGGTATTATTCAGTCATGATGCAGTGGTAATGGTAGTGGTGTGGTGGTATTATTCAGTCATGATGCAGTGGTAATGGTAGTGGTGTGAAGGTATTATTCAGACATGATGCAGTGGTAATAGTAGTGGTGTGGTGGTATTATTCAGTTATGATGCAGTGGTAATGGTAGAGGTGTGGTGGTATTATTCAGTCATGATGCAGTGGTAATGGTAGCAGTGTGGTGGTATTATTCAGTCATGATGCAGGGGTAATGGTAGCAGTGTGGTGGTATTATTCAGTCATGATGCAGGGGTAATGGTAGCAGTGTGGTAGTATTATTCAGTCATGATGCAGTGGTAATGGTAGTGGTGTGGTGGTATTATTCAGTCATGATGCAGGGGTAATGGTAGCGGTGTAGTGGTATTATTCAGTCATGAGGCAGTGGTAATGGTAGTGGTGTGGTGGTATTATTCAGTCATGATGCAGGGGTAATGGTAGTGGTGTGGTGGTATTATTCAGTCATGATGCAGTGGTAATGGTAGTGGTGTGGTGGTATTATTCAGTCATGATGCAGTGGTAATGGTAGCAGTGTGGTGGTATTATTCAGTCATGATGCAGTGGTAATGGTAGCGGTGTGGTAGTATTATTCAGTCATGAGGCAGTGGTAATGGTGTGGTGGTATTATTCAGTCATGATGCAGGGGTAATGGTAGTGGTGTGGTGGTATTATTCAGTCATGATGCAGGGGTAATGGTAGCGGTGTGGTAGTATTATTCAGTCATGAGGCAGTGGTAATGGTAGTGGTGTGGTGGTATTATTCAGTCATGATGCAGGGGTAATGGTAGCGGTGTGGTAGTATTATTCAGTCATGAGGCAGTGGTAATGGTAGAGGTGTGGTGGTATTATTCAGTCATGATGCAGGGGTAATGGTAGTGGTGTGGTGGTATTATTCAGTCATGATACAGGGGTAATGGTAGCAGTATTATGGTAGTATTCAGTCATGATGCAGTGGTAGTGGTGTGGTGGTATTATTCAGTCATGATGCAGTGGTAGTGGTGGTATTATTCAGTCATGATGCAGTGGTAATGGTAGTGGTGTGGTGGTATTATTCAGTCATGATGCAGTGGTAATGGTAGCGGTGTGGTGGTATTATTCAGTCATGATGCAGTGGTAGTGGTGGTATTATTCAGTCATGATGCAGTGGTAATGGTAGTGGTGTGTTGGTATTATTCAGTCATGATGCAGTGGTAATGGTAGTGGTGTGGTGGTATTATTCAGTCATGATGCAGTGGTAATGGTAGCGGTGTGGTGGTATTATTCAGTCATGATGCAGTGGTAATGGTAGCAGTGTGTTGGTATTATTCAGTCATGATGCAGGGGTAATGGTAGTGGTGTGGTAGTATTATTCAGTCATGATGCAGTGGTAATGGTAGCGGTGTGGTGGTATTATTCAGTCATGATGCAGTGGTAATGGTAGCAGTGTGTTGGTATTATTCAGTCATCATGCAGTGGTAATGGTAGCAGTGTGGTGGTATTATTCAGTCATGATGCAGTGGTAATGGTAGCGGTGTGGTGGTATTATTCAGTCATGATGTAGTGGTAATGGTAGTGGTGTGGTGGTATTATTCAGTCATGATGCAGGGGTAATGGTAGAGGTGTGGTGGTATTATTCAGTCATGATGCAGAGGTAATGGTAGCAGTGTGGTGGTATTATTCAGTCATGATGCAGTGGTAGTGGTGTGGTGGTATTATTCAGTCATGATGCAGTGGTAGTGGTGGTATTATTCAGTCATGATGCAGTGGTAATGGTAGTGGTGTGGTGGTATTATTCAGTCATGATGCAGTGGTAATGGTAGCGGTGTGGTGGTATTATTCAGTCATGATGCAGTGGTAATGGTAGCAGTGTGTTGGTATTATTCAGTCATCATGCAGTGGTAATGGTAGCAGTGTGGTGGTATTATTCAGTCATAATGCAGTGGTAATGGTAGCTGTGTGGTAATATTATTCAGTCATGATGCAGTGGTAATGGTAGAGGTATGGTGGTATTATTCAGTCATGATGTAGTGGTAATGGTAGTGGTGTGGTGGTATTATTCAGTCATGATGCAGGGGTAATGGTAGAGGTGTGGTGGTATTATTCAGTCATGATGTAGTGGTAATGGTAGTGGTGTGGTGGTATTATTCAGTCATGATGTAGTGGTAATGGTAGCGGTGTGGTGGTATTATTCAGTCATGATGCAGGGGTAATGGTAGTGGTGTGGTGGTATTATTCAGTCAAGAGGCAGTGGTAATGGTAGCAGTGTGGTGGTATTATTCAGTCATGATGCAGTGGTAATGGTAGTGGTGTGGTGGTATTATTCAGTCAAGAGGCAGTGGTAATGGTAGCAGTGTGGTGGTATTATTCAGTCATGATGCAGTGGTAATGGTAGCAGTGTGGTGGTATTATTCAGTCATGATGCAGGGATAATGGTAGCATATATGTGGGAGCACAGTGCAGTCAGTTGTGTAAGGGGTATAAATGATATAAGTGGTAGCACAGTGTGGTTGTAATGTAAGAAGTATACATGATATACATGGAGGGCACAGTGTGTTCAGTTGTGTTGTGAGGGGTATATATGATATATGTGGGGGCGCAGTGTGGTCCGTTGTGGTGTGAGGGGTATATATGATATATGTGGGGGCGCAGTGTGGTCAGTTGTGGTGTGAGGGGTATATATGATATATGTGGGGGCGCAGTGTGGTCAGTTGTGGTGTGAGGGGTATATATGATATATGTGGGGTACAGTGCAGTCAGTTGTAGTATGAGGGGTATATATAATATATATGGGGGCACAGTGTGGTTAGTTGGGGGGTGAGGGCTATATATGATATATATTTGGGGCACAGTGGGGCCAGTTTTGTATGTGAGGGTCAGGTGTGAGGATTATGTAGGATGATGCTGACCATGTTTGTTTTATAAACCCACAGAGATGAGTCATGGATAGAAGAAATCTGGAAGATCAGACAGAAGGGAAGAGACAACATCAGGGACGTCACCTGTAAGTCATTGGATGACACTGCAGCCTCTGTGCAGGACTGGTACCTATTACTACATGGTCACTATATGGTGGTAAATACTGGTCTGTGTATGTACATTATCATTTAGTATTGCAGTATTATTCAGTCATTATGTAGTGGTGATAATCATGGTTTAGTGTTATTATTTGGGCCTTGTACAGAGGTGTCATTAGTGATATTGTCCTGTGCTCGGTGGTGTTTTTATAATGATAATATGGCGGTAAAGATCATCAGTAAATGGAGTATATAGTTGGTAAGAGCTTAGGTTGATATTTGAAACACTATAACTATCTGGTATCTTTTTTTCACATATATTGTTGTGGGAGGGGTCCCTACATCAGCTGCCGAGCTGGGGGGCCCCATTCTAAGTGAGGTGCTCCATACTGCTGGGACCCTTATTTTGGCCCTGGGTAACGGTCCTGCTGCTGGGTTCCTGGTGATCTCCCGGTGTACTGGCCTGTCTCCTAGTAGCGCCTCCAGCCTTTGAACACTACCAAATAGACATAGCAAACCTTTTGGCCACAGCTCACATTGATGTGCCTTCCTGGATGAGGTGCGCTACCTGAGCCACTTGTGTGGGTTGTAGAGTCCGTCTTGTGCTACCACCAACATTTAACATATCAACCAAAAGGCTTAGGTACTGAGAAGTGGTCTGTGGTCCCCACCTGCAGAACCACTCACACTTTCCTGTACCTGAGTGAAGTTGGCCCCCCCACCTTGTTCAAATCAAACAAAATTGGTGTCAAACGTTTGTGCTACGTTTGTGCTGGTTTGTGCAGCAAAAATTTTCGTTTGTGCCGCTATCGTTTTTAAGATATTAATGAGAGTTTCCAGAGGTCATCAGAGGTCAACCAGCCCCCCCACATTGTCCAAACCAAACCAAACTGGTGCCAAACAATTCTGCTACGTTTGTGCTGGTTTGTGGTGCTCAAATTTTTGTTTGTGCTGCTTTTGTTTTGAATAAATGAACAAAAAATTAAAGTTCAAAAGTTCAAGCCGCCCCCCAACATTAACCGAATCAAACAAAACAGGTGTCAAATGTTAGTGCTACGTTTGTGCAGCAAAAATTTTTGTTTGATTCGGTTAATGTGGGGGGGGCTGCTTGAACTTTTGAACTTTAATTTTTTGTTCATTTATTCAAAACAAAAGCAACACAAACAAAAATTTGAGCAGCACAAACCAGCACAAATGTAGCAGAATTGTTTGGCACCAGTTTGGTTTGGGCAAGGTGGGGGGGGGCTGGTTGACCTCTGATGACCTCTGGAAACTCATTAATATCTTAAAAACGATAGCGGCACAAACAAAAAATTCTGCAGCACAAACCAGCACAAACGTAGCACAAACGTTTGACACCAATTTTGTTTGATTTGAACAAGGTGGGGGGGCCAACTTCACTCAGGTCTTTCCTGTGTGTGTGAAAATGATTGTCAATCAGTGTTGCTTCCTTTGTGGAGAGTTTGATTTCACAGAAGTTTGATGTACTTGGAGTTATATTGAGTTGTTTAAGTCTTCGCTTTATTTTTTTTGAGCCGTGTCAAGTGCACAAATGTATACTATACTCTTCTTCCTGCAGTGTAATATGTAATAATACGGCACATCTACTGCTACGTACAGTAGTGCCCTAACATACTATAGGGGTACAAACCTGTCCATATACTATAGAAAGAAAATTACAAAAACTGCACTACTCTGGTGTCTGATATTGTAACTTATCTTAGACCAGTGATACTTATCCTAGGCCACAGCTACTAGATATATAATAGAGGAGATTTGTATCTGTGACCTCGGTCGTCAAAATTAACTTGAAATATATATGTTTTTATGTCGCTAATGGTTTATAATTTATCTCAAGATTGTTCATGATTGAACAGACACAATAAGGAAAGAATATCCAGTGCAGAAGAAAAAACACTTTAGTTTGGTTCTTCTTATGTTATTGCAGCTGCTTGAATGCCGGCAGGACGTGTCCTTCACATCCCAAATGTATCCATTACTCGCATCAGATTCCTCATTTAGAACAACATTCTAGGCATACTTAAAGGGGTTGTTTGCAGGTTGAAAAACATGGCTGCTTTCTCCAAAAAACATCTCCACCCCCTGACCATGGGTAATATGTAATATAGCAACTGAGCTCCATCCATATCTATACAGCAAGATACAACATCAGCACAAACCATGGTCAGGTGTGGAGCTGTTTTTGGAAGAAAGCTGCCATGTTTTTCAACCTCCAAACAGGGGATGTCCGAGACTAATTAAAAAAAAACAAAACAAAGTGAGCGAGAGGGTGTCGCTTAAAAAAAAAAAAAAAAGTACTTTCCTTCAAGCACCCTCCGGGTGTCTCGCGCTGCTGCCGCTCTGGTCCGCGTGCCATGTAAACAAACATGGCTGGGGGAGCAGTGCTGACGAAGACCCAAGGCTGCCATGGCAACCGATTTCCCCCCCTCCCTAACCCCCCCCCCCCCCGATGACGTTCGGGGGAGTAACGAACTAAAGAAACATGGTGGCGCTCATGCGCCGCCACGTTTTTAGTGCCGCCGGCAGAGAAGAGGTTAACGCCCGGGATCAGTGCACGCACCTACCACGAGCGATGGGTCTTTGCTGCCATATGAAGCAGTGTTAATCTCTGAAGAGCCCTCTTCATACACCCTTCATAGCTCTGCGGCGGCTATATCAGTCGCAGAATGTGAAGGGGTTAACCCCTTCGCGCTCCGCGGCGGATATATCCGCCACGGAGCGCAGTGACTTAGCGCTCAGTGGCGGATATATCCGCCACGGCTCCTATGCCGGCTCGGCTCTGGATCAGAGCCGAACCGGCATCGGGAAACACGGGGTGCCGGCTGTAACTAATAGCCGGCACCCCAGTGTAACACCCGCGATCGGAGTTGTCTCCGATCGCGGGTGCTTAACCCGTTAGATGCCGCGGTCAGCGCGACCGCGGCATCTAACAAGTATCTGGGGGGTCTTTCCCCCACGATCGGCCCCCCCGAACCGTTTTCGGGGGGCGCCGATCGTTGCTATAGTAACTCTGGGGTCCGATCTGGACCCCAGAGTTACTAGCAAGAATTGCCAGTAAGATGGCGTCTGTGACGTCATCTTACTGGCAAAGTGCCAGCCTATGCAAGTGCATAGGCTGACACTGATAATACTCTGCAATACATGAGTATTGCAGAATATTATCATGAAGAAGCAATCAGAAGATTGCTTCTTCATGTCCCATGGTATAAAAGTGAAAAAGTAAAAAAAAAAGTTATTCAATAAAAAAATAAAGTCATAAATCACTAAAAATGCCCCAAACCCCCAAAACATATAAAGAGACATATAACTCAAAAAAAAAGTCTAAATCATAACACAAACCCCACATATATAGTATCACCGCGTCCGTAACAACCCGTAGAATAAAAGTAAATCATTATTGAACCCCCACGATAAACGCCGTAAAAAAAAACTGTTATAAACCCTCCAAAAATTATGATTTTTACCTTTTCAATCCCACAAAAAATGATATAAAATGCGACCAAAAAACCATATGTACTCAGACATGATACTGGTGCAAAGTACAACATGTCCCGCAAAAAACAAGCCATCAACCAGCTCCGTAGCCAAAAACGTAACAAAGTTATGCCACTTGGAAGATGGCAATACAAAAATTATAGATTTTTCCCCACATTAGGGTTTTGTTTGACAAATTTAGTAAAACGTAAGAAAATATATTCATGTCTGGTATCCCCGTAATCGTATCAACCCATAGAATAAAGATAACATGACTATTAGTCTATACGGTGAACACCAAAAAAAAAAAAAAGTCAAAAATCCAGTACAGAATTGATGCTTTTCTACTCCTGCCCTCAAAAAAAGTTCCTAAATTTTCAACAATAGGTGATACCAACCCCAAAATGGTAACAATGGAAAAAGCATCTCATCCCGCAAAAAAAATGCCGTCACATGGCCCCAATAACGAAAAAGCGAAAATTTTATAGCCTTCAAAAGGGGCCAATGAGGAAACTAAATTCCTGGCAGCTGCAGGGCGCTCCTTCCCTTCTGCGCCTCGCTGTGCCCCCATAAAACAAGTAACGGCCACATGTGGGGGGTCTTTGTACTCAGGAGAAATTGCAGAACAAATTGTATGGTGGGTTTTCTCTTTTTATATTTTGGAAATGTGTAAATTTTGGTGCTAAATGAACGTATAAGGGAACAATATGACCATTCTAAATTTCACCTCCATTTTGATTCAATTACTATGAAGATCTCAAGGGGTTAACAATCTTCGTAAAAGCTGTTTCTGATAGCTTGAGGGGTGCAGATTTGAAAATGGGTTGGTTATATAGGGGGTTTTGATGCTAAATATGTAAAATTTCATTCAAAACTGTATTTATCCCCAAAATAGTCAATTCTGAAAATCCGGAAAAGCGATATTCTATTTGCAAGCCGCGTGACGTCAAAATAAATTATCCAGATATTTCAGAAATTATGAAAATGTAAAGTAGACAAATGGGAAATGTTATTCAGCAACTTATTTAGCTGGTAAATCGATCTGCCTGAAAACGTGATGATTTAGAATTTCGAAAATGGCAAATTTTTCAAAAAATTCATCACATTTTCTTTTTTTTGTAAATAAACGCAAAACTTATCTGCCAAAATTTACCACTAAAATGAAGTACAACATGTGGGGGAAAAACAATCTCAGAATCGTTTTGATAAGTAACAGTGTTCAAAAGTTATAACCATATAAAGCGAAGCAAGTCATAATCCAAAAAATCGGGCTGAGCCTTAAGCTGTAAAATGGCTGCGTCCTTAAGGGGTTAAAGATATAAGTTGCCAATCTGTGTGTATGTTCTGTTGTTTAGGTGCCTTGAGTCAACTGAAGATACAATACAGATCTCTAGTATGGAGAGGCCGCGTTCACACGATGCGTTGCATCATGTTTTTTTGCTGAGTTTCTGACGCATTCAAAAGTCTTCAGCCTTCATCACATACTAAGGTTACATTGTGTTTTCACTGCATTTTCTAAATTGCAATGTAACCTCAGTATGTGACCACCATTCAAGCCTTCGGAATGCGTCCAAAACTAACGTGTTGTGTGAATGCGGCCTAAGTGTGATGACACACGTGGCATATTGAACATGTTTTTGGCCCAGGTGAGCACACAGCTGTGTGCTAGAGGGCAGGAGGGGCGAGAGCTACTCACCCCTGCCCCTCGATAGCGAGGCATTGTGCCACCGTACCGCAGCTGGGACCGCCATAGGAGTCTATGGGGATGTATATTTGCCAAATATATGTCCACAGAACACCAGGGTGAAAGGGGCCTTAGCTGGTGAGGCTCCTTCTGTTTGTATACAGAGGTCATATCCCCGGCTACAGTAGCAGGACATGGCGGGTGCGTGGCTGTAGTCTGAGTCACCCTGAGCCTCCATATACAATCAGAGGTTGGCGGTGACGCTGGAGAGGGGAGACTGTGGCAGCTTGTTATTTGTATCACCCTGGTAGATACTACTGCAAAGATTTTGTAATGATGCCTGGCATTGATGGTTATTAATAATTTACTGCTGAATGATGAATAATTCATCTAGGGATAATGTGTTATGTGCCGGATCCTTGGTCTGACAGAGGAGAAACTGGATGGATTTAGGTTTTCAAGCTTAATAAATGTACCTGCCCTGATGGAGTCACTATGGAGACATTATACATAGGATTCCAAAATGTGTCTTCTCATACATTGCTGATCATTGATGTAAAAAAATGTAACACATTATAAGAGGTGATTATTTTGTTTTGTAATTTTAATAAATCAAAGTTAATCAGTGATACTTTCCCAATTTAGCTTAGACCAGAGGGATATTACCCTAAACCCATTAACTACCCCAGCTAAATATGGCACAATTGTCTCCTAAAAGGCAATAATTAGCTGTAAATATTTTCTAGCGCCAAATTAGCAGGAATATGTGTTTGAGGGCGCGGTCACATGTACCGCTAGCACTGCGTCTATTAAATCAAAATTACACAGCATAAGAAGGGGGGCCCAACCCAATCACATTTGTATTTCTATGGAAGCAAGCGATTGGTAACTAGAATCCAGTGTTTGTCATTTTTTTAATGCAAGACACGGGTCTTGGATACCGATCGTTTGCGTTTCCAGAAAACCGTAAATGTGAGACCTTCAGTGTCTGTAGCTCAAAGGGCAAGTCTCTGAAAACTGCTGCTTCCCGGCAGGAAGTGCCAATATCTGAGCTGATCTTGTAATGCAGGGGGGGGGGGGCAGGAGGCAGAGAGCACTGCAGTGTGCAGACATGAGAAGATATTCATGAGAAAAATTATTTAGAAGATTTACGGATGGATCCCAGGACAACCAAAATTGTGTACACCAGGAGTAATAGAGACAGGTTGGAATTATATCTGTGAAATGCTGCATTTTTGTTATTAACAGTGAAATAAAGAATGTGCTACTTTGTTATCCTGAGTATATTTAAGAATCTGGTCTTCATGGGAATTCCCCTTTAAGCAGATTGAGTAGACGGAGTCTTTGCTTTGGATTGATTCAGTGTCCATTGTTTGTAACCCATGTGTCATCGGTGTTGGAGATACTGACTCCTGACACTGGCCCCTGTGTAGGAGCCCATAGAAGTACATGGGGATGTTTGCCAGCTAGGGTTTCAAAGTTGCAAACTTGCACGTTCATGAGGTCTCATCCAGAGGATACAAACCTTCCGTATTAGGGCATTTACACATTTACCTTTTGTTGTTGGCATATACAGACAAACCACATTTTAAATGGAAATACAACATTTTTTTTAATTTTAAATAACTTTTTTTTAACTTATTTTAAAAATACATATTAACAGACATGTACAAATATTCAGCACACATGAAAGCCTTTAGTGCAGGATACTAAACATTTCTTTAAAGAGAAGAATCTAATAGATTAAAACTCCTTTCTTCTGTGCTTGACGTTTGAGTCACAGGTGCATATGTGTCCCTATGACAACTCTTCCTGTAATTGATTTAATGAATAAACTACAAAGACCGACATGGTCTTAAATGATACATTAAAATGTAGATGCATTGAAAGTAAATGCTGTGTTCTGAAACACAGTGGAAAGAACTTGTACACATCACTGCCACGTTTCTAAAAAGTCTACAAGTCAAATCTCCAACCAAGAAATTCTGCCAGGATTCAGCCCCGAGCAGAGAACAGCTGTGGTATGGTGCTGCCTATAAAGCAGCTGTCTGCATTGGTTTGCAACATAGACATTTAGGCCTGTTAAAGGGTTCGACCAATGGGACAGATGCACCACCTGTTGGAAAGTAAGAGGTAGAACTTGCTTTAGAGACAATTTGGAAATCCATTTCCCACCTGGGCATCGCATTAATTGTCCGAATTACAACTGGCTTTAATATTAGCAGTTATGGAGGTGAACATTGATATATAGATAGTGGCACAGAACCATAGAGTTTTAGCATGGGGAAACAAGACGCAGATTGAGCCTTTGGGGATGAACATTTAAAGGGGTTGTCTGGAATTTAAGAAACACGGCAGCTTTCTTTAGAAAACAGCTCCTCCCCCGACCATTGGTTGTGCGTGGTACTGCAACCAAGCTCCTTTCATTTCTATACAGCTGAACACCAGCACTAACCATTGTCAGGAGAGGAGAGATTTTTGGAAGAAACCATCTTTTCCCAAACTCCAGGCAACCCATTTAAATGATTTGGAAATGAATTTTAGAAAAGAGAAAAAAAAGTAGCTGGAATGCTCCTCCAAATTTTTAGCTTTACATAGCACTTTATCTTTTCCTTTGAGTGTTAACCATTGTGTCGTTATATTCTAGTTTAGGAACTCCATTAATGTTCTCAGTTTATCACAGTTGTTTACAATCTCTGGTATAGAAAGGAGAACCTGGGAAAAATAAGAAAAGCTCAGGTTATAACATGCACAGGTTTATAGCATAGCACGTAAAACAAGCAGATGCCCTCCCTAGAGGTTGTGCCTCCTCTTCACCTTACCTGTCGTATTCTGACAATGATGTCGTCCAGTTTCTGTACTTCTGCCTCGGAGTGCGCTAGGTTAGCTTTCAGTATATCCTTCTACAAACGGCAAATTTATAAATATTCAACATTTCCATCATTCATGTATGGTAAAGCAGTCTCTATTACTACTACTGTGGATTTGTAGAATATATTTGGTATTTATTTAAAAGGGATCCTGTTGCCCGCATTTAATCTGCTCCACAGTCATGTGATAATAAGCAGAGAAGAGTCATATTTTGCCTGCATCTCCAATTCTTTTAGTTCACAGAACCACAAGCCTGATGGGCTCTCAAAGAAGAGGTTATTACCTTTAATAAAAGCCTGATTCTAGGGTTCATAGAAGTGTATACAGGGGCACTCCCATGAAACACTCCCATGAAACCTCTAAACTTGACTCAAACAAAATACAGTAGGTCTCATCTCTGCTGGTTTTAAAGTTCCCTATCATGGACTCTAGGTTCTTTAGGTTCAGAATAAAGATAAGAACCTCATTGTTAGTTTCCAGTTTTGTTAGCAGAGATCCTGGCAGTATAAACATAGTTGGAGTTGCAATTTTTTTGTACTATAGAGGCCAAGATAGTAAAGTCTGAAGTGACGTTTCCAATTCGGCTGCAAAAAAAAGTGACTCGTCTCCAGCTCATTTGAATATCACTTTGTATGGGATATTTTATAGGAAAACAGGGGGGGGGCTGGTAGCTGAATGGGGCAAGACCTGGCAACCATGTCACTTTAAAGGGGCCTGCTATCTAAGACACTAATAAGACATTTTTAAAACATTTTACTTTTTAAAAATACTTACATGTCTTGATAACCGCTGGATAGCTTCAGACTTTGAATATTCAGTGTCACAAAGTTTCAGCCTCAATGTAGTTAACTAAGGAAGATACAAAATTAAGGTGGATAAAATGAATAAAACATTTAGGAAATCTACAATGATAAAACCAGGGGCACTTACTCATAGATCCAGGGACTGTGGTAATCTTATACATTTGTTATCCATGGCCTCCTTCTCAAAAATTTTTTTTTTTTTTTTTTTTAACATCCCCTCCAGAGCTGTCAGGCTCATTAGCAGAATTTTATCAGAGCTCCTCCGTACTGTAGCTTCACAGGCTGTTACACCGAGCATGAGCACTTCCCCCTCCCACTGTTCTGAAATTTCCTCTACTGCAGTGAGATTACATCAGGCAGAGCGAGAGGGTGGAGTGCTGAGGGAGCATGGGGAAGGGGAGACAGTCTAACATCCTGTGAAGCTGCAGCAGAGGGGCTAGGGTAGCCCTTATGGCTTATTAGCATAATTATAAAAGTTGGATTTTAGAATGAAGGAGGCCATGGATAACAAATATAAGAAGATTACCAAATATATCATGATTACCCTGGTGATGGATTTCCTCTAAGTTCTAAGATAGGAATGGTAAAAGTGTAGAACATCATCTCTTATCTCAGGATAAAATATCACTAGACACATTCACAAACAATTATCGTAGAAGAAATTCTAGCATTGGAAGGGTTAAAATCTCACTCTAGGTTGCAGACACAAAGGGATGGAGTGCAGGTCACAGCCATGAGCAGGTGAGAGGACACCAGAAACGGGTGGTATCTGCCAACACAAATCATCATGTGAATAGTCAGCAATATAAAGATGAGAGATCAGACTCACGTCCTTGTGTAGCAGCAGCTTCTCCTGCATCCAGCTTCGTGCGGCCTCAGTGGGATTCTGCGCTAGTTCTTGTTTCAAGACTTCCACCTCTTTTTCATACACCTTCAAAGACAACTGCAGCTGTGCATTTTCCTGGACGAGGGCCTAATATTACAAAATTATGGAAGGAAAAAAACAGAACTGAAGTCAGTTTTGCTATTGAGCCTTACGACAGCCTCAGTGTAACATTAGCCGTTGTGTGGGGAGTACGATTGCTGGCAATGTGTATTTACTGCAAAATTTCTATTGCAACTATAAAACATAAAGCAAATGTGCGACTACACAGACTTATTACCTCGCTTTCCTTCGCCTTACTAAACTGCTGCCAAATCTTCTGTTCTTGTTTGTTCACAACCTCCTGGAGCTCGCTGATACACTGCAGACAAATGGGGTGTAGAAGTTAACAAGTTCTTGGCATTGTAACCCGCCACGTTCAACTCTGTAGTAAAAATGTCTGTGTCTGCACCTTTTGTTTGCAGTTTACTTTCTCTTCCCAGGCACAGTTTTGCCTTTTGAGGGCGACAACCTCCTCCTGCAGGACTCGCATTTCTGATGCATGCTGGAACCTCTGATTCTGGAGTTCTTCATTTAGAGAAGAGCTGAGAGGGGAAACAAAAGCCTCATTACTAATATTCATTATTCTTGCAGAATGGAAACATTTCAAGAATAAGATGCAGATCTTGTTTGAAAAGATACCTTGAACCACTCATGGTTAGGAGAGAAGTAGTATTTTTTTTGCAACCCAGCAGACCACCCACCCCCTCAGGACAGGACCCTTTAAAGGTAATCCATAAAAAAAAAAACACAACATAAACTAGAGACACCTACTCATAGATCCAGGCACTGTGAATGTGATAATCTTCTTATGTTTCTTTTCCATTGCCCCCTTCAAAAATCAACTTTTAAAATGATGCTTCAAAAATGTGTGAAAAGCACTCTGGGAGGAGGGTTGGCATGTCTCCAGAGCCCTTCAGTACTGTAGACTGTTACACTGTATAAGAGCAAGCCTCACCCTCTCCTCTGCTCTCTCAGCACGCTGTAATCACCCAGCAGCAGGAAGTTTCAGCACACAGCGTCACAGGATTGATGTACCATATATCCTCGTGTACAAGCAGAGTTTTTCAGCACAAAAAACAAAAAAAAAGTGCTGAAAAACCTCACTTCGGCTTATACACCAGTCAATAAAAATAATAAACATATACTCACCCTGCGGCGGCCCTGATGCTTAGCGCGGCTCCTCTTCTGTAACAGCCAGCACAGACGCGGCCACATTATCTTCCTGGCCGGCGCATACTATGACGTCAGCAGCGGCCGTGTCACAGCATGCGCCTGCCGGCTGTTACTGAAGACAGAAGAGGAGCCGACGGAGGGCGAGCATGTAAGTTTTCTTTTTTGGGGAAGCGCGGGCTGGCTGTATGCTACAAGGGGGCAAATGCTGCTCTTACTTACATTTCCATTTTGAAGTCCTGAACGATCTGCCGTTTTTCCTCCATGGCATTTGACGAAACATTAATAACATCTGACACCATATTACTCAGCTCTCGTACCACATCAGGTAGATGTTCCTCCTGTGTACCTGGAAGTTAAGTCACCAATTTGTAGTTAGAAATTTGACAAACAAAATCGCTCTCTCTGCAAGCTCTTGTGAGCAGGGTTCTCATCCCTACTGACCATGTTATTACTCTGTAAGCTCTTATTTTGTTTGTCTATGTCCCCCATGATCTGTAAAACACGGCGGAATATGATGGCGCTTTATAAAGATTAATCTATATTAAATTTAAACATCCCCACTGTCAGATGTTTGTGTATATGAGGGAAAGTTTGGGTTAAAATTCTGGTGGCAAAATGGTGGTGTAACATATGATATGAAGACTTACCAGCAGATTGGGAGGTTGCTGGGAGCACAACAGTAAACGCGCTGGTTTTACTCCAGATGCTTTCTCTTCTCTCTTCAGGGTCTACAAGAGGGATGGCAAATAGATTTCTATTACATGAATATAAAAGATTTGCCTTCATGTACCAAATCTGATCAGTGACTTAATGTCTAGTAATAGGTTCAAATATTTGAATGTGTAGAATAGTTATGAAGGGGTGCATTAGACCCCTGGTATAATGTCTGAGGGCCACATTATCATACTGATCAACTTTAAGAGGTCGCACTAGTAACCAGAACCCTAGATGCGCCAAAAACATCAGTACCGCACAAATGCCACCGCAGAAACCATATACTGTATTTGTACAATAACTAACAGCAGACTAAAATACAGAGCAGACGTATACAGGCAGTCCCTACTTAACACTCGACTTACAGACGACTCCTAGTTACAAATGGACCTCTGGATGTTGGTAATTTACCGTACTTTAGTCCCAGGCTACAATAAACTGCTATAAAAGTTATCACAGGTGCCTACAATGAAGCTTTAGTGTTAATCCTGGTTCTTATGATAATCCAACATTTTCTAAATCCAATTGTCACAGAGACCAAAATAATTGGGCTGAGGATACAATGATAAAGTATAGTATTCCAACTTGCATACAAATTAAAAAACAAACCTATAGAACCCATCTTGTATGTATGTATGACCTTTATAATTCGACAAAAAGAAAACAGAATCCTTTGCTCTCCAGGCTCATCTTTTCCTTCTACTCGGCTCCAGCTACAGACACTGGTTTTATGAGTTGGTGTTAGGATACAGGGCAGTTCGTGCCCGTTAAGCATCAGCTCTGACTTTGTAGTAGTTAACACTATTCATTGAGGCTAAACCACATGTTTTATACCAAGTAAACTTTTTATGAAAACATATGCACATATTTCAGGTGGAGATGGTTATATGTGGTTTTCTCTTTACACAGACTTCAACTTCTACATCAATCTACCGTTTCAGGTAACTACGATGGAAGTAAATAAAAATCTATATTTATAGGCAGACAGCAGAATAGTCGTGCACTTTATCAATGTGTTATTTCTGACCTGTTGTGTTGATGTCTTTAGTTGTCAGCTCTTCATCCAAGTGTGCCAAGAAACTCCGGCTAGTTCTTAGTGATCCAGGTAAACTGTGTTCTGTTGTCTACAGAAAGGCATAACATTCAAATTATGTAGCCAGAATATAAAATGATAAAAACAGATGAAAAAAAAAAAAATTATACTTTTGACCCCTTTAAATTTGTATAGTTTTAAATACCTGGCACAGTCTCCAATCAGCAGAGAGCAGCAGTGCCACTACACATTGGACAGAGTTAGAAGCAGACAGCTGTATACCTTGTGTAGTAGTGGTTCAGGATTACTGCGGGCGCAGCTCTCATTAAGGTGTAAGGTGATTGAAGCTGCAGTAAAAGCCTGTAGGTTCGCTACACGGCAGACATAGGGGTCTGCTTATAACTTAGACTCCTGTGTGTAACGGGTTGCAGGCACCATTGCTCTCAGACAATGAGCAGCGAATCAGGTGTTGCACAACTCAATAAAAGGTGTGTGTACCTTAATTTCCATAGATTCTTTGAGAGTCTCCATTAGGCTCAGCATATGTGACTTGATTTTGGATACCTCCACGTAGGAATCTGAGATCCGTTTACTTAGGTTCATGATCCTGCCCTGAGCTTCCTCCTGTGAGCGGGACAGCTGGTCTTGCAAGTCACTTACTTTCTTCCTGCGAGTAAATCACATTTGAACACATTCAATGAAAATTTACACCATTATATTTTCCTTTTGTATTATAGTTATTACTATCGGGGTTAAAAAGGGTTGTACAACAAAACATGCAATAACAAGGCGATCGGTGAGGGTCTGACTGCTGGGTCCTCCACTGATTACAAGAATGGACCTGAGGGATAGGGGGCCCTGTTGCCACGAACGTGCAATACATGCTCATCCCACATCTATATTATATGTTACGCTTGTGCTTTGTTAGTCCTCAGACATTTTTTAATACATTTAACAAGGGGTTAACAATCCCCTTGTCAAATGGCTGTTTAGCTACCTTGTAAGGCAGCTCCCTAGACATCAAGCATGGCTTTCAGGAAACCTAATGACATGATGTGGGATTAAACCCAAACCAGTATTTCTGTTCCAAAAGAAACATTGACACTGTAGACAGAAATGTTTCGACGTGGTGTCATCTCTTCAGTACAGTGCAGGGAACTGGTTTAGCTGAGTTAGAGGCTTTTGACTAGGGTCAGGCTAAGGGCTCATTCATCTGCAAACTTTTAGTATACCCTTTAACAAACTAATGCGGTATAAATAAAAGCTGATAAAATATTGATGTTCTGGACTGATCCATCATTTTACTTACTCTAGGTCTTTAATGGTATCCTTTAGATTTTCACATAAATAATTCCTTTCCAGCACGGTCAGGTGATGCGTTTTGAGCTGAGATTCAGTCTCCGCCACCTGCTCCCGACAAACACTGTTCTCCTGCTCAAGAAACTAAAAATTAAAAAAAAAAAAAAAATACTATTATGACGAAAACCGTGAAAAATTATTACAGAAAGAATATTGGAAAACTGTATAACTTTTCCTTACACAAACCATATCAATTATTTGCTGAAAAGTGGAAAAATCCCTTTAAAGTTGTTAACTACCAGCAAAAAGAAAGCTGTCCCTGGTCATGTGATGTCACAGGAGCACAGCTCATTACATCACCGAGAGTAAGCAGAACTGTGAGCTATAACGAGCTGTGCACTTGTGTGACATCACATGACCAGGGACTGGTTTCTATCCACTTGTAAACAAAGAAGCTTCCGGTTGAACATCAGCAAGCAGAGATCTAGCAAACCATGAGGACTTGTATATATTGTATAACTTTGCAATACACAAAACTATAATATTTAAAGGGGTTGTCCTCTTTGAGCAAATCATTGAGGAAGATTGAGGGAAAAAAAACCAAACACAAAGGATTTACAGATCCGTTACCTCAAGACTCTCCTTGTAACACATAACTTGGGAGGTATGTTCTTTTGCAAGCCCCTCCAGCTGTTTCTGTAGGTTATCCTTCTGGATTAAGGCATCTGACAAATCCAACTCGAGGCTGATTTTGCAAAAGGAATATATTTCTTAATAACACAATAAACCACATCATAATATAAACAGGTACATTTAGCAGAGACGATCAAGGACATGGTCACCAGATTTCACCCCATTAAAACAACAAGCCCCCCAGGTGGGGTATATCCTCTCTAGAATTTCCTCTTTTATATTACATCTTCCCCATTTATTAAAATAAACTTCTCTTTAATCATTTTCAAATGAGCTGAAGAGAGTCACTCATCACCTGGATGGAGTCATTTTTAGAGGCTGCAAGGGAAGTGTCCCATCTTCGATTCTATAGAACATATGTTGGTATATTAAAGAAAAGAATCTCATCTTTAAAAAGGGTTTGGTCACTTTACCTCATGTTTTTGTAATGTGTGTGTAAGTGTTGGGGGGCAGGATATCAGGTCATTCACCAATATACATCTATTAAAAGCTCTGCTCTGCCAGCTGCAGGAACAGGACAACTGGTCGTAATTGAAGGAAAGATGAATTTGGCCAAGTACACAGATATCCTGGATGGAAACCTCTCCCAGAGTGCTCTGGACCTCAGACTGGACCAAATCTTTCAAGACAATGACCCTAAGCGAACAGCTAAAATAACAAAGCAGTGACTTCAGAACATCTCTGTGACCATTCCTGACTGATCCAGCCAGAGCCCGGACCTAAACCCAATGGAGCATCTCTGGAGAGACTTGAAAATGGCCTCCAACAACGTTCATCATCCAACCTGAGGGAACTGGAGATGATCTGCAAGGGAGAGGCAGAGGATCCCAAAAGCCAGAACTTGTTGCATCATTTCCAAGAAGACTCCTGGCTGCACCAGCTCCCGAGCTGCTTCTACTCAATACTGAGCAAAGGGGCTGAATACTTATAACCATGTGATAATTCACTTTTTCTTCTTTGACCCCTTTGTGACCGAGGGTCATTTATGCCAGAATGTCCAGGTCAATTTTTGCAGGTCTGTTCTGCTCTTCTTTAAATGATGATCTCTCTGGGAAAGCTTTACATATCAAAACAATTTTTACTCATGACATCTGAGACTTTAACTTCATAGGAAAGTTTTATTGATGACATTTTTTGCTTTCTAGAATTAACTGATAAATGACTATAAATGTGAAAAAAAAATGTCCAAGTAGTAAAACTGAAAAAAAAAAAAACTTTCCCCAAGCTCAACTACAGATGCAGAGGGTGCATGTAAGCAAAGTCTTCCCTGCAGATCTTTCTACATTCTGCTTTCAGCTGACAGGATGGAAGGAGCTCCTCCATGTCCTGAACCCTGGCACCTAAGAGAGATCCACTCTTAAAGTTACAAATATATATATATATATATATATATATTTAGCTTTCTAACTAGTTTGAGTGGATATCTCTGGTTCTATGAGGCATCCGTATACAATCCATATTAAATATGGTTATTAAAGGGAAAGATGCTCCTGTTTAATATGACATCAGTTTCTAGGTGCCAGGGTCGAGGAGATAAGTTGGTCACTGTCATGACGTTTATAAAATGTCCCTTCTACATGGGGCATGTGCAAATGGTAGGTATATAGCCGTATGGCAGTCGTGGAGGGGTTAATAAATAAGCAAAGGGGGGTGCAGAGTGTACAATAATAAGCTGCAATAAAACAAAGAGTGAAAAATCTAAAGGGGTCTGAATATATAACGTACCCACTATATGTTCGTTAATACTACGGTATCATGAGGTCCTGGCAGTGCTATAGGGCTATTTCTCATAGATAGATCCCATGACCCTCCATCTGCGGCCATTTTATGGACAGGAATGTTTGGCTGATGAGGTAAAAGACAGGAGGCTTCACTTTACATATCAAGAACTTTTAATAGATGTGTGTGTGTGGTGGCAGGATAGAAGGTAATTTACCTATATACATTACAAAAAATAGGAGTTTATGCCTCCAACCCCTTTATCATCACATAAGGTTTAAGGTTCTGGGGCTACAAAACCAGATATACAGCCAGTCACAAAGCACTGAAGAGTCATCTAATGCATTGTGACTGGCTGTATGATACCAGGCCTACATCATCTCTCACTACGGAAGTTACTATTGCAAACTGGGATATTCCTAGACTGGATTCAACAATGGAGCAAGTCATGTGGTCTGTTACCATATGGCAAAACCACATTCGAGTTTTACCGATTTGATTGAGTTTTACGGATATTGGTCAATCATTATTCAGTCTCTCTCCTGGAATGTAGTGTGTGCGCCGCAAATATAATAAATATTATCTAAAATGTATAATATAATATACAGATGAGTAGTCATACTTGCCTGCATGACGCCATCAGGGTCATCATACTTTTGTGCCACAGAAAACAACCTATTACTGATTGCAATAACTTTGCCCTCAATAATTGGCTTCTAAAAAGGTTTACACATTGACAAAACTTCCATAGAAAGGCAGTAGAAATAATATCAGAAATAATATACCTGGGCACAACCTGTCCAGCCAGGTACTTGATACGATCTTGATATTCCAGTCCCCTGAAAATAATGGAGAGAATTTACATATTCAGAGAATATTTACACGTTCCAAAGAACTTCAAAAAGTATCCATTGATTCTTTACCTTCCCACTGATGTGACCCTTTTATACAGTTACTCATGTTGTGAGGACCCCCAACCATAAAATAATTTTCATTGCTACTTCACATCTTACAAATCAGAGCAACGGCCTCCACCGCAATCAAACATACAAGCATCTTAGAAACGCATGTACATTTGATTATTCAATTACAGGGGAGGGGATGTTAAAGGAAACCTACCACTTGAAGTGGCAGGTTTCCGATGGCAATACCGGGCACCAGCTCAGGGTGAGCTGGTGCCGGAGCTTATTTTAGTTAGTGTTTTAAACCGCGGTATAAAACACTTTTTAAACTTTATAGCCGGCGCAGGCAGGTACGCGCTCGGCGCTTACCGTGCGCGCGGCTACATAGGAAGTGAATGAGAGCCGCGCGCATGGTAAGCGCCGAGCGCGTACCTGCCTGCGTCGGCTATACAGTTTAAAAAGTGTTTTAAACCGCGATACCGCGGTTTAAAACACTAACAAAAATAAGCTCCGGCACCAGCTCACCCTGATCTCACCCTGAGCTGGTGCTCGGTATTGCCATCGGAAACCTGCCACTTCAAGGCAGTGAGCCAAGACAGATAGGTGAACGGTGTTGGAAAACATATTTATACTGGTCTTAGGTGATCCATGTGAAACTACCCCACAGGTTGGGAACAGCTGCTGTATTCCTTAATAGCAAGTAGGGATTTCTCCATTAAATCTCAATTTCTTACCGAGCAGTCGCTTCATTCAGCTCCTTTTCAAGCAGTTTCATAGATGAATTCTTAGCATCGAGCAGTTCTTCATATTCAGATTTTTCATCATTTAGTTGCTCAATATCAGATTTCAATGTACATAGACTGCCCATTAGCAACTCCAGCTCTAAAATTGCAAAAAAATACCAATGTTAATGTATAATTATTGAATTTATGATGAAAAAAATGCAGTAAAGGTTTTAAGGGGTCTCCCATTAGTTACACTATAGATATGAGAGAAGTTTTAAAGGGAACCTGTCACCACAAAATGTAAATTTTAGCTGACTTGTTCCAATCGCATACGCTATGCTGGTCTTAAAAATGCATTTGAAAGTATTCGGAGTCATTTTAGGAGTTGATAATAGTATTTTGTACATTACCTGGCTCCCTGGCAGGGGAGGAGGGGCAGCTGCAGCCTGTGTAGGCCGGGTCTTTTTGTCGATTCTACCTCTCCTCGACAATCCCTGGGGAGGGATGAGGGAGCTAGATGAGTGCAGAGACGACAAACACAGGCGCACACAGGCTTTAGCCGTCCTCTCCCCCTCACCACATGCTGTTGGCAGGGATCCAGGTAATGTAAAATAAACTATTATAAACTACTGAAATGATTCAGAATGCTGACAAAGCTAAAAAGGACATGACAACTAAAAAGGATACAACTTCTACACATCATTGACACATACCTGAACCAAGGCGTGAGTTCTCCAGCGTCAGCTGTTCATTCTGATACTGCATACTTTCTAAATGACCTTGTACCTGACCAAGCCAAAATGTACATATTAATGTCCAAATATTTATGTACAAGATACAAAGAAAATTATATAACAAGTGTTAGTAGGCAATTTGGGTGGCAAAACAATTTGACTGAAAACAAGATATTGAATTTTGAAAATGGTGTATTGCGCCATTTTTTATTAACACAAAACTTGTCAGCTAGAATTTACCACCATCGCACAACATGTGACAAAATAATTTCAAAATCACTTTACCCTTTGAATTATTAAATTTACCAACCATATGACACATGGCAGATTACAAAAAAAAAAAAAAAAAAAAAGGGGCTGTACCTTAAGCTGTAAACTGGCTGCGTCCTTAACCCCTTCACGCTCCATGGTGGATATATCCGCCGCAGAGCTATGAAGGGTGTATGAAGAGGGCTCACGGGCTGAGCCCTCTTCATACAGAGATGGGCTTTGCTGCATATCACAGCAAAGACCCATCGCTATCACCCACGGTCGGTGTTAACCTTTTCTTTGCCGCCGGCACTGGAAGCAAGGCGGCGCATGGGTGCCGCCATCTTACCTTCGATCATCGCTCTCATATATCTCTCTCTATGCGTCAGTGTACTTGTACAGAAGCCACATGAAAGTGTATATACACCTGTAACCCCATGTAATAATGTAACCACACTATCACCCCACAGAACTAGATGGATAATACAGTAATGTGTCGGCTTAGAGTCACCGCCCACACAGTGGGATTTTACACTGAGCAGCATAGAGAGTGATAGGAGCTAATAAAGCAATTAAAAACTGACTAGGTTGTAAAGTAAGGGGTTAAAATGATCTTTATTGTGTGAACATCACTAGGGGATTGAGATGTGAAAATTTTCTTTCATGGGAAAACCCCTTTAAGGGGTTAAACAATCAAGAAATTATCGAGTCTTGTATAAACATACTTTTTCCTTTTCTAAAACAGCCACGTCCCTTTCCATTTTGAGTCCTTCATACTCATCAAGTGCAGACTTTGTCTTCTCCTTCATAACTTCAAACAGACGCCAGTGCAGGGACATCAACCCTTTTGCCTGAGAGCACTAATAACAGAAGACGCACACAAAAAGACATCAAGCAAAAAGATAGAATGGTAGGACATCTAGAAAGATTACACCATATAAAAGACACACTCCAAAAGATGATTCCAATGGTAGGTTGGTGTGTGGGGGAAGAAAAAAAAAAAAAAAAAAAAAAAAAAAAAAAAAAAACAGTTAAAGGGGTTTTCCCACAAAGACAAGTTATGCTCTATCCACGGGATAGGGCCTAATTAATGGAGCAAAACGGTCATGCGCGGTCATCTGCTCCATTAGTCTGAGGAGCACCAAAGGGTCGGTCAGTCCCCCCGTTTTTGGGATCTGTGGGGGTCTCAGCACTGAGACCCCCACTGATCAGCGAGTTAGGCCCTATCTGGTGGATAGAGCTTACCTTGTCTTCCTGGGAAAACCCTTTTAATGGAAATCTACCATGAAAATTAAGCATGGATAAATCAGGGGCACTTACTCATAGATTCAGTCAAAGTGACTTATATTTGTTATCCATGACCTCCTTCCTTCAAAAATCAACCTTCACAGGTTACGTTCAAACTTTGTCTGCTTCCAATGTCGTTAAGATGTAGGTTAAGTATGGCCAGATAATCCTACAATCTGTGTAGTTCCATAGGAAGCTTCCTTTAAGGACATCTCCTTTGCCTTTAACATGATATATTCATGCCACCTACTGACTACATTTATTATTGCAGCTGCATTACACCTGCTTAGGAATTTAATTTTTTAGAATGTCACGTTTAGCATAATTGTAAAAGTTACCAGGCGTTCCTGGTGGATTTTGAAGGTTGATATTCTTTGAAAAAACTAGAAGAGGTCCAGTTATTAAATAGCAATGGAAGTAATATAAGTCTAGAGGCAAAGTGGATAAACCAAAACATTATGCATTACCCGTTTCTGCAGCTGGGTTCGATCCTCCTCTACTTTTGAGCACACAATCTGAGCCCCATGTACAAAATCCGCCAGTTCCTCATTGTAGGAACGCTTTAGAAGAAAACAAAATATGATAAAAACCATATTCCGAAACTAAAACATAGCACCATTCACTACTCTGGCAAGTAAAGACTCATATAGGACTGTAATTTAAGGAATCCAAGATCTGGTCAGTCCAGGAGATACAACCTATATAAGCCAGAAGGGAAACTGAAAAGAATAAAGGAAATACTGTACAACTCTCATTTTCTTTATTTCAGTGGATTTGGCTTAAAAAAAAAAAAAAAAAAAAAAAAAAATCTGAAACAAAACTTCCTCTTTTAATACAGTTTTTAAGTTTAACCCTTTAACAACCCGTGACATAATAGCACGTCACGGGTCAGCTGCGGGTGCATAGAGTTGGCGCACATGCCAAGCCCTCTCCATAGCCGTCTGCTGCATATTGAATCAAACACTTACCACTAGCACCGATTGCGGGCATCATCCCATCCATCCCAGTGGCTTCAAAAAGATGGTGAGGATCATGGTTGCTCCCTGTGATTTCATCGGGAAGCGGGGATCTGTTGCCATGACAGTCTCGGGTCTTCCAAAGACTCGAGGCAGTCTCGTTTTAACCTATTCAATACCATGTGCAATTCGCACATTGTATTGAATGAGTAGTACAATCCCCATATACTGCCATACGGTAGTATGGCAATCTATGGCAGGATTAAGCAGACAACCTAGGGTTAAAATACCACCATTTTCTAAGAAGTCACAAATATAAATAAAGAGTAAAAAAAAAAAAAAAATCATAAACACATTAGGTATCGCCACATCCAAAAATGCCTGATCAAAAGATAATGATTTTTCACTACGTTTAACCCCGAAGCGGAAAATAGCGCCCAAAGTCGAAAAAGGCTCTTTTTTGGCATTTTGAAAACAAAATAAAAAAAATTCTGAAGGTCGTACATTCCTAAAATTAGAAGCATTGAAAACGTCATCAAAAGTCACACAAAAAGTGACACCACACACAGCTCCGTACACCAAAGTATGAAAAAGTTATTAGCGAGGCTTTAATTTTTGGAAATTAAAACCTATACAAATTTGGTATCCCCGTGATCGTACCAAACCAAAGAATGAAGTAGACATATCATTTGCGGTGCAATGAAAGCAGTAAAACGGAGCAAATGTATTTTCTCACCAATTTCACTGCATTTGGAATTTTTTTCCCTGCTTACCAATACATGGCATGGAATAATAAATACCATCACTATAAAGCAGAATTTGTAACCAAGAAAACAAGCCGCCACAGAGCTCGCTCATGTAAAAATAAAAAAAGTTATAGATTTTTGTTTTTTTCATTTCCATTTTTCACTCCCCACCATCAAAAAAGGGCCAGGTCTTTAATGGGTTAAAGCAGGTGTGGAAAATAAAGGGAGAGAATCCATAAAAAGATATATTGCACTGTCCAGCAGCACCAATAAAGGTTGTTATTTACCAAAAATCAGAGAAAACAACATAAAACTAAGAGTAGAGTGTGACTTACCTGCTGCTCATAAGCTTCTTTTACAGACTCACAAAGCTGCCTTTCAGATTCCAGGTCCCGGCGTAGCTGAGCGATGGCCGCTGAAGAATGGATCTCAAGATCCCGGAGACACTGGTCCGCCTGAGAATATCAAATATGAAGAGAACGGATATTGATATTGGGTTTGTGGCACAAGTATTACTCGGGAGATGGTGGACTCCCTATAAATAGAACATATTGTCAGACACAAGGAGCCATAATTATAAGCTTAATACACCAAGGTAGGTTTTTCTTCTTTTCAAACTGTGGAAAAACTTACATCTGTAACACCATATAACATATATGTGTGATATTGTCACTGGTCCCATACCAGTCTATGGTTGCACCATACCAAGGTATTAAAACTATTTCCCAGATCTCAGTTTTCATACCGCATCCTTCTCCTGTATGGCCTTCTCCATGTTTGCTTTCATTTCATCCCTCTGATGAAAACTCTCCTTTAGCTTCTCGCTCATCTTCTCCAAAACGCTCATATGATCGGTGATTAGCTTGCGGGTGCAGCCCATCTAGGATCCAAAGGTAACAAATGGTTAAGTGCTTAAACCTACAATACTCCTCTTCATAACTTGTCCTGATCTTAGCTGAGAAAATGTAACAACACAATGTACAAAAACTGACAACTTGTTTTTCGTCGAGATGACACGAACACCCAGACCCTAAACCTGTAAAAGGAACAGAGTTACCCCTCAACATCACAAACTTTCCTGTACAACTGCTGCAGTTACTCTGCTGTGACAATTTATTCAACTATTGGAAAACAAGGAAGCCATCATTAGGCCATGGGGGGTGCCCAAGACTCATCACCAGTCGTACCCCTTACCTTTTGTTTTAGGTCACCTCTATCTTTTTCAGTAGTTTCATACAAGCTTGTTGCAAACTCGATCATAGAGGAAGCTTTATTCCTGTGTGAGGTCTGCAGCAGAACATAAAGAGATCGTATTATTCAATGTTCTCTTCAATAATAAGATTTTAATTTTACGTTTCCACAAATAACTGCTGGAAAGTCAAACAAAAATGACTAGGCCAATGGATGTATAAATCATTTTGTTTATGAAATGCTATTTGTTGCAATGAGTTGTGTGTGAAATTAGCCCATTGAAGTCAATGGGTGGGTGGAAAATAAATAGCGGTCAGTGTGTTACACTGTTGCAATGAAGAAGCTCAGATCTGTGAAAATCGGATGTGAGAACGTGACACAACTAGGAAGACTCGGACTACAAAAACAGATGGTCAGATATAACCAAGACTGAAATCAGACCAAACTTGGATTTGGCACCTGGCCTTAAAAAGAACCCATCACAGTGATTGGGACACTAAACCAACTACAGTACCTTCGGCACATGCGGACTGCAGTACTACACAGACTTAATTGAATTACTGCACAGGTGCCAACTGCTTTGGGCCGAGGGAAGTATAGTAGATTTTTTTTTTTGTAGACACGATAGAGGGCGATTTAGGACAATAAACCATCAGGTCATAAGGACCTATGGGTCATTTATGTTCCCATATAGCCAAGAGGTTTCCTTTAACTGTGATAGTAGACACTATAGAACCAGAGCAAAGACAGGGAAGAACAGTGTTGGGCTACCCTCACACATTGGAAATACAGTTGAACACACTAGTAATAGGGAAAAGAAAATTGTACAAGTCCTGCAATCAGGAGCTTAAATCAATATATTATTTTACCATATACCTAACAAAATATGTACGCCTATTGTTCATCCACATAAAGGATGAGAAATCCAACAACAAACAAATTAATTTGTTGTTGGATTTCTCATCCTTTATATGGATGAACAATAGGTGCACATACCCTCACACATTGGCCCACAATTGTCAAAAACAGTGTAAATTGCTTTTTCTGTACCTGTATTGGTAAAAGTGTTGCTTGGTCTACATAAAACTGGTGCCCCCTGCACTGCTACAAAAGAGTGCACAAACTTTTTTTTGGTGCATCATTAACATAGGGCGTGCAAAAAAATTCTGAATTACACATGTGCAAGCAGTTTTCATTGAAAAGAACATGTAAAGTCAGACAAAAAAAAAAAAAACTGGCGCAGGGGCTGTAATAAATGTGGGCCTTTGTTTCCAAGGCTAGCACATGTACCTAGTCTCTTCTATGGGCTCATGCACAGGGCTGTTGTCTATGGCCCTATGTTGATAGACAACTGGCAGTGCCAAGGTCCTACTCATTATTTCGACCCAATGATCAGACCACAGCATAAAGGTTTTCGGCCCCGAGACCTGCACATTTGTGTGCACATACACCAACACCAATTTATGTATCCCACTAGAACCTTGAACAAGTTTCAGCAAATAACTGACACAACTGAGTAATGAAAAGTTGGATACAATTTTCCAATATACTTTCTGTATTAATTCATGGGTTTTCTAGATCTCTGCTTGCTTTCCTTCTATAGTAAGCTTTATTATTTACAGGAAGCAGAGATCTTGAAAAGCAGTGTGGAATTGATAGAGAAAGTATACAGAAAATTGTATAAACTTTTCCTTTCTCCAGCCATATCAATTATTTGTTAAAAGTGGAAACCCACTAAGTTTTATGGAAACAACCTTTTCAGTGTTGATTTTTTTGGAAGCTGTGCACAATCCCTGCCTAGATTTTCTCCAACATAAACATTTAAAGGGGGGGGGGGGGGGGGGGGGGGGGGGAGTTCCCCACGAATACAAGTTAAATTGCTGGTTGGTGGAAGTCTCAGTGATGAGTCGTCCACAGATCATAAAGAGAGGGGTTCGATGGGGTGCCAGGTACCTCGGTGAGACCCCCTCATCGCTCCATGAGAGTAATGGAGCAGACGGCCGCGAGTGACGGTTCTGCTCCATTCATCTCTATGGAGCTGACAGAGATCGCAGAGTGTAGCGTCAACTCCATTGAGATGTATGGGGCAGAAGTGTCATGCAGGGCCGCCTGCTCCATTACTCTCGTGGAGCGATGAGGGGTCCGACTGAGGCAAGTGGGACTCCATGAGACCCCTCGTTTTCTTGATATGTGGTCTCATCACTGATCAGCAAGTTAGGCCCTATCCCATGGATAGGGCCTAACTTGTATTCGTGGGAAAACCCTTTTAATGTTGTTATGATATATACAAATGCATAATGTTCATAAAGTAGTTGAAAGTCTTTATATTTTTCAATTACAATCATTACAAATAACATATTTGCTGCAAAAAAATTGTCACATCAGAACTTATACTAATCCAAATGCACAGCCATGGAATATTGTACATCAAAGTCATCTAAAACTAAATCAATACATCAACAGGGAATCTTCCCAACCTACCAATGCTTCAGTGGCTGCTTTAAGATGCAAGTTTAACATTTGTTCTTCCTCCTGACTGCGCTGTACTGACCGAAGTCTACTCAGGGTCTGTAAATACAGATTATGGTAGTACTGTTCCTCCTGCAATAAAAAAAAAAATAGACAGGTTTATAAGTAGATACAATAAGCTTCCACTTTTCAGAACAGACAGATCAAATAAATAGATTACATAAAGTATAAAATGCCATTACACTAAGGGAACTTTTGTTGAAAAACTTCAAGAGGAGACTGATGGACCAAAATGGCTATAACAATGGTCCATCGTTGTCTCTTTACTGCAACGGGTGATGCTAGTAAAAATGCAAGTAAATTCATTGGCTAAATAATTCATCAAGACAACAAGCAGTGAAATCATTTAAAAGTGCATCTCTGAAGTTATAACAAATTGGTATAAGCAATTTCCCCATCTTTAAAAACAAAAAACAAAGAATGATGACCATATTGTGTTCCTCCTCCTTTTCTTTCCACAGTTGTGCTGTTACGTTCTGAAGCTACTTGTCAGAAAACGTCTTCAGCAGAAGTGGGCGGAGACCAACCTCTTCCTGTAACTGCCATGAAGAGGAGGCAAATTTAAGCTGCCTAAACTTCTCATGATGCCCTGTGCTCCCTTATAAATGCAATTTAGCAGGAAAACCTTTGAGACTCCTACCAATAAAAAACACTGAATAGTGCAGAGAACATACAGGATATATATAGTGACTTGCCTGGAAGCTTTCATCTCATGGAGGTGTATGGAGATTCTAATAAGCAGTAGATAACAGCAGTGAACATTAAGTTAATAGTTTTGCACTGTGTGAGCACTAAGGGTTAACATCTGCTTGCTATGCAGAAAAAGTCCATAGAGCAGGAGGGGGAGGGTACTGCAGTGGACTGTATCACACAGTTTGAGGTGCATAGAGTTACAGAAAACATTCTGTAGAATTACAGACTGGGATAAAAGGGCCTGATAGGAAACAGGAAGCCCTTTTACCTCACTAGTAGGACTCTTCTGCATCCACAGTGCACAGAGTTCTTTACAGAAAGGGTTTCACAGTGATCATTAGCACAGCCAGTGGACATATCTACTTCAGGAATAGGCCAGAGGAGGACAGAAAAGAATCTGCTGCACGCAGGTAATAAGAGGTATCGATTTGTGTGGGGAAAAAAAAAATCTTGGACTGGATCTTCTTTATATTTCCAGTATGGCACATTTCTATTTCATGATATATCCCCATGAATAGATAGATATAGATATTTGCCCTCTTACCGTACTGGTGTATGTGACACATGTCTGTGTGGCGCACTCCCTCTGCTCAGATGGCTTAGGACAGATGTTATTTTGCTGCCAACCTTGAAGCTGGCGAGAAAGAACTTCGACTACGATTAATGCGCCTTCCAAACGATCCATTAGGTCATCCCGAGATGCGTTCCTTAAGGCCTCCCTTGAGAAACTGGAAGATGAAACAGATCAAAAATGTAAGCCTCTGTTACATAGATCTGGATGGATGTCACCAATGGCTCCATTCCAGGGAATCAAATCACCATAAAATATAACTAAAAAGACTGGTTGCAAAGATGGGCGACAACTATCAAACAGAGCACCACCTGTACCAGTTTTTATGTAAACAACGTGATAGAGGCTTTTCACCACCCAAAACCATATGTGGAATTATTTTTTTTTTTTTTTTTTTTAATAGACACTATTTACTGGACCAAACCTAGGATGGTCCAGTCCACACACACAGACTGAGTTTGTGGGTAATCTGCCTAAAGACATACAGGTAAAGACAGTCTGAAATGCGAGCTGAAAAGAAAAGGTCTAAATCCTGGCTATGCCCCTCTCTTTAGCACATGAAACCAAAATATGGAGTGCATTGAAAAATAAGAGTCTCATCTTCTTAATGACACCAGAAGGATGGTGCTAGCTGCTACGGAGCCTAGAATAGGATACTACCCCTACAGACTCTAATAAGTGACTTGTTTTAACTCGTATTTAAAGTTGTATGCATACAACTTTAAATACAAGTTAACACAAGAGAGAGAATGCAGGAAAAAAAAAAATACTGGTGTTAAAGCTGGCGAGTGTCTCAATAAACCCAGTCTACTGACAGTCCATCTAATGTTCATTACGTGGAATCAAGGAATTGAAGCTAACCCAGATGCAGCTAGATTGCTTATCAGATCCCAAAATGCATTGCCGCTTTACAGAATTGTATACTTTTCCCCCCCAATTACTCCTATCTTAGCAGAAAAACTTGTATGTGTCCTACTTACTTCCACAGAAGTGAATCGGTCTCTGAGGAATTGTCCTTTGCATCTTTCTCCTGCTTGCTTAGAAGGTCATAGGAAGTGTTCATGCTCTTGTTTAGGAGCATTATTGGTGTAGTCCACGTCACTCCCTCAGAAGTGGACACTGGAGTCATAGAAGTCCCAGCTTCATGAGGAGAGGCAAACATCCTTGGAGTAACATTTTTAAAGATTTCTCTGCTAAACAAAGATAAATCGCGCCCCTTTGAATGAGTCGGCATTACTGGAGTGGCAGAGCTTAATGGAAAGCTTTCTGTAACCTTTTCTTTGTCAGGATTTGGGTTAGACTGACCTTCCTTATCCATAGCTGTGATAGGAGAAAACCACTGGTTATGTGTTAATGCAGAGGAATCCGTCAACACGTGATCTGTGGTCAAACCGTCTATAGGTGTACAACATTTACTTGCTCTTGTCTCTGCTCTGTCATTCTCAGTTTTGCATGAAGACATCTCAGGATCACATAATACCACTTCTGTATGCAGAGAGTCCTCAAAATGTCCCGAACTGTCACTGACTACGGAGTCAAGTCTCTTGGGTGAATTACTGAGTAGCTGCATTTCATATTGGTCATTTATCACCGTGCCTGGAAGAGATGAAGTCAATGTTTCCAGCTGCGGACAAGCCAGAACATGGACTTCATCACCTTCAGCTGCCACATTTTGGAAACAATCTTCTTTTGTCTTAGTCAAGTCCCAATTTTCAATAATCGCACTTACTTCAGACACCACATCAATGACTGCCAAAGGGACCTGCTCAGGGCCCTCTACAGGATTTACATCATAGGTGGCATTGGCAAGCTCTACAACATAGGACTTATCACCTTCATCATGATCTTCACCAGGGACCAGATCTTCTAACCTGCCATCATTTCTCTTGGCAGGAAGAAGGGTTTCAGTTTTAGCAATGATCAAAGCATCGAGGTGCAAACCATTCGCTGCACTGCTGTCTTCATCTGCGGTTTCAAGATTTTGTGTGAGTATTTTAATAGGTTCATCATGTGTAAGGACTTCATGCACATCATTTCGGCTTTCAGGTTTATCTGCCACACGAGTTGCGTTTTGGCAGGTCTCATTTTGCAGTATAGGATTTTTCTTTAATTCTGGAAGCTCATGCGTCTTCTCACACTTTTTGTGAAGCCTATGGGTAGTGTAATTCACTGACAGTTCACTATGACCGTCATCCTTGGACGGTGACTGTACATTATCATGTAACTGAATTAACTCATCAACACTCTCAGGAGCTTTAGGCAAAGTGGGTACGTCTAATTCTGACACTTCAGTCCCCAGGAGAGGTAGATTCTTTGAAGGGTTGACCTTGGTTCCTGAACATCCTGTCACATTATCACTCCGGCAAGCGTCACTCCAAATACTGATTGTTGCCCCAGTGCTGATTCTGGTAGATTCCTATAGGATAAGAGAGTTAAATGCCTTAAATGTTTCATTATAGAATCAATTTTAGTAGCCATTTGTAAATATGCAGGATGACAAAGTGCTCATAGCAGAAACTGGGCGCACTGCAGTAGATCCAGCACTGGATGGTCTGTAGGGAAAAGAGCAAGAACTGGTACAAAACCAGAGTTCGCCTCCTCTCCGTAGATATGGCTTATAGCAGTAAATTAGGGAACTACTCTTAATAAAGTTACTTACTAACCACCTCTATATTCTTAAACACATTTCTGGAATTCATTTTGAATTCAGATGAACATTGTTACTACAACATGCATTAAATGTAATAGCTATCAAGTTCTCCAAAAAAAGCTATAAGAATACTTACCTTGCTTTTAAGAGCCGACTGACTGGATGCTTTTGACAGAGAAGGTCTTTTTTCAAGAGTATTTGGGTCAAGTACAGAAAGCTGCTGACCAGCAAGAGCCTTCAAGGGAGTCCGACCAACAGATTTACGATGCACCTATAGCAAACACAACTACATCTTAGTCACATTTTACAGCAGAGATAGATTACTGTCTACCAGGCTACTATCAGATAGATTCACATACACTGCACCTCGTTACTATATGATATGAAAAACAGTAAAACTGCTTTGCAGAGCCACACATACAGACCATGGTAGCGCCTAAATGCAGATTAATTTAGGAGTCAAGCTTTCTTAGCATATGTATTGCATCAGAACACGTAAAAAACATATTACTTTTTTGCACATGAAGGACAGTGCATTTTAATGTACACAATATTTCTCTCCGATTATACAGATAGTTATACATGTTATTTCTGTGAAAGCCCATTTAACTATACAATCATTCACACAAAGAAAAGGTTAACAAAACAGGGACTTTTGGGAGTAATTTGTAATGGTTTGTACAAGCCATGAAAAAGTCTTAACACCTTGCCATGCGCCAGAATTAGGAGGGAAGTGCGCTGAGGGCGGCTCGGTCCTGCACATTATCTATAGCCTGCATAGAATTAAGAATACGCCCTACAGGTTCCTTTTAAAAAAAGAGACTATTCAACTTACATTTTGCACATCCAGAATCTGATTTTCATCACTAGGGGGGTTGGCTGGAGACAACATGGTGCATTTGTTTCAATGTCTAAAAGTAACAAACTTACAAAAAAAAAAAAATTATATTAGTATCTGTAGAAATCATTTTTGAAAAAAAAGACACCTGTCCCAATCTGTCTGCGTACACAAACACAACAACAACAAATCCCCTATATTCTCCCATTTTGGCCTCAGATATAATATTTCAACACAATCATGTGACAACGGCTGCAGACATGGGAACAGTAACATTTCAAGAGTCTGGATGAGCTCTTTAAAGAGAGCCTGTCAGAGTGATTTGGGACTCTAAACCGCCCTCTACACGGCCGCAGAGAAAAAAAAAACCCAAAGATTCAAACTTCCCTTCTCTTCGTTGCCTGAAGGTTGTGGTTAGGGAAGCTGGCATAGTACACGTGGGCTTCACTGCCCTAGTGTTGAAACTATAGCTCATACAGAGTGAGGCCGGGATAATGTCCTGGCTTCACTAACCGTAACACAAGAGCTGGTGCTGGCCATGCAAAAATTATATACAAGTCAATTTGGGACCCTAAACCACAGGTCCATACAGCCCTGTAGTTGCTTTGGGTCCCTTCTTTAAAGGGATTTTTTTTTCAGATGAACCCTTTTATGACAGGGTTATAAGGATCACATTTGTGAGGATGAGATGTGCCCATTACCTTACAAACCGATTCCAGTGTTTATGCTTAAAAAACATCTGATCAATAAAAAAAAGTTTGTTAATCCGAGTTTCAAGAGATTTTATACTTTCATCAGAAGTAACAACAATGCGTCTGATGCCTTGAATGGAACACAGTGTACAATAAGGTTTCCAGCTGCTTTCAGCATTCTGAGGATGCCCATACAGTTTACAGCTATGGAAGAACAGGGGGCAATATGTCTCCTCCTCTGCTATTCAGAGCATTAAGGGACAGTGTCCAACTGCCGTGACCTCCACTGATCATGAAAATGAGACCCCTCTTTTCATTAACTGTGAAGTTGGTGACTTGTTGCTCTAGTCACTAGTATGTGTTGGAAATTGCTGAGCACACACTTGCCGGTAAATGGAGTGCCGGAGATAAGTGAGGACTGTGCGGGGTCCTTTACTCATCAATTGGGGTCCCAGCTGTAGGACCCTTATTGCCCGTATCCTGTGAATATGAGATAACTTGCCAACTCGATAGAAATCCTTTAGAGGTATTCTCTTTCTGTAAAGGCTGTAAGCGCCTGGTGGAGAGGGGACTCGCTGCGGACCATCTTGGACCACGGTAAGTAACATTCCATGGTCTAAGGAATTCATAAGCAGCTTCTATGGAACTTACAGCCAGGCACAGGGACCAATGTATAGAAGTACTGCCACAACCTCGGACAAGGTGTCTCAGGATTTCTGGAACACCCCTTTAAAAGAAGCCTACCACCACGGATCTACCTATTAAGGCAGATCCGTTGGCAGGTTCCTCTAATTTATAGTAGTATAGAGCTTTTTAGGGCTAACTCTTTAGCTGCCAAAATTTTTTATAATTTTTAATGTCCCTTAATATGCAAATTTCCTAAAGAGGCTACTGGGGCGTAGAGTAGGCGGAGCTGAAGCTACATGGCGCTGCTACGCCACGCCCCAGTAGCCTCTTGTGTTCCGCCTACCAATCCAGCTTCAGAGCTCAACTACAAGGCGCTGCGCACATTCATCCGCGTATGCGCAGTTTCTGAGTATGCGCAGTAGCTCCGGAGCCGAGAATCCAGAACCGCACGCCTGTCCGGGACGAGTGTGCGCTGAAGCTCTGACTACTCAACACCCCAGTAGCCTCTTTAGTAAATTTGCATATTAGGGGCATTAAAAAACAGATTAGGGCAAGAATTAGCCTTAAAAAGGCAAATACTATTATAGATTACAGGATCCTGCCACAGGATCAACTTAATAGGTAGCACCTTTACCTGTGCCTGGGGCTCACAAAAGTGACAAATCCGCCCCTTGTTGTACCCAGTGCTCTCCTGCTAGTCCTATAGAAATGAATAGGAAACTTGTCACATCCCATGAGTAGTAGTGTAAGTGACTACTTGCATTATACACAGGACATTGTGGGCGGGGCACACTGCTAATATCCCATGTAAAGTACGTCGGGCTTCAGTAGGCCTAGCAGAGGAGACTGCTCTGTCTCTATCCGTCCCCCGGTATCACAGCGCCACCCGTTACCTCAAAATACTTGACGCTTTACTGTTGAGTCTGCACCTTCAGCGCCTCTCGTTCAAATCAATCTAACAAGCTTCTATTGGCTGAAGGCGGGCCAATCAGAAACGTAATCTTTTCTGCGTTCCGAGCCTCGTTATGAAATAGCCAACTGCTACGGGCGCCTTGCGGGTTCGGAGGGGGTCACGTGGCTTGGTTACGCGCTCTGTTTACTGCAGAGCTTGTGAGCTGAACGTCAGGGGGCGGGGTTACAGCGGGCGCCTCACGTGGTGAATGACAGAAGGGATACCTGTACGGAAAGAGCGGGGAGGCGGCAGTCACGTGATCGTGCGCTGACGGGACGGAATTCCCATCTCTTTCTATAGATCTCCTATATTATGTGTATACATTATGATAGAGTGTTATGTGGGAGCTTTTTAGGCGGCGTAGTCTATTGCTTTACAGTGAGACTGGACTAAGGTGGATCTTGAAAAATGAATCACTATATCCGTGTTATATGAGTTTGCAATATTCTTTCAGTTGATTAGAGGCGGTCCCCTACTTAAGGACACCCGACTTACAGATGACCCCTAGTTATAGACGTACCCCTCTGCCCACTGTGACCTATGGTGAAGATCTCTGGATGTTACTTTATTCCCAGACTGCAATGATCAGCTGTAATGATGGTGTCTGTAATTAAGTTTTATTGATAATCCTTGGTCTAATTACAGCAAAAAACTTTGAAACTCCAATTGTCACTGGGGCAAAAAAAATTTTTTGGCAGGAGTTACAATTATAAAATATACAGTTTCGATTTACATGCAAATTCAACTTAAGAACAAACTTATGGAACCTATCTTGTATGTAACCCGGGGACTGTCTGTATTTGCAAAAAGCTTTATTGATTTTTTTTTTGGGGGGAATCCATATCTTTTGCTCTTTGAATAAACCATTTAAAGAGGGGTGCAACTAGGAAAGGCTGGGCCCAATGCAGAATCCTGAATGGGGCCCCTTTACTCTTAAAAGATATACATATCTGTACATATAAAGTACCATACACAGACATATAACATATACAGACATACAGTATATAGACTTTACTTATAGACGCACACATATACACTGAGATACACCCCTCACATATATACATTTATATACTCGTGCACACTTTCACTAAATACTCACTGTTAGGCAGCCGGCTTATTCTGGGGACAAGTAGTTGCAGAACACGGCAGGACCCTCCCCTAAGTTTTTTTATCTGAGCTGCAGGAAGATGAGCAGTGTCATATGCATAACATGATGTACAATCTGCAGCATAATATGTATATAATGAGGCACATCCTCCATTCTTTAGTGTGATAGGTCGGGTGCTGGGCCCCCTGACACTGTAGGCCCCATAGCAGTTGCTATGGCTTCTACCTTTGTAGTTACACCCCTGATTTGAATAGGAAGGGAAGGACATAGTTTTCCTTATTTTACAATTTGATATATTGATAACACAGACTGTATGCCTATACAGTGGGGTATGTCGCCCGGGGATCCCCCTCCCCCTGAATGAGGGGGGAGAAGTGTACAACGGGGTGTTTCCCCAGTGATGTCACTATTCTAATATGGACAGTGACATCACCGGGTTCTCCCTCCTGCCGAACGACGTATGCACTCAGCGTGGCTATGGGGAGAGTTGCAATACGCTGCATTCGCTCCTCATAGCGATCTATTGCCTCCGCTCAGTGCATACGTCGCTCAGGCGGAGGCTGCAGGTTGAAAAGACATAGCTGCATTTCTTTTGGCGTAGAGGAGAAATAGTAGTCAGAGGGAGGCACCGACTATGCCTCCGTCTGCCAGTATTTGTCAATGTATACACAAAGCTTATATGTCGGGTACTTTCCCAACGTATTTGCTTTGCGTATACCAAAAAAACGGCCTTAGATGTAATGGCTAGGATAGGAGAATGTTTTATTATATCAGATATGCTGTATTGTCAACTCCATGTGGATCAGCCTTCTCAGTTCTACCAGTTTCCTCTCTTGTCTTCTAAATTAGGGCTTATGTATTAAGCTAGGAATTGGGAAGGTGTCCTAACCAGCTAGCCAGCACACATCCGCATTAACTTCTATGGGCTGTCACACATAGTTGTGGATTCCGTCTTTTATTATTGACATTGGCTCTTGAGAGGCCCTCACCTGACAATGTAAAAATCCCAAGGACTGAACACAATGGGGCTCATTTACTAAGGATCCGCAGACCGCATTTCCGCCGGCTTTCCCGGTGATTTCCGCGTTGCGCCGGATTTAACAGGGATTTTTGGTGCACGCGATAGGATTTTGGCACATCGGCGCCGGCTTTCATGCAACACAAATCGGGGGGCGGGCCATTGGACGATCCGACGTATTCGGACAACGCGTGGGATTTAACATCGCAAATTGTGTCGCAAGACATGCACTCACATACACCAGGAAGAATAGATAAACTCCGGCTAACCTCAGCGTGGAAGTGACAGATGCAGGATCTCAGGTGCACGATGTTGGTGAATCGTGCCAGACTTCATCCTCTTCGGACAGTCCAAATCGGGGTTCGCGACAGGACCGGGTAAGTAAATGTGCCCCAACGCCCCGGAAGGGAGTCCTTGCATCATACAGAAATATGATGCAAGAACTCCCTGTCCACCAGACCAACTGCAGCGCAGTTACTGTACTGTTAGACTGTAAGAAGTGTTACATATTTCTGTATAATGCAAGGAATCCCATGTCGTGCAGTGTGTTCAGTCCTTGGGATCGGACCAGCATATGGACCAGCATACGGGCTGAACCCGTTTATGCACAGGAAGCGTTAGACTGTGTTCACTTTATTTTTAGGCTAGGTTTGAATTTCTTGGACCCTTCAAATTAGCGATACATTTACTATACGATGCTCTAGAAATACTGAAATAAATAGGCAAAGCAATGAAAGTTGTGTTTCCATTTGTAAATCTGTACATTTCATACATTGTTTGCGCATTTACAGATTTTTTTCTTTCAAATGACATTTTTTTCTTCAAGAAATACACGGCATAAGAAAATGTATTTAATTTGTTGCCTTTCTTGACAATTGGACGCCCTCTGATCAGTTTCATTTGGCTGCCAAGAAAGAATAGTCCAAAGTAGAAATCGTGTTTCCAAAGTAGTGTTGAGCTGACCCAAACCGCAAAGTTCCCCTATACTTGACCTCCCTGCTGTTAAACCTTGCGCTTAGTGCTGGCACGGATTGTGGACATTAACTCTTTAAATGCTGCTGGCAAAGTTGCCGTCAGCATTTAAAATGCTGTGGCCAGGCATGGCAGCAGTGGCATCGGTAGCAGATGCCCTCTCAAAAAAGTCGATAAGCAGCACGGCCACAGCAACTGCTCTCTCAAAACTATCCACACGCAGCAAGATTGCAGTAATTGAAATGGTTAACACCCTCAATTGATACCAGCACTGATCATGAATATAACTGGCGGGTGTAACCATACCTGTATTTTAACGGTACGCTACTCTAAACTTCTCCCATTACATTTCTTCCACAAATATGATTTCTGGTGTTCCATTGTTGTTAAAGTAGTACTCTTGGTAACTCCTAGGTCTGAAGTCATTTCCCAGAACCCCATGGTTATTTAAGAAACCTCCCATGGTTGTAAGGTGCCTGAGCAATACAGTTCCTGCAAAGGTGCCTGACTAGGGTTGTTTTCCTGTCCGTTTCCTGAATTCTTTCTGTTCTGCCTTTCCTGATAACTTTTCACCGTCACAGCATAACTGACCGTCACAGCATAACTGACCGTCACAGCATAACTGACCGTCACAGCGTAACTGACCGTCACAGCATAACTTTGTCTAACCTGACCTGACCTTTGCTTCACTAACCACCTCTCTCTGTTTGAGTCTGCTGCTTCAAAACTGGTACAGCGCATCAGATTGGCCAGTTATTTAGAGAACCATTAGACCCCCAGTATTGTAATGGATGTCAATACTTGTTCACAATAGTTGATGGGTGTTGGGCAGTTGCCTGCTGAGCAAGCACTATCATCTCTGTCCAGTTTCAGATCAGGCATAAAGAGACTGCCTATAAAAAAATCCCTATAGCAATGGCAATAATGAGGTGATAGTAATTCATGCCTTAGGCTGGACAAGGAAATTGAAGAGTTTGTGTTAAGTCCCAGTCAAAGTCTTCAAAACAATCACAGTCTGACTGTATGGTGACTTCTGATTTCCTCATTTTTAAGACAAGATCAACTGGGCATTTTTGGAGTAGTGCAGGATCCAAAGTAATTCCTCGGAAGAATATGTGATTCTTGAACTGATGGAGGTAACGTGGCCTCTGTCTTGGGACTTTGCAGAGCAACTAGAAGCATAATAATACATTGATTTTAATTTAACAAAAAAGTTTATACTCATACATTATAATAACCAAATATGATACAATTAAACACACATCTACCTAAGCATTCACTCTGAGGACCATTAGATGCAGTAGTAGTCCTACTCATGTGGACATCCTGGGTCGCACCCACCTTTAACGGGTGCCACTATAATTTGTAACACATATCACCATGTATACAACTGCAGTTGTAGTACAATACATTGATTTTGATATGCAGTCTTATGAAAACTGCAGAGGTACTAATGGTTTGGTGGCAGACCAAATCCAAATAAAATCAAGTGTAATGAATTAATTTATTTATAGAGATTGTCTTTTCAGTCGTATGGAGTCTTAAAGACCATACATGCTCAGCTTGGGATACTAAGTAATACTGCAGCATAAACTGAGAATACGTCACCACTGTGTTGTCCCTGACAGGCAGAAGTAATCAATCGCTCCACCATCCCCCAACTGTTGTGTATGAGTCATCCAGCTCAGGTTGATCAGTCCTGTCTGTATAGTTCAGAAAGCTCTGTGTATTGTGTTTATGAACGGCAGCCAGGCTGCACCCAACTATCCCAAGGTCCTGAAATTTATAATTGTTTTTTGAGCAAACCACTGGGTTCATGGATTGAACAAGATATGTTTTTGCATCAGCGTCGCTACAGCAGTCTCAAGGTATGTTTGGTTCATAATGCATTAAAACAAATGGTAGATTTCCTTTAACCCCATAGCGCAATAAGACGTACCCTTACGTCTTACTGCGCATGGGGGAGTATGAAGAGGGCTCACGGGCTGAGCCCTCTTCATACTCACCGGGCATTTGCTTCATAATGAAGCAGACGCCCGTCGCTAACACCCGCGATCGGTGCTTGCACCGATCGCGGGTGTTAACCCTTTGATCGCCGGCGGCCTTAAAGAGCCGGCGGCGCATGGGCGCCGCCATCTTGGCTCCGATCGTCACTCCCCGTGACGTCACCGGGGAGCGGCGATCCGTTGCCATGACAGCCTGGGATCACACAAAGATCCGAGGCTGTCATGATCGAGGCTATCTATTACAATGTGTAGTATGGCAGTATATGGTAGGATCAATCAGACAACCTAGGGTTAAAGTACCCTAGGGAGTCTGAAAAATAGTAAAAAAAATAAATAAAAAAAAAAAAAATTATATTAAAAAAAACATAAAAATTCAAATCACCCCCCTTTCCCTAGAACTGATATAAATATAAATAAACCGTACAAATCATAAACACCTTAGGTATTGCCTCATCCGAAAATGCCCGATCTACCAAAATATAATAACGTTTTTTCACTACGTTTAACCCCGTAGCGGAAAATAGCGCCCGAAGTCGCAAATGCCATTTTTTTGCCATTTTGAAAAATAGAAAAAATTCTATAAAAAGTGATCAAAAGGTCGCACAGTCCTAAAAATAGAAGCATTGAAAACGTCATCAGAAGTCGCAAAAAATGACACCACTCACAGCTCCATACACCAAAGTATGAAAAAGTTATTAGCGCAAGAACACGGCAAAATGAAGAATTTTTTTTCTGTACAGGAGGTTTTAATTTTTGTAAATGTATGAAAACATTATAAAACCTATCCAAATTTGGTATCCTCGTGATCGTATTGACCCAATGAATTAAATAGACCTGTCATTTGGGGCACACAGTGAAAGCTGTAAAAACCAAGCCCACAAGAAATGGCGCAAATGTGTTTTTTCATCATTTTCACTGCATTTAGAATTTTTTTCCCGCTTCCCAGTACACGGCATGGAATATTTAATACCATCACTACGAAGTGCAATTTGTTACGCAGAAAATAAGCCATCACATAGCTCTGTACATGGAAAAATAAAAAAGTTATAGATTTTTGAAGGTGGGGAGTGAAAAATAAAAACCCAAAAACGAAAAAGGGCCTGGTCCTTAAGGGGTTAATATCTCAGTATAGGGAACTGGTGTGGCTAGGTGAGATGCCATGGATGTAGGTAAAGGAGGATTTTTTTTCTCCTTATAGGGGTTGTCTTTGTAGACCACCTCTTCATGAGTAGTATTTGGAGTCTCTAAGGCCATGCACGCTCCCCTGGGATTCCAGGTTACAAATATGGAAATAAGTATTTTGGGTGTGAAAAAAAATACAATGCCTCATTGTGTGCGACTTTCAAATAATTCCTTCTTGACCTATGTCCATGGCCTAAGCCAACCCAGTACCCTACACTGTACTGATGAGATGTTATAACATTATAACATTGCTGTCTATAGTGCTTAATCAGTACATGCACAGAACGAGTCTGTACGAAGGAGGACAGAGGAGAAGAAAGCTGGCATGTGGTTAATGGGCTTGTCCATAGTAGGAACACATGGCTGCCTCCAACAACTCCAAATCTGAACATCTTTTGTGCCATTACTGCAGCTCAGCTGTATAGAAATGAATGGAGCTTAGTTGCAATACCACACACTACCCATGTCAGGGAGAGGAGCTTTTTTTGGAAAAAAAATTGTCATTTTTTTTCAATCACTGGACAACCTTTTAAATCATCTCAATCATTATGTAAGTTCCTATACACACAGACAGCAGCATGGGGCCATGAAATAAACACTTTGAATAAGCAGTAAGCGGTTTTAATATTTTTAGCCATAAAAATACTAGATTCACATTATTTTACAAAGTTGTCATCCACTTTAAACCGTAGATAGGCATTGTATATATCATTAGGTATTGTTCTTACCTCCTTTAAAAGATGTGACAGTCCTCGGCTTAGAGTCTGTGGAATGTCGTATGTAGCATCATTAACCCTCTCTAGCATCATCGTATGGTCTGTAGCAGAGGGAACAGGGAACTATACAGTAGAATAAGTTAGGAAGTAGAATAAGAAAGATGGCAGTATGAATGCAGTTTAAAGGGGTCTTCTCGTCTTTCAGTGGGAACCCCTTTAAACAGTTATTTTTTGCAAACAGAACACCAACAGAATAAATTCAACCCGATATGTGTGGACCAAACAACTGGCCACAATCAGGTTTAAACTACAAACTAACAATTTGGTCAAAAAGTGATGTAACACTCACAGATAAATGTAAAATCTACAATCTTTATTGGGAATATACATATAATAAAAGCAAGCAATGGATGAAGTACAATATGTTAAAAACCATGTGTGGTACAGTACATAGTTCAGTCTACGCATATAGGTAGGGAAGGACAGTCATATAACATTATCATAAGCATACATGCATGAAATGATAACGTGAGATAATGTTATATGACTGTCCTTCCCTACCTATATGCGTAGACTGAACTATGTACTGTACCACACATGGTTTTTAACATATTGTACTTCATCCATTGCTTGCTTTTATTATATGTATATTCCCAATAAAGATTGTAGATTTTACATTTATCTGTGAGTGTTACATCACTTTTTGACCAAATTGTTTGTTTTGCAAACAGAAGCTGCAACCAGGCATTACCCCCTTGCTACAGTGGAAGTATAATAGCACATGGTGTCACTTTATATCAGTGGTTGCCCTTGTAATATAAGTACAACTCATGACTGGCTCATCGCCAGACATCCATATGCTCTAATAAGGAATATAGTCATTGGTGGTCTTCATAAGACATCCCCTTTAACATGAAGACACATAGGAGCCATGAACACAAACCTACAGCAAAATTCTGATCAAGACCAGTGATGAGTGGACCATCAATATTCGGGTCCATTTGATTTGTGGACCCAAATCTGGCACCAATTGTGGGTGCTAACCATTCAAATGGGTTCGCTCACCCACTGGTTAATGGTAACCAGTTGGTGCTGGCACTGATGGCGGGTGGTATCCCTTACATGCCACAGACATGCGTGCCACCATTGCGGCAGCGATCTTGTCACTCCCTGTGACCATCCGCGACCATGTAAAGGATGTTACAAAAATGTCTGCCAATAGATATAAAGTCTTCATTTTCTCACCTCTCCAGCTGCAATTGCAAATAACAGGACTCCTAAAGAGAACCAGTCAGCAGAATGGCTATATGGACCCCCAGAAAGAACTTCAGGAGCTATGAAAGCAAATGACAAAAAATATATGCATCATGTACACTGTATTACTTCATATATGAATAATATTACATCATCTCAGTCCACTTTCAATTTACTAGTTATATCTACATTTTATCAAGCTGTTTTCCTAAAGTGACTATGAAAAATGGTTGACATTAGACCGTCCATAGGGGCATCGGTTTACCTCATGGACACAGCAGGGTAGCTGCACAGTGACACATGGTGTACAGCAGGTAAGCTGTTCTCTGCTAGAAGCAAAGTATGGTATATAGCATCTGATTAAGTGTTTTTGTAATAACCAATTTAAATCCAGCAGAAAACTTTGGTGTTCCTCCACATTATGCAGAAGAAGAGAGAATTACAGTAAAGGCCCCATACATTACTATGTTTTCTTTTTTTTATCAGGACGTTATACAAAATAGAAATGTAATACAGGTATGTTTAGGGCCTATAGATTAGTAGTATTTATACCTCAGACTTTCTATTTTCTAAGTAAAATTCTGCTTGCAGGGAAACAATGTCAAATTTTCAATTATCGGGTCCTTCCCTTACCCATATACTGAAGGGTCCCACAGATGGTATATGCACGGTCTCCATAAGGAAGGTGCCTGGAAAGTCCAAAATCTGATAATTTCAAGTGTCCTTAATAAAAAAAATAAAAAGAATTTGTAACCAACAACAATAAAGTAAAGTTTGGGAAAAAGTATTACTGAGTTGCTGAGATTTACTTACCTCTCTCATCTAGAAGTATGTTTTCCATCTGAAAAAAGACCAGGTGTTTAGTTAGCTATAGAAGCCACAATGGTACATAAAATGACTGTACATAAAATGACTGTACATAAAATGACTGTACATAAAATGACTGTACATAAAATGACTGTACATAAAATGACTGTCTGTATAACCGGACGCCTTGGTGTTCAAGTTACAAGTCAGTAGCATTAAAAATCTGTAAAAGCCATGTAAATCTATACAGAAGTAGTTTCCTCTGATAAGTTTTGTCACAAAGTTTGAGTTAAAAAGAAGTTTGTCAAAATGTCATCATTTCTGAGAATCTTACATGTATCAGATACACTTCTACTTTTTATGATAGATAAAACAGGTAAGTGAATAATCTGCTCACACTGAAGACTGTTTAGTACTTAGACAATAAAACATGATAGTTCAAACTCTTACCTTTACATCTCTGTGTATGATACCCAAGTTATGGAGATACACTGGCGAATAAAACACATACATTTAGTTGTAACATTTCAATATTAATGGAAATTTGCCACCAAAATCCATCATGATAAACCAGGGACACTTACTCATAGATTCAGGCAAGGAAATCAAAAATCAACTTTTAAAATGATGCTAATGAGGTTGAATGGATACCCTAGCCCCTCTGTGATCTTGCTTTAAAGACTGTTACACTGTCTCACCCAGGGTCAACTGCAGGTTACAGTAGGCCCCTAGGCAACAGAGCCTCAGTAGGCTCCTTTGTAGTGAACTCACATGGCGGCATTACAAATTTAGAAGCTAAAACAGTCTCCTGTTCCCTAAAATATTCCCTAGTTTATCATACCATTCAGCCATCTCACGGTTATTTTATATGGTTATACACCCTATGGATTCATTAGATACAGCCTCCTTCACATCTATGTATTTTTTATGTAAAGCACTATATGCCCCCAATCCTCCCCCCCCCCCAGCAGCTCTGAGCCCCTACACTTGCCCGGGTATGTCCAGTGCTGGCGCCGGCCCTGGTCTCACCTTCCCCCTGCGTCCTCAGCACTGACAATACAGCAAAAAGTACGAGGAAGAGGAAGAGAGGAAGAGACAGTGTAACAGCCTGTAAAGCCAAATTACAGCAATGGGGACCCCTTTTCATATCAGAAGGGGCACCATTTCACTCTTTGCTTTATCTACACTACTTTTATGTGCAGACTTACCTAACACAGATACCAATTCAGCAGCAAATAGCCTTATTGTGTCTTCATCAATGTACTTTGCAGACATCCACAAGGAATACAGATCCCCGTAACTACAGTAGTTGCACACTGTTACAAAGAAGCACAGAAATTTATGTTCTAAAATTGTAGATCCTGTAATACAAACACTAAGTATGATAGACTAGAGATTAAAAAAGTCATTCATGTTGTGATACTGTGACAGATAATAAAATATAAAGCAAAAAATAAATAAATAGAAATAAATTAAAGAAAAACACCCTAAAATTTGTTCACACCATAAACCAGTATCAAATCTGTAGAACATACAGTTCTCCCTAAAATTTACATATAATACATCAAAATTTGCGGTGGATGTAGAACACTAATAAAATGTCTATTTTAGATAACTTTATATGGAAAGACAGCTAAAGCATCAAAAACATATCTTTTTTTTACTATTTTGTACAAATTATTTCAAAAGTAAGTTTTAGTCTTTATAAAAAAAAAAATCCCCCCAAAAATCTAGAAGGTAACTCACTAATGAAAAGATGGCGCTGCCCCTGCCAGCTCTCTCCAAGGCATTGGATGAATGGATGCTTTACCTGCCTCTGGTATCAAAGACAAATAGTAATTAAATATAATCACACAGACAACAAGCACAATATACTGTTTCATCTATTGCATGGTTAAAGGGAACCTGTCACCAGAGGATGTTTTTTTTAGGAGTAGACGGGTTCCCACAGACATGGTAATGCATAAAGCAAAGATGATTTTAAAAAAGCTCTCAGTTGAATGGTTATAAAATAAGGTATATTAAACTTTACATGGCTCCCTGCCAGCACTCCAAGTGAGCCCCTGGGGTGTGTGAGAAACAAGCCGAGTCCCCATCTCCTACGGTAAATGCTTTTCCTGTTCATTTAGTAATTGAATGATGTGCATGCGCCGCCTATCAGGTGGAGTGAGGAGGAGGTGGGTTTGAAGAATGAACAGGGCGAATGGGGGTCCCATAGCACCATGGAGCAGGAGGTTGAGCATTTATCCTGTCGCTACATTGGGAAATTGCTGAACACAGTGCTCACCCATCTCAGGCAGTCTCATAGACAGTTAATATGAGGTATCCATGTGTTGTGCTCTACAATTTCTAATGCATCCTTAGTATTAAATGCAGCATCAGCGTGCTCAAACCATCAACTAATTCCAGAAGTTAGACCCCCACTGATCAGATAAGTATCCCTTACTGAAGCTTTAAATAAAAAATACACTTTTTGGATTTAGAATTCATGGGTAATGATCATATCAAGTGGATATTTCCATGTATCGTACACGGCTCGTTATAACACAGAGAGTAATCCGGCTTTGTATTGTTTCTACGTGTATTGTTTCAGAAGTGTCTTTGTACCTGTATGCTGACCTCCTCTTTACATTGTCTCAGGGTGTTGCGACGTAGAACCTCCCCTTTGGGTAATACCTGAGGATAACGTAACATATTTATCAACCAGGAACATCCGGCGTGAAAATGGTTATGGAAATAGAAAACAAATGTCTTACCTTTAAGGCAAAGATCTTTTGTTCTGAGCAGTTGAACACCTTGAGGACTGGGCCAATGGATCCTTTAGCAACGCAGCCTAAAATCTATGAGAGATGTTATCATTCAGACACAATGGAAAGTGAAGTCCACTTCTGCTCTCAGCGTCATGTCTTCATTTAGGAATCAATGGGGGCCTCAGGACTCGCACCCTTAGCCAGAAAAATCACAGAAGTTGTGAAAAGTTTTCTGACAGGTATACTTAAAAGGGAAACTGTCCCTAACTTTTACACTATTAAACTACTAGCCCCATTAGTTAAGGTACAAAATATAATTAAAAGGGATGTGAAAATGAGTCAAGTTTAGAGGTTTCCTGGGGGAGAGTCATTTCAGATGCCCCTATCTTCTGATCTAAAGTACCTAGAAATGTGCTTTTGGTTTGATATAAAGATGAGATTCTCATGAGCTGGAACTGTAGATATGTATCTGGAGATGTGAACTGTAGATAAAGATCCAGTTCCCTCTTTTTTCTGTATCTGTGAGCCACAAGCCTGATGTGATCTGATGTGATCATCTTAGGTAAAATATGACTCTTCACTGTTCATTTTCACGTGGATTTGGAGAAGTTTTTTATTTTATTTTTAAAGCAGTTGTAATTTCACATAAATGAAGGAATTATAAAAAGAACATTTTATACCCCACCTGAGGGGGCTAGTAGCTTCATGGACTAATATCTAGTGATTGAGTCCCTTTAAAGGGCATCTACCAGCAGAATGAAACACTGTATGCAAATTAGCCTGAGGGGCTCCAGGCTCTCTATAGGTGTTAATGGAGCCTGGAGCCCCTCAGGCTCATTTGCATGCAGTCTTTTATCCTGATGGTAGATGTCCATTAAATTACACACTGATTAAAGGAGAATAATTTTTATAAAGACCTTTAACTCTGGCTGTGTAGTTGGAGACCACACTGGGAACTCCGGCAGGAATAAGGCTACGCACTGCGGGAGAGTCCACTCTGCCCCCTTCTCTTCTGAAGGACTAGTCTGATGCGATGTCTTAAGCTTGTTCTTTACTGTACAGCCAGTGTCCCACAACTGGCGGAGACGTGATGGAGTCCTGATTTCCCCATTCCAGAAACCTTTCCAGGGATGAACCCATGAGTTGGATGACAACGAGGCGATACTCTGCAGTAGAACAACATACATAGGAGACAATTGGACAATCAGATCATCATTACGGTATGTTGTCAAGTCATTACCCTCCATCAAACTACTAACACTACAGGATAAAACCTCCTGCACCTTCATGTTATCACTTTGTGTTTTAACAATGAAAGATTTGAATACACTTTCTTTTCCTAGTTCCAGATTATTTTCTCCTACCTTGGTGTCACTGCTTGCAGCTCCCATTTCATTGCTTGTGTCGGTTCACATGCTGGGAAGGATTTGTCCTCCTGGCCCCCCCTTTGGACAATTTGTGATCTGTGTGTAGGGTCACGTGCACAGTTAATCCGCTTTAGTTTGACAAACAACTTTAATCTGCTCCTAAGCGGCGGTCATTTCTTATGCATCTCTCTAGCTTCATTATTCATGAGAACACTCTATGTATCTAGATATCATGGCATATTGAGTTTTAAGAATCTGTGATTCCATTTTATAGATACGGGCCAAAACTAAACACTGAGCTCTTCATGGAACACAATTTGAAAGAAAGAAAATTGGCAATAAATACTGTAAGTTACTATGTATCAATCAAATGTATCAGGGTAGTCGCCCTAAGTAAATCCTGAGTAGGAGCCATAGGGGAACATTTCACTGGACAATGACTAACCTTGGCCTTCACATGTACAATTTCCTTAATAACCTTCTCCCCCGGCATAATTTTTCCTTCATTACCCTCTCTTAAACCAGTTACATGATATCATTATCTTGGTGGCCACTGTAGATTAGCAGACCTCAACTGGGTCCGGGTATGTCCTGCGTGACCCGGACATATTGCTGGATTGACGTCTGTGTTGCCTATCGGCAAATTGACACCCCTAGCTACTAGCCATGTGATTCACCAGGAGTGGGCCTCTGACCAATGACAGCTAGGGCTAGTAGCATCAATTTGGACTCAAAATAACTATTTAAAGTAAATAAGCTTTGATCCATGGGTTTTCTGTTCTTATCTACTTAACTGACGGTAAGGTGAGTTGATCAGAACTAGAATAAGAAACAATCAAAGCCTTGGTCTTGTGTTTAGTAGGGTCAGTAAGTATATACTTAAAGGAACACTCCAGTCACAGCTGATTCATTGGGGGGAGATTCATTCATAAGACTGGTTCCTAGCGGCAGTCTTAACACTCCGGCTCCAGCCTCTTGGTGAATATGGCTGCAAACACCACCAGTCCCTATCTTTTGACTAGATCTGAACTGAGTTTGTTGCTATGTAAATGTGATGGGACGGTGTTAACTCCCCGGCCCACCCTCCCTGACACACCCATATTGGTGTGCAGGTCCCAGAAACCAGTGGGTAGAGGAAGATTTATATGGTTTCTCCTTCAGAAGCCATAATGAATCTCCCCCATTGAATTATACCTTGTGCAGAGCCTGAAGGGAAGAGCATGACCATAATGATGAAGGCTCAAAAATCTAGATATTTATGGTGTCTGTGAGGAGGTATTGTATTTTTTTAATGCAGTTATGTGATTTATTTTTAGTTATTTCTCTATTTTTGATTACTTTGAGTTTATATTTTGGTACATGAAAGGGCATCAACCACCAGGATGAAGGACTGTATGCAAATGAGCCTGAGTATCTCTAGGCTCCATAGGTGTTAATGGAGTCTGGAGCCCCTTAGGCTCATTTGCATACAGTCTTTTATCCTGGTGGTAGATGTCCTTTAAGGTTCTGTTCACACTGCAGTTAGAGTCTCAATGAATTTGAGTTCAAATCCATCAATCCACATCATGAAACCCCAATGTTAATAAATGAGGTCGACTTAGATGAAAACTGCTGCTTATTGTACATGCATTATGTTCTGTAATTAAGTCTTAACATAAATCATAGGCTTGAGTGGTGATGGGGCGATGCCTGTAGTAAAGTGAGCAAAGACAGCTGTGAACCTTGTTACTAGAGCGGCAGGTCATTTATCATGTTATTTCTAACATTACCACATTTTCTGATAAATAAAGCATAATTTTATTGTGTGAACAGATCTATCTGTGAAGGAAACTCATACCAGCCTCTTCCTCACTTATTATGCAATATTCAACAAGTCAGATAAACCCCCTGACATGTTTCCAGGGCTGATCTGTAACATGAAAAGTGATCTGTGCCCCCCCCCCCCATCACCTCTGGTTTGGGCCCAACATCTGGCTCCAGGATTTGGCATTTACCCCTCCCCCTTTAGGTTTATTAAGATGTTACATAATGGAATTAACAAACACTGTACATTCTATCCCCAAGCGGCTGGCACTTTCTAAGCATGTAATCTTAGGTATTGCTGTATTTCAGATTAACCTGGAAAAAAAAGACTGAAAACTGTTTTTTAAAAGTAACAATCTGAATTTTAATCATTGTTGGTGGAGAGCAATCCGTACCAAAAAGTGCAAATGTCTGCAGATGAGAGCAGGATTTTATACACCTATGTAAGCAGCAACTGCACCCAGTCCCGTCTCAATGCATATAAATATATATATATACATTTATAAAAAGTTAAACACCACCTCTATAAATGCTCTTAAACTAGAATCATCAGACGCACTGTGACAAAATGAAATCCATTCTCAGCCACTGTGGCTAAGGAGGACCCCATGATGACACGACCCTCAAAATAAAGAGAGAGGTGCATAAAGAACAAGGCAAAGAATCAGCAACTGAACAATGACATCTGGATATCTGATACAAATTAATCTCTTGAAAAATAAATATTTGCTTTTGTTATCTGGAAGCTATGTTTAGGAGACTCTTCTGACTTCTGCGGCTAGTGAGGTCCGACTGTATGAATACTCTTCTTGTAGCGACAGAGTTAAGTGCGAGGTAAGACAGAAAATGCAATGCAGCAAAGTGGCTTACAGGGGTTGTACAGTCACATCAAGTTGGGAATAATTGGGGACAACTGGCTGGTTTGGTTCCCAGTGGTAGCACACAAAACGGATTATACCACAGATGAACAGAATAGTTGGTCCCAAATGGACCGGCGGCTCTATTCATCTCTATGGCGCTGATGGAGCTAGCCGAGCGCAGTACTACACTACTTCCATCAGTGCCATAGACAGTGGAGGGAGCAGCAACACCCATGTCAAACCTGCTGCTCCATTCATTCGATATACAAAGGACCCAGGTTCTCATGACCTGTGGTGGTCCCAACACTGAGAACCCAACTGATCCGCAATAAGGGATAGGTAATGAATTGTTGTGACTGGACAACCCCTTTAAGTAAGGGCTTATGTTGCACATTTTAGGCTCAAAACCTTTCAAGATAATAGCGCTCGGTTTCTCCAATGCATGACGAGATGGTTAGGTGACTGGGATAATATGCAGTAGTTGCTTTGTTACCTAGACCCTTATTGCTGAGCAGTGGATGACGCGTTTCGGGCTGTTTATAGACTTGGTCCTTCAGAGGCTGTATGTTAGGGACTGTAGTGATTGTGATTTACACCTTTTCTTGCCTTATAGTGCAGCTTCCAGTAATGGGTTAGAATGAACAGTGTCAATAGACATTGGAAACATCACAGCAGTGTTACACCGGCACATGATCCTATAACTACGCCTTATACCGTCCTTGTGTTGCACAGTTGCCACAGGCACATGGTAAAGGGATACTTGTGTGACCCACAGCTAATATAATCACGCTTGCAGCTAACATTCATTGAATGCACTTTCTGAATACAACACCCAGCAGATATACATGTTTTTTAGTTGCATCTATTGTCAGGCGCCATCCGACATCCTTTGCCGTCCACGTTCTGTCCTGCTGCATAGAAAGAGACTTAATGCCCCACAGTCAATTCACTTTATGTTCTATGAAAGAACAAATCCTGAAATGTCTTCTCATTGACGGTCAATTCTGAATCCTCTCGGGGACAGGATTCTTACAATGTAGGTTCCATCAAGAGAACCTCAAAACTGCACTTTTCTAGGAGCCTCCAGAGGAGAAGTAGAAGACCAGTTTTCACATCTTCCTCCTGCTGAATATGGACTTCTTTCCAGTGTTCTTATCCCCAATGCTGAGTCCTATCAGCAGCCGAGCTTTCTCATCCTCCTCCTGCTGATTCATGTCGGACTTTGACTCGCTTTTGCCTTTTGTTTCGGCGCCAGCGGCCGGTTTAAGACGTAGTTTCTCTTTAATGACCTGTATAAATTAGAGCGGAGATATAGGGTTAACATAAGCCATAGAGATCTCTAAAAATTATCAGATTGTGCTAGTGGTTGCAGTACTTACTTGCGCCACAAGGGCCTTTCGACTGTCTCTCTTCACTGCCATAGCAAAGTCCAGCCATGTCCAGGTATTATTGTGATACTCCAGACAGGGTAACACCAAGTTCAAATCTCCCCAGTCCACACTGTTCTTCTCACCCTGGGTGTAAATAATAATACAAAGAAAAAAAGTCTTGAAAATTCTTAAACTATTATCTAGCTGGGTAAATAGATGGAAAGGAGACAAATAGCATGCATTCTTAATGCTCAGAAAGAAAATTTTGAGGCCTACATCAGATCAGATCCAAAATTACCCCCTGCTTTTTCCATCAAAAAGACAATGCTGAGCCAAAGCATCTGCAGAATATGTTTTGTGGACAGGCCCCTAAAAGCATCAGGTCTTAATGGATTTGCGTGGGGATCATCCAAAATAAAAACCCCATACCAAACATTGACAAGGTGTAATAAGTATTATTGTATCCAAAACTGCAGTGCTGGAGCCCAATGAAGCTCCTTGGTGGCTCAGACTGTGTGTTGTGACTGAGGGGGCTGGATATCTTCAGTACCACAGTCTTAAAGGAAACCTACCACTTCTGATGGTAGGTAGGAGATGTAAACACCGGGCACCAGCTCAGGGTGAGCTGGTGCCGGAGCTTACCTTAGCGAGTGTTTTAAACCGCTATATCGCGGTTTAAACACATTTTGATTTACCTCTCCAAGGTAGCTTCGGCGCATGGCCGCGCGCAGCGCCGAAGCTACCTCGGAGAGGTAAATCAAAATGTGTTTAACCCCTAGGCGCACCAGGACGTTATAGTACGTCCCCGGGGCTAGATGCTTAGCGCACGGGGACGTTCTATAACGTCCTGCTTCTGGCACCGGCTCACGAACGGAGCCGGTACCAGAAGCAGCGGCTGTCAGCTGTCTAGTACAGCTGACAGCCTGCGCTAACACCCACGATCGGAGCCGGCTCCGATCGCGGGTGTTAACCCCTTACACGCCGCGGTCAAACATGACCGCGGCGTGTAAGGGTGTTTGCGTTGTGGATCGGATCCCCCGTGCCGCTTACCGGGGGATCCGATCCACTTCTGGGCAGCTCCGAGGACTGGCATGTGCCCCGGAGCTGCCCGGTCTCCATGGCAGTCAGACCCCTTCCGGGTCTGGCTGTAAACTGTCTGAGCATGCGCAAGCTTGCTCAGACAGTTTACACTGCTCTACAATAAAATAGTATTGTAGAGCAGTGTATTGAACTTAAACCAGTGATCAGAGCATCACTGGTTCAAGTTCAAGTATGTATAATTAAAAAAAAGTCAAAAACACTAAAGTTAACACATTAGAATAAATAAAAAATAAATACATAAAAATATAAGCCCCTAAAATGTCACTTTCCCATAAAAAAACTTAATAAAGTATAAAAAACATAAAAACACAAAAAAACCCTGCATATTTGGTATTGCCGCGTCCGTAACAATCTGCATAATAAAACAGAATTGTTACTGGACCCGCACGGTACACGCCGTAGAAAAAAAAACGCAAAAACGTTCCGAAAAAAGATAATTTTTAATTATACCCTATCAAAAAATGCTCTAAAAAGTAATTTAAAAAATGTTATGCACTCCAAAATAAGCCCACTAAAAAGAACAACTCTTCTCGCAAAAAATAAGCCCCTAACCAGATTTGTCAGCCGAAAAATAAAAAAGTTATGCATATGAAAAGATGATGATGCTAAAATGAACAAGATTTTCTCCAAATTGGTTTTTATTCAGTACAATTGAATAAAATACACAAAACCCCCAGATATTTGGTATCCCTGCGTCCGTAACAATCTGCACAATAAAACAGAATCGTTATTAGATCCGCAAAGTGAACCCCGTAAAAAACAAAACAAAAAAAAAGCTCCAGAAAAAAGATCATTTTCAATTAATACCCTATAAAAATGCTCTAAAAAGGGATTTAAAAAATGTTATGCACTCTAAAATAAGACCACTAAAAAGAACAATCCTTCTCGCAAAAAATAAGCCCTTAAACAGATTTGTGAGGCAAAAAATAAAAAAGTTATGCATATGAAAGACGGTGATGCTAAAATTAACAACATTTTTGCCAAATTACTTTTTATGCAGTAAAAATGGGAAAAAAATAAAAATTCTATATAAATGAGGTCTTTTTGTAATCGTGGCGACCCATAGAATAAAAATAATATACTATTTTTATGGTATGGTAAACGGGCAAAAAAAAAAAAAACCCATAAAAATTCCTGAAAAGTGATGATTTTCATTTCCTCCACCAACAAAGAGTTAATAAAATCTCACCAATTAGCCTATAGATTCCCCCAAATTACGTACCAGAAAAGTGCATCTCATGTGGCAAAAGAAATAAGCCCCTATAGGTCCACATTAAAAAAAAGAAAAAAATTATAGCCTGTACAATGTGACATAGAAAATCTGCTCTGGATGGCGCCTCCTTCCCTCCTATGCCCGGCCGTGCGCCCATACAGCAGGTTACCACCACATATAGAGTATCCGTGTACTCGGGAGAAATTGGGTAACAAACTTTGTGGAGCCTTTATTCATTTAATCCATTGTAAATGTTTAATTTTCCACCCAAAATGAGTCTATTGTAAAAAAATATTACAATTTGCAGACTGCACCTCCATTTTGTTTTAACCCCTATAAAACACGTAAAGCGTTAACAAACTTCTTAAAAGTGGTTTTTCATACGTTGAGGTGTGTAGTTTCCACAATGGGGTATTTTACGAGTCCCACTATTATTTAGGCCTCTCAGTGTCAATTAGAAGTTGAGCAGGTCCATCTAAATGCGGGTTTTGGTGATTTTACAAAAAATGTGAAAAATGATACCTAAATTCTGAGCCTTATAACATTCTAGTAAAATATGTGGAATCTTAAAAAACCATCCAACATAAAGCAGACATTTGGGAAATGTAAGTTATGAATTTATTTGGGAGCTATGACTATCTGCATCAAAAGTAGAGAATTTAGAACGTTGAAAATAAAGAATTTTTCCAATTTTTTTCCAAATTTTGTTTTTTTTCATAACTAAACACAAAAGATTTCATCCAAATTTTTAAACTAATTTGAAGTACAATGTGTCACGAGAAAACAATCTAAAAATCCCCTGGATATCTCATAGCGTTCCAAAGCTATAACCACTTATAGTGACACAGGTCAGATTTGAAGAATGGGGCCGCGTCCTTAAGGCCAAAATAGGCTGTGTCCCCTAGGGGTTAAACTGCGATATAGCGGTTTAAAACACTCGCTAAGGTAAGCTCCGGCACCAGCTCACCCTGAGCTGGTGCCCGGTGTTTACATCTCCTACCTACCATCAGAAGTGGTAGGTTTCCTTTAATAATTCCAGGCCACTCTCATAGAGGACTGAGAAGTAGGACTGTAAAACCTCCGTGTATGGATTATCTCATAAGTAATGCAATGTAGAGGACCATAATACGTAGGTGGAAACATTTGAGGCAGTGAATACTAAGCTAGATATATTTACCAGGATAATAACACATTTAAAGGAAATATGGAAAACCCCTAGGGATCCCGGAAGAAAAACAAACTTGTGGTTCCTGTGTCTCTCCTGTGATTGCAGAAGTCACAGAACCTGCTTCATCCAAAGATTGGATCCAGTGCTGCCCCCGATTATTTTAGTTTTGCACACAACCAAAAGTAACAGAATGACACAGGAACCTGAAGCTGGGTAAGTATATTTTCTTTTTCATTACCCTGGGCCCATGGAAAACCCTTTAAGGCTATTTTGGTGACAACGTCCCATTTTACATATGACATGAGCTTATTCCAGAGAAAGCCTGATGAATTAGCACCGGTATCAGACATCTTTACTTCACCTAACCTGAAAACTATGCACAAAGTAATTTCCCTCTGGGATCAATAAAGTTGTATTATAACAATTCAGAATTTTTATTGTTTTTAGATACGACCTCCATACCTTGTAGCTGACACAGAGAGGCACCTGTGGAATTTTAATGTAGATGAATGAATTGTTCATGGCAGCTCGCTCTTTCATCTTGTCCAGATCATCCACCGGATGCTGTCACAGGAGAAATACATAAAGAAATCTGAAGCTCTAGCATATGTTTACTACTACATGGATCTTTAAGTCTATAAGACTCATTACCTATTCACTGTATAGGCCATAGTTGATGTATGAATGAAGGTTGTTAGCATTGGAATTCAATGTCACATATGTCACATATAATGTCACACATTGGAGAATTAGTATACTTAGTCGATGGCTCTGGCAGAAACCGGAGAACGCAGTGCTCAGACCGTAAACTATCTGGCTAACTCATCATCTAACCAATGTAGTCAATAGATTGGACTGGAATACTCCTATATATGAACCCCCATTCAGTTAAGATACCCCTAAAACTTACCTCAGGTGCTTTCCGAAATGAACGCCTGACTCCCGTAGTCCGATTGAGACCCTGTCCGCTACCCTTCCCCGGGCCTAGAGACACAGCATCCTCTGCCACAATGAGCTGCCTCGGTTTCCCCACTGGTATACCTGGAACAAGGGTCCAAACAGCAGAAGTTATATAAATCTTAAAACTAAGAAGTATGTGCTTCATAGCGTCCATGATATGACAGAGCTATGAAAGTTGTGCTTACATACGTGACATTGCTGTCATATAATCCTTCAGAAGATACAAGATGTAGAGATTTTATACATAGGCCCCATATATAGCTTGTATACATAGGATGTCCTCTTTCTCACCTGTTGTAACAAGTTTTGATTTATCCTCCTCATCTCCAACCTCCTCTTCCTCTACACTGCGTCCTGGGAAGAAGAATCCCATCATCCTATGGAAGAACTGATGTGTGAGCTGGATGGTTAGAGGAACCACATTCACCTGCAAATAGAAAAAAGGTATATCGTTATCCAACTTAAGAAATATACACATTTACATTCATGTAATACATAGCTGGACAGAACAGAATCCACTATTTCCTGGTGACCCTCTCCTTCATGCTTTGGTAATGGACAGAATAATGTGATTTGGTTGTTATTTCATTATGAGCCCTTGCTAGCAGGACTCTCACGCCTTGTCATTGCTTTGTGATGTATATTCTCAGCAGAGGCCATTTGAGCATATAGGGCAGTGATGGCGAGCCTTTTAGAGAGCGAGTGCCCAAACTACAACAAAAACCCACTTATTTATTTCAAAGTGCCAACATGGCAATTTAAGCAATAACTTATTGCTTACTGCTTAGTCAAAGCTTTCAATCTATTGGCGACCTGAGGACATCAATATAGTAGAAAGAGGAGAAATTTAGATTTTTGTAGTGTCCATCCATGGTCCCCTGTACAGGATGAATGCAGGGCCCATGGCAAAAGCTCAAATTATAATCCAGCCCTGTCCACATCTTCTCACTTCTCCTGCAGTCCCAGGCAGCTAAGGATGCGTTGCTTTAAAATAGTACTGAGTGCACAATGTCCTGTGTGGCCTGGGATTACTGGAGGAAGCCACGGGTCCTGTATTATAAACTCTATGCTGAGGACCTGGGTGCCCACAGAGAGGGCTCTGAGTGCCACCTCTGGCACCCGTGCCATAGGTTCGCCATCACTGATATAGGGGATGGATGCAAAGTATTGCATCTCTCTCCAGCCTCCGCTGAGCACGACCCCAGTGATGTCACTGTCCAAATAAAGACAGACAGTGACGGCACTAGAGAAACGCCCTGATCTTCAACATCAGCCAATCACTGGCTGCTTATGTTTACTACTCCTGATGTCACTACGTCTCCTGCTTTCAGTGGGGTAGGGAACAGGACGACATGTCCCATAATACATGCATACAGTGGGATATGTCCCAGGAAAAAAAACCTGGTGTGAACCCATCCTTGTTTATGTCTCATGGTCTGTAAATGCTATGAAATATAATATGATTAATTATTATACATGTATAAAGAATTATTATTATTATGAAGTGAATCCTAAGAGCAAAGGCTCTTACTTCAAAGTGCTCCTTTATGGAGATGCCCCCTACAGGTGGTCGGACTTTGCTGTACAGCCTCAGAGCAAGTTGCCTTCCGGACTGAGCCGGACTCTGAGGTCTCAGCGCCACCTGCGGAGGAAAAGAACATTGAGGCGGTGAGACGAGCAATTAAAAATTCAGCATTGAACTGAAAGTTTTTAAGTCCTTTGTGATTTTCTCACCTTGTAAATTGCATTTGGGAGCAGATTGTTCATAGTAAACCAGCCCAGTTCTAGTAGATGCTCAGCGGTGTCATCAGACTTGTTGACCTATGACATATAAGAGAACAGTATAATCTGCTGTGGAGTAAAATCCATGTTACAGGGATTACTTTAACATGGATTAATAACACTCAGATGCTGCAACAAGGCACAAGAAAATAGATTTGTAACACCTGTTCAGGTGGATATTATGGGGTACATTTACTAAGGTCCATGCACCAGTTTTCTGTCGTTCTTTTATGTGCAAACTACTTGATGCACTATACTTCATGCAACACAAAATTTTGTCATTGACAGGGTACTCCTGTGCTTAGTCCGACAGAAGAGTGTCGCACTTCCCATGTTAAAGGTGCACTAAAAAGTCAGAGAAGTGCAGAGGGCGCCCTCTGCACACTACACAGGCTGCACAGTTTTTAGTAAGTGTGCCCTTAGGTCTTTCTATTTAGCAGACATCTCAGTTTCCTTCCCTTTAGTTGTTCTTACCTTGCTATAGAGGAACCTCTGCAATTCTAGCTCTGCAATACCCAGCTGTCCATCCTGCTCAGTGAGCCTCCATCGCGCCTGAGCAAAGTAGAACTCAGTCCGACGCACCACGCTGACATCTTCCGGCTGCTTCCGTAATTCCATCTTATTTGCCCTTTGCAGCTGGAAATCTTTAAAGCATCTGGAATAAAGCGCAATGTGTTTTGGCCAATTGGTTATCCTATAATGGCCTATAAGGGCTGTCACTTAAACCTCCTGTAAAATCTGGCATGGGTAAAGTTTATATAAAAATCGTGCAGCATTTGCTCATGATGTTACATTATGCTGCTCCTCTGTTATTCTTCCAGGAAATTTATGAACAATTAAGCAACTTGACATTACCATTACATACTGTGCAGAATCGGCCCTCCCTAATTTCTAATAGGAATTACAGAGGAATGATACTCTATAGAGGACTAATTAAAAAAAACTACCACAATTGTAATTTGGTTCTTTCTAAAATCATTTATTCAGGAAAGGTGAAAACCCCAACAAGCAATTCCATGTACTGTAAGAGAGGTTACCTTATAAGGATGTTCAGTTCTTCGCTCTTTTGTTGTAAGTCCATCTTCTCCTGGAAGAGTTGTCCCTGCAGTTTTAGGTGCTGATCCTGTAATGGCTCATTCTTACTCTCATCGTGAAGCAGCTGGAAAGTGCAGGGGATATAACATTTTAGAACTGAGATGTTCTCACTGGAGTATTTGCTGTCCCAAGATGTGTTTATAACAGCGTCATTGTTTACAGAGCCAGGACAACTTTAACAAATCAACTTTCGATCAAATCAAAATTTGATTTGGCTATATGGCTGCTTCTCAGCTTCATCTATTTTAATAACAACAACTTCCCTGCTTGGTCCATTCTAAGGCCCCATGCACATGACCATATGGGGGCCTTTGATCCGGCCACACAATATGCGGTCAGATCATGGGTTCCACAGAGGTCTATGGTAGCCGGTCACAGTGCAGTGACCACACTGGGGCAGATTTACTAAGGGTCGTGTGCTACACTTTTGTCAGACTGTGCACATTCTTCATGGCTAAAACTGCTTGCACAGGTATTTAAGAAGTGTCTCCGCTGCTAGTGTGTCACACACAAACCTTTTGTGGCGCAGCCATGCATAGGGTGCGTGCCGTCGGATGGTCTGATCGATTGGGCCGAGTGCTGTATTTAGCTTTCAAATTGTGTAGCACGCCCTATGTTAAAGGAGGACCACAAAAAAAGATGGTGAATTCTGTTGGGCCAGATTTCTGGTGCACGCTCTTAGTGAATAGCCGCAAGCAGCATTATAGATGGACAATGCACTTTTAGTGAAGTCGAGTGACCTTGGAAGTAAATTTGCCCACACTGTGTTTCACTGCACCATGTCTGAGCCAAGCAGCCGCTCGGCGTTCTATGGAGAGGGAATGGGAAAGAAACACTCAGCTCCCCCAGCCTTCTGCACCCAGCCATGTGCTACCCCTGGGTCCAGCCCTGGCAAGCACAATGTCGTGTGTGAATGAGACCCAAATCTACGTGAACATGAAAATTTTCAAATAACGGACCCGTGACCTGTATGTCATTGGTATGTGAGGTCTGTTCACATGAGATTGACAGTAAAAGAGGACTGAACACAGGCAGGAATAGGACCTGCTCTATAATTTGCAGCTAGGGCAATCTAGTCATACCCGGGCCCTGAAAACCACAAGCGTGTGTATGAACACAGAGAAGAAAACAGAGATAAGTCCTAGTCATTAGAAAAATGGATAGCACACATAAAAAAAAAAAAAGTTAATGTACACAAGACCGAACTGTGTAGTGTAGTAGCTACTTATAATCTCTAAATAACATTCAGATGATCCCACCTTCATAACAGAGTACATTTGCTTCTCCAGCTGTCTTATTTGCAACACGTGTTGGCGGACGCCTTCTTGGAGATGCAGGATGCTGCTTCGCTGCTCCTCAGGGTTACTGGAGATCTCCAACTGGAAGCGCACTCGTTGCTTCTTCTCACTGTGTTCCTATTAATAATACAGGAGAGAAAATTGGTAGAAATCTACAGCGCACATTAACAAAAGTGTCTTATTAATACTAATAATACAGTATTTTATGTTTCTCCAAATTAGTTTGGAGATTTGTACAGCGCTGTAGAATTTGTTGGCATTATATAAAGATTATTACTATTATTATTAAAGTGTTAAAAACCAAAATTAAGCAGCTATAATTAGGCCAATGTAACTGAAAGAAGAGGAAGCCAACAGTTTTCTCATCTGCTATGAACCACTGTGATAACATTGGCACATCTAGACTCATAGGGGCAGATTTACTTACCCGGTCCTGTTGCGCTCCAGTGGTGCGTTGTCTGACGTGGGTTCGGGTCTGCCGCGATTCACTAAGATCGTGCGCCCTTGTTCCTGCATCCGTCAACTTCCCGGTGTATGCAAGTGCATGTCTTACGACACAATTCTAAATGTTAAATCTTGCGCGTTGTCCAAATGCGTTGGGTTGTCCAATGGCCACGTCCCCGGTTTCTGTCGCGTGCAAGCCAGCGCGCCAAAATCTGATCCCGTGCACCAAATTCCCGGGGAAACTCGGCTCAAACCGCAAATCGTTGGGAAACTCGGCGAAAATGCACTACACGGACCCATAGTAAATGAGCCCCATTATGTTGTACAGAATCAATCTGGTCCAGAAAATGTGATTTACTTAATGGAAAATATACAAACATACTCGAAGTAAAAGAGACATCAAAATAACCACATACCTTTCGTTTTGGCTCCACGTGCAATAGTAAATTGTTAACGATATCCAAGATCATGGCGTATTGTGCAGGGTTGGTAGAGATCTCCAGGTGCTGGTGTTTTAAAGTGAAAGTATCAGCAGCAGCTGCAAAGTAGAATAAAATGTAATAAAATCAGTCATCAAGTGCATCTCCTTCAATGATTCTTTATACATTTCCTAAACAAAAAAAATAAATAAATAAAACCCAAATCATTTAGTATAACTTATATTTTATTCATTTAAATCTTTTCTCTTTCTTGATTGAGAAGTCAATGAGGTGGTCATCTTTTTATGTGCATGGATTTATGGAATGGCATCACCAATAGGACTGCCACTTTTCAGCACATAAAGAATAGAGATTTAGGAGTTATACTGAAACATTCCCCAAAAACTATTTATCAATCTGCTCAGCTCCTTCTGCTCTATAACATGCTGTCTACAGAAAGGTGCTATGTACAATTTACTCAGGTACTCCTGCTCTACAACATGCTACCTGCAGATAGGACACTATATACCATCTGCTCAGCTTCTCCTGCTCTATAACATACTGCCTCCAGAGTGTAAATAGTGTCCTATCTGCTCAGCTCCTCCTGCTCTATAACATACTGCCTCCAGAGTGTAAATAGCAGACCATTTTCCTCCTATTCTATAACATGCTGCCTGCAGATAGGACACTCTACAACCTGCTCAACTTATCCTGTTCTATAACATAATGACCGCAGCAGGACTATGGGGACCTATCCTGTTCATTATATTGGAGGTCCTGTAGTACAAACCTTCTTGTCCTTTCAGCAAGTCTTCCTTTTCGGGATGTAATGGCGTTGGTGGAGGTTTAATCTGTAACGCTAGCTCCGGGTCTATATCATGACTGTAGCTGATGTAGTACATGTGGCAATTACAGCGGGAGATAATTCTCTGAACCTGTTGGTTTTGTTGAGCTTCCGCTGGCTGACTCCAGTCTGTAAGAAACAAGCATCAAGAAGAGTGTAAAAAAAAACAAAACAAAAGAAACAAGAACCAAAACAGTCTGTTCTTACAAAGCCAGTGCGGATACTAACCTGTGGTGGTGCTGACCATTCCTCCCACCGCTTGGCCACTCTCCATGAGCTCCTGCACCGAGTCCAGGTTCCTGTGACGATGCTCCTCAATGTTCTTAACCTGAATTTAGAAACAATGATGGATTGTAGACCCGTCCATTCAGTTCCTACACACTTTAGAGTCTGTGCATGGAAACCCCAAATACATATTCTGTATATTTATACCTCCAACCAACGCTGCCCATCATCCCCGTCACCCGGATTGCTCTCAGTGGTGGCAAAGTACTGCATGCTGTCAAGCTGGCATGTCCATGAAGTCTTCTGCTTAAGGGTGTCTCCATACCAGGAAGGATGGTGTTGGCACTGGAGAAGTTGGGCTTTTGCTGCAGACACAATAACGCAGCCTTCAGTCTCTGCTCCTCGAAGCACCATCTGTTGAGACAAGGCCAGATGTACGAGCTTCATAATCATATACAAAAACTTCAGAATCAGATCATAAAAACAATTTAAATATTAGTGGATCAGGACAATATCCAATGAGGTAGAGCCACTATCGGCACACTGGAAAAATAGGGTCCACCCAGCTATAAAATGCCACTATTATTACTGGCCTCTTCCAATATGCCAGAGGAGCATAGTACAATTTAAAGAAGACATCAAGCTAAACCAAAAGGAGGTAAGGGACAGAGGTAAGAGATGCACAAGAACACAATTACATAACCATCAATGTTACTGTGCTGTAAGAAGGCATCTCTTTTTTTAAGCTCTCTGCAGTATCTGCTGTGCTCTGCTCCTGAGCTCTGCTATTCTTCTTATAGTAAAGAAGACTTGTTAATTCTTGAGATTGAACTATTTTTCCTCCAGGCAAAGAAAGTGACTCCTTGTCATTTGAGTAGATTCAACAAGAAACTTTTTGCTAACTTTTTAGGCCATAAGTCTCTCCTTATTGGATTCCAAAATGCAATTTTTTTATTTCCTTGAGAGACAGCAGCCCCAGAATCTTTCCACTTGCCATTCGCTCCACAATCGATCAAGTTATTCTGCCATCTCTACCTACCTGACAGTTTACCAGCTCGATAAGCCAGTTGTGGTTGTAGATATCATTGTCCTGACAGGCGGCTTTGCCACACAACTGTTCACTCACTCCAGACTCTTCTTCGGTGAAAACCACAAACTTATCAGTCTCTTCAATAAGCTTCTGCAGCATGTCCGCTCCTGAAAAAAAAAGCACAGGGACAAAAAAATCATCATTGGCGGAGCGGATTACTGAGATGGCAGTAACCAGGTGTGATAAGGACAATGTTTTATACCTCCTGATGGAGATCTCTCGGTCCGTCCAGTAACAACAGGTGGTGCAACTTTTCTGGGTGGAGGAAAGCCACGCATGGAGCCACGTTTTATTTTCTTAGCTTGAAGCTGAGAGTCAATTTTTAGTCCTTTTAAGGCCTCTGTGGAGAGATTGCGCTTCAGAACAGCTGCTTTCTTGTAACCGTCATACAGTCCAAATGCTATATCTCTGTTTAATGTCGTCCATGATGCACGAAGATCGACCAGATGCAGGCGATGAGTGTAGGTAGGGTTCTCCTCTCCAGTGGCTGATAACTCCTGGAAGGGAACAAAACAAATCTTAGAGAGAAAAAAAAAAAGGAGGCAGCACATTTTTCTATCCAACAATCAATACATCTGTACAGTATGTAACAATGATACTATCTTACCCTAGTTTAAGCCACAGTACCCAATTACACAAACCATAAAATAACTGGAAACACCTATTTAGTATAAGCCTATGGTGGCAAATGCATTGGTCACAGCCTACACCCAGTATGTAGCTAGCCAGTCCCCCCCCCCCCAGTACAAAGCCAGCCATCCCAGAATATAGCTAGCAGCCCGCCCATGCCCCCAGTATATAGCTGGCCAGCCAGCCCCCTGCCCTCCAGTATATGGCTAGCCAGCCCCCTGCTCCCCAGTATATAGCTAGCCAGCTCATGTCCCCAGTATATAGCCAACCCCTGCTCCAAGTATATAGCCAGCCCATGCCCCCAGTATATAGCCAGCCATCCCATGTCCCCAGTTTATAGCCAGCCAGCCCACCCATGCCCCCCAGTATATATATCCAGGTCTGGTCTCTGTCTAGGTGAAAGATTCCAAACCTTTCTGCCAATTGACAGCTTTCTCCCCATTACTGAGCATAAGGAGAAGACTGTCAATCAACAGAACAAGGACCACATATCACAGTGATAAGTGCACACGGGTGGTCCATCCGGCGCTGGGCTTAAGATAGGAGATTAGCCAAATAAACCAATTATAATCAACAGCACATTCTTGCTGCACATATATTAGCTGAAATCATAAGGGATAAGCACGAACGTTGCTTCCCTTTTCTTTCTTACCTGCCGCTCATAACTCAGTGAAGATAAGCTGAGCAGATGGGTTTTCTGCACAAGGTTGTCAATCTGGTGGTCGGCATTTTCATCACAAGCTGAGGCCATCAGATGCACAGTCACCAGGTTTAACTTGCTGGTCATCTGTGGCACACTCCATTCTGAGATCAAGCGACGCATTACTGTACCCGCTGTAAGCGAAAGGTTAGATGAAAAAATGGTTGGTAATATACTAAATAAACCACAAAATAGCTAATTAGGTTTTTCAAATTCATTACCTATCCTTACTGCTGTCCCCTGACCTGTGACTAGCTAAAAAACATTTGCATAAGCTCATCTAAGGCTTTAACACCATCACTGAGCAACAGAAATTATAGTGAGGCCACCAAATGTCATTTCTTTATTCTGCAAATGCAGGGGCCGCTTTATGGTGAAAAAAAAACCAGCTGATCTTTAAATCGACAGGCTGCATGTTGTAGAGCAAGAGGAGCTGAGCAGATTGCAAAGTGTCATATCCATATGCAGCATGTTATAGAGCAGGAGCTGAGGAAAATAATACCCAGGCCTCTTTCTGGAGGTAACGTGATATAAAACATACATAGTGTTCTATCTGAAGGAAGTATGGTATGGAGAAGGATGAGCTGAGCAGATTGTATATTGTGTCCTATCTGCAGGCAGCATGTTACAGAACAGGAGGAGCTGAGAAGATTGCACATAGTGTCCTTTCTGCAGGCAGCAAGGTGTAGAGCAGAAGGAGCTGAGCAGATTGCATATATGGTCCTATCTACAGGCAGCATGTTATAGAGCAGGAGCAGCTGAGAGGATTGTTTTTAGTGTAAACATAATTCTTAGCCTAGGCGTTCAATGGGTAGTCCTCAAACGTGACTGACAGCCTTCCCTATAAAGAGATAGCTGGCTTTCAATGGGATACTTTACTATGACCACTAAGCTCAAAAGGAGTTGAAATATAATTGACACCAACACATGGATCTTTTCCTAAAAATCTCAATCTGCTCATCTCCTCCTGCTCTATAACAGGTACCCACACTGGAATTTTAACATTAATGGGGTTATCCGGGTTTAAACATTTTTTTATGGCCGGGCTGGGAAGGGCTAGTTAAACATAATAAACCCCGTACTTACCTCCTCCGGCGCCGATGTCCCACGCCGCGGTCCCTTTGATCCGTGCCCCTGTTTGTTTACAGGGAAACGGAAGCCGTGCACAGGGAGCTCCCTGTGCACCCCTGTAATGAAACCGGCGCACAGAGAAGACCGGCCGCGGCGTGGGACATCGGCAGCACCGGAGGAGGTAAGTACATGTTTATTGTGTTTAAATAGCCCTCCCCAGCCCGGACATAAAAATTTTTTTAAACCCGGATAACCCCTTTAAGGTCCACACGTCTAATGTCCTCCAGGTCCCGATTCCATAAAGTAACATCCTACATGCGAGTCATAATAACCATGCTGAGAGGTTTGTGTCACTGCTGTTACTTACCTTGTGGGATAAGCCTCTGCACTCCCCGGGTAAAGATCTCCCCCTGGTTGCATTCAACCTGAATCCCTCGCTGTTGTGCAAATGAGGCCCAGTAGTGAATCTGCAAACATATAACAGAAGTTGTTATGTACCCAGATTATTTTACTTAGAATTTGAAAGTAAATCGGTGCCGACTACTTACCTGCAGTTGTGGGAATAAGGCGGTGTATGAAAGCTGCTTATAGTGCTGTCCAAGCTTCTTTTTCCCTGGCTTCAAGTTATTAAAAAGTTTCCCACGGCAGATCGGGCGGCTCACACTGCTCCACGTCGCCCAGAAATTCTGCATCCAGCGTAAGGTACTGCTATAGACCAAGATGCGAGGCTGGCAGATGTCTGAGCAGGGAACAATCATATCATTATTTGCCAGCACGAGCACCAAAAACTCAGGAACAGATGAGCGCCTCTAAAATCCAAAGTTCTATAATGGGTCAGAATTAGTTATTTTGCATTATTTAAAAATTAAAGGGGAATTCTAAGGGGAGTTTTTCATATGGTCAGAATACATGACAGATGCCCAGCTCTGCCGAAACCCTTCCTGTAGCCCGGGCCAAATGGATGGTGTGTTGTGCATGCGGATCCACTCTATGAGAGTGCCCCAAAAAAGCCAAGCATATAGACCTGTGCCATTTAGAAAGCTTATAAGATACATTATGTCTCCTACCAGTATGTGACTGCGTCAAATCCATCTTGATGGAGAGAATGAGGTTCTCGGAGCGGAAGGCACGATAAGAGTCATGAGGCTGAATGGCGGAGAACTCTGTGATGACATCAGGGGAGCGGAGGGCGACACTGTGGTGATCGTGGGGGTTTCCGTGGCACAGCCACTGCATATCGAAGGTCATACATAGATCAGGCAAATGAAGGAAGCAGCAATCGTCATATCTGCAGATTACAAAATATGTTTTATGTAAATCTACTGATGTGCAAGAAGTTACAACTATGTTCACACTAAAGAGCGTTTTTTCGAAATGCATCCAAACCAAAGCCCAACCCCTGGGACTACACACAGAGGATTCTGTCAGGGTGCAATGTAAGTTATAACACACAATTATATTGTAATGCAAATGCAATACAGGTGTGATGGGCTTTTGCAACCTGAATTTAGTGAAAATGATGTCCCTGGTGACAGGTTCCTTTAAAGGGAAATTCTAAAAGGTAAGTTTATGACATTTCCATGGTATCTGTCATAAATCATGGTGGGATCAGCATCTATCTTGAAAGTGGGGATCTGCTGATCCACTTTGCTCAGTCTGGCACAAATGGAGACTTTGCTTTGCATGCTCATCCACACTCCATTCAGGTCTATGGGAGCAGCAAAAATAGCCAAGCTATGTAAAATATTACAAAGAGGAGAGTGTATTCATTTACTAAATCTATGCAAGTTTGTTTGGGCATATATGTCTTGGCATAATTTTTTAATGTGCATTAAAAAGTAAGCAACTGCAGTACTCCAATACAAAGGCATCATGCATAAAAGAATATATACTGCAAACCATACAACTGTGTGTCACATGTTACATACATCCCGCATAGGTGTCAGGAGCATCTGTCACTGCACTGATACCTTGGTGTCAGATAAAAGCGCCTATGAAGAAGTGTAAGGTCTATGGTGGCCAGTCGTGAGGGATACATAAAGGAGAACTCGGCTTTTCCTACTCACTTGGAGGCTGTTCGTACATTGACATCTAAATCCCCCTTAAATACGAATTGCCCAGGATTCCAGGCAAACTTAAGCCGATTCCACTCCCAGTGCATGTTCTCCGTGGTATTATAAGGGTCCTTAAGAGCAAAAAAGTAAGTAAGTTAAATACAGAGAAAGTAGCCAACATAAAACATTGTAGACATTGTTAAACGTTACCTCTGTTGCCAACTGATGGAGATTGGCTTGTTCAATGTCCATGCTGAAATGTCCATGAAGCAGCAGCCGGCTCTTGTCCCACCATGGTAATGGAGTGCTGGGATCCATTGAAGGTTTGGTAAGAAGGTCGACATATTGTCCTACAAAGGTCCAGGCTGGATCCCAACATGGTCCCCAAACTATGGTGTATAGCTGAATCTCAGCTGCAAAATAAACCCAGAAATACAGATAACAACAATTGAAAAAGTCATATTCATGTATCATCATTTCTTTTGGCCAAGATCAAGCGCTAATCTATGCTAGGTCATCTAGAAAGAAAGTAAAGAAGTACCGTATATACTTGTGTATAAGCCGAGTTTTTCAGCGCAAAAAATGTGCTGAAAAACCTCACCTCGGCTTATACACGAGTCAACTAAAAAAACTTAATACTCACCCTCCGATGCACGGATCCCGCCAGTGCATGGCTATATACTACAGCCTTAGCTTATACTCAAGTCAATAGGTTTTGCCAGTTTTTGGTGGTAAAATAAGGGGTCTCGGCTTATGCTCAGGTCTGCTTATACTTGAATATATACGGTAATTTGTGTGAACGTTGCTTCATTTGGATGGGGAAAACGGGACAGATGCTCTCGTTCTAGGTTAGTTTCCTGCCGAATTACAACATATGGACATATAGGGGGGATACGTCGTCCCATTCCCCAAAGCGGGAGGAGGAGTGAGAATTGGCAGCTGCTGATGTTTTCGGTGTCTCCTTATATGGACAGTGACATCAAGGAAGAAATTTCAGTGGAGGCCAGGGATGGATGCAATACTGTTATTATGACTTACACGTTGCTCAACAGGAGGGGGCAGGATGGAAAATGTAGTTTGTTATGTCTTTCAATCCTGTATACTGTGCAAAAGGAGGCAAAAATGGAGGCATCCACCTGCCACTATAGTCTATGGATACGTTCAGCGTATAGGCTGGGAGCTTTCCTGGTGCATATCCTTAACATATGCATAAAATAAGATGTGAATTTAGCCTTAGAATTATTTAGGTTACAGACAACTGATAAACCATATTAAGTTCCCTTAGTGAAGTTGGATACTTACAGTGAAAATCGTGGAAGAATTTTAGTGGTGGCATGTTCCTTTCCACAGTTGAATCCCCCCATGGCGCCCCCAAATGCACAACTTGCTTCCTACGTGCACTGGCTTGTCCGGTCTGCTCAGCACCAAGCAGCCTCCCAGAAAGATGCCAATCCCGGATCTCAAAGAGATATCTGGGATAGTCACGGATGCGCACTGACATGGAAGAATATGAGAAAATATTACTGTCATGACTGTAAATAAACATGGAAAACAAACAAAAATAGTGGACATATCTCCTAGCGCTCCAAAACCTGCTACAGCTTTCAATGAATGTACATCACTTATTGCGTATGGAACAATGCAAATCTCATACTACTCACTGGAGAGTCAAGGTCCATAGCAAATAATAAAAAAAAAAATCTGCTTTTGACTTATCAACAGCATAGGTTATTATCAGGTCTTTGGTGGGGATGTGACAACCTGTGGACTTGGAACACAGGAGGAGCGTCCTCACACTGCTGTGTTCTTAGTTTTCTGCATTCAAACTTTTCTCCTGCCCCCTCCCCTCTGCTGTAATATCTAACCAGAAGCCTGCTACAGCTCTACAGAAGGGAGGAGCTGTACTGTGTTCAGTAAAGATATCTCACACACCAGTGCACCACAGTGCTCTTAGTCCAGCTACAATCCTGGAATATAAATGCAATTTCCACAGTCTTGCTGCTGCTAATAAAAAAAAGGTATGGTTAAACAACAATACCTAAAACTGTCCAGAGCAAACACACACCTGTAGGCGATTAGCCAACACACCCAACACCCTCGTGTAGATATCCAGTGTTCCTAATGGCGCTCGAGTAGAAAATCCAGATCCGCCAGACACAATTCAGAAAACAAGCATGGTTACTCAGCACTCGATGAACACTCCCAAGGATCCTTTAAAATGTTTAAAATTTGTTTAAAATGTTGATTTCTTTAATCCGATTTTCAACATTAGAATCAACATAAAGAATCCATGGGAGTGCTCATCGAGTGCTGAGCACCATGCTTGTTTTCCGAATACCAAACACTGTCTAGAGCTTTGTAGGATCAAGACTCCCCTTAATGGGGCCAATGTCCCCATACAAACACCCAAAACTTTGTCCTTCCTTCATAACTGTTCAAGTGGACCAGATTTTCCCTCTATTAAACTCATCATTTCGGTGATTGGTTTATATGGAGATTTTGGGGCAGGTGTGCAGTGGGGAGGTTTGTATGTTTCTCTGTTTCTGGAAAATCTTAATAAAAAAAAACAAACTCACCATAAAATGTTTTCAGGGAGCACTTCATCATTCGACACCACTGGATAACAAGTGGTAGACCCTCAGAGGGGAAGGGACTGATGCTGTCAATGTCTTTCATATTCTCCAACACTTTGTCCAGTCCATGCAAAGACTCATCTGCTAAGGCCACTATTTCTAGATCTGACATGGTCCATGTTAGGAGAGACTTCCTCATAGGGGTATTGCTGTAAAGGCGCCGAGAACGCTGGATGTAAATCTCAATGTTCTTCTTCTCCAATGAGGTGTAAAGCTCTTCAATTTTCCGGGCCGGCAGGAGCTCTCCGTGTTGTTTGCGCAGGGCGGCCACCTTGTCATCGAGAAGCCTTAACCTCTTGGCGCTCTCCTTACTCTCATCTTTCATTAGCTCGTAGTTATCTCTCAGTTTTACTTCAAAAACATCGTCCAAGAAGGCAAAGGAAAACTGCTTGACTCTCAGTACGAGGTCTGGAGGGAGAGGCTCTGGTTGTGTCCGAGGAGAACGGTGAAGACCCTTCAGCCACTTCTGGACTGCAATGGCCTCATCAAGTATACAGGAGAAGTCATAGCGGTGAGGAAACTCAAAGGAAACACTGTTGATATCCAGGACCCATGCCCGGTTCCTCTCCGTGACCAAAGAATTAAAGTGGCTTCGATGTAACAACATTTCTTCCAGTTCAGGTATTCTCTGAGCCTCCACCTCCTTAAACATGAAGATATTGTGACCATCTGCATTGACTGTCACTTCGGGAGTTCGTAGCTGAAGAGAACCTCCATGCTCAGCGATCCGGATCCTCTGCGCTGTGAACAGGAAGTAATTCTCCATGCACACAGCTGCGTGGACCTTCACACAACTCAACTCCACCGTTACCTGCATCCCCTTCCGATGGAGACCTGGACTTTCGGCGTCAGGACTGTGTGACTGCTGGGGGGAAGAAGGTGAAGAGTCTCCTGACACATGTCTGTCTGACTCCGATAGCTGAGATCTTCTGTCCAAGGTTGTCATGAGCAGATCCTTGCTCTGCAGGGTAGACAATGTGTGCTGATACAGATACATGTGATCCCAGGGGCTCCAGTGCAAGACCAACTCCTCCGCACACTGCACCTGTCACAGCAGAGACAAAGAAATTATCAGCACCTAGTAACACACCAGATTTACACATCTGGTAGGGGTTACCACTTTCAGCAAATAATTGATAATGTTTGTGCAATAAAAAATGTTATATTGCTACACTTTATGTATCAATTCTTCACTGTTTTCTAGATCTCTGCTTGCTGTCATTCTATAGCAGTGATGGCAAACCTTTTAGAGGCCGAGTGCCCAAACTACAACATAGACCCGCTTATTTATCGCAACGTGCCAACACAGAAATGTAATTTGTGATTTATACTCCCTTCTCTGTCACAGCTTTCATTGATACCAGCACCTGAGGACACCAATAAAGCAGAAAATAGTCCCAGGTACAGCTGTCACTTTAATATAGCTCTGTGCACAGCAAGTCCTGGGCTGTCTGGGACTGCAGGAAGATACCTGGAGTCATCTCTGGTGATGGCCTGAGTGCCCACATAAAGGGCTCTGAGTGCCACCTCTGGCACCAGTGCCATAGGTTAGCCATCACTGTTCTATAGGAAGCTTCATTGTTTACTGGCTGTGGATAAAAAATGGTCCCTGGTCATGTGATGTCTCATAAGTGCACATCTCCTTATATCACAGAGAGTAATAAGAACATTGTGTTATAACGAGCCGTGCACCTGTGTGACATCACATGACATGACCATGTTTATCCATAGGTAGCAAACCATGAAGCTTTCTATAGAAGGACAGCAAACGGAGATCTAGAAAACAGTGAGGAATTGATACAGAAAGTATATTGGAAAATTGTATGACTTCTTATTACACAAAATATCGACTAAGTGTTTTTTATTGTAAGAAGTCTAAACTTGTTGGGGGTGGGGTTTATTTACTTTCATTAAAAATAGCAAAATCCTTAAAAAAAAAAAAAAAACAATATGTTATTGGCACCCTAAGAATGGATGATATTATCTTGGAAAAAAAACCATAGTCCTTAAAGAGTAAGCTGTGCAAAAACAAGTCAGGGGGGATTCCAACATGTCCTTACAATGTATGGCAAAGACGTATCCCACTTTATGCTTATACAGTGGCACATGTCGCCTGAGGACCCCTCCTCCCTCCTGAATGAGCGGGAGAGGTGTATTTTCGTAGCACTACATCAGCTGAGGAGATATGCATATTTACATTGCTGTTAACATTGCATTTTGTAGACATGAATGTTAACAAATATGTTAACAGTGCATTCACATTTGTGTTTTGTAAACCCCACATTAAGGATTATTAACATTGTTCAAACACAAACAATGGGCTTGAAACATTCATGCAATTTTTCATGCAGTTATTTTGAATCCATAGTGAGAGAAGGATCCATAAGGATGATGTCTTATTCCTTCACGTTCCTTCCAATCTTTTTAAAAGAGTTTCTGGAACTCTTACAGAAATCAATGGAGCACAGGACGGGTTTGTTCTGTGCTTCACTGAGGTCCATGAAGCACAGAAGGTCCATGATGGTTTATAGGTTTTGCTGATCTTGGATGTCCTGAGGGCAGAGGGCGACGGTTGTCTGATTCTCTAACAATCAGACATCAGGCATTAATTCAGACAGGTATAACATTATTAGGAAGCTACATAACTTCTTATTCCATCAATGTTTATAGATCTAAGTGCCAACACAGGAACAAGCATGAATCCTACCTCTAAAGCCTGGATAGTGGTATAGTAAGACATGGACAACATGGAGAAGTACAGTAACGGGTCATTCTGCTCCAGAGCTTTAAAACATGGTTCCATTTTCTCAGTGATGGACTTCAACAAGGATGTGGCGACTCCTTGCAGGCTCAGACTGCAACTTTCTGCACTTCCTACAATAGTAAGTAGGTCTATCCTCACCTGCGCCGCACCTGAAAACATGGCAAAATTCATCATCTAATCACAAACTTCTTCTTAAAGTGTAGAATTCTGGATAATAATATCTAAAAAGTTAAAGAAAAATGTACCACCAGGATGAAGGATTATAAAACAAGCACACTGACATATTGCTGTGTGCCCTGTGTAGCGGGATCCACTCTTTTAAAGCTTCTTATTGGCTTGTTTTTAAGGAAAAAAAAGGCCTTAAAAATTATGCAAATGAGCCTAAAAGCTTAAAAAAACTTTTGTTTTGTAAAAGCTAGGGTATAAGACGTTAAAAGAAGAGGAGATCATGCCAGAGGGGCCACACACCAGTATGCTTAGTTTACAAGCTTTCATCCTGTGGTAAAGTGTGTACAACAACAACAACAAAAAAAACTTACCCACTAGAGTGGAGAGGGTAAACAAGTTCACATCTTCCACCCGGGCATCTACTTTCCAGAGCAGCGCCAATTTGCTGCCAAGTTCCCCACTCGGGGATACAGGAGAAAGCGGGTTTTGGGTGGCTGGCACCGGATGTTTAGAGGCTACGGGCATCAGGCTCAGTACACGCGAGAGACATTCTGCACATGTATCCGAAAACTCGACCTGCAGTCCTTGCACAGTGGACTCTATAAAGAGTGTGTCAGCCTGCATGATCCCTACACCCAGTGACTGGTTATAGCTGCCCTGGAAACAAAGAATAATCTGTTTTATTATGAATGTTCACTAAAAGGTACTTTTGAAGGTACAGGCATGACATAATTTGCCTGTAGGCATGTTCATGGCTTGTATAATCAATACTGCTAATTTTCTTAACCTCTTAAACCGATCTTGAGCTACACCTTATATAAAAGGGGCCACGTATACCAAAATGGTCTGCTACTAATCTCATCCCAAGCAAGATTTTGCAGCAGATTCCCTGCTCGAAACAGGATGACTATTACGGCTGAAGGAGTAGGACTGCACCTAATGCTGATGGACAAAGTTTAATTTCTCGCTAATTTCCTCTAAAAACAAAAGGATTGGACTAATTCAATTTAAAAGGATATGTCCCCTCCCCCCCCCCCATGGACATCTGTAGTGTATGGGGGACTGCCAACTTTTTCTGACAGATATATCTGCTGCAGAGGTATGAAGGGTGTATGAAGAGGACACAAGTGCTGCACCAAAGACCTATCGTTAACACCCACGGTCGGTGCTTGCACCGATCGCGGGTGTTAACCTCTTGTATGCCTCTGGCAAAGACGCCTGTATCGCCACGTCCCAAAATGCCCGATGTCTCAAAATATAAAAACGGTTAATGACGGCGGTGACATCCATAATGGAAAATGGAGCCCAAACATCCGAATCGCGACTTTTACACCATTTTACATGACATGTAAAATGTAATAAAAAGTGATCAAAATGTTGCACAGTCATCAAAGTGATAGCAATGAAAACGTCCGCTCATTTCGCAAAAGAAATGACACCTAACACAGCTCAATATACTCAATAATAGTTATTAGCGTCAGAAGATGGCAATAAGCGGAAAAAAACCCTGCGTCCTTATCCCCTTAACGCCGCAGCCGTTTTTAGTTTTTTCACTTCCATTTTTCACTCCCCACCTTCAAAAATCTAAAACTTTTTTATTTTTTCACATAAAGAGCTGTGTGATGGCTTATTTTTTGCGTAACAAATTGCACTTCATAGTGACGGTATTTAATATTCCATGCTGTGTACTGGGAAGCAGGAAAAAAATTCATTTTCAAATTCATTGCTATAATGTTTAGGACCGTGCGATCTTTTGATCACTTTTTATAGATTTTTTAATTTTTTTCAAAAATGGAAAAAAAAGTGCCATTTTCGACTTTCTGTTACGGGGTAAAACATAGTGAAAAACAGTTATTATATTTTGATAGATCAGGCATTTTCGGACGCGTCGATACCTAATGGGTTTATGATTTTTACTGCTTATTAATATTTATATCAGTTCTATGGAAAGGGGGGGGGGGGTGATTTGAATTTTTAGGGGGTTTTTTTACTATAATTTGTTTTAAACTGTTTTTTTATTTTCACTTTTACTATTTTTCAGACTCCCTAGGGTACTTTAACCCTAGGTTGTCTGATCGATCATATACTGCTATACTACAGTATGACAGCATATGGGGATTTTCCTCCTCATTCATTACAATGAACAACCGAGGCTGTTATGGCGACGGATCACCGCTCCCCGATGGCGTCGCAGGGAGCGACGATCGGCGGCAAGATAGCGGAGCCCATGCGCCGCCATCTTTTTGAAGCTGCTGGCAGCATTGCTGGCGGCGATCGGCAGGAAAACACCTGCGATCGGTGTTACCGATAAGTCTTTGCTGCAACATACAGCAAAGACTTACCGGCTATGGAGAGGGCTCGGCCCTCTCCATGCATCGGGATCCGTCGGGAAGGGGTTTGTCCTTAAAAGAAAGTTCTCAAATTATAATCCCCTAGTGATGTTTACACAATAAAGATCTTTTTTAACCCCTTTAATTCACAATTTTACTTAGTTTTGCTAGGAGTAATTTTTTGTACTTTCCACATAATAGACCTCTGGAGGACATTTTCACTTTTATTTATTCATTTATTTTTTTTTTTTACAGACTTTCAACTATACCTGGGGCATCTTTATGAGCCCTGGATAAAGGGGGAAATGACGACCTGTGGATGCAGAGGTCTTGGGCGCAGCTGTACTAGGTCAGCAATTCTGCTTAACTCTTTTACACTTGGTGATCATGTGACCGCCTGGTGTATAGACCCGTTTAGCGTAGGAGCTAAAGAAATTACAGCGACACCAAAACACGTCACTGCAGCATTAGGACCTGCACTGCCCATCGTACAAAGACGAAGGACAAAGGGTGCTTGTAAAGGTGACCAAACAAAGCTGAATCAACATCAATGAATATAAAATGAGCAGAACACCATCAGTTACATATTGATAGAGATTGAGGAGATTTATCAGAAGTGTTCAAGAGGAGTACTGTTCTAGTTGCCCATGGCAACCAATCAGAGCTCAGCTTTAATTTTCACACAGCTGTTTATAAAATGAAAGCTGAGCTCTGATTTGTTGCTATGGGCAACTAGAACAGACATTTCAGACATTTCTGTTAAATCTCCCCCATTATTTCTAAATTCAAGTAGGCCAATCTCCTTACCTGTAAACTAAAGGCATCAAGCACAAAAGCCTCGCCCCACACGTGGGTGCTTGCTGGATGCAGGGCTTGTTGGATGTGAGAATCTTTACCCACTCTCCAGCAGAGATTACTTACAGAGAGTAGCACCCTCTGGTGGAGATTCTGTGTGCGCAGGTGCTTGAACTCTGCAGGAGAAATCAGGACTTGGTAAAAATTCTTTTCACATTAAGCATAACTGTATTTTTCTTGCACTACAACTCCCAGTATCAACCATTTCTACTATAATCATTCACAAGCAATCCAGAAAAGTGTCTACTAAGACTACAGATGGCAAAGTGCCACAAATGAAAAAATTACGTACCTAGTGAAACGGATGAAAATCCAACAGCAAAGGGCTGCGATTCATCAAGCTGGACAGACACATTGACATTGGAGATGCTGGAATTAAACACTATTGGAGCTAATATCACAGGGAGTGGTCTAAAATACAATAAGACAGTCAACAGATTATATAGCTAAAATTATTATTATTATATAAAGCCTGAACATACATTTTTACCAACCAATTAATTCTGCTTTTACCAAACAGAGAAATAAATCACATGTCAAACAAACATATAAAATGCTAAAAACGTTATCACTTTATTTGGAGTCCGGTACAATTCCACTGAATCTCCAACTACAGTATATTAGAAAAGTTAGGTAAAAACTTCTGTACAGTTGATTTGACACAGGAATTTGTTCCCATCTTTTTTAGAATAAAGCTAACTCTACTGAGCCAAAAATAAAAATATTATTGTGCATTGAACATTTGTTTTTTTCTGTGGTTTTTACTTTCTGTAAATTGTGAAAATGTTAAATAAAGAATTGCAAAAAAATAAAAGTTTAAAAAAAGTTACTATTTATGACATATCCAGAGTATAATATAAATAAATAAAAGTGGATCCTACTTCTAGGACCTGCACCTATCCCAGAACCCCAGAACCATAGTGCACTGACCCCCTTCTTGCAGGTGGACTAAACAGAGTTTGTACTTCTCATCAGCAGCCACTCCTCATTAAATTTGTGACATTTCCTGTGGTATTGTCATAAATAGTCTTGATGGGAAAACCTTTTTATGTCTGTTTGAAAATGGTAATGCTTAAAGGGGTTGTACATTTTTTCTGCATTTGATATTGTTTGTATATTGAAAAGTTACACAATTTTTATATATATATATATAATATACCTTATATATTAATTCCACTAGTTTTCTAGATCTCTGCTTGCTATATAGGAAGCTTCATTGTTTACTTCCGGCGGATAGACATGTCTCCCTGATCATGTGATGTCACACAGGTGCACGACTTGTGCTCATATTACTCTTGACTCTCTACGCTATACTAACAAGCTGTGCTCCATGGAGAGATTTTTATCAAAAGGAAGTAAACATAGAAGATTTCTACACAATGACAGCAAGCAGAGATCTATTGAGGAATTGATACGCAAAGTATATTAGGAAATTTTATAACTTTTCACTACACAAACATTATCTGGACAACCCCTTTAATTACCAAATGTTTTTTTTTTTTTAATGTATGATACACCATTTTAAAGTTGTATCTACGATCAGTTATAAAGAAATATGCTAATTAGTCTATCAATTTATTAGTTTATTAATTTATTCATTAAATAAATTATAAGACAAGGTGCTTTGAGATGCATCTCTAATGAACTCTGTGACTTAGCCGGAGCTGTTTACATTGCTGTTAACATCTGCATTTACAAAACACAATGTTAACGTGATGTTAACAAACATGTTAACACTAACATTCATGTTTTGTAAAAGCAAAATGTAGACACAATGTAAGTAGGCAAATCTCCTCTACTCAGCTGTTGTATTGCATTTAAAAATGTGATGCAAACGCCACCATGCACACTGCCTAAAACAACTAAGGCTATGTTCCACGTTGGGAGGGAAACTTTTTGGGATGGTAACAAATTACACCATGGTGAATTAAAAGTGACCCTACCGCATGTCCAAGAGGTACATCAGGTGCTGGTATTGTCTAGCATATGACAAAAAAATACAAAGAGCCTAAATCACATATTTTCTAATGGTTTTGGATTACAGGCGGTCCCCTACTTAAGAACACTCGATTTACATACGACCCCTATTTACAAACGGACCTCTGGATATTAGTAATTTATTCTACTTTAGTCCTAGGCTGCAATAATCAGCTGTAACAGTTATCAAAGGTTTCTCTAATGAATCTTTAGTGTTACTCCTGATTCTTATGAGAACCCAACATTTTTAAAATCCAATTGTCACAGAGACCAAAAAAGTTCTGGCTGGGATTACAATGATAAAATATACAGTTCTGACTTACATACAAATTCAACTTAAGAACAAATCTACAGACCCTATCTTGTATGTAACCCGGGGACTGCCTGTATTATACGAGGTCAACATTTAAATATTCAACACATTCAATGAAAGAAGGATATGAAATAAGAACCTGATAATGAAACCACACGAGAACCACAATAAAATATAGAAAGCCACAGAATAATGCGATAAACATGCCAATTTATTTTGAACCCACCGATTATTTTTGGTTGAGGCTTCAGGGACCCTCGGTATTTGGCGATCCAGCGCCAGCAAGCTGAACCAATGAGAGAACTCCTGGTGGCGGTAGTGAATGATGCAAGTATTCAGGGCCACGTTACTCTGGATATCTATAGAGGTGACCTAATAAGAGAGGGAAAAAAAAGGATTTATAGAACAACAAGTAACATAGACCTTGTTCTCAGCATAGAGGGCGGCAGACGTCCTCAATACCCAATAGCCAGACATCTGAACATTCACCGAGTCCAGTCCCTCACCTGAACACCAGCCTTCAAATGATTTAGGCACAGGATTCTTTGTCGGCTCTGTGACAGTAACAACCCATCTGAATAAAAAAGCCAGAGACAACATATTATCTTCTGTACCCAACATATATAATATACATACATAACATTTTGCTAACAGATTGGACATACAGGCCCATTTCACTGACACAATTGGATGAGCCAGTGAAAAAAAATAAAAACTGACCACATAAGGGCCGATTCTTCACATAGAGGAGAAGTAGAACACATGTGCATGAATACTTAAAGGGGTTGTACCAACTTGCAAGTTATCATAATAAGCTGATCAGTGAGGGTCTGACTGCTGGGAAACCTACCGATCACACGAATGGGACTCCAGAGCAATCCAGAAAACATGGGTCCTGTTCTCACTAATGGCTAGAAAAACAGGACAAACTATGCATATTGCTGCTACATTAAACAGTATGAGAGAAAGGGAAATTGCAGAGCACAGCGCTCAGATATCTCCAGCACTTCCATAGACAGTGAATAGGAGTGCTGCAGATACCAGAGCACTGTTCTCAGTAATTTTCCATACTGTTGAATTGTGTAGGAGGACATATACCTATTCTACATACATCAAAATGAAACTCAGGGACACTTACTGATAGATCCAGTCATCGTGACTGTGGTAACCTTCTTATATGGCCTCCTTCCTACTGAAATCAGAGCCACTTTGTGCTGCAGCTTAACAGGCTGTTACAATGAGAGAGGAGATAACAGGAAACAGAGGGAGGGAGAGTCAGTGTACCAGCTTGTGAACCTACAGCACAGGGGGGCTTTGGCTCATAAGAAGGATAAAACATAAGAAGATTAACCACAGTCCCCGTGTTTGGATCTCCCACCTTATAGCTTATGTTATCTCACTGCAGCAGAGGAAGTTGCAGAACACAGAGGGAGGGAGAAGTGCTCCTTGAAAAATGTAACAGCATGGAGGGTTGAGTTAGAAGATCTGGGGCCACGGATATCAAATATAAGAAGATTTCCACAGTCACCGTGCCTGGATCTAAATAAGTAAGTGTCCCTGGTTTATCATGACGGATTTTGATGGCAGATTTCCTTTTTTAATGAGAAAGTGACCTCCATTCACCAGTGGGGTCCCTGTAGATAGTTGGTATCTATGTGATATACCAGTTTACCTACAAGGCTTCATTCAATTCTTTAGCTATGAAGACATACCTTCTATCAGGAGTTCAGAGCTCATCTGTGCCAGTTCAGAGGTGCCTATGAACTTTCGCATGGGCAGCTGATCCTCCTCTCGGTTATAAGAAAACTTTAACAGTTTCAGAGTCCAGTTTAAGTGCCTTAAATGAATAAAATAAGAAACTACCACATTAACCTGAACTGAATGTATTAGTATTGCTCCTACCATGATCGCAGGCAGGAATTACCTTTGCTGACTGTTCATAGACAGGACTACAGTGCTGCTTTCAAACCCCATGTCTAGCTTGCAAGGTAAGTGCTCCACAAGCTGCAACCACTTAGGAGTTGTGATGTCTTCTGTAAAGTAAGTGAAGAATAAAGAAATGACCATGAGATGGTCCATAACATGCCATTAAATTCACTCTCCAAAAATGTTCACATTGGTGATACACAGAAGTACAGGATGGATCCATATAGTGCTATGGGGACTGTATTATTTTGTGGAAGAATTTCGATTGTGAAACACTTTATACCAATGTGAAACGGTGGCCCCTGTGGAGATCATCGAGGTCTTTTTGAAGCATTCATTCTTTATAAAATACTGATAGTGGTTTTCATATGAGATGGAAAGGTTTTATCTCGTGATGCCCTTGGTGCCAACCTGTGTTTGCTTGTTCTTCAGTATCGCTGCTGTCTTCAGCGTTGGCCTTCACTGCTGATATCAGTCTTTTCTGCAGAAGGTCACTGTGGAAGAGACTCTCGTGCATCTCCGCATGTAGACTCCGCACCCTCAGAGCGACGGCCTGGAGGCTCTTCTCATTGATGCAGCACTCCAGAGTAAGAGCAAGGGAGAGCTCCGCCAGACAGGCCTCGCCCTGCAATCAGGGGAGGAAAATAGTCGCCAGATGAGATATGAGGATTTTACATTTAAATATTATAAGAAAAAAAATGACAACATCTATACAAATGTCATGCAGACATCCCTTGTCTACACAAAAAGAAGGTCCCCTGCTATGAAACTTATTCCTCTTTGATCCATCCACTATTAAAGGGTTTGTCCCAAGGATAGGGGATAACAGGGCATTACTAGGAGTGCAGGGTCTCATAGCAGGCTTCTGAATGGGGCCCCCTAACCCCTTGGGAAATATACATAATCGTCACACATTTATACAATCTTACATTGATACATATTCTTGTGCACCGATACATTTATACACAGATCTATCCCAGTAGCTGCTGGGGAAAATTTAGAGATGAGTCCTGCCGTTCAGCTGTCCCCTCCCTCTTCCCTGACATTTCTCATCTGTGCTGCCGATTCATGCCGTGTACAGTGGAAGATGTGCACTGTTATATACACACTATGCTGTAAATATGTGGCATAATATGTATATAATGGTGCACATCCTTCAGTCTTGAGTGTGTCAGGTCAGATGCTGGGGCTCCCTGACACTGCAAGCCCCATAGCAGCTGCTATGGCTGCCGTCACTGTAATTACACCCCTGGGGGATAACAAAATGATCTGTGAGGCTCCGATTGTTGCAACCCCAAGCTCTCCAAAGAACAAGAGTCCCACTCTCAGGAATGTTCTCTGCCACGCCATTGTACGCTATGGGAGTGGTGGAATTAGCCAAACATTGCTTTTTGCAATCTCTGACTGCTTCCATAGATCATCAATGGAACAGAAGGACAGTCTTGTCCTGACGCTCCACCCATCAGTAAGAATAGGATTCCCATTCTCTGGAGAGCTGGGGGTCAAGTTGGTTCCCCCTATTCTGTGGATAAAGGATAACTTGAATACTTGGGACAACGACTTTAATGATTGTTAGCTTTATATATGTTCATATATGTTTTTTGTAGACAATCTGCTTTGTATTACACTCACCTGTGTGCTGCTCTTGAGTAATTTGCTAGTCATCTGGTTGAGGCTAAGTGTGCAGTCCATCCTACAAAAAAAAAAAAAAAGTTATAATAATTTTAATTACCCCCACCCACCTTTACATGCTTGCAAATGTGTATAGCCAATCACAAGGCCAATGTACCTTTGTTACATCCAATAAATCTAACATGACTGCAGTATAGAGTGGTTAGATAACATATAAAGTGCAGATATGTAAGTGTATAGAGATATTTTGAACATTTTTATATCAACTACATTAAACTATGCAATAGCATCAGTCCTCGCCTATATTTCCATTGCTTGCACTGTAGACCTCCTACAGAAGAAACTGAATGGTTACCTTTTTCCATCGCTGTCCAGTACAATGGACGTCTTTGTTAAGGTCATGTGCCACAGAGATTCGGAAACGGCCACATTGAGAACCATGATGTTTACAGAGTCCAAGTGTACAGATATCAGCTGCAAAACAAACCATGGTGGATTACTTCACACAACAGGAATATGAATCTGCAGAAGTATGAACCCTGGCCATGTGGTGGTCCAGATGATAGAAGCCCCTGTACCACTACTACTGCACAACAATAACTGCAGTGTTTGGTACTTATTGTTGGAAGCAATTTCAGCCCAATTTTCATTGACTGACAATAAAGTTCAATTAGGGATCATATAAAAGGGAACCTGGCGGCCACAATCCTCTATTGGGTGCTATGGCAACCCTTGCTACATTTATATGAAGCGAGGTGTATCGGCCGGACAATATATTAGCATCCAAGAATAATGTATGATGCATTAAGGAGAACCTATCCCCAGATATTACCCTATTAAACTACAACTCAGGCAGGGTATGAAATGCCCTTTCTAGAATTTCCTCTATTATGTGAAATCTCATCTGTTTACCTATCAAAATTTTCTCCAAAACCATGTGAAAATGAGCAGAGAAGAGGCCGAGGGGGAGCAGCACTTCATACACCCCTATCTTCAGTAAAATAGTACCTAGGTACATGCTTTATACCTTGTGCAGGACCTGAAGAGAATAACTATAGGTTCTAGCAAGGCTCTAGGAATACAATAAAATGGGTCATGTTCTCCCCTTCAGGCCCTGCACCAGGGTCGGGTTGTTGGACCCACTACATTCAGGCCTATATCCTGTATATATAATCACATATTCAGCAGAAAAGATACAAGATAGAACAAGACAGAAGCTAAAAGTATCAGAATGGCTGAACTGGTTGTAGAACAGAAGCCACGTACTTGAGACAAGACTTTGAGTATGGACAGGTTAATGGTCGTCTTCTTAACACCTTCAGATGTAGCCTCAGGAACCTGCGGCTGTGGTTTAGATAACCCTTGCAGGTCGGTACGGATGCGAACTTCTCCGAAACACAGAGCAAAGTAGTGGCTGGAAGTAAATGAAATAAAAACGATGTTAATATCAGAGCACTTGCTTAATTGCTGTAATACACATAGTTCTAAAATGTTGAAACACTATATACATCCATAATATTTCATGGTTCATGGGTTGAAAAGACCAGTAATACCAGCAAACCTCATTCACATTATAGGGTTAAAAATCTGACCTGGGATGTGAATTTTGCAAATGAAGACTTTAAAGGGACACTCTCACCAGATGTTACTACTATTACTAGTCCCCTTCATGTAGGGTATGAAATGTCCATTCTAGAATTCCCTCCTTTATGCGTTTAGCTAAAAAAAAAAAAAAAAATCCCCTCCAAAGTCATCTGAAAATGATGTGAGACAAGTCATAAGCTTTAAAGGAAACCTACCACTTCTGATGGTAGGTATTAGATGTAAACACCGGGCACCAGCTCAGGGTGAGCTAGTGCCGGAGCTTACCTTAGCTACATTTTGATTTACAGCCCCGAGGTAGCTTCGGCGCTGCGCGCGCCTCCATGGGAAGTGCCGGAGGCGTCACGTGCGCACGGCCGCGCGCAGCGCCAAAGCTACCTCGGAGATGTAAATCAAAATGTGTTTAAACCGCGATATAGCGGTTTAAAACACTAGCTAAGGTAAGCTCCGGCACCAGCTCACCCTGAGCTGGTGCCCGGTGTTTACATCTATTACCTACCATCAGAAGTGGTAGGTTTCCTTTAAGATGCATCAAGTTAAGAGGCTGCAGAAAGAATATCATTTCAGACGCCCCTATCGGCAGTTCTATAGTAACTAGAAACAAGCTTTTGGTGTTCTATTAAAGTGATTTGCAGAACTGGAGATACAGGAAGATACATAAAAGGCCTAAATCTGCAGCTCTTGTTTTCAGTGTTTTTATCTGTCTGTATGACACAGAACCACAAGTTTGATGCAAATTTGAAAGATGAGATTATTTAATATGACATCATCAGCACTTTTTTTTAGGTTGTATAGGACTGAAAATAGAGGTGTCGGAAGAGACCTTTCCCTGCAGCCTCTACATTGACTCATCTCAGGCAAAATATGACTATTCTCTGCTCATTTGCATATGATGTTGGAGGTAAATTTTTATGGGTAAACTACAGGGAATTCTAGAAAGATCATTTCATCCCTATCCTGAGGCGGCAAGTTGTTTAATGGGGTAAAAGCTTGTACCCAAGTCCCTTTAATTTATGCTGTTGATGCTCAGTGCATGTATTAGCCTTTTAAATACAGTTTGCAGGAAATCTGTGACAAAATTGTATGCAAAACAAGCAGATTTTGAAGATTTGTTGCAGCAAAATCCAGGAATACGCCAGTGAACATACACTATACTTACGGTAACTCATGGTTCAGCAGCTTGCTGGATATCCAGATACTGTCAATTTCCTGTAAGGAAAACAATAATGAATTCACACGTTCCTAGTCCAAATACTGAATGCTACATGACGTATCTGGAGGAAATACGGTATGTCAATTTGGTCCAGTATGTCCCCATGTGGCTCACAATCTAACAGTATGTTTTGGAATGTGGGAGGAAACCGGAGTACCCGGAGGAAAGCCACACAAACACGGAGAGAACATACAATCTCTTTGCAGATGTTGACCTGGGTGGAATTCGAACCGAGGACCCCAACGATGCAAGGGAGAAGTGCTACCCACTCAGCCACCGTGCCGCCAAATTTAACAAGACCCTTTATTTGACCAGATAAGCCCAGCAGACACTTGAGTTTTCATCCGTATACAGCACCAGTGTTTTTCAAAGTTCCTTCTAGAATGTGAGCTCTTCTGCAAATAACTAATCTCTATAACTCTAGGAAGATCTACTCAGGTCAAACACGTTAGTTGTAATGGTTTATTGGGCTAAAGGACGTCTATAGCCTCCCAGACAGAAGATAGATCTCAGTATGTTGTCTTCAATAGAATCAGAAACATAACTTTGTGGCCACTAACCTATGGAGCAGTGTAGAGATAATCATCTTTATGAATAGTCTTATCAGTCTGCAAGTGCACCGGGGGCGGGGGATATGTGTCAGATTTGCTCACTAACAGGCCTGATGCAGACAGAGGGTATAAAATCCAAGTCAATAACTTCCTTTAGGTTACTTTCATGCACATGTAAACTACGCCAGGGCTAGAACCTGGATGTAGTAACGGACAGCTGGTGAAGGGGAGGGGGGAATCGCTCCTCACCCCTCCACATAGGGAGGTGTGTAGCCACAACATATTTCCGGCAAAAGAAAGAGCACACGCTATCTTTTATCCAGCTGCGGCACGGCACGGGACACACGTGGTCACCATCCCGTGCCCAGTGCACTACTATGGCGGCTGTATGCTAGTTGCCATTCATACGGCTACTATACGCCTCCCATATATGTTCCTTTGGAACTTAGGGGGGATACTTGTAAAAAGGGATGCAAACAATGGTACTGCTTGCAAATCTGTCAGACACAAAGAAAAAGTGAAAAGGGTTATATTAAGCTGGTGCACACACCCTGGGGGAGATTTATCATCAAGTTTCGGAGGCAAAGGTGTTCTAGTTGCCCATGGAATTTTATAAACAGCTGTGGGAAAGTGAAAGCCGAGATCTGATTGGTTACCATTGGCCACCCCCTTATTTCGATTTCTTAATCCTATACAATTGAATTTCTTTGTTGGGTGCATTTCATGGACTGAACCTTGTGTGGGGACTCCTAGCATCACAGTCATCTATGGTTTTGTGAGTCACTGATGCCCTGTGGGTCACTTGTCCCATGTGAGTCCCTAGGAGTCCAAGCGCCCGCACAGGTATCAATCTTTCCATATGGCCAATATACAGTCCGATCAGGACCCGAGAACAGCCTAAGAGCAAGTATAACTAATACCTGGGGTCTACACCAGCATCAGAGCTCAGATCAGCTAGTGATGTATACAAAGCCATTCACAACAAGAACAGGAACAAGTACAGGATGTGAGGAAACATCAAGTCCATGAGTGATATCCTTATCTACCTAACCTTCTACAAGTGCATGGAAAATGTGATTAGGAAGAACAATTCCTGTATACCACCGGATACACAGCATGTTCTCACCAGGGTTTGCTGTTGTTGCTTCCCAAACTTCAGACTGATGTTCTGGAACCATAAGAATCCGAGACTTCCGATTTTCAGTTCTGCTCCAAGTTTTCTCTGACACCAGCTACTGGCCAGGCGATAAAGCAGCCATCTACAGATGGGACACAAGGGGTTAACTGCGTGTTATTTAGGCAGTCACTGTATCAGACCCTTTCAATAAACACAAGCTCTTTTGTTGTTACGCATAAATGCTAAATTATTTGCATACTAAATAAATTTAGTAACAAGCCACTTTTCATAGAAGTGGATCCACAATTTCTGATGACCGGCATGTGGGTTTTATAAACCACCACTTCAACCAAACCCTGAAGGAGATAATAATGTATAAAATTTGGAATATGGAATCATGGGCAGAGTCCCGGACTTTAAAGGAAATCTACCATTTGTTTTTATACATTGTGAACAATACATACCAACATTGATGCAGAAACATATCTTGTTTAATCCCTGAACCGAGTGGTTTTGCTAAAAAAAAAAATATTATACAATTCAGGACCTTGGGTGCAGACTGTCTCTGAGCATAACAGAGATGATGAACTGTCCAGACAGGACTAATCAAACCGAGCTGGATGACTCATACACAGCAGCTGGGAGATGGTGCAGTGATTGATTACTTCTGCCTGTCAGGGACAACACAGTGATGACGCATTCATGGCTTAAGCTGGGCAGGACAAGGCTGGAGCAGTGCATTATTAGAGTGAGGAGAAGCGCCGGGGCGGCCACTGGTGCAACAGGGCCTCATGATCATAATTGTATAGTAGCTTTTTCAGCAAAACCACTTGATTTAGTGATTAAACAAGATATATTTGTGCATCAGTGTAGCTACAGCATTCTCAAGGTATGTTTGGTTCATAAAACATAAAAGCAAACGGCAGATTTCCTTGAATGGGGCAACGAGGAACGCAGAACTCCTGCTCTAAACTGGGTCTGATCCCCAGTCGTGTGATGGGTAGGGGGTACGATTTGTAGGACTTTGGGGATGGGACATTTATCACCAGAGAAAAAAATTGCATTGGACAGATGAAGAAGTGAATGTTTTAGTAAAATATAACAGATAATAAAAAAAACTGTATATTTAGTGAGTGTTAATGGCTCATCTTCACAGGAGATGAATGTGTGGTTGTAATGAGGTGACAAGTATATGACAAGTAGCTGCAGGGTGTCAGGCGGATAGAAGAGGAGGTGCGATGACTGCTCACATATACTGTTGTGTCTATGGAGTCAGATACAAGTGTCATCACAGCTCAGCGAGCCTTATACTACTGCTACGGGATAATAAATCCAGCGCTGTGTGTATGAGCCACATAGCCCAATACTGTGCAGTACAAGTATGTACTACCAAATAATAATATATCATTCTTGATTTAGCGCCTTCATCATTTGATTTATAGCACAATTTTGCGTCAAAATTGTGTGTCATTTATAAAACATGGAAGTAAAGTGTTTGTTCATTTATCTATTTTTGTTTAATTGTTGTTGTAGTTTGTTTGTTTTTCTTGTATAGATTAGTTTACTGTTCCATAGAATAAAACAAGTAGATCTCTGTAAACATAGCTCAAAGTTGGACAGTAGTCACCAGGTTATAAATGCAGGCAAAAGATAGATTTCCCTTCAAGTTTTTACTGTGAAGTCTCTTGGAGAGGGGACATGCTAGAAGTACTAATGTGACGCATCAGAAAAATAGGACTGGGCTACGGCCGGAGACAGGGGGGGGGGACCGCCGAGGCTACGGCCGGAGACAGGGGGGGGGGGACCGCCGAGGCTACGGCCGGAGACAGGGGGGGGGACCGCCGAGGCTACGGCCGGAGACAGGGGGGGGGACCGCCGAGGCTACGGCCGGAGACAGGGGGGGGGACCGCCGAGGCTACGGCCGGAGACAGGGGGGGGGGACCGCCGAGGCTACGGCCGGAGACAGGGGGGGGGACCGCCGAGGCTACGGCCGGAGACAGGGGGGGGGACCGCCGAGGCTACGGCCGGAGACAGGGGGGGGGGACCGCCGAGGCTACGGCCGGAGACAGGGGGGGGGACCGCCGAGGCTACGGCCGGAGACAGGGGGGGGACCCGCCGAGGCTACGGCCGGAGACAGGGGGGGGGACCGCCGAGGCTACGGCCGGAGACAGGGGGGGGGACCGCCGAGGCTACGGCCGGAGAGAGAGACTGCTCAGACTACTGGGGAGGTCTAAAATCACTACTTGGGTAATCTAAAATAATGCATAGGGTTAGGCTCTCACATACCCAGGATTATGTAGATCATGTCTTGCTAGGATAAGGACTGTGTGCAGAAAACAAAAGATGAGACAATTCCTATAATTTAATACATTTCAAATGGTTCCCCTTGAGACTAACTTTTTATGAGCGAAGAAATATACTAAAAGGGGGAGTATTTATCAGGGGTTCTGCGCCAGGACACTGTCATAGAAGCCCTGAAATAAATGCTAACTTATAGCTAGTACATGCGATTATTTTACCCTTTCCACCACCTCCAGACTATTAGAAAAAAATGCTGCATAGCCACCCACCGGATACATCAGGAGCTTCGGCGTACAATAAATGCCCACCTATGTCTGATAATCTGCCCACAGACAGGATTTATTATGACCAAATTACAGAAATGATGCCACGTCCTGACAAAATTCTGAAATCTGAATGACAATAACAGTCATAAAAACAAGAACCTCAAAATACCCCGAATACCATGATGTCATCTCTCCCAACGTGGTAATGCCCTGTGTCATTAAGATGCACACAGCCCAGCATTGTGCCAGGCACAGGGGGGCTATAGGGGACACAAGATTACATCTAAAATAACAGCCAGGTAAAAGTCTACCAGGTAATAGATTTACAAATCCTATATAAATGATTGCCAGTCTATAGATCTGCCTCCCAGGCACGACGCGGGATTACTATACAATGCAGCCAGTATATGGGCATCCCCTCTATGCCACCCACTACAGACAGCGCGGGCAGCAGTACATGTTACGGCAGGATTCCTCCGCACGTCTCAAGCAGCGTAGATCAGTTCTGTGTACATTTCGGCAATGACTCCTCCTCTTCTCTGCCGGGCTCCAAAGAGGAGTGAAGCATAAGCATAGGTAAACCTAGTTGTACCAGCTGGTGCCACAAACTGTGCCAGTAAACGGTATCCTTAATAATAATCTGGTCAAGCCGCAGGTACCCCATAACATTATATGCCAAATAATGCCCTTTTTTCAGATGCCAATACTTGCCAGAATGTGCCGGGCACTGGTGCCTCCAAACCAACATGCACCAGCCAGCTTTGCCCCTAACATGTATTGGGGAAAAAACACTGTAAAATTTATAGGGGAAGACGGACTTAGAGCTACGAGCGGTGCATATAGATATAAGGGGAGAGGGGAGATAAAGCTGATGTGTAAGTCAGGTATGTACGATGCAGGTAGTAGTGATAAAGGGCACAGGTGATACATATGGGGGTATGTTAGGTAGATATAGGGAATGTGTATGTAGAATACAGGAAACATTGGAAGTGATACCGATAACGTGTATGCAGAGTGCAGGTGATACGTATGGAGTGGATGTAGATGATAGGTCATACAGGTGACAGGTGTAGGTGCTATGTACAGGGTGAACGTAGAGAGTAGGTATAGGTGGGTGCAGGTAATATATATGCAGGTGCTGGATGCAGATAGTAGGTAAGGAGTACAGGGAGCATAGATGCAGGTGATATGTATGTAGGGGGACAGATGATATATATGGAAGTATAAGTTGTATGTATGGGGTACAGGCGTTATGTATGGGGTGAATGTATAGGATAGAGGGAGTAGATGCAGGAGATATATACAGGTACATATAGATACTACAGGTACATAGTAGGTTCAGGTGGTTGATATAGAGAGGAACATATGATATGTGTGGGGATAGAGATATAAGGGGGGGACAGGTGATGTGTATGGATATATTTATGGTATGTATGGGATAGATGGTGCATGCAGGTGATAAAAAGGGGGTACAGTGATGTGTATGATAGGTGGTGTGTAGGGGTACGGGGGTAGATGAAGGTACATTTGATATGTGTTGGTACAAGGGGAGAGATGATATGTATGAGGTATAGGTGGTATGTATGCGTACAGTCAGGGGCGTAGATGCAGGTGATTGGTATGGAGGTACAGGTGATATGTTGGGGTACAGGGGGTGATAGGTAGTTATGGAGGTACACGTGATATGTAGGAGTACAGGGGGTAATAGGTAGGTATGGTGGTACAGGTGATATGTAGGAGTACAGGGGGTGATAGGTAGGTATGGCGGTGCAGGTGATATGTAGGAGTACAGGGGGTGATAGGTAGGTATGGCGGTGCAGGTGATATGTAGGAGTACAGGGGGTGATAGGTAGGTATGGCGGTGCAGGTGATATGTAGGGGTACAAGGGGTGGTAGGTAGTTATGGAGGCACACATGGTATGTAGGAGTACAGGGGGTGATAGGTAGGTATGGCGGTGCAGGTGATATGTAGAGGTACAGGGGGTAATAGGTATGGCGGTGCAGGTGATATGTAGGGGTACAGGGGGTGATAGGTAGGTATGGTGGTACAGGTGATATGTAGAGGTACAGGGGGTGATAGGTAGGTATGGTGGTACAGGTGATATGTAGAGGTACAGGGGGTAATAGGTATGGCGGTGCAGGTGATATGTAGGGGTACAGGGGGTGATAGGTAGGTATGGCGGTACAGGTGATATGTAGAGGTACAGGGGGTGGTAGGAACGTATGGTGGTACAGGTGATATGTAGAGGTACAGGGGGTGATAGGTAGGTACGGCGGTACAGGTGATATGTTGGGGTACAGGGGGTAATAGGTAGGTATGGTGGTACAGGTGATATGTAGGAGTACAGGGGGTGATAGGTAGGTATGGCGGTGCAGGTGATATGTAGGAGTACAGGGGGTGATAGGTAGGTATGGCGGTGCAGGTGATATGTAGGGGTACAAGGGGTGGTAGGTAGTTATGGAGGCACACATGGTATGTAGGAGTACAGGGGTGATAGGTAGGTATGGCGGTGCAGGTGATATGTAGAGGTACAGGGGGTAATAGGTATGGCGGTGCAGGTGATATGTAGGGGTACAGGGGGTGATAGGTAGGTATGGTGGTACAGGTGATATGTAGAGGTACAGGGGGTGGTAGGAACGTATGGTGGTATAGGTGATATGTAGAGGTACAGGGGGTGATAGGTAGGTATGGTGGTGCAGTTGATATGTAGGGGTACAGGGGGTGATAGGTAGGTATGGCGGTGCAGGTGATATGTAGGGGTACAGGGGGTGATAGGTAGGTATGGCGGTACAGGTGATATGTAGAGGTACAGGGGGTGATAGGTAGGTATGGTGGTACATGTGATATGTAGGGGTACAGGGGGTGATAGGTAGGTATGGTGGTACAGGTGATATGTAGAGGTACAGGGGGTGGTAGGAACGTATGGTGGTACAGGTGATATGTAGGGGTACAGGGGGTGATAGGTAGGTATGGTGGTACAGGTGATATGTAGAGGTACAGGGGGTGATAGGTAGGTATGGCGGTGCAGGTGATATGTAGGGGTACGGGGGTGATAGGAACGTATGGTGGTACAGGTGATATGTTGGGGTACAGGGGGTGATAGGTAGGTATGGTAGTACAGGTGATATGTAGGGGTACAGGGGGTGAAAGGTAGGTATGGCGGTACAGGTGATATGTAGAGGTACAGGGGGTGATAGGTAGGTATGGCGGTGCAGGTGATATGTTGGGGTACAGGGGGTGATAGGTAGGTATGGCGGTGCAGGTGATATGTTGGGGTACAGGGGGTGATAGGTAAGTATGGTGGTACAGGTGATATGTAGAGCTACAGGGGGTGATAGGTAGGTATGGCGGTACAGGTGATATGTAGAGCTACAGGGGGTGATAGGTAGGTATGGCGGTACAGGTGATATGTAGGGGTACAGGGGGTGATAGGTAGGTATGGCGGTGCAGGTGATATGTAGAGATACAGGGGGTGATAGGTAGGTATGACGGTACAGGTGATATGTAGGGGTACAGGGGGTGATAGGTAGGTATGACGGTACAGGTGATATGTAGGGGTACAGGGGGTGATAGGTAGGTATGGCGGTACAGGTGATATGTTAGGGTACAGGGGGGTAGATGCAGGTGGCACATGCCATACCCTGCAGTATGGTGGCACTGCCACTTCTGGTGACACCTCAGCGCCACGTCTGACAGCTCCACCCGCCCCCCGGGCCCCGCTCACCCTCCCCCGGTACCCACCGTCCTAGCAGCAGGGCGCAGACCAACAGCAGCAACAGCGCCAGCAGCAGCATGGAGAGGATGGGCATGGTGACTGCCCGGGAGCCCGGGGCCCCACACCCGCCGACCTGACACTGTCACACCGATCCGGGAGAGCATGGAGGTCCCTCCTCCTCCGGGGGGAGGGAGAGGCTGCTACTATCCCGGGAACAGGAAGTGAGAGGGGGCAGAGGCCGCCATCATGTGAGGAGGAGGAGGAGGATGTGTGCCCGGCACTGGAGCCTGGCACCGGGAGAAGCACATAGACACCTCAGTATTACATCGTGTATGTCACATCGGCCGAGCGATAGCATCCCGGCAGTAGTCACTGCTGCCCCTCCTGTTATATATATATTTATTATCTTTTCTAGGCAATAATCAGTAAATAAACGATCTACCATACCATACAGTGCCCCCTGTGTGCCATCATACATTGTGTATAGCGCAGTGCCCGCTGTGTGCCATCATACATTGTGTATAGCACAGTACCCGCTGTGTGCCATCATACATTGTGTATAGCACATTGCCCACTGTGTGCCATCATACATTGTGTATAGCACAGTGCCCGCTGTGTGCCATCATACATTGTGTATAGCAGGGTGCCCGCTGTGTGCCATCATACATTGTGTATAGCATAGTGCCCGCTGTGTGCCATCATACATTGTGTATAGCACAGTGCCCCCTGTGTGCCATCATACATTGTGTATAGCACAGTGCCCGCTGTGTGCCATCATACATTGTGTATTGTGCCCGCTGTGTGCCATCATACATTGTGTATAGCACAGTGCCCGCTGTGTGCCATCATACATTGTGTATTGTGCCCGCTGTGTGCCATCATAATTTGTGTATAGCACAGTGCCCGCTGTGTGCCATCATACATTGTGTATAGCAGGGTGCCCGCTGTGTGCCATCATACATTGTGTATAGCATAGTGCCCGCTGTGTGCCATCATACATTGTGTATAGCACAGTGCCCCCTGTGTGCCATCATACATTGTGTATAGCACAGTGCCCGCTGTGTGCCATCATACATTGTGTATTGTGCCCGCTGTGTGCCATCATACATTGTGTATAGCACAGTGCCCGCTGTGTGCCATCATACATTGTGTATTGTGCCCGCTGTGTGCCATCATACATTGTGTATAGCACAGTGCCCGCTGTGTGCCATCATACATTGTGTATTGTGCCCGCTGTGTGCCATCATACATTGTGTATAGCACAGTGCCCGCTGTGTGCCATCATACATTGTGTATAGCACAGTGCCCGCTGTGTGCCATCATACATTGTGTATTGTACCCGCTGTGTGCCATCATACATTTGCACCGGAGTCAGCCAGGGCCCGCAGTACCTGAGTGGCTGGTGGTTGCGGCCTAAGCACGCTAGTGCCACGGTGCATGGTATGGGAACCGGAGGGCTGTCCTACAGCCTGGCAGGTCTCCAGCAGTGTCGTGTTGGCAAGAAATGATGAGGGAGAGGCTGCTATAGCGGTTCTCCCTGGGGCAACCCTTTGGTGTCTAGAGTATGAGTCTCTGTGTGGTGGACAGGGTGGCCGTGATGGTGACAGCCGTAGTAGCAGGGACCAGACGGAGGCAGACGTTGAACAAAAACAACTTACAGTTCTTTAGTGGAACCGACAGGAACCGTAGCAACGTGCCTTTAAAGGAAACCTACCACTTGTAGTGGCAGGTTTCCGATGGCAATACCGGGCACCAGCTCAGGGTGAGCTGGTGCCGGAGCTTATTTTAGTTAGTGTTTTAAACCGCGGTACCGCGGTTTAAAACACTTTTTAAACGCTATAGCCGGCGCAGGCAGGTACGTGCTCGACGGTTACCGTGCACGCGGCTCTCATTCACTTCCTATGTAGCCGCGCGCACGGTAAGCGCCGAGCGCGTACCTGCCTGCGCCGGCTATAGCGTTTAAAAAGTGTTTTAAACCGCGATACCGCGGTTTAAAACACTAACTAAAATAATCTCCGGCACCAGCTCACCCTGAGCTGGTGCCCGGTATTTCCATCGGAAACCTGCCACTACAAGTGGTAGGTTTCCTTTAACAGGATGGTGGAGTGCTGGAGATGTAGTTGGAGGGAGCCAAAGGATGGATCTTCAGCCTGGATGCAAAGGGAAGGCTGGGAGGTAGCTGTGTCCTAATAGGATGCTTCAGCTTTATCCTGGATTGCTTCAGGTATCACCCTTGAAGGTAGGATGATACCCCTTTCCTCACTAACTAGCTATTAGCTCCACTCTTCAGGCAGGGAGCTGGCTCACCTGCTCTTGGTCTGGTCTGCTAGCTGCACAGACTCCTCTGAGTCTCTAATCTGAGACTGCACTCTCTTCTGAGAGATAACTGACTTCTTCTGCTCTCTAGAAGTTTCCAGAACAGGGGCCTTGTTACTCCCACTGGTCAGGTGGTGGCTACTCCTCCAATTACATCTCAGCTCACAGAAACAGAGTGTAACACATGTGATTGTCTGACACATATGACATCACACAAAACACTTAACCTTGTTATCTAAGGACTATGTAGTGACATGCTGTGGGGCTAGTCAGACCCTACACAGGCTGCAAGCTACATGGTGGGACGTATTCGCAAACACAGCTCTGCCTTGCATCGGCAAGGGTTTTGCATACCCCCGGGGCAATTGAAAGAGCCGCCCTCGGCTCGACTACGGACTGATTGGTGCGCAGAGGTAGATAAGGGCACTTCTGTGAAGTGCAGGCTACATGATCTGTAGGGACAAATCGCCCATGGTCCTGGAGACAGGCACCTGGGTTGGTGTCGGACTAAGACAAGGACATGTAAATGCGAAGTATGACAGTTGGTCGCTAACGCCATTAAACCAAACTGTACAGTAGGAAAGGTGTGGTGTCATGTACTGTAATCCACTCCTTGCACCAGGGCCTGTATATTTGTTATATAAACACTTCTTCCCTAGCGACAAATATATAGTATATATATGCATTACATTGGCATATGTGACACAATGAGACATTATACAAATGTATAAGTACCTGCCGACTGACATTCTTACCCTTGTATGAGTGGCATCCAGGTGCTAACTCTGTAACACCCCCGGTCCCCTAAGGACCCGCAGTTTACGGACTACCCCCCACTTACAAAACTTATGTTTGAGGCATAAGATTGCGGTCAGGGTTTACATATAAACGGTCCGACACAGCCACACTACAATCTGCAAAGTCTATAAAAGGTTAGTGCAAACTACTGGCATAAACTGACAGTGTGCAAACATTTTGTAAACTCACATTGGCTTAGGTGCTCAATGGGTACATATCTTGAAACATAACGTTGCAAACGTTACAGAGGTAGGCTACTCAGGGTAGCAGAATAAAATGTCTCTTTACCTGGAAAGGAAAAGGCATAAAGAGTGCATGCAGAATGTCCATACCTAAAAGGAAGGCATTAAGTGGGATATAAAAATAAGTCAATAAAGTAGCAACTTTTCCTTGGAGTTGGCAAAAGTCTCACAGAAGGTCTTTAATAGCAAAGTCCATCTTCTGGGTACAGCCCTTGATGTGGGGAAAAGTGCAATAAAGAAGCAAAGGGTCTCCTCTATGTGTAGAGGGACAGAGTCCTTTGTAGGAATCTCTGCTGTGGCAGAGGAAGGGGTGCTATCATAGCACATGACAGTGATCAGTTCAAGGAGTCTCTTGACTGAGATAAGTAAGGGTGAGAGTCCCAGGAAAGTCTCTGGCTCTATAGGGTTAGGGCGCTCAGCCCAATTGGGATAGCAATAATAGAGTAAAGCATTATTTACAATATGCACAGTACCTGAAGAGGGCTACAGCCCATCGGGGGTTAATTAGATGCTGCTCAAGAGCAATGGCTGCAGGCATGGGAGCAGGAACTGCAGCATGGACATCATCAGCCTGGGTGAAGAAAGCAGTGTTGAGATCTGTCACCTTAAGACATCTGGTGGTAGACACTGGAACTGCTGACATGGAACAGCCAGAAGCTGGAGCTGGAACAGCAGGGAGGTCATCTGCGGCGGCAGGCATCTCAGCAAAGGAAGGAGGCAGGCACTTCTCTGGCTGACCTTCTGTAGCTGGGGGCGCTGTGGAGCGCATGATGATGACTGCAGGAACTGTAACTTCTTCATTGCTGACAGCCAAAGGATTGTTGTTCCTGGACTGACCTGTAGCCTTTGGGGGCACTGTTGCGGTGGCGGTGGTAACCTCTGTAGCTGGCAGGGCGTTCTCACCGAACAGCCTGGGCCTCTTAGCAGGTGGTCCTGGATACTCCGCAGGACGGTCAGCAATGGCTACAGGAGTGTTGGGCTCTTCTGAGATGGCTTCCAGGGCAATGGGAGCTCAGGGGAATAGCAGCGGTTTCTCTCCCGCTTGGGCTGGCTCCGGCAGGTTCCCCAAAACAAAACGAGAACCCTCCAGTGCATACGGAATCTGGACACCGATAGTGGAGAGGGCCCTCTGCAGGGGTTGAACCGGAGTCCCAGCCGGGGAAGATGGCTGCTGAGGATGGTCCGCCATTTTGGACCTATTGCAGAGAAGTCCGGCAGCTAGCAAACTCGATGCGTGTAGAGGGGCACTCTCCGTTCCAGACCGGAGGTAAGTGTCCGCAAAGGAGGCCCGAGTTGTACTGCGATGCAGCCGGTGCGCAGCAAAAGGTCTCCGGACGGGGTGCGCTGCCACAATGATTAAAGTCTCAAAGGCCTCAAGGAACTCCGGTTCCTCATTGGGAGGTGAAGGCCTCGGTCTTGCTAGGTCTCGCGCCAGAGGGCAGGGCTTAAGTCCTTCCCGCCAGGAGCTGTGGTGGGCTGAATTTTCTGCTGCGCCACAGCGTGCTGAGGCAGGATTCGCGCCATACATGCAGGGGGCCGAGCTTAGCGATGCCTCTGGGTTTTCCCACCAGTGAGGGTTTTGGCGGGCTGGAATTACTTGCTGCGCCACAGTTTAGTGAGGTAAAATGCTTCAGGCACGGCAGCGCCGGATCTAGCAGGGCTGACAAAGTTCTTTGCAGGGTTTAACCTCTTGAGTGCTGGAGCGATGCTCGACAGCACGTGGCAGCAGTAATAATGCAGAAACGCACAATCACTTGGGCCTAAACCCAGCAGCAGGGTTAGGCAGCACAGTCTTTTCAATAAATGACAGTCTATAGTGCCAGAATAAGGCACAGAAGTATAAATCCTGTTCGTGACGCCACTTGCAACATCCCCCACCGGGGCCTAGCCTTTTCTTGGGGCCTGGAGTCAGCCGGGGCCCGCAGTACCTGAGTGGCTGGCGGTTGCGGCCTAGGCACGCTAGTGTCACGGTGCTTGGTATGGGAATCAGAGGGCTGTCCTACAGCCTGGCAGGTCTCCAGCAGGGTGGTGTTGGCAAGAAATGATGAGGGAGAGGCTGCTATAGCGGTTCTCCCTGGGGCAACCCTTTGGTGTCTAGAGTATGAGTCTCTGTGTGGTGGACAGGGTGCCCGTGATGGTGACAGCCGTAGTAGCAGGGACCAGACAGAGGCAGACGTTGAACAAAAACAACTTACAGTTCTTTAGTGGAACCGACAGGAACCGTAGCAACGTGCCTTAACAGGATGGTGGAGTGCTGGAGATGTAGTTGGAGGGAACCACAGGATGTAGATCATCAGCCTGGATGCAAAGGGCAGGCTGGGAGGTAGCTGTGTCCTAATAGGATGCTTCAGCTTTATCCTGGATTGCTTCAGGTATCACCCTTGAATGTAGGATGATACCCCTTTCCTCACTAACTAGCTATTAGCTTAGCTCTTCAGGCAGGGAGCTGGCTCACCTGCTCTTGGTCTGGTGTGCTAGCTGCACTGACTCCTTTGAGTCTCTAATCTGAGAGAATGAACTCTCTCCTGACACTGCACTCTCTTCTGAGAGAGAACTGACTTCTTCTGCTCTCTAGAAGATTCCTGAACAGGGGTTTTGTTACTCCCCCTGGTCAGGTGGTGGTTACTCCTCCAATTACATCTCAGCTCACAGAAACAGAGTGTAACACATGTGATTGTCTGACACATCACACAAAACACTTAACTCCTGCCTTACCAGGCAGGTTCTACCACTGCAGTGTTCCCCTATGTTATCTAAGGACTATGTAGTGACATGCTGTGGGGCTAGTCAGACCCTACACAGGCTGCAAGCTACATGGTGGGATGTATTCGCAAACACAGCTCTGCCTTGCATCGGCGAGGGTGTTGCACATTGTGTATAGCACAGTGCCCGCTGTGTGCCATCATACATTGTGTATAGCACAGTGCCCGCTGTGTGCCATCATACATTGTGTATTGTGCCCGCTGTGTGCCATCATACATTGTGTATAGCACAGTGCCCACTGTGTGCAATCATACACTGTGTATAGCACAGTGCCCGCTGTGTGCCATCATACATTGTGTATAGCACAGTGCCCGCTGTATCATACATTGTGTATAGCACAGTGCCCGCTGTGTGCCATCATACATTGTGTATAGCACAGTGCCCGCTGTGTGCCATCATACATTGTGTATAGCACAGTGCCCCCTGTGTGCCATCATACATTGTGTATAGCACAGTGCCCGCTGTCTGCCATCATACATTGTGTATAGCAGGGTGCCCACTGTGTGCCATCATACATTGTGTATAGCACAGTGCCCACTGTGTGCTATCATACATTGTGTATAGCACAGTGCCCGTTGTGTGCCATCATACATTGTGTATAGCGCAGTGCTCGCTGTGTGCCATCATACATTGTGTATAGCACAGTGCCCGCTGTGTGCCATCATACATTGTGTATAGCGCAGTGCCCGCTGTGTGCCATCATACATTGTGTATAGCACAGTGTCCGCTTTGTGCCATCATACATTGTGTATAGCACAGTGCCCGCTGTGTGCCATCATACATTGTGTATAGCACAGTTCCCGCTGTGTGCCATCATACATTGTGTATAGCACAGTGCCCGCTGTGTGCCATCATACATTGTGTATAGCACAGTGCCCGCTGTGTGCCATCATACATTGTGTATAGCACAGTGCCCGCTGTCTGCCATCATACATTGTGTATAGCACAGTGCCCGCTGTGTGCCATCATACATTGTGTATAGCACAGTGCCTGCTGTGTGCCATCATTCATTGTGTATAGCACAGTGCCCGCTGTCTGCCATCATACATTGTGTATAGCAGGGTGCCCGCTGTGTGCCATCATACATTGTGTATAGCACAGTGCCCACTGTGTGCTATCATACATTGTGTATAGCACAGTGCCCGTTGTGTGCCATCATACATTGTGTATAGCGCAGTGCTCGCTGTGTGCCATCATACATTGTGTATAGCACAGTGCCCACTGTGTGCCATCATACATTGTGCATAGCACAGTGTCCGCTTTGTGCCATCATACATTGTGTATAGCACAGTGCCCGCTGTGTGCCATCATACATTGTGTATAGCACAGTGCCCGCTGTGTACCATTATACATTGTGTATTGTGCCTGCTGTGTGCCATCATACATTGTGTATAGCACAGTGCCCACTGTGTGCCATCATACATTGTGTATAGCACAGTGCCCGCTGTGTGCCATCATACATTGTGTATTGTGCCCGCTGTGTGCCATCATACATTGTGTATAGCACAGTGCCCGCTGTGTGCCATCATACATTGTGTATAGCACAGTGCCCGCTGTCTGCCATCATACATTGTGTATAGCGCAGTGCCCGCTGTGTGCCATCATACATTGTGTATAGCACAGTGCCCGCTGTGTGCCATCATACATTGTGTATAGCAGGGTGCCCGCTGTGTGCCATCATACATTGTGTATAGCACAGTGCCTGCTGTGTGCCATCATACATTGTGTATAGCAGGGTGCCCGCTGTGTGCCATCATACATTGTGTATAGCACAGTGCCCGCTGTGTGCCATCATTCATTGTGTATAGCACAGTGCCCGCTGTGTGCCATCATACATTGTGTATAGCACAGTGCCCGCTGTGTGCCATCATACATTGTGTATAGCACAGTGCCCGCTGTGTGCCATCATACATTGTGTATAGCACAGTGCCCGCTGTGTGCCATCATACATTGTGTATAGCACGGTGCCTGCTGTGTGCCATCATACATTGTGTATAGCAGGGTGCCCGCTGTGTGCCATCATACATTGTGTATAGCACAGTGCCCACTGTGTGCCATCATACATTGTGTATAGCACAGTGCCCGCTGTCTGCCATCATACATTGTGTATAGCACAGTGCCCGCTGTGTGCCATCATACATTGTGTATAGCACAGTGCCCGCTGTGTGCCATCATTCATTGTGTATAGCACAAGGCCTTCCTACTGCTCCATTATTGATAACAGGTTCTTCAGATTGCTGAGGGTCCACGTAGTTGGGATGGGTGGGTGTCCCAGCAGTCTGACCCTCACTAATCAGCTCTTTATGCCCTATATATCCTGTGGATAGGAGATAATATGCAAACTTGGTACAACCCCTTTAAAGTATAACTAAATGTTCATCAGACCTTGCAAAAATCCTTAGTCCAAGGTGTGTAGACATCTATTCACACTGTGTAGGATTCTTTTCCCGCAGTTTCCCCCAGCCGTTCTGTCTATAAATCAGCTAATGTCTTGGAGTGGCTGGAAGGTCATCTAGCTGCTGTGACTCACTGCCCCCCTATCTCTCCATAGACTTAGCTCAGCGAACTGCTTTCTATACTTATACAATAATAGAATCCAGAGTTTACAACAGATTGGGACGGAGAAAGAAGCATTTCGTCTTCAGAGAACCTGCACTTTTTGCTTCTAGTGCTAATTAGGGGCCCTGGTCTTTTGGCAGAGGGAGGTGCAGGGCTGACTACAGAAATACTAACACTTTATGCCATCATTGTCTATGTGGAATATGGCAGCGGTCCAGTGAGTGCCATCTCCATGAAAGTCTATCACACATGTTCAGTTCCGCTTCCAGCAGATAATGGAGAAGGGACTTTTCCGTGAAGACTGTAATGTACATCTACGTCTCTAACTCTTCTGAATTCCGCAGCCTTTCCATCCTCGTACAATGTCCCTTTAACATATAAGAGCTCTTTTGGATAATTGGTCAGTGTTAAAGGGCAACTACCACCAGGATGAAGGACTATATGCAAATGAGCCTGAGGGGCTCCATAGGTGTTAATGGAGCCTGTACAGCATTGACATCAGACTGATTTGCATACATCATTTCATCCACGTGGTAGTTGTCCTTTAAATCCACCGATTCCCAAAACAGGCTGTCGGGGCAGTGAGTAGGCTATTTTTCAGATTTTGTTGGGCTTGGAGGACAGGAGCTGTATACTTCCTGTAATCCCTCTGTGAGGTTCGACTCCGCTTTCTGTAATACTTTTGGTGCAGGAGGATGCTGGGATCGGATGATCAGTGGAGGTCGAGGTACAATAATAACTTATTTGGTGGACCCCTTTTCTGTCACCAGATTTCACCGCATTACACCACCAACCCCCTCAGGTAGGGTATGAATTTTCCGAACACAGGTGTGACCTTGGCCGAAGCCACCAGACGCCTAGAGCATTTCCCGTTCAGCGGTTTTGCAGGATACACCTTTAACTGGAAAGAAGGGAAAGTTTAGCGCTTCACATGCAGATTACTTACTAATCTGAGATTAAAGATCCACAGTGTATTAACTAGGATTTTCACTGCATAAACAGTTGTATAAGTGGGATTAATGGCTCGTGCACAACATTATATTACAGCCCAGACTGGTAAGAGGGAAACCAGAGGGGTGGATGCACATAATACATAGGGGAACATTTATCAGGGCTTTTACACCAGTTATGTTGCAGACAAGCCCTGAAATAATCACAATTTCCTGCAAACCTCCAGGAATAGCAATTATTTTCCCCTAAATGAGTTGCGGCCAATGGTGGAGTGCATCAGCGCTGGGCATTTCTAATAAACGATAAGCGGCACGGTGCCTCAGTGGTAAGCACTACAGCCTTGCAGTGCTGAGGTCCTGGGTTCAAATCCCATCCAGTTCAACATCTGTTTGTATGTTCTCTCCGTGTTTGTGTGGGTTTCCTCCGGGTCCTCTGGTTTTCTCCCACACTCCAAAACATACTGGTAGGTTGATAAGATTGTGAGCCCCATGAAGAAAGGGACCAATTTGGCAAGTTCTGTGCACTATATGAATTATTATTATTAATTAATAATACTGGAGATCCCCGACTGCAGTCACATCAAAACCTCTCAGTACAGTTAAGGCTTATTTAGAAATCCGCCTCCACCCACCTATGCTATGATTTTTTTTTTTTTAACTTACCCTTTATTTTCTATATGTCATTTCCTATTTCTTTGTTTTTCAATTTATCGCTGAAAACATATAGAGCAATTTTTTTTTTTTTTTTTTACATTCGTAGCTCACAGGAGATCATAGAAGGCTATGGAACACAAAAATGGATGACATTTGTGCAGTTTTTTTTTTCACTGAAGATGTTGCAGGTGTTTTTGCTCATAATTTTGTTTTTGCGAAAAGATGCAAATACACAGCAGACTGATTACAAAGGGTAAGGATGGTGACTTGGAAAATCTTGGAATACGTAAAGAAAAAGTGATGTGTGAATAAGTCCTTAAAGGGGTTTGCCAATGAAAGAAAATTAAAAATTTTAATCCCCTAGTGATGTTTACACAATAAAAAAAACTTTTCACTGATGGTCAAAGTGTGAGCACGGAAATCATTAGAGATCATAAGATGGATATAACACACAATGACACTCTCAGCTCTGCTACATCTGAGCTATAACACTGACAGGGAGTTATCTCAAGTCTTTTAAGCCCGTTCCACACTTGGATGCATCACACTCGCAACGCATGCTGCCGGGATTGAACAGCCCGAACGCTGCACACCAGGAGTGAACTGACATGCTGAGTACACTCCCGGTGTGCAGTGTTCTGGCCATGCGATCCCGGCAGCATGCGTTGCGAGTTCATCGAATCACACTCGCAAGTGTGAAACGGGCCTTAGAGCAGAACTGTTCTATTTGCCCAGGGCAACCAATCACTGGCTGGTTTCCTTGGGCAACTAGAACAGTTTTAACTCAGAAACTTATGATGAATCACCAGGTGTGTGTGAGCTCTCTTTGTAATGGAGGGGCTAGAGGCAGAGACGGGAAGAATCTGCCCTACCCAACTATAATCATTAGATTTATTGTCAGATCCCAGGGCAACCAAAATTGTATACAGCAGGACTGATAGAGCCAGGTTGGAATTACATCTGTGAAATGCTGTATTTTGTTAACGTTTAAAGGGAACCTACCACCACAGATCTACCTATAAAGGAAGATCGGGTGGTAGGTGGATCTATATGACGTGAGGATAGCCCTTTTAAGGCCTAATCCTCACGTCTCCAATTTTTTTAATAACTTTTATTTGCCTAATATGTACATTTTCTAAAGAGGCTAATGGAGAGTGGACGTGGACTGACGCATTTCAACTTAAAGTCTTAATCATGGTATGATATCTACATGGTATATTGACTTTGTTAAGTCGAAATGCGTCGGTGTATGGGTTTCTACGTATATTCACTGTGGAATTTTAAATCTCAATAAACTGACTATTTTACTATTCGTTGGAGTGCTGGATCGTAATCTTTTTCTTCTACTTTGGCACCTGCTTCGGGGTGTACGCCTGTGCACACTCCGGATGTGGAAGGATCATGTCAGCTGGATAGATGATAGTGCATCGAGCCCGTGTCATAGTGTAACTCTATGGAAGCTCTAGCGAGACAAAATACTCCCACTGACAACCAGTAAGCCCATGGTCTAGTGATAGAGGGACTGCATCTCTATGGCAGGTGAAGTGTGGAAGTTGTGAGTTCAAATCCCAAGGATTCCCTTCCCAATGTCTCCTCTGGGGAATCCCCTGCAGGCAGCTACTAAGAGTCTCCTACAACACGATAATACATTCAGTACCGAAAATGACAAAAACCCATGGCATTGAACCATTCTGCATATTAAAATATCAAACCTCGATGCATTGTGTAACTCTAGTGTGAATTAATGATTGTGGGGTCCTGCACCCAGCAGTTATTCAGCCGCTCAGTATGGAGGAACAGATCTCCAATAAAGTTTGGCTTTATCAATCAATATCTGTTAGACTAGCTTCCCTTACCTCTGCCATGGGCAGCCTATACGCATACTATCCGCATTTCCCCTCACTGGCCATGTAATACCACATTATGCCAGCTCTGCATGTACAACCCAGATGCATTGGGGCGACCAGAACAGGATCTTTATGAAGTTCATATACCACAGTATGGACAGGGGATGTTCTGGGCTGACGGCCCTTGAATAACACACAACCTGCTCTTATGTATGCGAATATATTAAAATGTAATCATAAGTAAGAATCTGCTCTTTTACCAAAAAACAAAACCTAAATGACAAGGTAAGAATCATACATAAAAATAAGACAAAAAAATCTGAATAACAATTACTTTTTTTTAAAACTTTAAAAACCATTCCCTGCGGGAGACAATAATACATAAAGATTTGTTTTCTGTAGTCATGCGCAGGGATTCATCTGATCTTCGGTTGCCATAACGTAAAAATATGAAACAATAATAATACCGACACAATGGTGCAACATACATTCTGTGTCCCATTATTCTAACAGCTCTTTAAAGTGAACTTTGTGGGACCCTGAAGAAATCCTCCAGGAGGGGAACAACACTGTACGGGTAAGAAGACTGAAGGGCTTGATAACAGTCTGCATTCTGCTCATCATAACTCGGAGTGAGTGAAGTCAGTCCGGGGAGGTTCACTGGGTTTCATGAAGATGCCTTCCATTGCTTTCCAGTAGTTATGAGGACTTGCGTAGGTCATGCCGTGCACTTCTCTCTGTCCGTTTATAGGGCGCCCGTATTGTTCTCCTGTGACAGACAGCAGGACGTTGGTGGACACGTGCTTGAACCTCACCTCTTCATCCCTCTGCCAGAATTCCCCATTACAGAGTACAGTCCAGTCATCCAAGATGTCTCCTTCCCCTTCATCTCCAAACGCGCTAACCTCCTGCCAAATCAGCAAGACGGAAACAAGTCAGACACTTTATTACATATTAGAAGACTCAGATCCCCAAAGACGAACAAAAGGGGAGTTTGGGGGGTCAATTGTACTCCATATGAATGCAACGCCAAGTCAGACATTTTGTTGCTTCTCAATTTACTATCTATGGCGGTGAGAATAATATCCAAGCACCATGCTCGGCTACATGCGTACGCGCCTTTGAGATAAAAGGGAAGCTTGTCTTCTCTAAGCTTGAAAAGCCGGGATCACCTAGAAAATAGAGTTATAAAAAGCAGCCTGGAGCACAGGGACAAGATGTCTGGCGCTCCGGGTTGATAATTATCCACGACCACTACCTCCCTCTATCATGCTGGAAGATGGAGGCGACGTCATGCGAGAGGCGTTTATTCACGACGACTCCCTCTCCCATCTTGGAGAGGGAAGTAACGTTAAAAAAAGGCGTGAATAATCAGCAGAATAAGTGCCAGATATCTTGTCCCCATGCTCCGGGCTGCTTTTTATAACTCTTTTCTAGGTGATGCCGGTGTCTCAAGCTTAGATAAGACAAGTGTCAGGATCAAGATGAAGAGGAGCAAAGAGAGTATATGTAGATGTTTTTTCAATGGTAGATTTTCTTTATGGAAATTTGACACCTCCCGCTATGAACCAAAAAGTATCAAAAAAATCAATTGCCACCATGTAATAACACATTCCGCCCTCTCCTACCTGGCCGGCTTAATTCACAAAATTTTGCTAAAAACCAATTTAGAATGTTTACTGTGAATCCCGTAACGTGTGTTGGGCTGGATTTCAAGGACCAATCACAGTGCTGAGGACTGGACTCCAAGCATAATAGTGATATGACACAAGAAGTCCTTATTGTGCTCAGCTATAATCTTGATTGCAGCGGCTCCTTGTATCAAATATCACTATGATGCTTGGAGGCCGGTACTAGGCACTGTGGTCGGTCCGTGACTTTATCTGACACTGAATAACTCACCTGGTTTCCAGATAACGGAGATGTAAAATGATGGCTGTGTAGATTTCGCCCAGTATTGACATGTGTGAGACGGATCGATTGTCCACATTTTACCAATGTCCCTCTTTCACAAACGGTTGAGGTCTTTCCTCGGATTCGCCAGTAGCTGTTTCCATCGTCTGCGGCCGTGACCCCAGTTACAGATTGCTGACCGCTGCCTGTGGAGACGAAGGATTGGACAGTCACTTCAGACAAGCCATTAACTAATGCTCCATTCCCTTACAGTGATACTTCTCGGTCCACCATCTCTGGCAATTTTATAGAGGTGAAAGGAAAACCAAGTGCCCAGGTGACTGTGTATCACCACTTAAGTCACATGGGGCACTCACTTTTGTTGGGGGTCCAGTTATTGGCAAAGCCTTTCAAGGTAACCTGTCAGGAGGATTTAGACCAATAGCCTGTTATACAGGTTCCTAATGTCCTGTTCACAAAATAACTTTCCTCAGATGAATGGACTAAGGTTACCTGCACGCGAACATGGCCAAAATCAGCTGTGAAAAATGGACGTTAACCGATTTGACTCAGTCTGTCATGAATCCCCGTAAACTATCATTTTAGTAATCGGTGAAAAACTGTTCTGGCAAGGACATGCTCTACTTTTAAATGGATCGCTCACAGCCTTGGGTACTGATCCATTAAAAAGTATTACATGTAGCGCAGCAGTTGCGGTTGTGGGCTGCCGTTATGAATCTCTTCATCTCTGTTACAAATCTGTCATAGCTGTTACAAAAAATGAATTTGGACATTGATAAAGATACAGACACTCCGATTCACAAAGCAGATCTTGATGCAGAGATGGCTGCTTTTATCTTGGCAAGTGGGAAACAAAAGCCCATAAACAAATGACCCATCCAAATACAGTTTCAGTGGCGTAATCCCTGCTAAAATTGTATTGAGCGACTGCACGGAGGTGTCTGCAGTGCCTGAGACTTATTTGGGGCAGGGTGCACTGCTGGGCAATGTTTGTCAGTATGTGCGCACAATGTTGTTTTGGGGGGCAAACAGTTTAATACTGAAAGTATGCAGTAAGCGGTGGGTTGTGGGTTGGATCTGCTGGTTATAAATGAAATTTAAAAAAACAAAAAAAACAAAATGAAACCATTTCCTCCACCAAAGAATTGAAATGGTATATAAAATTCAATAGATTCACTGCAACTCTACATCTGATTACTCCATAATAGTCCCAATCAGAGGTCGCAATAATGCCTGTACAAGCGTCATGGATACTTGTACAGACAGGCTTTCATAGTAAATAGATATGTACAAAAGACACAAGAGAAAATCTTTTATGTTAATTTTTCTGCCTTAGCGGATGTTTTTTTCTGTTAGTATACAACTGTGTTTTCATGTTGTGTCATATAAATGCAAAAATAAAAATCTTACAAAAAAAACCTTAAATGTATAAAATCATCACACAGGGGTTTCTTGTGTAATGTACCCCAATGGTCTGTAAGTAAGTTAAGGCTAATGTTTAGTGTATGCTGCAAGATAAATTTTGACTTGCCATAAGTCCCTATGGAAGGCTGTGATAGTAATGGTTAATCTGTGTAACTAGCGACCTCTATTTATTCCTGCTGAATATTTATTTGCATTACTGCAAATTACATACTTCACGACTTAAAATTCTCATCAAAAATACTAGATATATAGTGCAACCTCTGGTCCTTGTCATAACCCCCTTACGATTACACATCCATCATAATGCAATAAAGTGAAATATCATATCGCTCAAATGTATTTGGTGAATTGTATTTAGTCTATCCTCGCATTAGGGACTCCTGATGTAATCTACTCAGACTGGACCGCACGCACTGGTAATCAGGTCCACATGATGAGGTTTTGGAAGAAGAGGGACGCCATTGTACCACCTGCTTATACAAACAGCTGTCTGATTTACAACCATGAACAGCATATTACAAAGCATCTGAATGACAAGGCTAATAATAGCACAAACAACTTCCTCCTCTGCAAAAACAACTTGTATCTCACTTTTTTGCCCAAACACATTCAACTGAAGTGATACAGTAACGCCCTGTACTGGCTAATGCTAAATCTTAGAATGGAAGACCCTTCTATGTTATCCAGCTATACTCTGGCTTTATAAAAATTCACAGTTACATTTTGAAGCTGCAGTTTGGCAGGGGAAGCAGGGACTCCTTTCCTCAAATGCCTATGATGCTCCTAATCCCGTCCTCCAGAAATCCCACTAGTAAATGCTACGTTTTTCACAGTATGTCGTGTGCCACTGGTCTTATGCCTAGTGCAGGGCATGGAGTGAGAGAGATTTAAAGAACACGAGTTTGGTCATTCTCCACTCCCTAAAGCCCTGCACAAGGGATGAAATTATGCATCAGGTTTGACTTCTGTTCCATAGGTGATGGAAGTCATAGCAGGGGCATTGACTTGCACGGTTATCATCTGTAGCCTGTGGATATTCCAGTCACTTATTTACCATAACCCTATATATAGTTGGCAAAGAGTTATGGAATAACGAGGGTTTTGTCAGCTTGAAGGGGTTGACCACTTTTCAATAAATCTCTTCCATAAAACATGTCTCTGCATTGTTATGTACATGTGTCTCTGCCTCCTTTTAGAGTGTCAGCCTTTCCATGTTCTCAGCATGCTGCCATCTGTCCTCACTGACAGGGACAGGAATAGGGGAGGAAGCTGAATGAGTCATAACTCTGTTGCTGCAGCTCTTCCATTTCTGCAGAGCTCAGTGCACATGACAAGAAGTGGGGAGGGAGCAGGATGAGTGGGGTGGAGAGGAGACTGAAATAGAGGCTTCTGTAGTACCCTGCTCCTCCATGTGATGGAAGCTGTCACTATATACATCCTGTATGTACTGTACATGGTCTCCTGCTCCTACATGTGATGGAAGCTGCCAGGCTGGTCACCATATACATCCTGTATGTGCACTGTGCAGTGTCCAATAGATTTAGTTGTGGGAAACTAAATGGATTTAACGCTAAATTACTTTGAGAGAGAACACAAGGCATCATGGGATCTGTGGGCAAGCTAACTGTCCTCAGCCTGAGGGCATAGACTGACAGACATTAGTCTCCGCCCACTTCACCTCTAGTGAGAAAGATTTTTGTCAAAAACTTTCAGAACAGAAAATGTCAGAACTTTGGAAAGAAAAGGACGAGCAGCACATAGTAGGCAGCGTTCTGTTAGTATGTGTGCTTGGTTAACAATCCTTCATCCTGGTGGTAGATGTCTTTTAAGTACGGAAAAGAGTCTTCTGTCATCTGTTACTTCAGCTAGACTAAACACTTCACGCTCAACTATCCATTAAAGTAAAGGGGGGGCCTAATAGATTATCGAAAAAGAGATAGGAGTGGACACCATTAAAATTTCATTTTATTCAATGAAGTACAAAATGGACCCATTAATCATCTGATACGAGTACAGCAAAAAGGAAGGTTGAACGCAAAATCGGTTTTCCAGGTTCTCAATATTAATTTCACAGGATGGGTCATCAGTATCTGATCGTAGGGGTCCCAGAGGATAGCGGAAATCTTGATCTTTTGCTTTAGCAGTTGGACAGCCCCTTTAAGATTACGGGATACCGGTGCACCTCTCTATAGGTATAGTTATGATGGAGATGTTACACTATTCACTATCTTTAGCAGATGCATAGACAATGAATGGATGGACACTCCCGATAAATGGCTATTACATAGTCTCAGGAGAGGAGGGGGCAATGGCTTCCCCCCAGGAGATAACACTGCTCCGCTATAGGGAGAAGATATGTATTTGTACATTACTCAACGATGATGTCATAATCTTCCATGACCCCAGGTTACCTGATCCGTATCTGACGTCATGGGAGTGAAGGCGGACGTTGTGCTTGGTGTTGAGGAGCTTCAGCACGGAGCCGCACGTCACCACAGAGAGCTCTGAGGCCGAGCCATAGGGAAACAATAAGGGCGTGATGAAGAGCAGGAAAGAGCCCGCTCCGTCCTGTGCCTTCATCATCACTTACACACCGGCTCCGCACACACCGGAAACGTCAGCAGAGCCTCCACCGGAAATGCACCCCTGGTAACATAAGAAGCCGGAAGTCGCTCGCCGCCATCACATTTCCTGGCAAATTCAATAAATGTAAAAATTTGTTAGGAGTAAATTCTTCGCGCATTTTTTATTCTTTTACGATTAATCTCTTCGTGTGTTTGTTGAAAAATCATGACTTGCCGGTATTCTGGAGAAAAGGAAGGGGTTACGCAATTGAGCCTGAACACGCTACAGAGCCTGCGCGCTACAGGTGGGGGGGGATACGTTCCCAGTAGCCTCGCGCACGCGCAGAAACAGCTCTACGGTGCTTGGCTGGCGGTGGCGCATGCGCCTTGGCATGTCAATAGAGTAAGCCTGGTAAGTGCGCACGCGCGCTGGGGAGAGATACGGGAAGTTACGTCACGTTGGTCTGCTCGGTTTCCCAGCCCTCCGTCCGTCTGGAGCAGGACCTCCATCTTATCTCGCTGCTGTGCAGTGCCGAGTCTGCGACGTAGTGCGGGAGAGGAGCCGCCCGGCCGCCGAGGTGAGACTTGTTTCTCTTTACTAGGTGCCTGTGTGTTCAGCCGCGACGTCCTAGGCCCGTGCCAGGCTGTTCCTGTTACCTAGGCCATGCTCATGCCAGGCGCTGGGAAGGCAGTGTTGTGGGAACGCCAGTAATGGCTACCACAGCTTACTGGTGTACTGGAGGCCTTCCGTGTAGCTATGGAGTCAGGCCAGGGGCTTGTGTAATATGTAACCTCTGCAGTGGTGGGGCCTACAGGACGCGCAGTAAGTCCAAACCGTAGTGTAAGGGCTCATCCACACGACTGGAGTCATTCTGTGCAGTGGATGGATTTCGCAGACTGACCACAGGGCCGAGGATGGGACTCCGAGGATCATAATGATATATGATGCAAGGAGTCCCTGCTTCAGTGCTGTGTGAGTGAGCCCCGAATGGCATTGCTATAGTACCAGCAGTGATGCAAGATTCTCAAGGGGTTGTCTGTAAGGTTGAAAAACATGGCTTAAACAGAGTCTTGTCAGGTGGTGGTTTGTGCAGTTATTACAACTTATTTGTATAACGATTAAGGAAGCATAAAAGTCCGGGCACAGACTTATAAATTAATTCATCTAATTTGTGTGTGTGCATATATATAATTTAAAAAAATGTACCTGTGTGACGATAATTTCCCATAGTGTAGCTGTTATCTCACTTAGCCATGTTGTTGTCTTTGGATACGACCACCACTGCTTGAGTGATTGCACAAAGAAACAAATAGTTTTTGCATATGAAAAGTCTGAGAGCTACTGCATGTCCCACAGCCGTCTTGTTGTAATGATCGCTGAATCCAGGTGGTCAGCCTCAATAGTGCATGTGTAGCCACTGCCAGAATGCGGGCTGGCCGTATCCAAGGACAGCTATCTTTTTCTATGGGACAGCATGGCTACATTTATGGAAGATTATCCCCACACAGGTAAAAAAAAAATTACTTAGTGCCGGGCTAAGGTGGGCTATTTAAAAATAACAAACGTGTACTTACCACCTCCGGCGCCGCCGATGTCCCACCCCGCAGTCCCTTCGATCTGTGCCCCTGTTCGTTTACAGGGGCACAGAAGCCGCGCACAGGGAGCTTCCAGTCCGCGCTGTGGCCGCCTCCTACCATCCGTCCCTATCTCTCAGTGTAGTTAGCGCTGGGAGATGGTGTCGGATGGGAGCTTCCGGCCGGCTGGAAGCTCCCTGTGCGCCCTTGTAAACAAACCGGCACACAGAGGAGACGGGCCGCGGCGCCGGACGAGGTAAGTACATGTTTATTATTTTTAAATAGCCCAGCCCGGCCCTCAGTAATTTTTAAGACCCGGATAACCCCTTTAAGGGAGTGTACAGCTTTTTCCATTATATGTAAAGCCCCTTTTCGCTACAGAGTGGGAGGACTAAAAGATTGTGTCTGATATCCTTTTCAGCCAATCACAAGCCTTAGCACAAGGTTTTATGTAAAACCGGGTACGTTGGTCCAATCCACATAATTGTACTGCTATTTTTATATGATTTATAATTAGATCTTTTTTTCCATTTATTTTTTACGAAGCATGAACGTCACACAGATGAACAGTACTGCGTGTTTGTGCAATGTTTACACTATTGGTTTAATTGATCTCTGCTTCTGTGCCTTTTCTGGTGTAGAACAGTGAAATAATCGCAAATTCTTGTATACTGCAAAAATGTGTTATTATGCGACACCACCTACATGCCATGTGGGCATAGAGGGGTGTGGCCACTGGCGTAGTGGGCAAGCACTGGGCGTGCCTGCCCCTGTCTGCATGAAAAGTTTTGCGTAAGAGTTTTGTATCCATGGGGGTGTGGCTACTATCATACATTGGCGCTCCTGCATATGATAAATTCCCGCTTATATCTGGTCGTTATGTGACTGATGATCTTCAATTTTCTGGCATCTCTCATCTTCGTAGCCTTGTCTGTGAGTTTGCAGAAATGGCTGCTTTCTTCTCACAGCAACTTTGCTCCATCTCTATGCAGCCAGGTTGCAGTTGCAGGCTGTGTCAGTTCCAGGATATAGCACTATTCTACATTTTGATATATCCGATGCACCCTAGAGCAGTGATGGCAAACCTTTTAGAGACCGAGTGCCCAAACTACAACAAAGACCCGCTTATTTATCGCAAAGTGCCAACACAAAAATGTAATTTGTGATTTATACTCCCTTCTCTGTCACAGTTTTCATTGATACCAGCACCTGAGACACCGATAAAGCAGAAAATAGTCCCTGGTAGAGCTGTCACTTTAAAATAGCTCTGTGCACAGCAAGTCCTGGGCTGTCTGGGACTGCAGGAAGATACCTGGAGTCCTCTCTGGTGAAGGCCTGGGTGCCACTTCTGGCACCAGTGCCATAGGTTGGCCATCACTGCCCTGGAGGTTGGGGTTAATATTGATAAATCCATTGTTTCTTGTAGTCCCTTGTACAAGTGGCAACATAGATGTAAAGTAAGTTTGGCTGTAGTAGACATACAGGTCTTTCAAGCGGTTAAGAATTGTGTTATGACCTGACCTCATCTCATTACTAAGCCATAATTGCTATGAATTTGAAATAATCACTTTTGGGTTTTTTTACATGGGTGTTGGCAGCCCCAAAAATGTACACAATTTATTATTAATTACTAGGTGGGAGATGCCTTTGTTGTAAGCTGGCAAGTAGCAGTAAATGGAGAGAGTTGGTGGTAATTTCTAAAACTTCTATATGCAGGCAGTCCCCGGGTTACATACAAGATAGGGTCTGTAGGTTTGTTCTTAAGCTGAGTTTGTATGTAAGTCGGAACTGTATATTTTATCATTGTAATCCCAGCCAGAACTTTTTTGGTCTCTGTGACAATTGGATTTTAAAAATGTTGGATTGTCATAAGAATCAGGATTAACTATAAAGCTTCATTACAGACACATTTGATAATTGTTACAGCTGATCATTGTAGCCTAGGACTAAAGTACAGTAAATGACCAATATTCAGAGGTCCGTTTGTAACTAGGGGTCATATGTAAGTTGAGTGTTCTTAAGTAGGGGACCGCCTGTAATCATTATATAGCACCATCATATTCCATAACAGTTTACAAATCATAGAGGAGATATACAAATGAAATAATACAGTACAAGCAGTCATATGGGCCAATATTTGGTAGACTGGCTAACTGAAAAGCAGCGGAGTAGCTAGCAGGTTACATACATGACCTGTGACACAACATCTTCATGGAGACTATCATTGTGGGCTTTGTAGCTCAGATAATTTTTGTAGCTGTTGTCTGTGAGCTCCATGCACACAGTCCAGACAGTACTAGTCTCATTAAAACAGCAATGAATGGCCAAATTTGCACAACAGATTTTGAGCAGAATTTTTTTTGGCGTACATAGTCTCTGCGGAGAGGAGCAGGGGATGACCGCCTCTCCCCGCAGGAATATACAGCGCACGGCGCCGTATTCTGTAGAAAGATAGGATATTTTGCTACGAAGCAGTACGGTGCCGCACATGTACCGCTCCCGTACTGGGCCAGGAGCCCATAGAAGTGTATGGGGGACGTATATACGTCGGCCATATATACGTCTCCCATACGTTTGTATGAATGTAGCCTAAATATGGGAAAAAAAGGAAGTTCTCATATTTTCTGAGCACAAACTTTCATTGTTGGATATTTAATTACACCCCTTCATCAAAGTAACCAGATTTCCTTTTCTCTGTGGGCGCATGCTGATAGTTGTTGAGATGCCCCATATGTCTTTTAAACAAGCAGATTTTGTGTTGAAAACATGACTTCCCACGAAGACGAGATTCTTAAATATACTCAGGATAACAAGATAACATGTTCTCTAATTCACTGTTATTAACAATAATACAGCCTTTCACAGAGATAAGTCCAACCTGTCTCTATCAGGTGTGGTGTTTACAAATTTGGTTGCAGCTGGATCCGACCGTAAATCTTCTAACTATGGTCGGATTCTGCTCATGAATAGCTTCACACTGCAGTCCGCTCATGGATTTGTAAAGTGCTATGGAATTTGGTGGCGCTATATATAGATTATTATTATTATAGCCAGCATAGTGTAAGCACAACGTAATGTGAGTAACTCTGTTACTTTCTTATTGTTGTATGTTACACAATTTAATAGAAAGACATCCATGTTGTGAAACTGAAATGTTTCATATTGGTTTTAGAAGAACAAACACTTTCAAAGTCAAACACTGTTGTAAAGATGATGTATTTAAATAGTAAAAGTGAAGATGTGTCAACCAGGCTGTGTATATTCTGCAGTAATAATGGCTACACGCTAAAATGGTCGTCCCCAATATTTTCCTTTGCCAGTGTGCATTATTAATTAGGCAGTCCCAGACAAAACATCACCAATTTGTAAATTGTCTCCTATTCAGGTAGCAGAGCATCAATACCCCATACTGTCTCCCCACATACATTAGGCAGAGCCTTCTGCCTTTTACTGCATGCACTATGTAGATTCAGTGCCTCCGCTGCTTGATCTGCTCAGGTGTCTGGTCTGGACACTGGATCACATACTTCTCTTTGGGGATATAACAGGTCATTGTAGGGGAATTCAGCACATGATTTCAAGTGGAGACTAAACTTGCCATAAACTTGCCTTAAACATATGACTCTTCAGCTGTTGGGATTTGTTATTCCTGAACCCCAGTCATGTGAGGATGTGGGGTTATGTACTGGGCACTGTATTTTAAAACACAGTACTGTTCTACAGATGCTTTACTTGGTTTGCTTGATACAAACATTGTCTGTAACATACATTTTATCTTTTGAAATGATTGTAGAACCATGTCTGACTTTGTGGAAAGTGAAGCCGAGGAGTCTGAGGAGGAATACAATGATGATGGGGAGGTGGTACAGAGATCCACCAAGAAGTTTGTTGATGACGATGATGGTAAGTGAGGTCAATTGTAATGTTTTTTCTGGCTAGTTTGTAAAGCTGTTGTTGCACCTTAATAGAAACATACCATCAGAAATCTACCTATTAAACGGAACCTGTCATCAGAAATTGGCCTAATAAACAACTAGCAGTATGTTGTCAAGCAGCTGAGGAGCTTAAAGATGTTTCTTTTATGCTCTGGAGGGGTGGCATCATCCAGAAAATCAACTTTGAAGTGGGATGTTAATTGGTTTTTATGAAGTCAAGGAGGCGGAGAGTTTAACACTGAAGTCAAGCTTTCCCTGCCTTAAAATGCCCCCTTGACTGTAATTGATGGTTATGTGTCCAGGGACATCACTGATCACATCTCCTGATGTCTGGCCGAGGTTGTCAATCACATAGGAGGTGTTCAGAGGCAGGGGAGCATGACTTCAATGTTAAACTCTTCGCCTCCCTGACTTTATGCAACTTTAAATTTGGTTTTCTGGGTGATGCCATCGAGCTGGGTAACGAAAGAAACATGATCCAGAAGCTGTTCAGCGGCTAGTTTACTTTTATTTTTTGCTAATCCTAAAATACTTTCCAAACTAGATTAGGTTTTAGCACGTTACTAGCAACCTGAAATCTACCTATTAACACAAGTCTGATTATAGGTTTCCTTTAAAAGAAATATACCATTTGACTCGGTGATGTCCTTCTACTCTCGTCACATCTTGCTTATGCACCGTCACTTAATCTCGCGCAGCCGGCAGATACACGCATATACTTATTCGACTACACGAGAGTTAGTGACAGAAGGTAGATCAGAGCGAACATGGAGGCTCTGTGAAATGCTGTATTTTTGTTAATAACAGGGAATTAGAGTCTTATTTTGATGTGCTGAGTACATATAAGAAACTTGTCTTTGTGGGAATACCCTGTTAAGTTACAATTGGCCAAAAACAATGTAAATTCAAAGGCGTTTGGGGAGATCTGGTTGTTTATGGTAAGTGCAAGACTAAATTTAGATTGTATATATTTTAACAAATATAACTTAATTTGCTCCATCCAGATGAAGAGGAGGAGGACGAAAATCCAGAAGAACAGGACGAACAAGGGAATCTAAAAGATTTTATTAATGATGACGATGATGAAGAAGAAGAGGAGGAGGAGGAAGAGGGGGCAGGGAGTGAGTCCGGAGGCTCAGATGATGAAATTGGACACAGAAATAGAAAGCGCAGTAAGTGTGTGTTATAATTACTAGTTTCAGTGTTTATTGGTGTTCAGGAAGTACAAAATCCTCTGTTAAAAAAGAAAAAAAAAATATATATATATGTATGTATGTGTGTCTTCATGAAGTTGCATATTTTTCTCCCAAACTTGCAGCATATGATGACAGACTGGAAGATGAAGACTTTGATCTCATTGAAGAAAACTTGGGTGTTAAAGTGAAACGTGTAAGTTAATCTTTATTTGTGTTGCCCCTGTGTTGCTGTTGAAGAGACTGGTGCTGGAATAAATAAGCCATGATTTATTATTGCATAACTTCTGTAAGTGCTGGCTTTCTGCTGGTTTTACCAGCACTGTTTGGTTGAATTTGCTTCTACTTGGGAGTTTCTTGTTGTAAGTGGCCAATGTACATATTTCTCGCTATAGCAAAAGTTCAGGCGAGTGAAAAAAATGTCAGATGATGAAGATGAGGAGGAAGATGCTGGGAAAGAGGAACATGAAAAGGAAGCCATTGCTGAGGAAATCTTCCAGGATGGTGAAGATGAGGATAGACATGATGTTGGTGAGCAGCCAGTTATAGCTGCAGAGGAAGATGAAGAGGAGGAGGAGGAAGAATCTGGTGAGTATTTTGATCCTTTTTTTATGGTTTGTTAATATTTTTGGGAACAGATTAAAGGATGCTTTAATACATTGCAGACATCGATGATTTTATTGTTGATGACGATGGACAGCCTTTAAAGAAACCCAAATGGAGGAAAAAGCTTCCGGGATATGCAGATGCGTAAGTAACAAATTTACCCTTCATTCACAGGACTGCTGCCAAAAGCTTGGGGCGGTCCCATAGAGGCACATCCTCAAAAATGGCTCCATTCAAACAGAAACTATTCTTTGGTTCGTTTGCCAGTATACATTCCCCCTCATACCCATCACATGTCACATGCATATGTGATGGGCTTAAAGGAAAGGAACCACTTAGAAAAAAAAATGCTCAAGATACTCACATGCGCTCCACTTCATCTTGATCCCGGCGCTGCCCTCCGCTAGTCTTGGCATGCTGGGCTCACCTCGAAAAGCAACTTATAATTAGCAGCACAGAGCTGGATAAGATTTCTTGGGCTCTGGGCTGCTAATTATGCACGCCTTCGCCACCTCCCTCTCTCGTAACGTCACCTCCTTCTCCCAGCATGGAGGAGGGAGGTGCAGGGGCGTGCATAATTGGCAGCCTGGAGAACCGGACATTTTGTCCCTAAGCTCCGAAATGCTAATTAGAAGTTTCTTTCTAGGTGATCCCGGCGTGTCAAGCTTGGCAAAATACAGTGCCGGGATCAAGATGAAGAGGAGCGGGGGTGAGAATCTTTAGCGGTTTTCTTGTTTTATTTAAGTGGGTGATTTCCTTTAAACCTCAGTGGTACCTCTTTTAAGTCTGGAATTGAACTGGTGAATATGTCCTGAAGAGTGAAGGCAGGACCTTTGTCAAATTTGAAAGGGTTTTGTGTCTACATTAGAGAAGGGATGATTATGTTATGGCATTGAAGTTAGTAAAATGGTGGCCAAATTTTTCATTTGTGTAATATATCTCCTTAATGTTTTACTCGCCTTGCAGTGCCTTGCAGGAAGCCCAGGAGATCTTTGGTGTAGATTTTGATTATGAGGAGTTTGAGAAATACAACGAAGACGATGAAGAAATGGAAGAGTATGAATATGAGGATGAAGAAGCGGATGGGGAAACCCGTGTCCGACCGAAGAAAACCGCTAAGAAGCGTGTGAGCCGACGCAGTATCTTTGAAATCTATGAGCCAAGTGAACTAGAGAGCAGTCACTTAACTGACCAAGACAATGAGATCCGCACAACAGATCTGCCAGAAAGGTTCCAGGTAAAAAATCCTTTACAAAAGTTATAGTTTAACTATTACCATGTTTATCAATATCACATGTCTCTTGGTTAAATGTTTGCATACTCCATAATGTAAACCAGTTGTTAGATCTATGCCTTGTGTATTGGTTATTTGTCTTATTAGTCGCCGGGTGTTATGTTTTTGTGTTGGGGGTCAGTAGGTGACACTTGCCTTTCTGTATACATGTTTGTGTTTTATGATGCAGTTAATTAAAAATAGAAAGTCCTTTCCTCCCAATTGTTTCTCTTCTCTTAAAATCCACGTCTGGTTTTGGCCGTGAAAACTGCATTGGAAAACCTAAATGTGGAAATGCTCCCTAAGTGCATTGAGAGACAAGTATTTTAAATGATTTTTATGTGTATATAACTACTTTTATATAAGTATATAATATTGTTTAATTTCCTTTTATGCAGCTACGAACCATACCGGTTAAATCTGCTGAAGATGATGAACTGGAAGAAGAGGCTGATTGGATCTACAGGAATGCATTTTCAACCCCAACAATTTCTCAACAGGTAGATTTAATATTTAAAGTGTGCTGGGATCCTATCTCTGTGTTATACTGTTCTTCTGTTTCCCCTAGGAGTTTTTGACTAAATTAACTTGATGCTTCTAGTTGGATGTTCCAGGGTATATCTAGTCAGCACTGACATTACCAGGCTCTCTAATGCAGGGAAAGCTGTCACTGTATAGGGCTCCTGATGGTCGCTTTAAAGGATCTACTGATGGTAGATGTCCCAAACCTACTTTACACCTCTCAAGGGAGGCACTCTCTTTTGGTATCTCCAGGAACAGCCGGATTCTTTTTAAAATAACTTTATAAAAATATTCAAATGAGCCAAAGGCGCTCTGGTCTACAACTCCTGAGCACCTCTCTGCTCTGCTGCCTGCCTCCTCTGTAAATCTGATGGTAGATGTCCTCAAAATGAGAATTTTTTTTGCAGCGCATACTGCCATGTAAATAGCTTTTTTTTTTTGTGAACCTTCTGGTAACCAGTTCACTGTCGTTTTAACAGGAAAGCTGTGATTATTTGGAGCGTGGTCAAGTTGGCAGCAGCTTCACCCGGAAAGGACCGAGCACCATCCAGAAAATCAGAGAAGCTTTGAACTTCATGAGAAATCAACACTTTGAGGTATGCAGCAAAGATGTCCACCAGACAGCTTGAGTTTAAACTATCCTTATTTATATTTGAGCGTCTTGTTCATATTTTGTTTTCCAGGTGCCCTTTATTGCATTCTATAGGAAAGAGTATGTGGAGCCGGAGCTAAATATCAATGACTTGTGGCGCGTCTGGCAGTGGGATGAAAAGGTAAATTTTAACTTGTGTACACTTTATATTGTGTATCTTGTAGATGGATTATGGGAATGTATATAATCTGTAATCTTTGCTTTGCAGTAATTTCAGTGCCTTTTGACATGCACAAATCCAAAAGTAGGATCTGAATGGGACCCATAAGGGCAAGGTCTCAGAGCACAAATGAATATTTTCACTAAGAAATTCATTGTTTGGCTTTCTTAAAAAAAAAAATCTGTGTTGACAATATGTATATATAGCACTTTTTTTCCATATAAGACTTTGCTCTTATTTAGGCCACATGGTTGTGCGGTTGTGGCCATGATCTGACCACAATTGCGGCTTTGTAAATGGGGCCTGGTCTTTTCCATTTTAAAAGAAAGGGCTATTGGCCTGTTCTGTATCTATAACATTTTACCACTTAACCACTCAAAATTTCTTAGTTAAGCTAAATTTTTTATCAGAATTTCTTTTATTCACTCCTAGTGGACCCAGCTCAGGACAAGAAAGCAAAATCTGATGCGTTTGTTTCAGAAGATGCAGGCCTACCAATATGAGCAGATTTCAGCTGATCCTGACAAGCCACTAGCAGATGAAATAAGACCATTGGATACCACAGATATGGAGAGGTATGCAAGAGTTTTTTTTTTTTTTAATGTTTAGGCAACTTTCAAACAGGAATGTTTATTAATTTAACTTTTTCTATGATTCTACATATATAGATTGAAGGATGTCCGGTCAATGGATGAGTTGAGGGATGTCTATAATCACTTTTTACTGTACTATGGAAGAGATATTCCAAAAATGCAGAACGCAGCAAAGTCCACCCAGAAAAAACTGAAGCGAATCCCTGAGGAAGGAGAGGAAGAAGGTTTGTAATCTTTGTTTACTAGTAGAAGAAAAGGTGTACTGCACTACTGCCTGTGTCTAGTCTCTGAGATGTTCTTGTAAGCTCTCCTTTAAAGTGCTATTTTTCTATTTTTATTTTTTTTTTTGTCACTTGTAAACCATAATCACTGTCACGTGTAAGAAGTGAAGTGAATTGAAGACCTACCACCTTTAGAGGTGGTGCATGCATTTACTAGACTGGGTTGCCAGACCGGGGAAGGGGTGGCTGGGAAGGGTAGGCAGGGCTGTTATCCTGTGGCTCATATAACTCCCGGCTGCGTCCGGTTATAATATGTCCAGAGTATACTTGAACTCCGTCTGTGGCCGGGAATTGGGTATTCTGTATGCCCCTGCTAGCGCTGTTTTACCTTTGTTTTTATAGTGTCTTCATTCAAAAATGGAAAATTGTATGGCTCGGTTTTTCCTTTGCCTTAATAAAAAAGTTCTGATTTTAAAACGTCCAATTTTCATAGTTTTTACTGTGGGGAAACTACAAATTTTCTGTTCTTCTTTACATTACACTTTAGGAGCAGAAGTTGCTGAACAAGACGAGGAGCAAAAAGGTCCAGAGCTGAAGCAGGCTTCACGTAGAGATATGTATTCTATCTGCCAATGTGCTGGTCTAGGTGAGTGTTGTTATGGAATCGAATACAACCTTTGTAAACCTTTTTGGCTGCTGGATAAGCTATCATTTGGCTGCATAAGTGTTTCCCAATGTCAAAGCCAAGGAAAATGCATTAAACTTCTCTTATAAGATCTTAAAAAAAAATAAATGCATTTTGATTGGCTCTGGTCCAGATGCTGAGGTCAAATAGAGGCACTAAGCTCTGTATCTCTTTGTTCCCTGGGACTTTTCTGCATATCACATTCTCTCAGATGAAAGGGGGCACGGCACAGCTGAGACCACTTGTGGGGTCTCTATGCCCAGACCCCACAATTGATTCTTCTAATTTGTCATTGTAATGTATCAGGTGTTTATTGGATTGATAGCTACACTTTCACATATAAATACTTTACATCTGTAATTAATTGATGAAGATTTAATGAACTGTATTGAGCAATCATGTGATCATGTGTAATGGTTTTCCTATTCTTATTGTCACTGTTCTAGATGGCTTGGCCAAGAAGTTTGGGTTGACACCAGAGCAATTTGGTGAAAACTTGCGAGACAGTTACCAGCGTCATGAAACTGAGCAATTTCCAGCTGAGCCTCTAGAACTTGCTAAAGATTATGTATGCAGGTAAGCATAATTTTAGGTCCATGTTATGGGGATGCAGTTATGGATTTCACAATTTCAAGAAATATGTGATTGCTTTGTTTTTCCCTTTTTTTTTTCTTGCATTTTCTTAAACTGTAAACTTTTTTTTTAATAGTCAATTTACTACACCGGAAGGCGTGCTTGAAGGAGCCCGGTACATGGTTGCTCTGCAGATTGCTAGGGAACCATTGGTCAGGCAGGTCCTTAGGCAGACCTTCCAGGAAAGGGGAAAAATCAACATTATTCCAACCAAGAAGGGCAGAAAGGTAAGTGTTATGTTATATTTATATCAAGTAAATAAATAAAAATAGATTTTTTTCAAACACATTTTCTGATAAAAGTATATGTTTACGCTTAGGAAGTAGATGAGGCCCACTTTGCTTACGCCTTCAAATACCTGAAGAACAAGCCTGTTAAAGAGCTGAGGGATGAACAGTTTCTTAAAATGTGTATTGCTGAAGAAGAAGGTCTGATAACTATTGAGATCTCCATTGATATGAAGGATGTTGAAGGGTAAGTAGTAGTATTTAACTACTGTAATTCTATACATCCCATACACACAGACTTTTATATTGGTGCATTGTTTGTTGATTTTTTATTTATTTTTTTTTGTTTTCTATAGTTTTGGAAATGAGCAGACTTACTTTGAAGAAATCAAGCAGTTCTATTATAGAGATGAGTTCAGTCATCAGGTGCAAGAATGGAACAGGCAGAGAACGCTGGCTATTGAGCGTTCGTTAAAACAATTCCTCTACCCCCAAATGGGCAAAGAGTTGAAGAGCAAACTTTTACTGGAAGCTAAAGAATTTGTAGTGAAGGTGAGAACTATTTTGTGATGTGTGCTGGAAACACGACAGCTGGAATCTTCTTCTAAAGAAAGAAAATTGCTAGTTTGTGTCAGCAATTGTTTTCATGCATAAGTGCCTCATTCCATTTTAACTTGTGTCGGCTGCTGTTCCTATTTTTTATTTATTTTTTTTCCTCCCATAATTCTGTGGAATTTAACTGCACTGAAAGAGAAATACACAAGTGAATCTATCCTTACTGTTTTATTTCTTGTCTGTTTCAAAAGTCTTGCAGCCGTAAACTGTACAACTGGCTGAAGGTGGCGCCATACCGGCCTGACCAACAAGTGGAAGAAGACGATGACTTCATGGAGGAGAACCAAGGCAAAGGAATTCGTGTGCTTGGCATGGCCTTCTCCTCTGCTAGGTGTGTATGGTTAGCTGTTACTGCTTCTGCAAATTAATGTTTTAGTTTGTACAATGAATATTTAAATATACTAGTTGGGGGAGATGTATTAATGTGTGGGTCATTAGACCAGTGCAGAGTTGAACTAGAGAGATCTCTGCTCCCCCAGATTAATCCCTGTGCCTGATGATTAATCTGGTGTAGTATAAAACTGGAGAGTTGAACTTTTTACCGCCAACTAGTTGGTCTAGTTTGCTGCTCCACATTATTGAACTTTCTACCACACAGGCTATTTTTGTCTGGTTACGGCTCTGCTGCGGACATGCCCCTTTTCAGACAAGTCGGAAAACTGCTTAAAATGGTGCACAACATTTCAGGTGCAAATTTCTCCAGTTTTCTGGCATAGAGCGATTTTGATACATCTCCCCCACTGTATTAATTCCTCAGTTACCCTATATACTTGAGTATAAACCAAATTTTTGTGCTGAAAATTCTCCACTCAGCTATATAAAAATAACTGAGTACGCGCCTTTCCGGGTCTAGTATATACAGAATCTTAATTTCTGCTTACTGTCTTTCATTGTTTACATCCAGTGGATATAACCCAGTCCATGATCCACAGGAAATTAACAATGAAGCTTTCTATAGAAAACCATGAGTAATTGATACAGAAAGTAAATTGGGAAGTATAACTTTTCATTTAACATTTATTTACTTGAAGTGGACAACCTCTTTAAGCATGGTATATTTGGCTAAAAATATCCACATAAACCATTCTTTAGCTTTACGTGTCTTCCATAAGTCTGCAGACTTTGGAATGTTTTGTCAGTATCCCCTCAAGGTGGCATAAACCTTAGGGACAAGTGTTGTCAACAGAGCTCAAAATTTATTTTTCTGTCTTTGGTTTTATTATCTAAAAACATTTTTTGTTTTATTTTATAGAGACCAACCTGTGTTTTGTTCCCTGATAAATGGAGAAGGGGAGGTGACAGACTTCCTGCGCTTGCCATACTTTACCAAAAGAAAGAATGCATGGAGGGAAGAGGAAAGAGAGAGGAAGGTCAGTTGTGATGTCCTATTCATTACTGCAATCTGTCATTTACATGAGTGGAAATCTTAAAAAGTTTTTTCTCTTTTCGTAGACTCAGGACATGGAAACGCTCAAAAAATTTTTGATCAGCAAGAAACCTCATGTGGTTGCCATATCTGGAGAGAATAGGTATGTCTACTAACAAAAACAATTCAGTCAAGTTCAGTAACATTGATTGAACTACAGTGCGAGAACAAAAAAACTATTCCTAATGTCCTATTAGCACTTGGTCAATGGTCATAGTCTCAAAAATTTCAAACAAATCCAAGTTGTTTACCTCTTTGTTTCACTGATCTTTGAAAGAAGGGCGCCAATATTTTCTGTATTATCTAACGGTCTTTTCTTTATTTCAGAGACGCACAAATGATGGTTGAGGATGTTAAACGTATTGTTCATGATCTTGAGCAAGCCCAGCAGATGTCAACTATCGGGGTGGAAATGGTGGACAATGAGTTAGCAGTTTTGTACATGAACAGCAAAAAATCGGAAGTAAGTTGTTAAAGCTCCGCTATGTAGATTCCAACCTACTGAAAGTTTTCATGGACTTTTTTGTATTTTGGCTACGGTCTCTTAACTGTCTCTTATATCTGTTTGTTTCCCAGAGTGACTTCCGAGATTATCCTCCAATCTTACGCCAGGCAGTTTCTATCGCTCGGCGCATCCAAGATCCCTTGATAGAATTTTCTCAGGTCTGCAGCACTGATGAAGATATCTTGTGTTTGAAATTGCATCCATTGCAAGTAAGTGCCTTGTGATTAAATTGCATTGCTTGTCACACCTTTCCTGGGGTGTCTTTTTAAAGTAGTTTTATTGCTCAAAATTTTACATTAATTTTCCTACAACCTGTGTCTTACCTCCTTAGGCTGCATTCACACGACTGCTTTCTATGCGGTGGATATACATCCCCCATAGATGGTTAAAGCGTCTGGGCTCCATATGGTGAACACAACATGTGCTCACCGTTCTGTGCAGGCAAAAAAGATAGAACATGCTCTATCTTTGGCCATAACAACGTCCGTGTGGCATTATTTCCTGTTAACTCTCCAGCTCGACTCCAGTAGCTGGGCGTAGCTACGTTTGTGTTCATGTAACCGAATCCCTAAGGGTCTTCAAATGTTTGTTTCTTCGAAGTGTCAACTATATCACTAAGTTGTGGTAAATCCTCTTTAAGCTGGTCCTGTATCCTAATCTAATTCTTTTGCCCTAATAGGAGCAAGTTGTGAAAGAAGAATTGCTTAATGCATTGTATTACGAATTTATCAACCGAGTCAATGAGGTGGGAGTGGATGTCAATAGGGCCATTGCTCATCCATACACCCAGTCACTCATTCAGTATGTCTGTGGACTTGGACCCCGTAAAGGTACTCATCTGCTAAAGGTAAATAGATCTACTTCTCTCTTTGGTAACACAAAATTGTGTAAAAGATATTACTGGCAGTACAGTGGAGTTTATTAATATTCATATGATTCCTTCCAGATTCTCAAGCAGAATAATACACGGTTGGAAAATCGCACTCAGTTGGTAACGATGTGCCATATGGGTCCCAAAGTTTTTATCAACTGTGCTGGATTTATTAAGATTGACACCAATTCTCTTGGTGACAGGTTAGTATTAAGTTCATACGGTCAAGTAGAAATTTTAAAACCTACAAATCTGTGTCTAAACCTACAGTTCTTATTTCTAAATTTAATTTGTTTTACACATTTTTAGTACGGATTCCTACATTGAAGTACTAGATGGCTCCCGAGTGCATCCGGAAACATACGAGTGGGCTCGTAAGATGGCAGTGGATGCCTTGGAGTATGATGAGTCGGCTGAAGACGCCAATCCTGCTGGAGCATTAGAAGAGATTCTAGAAAATCCAGAAAGATTAAAAGATCTGGATCTGGATGCCTTTGCCGAGGAGCTTGAGAGACAGGTTTGTTTTAAACTATGATGAGTCTTATATAAGTATTATACTATAATATGTTTCATAATAAGTCAAAGCTTTAATACGTGACAATAATGCATTTAACCGAAAATAACATTTTATTTTTTTTTTAATAGGGTTATGGCGATAAACATATTACACTATATGATATTCGCGCTGAGCTCAGCTGCAGATACAAAGACCTTAGGACTCCATACCGATCACCCAACCCTGAGGAAGTATTTAACATGCTGACAAGGGAGACCCCAGAGACTTTCTACATAGGTAATTACCTTGATCCAACTTGTAAAACTCCTTAAAGGGAATGGAAACATAGCTTCATTGTTTCAGCACTACTGCCTTACAGGGGACCGAGCGTTTGTCATCCAGTTACAGCACCAAATTTCTGAACAGTACAGTGCTGTCTTGAGTCACCCAAATCCGATACTGATGGCTTATCCTGAAGATAGAATATGTACATTATCTTTATCATCTAATTAACCTGATGCCATCTTTATTTTTTCAGGTAAACTTATCACCTGTAATGTGACTGGAATTGCACACAGGCGACCTCAAGGAGAAAGTTATGACCAGGCGATCAGGAATGATGAGACTGGTCTTTGGCAGTGCCCATTCTGTCAGCAGGATAACTTTCCAGAGCTCAGTGAGGTAGGTAAAGAACACACCTGAAGCTAATAAATCTGCCACTAAGTACATGAGATAACTAGTTGTGTTGTCTATGCTCTAGGTGTGGAATCATTTTGACAGCGGCTCTTGTCCTGGTCAAGCAATTGGTGTTAGAACCAGACTAGACAATGGTGTGACTGGCTTCATTCCAACCAAGTTCATCAGTGATAAAGTAGTTAAACGGCCTGAAGAACGAGTAAAGGTAGGTTTTGCATCGGGCTTATATAGCAGTTCATACTGATTTTGTTGGTGTTGACGTAATACAAAATTTTCTTCTTTATAGGTGGGCATGACAGTCCATTGTCGAATAATGAAAATCAACATTGAAAAGTTCAGTGTGGACATGACTTGTCGTACATCTGATCTCATGGACAAAAACAATGAGTGGAAGTTACCTAAGGACACTTATTATGACTTTGATACGGAGTCCGCACATCAAAAACAAGAGGAAGACCTGAAGAAGAAACAGCAGCGTACAAGTAAGTTGTTGGGAAGGGCTTCTCGAACCATGATCTGTAAACCTGAAACGATTCCCACCATAAAACATAAATTCTAAATCAACCATTGAATAAAGTCTCAAGTGAGGCTGCTTTCCAGTCCCCCATTTGGTCTATGATTAGGAAACAATTTATGTGTACAGAGGCTTATAGTAATAGGGGGGTTTTCAATTCAAGACTTGCCCCTTTTAAACAGTTCAAGTGGGATAAGTGTCACTGGGGGGTCTGGCATCCAGAGTTGGTTTCTCATAGTGCAAGGGAACTGCGCTTCTGTCTCTGTTGAAAGGATGAGCAGTCATCCATCTGCATTACTGCTATATTTTAACTGCCCACTTGAGGGACCTTAAAGGACATCTATCATAAGTTTAACTGATGGTAGATGTGTCCTAATAAGAAGTTTGTTCTTTTATTACTCTATATCACTGCATCTCGGCATATAGAGTTATACACATTATGCTAATTAGCCCAGGCCCCCCAGCTACGTCGCTGAAACGTCCCGTTCGATAATTTATACTCTCCCCTTGTTGCACTATCAGTCCTGCCCGTCACCTGTTCTATGCACTGCGGGGGGTGGGACTCCTAGCACGACAGGGAAAAGTATTTCACTGTAGTTCTGCATTGGACTTCTGTATAAAAATAAATTCTATTTTGTTTGTATTTTAAAAATATTTGATCCAGTGTTTTGTGATTATTATTTTTTTTTTTTTTTCTTTATTATCTGCTCTTGATAATACTTCAGGGCTATATATCCTTATGGATCCTGAAAATGGCTTATAGTAGTAATAATAAATCGTTTCACTTTCAGCTTACATCAAACGAGTCATTGCACATCCATCTTTCCACAATATTAACTTTAAGCAAGCAGAGAAAATGATGGAGACTATGGATCAGGGAGATGTCGTCATCCGACCAAGTAGTAAGGGAGAAAACCATCTCACAGTCACCTGGAAGGTCAGCGAGGGAATCTACCAACACGTGGATGTACGAGAGGAAGGGAAAGAGAATGCTTTCAGCTTAGGCTCCACACTCTGGATCAATACTGAGGTATCAGAAACTTTTCTCACAATGCAACATGGATGTGGTTCTGTTGAAATATACAGAGCAATAATACATTTCAAAATGGGGTTTTCCCCAAACACTTCTCAGGATATGCTGCAGCATCCTAAATATCTTAGACAGATAAAAGGGGATTATTATGACACTTGGTGTGTTAAGTTTCAGGTTCTTAGTAAGTGTAGAGCTAGTTGCACATAGGAGCTGCATGAGACCACTGTTTTGATTAGTGAAAGGCCCACAGTGGGACTTATGGCATGTCCTGTTTTTGTGTTAAAATATATTTTTTAATAAATGGTGACTAAATTGGGTATTTTCTATCTACAATTCCCAATAGGAATTTGAGGACCTTGATGAAATCATTGCTCGTTTTGTCCAACCAATGGCCTCTTTTGCAAGAGATCTCATCAACCACAAGTACTACCAAGACTGTAACTGTGGAGACAAAAAGGTAAGCAGAAGCTATGCTTTGAGCATTTTCCAAAACACATTCCCAGTGCATATTTAGGCTAAGTTCAGTTATTTTAATAAAGAAATTTTTATTAACGTAATTTTAAGTTTCCACAAACATGGTCATATAGACCACACAACAGGTACACAAATACAATCGGAGCTTCCCCTACCTTTCTCCCCTATCAGTTCTCATTTTTAGACTACTTTCACACTAATGTATGGTACACTGGGGCTTAGCACACGTATGGCTGTCATGGTGAGTTCTCCTTACCCCTCCCCTCTCCATAGGCAGTTTTTTTCTAGTATGGTGATAAGTGTGTGCTTACCGTGCCATGCACAATGTGCTTTTGTGGCAGCCATGTGCTAGTTGTCGTTCATACAGCTAGCAAGCAGTCGCCATATATGGACATGTTTCTAGCCTTCTGTTGTTAGGGTACTTGAGGCAGATTCCTGACTTGGAGGGCTAGACTGTACCCCACTGTGTACATTTTCTCCCCTTCCCTCTAAAAGGGTCAGGAGGCAGTGATTGGGTGCTGTCGATGTTCATGGTGCCTACCTTAGTGATTTGACTGCCTTTATATGGACAGTTAAATGACTGGGGATCTCTGTGATTTTTACGTTGCATTCATCCCCCATAGCTTTTATGGCCTCCACTGAACATTAAACGTCGCTCAACAGGGAAGATCATGATAAAAAAATGTTTGCTGCGTCTTTCCATCCAGTGTTTCTTTCAGTGTACGCCGCAGCCTTAGAATTTCAGTTAAAGATCAGATAACATTTTATTTGTTTTTGTATATTTAACAGAAACTAGAGGAGCTCCTTATAAAAACGAAGAAGGAAAAACCTACGTTCATTCCGTATTTCATATCCGCCAGCAAAGAACTTCCGGGTAAATTTTTGCTGGGATATCAGCCACGAGCTAAACCAAGGTAAGAGCACAGTAACAGATGTTACCTGGGGCTGATATTGATCTATGAGAAAGGTTAAAGACAAGAGCTTGATGATCATGAAATGGATGGAAGGGGCCTTCTTTTCCTTTCATACTTTCCATCAGTCTGTACCTCGTATGTTACTATACGGTTTGCACATTCAATTCAGTCCTGGGCTCAGGCTACTAGAAGTACAAAGCTGTGTCTGGTAATCTGTAAGCAAGACTCAGCGCTCGCTAGAGAGTCCCAGCCTCATGATAAACATCATTTTGACTAGTAATTCAAGCATCTGACATTTTGATTTGTTTTTGGTTTAGAGTGGAATATGTCACAGTAACACCAGAAGGCTTCAGATATCGGGGACAAGTGTTCCCCACAGTCAATGGACTCTTCAGGTGGTTTAAAGACCACTACCAGGATCCAGTTCCAGGTAAGTTCTGTGCTCAATTTCTTATGCATTAAGAGGTTGTATCTTATTGTGTCTGCAATGGCTTCTGTATTTACTAGTATATTGCATTGTATTAACTGGAACACATCTAACTGTTTCAGGTATCACCCCGAGCAGCAGCAGCAGAACAAGAACTCCGGCCTCTATGAGTGCCACCCCTGCCAATATTAATCTTGCAGGTAAGTGCTCGTGTTTGTCTGGTTGTTCTGGGTTGTGTTTTAATTCGATAAAACCACCACTTATTCCTCCTTTACAATCTTTTATGTAGATCTGACTCGGGCTGTCAATGCTCTGCCACAAAACATGACTTCACAGATGTTTAATGCAATCGCTGCAGTCACTGGACAACATGGGCAAAACCCTAATGCCACACCTGCTCAATGGGCATCCAGCCAGTATGGCTATGGCGGAGGCAGCGGAGGTGGAAGCAGTGCATATCATGTAAGTATCTTCCTGTATCCTGTACTAAAATGCCTTTCTTATACTACTGGGCTGAGCTATGCAGAATTGTGGCTACTGTTTGCAACCTTGAGCTCAGCTGAACCCAGCATCTGATTTTTTTTTTATTTTTTCTCCTTTGCACAAAGTCAGATTCTAGTGTTGTGGGTTTTTTTTTTTTTTAGGATGCACCTAGAAGTATAATGAAATTCTATAATGAAATTACAATATTCGTTAAATAAGTTTTCTACTAAAATGATTTGAGGACCTATTTTATAGGATAAGTCTTCATTATAATATTGTATTGTTGGTGGTCTATCACTCAGGAAACCCGCTGATCAGCCAATTTCTGCAGCGGGCCATTGATAAGAATAGAGACTGAAGTCCAGCTCCTTCCCCTGTATAGCAGTCAGTGGCAGGATCAGTAGTCAATGAATAGCCCAACTATATCATTTTACCAAAAACCCTTTTTCTAGAGTCTGGTAGTCATGACCGTGTTCTTTTTTTTTTTTTTCCCTGTGTTAACTAATCTCTTCTCTTTTTTTGCCTTAAGGTGTTCACGACTCCAGCTCAGCAACCTGTGGCTACACCTCTGATGACCCCGAGCTATTCATATGCCACTCCTAGTCAACCTATAGCTACACCCCAGTACCATCAGCTGCCTCCAAGTGCCACCCCAACCCCAGCACCCACCCCACAATCATCCCATTCACAGAGCAGCAGTTCCAGCTCTCGACACAGGCAACAGTCTAAGTGAGTATAATCATTTATTACTAATGCTTGCTATGTATGTTATATGCTCCCTTGGCTAAAGGGATAGAAGCTTCTTTTCCATGTGATGCAATTTATTTGCAAACATTCCATAACGTTTTTTTCTGTTTGACTTCCAGGCCAAGCAGTCAGACACCTATCGACTGGGGCAAAATGGCAGAGAAGTGGCTGCATGAAAAAGAGGCAGAAAGGCGGAAGCAGAAGCAGCGCTTAACTCCTCGTCCTTCACCAAGTCCCATGATCGAGAGTACACCCATGTCAATCGCAGGGGACGCCACACCACTACTGGATGAAATGGACCGGTGAAAACTATATGTAAAAATGGACTTTTAATGGCCGAGTGGAACGGCTACGCTCCCGATCTTAACAAGCGTATGAAATGCTCTAGACTGGGCACGTCAATGAGTTCAGGGCCGTACATAAAACGATTGGACCCTCTGATGTGAAGCCTGCGTTTACTTGATCGGTCCTAGAGCAATCATGTCTCTAGCTCCAAGCCTCAATATACTATTGTTTTCATGGTTAAAGTATTCTTTCAATTCTATGAAAAGATGTCATCTGTTAGGTTAAAGGAAAAGAAATGTATCCGCACGCTACCTGTTTTTATGACCTATGTTTTAAACATAGAGCGGGCTTCACTTTTATTTAAAGTTGCGTATTCTTCCAAAGAATGCGAGTCTAGAGCGAGATCTGAAGAAAGATCTCACTGCTGTAAGCGCTGAACGGTCAGAGATGCTGGAGATGACACGAGGGGACACGGGCTCCAAGGCTAAACCAATACTTTCCTCTAGCAACGTCTTCGTACAGTAACAAACTTATTTGGTTGGAGACATTTGGGTAAATGTATTTATTTTCCTCTTTGCTCCAATTCCCCTTCCCACTGCAGTGAACGGCTTACAGTAAGTTTGCGGCTGTGTGCTTCACACCCTTCGCCATACGTATGTGACGAATCATAGCATTTTTTTTTAACCCTTAACATTGCAGTGTGGAGGTGTCTTGGGATTCTGCTGACACCCATAGATGTTTTATTTTCTTTTTTTTTTTTTCTTTCTTTTTTTTTTTTTAAATTTTTTCTTTTTTTTTCTTTTTGCAGCAGGCAAATAAATGGTCTGGAACAAAAGAAATCTGACTCTTTCTTTGCTTTGATTAAGAGCTCTTTCACCCTGGTCATCCGTACTGTGTTTGGTCCATGATAGGGTTATTATGTCTTTTGTCCTTTAGTTCTGAATGGTCCATGATGGCCAGCGTCTGGGATTCATGGGCCAACCACAATGTTGAGGACAAGGATCCGAACGACAAAGTGATATGGGCAGAAACTGACTTCTTGTATCATCTATAACAAGTACCAAATTCACCTTCTCCCTGCCCATATACCATTCTAGTCAGGAGATCATACAATGGTCAGATTAGAAGTATTCATCGCTCCCCTGAAGCAGCAGCAGTCGACTTCTCTTCACTTTGCGGCGGCTCTGAAGTCACCTGCCGGCTTCAGAGCTGTGTACAGCCGCTGCACAGAGAAGAGGACTGCTGCTGCTTCAAGGGACATTGGAAAGATGAGTAAATGTGTGGGGGTTTTTTCTCTCCACAGAGAAACATACCGTACATTGGCACATACATCGCGGAAGTGGGACTGCACACAGGGCCATAATCTGTGAGTGGCTAGAGAAAAGTGGCAATTATAATGCCTCCTTTTCTGTGGCTATGAACATTGGCAACTGTTAGGGTGGTCTCTCTGGTTATTCAACAATATGTGCAGCTTTGTCAATGGCTTATTGTAGTGGCACTGCTGTATAAATGCAACAACCACAAGACTTATGTGGCCCCCCCTGGTGATGATGAGTTTAACGCCCGGATCTACAGTCATTATGCTCCAGAGTCCTGTTCTCTGCCCAGTTGTCTGTTTTTGCACTTAAGCTTTTTCATAATTGTACATTATTGTGTACACTGCATTTTTTTCACATTATTATGTTGCTGCCTTTCTTATAAAGTTGGCAATTTTTTTTCCTCTTTGGCCTCTACTCCACATCCTAAAATGAGAAGTTTTAAAAAGTACAACTGAAATTTACAAGACCCTTTGCTATGACACTTCTAAATCAGCTCTGGGGGGTTCTTCTATTGATCATCTAGCAAGCAGACCCAATAGTGACATCTCTTAAAGGATCTGAAAATGTCTGCTGAGGTCTCCTTCGGCTGGAGAGGATCTGCAGAGAAAATGCCAAAAAATCCCCACAATCCAAGTCTGCAAACCTTGTGGAATCATAACCATAAAGGCCGGAGGCTGAATTGTCTGAATACTAATGTAGGAAGGATTTTTCACATTCTGTGTTCCTTTTGTTATTTGTGGGGTATTGAGTCCTGAATAATAAGCGGGAGCCTTCATTTTGTCATGTTGCAGCCTTTTGCCAAAATAATCAAAATAAAGACTGAAACAGTCTTTGTTAATGCATTGTACCTGCGATGGGGACTCTGAGCTTTCCCTATCCCATTATGCCTAAGTCATGTGCAGGACACTGGCATCCAGCATAAGCAGCCATTGGATGTAGAGCTGCTGGGGGTGTAAAACACTGCTTTCCATTGTCATCAGATGTTCTGGGGGTTGAGGACAGTGTTTTGTATGTCGGCCGTTTCAATTCTCAAGTCTGATGTTCTAGCTCTTCTGTTTTTTTTGTCTTTTTTTCTTTCCATTTTTGACTTCAAAAGTCCCTAACTTTTTATTTTCCTTGTACACAGCGGTGTGGGGGCTGCATAACAAATTGCACTTCATAGTGATGTATTTAATATCCAATGCCCTGTACCTGGAAGTGATAATTCCAAATGCAGTAAAATCGGTGAAAAAATGCCTTTGTGACGTTTTTTTGTAGACTTTGTTTTTACAGCTTCCGCTGTGCACCCCAAACGACATGTCTACTTTATTCTGTGGGTCAGGGATAATATATTTATTTAGGTTTAATAATGTTTGTATACATTTAGAAAAATTAAAACCACCTGTACAAAAAAAGAAGTCATTTTTCTATCTTCTGGTGCTAATTTTTTTGACGCTATCTTTTTCATACTTTGGTGAATGGAGCTGTGTGTGGTGTAATTTTTTTTTTGATATGAGATGACTCTTTCAGTGCTACCATTGTGAGGACTGTACAGCCTTTTGACCACTTTTCATAACATTTTATTATATGTTGTAAAATGGCATAAAAGCGACATTTTCAACTTTGGATGCTATTTTCCATTATAGGGTTTAACTTGTATGTGGTAAATACAAAGAAGGTGCATGGTGAAGGATTGGGGAATCCAATCTGGCAGGTGGTTTGTAAGTGGTTGTTGTGGGGTGGAGGCACAGGTGGATTTGGGATCACCCATATGACAGCTGTCCACGGTCACATATACACTTGCCTCTGTCCGCAGCGCTCATCACCTGCACGACGCTGCCAGTGATGCAGCAGAGCACCCGGTTACCTTGTGCATAGGGTGCTTTCTGTGGCTTCACTGGCCGCCTTGTGCAGGTGATGAGCACTTCAGATACAGGCATGTATATATGTGGCCACAGACAGCTGTCATACAGGGCGACACTAAACCACAACCTTTAGTGCACAGCTCTCTGTGTGAGCAGCCCCAGCAGCTCCTGACCTCTCTTCTCTGCTCCGCTGCTGTAGGCTCCATTCTGTGAGCTGCCTCACTCCTCATTCTGTTTCCCTGGGCTGAAGAGAAGGAGGGATGGGCACTGATCGGCTGCTACTGTCTCACTAAGGCAAAACTAGTGAGAGCAGAGCCGATCACCTTCAGGCTGCAATGGGCCAGTATCATTGGAGTTCTCCCGCGTGCGACACAATTTTATGCCTGGCCCGGTGCTCCAATGATAAACTTTGATAAGGCAGGGGAGATCGTACGCGTGCCTGCAGAGAGGGCACTGCCCTAGGGTACTTTTAAGCCTAGGCTGTCTGATCAATCCTACCTAAACTGCCATACTACAGAATGGCAGTATATGTGGCTTTTGTGCTACCAGCACAATGTAACAGATCTGCATAAATGATACAGCCTCAGGTCCCAGATGACACCAGGATCCTCACTCCCAGATGATGCTACAGCAACAATCAAATGGTTAACACCCGCAATCGGTGGGTATTTGATGCAATATGCAGTAAATACCCGACTTTTATGGAAAGGGCTCAGCCCTTTACCCCTCTCCATACAATCTTAACAGACTAGTAACTAATTCATTAGGGGGTTAAAGGAAATCTACCTTCAAAATTAAGCATGGATAAACCAGGGACACTTATTCCTAGATCCAAGCACCGTGATTGTGGTAATGTTCTTATGTTATCCATGGCATCCTTCCTTCTAAAATCAACTTTTAAAATTATGCTAATGATCCTTAAGGGCTCGTGGCAGTCTTACCATGCTCTCTTTACAGGCTGTTTCACTGTTACCCCCTCTGCTTGGGTGGGGGTGGGGGAAGTGTTCCTACTGTGTAACAGCCCAATGGATGTGCTCATTGGTGCAGGAGGGTGGGGTAGTGGAGAGTGACTACATCTCCTGTATTATACATCTCTTGGGAGGAAAGGGTCTCCATTATTATTATCTGCTTCACACAATCTCAATTAATGTACTAGTTATCGGACAAAAGGCAGCATTTGCGTTCCCTAGATGATGAGCAGCATGACAGTGTAGTTCTCGGACCAATACCACTTGTGCGTCCTTGATCAAAATGAATAGAGCAGCAAGCTAAAGGGGTATTCTGGGAATATGAACTTCTGGTACAAAAACCCATGATGCTATAAGTAAATGAATATACCAAAACTCAATGTCATTAGTCACAAAATGGAGCTTAAATAGTTTGATTTTATGATTCACAAAATGTTATGGCCTCTCTACAGTAAGCAGAGTTATCACCAAGATGGCCGCCACAGGAAACTACAAATCCCATGATCCTTATAACCCCTCCTCCCTCTTAGGCTCTGCTCCCAGTGATGATATAATAGACTGTCCTGCTCTGTTACCATAGTAATGATGTATAAACACCACCATCACTGCACGTCACCACAACACTGGCCATACTGGATGTACTGCAACCAACCGATTAAGGCCAAGCAAAGTGGTGATCGCATGACCTGCCCAGGCAGGACATGTGATGTGGACATGTGACCAGCGGCCATCTTCTGTTCTGTGTCTCCTCCGTGCGGTGAAAATCATCGGACTGATTCAGAGCAAAATTTTAAATAACAACTCATTACATATTATCTTATATTTTAAAGACCCATTTGTATATATATTATGCTGATTCCTGGAATACCCCTTTAAGCATGGACCCACTGTTCTGTCGATTCTCTATGGCACTGCTGGAGTGTTTAAGACCGTAAATACAAAGGTAATCTCTCCAGAACCTGCTGCTCCATGTATTTGGCAGAAGGGGCCCCTCACTCTTGTGATCCAGTAGGTCAGGAATAGAAATATTTGGGATCTTCATTTACCTCTAGCCTAATATTCCCATAATATTGTATGATAGTTGTTGTAATAATGCAGAGCAATATCCCGGAATGACACACTGTACTCATTGATAAAATCTTAATTTATATGTTACCATATGCCAGCAGCAGATTTGCATGGAATGTTTTAATGGAATGCACAGGAATATCTGAGACGTATTTAGCAGCAGAAGAGTTAATAACATATTACACATTTATAATTATATATTCACATTTACCAAGTACAGAGACAGAATAGTAAAATACATTGTAGCTCAGCGCTCACTATATGCCATCGGGGACACGAGACGCTTTCTTGGGTTTCTTCCTTCTTTCTTTTTTACCCTTTCCTTCCTTTCGGTTTTTCCTTTTGGGTTTTTCAGTGCTGGGTCTTGTTTCTTGTGGGGGTGTCGTCGTTATACCCTTGAACATGTCATTCTTGATGGTCGGGGTAATAGTTGTAGCTCTAGAATCTACATTCCTTATAGGTTCATCATTAAGGATATCATTGAATGGATCCTGTCCTATGTCCAGTATGGAGTCCATTGGTGTGTTCACCACCAAACCCCTCTCATTTTTGGCGATCTCCTCACCCCAGATGTCTTTAGCAGGAGATTTGACCTTTTCCTTGTTGAGCCGATTCTTTCTTTTACCTTTAAGACCTTTTCCCTTTTTGTTTTTCCTTTCTTTCTGCTTTGTCTTGTCTTTCTTCTTCTTTGCAGCGTTTGTTGTGGTGATCTGATCGGGGGACGTGGTCGGGCTGATTGTCACCATGATCTTCAGAAGATCCTCCGTTGCTTGCATGACTTGTCCTAGAGTTGGCTGTCCTGGTGGTAGCTCTAAAGATGGAGGTTGACTAGGTTCTTCATCCTTTGTCTGGACAGGCTTATCGATGAGATCTCCTCCGTAGTCATAAAGTCCAGACTCTCTAGGAACGGCGACTGTTATGTTTTTATACTTTTTACACCTGCATGGAAAGCAATGGGAACATTATAGATAATGGCTACATACACAAAATGGAACAAATCTGTGCAGCTTGCTACTCTTTCTGCTTCCTTATACTTCAGGTTTGCTATTTCTATTAACGGATTGTAAGAAGGTTCCTATAACAAAGCTGATTATAGGGTTTCTGCTGTAGTTCCACTACAAAAGAAAATCAGCCCTATATGCAGGGATGAATCTAAAGTCTGTACTGCCGGAGGCGAGCTAGAGAACTGCACCCCCTTCATCCTATCCAGCAGTAATAAATCAGATTAAACTTTTTTTTTTTGTAAGTGGGTTCTTCCATGCTGTGCTCTTACACTCTTGCATTGGGTGTGAAAAGACACTATTTTTAATCGCAGGTCACTGCACCCCTGATGCTGCCCTTCATCTTACTGCAGGTGGTGCTGCCTGAGGCAAAAGTGCTTCTCATTAAAGGGGATGTGTGTAATTTATAAAAACAATAGGGTTATTTCACTACTTCACTTACTACCTTACCACATATCAGTCAAATGACCATGAAGGTAGGTCTTTAAAGCATAAAGACCTTTTTAGAAATGAATAATGAAGATGGTGATAATGACCATAGGAACATATTTCTAGAATCAATTATATTACAGTGTCCTTCTTTTTCCTCTACCTTTCTTCCCTATTTAAGCAGTTTGTGTAAATCAGCTTTCTGTTCTGTATCCACTGAAAGCTGAGAGTCTGGCTTCAGTCCATGGATAGTCTAATCTCCTCAGAGAGCTGAATCATCAAGGGAAATATTCTTTAGGTACATAGAGAGTTAATCATTAGCCTCCTTATCTGTCTGCAGTGGAAAGTCCCTAAAATAGGGGTGTAACTACAGTGGTAGAAGCCATAACAGCTGCTATGTAGCCTGCAGTGTCAGGGGGCCCCGTCATCTGACCAGACACACTAAAGAATGGAGGATGTGCAGCATTATATACATATTATGTTGTACAGTATAATATGGATATAACTTATATGTGATTTATATATGCTGTATATGTGATGTGTGTATGCTGTACATCAGTATAGGACACTGTGTCCGTGTATATGTGATGTGTTCATGCACTAAATGTGTGTGAGTGTATAAATGACTGTGTGTATGAGAGAAGAACTATGTTTGTCTATGTATGTATGTTGAGTGTAATATGTATATGGGGGACCCCAATCAGAAGTCTGCTATGGGACTGCCTCTCCTAGTTACGCCTCTGCCTCACATACACTGCTCACTGCAGGAGAAAGAGCAGAAAACATCCAGAGAGCGGTTGTTTTAGATAATAAAGTATATATATTTTTTAAAAAACCACTATGACCTCCAATATTAATTTCTGAAATAAAAGGTCTAGTTATGTTTTAATATTGTTCGTGATGCAATCTCTGCAGTAGCTGGAGACTGTCAGAAACATCAAAATATTAAGCCTACGTGCAAATCATGATGAAGAAGTTGTAGTTTTCAGTCATCTCAATCATGTCTTGGTGGCTGCTTCGTGGTGCTGTTCTCTTATGGACTTGGAGATGAAATAGCTTAATTGTTTAGCTACTGACATTCACACGAACATATGGGGGACGTATATACGTCCCCCATACACTTCTATGGGCTCACGGCCCTGTACAGGAGCGGTGCGGTGCAGCACACGTGTCCTACATGTCCTATCTTTCTACGTAATATGGCGCCGTGCGCTGTATATTCCTGTAGAGAGGGGCGGGGGTGAGCTGCGCTCATCCCCTGCTCCTCTCCGCAGCGCGGATCTGTGCCCGCCGTACTACGGTATGGCGGGCATACATCATGTGAATGTAGCCTAACAGTATATGTGATGGTACAGTAGATTCCATTCTATCCGTTACTTACCAGCCATACCAATGCCTCTCCACACACTGCTCCGTAACGGAGAACTCAAAGCATTGCACCTGGATGACATTGAAGAAAGCCTGTCCCACTACACGGGAAGCCGTGTCATTCACTCTTCGAAGGCAATCTTTAAACCTAGAGAACGGAAATAATTAGATATTTCACTAAAACTTATCCTAATATTGAGTTTACCTAAAATTCTGAATAGACCAATGAAACTGCATGTTATAAGTGATGATTACCTTCCCAATACTGTGAACTATGATCAAGTAATTCAAGGGAAAATTTTAAAAAAAGCACCTAAAATCTTAAGCTTGTCATACACTCTATGGGGGAGATTTATCATTGGTTTCTGAGGTAAAACTGTTCTAGTTGTCCATGGAAACCAATCAGAGCTCAGATTTAATTTTATAAACATATGTGGGAAAATGAAAGCTGAGCTCTGATTGGTTGCCAGGGGCAACTAGAACAGTTCTGCTCTAGGAGGCCTATGATAAATCTCCCCCTGTGTAACTATTTCTCCCAGAACCCACACTTCTTGACAATCCCTAAACAGTGGACATCTTCTGGACCATTACCCCAACAAAAGCCCAGTTGGACATCAAGATGTTAAAGGAAATTTGTCATCCAAATTAAGCATGGATAAAGCAGGGACACTCATAGATCCAGGAATCATTCCTGTGGTAAATCTTCTTTTATTTGTCATAAAATCAACTTTTATAATGACGCTAATATATCATAATCACAGTGCCTGGATCTATGAGTAAGTGGCAAGCTTTGATTGATGGTAGATTTCCTTTATGTGTAAAAAGATATAAAAGATTCAGCATAAACCACTAAAATAAATTAGGCGCATCTTTAGATTACCAGATTAGGAAATCGGTGCCTTTGGGTTAATAAAATATGGAAGCTACAATTTTTTTAATTTGAATCTTCTATATTACAAATGTTCATTTACACAACCCAAGAAATACTTGTTTCATTATTAATTTTAATTTTGTGCCAACCAAAGGAACCCACATGTAGGCTCTTTCATTGTAGTTTATAGTCAAGGACATGGTCTGATATCAGTTTGTCCCTTTGTCTCCTCATCTTGTCCTTGCGGATGGTGCCTTGTTTTATGGTCCAGTGGTTAAACATTGCATTCCACTGATAAATCGGAGCGAAGGTCGCCATGATTGGAGGTTTCCATCCCCTGTTATTAATGACTGAATGTCCGATCAACCACACTGCCAGATACAGAGTCATAGGTACCATATATTCCATAGCCATGATCTGAAGCTTCTGAGCCCCCCAAGAGACACCTTATTTGTCCTCATAGATCCTGAGCCCTGGTACAACAGGCCCCCTTTACAATCTCTAAAGTTACATCTCGGGCTTAAAGTATATATACAAACCTATATTCCTCCATAGTATCTGCAGGCCCAGTATTGCACATATATCTCCATAGACACATCACATTAGTGCTTGCTAATGGGGAGGATATAGCAGGCCACTTACTGGGTGTCACACTGACAATGACTGATGGTGTGCCAGAGGAAGTTCCTGTAGCCATAGCTGGAGGTAAAGGGATGGATGACGTGTTCACAGTGATCGTGAGTCCTACAACATGAGTCCGTCTCTTTATGCTCACCTGTACGACAACAGAGATAAAGAAGACATTGAGAGAAGTTTCCAAATGATTGACTACTGAAATGGAGGATACATGCTCCCCCTATGTATAATATCATTGTTTTCATAGAACCAATAGTAAGCTGGGTTAATTATTTTTCAACGGAATAGGGTCACTCGGCCGTTTTAACCCTTTAGGGCTCTTTAAAATATAACTTTAATTCTTGTACAATTAAAAAAAGTGAAGAAGAGAGTAGAGGTTAGCCAACTTTGGTTTTTTGATCTCTTGATCTCTCAAGTTCCTTTTGAAAATATCTTAGCTTGTGTTTCAGTCTATCATTTTGGTTAGCATTCAAACGGGAAGATTTAGGGGAAGATTTAGGATTGGGGTAGGGTAGTTCACACAATGCACACATCCCACTCTGTCTATCTGCAGTATCCTATACCTGTTAGCTTTCCCCTCGTCTCCCTCTACACCTCGTTTTGTATAGAGCTCCTCCGTGCAAGAGCCTAGCTGACTTGCTATTTTGTTGGCTCCTCTGTATCTCTGCGTTAAAACCTAGCGTCAACCCCCCCCCCCCTCCCCCGGCATGTTTCACCACCTAGCGTGGCGCCCTCAGGGGTTTTAAGCTAAAAAGTCAGGGGAAAAAGTCTTACACAAAGTGGTTAAATTAAAAGTATTTATTTCAGTATTTAAGGTCCTTGGAGGCAGGAAGAACCTAGGCCCCTGGATGTCTACACTGCAGTCTGTTTTAGGTATTAGATGTTATAATTTTGAAAATGGTATAGAGGGCTTTATATAGATTATAGAAGAATATGGAGAAAGTTTTATAAATTATAAATATTTTTTATGTTGGGTGGGGGCCAAATATAAATTGTAGATCATAAAGGGCCAAATATAGATGATTGGGGAATTTTGAGGAGTATGTCTAGAATCAAGACAATGCGTAAGAACTGCAAGGTCCTGGCTACACCTCATGGCACTGCCTTGTTAGAGATGAAGGGTCCTCATTAGCTGCTCTTAGGGCAGGTTTCTCCTCCACCTCCCTGATTCCAGTCTGTGTTTGTAGCCTCCTGCCCTCTGCAGTCAGTCACAGCTAGACCCCCTTGGCTGTCATGGTCCATGGCTATTAACAATATTTATCAGTGTGTGGTCTTTTTTATGCCGATGGGTGGATCAGGGGGCCACCCAGACAGTTGAGAAACCTTAACTGGACGTCATAGTGATTGGCTGGTGTGAGGTATGAGATTTCTTTGCATAAGATTTTGCATCTAGAAAAATGTAGATTGTAACAATTTGCATTGTCTGTATCTCTTATTAAATTGCATCTGCATGTGGCCTTCAGTACAGGCAGTCCCCGGGTTACATACAAGATAGGGTCTGTAGGTTTGTTCTTAAGTTGAATTTGTATGTAAGTCGGAACTGTATATTTTATCATTGTAATCCCAGACAGAACTTTTTTGGTCTCTGTGGCAATTGGATTTTAAAAATGTTGGATTGTCATTAGAATCAATATTAACACTAAAGCTTCATTACAGACACCTGTGATAACTGCTACAGCTGATCATTGTAGCCTAGGACTAAAGTACAATAAATTATCAATATCCAGAGGTGCGTTTGTAACTAGGGGTCGTGTGTAAGTCGAGTGTTCTTAAGTAGGGGACCACCAGTACATGTTACTATAGAGTAGTCGACAACTATTGGACTATGGTCAGCATTCTGGTGGTGTGTCCTGGGCCATAGCCATCAGTTTTCATTTAGGTGCATTTTGCGGATGTGGTTTAGGTTTCTTTTTAAGCTTAGATTGTCTCAAATATGGTTACAATATCGCTTTGTTTAAGGGGTAATGTACAGGGTAGAGTGACTTATGACAACAGATTTAAAACTGCACCGTAGTGTTCTGAAAGTTGATACAGTCTCCAGCCATAAATAAATTCCCATTTGGGGCTCCAGGAGTGTGTATGGCAATGATGGGTAAGGTGCACAGGGATCATTAACGGCTCAGTACTAACACTGTATATGGGATTTAATCTTGTGTTTGAGTTGTCACTGGACGGAATAAAAGGGAACAGGACCGTTGTGTTACATATACTGGATATTAGTTTTGTAACTTATCTGTGATGTCATTTATTTTTATTACTTGCTTGTATTTGCTATTGACGCTTAGTATCTGAGTTTGTTGGAATCCAATTCCTTGATTTTATTTATGTATGATGATTGTAACATAAGTATAAAATAAAATCATTTTTATTGAATATATGTGGTGTATAACTTCTTTTTCTGTGTATGAATACCATGTTGAATTAGGCACACACCATTGGACCCATACACCTTAGTAGCCACAGTGGTCAGAAAGACACTTCCATTGCATAAAATGTAATACTGTGTTTGTGTGAAGATATGATAGGAGAGCTTCAAGTTAAACAGACATGTTTTGTTGTATTTTGACCTTTTCACCTTTAAAAGACATCTACTACCGGGATGAAGGACTGAAAAGCAAGCACACTGACATGCAGGGGTGTGCCCCCTCTGGCAGGATCCGCCCTTCTTTAAGCTTCTTATGCCTTGTTTATAAGGAAAAAATGGTTTTAAAAATTATGCAAATTATTTTGATCGGCTCCAGTCCCTTAGGCTCATTTGCATAATTGTAAAAAGCTTTTTTTTGTAAAAACCTGGGGATAAGAAGCATAAACAAGAGCAGGTCCTGACAGAGGGGGCACACACCAGTATGTCTGTGTGCTTGGGTTACAATCCTTCATCCTGGTGGTAGATGTCTTTTAAGATTTATCTATCTATCTATCTATCTATCTATCCATCTATCACTTCTATACATGTTTAGTTAGTATAGTAAGTAGTAGTTAGTTAGTAGGTTGCATTCATGTATACCTTATTCAGATGAATGGGTGAGTTTTATGTGCTGATATTTGCTCTGTGTGTGTGAATATACCCCTTGTAGTATATGGAAAAGTCTGGTTTATTTTACAAAATGAGTAAGAAGCTGTCACAGGACTTATCTCTGTGTGTGAGATGATGCTCCTTGTTCTTTCACCTACTTGTCCAATCAGTTTCCTTAGTATTCGATGTTTGGACTACTATTACATGTAACATTCTCCCATTCATTCTGCTCATTCAGACTCACCCCCTCCTTCAATAGTCCACTATTATCTATGTGGGAGAAAGACCAAGAAAACAGTGGGCACAAACACACTGACGTCTATATATACTGCTCAAAAAATAAAGGGAACACTCAGATAACACATCCAAGATCTGAATGATTGTTCTGTACAACGTTGAATCACATTGATTTTTAAGCGGACAGTTTGATTTCACAGAATTTTGCTCTATTTGGAGTTATTGTGTTGTTTAAGTGTTTTTCTTAATTTTTTGTATATATATATATATTAGCATTGGAAAAATAGTTTGTATTAATATTAATAGACTGATCTATTTCCCATAGTCCAGACATAGTAGGTGCAAAGTAAAGTATATATGAGTCCTCTACTGTTTCAATAGGATTACTGCTTTGCGTTCAAGAATTTATGATAATCTGCAAGGTTATGGTAAATTCCTGAAAGCTCTTAATGCAAACATGACAGATATGTAATTGCTGGCCAAGGTCTAGATCTGCAGCTCCTAGTGCTATGCCAAAATCATAAGAAGACTAAGAAAAATCACAAAACAAGTCCACACTGAAAAGTAACATTTTGCTGGATACGTCTCATCTATATAATTAAGCAACAATCCATAGAATAAAGTAGAGTAAAATCATTTCTTACCTAGATCGCTTTCCTGTTCCGCATTGTTCCCAGCTCCACACCACAGGGTCCCTGGATAGGTGAAGCCCCTCTTGACTCTGTTGTGCTTCCCTGTAGTAGATCCTTTCTGTCTAGATTTGTTAGACGAATCTGCATTCAAGAAGATCAGGCATGCCATTCTGATTTCTGCAAAGCCCTCAAAGCCAAGGTCCAACAAACCATCTTGTCTTCTTCTTTGACACTGGGAGATAAAGTCTCTGAGAGCATCAGCATCTTCATCCAAAGAGCAGGAGACCAGCTGCCTCCTCTTGTCCCACATGGAGGTCACCAGTTCTTCCCCATCAGTCACCTGGTACTGGACATGGTGGCCCTGGAAGGATATCCTGGAACATCCATGCACATCCACATTTCTCTGGTCACCAAGGGCTCCCAACACCCCATATACAAAGCAGAAGAAGAAGAAGAGAGGCGGCATCTCTCCCCAGGCCCCCAGCAAGTTCAGCACCACTATTAGGAGACAGCACCAGGCTGGAGCCAACTCTGCTTATAAGGGGATTTGGCAAGATGGTATGAGCACAGACTTTTAGGGAGGAGGGACTTGTGGATCAGTAATGTTTCTCTTTCTTTTAGCCCTATAATATAGCAGTTTTAGCAGCAAATTTCTGCTGCTGCTATGTGCTTGGGACATCTAACCTTATTCTACAATCCTGGCAGATCAAATGTCTAACCCTCCCACATGTATCTAGTTCTCTATACATAGGGATACAGATCTTTTCATCCATTGAATCTGGGACCTGTTGCTTTGTGAGAGCTGAAAGCTGTCCAATGAATAGAAAAAGGCCATTTGTACATCATCTGCAGCATTCAGGAGGCTGAGCGTCCCCGGGTAACTCTTTGAGTCTGAATAGGATTAAATCTGTACATGGAGATAGAAATAAAAGTCTCTTTCGAATATATATCTCCTGCTCAATATTTGTTTGTAACTTTATGCTTATTAATTTTTCATGATAAAATGAAAATTTTCAATTAAAACCTAAATATAAAAATGCAAAAACACAAAAAAGTAAATGGTAATGTCAAGGTAATAATGTTAGGGATGTAACTTTATAGTTCCACGTACTGGGTAATGCAGGGTCATCACTGGAGGAAATGATTACCTACATCCCAAACATCAGAGGTCTGAGCAACCTATGTGTAACCTAGTGTAATATATGTGATAAATTAGTTTAAAAAACAACTATAACAATAGTAGACTAGCAAGAACCCTGAAAATTCACTTTAAGGGGGTTTTTCATTGAAACCACAATGTAACGAAAATGGGCTACATTTGGATAATTAACATAATGAAAGTTTACTGGTTCAGATATTGCTGTGCCCTAATTTTCACTTCCTGGTATCTTCGAAAAAAACAGGAAATCATAAAGTTAAAGTGGGTCAACAAGACAGCCAGTGATTGGTCATCTATGAGCATTTCCTGTTTGTCGGGACAACATGCGCAAAACAACATGCGGACTATATGTCTATTGCAGCTCATCCTCATTAAAATAAATCTCCCAATACTAGATACCATCAATGGTCCAGTTTCTAATTATGGACAACTCCCTTAAGTGACTTTGTATCTGTTTTATTCACACTGACCATTGTTATTGCACATTAGGTTGACATTCCCGCCTATTCAAGATGTGGGAACTGTCAGAAATGTAACTTCTGAATTATTTGACAGCATAAGGTCACTATTCACATGTTCAGGATTTGGGACTAGCATTCTGCGGATGATGCATGTGAAAGGAGTTAGGTATGTCTAAGGCAAATCAGAATTGTGTGGACATTCCGTAATTTAGTCTCACATCACATTTTTGAGATATTTTAGTACATCCAACAGGTCTTCTTCCTTGAGTATTCATTTTACATACAAAGCTATAGCATATAATGATTTACTCAGAGGGGTTGACCACAACTACTGAAAGTTTATCAGGATAAGTACAATCCCCTAGTAGGGTCAACAATATTGTACAAAACCTTTTAAACTTCCTCTGTCGTCAGTGGCTTATGGGACTTCTGATGATGTCCCATGTCCTGTGACACTTCCAGTGGGGCCAGGAGGCCGAGGACTAACCTGTGCTCATTCCTGGATGCACAGCCCTTCCCTCAAACCAATCCCATGACATGCGCATGGAGTGGAGGGAGGAGGTATATAATAAGTGGTAATAAGTGGCGGTCAGTGCTCACCCCCTGACATCACCGGAAGTCCCAAAAGCGGCTGCCTGCAAGTCAAGTGACCCTCAGCTCCTACAGAGAGAAGAATTTTACCAGAGTAAGTACAATATGGATGATGCTACTAGGAAATTGTACTTATCCTTGTACACTTTGGTATTAGTGGTCAACCCAACCTATTTTTAGTTTTCACTTAACTTTTAACATTTGATGTAGCTTTGCAAGAAGTACAGTTGATAAAAAGTGATATGACAGGACACGACTACACAGGCTTTCTTTGTAGTCTGTAACCATGGAGACATAATAATATTTTTAAATACCTACAGTATAAAGATATTTTTTCAGCGTCTGAGCTGTTTTCTAATTGTTATATTCCAATAGTTATTATATAAAAGTTTCATATGTGACATGATGTTTCTGGTTTCTAATTTTCATTGTCCTAAATAAGAAATCAATTTTAAAATATTAGAATAATGTTGTACAGGAAGTCAAGTTGTTTTAGCTTTCTTTCCTGAACGAGTGCCTCTTTTGTCTATGGACAATGTTTGGTATTGCAGATTATCCCTACTTCACTGAATTATGCAATACCAGTTGTCTCCTATGGACCAGGGTGGCATTGTTTCAAGTCATTGAATTATAAACTTAATTTGAAGTAGCTTTCTCTGTAAGAAGTATTACGTGTACCACATATGACTTGTCTAGTTATCCCAATTTGCCATTGATTGAACACTGGAACTGAAAACTAGATGAGCCTTTATATTGAAGAAATGGACATAATTCAGAATTTTCAGCATAAAAAATAACCCTCCCATTTCAGCTGATCTGTCTTCTTGCATCGGCAATATGCATGAATGCTTCATAGATTCAGCTGTGAGTACAGACTACATCCTAGTGTACAATACTAATCCCCTTCCCAGTGAACTAGAGTTACCTCCTCAACTTGGTCACCTAACTCCCAGGGGCGGACGCTGGAAGTGTTGCTGTGGTGGTTTGGTGGTGTGATGCAAATGGACCCATAGGATTCCTCTTTTCTCAATTAGTCCCCAAGCACCACATCATTTGTCATTCTGCCTTTCATGTTGTTGTCTTTTATTATTACTATTCCCTCCGTCCCTGGGGAAAGGCGCCTATTGTGCTCTGTGGCACAGGCTGTGACCTATTTCTAGTCTGTGATCTGCAGGGAATGGAAAAGAAAGAGTCTCTTTATTACAGCACATTAATCAAAGTTGTATTAAGAGACCCGGCGAGTTTTCATGGGGGATTACAGAGAAAGCTGTGAAGTATGTAGATACATTCCACAGCTACGCGGCCACCATTGGTCATCTCCCATCAGCTGTTGTACTACCGGCCCCTCTGATGTCAGCAGATCCCTACTGAATTCTCATGTATATCAGATATCCACAGATATAGTCAAGGTTGTGCACAACAAAAATATAATCTATAAGCAGAGTTATTGACCCAAAAATGATTGGTCATGGAAGCAAATGATTCCTCACTATTTCCTAGGTCAGTGATGACACTCACTATGGGCACCCTTGCTGACACCCCAGCACAGAGTTAACCACACAGGACTCAAGGCTTCCTTCTGCAGTCCCAGGAAGCCCAAAACATGCCATGTTCAGCACCATTTTAAAGTAACTCAGTGCGGGTGGAGTGAGAAGGTGTGAACAGAGCTGGAACATCATTAGAGCTCCTACTCCTTGCCTCACTATTCTACCTGTTCAGAGGAACCTGGATGGAAGCTGCAGTGATAATCCAAATTTCTCCTTCTCTTTTCTACTGTATTGGTGTCCTATGGACATGCAACATCCCCCACCGGGGCCTAGCCTTTTCTTGGGGCCTAGAGACAGCCGGGGCCCGGAATACCTGAGTGGCTGGCGGTTGCGGCCTAGGCACGCTAGTGTCACGGTGCTTGGCATGGGGACCGGAGGGCTGTCCTACAGCCTGGCAGGTCTCCAGCAGGGTGGTGTTGGCAAGAATAGATGAGGGAGAGGATGCTAGAGTAGTTCTCCCTGGGGCAACCCTTTGGAGTCTGGAGTATGAGTCCCTGTGTGGGGCGCCCGTGATGGTGACAGCCATAGTAGCAGGGACCAGACAGAGGCAGACGTTGAACAAAAGTAACTTACAGTTCTTTATTGGAACCGACAGGAACAGTAGATAACGTGCCTTGACAAATAGTAGAATGCTGGAGATGCAGTTGGAGAAGGAGCCACAGGAGTAGATCACCAGCCTGGATGCAAGGGCAGGCTTGAAGGTAGCTGTGTCCTAGTAGGATGCTTCAGCTTGTCCTGGGTTGCTTCAGATATCACCCTTGAAGGAAGAATGATATCCCTTTGTTCTCACTAACTAACTCTCTCCACTCCACTCAGGCAGGGAGCTGAGCTCTCCTGCTCTGGTCTGGTGTGCTGACTGCACTGACTCTTCACTCTAGACCAGGGGTCAGGAACCTTTTTGGCTAGGAGAGCCATGAACACCACATATTTTAAATGTTATTCCATAAGAGCCGTACCATTTGCATATACCCCCAGTAGATATGTAGTTCCAGTGTCACTGGTGCCCCTGCGATCTAGGTCTTCCCGGGTTCCTATAAAAACTGGCGGCTACCAGATAGCCACAGCACATGCACCCCAGTAGATAGATAGTCACAGCAAAAAAAAAAAAATTCTCTTACGAGCACTCCCTGCAGCTCCTCATCGCTCCCACACTCTTCTCTTTGACCCAGGCTTAGATGATAGCGGCGATGGCACCTAGGTCTTACAAAGGACATAGGCAGCAGTAACATCGCTGCCTGTGTCCTGTGATCAGTCTAAGAGACACACAGCAGCCATCACTATTTATTAAAGATCTGTCTGAGAGCCAGATGCAGCCAACAAAAGAGCCATATCTGGCTCTCGAGCCATAGGTTCCCTACCCCTGCTCTAGACTAACAAGTCTGACTGAGCTGTTCAGACTCCCTGGTCTGACTCACTCTAGAACTTTCCTGACCAGGGGTTTTATTACTCCCACTGGTCAGGTGGTGGTTCCTCCTCCAATCGCATTCCAGCTCACAGATACAATATCAGAACACATGTGATTGGTTAACACAGATTACATCACATTCTACACTTAACTTCTGCCTTACCATGCAGGATCTACCGCTGCAGTGTTCCCCTGTGTTATGTAGTGACCTGCTGTGGGGTTGATCAGACCCTACACAGGCTGCAAGCTACATGGTGGGGCGTATTCGCAACAACCCCTCTGCCTTGCATCAGCAGGGGTGTTGCAGACATCAATATGATTGTAAGCGGTGACAGAGCAATGAGTAATAAATTGCTGTGTTGGCACTTTTCAAAAATGAGTGGATTTTGGTTGTAGTTTGGGCACTCAGTCTCTAAAAGGTTCCCCATCACTATCCAAGGTGGTCAGCCCATGTACAAAGGGGTACTAGTTAATTTGTATTACAAGTATCCTAGTGACAATTGGCTGGCAATCCTCAACTAAGGTTGTCTATTATGGCAATACTCAAACTGGGGTTTGGGGGTTCTGGACAACCCATATGATGTGTATAGAAGTGTCCTGGCTATACTAACAGCTTACACATAGGATTGGACATCCACTATTAACAAGGTACCCATGGGGAAATAGGATTCTTATAACTCTTGCAAAAAAGGCAGTACATGATAGAGATAAATGCTGGTTCTAAGAAGGGTTCACAATAAAATCTCAGAAAAACAACACATAAAATATAGCACTTTGTCTCTTATTTATTAAACTAAAACACAGAAGCAGTGAGCATTTCTCCCAACTTTTGGGCGAGAAAAAGAGTGACAAATAGCTCCTCCTCCTTTTTCTAAACCACACCCATTACCTGCCCATTGCCCCACCCACAAGCATAGTATAATATTGACCTTAATGGCCCCCACCTAGTATAATGCTCCCTTACTGTGCCTAAACCCCCTCTTTCATTTTATCCTCCCTCTACATTTAGTTGACACTTTTATCTCCCCAAACTTATATATATAACTATCTGTTGTCCTATCCCCACCCCTCCTATTACCTCCTGTCATCGATGCTGCTGATCTTCCAATTTCTGTGGCCCCAGTCCACTGTTCCAGGGTATTAAACAAAAAAAAATGTTACCTACCTTCGCTCATCCACCGCAGCAGTTTTACTTCTTCTTCTCCTGAGTTCACACTGTGACTCAGAAGAGGAAATGGAGCCAGCCAAGGGGAGGAACTACCTTCTAACATGACTCCTTTAGACATGTTAGGAGGTAACAGGGAGTTGATCCCACCAACTCCTGTCCCTGATGCTTCAGTTGCTCTGCAGCTGTAAAGTACGGGATCAGTAGGATGAGTGACAAACTGGGGGAGAGAGGGACAGCCCAGGACAATCTCCCAACTGCCCTGGAAGGCAGGACAGCGGTTGAAAACCAGGATTGTTCTGCTGAATCTGAGACAGTCGAGAGCTATGGCAGTGGGCTATGGAAGTAGCTTATTGCACCAGATTAATCATCCAGCATCAAACATAATAATTAATCTGGAGCAGGAGAGATATGTCTAGTTCTACTCTACACTGGTCTAATAATCAACAACACATTAATACATGTCCCTGAGTGTGTGAAAAATGACATCCTTACTGCATCCATAAGGAGAGGGTCTCTAAAAGCAGTTGATTAATTGATTATCAGCAAATGTGACCACCTCTTTATAAGCAGTAGTTAGGGCAGCGTCCTGGTTTGCAACATTAAGGCAAGATCAGCTATGATTGTAAAGAAACAATTATTATAGGGTTATGAGGCCATTGTTATAAGGAAATTTTGAATGCAGGTACAGCAATTTCACAAAGAGATTATGGAATTAGAGGCAGTATTTGATGAACATGTGTATTCAAGATATCTTTGCATGTAAATTTGTGGAGTATCCAAAGGATCGTCTTAACCAATTACACAGTGGTTTGTAGTTAAAATTCGAGTTAAATAAAAGATAAAGGAAAAACGGTATAACCAAACTATGGAGCAAGGCACAAAAAATTCAAAAGCAAGGCAGATACATTTTTAGGTCCATCATCATCCAGTCTGAAAGACTACGTCACATTCCCTGTTTATTGTGCTGGTCTGAGAGGTAGATGAAGGTTAACATGTTAAGATGTTTTGCTCAGATGTCTAAGTCATCCCATCAGCCTCCGATAAAGTTGTATGGGGCTGGTCTTCTTAGCCAGAGATTCTTTTCCAGTGGTTTATTTACTACCTCCTGGTTCATGTTTTCAATTTTTTAACTACTTTAATATCTTGTCTTGGAATGTTTGACATGCTCCAGAAAGTGGGTACACTCTTATCAGGGTGGTCTATATGCAGCAGACATGGCGCTAGTGTGTAGGGATGCTGCAGGGTTGGTTTGCCACGTCCCCAATCTGATTGAGGAGGTGGGGCCTGGGGGGAAATTATGGGTCAATCAAGCTTTATTAAACAAGAACCAAAACAAAGATATGTTTTACAAACATGTATAAGAATCATAAGTACAGTATAGTACTGAAAAGGAAAAGGCAATAAAACGGTTACAAGTTCCGTTAGCTAAGACTCAACACTTATGGAGTAGGTGCCCCGTGATCACTTTGCAGTCTGTCTGTTGCAGACCATAAGTAAGTGGGTAGCATGCGTATTTGTTGGCGATTGTGAATAAGTACACAATAAAGATGATGGGGACGGTGGTGACTCCAACAGAGTCCAATAGGTGCCGCTGGCTCTTTACACCACTCAATCACTCATAGTATGCGTCAGCAGTGCAGTCTTTATGGTCTGCTAGATTCAAACCCATCAGGACTCCGAGCCACCTTTGTGAACCTGAGTGCTACCACTACTCTATTCGGACAGATCATGGCATCTATAGATGGGATGCAACTTTAATATTGGTGGAAATATGAGTATCCCTAGGGTCTATTGACTGACTAGATAAGCTAACGTATTAACAAGAACAAAGAAGAGAGAAGAAAAGTTAGGGAAAGGATAGGAAATATAGAACAGGAAATAGGTGCCATAGGACACCGAGTGTTAATAGGGGTCTAAAAGGAGGGAATTTAGAGAAAGAAAAAAGAAAACACATAAAAGGTGAAAAAGGGGGGGGGGGTCAGAGTTTGGGGATGAGCCCTCTGCTGGGGAGAAATTATCCTGTGTGGAAAGATACTTCATCTAGATATCAGCTCTGGTAGAAATACTAAGATAACTACAAGTTATTGCTGCTAATGGTGGCTTGAATCATGGGAAAGGGACTTGGTTCTTAAAAGATGACTTTTCAATTTTGGCTTCAATTTTTGGTCGAATCTTACGTTGTAATTACCTAATTTTAGGTCTTTTTAAGGACCAGATATTTTTTATTACTGCAAAGAGGATATGCTTTACATTTCTCCTGGCGTTATATATATTCAGCTATAGCTACATATACTTTTCCATAAGCTCCTTCTAATTGTGACAGCTTAGAGACACAAGGACTCGACATGGAGCTACAACGCGCCTCACAATGTACTTAGTCATGTCTGACCTTTGAACAATGCTCTCACAGAGGGTCTCCTGTGCCATGGTGAGAAAATCCAGATTGGTTTTGCCCCTTCTATTGTAAAGACATGGGAAGCAATAATGGCCTTGACCGAGGCAGCAAATCAAAGATGCCAGGAAGTACTGCAGGTCATGATGGCTTTTGGTGAATGAATTAAAGGGAATACTGTTATCCGGTCATGTAGAAGCCTCCTGTGTTACAGCCTTATTTCCACTTTTTCATCAAATACACAAGTAAAATGTATTTAAGTCCCTTAAATGCACATAATAATATATGAGTGACACCAACTTTTCAGACACAGCGAAAAAAAAGCGCTGTTACAGATAATCTGTCCTAATAACCAGAGAAAGGAACAGGTACAAGTAGACAGCGCCATTCTCAGTGAAGTTGCTGATCCGAATAATTGAACTTTAGCTCCTGGTATAGAGTATATCCCCAATGGGATATGTATTCAGGCCTTGGGGAAGGGGTATATTCTGGGCTGGGGTAACTAGCTGGGGTAACCCAGAATATACCCAGGTATAATATGGGATGGGGTTATTATGGCCTGCTATACTGGCAAAATATAGGATATGTCGTATGTTTTCTGGCACAGCTTTATGGCTCTGACAATACTGTGTATCACTCATTGAGTTGAATGTGCCCTCTCTGTGTTACCCGTATTAAAACTGCCCTCCTTCTGCAATATTTCCTGCTGTGCTTGAAGCCTTCTACACCGCCCAATGATGTCTAATTCATATAAGTGACAGATACAGAGCCGGTCTTTCATCCCAGAATACAAAAACCTAGGATCTCTTCTCTATTGAATCCTGTGAATATAAGACATAAATATTGAGCTTGGCCGTTAAACCTAAAGTTTAATGTTCTTGAGCGGGGATGAGTTTTAACAAAAGCTTGAAGTGTGTGTTCTGTAAAGCTGATGATACACGTTATACTTATGTTGGCTGACCCCACAGATGGGAACGGCTGACCCTCTAATGTGTATTGAGGCCTCCAGACTCTTCTCCTAACAGACAGGGGCAGGTCAGGGATAAAACGTATGACCTGCTTTTCCCATGTTAGAAAATACTGTATTTGATAACCAGTTGCATTTGATAAAGTGACATTTTTCCAGCCTATAAAAAGTCTATCATAATCTGGTAATTAAAGGAAACCTACCACGACGGATCTACCTATTAAGGTAGATTTGGTGGTAGTTGCATATAACGAATGTAAGGATAGCCCCTTTTAGGGCTAATCCTTTAGTCCCCACAATCTTTTAGAAAGTTTAATGGCCTTGATATGCAAATTTTCGAAGCAGGCTACTGGGGCGTGGAGTAGCCGGGGCTGAGGCTACATGACACGGCCACTCCAGGCCCCAGTAGCCTCTTTGATCCTCCTACCAGATATCTTCAACTCGCAGCTACACGGAGCTACGCCCACTCGTCCATGAAGCCGGAGATCTGCGCATGGCTTTGGCGCAGAGATCGCGCAGCCGCTGCACGCTGAAGATATCTGGTAGGAGGATCAAAGAGGCTACTGGGCCATGGAGTAGCCACAACGTGAAGCCTCAGCTCCGGCTACACCACTCCCTAGTAGCCTCTTTAGAAAATTTGCATATCAAGGCCATTAAACTCTCGAAAAGATTGTGGGGACTAAAATATTAGCTCTAAAAAGGGCTATCCTTACATTCGTTAGATGCACCTACCACCGTATCTACCTTAATAGGTAGATCCGTGGTGCTAGGTTTCCTTTAAAAGCATTAGGAGCCTTCCCCTTTAATCGTGCAGGGATTTGTGTACTTTGACACTATTGTAGATCGCATTATCGTAACCCCTAAATGTCTCACTATGCCTTATTCAAACATTATCAAAGAAGCTAATTTGCTTCTAAATGTAAATTGCCAGTAATGAAGCTACAATTACCATCGCTAATGAATGTATTACTGTACATTGTGCAAACTGATTGGCTCTTAAGAGGGTCAGTGGTTTCCCAATTACTTCCAGCCCTGCCAGAGGTCTCTCCCGTTCATTCACCTCCAGTGCGGGTCCCACACAATCCTCTTTGAGGCAGCATACTTACCATTCTAGGCGGCAGCTCAGCTCAGAATGAGGCTTTGTATTCCGAAATGTGAATAAAAAAAGAAAGTGGCGTGAGATGGTGTAAGGAGACCCCCACTGAAAAGGGAATTTATACAATATGCTTTAAAGATCTAACTCTAATCCACCTCCCTCCCCAGTGTAAGGCTGGATCCAAAACTTTCCTACTGCTTCTCTATTAACTCTTGCTTTCCTTCCCTAAAAAATAATGTCCTTTCAAGCATTCCATCTTTTATTCATCTTTTATGTTTTACCTAAAATAAATTAACTCCAAATGAGCAAAGAGTTACTTTTTGTCTGAGATTATTCACTTTTAAGGTCTGGAGGAGGAGCCTCATTTCAGATAAATAGAACCATCCTGGAGTCATTTTAGAGATGAGAATCTCACTGTTCAAATCACATCAGGCTTGTGGTTCTCTGAGATAGGAATGTGACTTGAAGATACAATTCCAATTATTGTCTGTAACTAGCTCTATTTCCTGTTCTGTAGGTTCCACTATTTGAAAGATTAGATTTTAATCTTTACAATGACTCCAAAACCCTGGTTCTCGGTGCTATGGGTGTGTTCACACATTCAGTTTTTCAGATGCAGTTTTCAAAGCCAAAGGCTCTCTTTTTTAAACTCCACTTCTGGTTTTTGACATCGAAATCTGCATCTGAAATACTGAACATGTTAAAGGGGTTATCTGGGTTTAAAAATTTTTTTATGGCCGGGCTGGGGAGGGCTATTTAAACATAATAAACATGTACTTACCTCCTCCGGTGCTGCCGATGTCCCGCGCCGCGGCCCGTCTTCTCCGTGCGCCGGTTTCAGTACAAGGGCGCACAGGGAGCTTCCGGCCAGCCGGATGCTCCAATGCGACACCATCTCCCAGCGCTTACAACGCTGAGAGATAGGGACGGATGGGAGGAGCCGTCCACAACGCGGACCGGAAGCTCCCTGTGCGCGGCTTCCGTGCCCCTGTTTGTTTACAGGGGCATGGATCGAAGGGACCGCGGCGCGGGACATCGGCAGCACCGGAGGAGGTAAGTCCATGTTTATTATGTTTAACTAGCCCTCCCCAGCCCGGCCATAAATTTTTTTTTAAACCCGGATAACCCCTTTAACATACTCTAAGATAGGGGCTTTTTTAAGTGACAACCCCCCCCCCTCCCACTTCTAACACTGACTCGTCTAAGGCAAAAAGTGACTCTTTTCAGTCTGTTGGCATATGATTTTGGAGGCGATTTAAAGGGAACCTACCACCACGGATCTACCTATAAAGGCAGATCGGTTAGTAGCTGCATTTATAGGGCGTGAGGATAGTAAGGTGGCTGTGCGGTCACTGCACTGAAGCGGAGCTGCTCAGCCGCGGGCCTGCTGTTCTGTGCATGCGCAGATGGCAGGTTTCGCGGACGAGGGCGCACAGCTACAAGGCTACTGGGGCGTGAAGTAGCCGTGCCGTGTAGTCTCAGCTCCGCCTAATCCACGCCCCAGTAGTCTCTTTACAAAATTTGCATATTAGCGAAATAAAAGTTAGTAAAATATTGCTGAACGTGATTATTAGCCCTCAAAGGGCTATCCTCCCGTCCTATAGTTCCACCTACCACCCGATCTACCTTTATAGGCAGATCCGTGATGGTAGGTTCCCAGGGTAAACAGGGCATATTAGAAAATATATTTCATACCTGCTATACCAATACCTGCTATTGGTTTAGTGGTGTAAACACTGGTGAAAGAGTCACTTTAAATGCCTGTTAGCAATATACCATGGCCCTCTTTTGACATATTCACTAGGAAAAGTTCCTTCCAATAGAAGGGTATGACATATAGATAAATAGAGACATATGTCACTTATAGGCCATTTTACACTGCTGAGTTAGGTTTAAAATCAGTTTATGTGTCACAGGAGAAACGCAGGAGTGTTGTTCTGAATAGCGGTATATTCCTATCAGAGGATTCAGAAATTTGTGCTGTTTTGTGAGTAACGTATTGGAAGAAGAAGGACGCACGGAAGCAAGAGAATCGGGAGCTCCGGTCAGAACTTATTTTTTTTATGTGTAGGGTAAATGAATCAGATTTGTGCTTTATCAGAAGACTGCACAATATCGTATTGTAAATATTAAGGTTTGTGTTATAACAGTGTACAGGTGGTCCCCTACTTAAAGACACTCGACTTACAGACGACCCCTAGTTAGAGACGGACCTCTCTGCCCCCTGTAACCTCTAGTGAACCTCTCTGGATGTTACTATAGTCCCAGGCAATGATCAGATGTAAGGCGTCTAATGAAGCTTTATTGATAATCCTTGGTCCCATTACAGCAAAACATTTTGAAACTACATTTGTCATTGGGGCAAGAACATTTTTTGGCTGGTGCTACAATTAGAAAATATACCAGTTCCTACTTACATACAAATTCAACTTAAGAACAAACCTAAAGAACCTATCCTGTAAAACGTAATGAATGGTATATGTATATATATATATATATATATATATATATATATATATATATATATATATATGTTAACAGAGCACCATTCAGATACTGCAGTTACTTTCTTCTATGACATCGCAACATAGAACATAGAATGTTAGTTGCGTCTTCAGATATTGCACCACTAAACAGTTACCAACTGTTACCTGCTGAATACCGGACTGTAAAATGGATAACCAGGGTTTTACTTTTTCCATGTTTCATATCCCTATGAGTTACCTCAATATGCAAAGCTACAAAGCAAGTTGTAGGAACAACTTCCAGCCATACTCTCGAGAACATGAGCTTAGACAGATCCGGGATTATCCTTACAGGTTTAAGAGGAAGTGTTCCAAGGTACATTAGTTACTAGAATAAAATGGGTGAGGCTGAGTTTGATTAGCTGTATATTTGGCATATATTATTATATATTTACACTGCCGTATAAAATATACTATAACAATGAGTGACATTGTTAAATTCGGGACACCAAAGTCCGGTTCCCGCCAGGATCCATTGCTGCTCACTGATCTAGGAAATCACCACTTCAGAGTGGATGTCAGGATTCCCTAAGCAAAGCAGATACCAGCATTGAACTCAGGTCATGGAAGAAAGTTGACTATACGAAGGGTATCTCCATTTTGTAGATGGAGGAATCCCAGTGGACACAAGATGTATTACATCATTATGTAAAATCCTTGTCAGGCTGCATTCACACGATCGCATGGTGGACGTATGTAGGGCCGCAAACTTGCGGCCATGCATACATCCCCCATAGATGGCAATGGCCGCACGGAGCGATACGGTGCCACACAGGTGTAGCAGTGCACCGTTCCGTACACAGGGAAAAGATAGGACATGTCCTATCTTTCCCTGTTGTGTGCATGGCCCTTATGCCCTGCATTTATATGGAGAGGGGAGGGGTCACCCCTCCTCCTCTCGATTGCACCAGACATATGCCGTATGGGCATACGTTCGTCTAAATGCAGCCTTAGTGATAGGATCCAATCCCCAGACTTCTTGGATGGGAGGTGGGAACATAAATAGTGAGCCATAGGCTCAACTACTGTCTATGGGAGAATTTTCTGTAACTATAGATGTCAGTAGTGTATAAATCTCAATTTACAGCAATACTGTATGTTAATAATAATATAATAATAATTTTTATAAATAAACAATTTTAGCATGAAAAAGTACAGGTTTTTTTTACAAAATATAAAAAAAACATTCACAAAAAACCCTAATTTAAAATTTAAATGTGACAGCGACGTTTTGGCTTTGACCAAGTCTTCTTCAAGCCGAATCGTCACTGTCATCTAAATATGGAATAAAGAGGATCACTTTCTATAGACTTATTTTGTGCAACCACTTTAGCATTTTACCTTAATTTATTGTGTTGATTATTATTGTAAAATAATGCTTTTTCTCTCCTTAGCCACCGAGGCTTGACACCATAACTGAGCACCCTGATGAAGATGATCCAGTGCTTACAGAAAATTCAGGGACACCCCAGTCACCTCCACAAAAACCTAAACCTCTAGAATCTAATGTTACAGAAAGAGATTTCACTAAGAAGCCAACATGGGGCAAAGCATCAGAGACTTCTGCCCCTCATCGTATGACCGCAGGGTGAAATCTTAAAAGCTGGACTGGAATCAGAGACAATCTTAATAAATTACTTCAGTCTCATATACTGTGTGCAGATATGTTGTTTGGGTTTTTTTGGAAAAATTCTGGTATATTTTAGATAACTGACGCTATTGGTGTCTTTCAGCTGCTTATCTTATTCTCCACATTCCTTAGTGTGTATTTCCATCCAGTGAAGAGATAGGGATACATTTACTTACCCGGTCCCTCGGAGTGCAGCGATAATGCACTGTGTCACGATTCACTAAGATCATGCACCCGATATCCTGCATGTGTCGCTTTCCCCCTCAGGTCCGACAGAGTTCACCATCTTCTTCCCGGTTCATGTAAGTGCATTGGATACGACACAATTTGAATCTGAAATCCCGCGCTCAGTCCGAATCCGTTGAATCATCTGACGGTCCACCCCCGATTTCTGTCGCATGAAATCCAGCGCAAAAATCCGTAAATAAGGCGCAATAGGCGCAGCAAGGGGGATATTGTTTAATGACTGTAGATAGAGGAGCTCTGTGCTCTTTCCTATAGTCCAGACGCTCATAAGAGGAAGCAGGTAGACAAGAAGGTGGATTCATATAGAATAATATTAACCTTAGGGGAAATTCTCACCTTTCTTCTCTATGAAGTGGAAAATAATTGTATAACACTTTTTCATTCTTCTTACAATGAAAGCAAGAACAGGTACGTGCTGCATGGACTTCATATCTGGACACCTGAGATTCTGTACTCCTGGAATGACTGAAAGGTTGGAAAATAACCAAGGAGGCTGTTATCTTTGGTAATAAAGAAGCAAAAGGGATAGTGGTAAATCTTTCCAGGGGGATGGGGGGGCACTATCAGGAATCGGGATTAAGATGAAGTTATAGAGAATGAGTAGTTAAAGGGATTGTCCAGAAGTTGAAAAACATGGCTGCTTTCTTACAAAAATAGCTCCTATCCTGACTATGGGTGGTGTGTGCTGTTGCAACTAAACTCCATTCATTTCTATACAGCTAAGCTACAGATCATGGTCGTGTACAGCGTTCTGTTTGGAAGAAAGCAGCCATGTTTTCCAACTTTTGGACAACCCCTTTAAGTACTGATTCTTCATAGCTTCAACTTAATCCTGATTCCTGGGAGTGAACCCCCCGGAAAGATTTACTAGTATCCCTTTTGCTTTTTTATTGCCAAAGACAACACCCTCCTTGGTTAATTTCCAACCTTTTATTCATTCCAGGAGTATAGAATCTCAGGTGTCCAGATATAAAGAAACAGCTCCCCTCCTGACCATGGGTAGTGTGTGCTGTTGCAACTAAGCTCCAGTCATGTCTATACAGCTGAGCTGCAATACCGGCACGAACCATCATCAGGTGTGGCGCTGTGTTTGGAATAAAACAGCCATGCTTTTCAACCGCCAGGCAACCCTTTTTAAGGGGTTGTCCAGGAATTTATATGCTCTGGATAGTTCACCAATATCTGATTGGTTGGGGACCATCACACAACCGATATCAATTCCTAGACAACCCTTTTAACATGTGCAACTTATCAAGGGGCTGACACTTCTTTGATTCCCTATGACAACAGGGTCAGGCACAATTGCTGCCCTATACACCTATGCCCCATGCTGACCAGCAAAAATAAACCTAAGCAACCACAAGACAATATTAGCTTATGGATCATGGCCTTAATAAAAAGATTCTTACAAAATTAGGTTTCAGTTTTAATGCTTTAAGACCATAGCAATCTGTGACCCACATTGGGAGGAATTTCTGTCTCTCTTCTGAAAAAAAGATAAATAGAAATGAAGGAAGAACATGTATTTGCTTACAAATGATTAGCAAAGTAACTATGCATGTTATGTAACAATTACTATGTTATGCTTCTTTTCTCAATGCCCGCCCTGTCCCAGATATACTATTGTCTAGTGCTAGTGCTTCTCAATAAATATTAGAATATCCACTAAAACTCAATCTTTTTTTCCAATACCGTGTATACTCGAGTATAAGCCGACCCGAGTATAAGCCGAGGCCCCTCATTTTGCCACAAAAAAGGGGAAAATCTATTGACTCGAGTATAAGCCGGGGGTGGGAAATGCATTGGCCACAGCCTCCCCAGTATATAGCCTGCCAGCCCCTGCCCCAGTGTATATAACCCCCCCCCCCTTGTGCAACACAACAATACCATTGCAGCGGATGGATCGCACAGAAGATCTACGGGGGCCGCCGGAAAGGTAAGTTTTGATTTATTTTTTTGACTCGAGTATAAGCCGAGTTTGGGTTTTTCAGCACATTTTTGTGCTGAAAAACTAGGCTTATACTCGAGTATATAAGGTAATTCAATTCAAAAAGTGAAACTCCTATATTAGGAAGGGTGCGTTCAAACGTTCAGTTTATCAGATGCAGTTTTTGAAGTCCAAACCAGGAGTAGAGTTAAAAAAGAGGAGGAGCAACTTCTCTCAATGGCCTCAAAAACTGCATCTGAAAAACTGAAGTGTGAATGCACCCGAAGAGTCATTACAAACAGAGTGAACTTTTTCAGGTGTTAATGTTGATCAGCCAAGGAAAAACCAAAAGTCATTGGCCCAGCTCTATTAAACTGGTTGCGCCAGTTTTCTGTCTGACTTTGCACTAGAAAGAACGTGCAAACTGCTTGTACATGTAATGTACTGATGTGGAGTCAAACCGTGTGCCACATTTACTACTGCGACTTGACAGAAATGTGGTGCACTCAGTTTAAGCATGATCAGTGCATCCAGGGTTAATAATCTGGTGTACCCTGCACATAGTACATTTTACATCACTATTGGTACTATTGGGTTATCGGAGGGTATAAAAAAAACAAACATCGGTGGCTGGGATGAGGTGGGTTAAAAAAAATAAACATGTACTTACCTCCAGACGCCCTCCCAGCCTCCAGAGCTGCAGTCTCTCTGGTCCGTGCTCCATGTAAACAAACAGGGGCACGGAAGCTGCATTCAGCTTCTGGCCGACCAAGGTGGTCGGCCACACCCACCCGTCCCTATGCCCAGTAGTATCATGCAGGATGGGTGGACGTGGCAGGCTGGAGGCTGAGGCTTCTGTGACCCTGAGGCTGGGAGGGCATCGGGAGGTAAGCACAAAAACCAATGGGTTTTTTTATGCCCTGGGATAACCCCTTTAACCCAAAACACCTTCAAAGGATTCCTAAACATTTTAAAAGGTCCCCTTGTCTGGTTCAGTAGGCAACACAATTATGGGGAAGATTGCTGACTTGACAGATGTCCAGAAGACATTGACACATCTCACAAGTAGGGTAAGCCACAAACGGTCATTGATAAAGAAGCCTGGCTGTTCACAGAGTGCTGGATCAAAGTATATTAATGGAAAGTTGAGTGGAAGGAAAATGTGTGGTAGTAAAAGGTGCTCAAGCAACCAAGATAACCGTAGCCTTGATAGGATTGTTAAGAAAAGGGCATTCAAAAATTTGGGGGAGATTCATAATGAGTGCACTGCTGCCGGAGAGCGAGAGTCAGTGCTTCAAGACACAGACGTATCCAGGACATGGGCTACAAGTGTCACATTCCAAGTGTCAAGCCATTCGTGACCAATAGATCCCATTAGAAGTGTCTTACCTGGACCAAGGAGAAAGAGAACTGGACTGTTGCTTAGCGGTCCAAGGTGTTGTTTTCATTTTTCTTTGGCTGTAACTCAAAAAGTTCATTCTGTTTGAAATGAACAATAGCTAATAGCTTTCTGCACCATCCTGTTATATAACTATAGACACAAGGGTTGGAGTCAGTGGTGGCAGGAGCAGGGTCAGCACCCAGAGAATCAGAGAATCTTACTTTGAAGCTGTGATTGTATTTGTGATTGATTCTTTGTATGCATGCTCATATCATTATCTGATTAGGAGCTGAAGGATCAATACATTTAGAGCTGCTTCCAGCCGCCTTATGTGTTCAGTTATTTCCAGTTTTAAACATAAGACATGTTCTGTATACCAATACGGTTCTCTGCTCTTCTCTCTCACCTCCCCTATGGTCAGTCCAAAGGCCTCTCAGTAGGCGTAGACTATTTATCCGCCTAGGAATATCAGCAGTCTACGCAGAGTAACTATTTCCCCTTATAGCAGTGGATGAATATAGCCTGGGCTTGAGTTACATAACAGGGCGAGGAGCAAGCATACCAGCCAGGGAGCAGAGTGTGAGAATTCCCAAACTTTTAACACTTTAAAATGCCAGGTAAGAGGAAACCATGTGGAAAGTGGGTGCATTGCAGGGGCTTCATGCAGTCTGTGGCATAGAATGAATGTAACTTCTCTTAAGTAAGTGGATATCTATGCAAAAATACAAAACACACCCAACCATCTATACTGCACAATGCAGAGCGACCAAACCCCCTCACTATCCAGTGAGGGGCTCACACAAAGCAGGGACAGTGCTTCCTGATTTATCCATATGTTGAAATGGCAAAGTTATATTTCTAAATTTTCCACTGTAATAACACAATTTCATTGTGTGTAAAATCCACTTCATTCCAGTATAGCACACATACAAGATCTAGGGTGTTGGATATTGTCTGCATCTGGTTGATATGCTCATTGTATGCAGTAATGAATGTGTTTTTCTAACCACTTCAGATGCCCTGTTAGATTTGCTGTATAAATGTATGTGTTACTGTGCCTTCCAAAGACTACTGTAGGATATATTGCCATTTGTAAGAAAACGTGGCTTCCTGGTCCACTAAACATGGTGTGAGCTGCTGGGGAACTGTCATTTACTGTATGTGCTGTGCCACATGTGCAGGTTAATAGTAGTAGTCATTCTGTACAGTGCTTATCTACGCAGGATAAGGCCTTTGTTGCAAGAATGTATGGGCACCATACAGCCGCTTCCATTTCAATGGGCAGTAAGGTCGTCCATTTAAAAGGCTGCATAGTACACTGTATTGTACCATGAAAATTTTTAAATTATTATTATTATTAAAATTATACAGCATGTCCTATTTTCCTATTTCAATTCCCCCTATATAAGTCTACGGAAACATTTAAAATATGTTTTACATGCTGCAAACGTCTGTGCACCATATGCAGCCATATTTAGGTGCAGAACCAGAGACCAGAACTAGTGGGAGGTGCATTCTGACAGCCAATAGTCAGCCAGCCATCAGCTGCCAGCTCACCGTATTTGAGGATACGGTAGGTATACCGTAACATACGTGCACATGCGGATGAAAAACATCACATATGTAAAGATTCATACAGCACAGAAATACAGGACTGGAGAAATCATCATATGTTCACATGAAAGGGGCCTAAGAGTAATAGTACTGCATGCTGCCTACATATAGATTAACTGTCGTCATATGTTGTGCCACGTATGCAGGTTAATAGTAGAAGTAGTTTCGTTCATATATGCAGGATTAGAGTAGTAGTACCATGCAGTGGCCATACATACAGAAGAGTAATACTGTAGTCATTTACTGTGTGCATATACGCAAGATAAGAGTAGTAGTACCATGCAGTGGCCATACATACAGAAGACTAATACTGTAGTCATTTACTGTGTGCATATACGCAAGATAAGAGTAGTAGTACCATGCAGTGGTCCTACATACAGAAGACTAATACTCTAGTAATTTACTCTGTGCATAAATGCAGGATAAGAGTAGTAGTACCATGCAGTGGTCCTACATACAGAAGAGTAAAACTCTAGTAATTTACTCTGTGCATAAATGCTGGATAAGAGTAGTAGTACCATGCAGTGGCCATATATATAGAAGAGTAATACTGTAGTCATTTACTGTGTGCATATACGCAGGATTAGAGTAGTAGTACCATGCAGTGGCCATACATACAGAAGAGTAATGCTTTAGTAATTTATTGTGTGCATATATGCAGGATAAGAGTAGTAGTACCATGCAGTGGCCATACATACAGAAGAGTAATGCTTTAGTAATTTATTGTGTGCATATATGCAGGATAAGAGTAGTAGTACCATGCAGTGGCCATACATACAGAAGAGTAATGCTTTAGTAATTTATTGTGTGCATATATGCAGGATAAGAGTAGATACAAACAGAAGAGTAGTATTAACATATTGAATAGTAGACAGCCCAAAATGCCCACCTTATAATCCATTTCTGATGTTGCTTTCTGAATGTGACCCTGGTAGCATAAGTTAAATAAGTGACAAACATTCTTGCCCTGAGCTTATAGTAAGTAGTTGTAGGTACGCCTGTGTAGTTACCAGAGAGTCTGGATTGCCCAGGAATGAGCCAGCAGATGCTAATGTGTGAGGGGCATACAGTTTGCCACCAGTTGCCACAGATATGCAGCTGGGGTGTTCAATCCCAGACTTTTAACTCTAGGGACATGTTTCTTGGCTAAGCCGTGTAGGCCAGTATAGAGGCTCACACCCCATTGGCTACAATACACCACTGGAATTGGATCATCCTTCTAAACCTTTTAAAAACCTATAACAGGTCCAAATATGGCTAAATGCTGGAATAAACGCCCCCAACAAGTGTAACTACTATAAGAGATTATACTATTGATTCCAAATAGTTTTCTTGCTTAAACCTATTGAATACTGGATTCAGATTTGTATGTATCTTGTCTGTCCTGGAACTAGATCTCGGCTCTTAAAAAGTTGTCTGACCGAGATGACACTCGTTCATATCCATATTTGGATGTTAGGCCTCTTTCACACTTGCTTTGCAGATCACGTCTGATCAGGGTGCGATCAGGGTTTGGTCAGTGAAAAACTGAGTTTGCAGTCAGAGTTTGTTCAGTGTCTCAGTTTTTCACATGTGGTTTTTTTTGTGTGTTTTCAATGCGTCTTACACTCGCAGGCAATGCGCATGAAAAAGACTCACTGTGGTCTATCTATGGTTTTAAAACCGTTGCACTTGCATGTGTCTCAGAGTGTGATGCGTTTTTGATGCGTCTCCATAGAGTTGCATGGAGCATTTTTCATGTGTGTGACTTTCAAAAGTAGAGCGTGCTGAGATTTTAATATATGTGTGTGTATGTGAAAAAAAAATACAAGTGTGTGACAACACGTGTGTGAAAAACGTGACTGTGGAAGGGGCCTTGCTCTGTTGCCAGAATAGAGAGAACACGGCCCACATTTACTAAGAACAGTGCAGTCTGTACTATGTGCAGTTACCTGTGTAGTGTGCAGGGGGCGCCAGATTCATGAATTGTATTGCATGTTCTTCATGAATCTGGCGCCCCTGCACTGCTCCAACAGAGTGCACCAACTTTTTTGGTGCACCTTTAACACAAGGGGGCAGATTTACTTACCTGGTCCATTCGCGATCCAGCGGCGCATTCTCTGCGGTGAATACGGGTCTTCCGGCGATTCACTAAGGCAGTTCCTCCAACGTCCACCAGGTGTCGCTGCTGCACTGAAGTCCCCCGAGGTCCGCCAAAGTTCACGATGCTAAACCTGGTGAAGGTAAGCGCGTGTCCAGCAAAAATTTTTTTTTTTTAAATGTGGCGGTTTCTCGTTGGGTTTTCGTTCGGCCATGCCCCACAATCCGATCACGTGCGCCAAAAACCTGGGCAATTCAGGGAAAATCGCCGCAAATCGGCAATATTCGGGTAACACGTCTGGAAAATGCAAATCGGCCCTTAGTAAATGACCTCCACGGTTTGTGACACGCAAAATTTGGGAGAAAAGAGAGGTAGGCACTCACCACGTTTTCTTAAAATTCTTCGTTTATTCGTACATCCTTAAAAATGGCATACACAGGGAGAGGAGAATATTGTGCTAAGGAGCGTTCCAGGGACGAGTCGTTTCGCGTTACTGTCAACGCTTCATCTTGCCACTTTTGTCGGACTCTGCATGTTAAATGTGTCGCATGGTCCGACTGTGCTCTGGAAAGCCCATTTCAGTGCAACATTTTTGTTCGAGTATAGTGCAGCTGTGCCACAAATGTGTCCCAGACACTTCTTAAATGCTTGTGGAAGCAGTTCGCACTGAAAAAAATGTGCAAAGACTGACAGAAAACTAGCACAAACTCTTTATTAAATGTGGGCCAGTCTGTTGGTATCCAGAACCCACCCCCCCTCCCCCAACCAGGGTCTATGCCCTAAATCCCAGTACTGTACCCTATATAAGGACAGACCTTATAAACTAATACTGATGGGAAAGGAGATGTGTTTTGGATGGATCTTCTAAAGAAATCTATCATTGTAAGTATTTATATTGCAGCCACTGACTTTACAACCTGTGGTGATGAACCCTTTGCCTGAGAAAAGTACATTACAAATGTTTGTTGTCATTGGGAAAACATATTCTCAGAAAATAAAATACATTTTATATCACTTGAAGTCTGCAACTCATCACTTGTCCACTTGGACTTGTACAAGAAGCCAGAGAAGAAAACCCGAGGCTGGTATCTGTCATTAATGGCTCCTAATGAAAAAGGACCTACCTATGCTTGGCTGGACCCCTCCAGGCTCTACTGTCACCAGGAGGTTAGTTTACTACCATAAATAGATACATTTTATGGGTTATGTTGGGAGTTTGAGTGCGGGTATTTTTGTTGGAATTTCTTTACAATGTTTTTCAGGCTGTGTATTACTTTTCTGGCCACATCAGTAGGGGTTGTCAGGTTTAAAAATCGCATTTACAAATATCATATTTTAATGGAAATCTACCATCAAAATCAAACATGATAAACAAGGTCGGACTAGGGGGAGTGGATTTGATTCTGGGTTCCTACTGCTATATGAAAATATTGCTTGCATATTTTTAGACCTTCACATTTGGCCCCTCTCATCTCTCCATATTATTGTGGCCCCTCTCATCTCCTCCTTATATTGTGGCCCCTCATCTCTCCCTCATATTGTGGTCCCTCATCTCTCCCTCATATTGTGGTCCCTCATCTCTCCCTCATATTGTGGCTCCTCTCAACTCCTCCTCATATTGTGGCCCCTCATCTTATCATATTGTGGCGCCTCATCTCTCCCTCATATTGTGGTCCCACTCATCTCTTCCTCATATTGTGGCCTCTCATCCCCCCTTATATTGTGGCCCCTCATCTCTTCCTCATATTGTGGCTCATCTCTCCCTCATATTGTGGTCCCACTCATCTCTTCCTCATATTGTGGCCTCTCATCACCCCCTCATATTGTGGCCCCTCATCTTCCTCATATATTGTGGCTCCTCTCAACTCCTCCTCATATTGTGGCCCCTCATCTTCTCATATTGTGGCCTCTCATCACCCCCTCATATTGTGGCCCCTCATCTTCCTCATATATTGTGGCCCCTCTCATCTCCTCCTTATATTGTGGCCCCCCATCTCTTCCTCATATTGTGGCTCATCTCTCCCTCATATTGTGGTCCCACTCATCTCTTCCTCATATTGTGGCCTCTCATCACCCCCTCATATGGTGGCCCCTCATCTTCCTCATATATTGTGGCTCCTCTCAACCCCCCTCATATTGTGGCCTCTCATCACCCCCTCATATTGTGGCCCCTCATCTCTTTCTCATATTGTGGTCCCACTCATCTCTTCCTCATATTGTGGCCTCTCATCACCCCCTCATATTGTGGCCCCTCATATTCCTCATATATTGTGGCTCCTCTCAACTCCTCCTCATATTGTGGCCCCTCATCTTATCATATTGTGGCGCCTCATCTCTCCCTCATATTGTGGTCCCACTCATCTCTTCCTCATATTGTGGCCTCTCATCCCCCCCCTTATATTGTGGCCCCTCATCTCTTCCTCATATTGTGGCTCATCTCTCCCTCATATTGTGGTCCCACTCATCTCTTCCTCATATTGTGGCCTCTCATCACCCCCTTTGATTTTAGAAGGAAGGAGACCATAGATATACAAATATAAGACGATTACCACAGTCACTGTGCCTGGATCTATGAGTAAGTGTCCCTGTTACCCTAGTTTATCATTATTGAATTTGATGTTTTTGTTTTAAAGTTTAAATTAAACTACTTACCTAAATTTTAGCAAAACATAAAAAGAAAGATTATAATTAGTCATTTAGGTTATTCTGTTAGCATATGGCATGTCTCAATTCCTAATATACACCAGAATATAGTATCCACGAACCACAGTAAAATATATATAATCTCCATTCAGATAGTATTTTTTACCACATCTTGCAAGACTACACCCAGAATACACAAATCTATGTTGGAGAGGATGCAACCTTCCAGGGAACCTTTTCCACATATGGTGGAGCTGCCTCAAAAATCACTAACTTTTGGCATCAAGCCTCAGATCTGATAGCAGGAATGTCAGAGGGAATAATGACGCTCTCTGTAGAGAAGCTGCTCTCAAATATTTTACTAGGAACATTACTAAAAGAGAAGAACATCAATAAATATAACGGGTAATACATCAAATATTATCAGCTGCTATTATCAGAAACTGGGAAACAAATTGCTCCCTTACAATTCCAAACATTCCTGAAGGAAAGTTGGAAAATTGTACAATGCATGTGGGAAAAATGTGGAGTTTTTGCAATAACCTGAATCAAAACTGGCGTTGCTGGCCACATTACATAAGATTGAGACATAGAATACGACAAGTAACTCTATACTAACGTAGAATGTGTTGCTCCTCACCCTGGGTGTCCCTCTATTTGCCTGCATCATGTCCAAATAGATCCCAGAGATAGGATCAATGCATTGTAAACAGTTCTGTTTTTTCCTCTTATTGCATAACTTTTTTTGTGGAAAATTTTAGTTAAAAAAAATATTTTAGACATTGATGTAACCATACTGACCCAAAGACTGAAGGCTTAATGCAAAATTTAGAAACTAAGAATTAGTAAATACTAAATGTTGCTATCAAAAATACACTCTGCATTAAGGGGATTGTTAAAGAAAATCTCCCACCAGGATGAAGGATAGTAAACCAAGCACGCTGACATACTGGTATGTGCCCCCTCCTGGAGGATCTGTTCTTCTTTTAGCTTTTTTCCCCTGTTTTTTTTAAAGGGGCTTTTCAAATTCTGCAAGTGAGCCCGTCGGGAAAAAAAACCTAAAAGAAGAGCAGATCCTGCCAGAGGGGGCACACACCAGTATGTCAGTGTGCTTGGTTTACAATCCTTGATCCTGGTGATGTCCTTTGAAAGATTACAGTTTTTGGAATACGAAAATAAAAAATGGCTTGACATTGTGCACCTTACACATTTGACTTTATTTATTTAAACATCCCCCTTTTCAAAACATAAAGATCCAGGTAGGGACCATCACTTAAAGGGATTGTCCACTTTCAGCAAATAATTGACATGGTTTGTGTAATGAAAAGTTATACAATTTTACAATATACTTTCTGTGGACAACCCCTTTAACTGCATACTGCAATATAGTTTAAACAAATAGATATTCCAATATTAATGATTGGTCTCCAATCTTTTATTTAGGCCCTACAGGACTGCATTGAAGATTTGCTACAACCCTTTAAGAATGACCAGATAGATCTTGTTGCTGGGATTGATGCAATGGGATTCATTTTAGGTAAACCTCACAAACATGCAATACAATGTATGATTTATAAATCAATATAGTACAACTAGATTTAGGTAAGTTTAGGTGTATTTTATCTTAGCAAAAAAAATATTTATTTCTCCACTTCCTCCTTTCTCTTCTAAGCTCTTCATTCTGAATTGCCTGATGAGGCTGTCTTTGTCTTACAAGACAGACTGTCAGCTCACTTCCATCCCTGGACTGTGCTCACTTGAGTATGAGCTGAGGAGGGCTTTTTCGCCATAAAAAATGTGTTAAAAAAAGTTGGCTTATACTGGAGTATAATAATAATAACAATCTTTATTTATATAGCGCCATCAAATTCTGTAGCTCTTTAAAAATTCATATAGATAGGGTGGTATGTTGGCTTAGTGGTTGCATTACAGCCTTGCAGCGCTGAGGTCCTGGGGTCAAGTCCCAGGGTCATCATCTGTAAAGAGCTTGTATGTTCTCTCCATGTTTGCATGGGTTTCCTCCGGATCCTCCCACACTCCAAAACATACATAGGTTGATAAGATTCCGAGCCCCATTGGGGACAGCGACTGATCCAGCAAACTCTGTGCAGCGCTGTGTAATCTGTGTGCGCTATATAAATAAATAATAATTATTATTATTATATACAGTATTTATAAGTCTCATCTAGTAGGACATAAATATATGGCACAAGATAAAATCAACTAAAAAAAACGTATTAAATAATAAAACCTTTAAAAAATATATTACTAAAATGAAATTTTGATGAGGACATGAAGCCACAAAGTCAAGGTTTTAATACTTTTACAAATGCCTATGCATTGGGCTCCCCCTAGTGGTAGCTGGTAATTTAATCAGCTCTATGAGGTGAAAGAAGTTTTTTTTTCATAGAAAAGCAGAAAAAGTATTATATAATCAAAAAATATTACTTGTCAATTTTACTGCTGTAGATTTCATATAAGAAACTGAGACTTCTAGACCAGAACTCAGCCCCAGCTTTTTGTCAATTATATAACTAAAAGGAACCTGTCATCAGGAACCCTTTTTCTAGCTCCCCATAGAGAAGAGTGTGCACATGGCCAAAGTGATTTTATAATAAAACTGGCTTTTTCAGGTAAAAAGAAAAGTTAGATGAAAGTTTACCTTTTTCTCTGTCCTGTGGCCAGTGATGAGTGGTCCCCCTCCCTCCCCCTCATCCTGGGGAAACTGCTCCGTAATGTGTCTATTTCAAATAGGAGGGATATATGCATTTAAAAAAAAATTGGAAATAGACGTATGATGGGCCGGTTTCATGAGGGAGGGGGGAAACCGCTTCTCACTGGCCACTCCCATGTGACATGGCTCTGCAGAGGGAAAGGTAAACTTTCACCTCACTTTTCTTTTTATCGGAAAAAGCCACTTTTAATATAAAAACTGTTTCTTAGTGTTCACACGATTCTCGATGGGAACATGGGGTAGCCAGAAAAAGTGCTCCTGATGACAGGTTCCCAGGTTTTTTTGAGGCACCAAAGTGAGCGTCCCCTTAAATGCTAGATTATAGAAAATGACATTTTCGTTCTCTAAATTCCAAAACCTACAGAGATATTAGTGTTAAATCGTAAAGTATAATTGGTCTCAATGGTTCATAACTGCAGCATATTTAGACCACTATCCAGGCTCGGACTGTCCCACAGGTGAACAGATGGATCCACCGGTGGACCCCTGAGTTAGGTGGGCACCCTGGCCCTGTATTAGTACTGCTGGACAAGGTACTCTCTCTGTAATTTATACATATATTTAGCATAGAGTATCTCAACTATCCTATGAATATATACAGTGGCGTAACTAGAAGCTGATGGGCCCCAGTGCAAAGTCTGTGCCAGGCCCTTTAAACTATAATGTATGGTTTATAGTAATAGTCTTCTCATATGGGAAAGTGACACCATAAGGGCCCCCTAAACCTCTTGTGCCCAGGTGCGATCGCAACCTCTGCACCCCCTCAAGTTACGCCCCTGTATTTATACGATTTTATTAATAGATTATGCAACAAACTTATAGCTGTGCTGGGCCCCAAGATCAGATTTTACTGGTGGGCCCAGGGTATCTCAGTCCAACATTGCCACTATCAATCTTACTTGAGTCAATGAGTGAAATTTATTAGGAATGGTCTGTCGTAGATCAGGGTGTGCTCTGCCCTTCTCCCTTCCCTCCCTCTCTGCTCACTATTTGGAAAAGTGGCGTGAGGGTTAGAAAACCTTTAAAAAGTGGTTCACAGCCAGGAATTGTGACATCTATCATACGCCAGAAATCATGTGATTGACCCCAGGATAACTACTCTTTACTAGTGTGTTTACTATTCAGGGAACCATTCCAAAACCATCAGTTCTGTTATGAAACAGACATTAAGGAGAATTTCCAGAGAATTAAAAATGTATTTGCTTGGTCCAACAAATTTGTCCCTCTAACCATAATTTTTATTCATGTGTACTACCTATCATAGCATAATAATAGCAAACGTAAGCATAAGCAGGGTCCACCAACATGCCTGGAACTTCCCCTTAATAGAAAATCCTGCTAAAACATATAGGGGGAAACTCATTATTTTTGGCACTATGTGTTCTCTTTTGGTGCTCGATGTTAGTGGTGTTTTGCACTGTGATGCTCAGTGGTTAGCAAGACAGACTTGCAGCGCTGGGCCTCTGAGTTCAAGTTCCATTCAGGTCAACATCTGCAAAGAGTTTGTATGTTCTATCTATGTTTGCGTGGGTTTCCTCCAACACTCCAGTAGCACAGCGTCTTTTCCTAGAAAGAGCAGTGCACAGGTCATCTCTAATCCTGGACAACCCCTTTAAGTAAATGATGTGTCTTATAGAACTGTTGCATGGTTTGCTTTATTGTTGCTGATTCACTAGATGTGACGTTAATTTCTATAATGTTTTCTTCTCACCCAGGAGCTGCCATCGCCTCACATCTAGGGAAAGGGTTCTTAGCCATCAGGAAAGCTGGACACCTCTGTGTTAAGACTTATAGCCAGTCATATGTTGACTACTCTGCAAAGGAGAAAAATATGGAGATCCGGACAGATGCCATTAAATCAGGTGAGAGGTCATTAGCCGTATATTAACAGCAATGCACACAGTCACGCGTCTCATGGAAACATAGGTCCACCTGTAGCCCATTGCATTGAGATGCATAAGGCGTTGTCTGGGGTGTCTTCCCTTTCCGTGGTGGTCTTTAAATAGTTGGCTACAGCTATTCCCTGTTACTAGTACAGGCAGTCCCCGGGTTACATACAAGATAGGGTCTGTAGGTTTGTTCTTAAGTTGAGTTTGTATGTAAGTCGGAACTGTATATTTTATCATTGTAATCCCAGCCATAACTTTTTTGGTCTCTGTGACAATTGGATTTTTAAAATGTTGGGTTATCATTAGAATCAATATTTACACGAAAGCTTCATTACAGACACATTTTATAACTGTTCCAGCTGATTATTGTTGCCTAGGACTAAAGTACAATAAATTACTAATATCCAGAGGTCCATTTGTAACTATGGGTCGTATGTAAGTCGAGTGTTCTTAAGTAGGGGACCGCCTGTAGTCTCTTACTAGTGGGTAAATCTCCATGAAAATTTCCTGTAAATGGTAATTTTCAGGATTCAGCTCCCATCTTCGAAATGCACATTCAGGGGTGGTGCTCTATGAAAAAGTTTGAACACCCCAAAAAATTTGCCCACCGCTCCCTTTGTCTAGGTATCCTAGACAGAAGTTCCTAAAACTTCGATCTTAGGCCGTATTCTCAAGAGAGAATCAGACCTTGTGTTTCACAGAACTTTTCATTTCAATGAGTGAACTTGGATACTTCCTGGTTGTGTGAATGGAGTCTTAAAGATTTGGAATCTAGAATCCAAGTGTCTCATGCCCAGTGCACGGCTGTTTTTATAGGAATGCGAATCTTACTAGTGGATCAGTGGATTGAGACTGGAGGAACGATGAGAGCTGCCATTAAATTGGTGGAAGATCAAGGAGGGGTCGTTGCAGGTAAGAACCTAATGAAGGAGTAATTGTTAGTGGTTTGGGGATATTTTGACCAGGAGAGGGACTTGTACTCTACTTATGTATATAAATCCAACAGAGGGGCATAACTAACCCCTCAGAAAATATACATATTTGTATAGTCACACATTTATACACTTCTTATAGATTTATATCTGGGGCTCAAACCCCTAATCATTGTAAGGTGACTTTCAAATTAAATGAGTCTGTGTCCAGCGCTGGAATTTGACTAACTTGAATGAAAAGACAAGACCTGTCCTTGCAGGAAGTTAGCAACAAGACTAATAAGTTTATTGAGGGACGGACATTTATAGAAAACCATAAGGCTCTTTACATAAGGCGTGTAATTAGGAAAGCAGCAACTATAATTGGGTGTTCTCACCCAGGAAATGTAATACTATTGGATGTAAGCATGCAAAGGAGTCTAATACTATTGGCTACATGCAAATACTGAAACTTCACATAAACCAAATGTCCAGATGTCCACCTGGATACCTTCCACTAGGTGGTGCTAGTGAGCACTAAGTCTTTGTTTGAAGAGGGAAACACCCAAACTTAGTTATCACTACACAAAGTTATGTGAAATAATGCTGAATCTTTAAAATGTCCGACAATATGTAAGATTGCGTCTGAGTCCAGTGTAATATCTTTAACAATTCCCCCCTTTTGAGCTTTGCATGGCCTGTAACTTTTGTCCAGGGTGACCTCCTCAAACTCCAGGTACCCACAGGTAGGCTAAGCCCTTACCTGCTGGACTTGTTAACTCTTCACCAGATCCCCTGGAGGCCAGTCACTCGGGGGTTACAGGCCTGCATACTCAAATTACATAATTGTGTTTCCATAGTTTATGGGTTTATTAACAGGCTGGTTCTTCAACAAGACGGTATCCTCCACACCGGGACTTCTCCTGTCATGGTTCTTACCACCTGGACGGCCATCTGGGACATGGTGGACTTGATGAGGGGGACCACACAACACGCAATAAGTGACGAGAGCAAAATCACAATCCCCAATATCACCCCCACTTAAAGGAAACCCTTCCAATCTCCCAACTACAAAGTGAAGGACAAAGTGTCCACCCCAGAGTTTCTCTCGAGTTCCCTGGACAGTCCTTCAATCTCTTCAAGTGCATGGGTAATGGATCCATAGGGGGCGATGTCATCCGGGATGTACATGCGACAAGCCACTCCCACCATCTTACAGACTCCTCCCTTCTCAGCAAGGATCATGTCCAAAGCGGTGCGGTTCTGGGAAGCATCTCGGATACAATCACAAATCTCTGTTGATTACAATACAACCAGTTAACCCAACCAACATCTTTGCTCATAGCTCTCTGGGGAATAATGGACTCTAGACCTGCCCATATCTGATTGTGGGCCTTGTACTCATCCGGGACCCCCCTTGGTGCTCCCACTGTATCTATATAAACGTTGTCATCTAGGGGCTTCTCTCTTCTAGAATCCTTTGGGATTCTCTACCTTTACTTTATGTGTCTGATCAAACTTATCCCTGGGGATCCCGAGGAAGGAATACACAAGTGTTATCACAGCACACTCACCTTCCCAGCCTCTAGGCCTGACCTGACTCTCCTATCCCCACAAATCCAGTACACATCAGACACTGCTAATACAGGGTTATCTGTGCGGTCGGTGTTATAGAAGGTCATTGTCTTGTCTGCACCAACCGTAGGTAAAGTCTCCTACCCTGGGGGCATCCTGGTCACCCCTATAGTTACAGTGATAGTCATGGTTGGGGTGTCCCTGAGCATACAGTCAGTCAGAAGAGACCAGCTAGCAAGAAGAATAAGTAAGTTTGCAATAGTAAGTGTGGGAAGCATGCTGACTTCCCTCTAGCTTCACACACGTGGCACTGGTCAGCAGGACTCGGAAAGGACCATCTTAGCGAGGCCTCAGACTCTCTCTCTGGTGTCTCTTTACCATCACGTAGTCTCTGGGCTTCAGGTTATGCATCCTGAGGTCTCTGTCTGGATCTGAAAAAGGAATCAGAAACACTTTTGCGGACCTTTTCCAAGGCCTGGCTCAACTGTATGGCATGTTCCACCTGGTTTCCTGCCATCAGCTATAGGGTCTATGGGAAGTAGGGGCCTAGTCTGGGTGCATAGCCAAAAAATACTTCAAAGGGGGACAATCCCATCTTTCTGTTGGGGGTGTTCCTAACTGAATGGTGGGCAGCAGGAAGGCACTCGCACCATGGTTTCCCTGTTACTTCCATGGCCTCCCGTATCTCTAACTTAAGAGTGCCGTTTAGTCTCTCAAACCCACAACTAATTCGGGAAGGGCAAGGGGTGTGCAGGGCCTGTTCTACACCCAGGAGGGACAAGGCTTTCAGTCTTTACCTGTCCAGTGAAGTTGGTTCTGCGACCGGACTCTATGGTCTCTGGAAGTCCAAACCTGCAGAAAAATCTCACTCACCACCTTCTTGGCTGCGGCTCTGGCAGTAGCCTTGGTCATGGGAGAAGCTTCTGGCCACCCTGGAAAGAGATCAATGCACACAGGCACGTATTCCTACGTACCACTTTTTGGTAGCTGGATAAAATCCATCTGCAGTCTTTGGAAGGGATACAGCGGCTTGGGTGTCACCTTCTGTGGGGTCTTTACCACCTTACCCGGGTTGTGGCGGGTACAGACTATACAGGCTTTCACTAGTCTAGTGACAGGGGTAGTAATGCCCGGGGCAAACCATTGATGGTTTATGAGCACTAGCATGGCCATTTTGGATGTGTACGTGTCCGTAGGCTACTTGACTTACTGTCGGGTGCAGGGCTCCGGCCAGGCACACCCTCTCTCCCAGCATCCAGGTCCCATAGGCATCTGGGCTCCAGCTTTCCTCCACACTCCCTTCACTTCTGATGACTCTCGGGCCACCAGGGACTGGAACACCTGTGGATCAAACTTTTAGCTCAGAACTCAACGCTGAGACTTCAGGACAGTCTCCGGGCTCCATCTGTGCAGCTGCCTTCGCCATCCCGTCAGCCATATACTTGCCCTTGGCTTGTGGAGTTACCAAATTGTGTGTGCTTTAACTTTACTATCCTCACCTCTTGTGGACGTAAGAGAGCATCCATGAGCTCTATAACCAGCGTGCCATGCTTAAAGGGGTTCCCTGCAGAGGTGAGGAAATCTCTAGCCTTCCATATGGGTTCATAGTGGTGTTTAGACCCCAGAACTATACCTTGAGTATAGATGTTTGCCCTTTTACCTTCCACCAGCTGTAGCACTTCCCTGAGTGCCATCACTTCACCTCCTGCGCTGACCTGTGTGGAGGGAGTGGTTCTGCTTGTACTACCTCATGTGCGCCACTGACCACTGTATATCCAGTGTAGAACCGTCTGTGTTCTCCTGCAGACCTGGAGCCATCTATGAGAAAAAAAACTCAACATCTGCGTTACTCACCCTTCTCTCCCCCTCTCTGAATCCTGGAAGACTGGCGACAGAATGAAGGATTCAGAGCTGTGCACCTTCTCAGTGTATCCTGGGGCATCAGGAGTGCACACTGGAGTCTGAGCTGTCTGGCCTTTGCTCAGATGCTTGGGCTGTACTTGGGTGAGGACACTGTGCAAGGTATGTGGGGTTTGCACTGTAACTCACTGGCCTTGCTGAGCAGATTGCTGGCTGCAGCTACTGACACCTGAGGGGCTCCCCTCATGACTGAGTCTAACCGGGCCTAATAATGGGCCACTGGGGAGGCCACCACGTTCCTGGACTAGACACCTGTGGCGTGACCTAGATACTCAATGCAAAATAAAACAAAAGTTTGATCCAGTGGGATGTGCTTGAGGCCGGGGCAGACAGGATTTGCCAGCTTAAGGCTATGGAATGCATCAATTGCCTCTTGACTAAGGGCAAATGGGGAAGAGGCAATTCAGTCAGAAAGGGGCAGCATTGGGCTGGAGGCAGCAGACCTTATCCCAGGCTGCAGGAGCTGGCCAGTCCTAGAAACATGTGAAGAGGCTTAGGGCCTCAGGGCAGGGGCACATTCTGGACTGCCAGCTTTCTTTTTCTCTGTCAGGTGTCTACCTGTGGCTGAGAAGCAGTGGCCTAGGAAGACCACCTTCTCCTGGCAGTACTGGAGTTTGTCTCCGGAAACTTTGCAACCCTTCTGGAATAGAAAACACATAAGGTCAATAAATGCATCCTGGCAAACAAAAACAGTAGGTCCTCCACATACTGAAAAGGAGAACATCCAGTAAGGGGCTAGTGTGCCAGTCTACTCCCTATAGGACCGTGTAGTATGGAGTACTGGCTGGGGGAGTTTTACCCCCCTTGTGGGAATCTGCATCAGATATACTGAAATACTACACTGGTAAAGGCAAATAGGTACTGGCAATCTTCATGTAGGGGCACAGAGAGGAGAACATTTGCCAACAGGGAAGAGTTCTACAATGAAAGGCACTAACTCTATTTGGGGGGGGGCTTTCAGAAGAGGGGGACTATTCTTGCTGACATCCTTGTCCATTACCACCCCCTTGTCCCGCCCTGTTGGGGCCGTCTACGTTTCCTAGAGTGTGTCTCTTTGTATTCTTATCACAAGCAAATTCCTTTAAGTCTTTTAGATTGTCAGCTCTGTTTCCCCCACTCAACACAGATGCTTTCTGTGTGCTTCAAGGCCACTTCTCACAGACATAGATAAGACAAAACAAAGCCCAGCTGCACAGAGATCTCCCCCTGATTAACTCTTTCAACTCCAGAAAGCAGGTACCAGAGACTGCAACACTTTTTCTAGTAATTTTTCTGCAATTGTCAAGATCAAATAAGTTTAAAAATAAAATAAACAAAATAAACAAACAGCGTTGCACACTCAAGACCCTTAGCAAATGTTTGAAATTAGTGAAAATATTCACCTGCCGGCATTTATTTCAAACGTCCGCCAGGATGCCTCAAGGGTGACTCGGCTGCTATCCTACAACCAGCCTACAGTGTAGAGTTATAGGCAATTAACTTTCAGGGACTTGAAAAGAATATACTGTCTTAAGATGGCCACCACTGAAAAATGGTAGGGCGTGTCATCTTCTCTAACCCCCAGATACGGGGGTGGAGTCTAAGAGGGTGCTCTTCTGCATTCCAAAAGATTTTTTTTTTTTTTTTTTTAATGAGCACTCTCTAGGATTCCTGTCCCTCTGCCCTGGTCCGTCCATCCGTAGTCACTGGTCTAAGTCTCCAGCAATCAACCCCATCCACTTTCCTTTGTCATTAACTCTCTACTTACATCAAAACAACCTTCTGCCTGGGTGTGCCACTTTTGTCTTTGAGCCAGCCACCATTCTCATCAAGTGCTGTCTCCTACCTCTGCACACTCAGGGAATCATCTAACATACCCAAAAACTTCAATACCTCATAACTTCCTTTTACCCACTCTTTACCTTTCCTGTGTGACACTATGTCAGTTGCCTTTTTAGGTCTGCAGTGTCCAGCTACAGTCTTACTTTGCTCACTACCCATTTTGTGGAATCTGTGGAATACCTGATTTTGTTCAAGGGCTATAGATATCCTCCGTACATACAGCTCCAGACTACCCCGCTAACTATCAGTAAGTACAAATTAGAGACCTTCACACAATATTTCAGAAATCAAGGAGAATCCTCAACTGTAAAATTCCCGTCAGTGTCCTTCCTGCCTCTACTGTCCTTTCCGCATCACGGGGCCGCATCAATCCCGAAGGAACGATACGTAAATTTGGCCAGAATTTGTCTCTGCAAACTTCCAGATTCTATCCGCGCTTACATGAACAAAATCTCAACACCATCACAAACTTTCTGAACTATCTCAACAATCCACAAGAGGGCACTGCAGACCTTTTTCTACAACATACATTGTCACGTCCAGTCTCTGTCAGTCACCGTACAAGTGATCCTTTGCCGAAATCATCGTGAACATACTATTATATATGGACATTTAAGGCAAAGTACATAATATCACACAAGGAGATGACCTTACCCAGTCCCTTTCAGCCAGTGAAACAGAACTACAGTCAAGGTAGACAAAAATAGACTTGACTTACCCCGACGAGCGCTCATTGTCAGTTCTGGTCACTGGCCGCCTGGACTCTTGCGGAGGTCACCTCGATGGTTAGATGTCCATAAAAGTATGCCCAACCCAATGGGACGCCAATTCTTATAGATTTATATCTGGGGCTCAAACCCCTAATCATTGTAAGGTGACTTTCAAATTAAATGAGTCTGTGTCCAGCGCTGGAATTTGACTAACTTGAATGAAAAGACAAGACCTGTCCTTGCAGGAAGTTAGCAACAAGACTGATACGTTTATTGAGGGACGGACATTTATAGAAAACCATAAGGCTCTTTACATAAGGCGTGTAATTAGGAAAGCAGCAACTATAATTGGGTGTTCTCACCCAGGAAATGTAATTCTATTGGATGTAAGCACACAAAGGAGTCTAATACTATTGGCTACATGCAAATACTGAAACTTCACATAAACCAAATGTCCAGATGTCCACCTGGATACCTTCCATTAGGTGGTGCTAGTGAGCACTAAGTCTTTGTTTGAAGAGGGAAACACCCAAACTTAGTTATCACTACACAAAGTTATGTGAAATAATGCTGAATCTTTAAAATGTCCGACAATATGTAAGAAGGCGTCTGAGTCCAGTGTAATATCTTTAACAACTTATGTGCACATATTTAGGCACTAATATACATATATACACTTACACAGATCTGTCCACAGTAGATGCTAACCACATGGGGGGAGAGCAAGGCAGGAATTAGAAATGAGAGATCCCAATTCCTGTTGTTCTGCTGCCCCCTTCCTCTCCCCCGACATTTATCTGATCTGATTCATGTTGTGTACTGTGAAAGATTTGCACTGCTATATATATCACATATATGTACAATGTGTAGCATGATATGTATATAATGTTTCACATCCTCCATTGTTTATTGTGTCAGGTCTGATGCCAGGGCCCCCTGACCCTGGGGGTCCCATACCATCTGCAATGGCTGTAATAAATGTAGGGCCAACCTTCATGGCAATGATGTGGATGACAATATATACACAAGTCACTGGATCAAGCATTGTCTTTATCTTCTAGGAATTGCTACCATCTGCATTGAGGACAGCGAAGGAGGAAAGTGGGTGAGAGAAAGCTACAAATGCTCTGACTGTGTCCCCGATGACTTAAGGAACCAGTTCAATGGACACTTCTTGGAGAGTTTTCACGCCTTCCATGCCGAGAACAATAACTGATATCCTCCCTGGTTGTCCCATAATTCCCTACATCTATTATTATCTGAATGAATAGTTGAAATGTCACTCTCTAAACATCTTATTTGCCATAGGTGTGATAATAAGATGTGTCTCAGATACTGTAATATGTCAGTATCTCAAGATCTCCAAGTATCTTGGTGTCCAGCTGTTTTTCACAATGCTGCAAGGAGAGCAATGAAATGAGAGTGAGCAAGTGATATTTCTTTATGGCGGCTCTTATTAAAATGTGAACTATATGTACAGCTTCATAGTTCAAGAAATTTTTGTTATAGGAAATTTGATTGACCTGCTTCTCAAAGAAATAAAGTGAACTTTTAAACTAAAGGAGTGTGGTGTCTCCTTCTCCTGACCACCCGATGCCATAGTCTTACAGACCAGGCACATGAGCTAGACCAGTGGTGGCGAACCTATGGCACGGGTGCCAGAGGTGGCACTCTGAGCCCTGTCTGAGGGCACCCAGGCCATCACCAAAGAGGAGACAAGGGATCTTCATGGTTTCCCAGACAGCCCATGACTTTCTGCGCTCAGTGCTATCTTAAAGCGACAGTGCTGCCTGAGACTACAGGAGGAATGGGAAGGTGGGGGCAGATCTGGATTATCATTGTCGCTTCAGTTCAAGGCCCGAAAATTCTTCCTATTTAGGGGAACCTGAATTTGTCACCCTTTCTTTCTACTGTATTGGTGTTCTTAGGATACTGATACGATTGAAAGCTATGACAGAGAAGGGAGCAAGAAGTTACTGCTTAAATTGTACTTAAATGTTGACACTTTGAGATAAATGAGTGGGTTTTGGTTGTAGTGTGGGCACTCAGTGTCTAAAAGGTTCGCCATCACTGAGCTAGACTTTGCAACAATACTTAAAGGGATATTCCCATTTCAGCAAATGAATGATATTGTTTGTATTATACAACTTTTTAATACACTTTCTGTACCACTTTCCTGTTGGTTTTCTAAATCTCTGCTTGCTGTCAATATATAGAAAGCTTCTATGTTTACTTCGAAACAGAAATCTGACCATGGTCACACAGGTGCACGGCTCGTTATAAGACACAGCTCTGATTACTCTGTGTGATACTAATGAGCCATGCTTCGTGCACCATGGTCAGATTTGTGTCCACTGGAAGTAAACATAGAAGCTTTCTATAGAATGACAGCAAGCAGAGATCTAAAAAAACATGAGGATTTAATACAGAAAGTGCAATTCGAAAGTTGTATAACTTTTTATAATGCAAAGAATTGCATTAATTTGCTGAAATGGGAATACCCCTTTAAGGGTCAGTCATTGACTTATAGGGGCTCATTTACTAAGGGTCCGAATTGCGCACTTTCGTTGGGTTTCCCGACGATTTCCGATTTGCGCCAAATTGCCCCGGGATTTTGGCGCACGCAATCAGATTTTGGCGCATCGGCGCCAGCTTTAACGCAACAGAAATTGGGGAGTGTGGACGTCGGACAACCCGACAGATTTGGAAAAACCGCTGAATTTAAAAAAGAATTTGTGTCGCAATATCAGCACTCACATGCACGGGACGAAGAAGGTGAACTCCAGCGGACCTCGACGCTGCAGCAACACCTGGTGGATATCGGGTGCACGGACCTTAGTGAATCCCGGCAGACCCTAATTCTTGTGGGAGAACACGCCACTGGATCGCGACTAGACCGTATAAGTAAATGTGCCCCATAGAGGAGATACATCAAAATAAGTTGCATGTAGAAGATGGTTTTCTTGCTCCAGATGTATGTTTCCATACATCTGCAATGTGTTCTTCACACATATTGTTCTTCACATACTATTGTGAAGAACACCGTTCGGCACGTGTGTCTTCGGATAAGTTAGCAGATGTACGGAACAGCGCTGACAGGATGATCTGCAGTCGGCTCTTCTCCTCCCTGCAGTGTGGAGACACAGACAGCGCAATCTATGAGTCATAAATGGGCTGTCTGTGGAGGACAGAAGGTGCAGGGAGAGGCCGCTCTGCCCACACTTCTGCCTCTCTACAGCCCCAGATGCCAGGGCCCCCATAGAGAGAGGACTGATCCCGGGGCCCGGCCCTGTCTACAATAAAACAAATGTACAGCAACTGCACCACTAAATTCCCCTTTCTTTAATCCTGCCGCTATGAGTAAGAAAATATGGTAAAAATGTATGAATTCAGGCAACTTAATCACCACATCGATAGATCATCAAATAAAATCTACACAGCTGACAATTTCTTTAATAGAGGCCCCTGCATGTTCATAATTGGACACTTGCAAACTTTCCCAAACCATCATTGTTTATTAAAACTCCTAAAATTGATACATTTCCATTTAAACATTGTCCTCATTAAATAACATCAGCATAGATGACCCCCATCCCACGCCACCCCAAGAGCATCTAAATTTCTACATTCATTCCTGATTGCAGCAGATCTGCTGGTAATGTATCATTTAGGCACCGCTGCCAGCCCGGGCATAAGTGACATCCTCTGCCCATCTACCACTAATATAACAATACAATAATACATATAAATATATTAATTCCTCTGGACACTGTACTGCCATGTCTGCTGCCCACAGTATAGATGGCAGAGCAGGTACATGATCCAACTAGCAGGCAGGTGCCACCTGAGCATTCCGTGACCTCTGACCTGTGACCTGCACACGGCCAACTGTCAGTTACCTTCAACTGTCGAAGGCAGCGACTGGATTGGATTGTACTGGATTCCCAAAGATGGCGTCTACAGGACACAGAGAAAGCGAGAAGAAGAGGAAGAGAGAAGAAGAGATGAGGAAGAGAGAAGAGAAGAAGAGGAAGAGAGAAAAGGTGAAGAGGAAGAGAGAAGAGGACAGCAAGAGCGGATTGAAGATAAAGAGGAGAGGAGAGATTGCCGGATTATTAGAGGATGACGGGCCAAGACCGGGCAGCAGCCAGGACCCTGTAACATCAAGCCCCTACCCCGACTTCTATGTCTACCGCCTCACCATCCATCAGGTGCTGGGTAGGGGCGGCTTTGGGAAAGTAAGTGGCATCATTTCTTATTGGTTACATTTTGCCTTTGCCGTTAGTTTCTGTTAACAGACATTTTTATCCAGTGAATGTCTAGAGCTGAGAATCTCCAGTAATATTTGTAGCCATATGTATGATATGTGGGGTCACACTGAGATTGGGAAAGATACATTGTTATGTTTTTTATTTACTTGCTTATTTTTTGTTATTTACTTTGCCATATTATGCTTATAGTTATGTGTTCAGCATTGTATTTGTTTCCTTCCGGTCAGCTCTTGGGTCTAATTGCTACCCATTGGACTAAATCCAATATCCAGACAGTAGAGCAGCAAAGGCGCCTGTAAGGGGAATGGGTCCAACACGGATCTTCTCCTGACAATGATTGCTGCATTTCCCAGCAGTCACACTAGGGGGAGCTCTATTCAATATACTTTTTAAGTTCCTTTAAGAGCAATAAAAGCTGTATTTTTTCTATCCACTGAGCTCCCCCTAGTGGTGATTGTATGCACAAAGTTTCATCATTAAGAGATAGATAGTAGAGATTACAGGCAGTCCCCGGGTTACATACAAGATAGGTTCTGCAGGTTTGTTCTTAAGTTGAAATTGTATGAAAGTCTGAACTGTATACTTTATAATTGTAGCACCAATCAAAATGTTTTTGGTCTCTGCGATAATTAGATTTTAAAAATTGTATTTAAGAGTGTTTTATGCCATTTTTCTGCTGTAAATACATTGAAAAATATCATGATTTGATTGAGCTCCATTTTTAAAAAGCATGAGGGTGAGATGGTTTAAGTGGTTTTAAAATAAAACTTTCCCGCTTCACAAAAATATGACATGGGCCTAATACATTCTGCTATCAGGGCCTTGATATCATGTAGATAACTCAGTGTACCCCACTGTCATAGTGGAAAAGTATTTTTCAAGGAAGAGATGGTTTTAAAATATTGTCAACAGATTTATTTTGTAAATGATAGCATAAAATAATAATACTACAGGTGGTCCCCTACTTAAGAACATCTGACTTACAGACGACCCCTAGTTACAAACAGACCTCTGGATGTTGGTAGCTTACTGTACTTTAGCCCTAGGCTACAATTATTAGCTGTAACAGTTATCAAATGGGTCTGCAATTAAGATTTATTATTAATCCTGGTTTTTAAACATTTTTAAAATCCAATTGTCACAGAGACCAAAAAAATTTTGACTTGGGTTATTATAAAGAATACAAACCTACAGAACCTCTCTTATATGTAACCCGAGGACTGCCTGTGCAGAGCCACCTGTCTGACCATAGCCTGACTACTGTCATTTTAAAGATTGTGCACTGGTGAGCTGGTTGGTGCTTTATGTGAGGGCTGTACCCCACTGTCATAGCCAGAAGAAATGTCTCACCCCCAGCAATTACTCAGCTATCGTATGTAATAAATGTATAAGTATCTCCCCTTTCCATCTTTAGGTGGTCCTGGCGTCATTCCCTGGCCGAAACACCTTCATGGCCGTGAAAGTTGTCCTCAAAACACCGGACAATACAGCAATGTTGATGAGAGAGCGACGGATACTCCAAAAAGCCCGAGAGTGCCCATTCCTATGCCATCTGTATGCCGCACATCAGTCTCAGCACGGGGCGTATTTAATCACGGAGTATCTGTCCGGCGGCAGCCTGCAGGCGTTAATCAGAATGTGCGGCAGCTTGAACATCGATAATGTGAGATTCTACACAGCAGAGATAGTATGTGGCCTCCAATTCCTCCATGGACACAACATCGTCCACAGAGATCTAAAGCCAGGAAACATCATGCTGGATAGAAGTGGGCACATCCGCATCATCGACCTGGGCCTTGCCCGCGATGGTGTCACCTCCTCCAATAAGACCCGTGGAGTGGTGGGCACAACCTGTTTTATGGCCCCAGAGGTGCTGCTGGATGAGGAATATGACGCAGCAGTTGACTGGTGGAGCCTGGGGATTGTTGTGTCCATAATGTCATCCGGATACTCCCCATTTTACTATGGGCCCATCAGGAGTGAGGCGGTCGAGTCCATCATCACCGAAATGCCAGAAATACCACCCTGGCTGGCCTCCGATTTAAAACATCTGATTAAAAACCTGCTGCGGAAAAATCCTGAGATGCGGCTGGGTGTGTCCGGTAACATCAGACACCATCCCTTCTTTGACAGCATTGGCTGGGAGGATCTTGAGGCCGGGAGAGCACAGCCCCCATTTACACCATTCAGGGCCGTTCTGAAGAACAAACACCTGCAGTGGCCGGGAGATGAAACACCTACTAACCCCGTGGCCGAATTCTCCTACATGTCACCTAGCTGGGCCCGGTAAGATCCTTCTCCTGTACAAAGTTTACATGTAATAGCCATTACTAACCTGATGTAGTCTCTTCCATAATCTTCTCCCTCCTGTCCTTCATTATTATTGCTCCTAACAATTACTATGTCTCTGCTTATTCTTAGGATGATGGAGAGATCCAGATTGTAAGATCTATGACTGGTGAGTTCTCCATATATCCATATCTAAGCACCTATAACAACACATCTATATACACATGACATATAATATAACATAACACATAACATATACACATTACAACAGATTTTCCCACATGTTTATTAAAAACAATTTCCTCTAAATTACCTTCCATGAGTTTTTGGAGAATCTAGTAGATCAGTATTATCCCCTCTATCTTGGATCCCTCATGGGTAGGACTAACAATACATGATATTGGAAAAGACAGTTTTGAGCTTTTTACAGAAATTTCCACATTTATATATTAGACACAAATCTCATAAGAATAAATATTTTCATGTTACATTAGTTCTCTTGTCTATATATGTACAAGTGGTAGAAGTAACATTTCCCTCTTGTGTCTTGTAGGATCAGCCCGTGCCACTGCCCAGAACTTAATGCCTCCTGTACCCACCTCTGCTGCTGTGTAAGACCTCGGCTCGCCTACAACATCCTCTCTATGACATCAGGTTGCTGTACATTTCCATCATGACGTTGCCTCGGTGCTTGGCTTCGATCCTCTGATATCCGGCAGCGTCTGACATCACTTCCCTCCTGAAGAAACGTCCGGCTCCTGGAGAGGCCTGTGTGTCCTGCTCAGCACAGGCCTGGTAAGTTACACACACTACACACACATAGATACACTGATAGACACTTAGATAGATGTAGGTATAGACACACACATACATATATAGGATAGGTGTAGATATTGGCTTTGGTCCTGGGAATTGTTCCGATCGCCATATTTGGGGTCAGGAAGGAATTTTTCCACCTTGAGGAGCATTAGTTTGCTCTTCAAGGAGGTTTTTGCCTTCCTCAGGATCATACAGAGCCATAAATAGGTATAGTATGATAGATTTACAATCCTAAAAAATATATAATTTATATAGAAAATATTAGACAAGTAAAATATAGATTTCCCCTCCCCCACATATTAGAATGAATAATGTAGGTTATAATATGGATAGCAGATGTAGTTAGATGATGGTATTTGATCCTGGGATTTGTTCTGATCCCCATATATGGGGTCAGGAAGGTGTTTTTTGCCTTCCTCTGGATCAACTCAGCCATAAATAGTTTTAATGCTAAACCTCTTCAAATTATTATTAATTATTAATATAAATAAAATAAAGAATAATCCTCCCACCCAAAATAATAGATGTAGTCTCATAATAATCATTTACATAGAAAAGATTAGAGAAGTAAAAATATACACCCCCTCACACACTAGGTAAGATAATGTGGGTTAAAAAGTGAATAGTGTAGGTAAGTAATTATTAATTAATCTAAATAAGAAAAAAATCTAAAAATCTAAAAAAAAATAGGTGTAGTCTCATAATAATATTTTACATTGAAAATATTAGAGAAGTAAAAAATCTAGACCCCCCTCACACACTAGGTAAGATAATTTGGGTTTTAAAGTGGATAGTGTATGTAAGTAATTAATATAGATAACAAAAAAAATCTAAAAAAAAGGTGTAGTCTCATAATAATCATTTACATAGAAAATAATTGATAAGTAAATATACCGTATTTATTGGACTATAAGACGCACTTTTTAACAAGAAAAAAATCTTGCTAAAAAGTCCCTGCGTCTTATAGACCGGAGGTCAGGAGGATCCAGCACTGCCAGACCCTCCTGACCGCTGTAAGGGAGATCGGGTGATGCCCTGATATAGAGCTGTACCCGGTCTCCCAGAGAGGAGAGCATCCATACTGCTCTCTTCCTACAGGTACAGGACCCGCGGTGATATCAGAAACTGTGACTGATCACATGTGTCTTACATCACCACAGGTCTGATACTGCCATGCTGCCCTGGGACAGGGTAAGAAGAAGGGGAATGGGGGAAGTATGTGTGTGTGTGGTTCTGTGTGTGGTTTTGTGTAGCTGATCTGTGTGTGTGTAGCTGAGCTGTGTGTGTGTAGTTGAGCTATGTGTGTGTAGCTGGGCTGTGTGTGTGGTTCTGTGTGTGTAGCTGGGCTGTGTGTGTGGTTCTGCGTGTGTAGCTGAGCTGTGTGTGTAGTTCTGTGTGTGTAGCTGAGCTGTGTGTGTGGTTCTGTGTGTGTAGCTGAGCTGTGTAAGTGGTGTTGTGTGTGTAGCTGTGCTGTGTGTGTAGTTGGGCTGTGTATGTGGTGTTCTGTGTGTGCAGCTGAGCTGTGTGTGTGGTGCTGTGTGTGTGGTTCTGTGTGTGTAGCTGAGCTGTGTGTGTATCTGAATGGATGATGTAGAGCTGAGTGGGTGTAACTATGGATGATGCAGGGCTGAGTGCGTGTAACTATGGATGATGCAGAGATGAGTGCGTGTAATTATGGATGATGCAGACTGAGTGTGTGTAACTATGGATAATGCAGAGCTGTGTGTGCTATGCTTTAGTGCGACCAACAGGGATATTTTAATTGGTGAAAAATATATTTTTCCTTTTTTGGAAGCCTAAATGTGGGGTGCGTCCTATAGTAAGAAGCGTCTTATAGTCCGAAAAATACGGTAGATTCCCGCACACACTAGGTTAGATAATGTAGGTTATAATGTGGATAGTGTATGTAAGTAATTATTAATATAAGTAACAAAAAAAAAATTAAAAAAGCTAAAAAAAAAATAGGTAAAGTTTCATAGTTTTAATAAATTTATGAATAAATGGTAATATAGATAATAGTAATATAGCTTAGATTTATAAAATAAAATACACAAAATATTAATAACAAAAATGATAACGATAAATAAAATATTTTCCCCACCCCCTTACATCTTGGTGTCTGTGTCTTTATTTCCCTTGGATTTCCATGTAGTGTTCTAATACACTGGTCACCACAGTCGTCCCTGGAACATCCAGTCCTGGGTCGCACCCAAAGAACTTTAGGAAAAATAACCACCCCTTCCCCCAGTAGTCCTCTTCTCCTCTGTACGACCACTGTACGCTGAGCTGAAGCCGGCAGACGTGATGATGTCATCACACTGCGTCTGTCGGCATCAGAGCTGCACACTGCACAGAGTAGAGGAGAAGAGAACTGCAGGTGCCTCAGGGGTGGGGAATGGTGAATATATGACTGGTTTTGTAATTATTCACAGTGAAAAGAAGTAGGGAGTGTGGGTGGTGATCTGCATGGAGGGGGCATACATCAGGAGGCTACATATAGGTGTCCATTATAAGTATGGGTGGGGCTAGAGAAAAGGGAGTGTTATGATGTCCCCTTTTCTGTGTCCAGCCCTTATAAGGAGGGGCCTATGGAAAAGGGGGCACTATATTGAGGAGGCTACAAAAAAGGATACTATAATGAGGAGGCTGCAGAAAAGAGAGCCCTACAAGGAGGGAGCTTCAATAAATGGGGCACTATATGGAGGAGACCACAGAAAAGAGGGGACTATAATGATGAGGTTGCAGAAAAGGGGGTACTATAAGAAGGGGGCATCTGGACAGAGAGCACTGTAAAGGGGACACTATAAGCGGGGCTGGATTAAGAGTGGTGGGGGCCCCTGGGCGCAAACTGGTGGGGCAGTTCCAACAATGTTTTTTCAATTAAGCCAATGTTGCTTAAGGAAAATAATGATGGTTCTCCAGATTTCCCAGATAAGGGACCGGTCACAAGTAAAACACATGCGCCCGGTAACCAGCACAATGATTTTTCAATAATTTGAATGAAAGACACTGGGAGTTGGTTACCGATCGCATGCATTTCACTGGAAACATATGCAACCAGGCTGCAGCCCACCCCTGTGCGCTAATGTTGTGTTAGGAAACGCAGCACTAGCGGCACGTGTGACTTACCAGAATTACCCTTACACTGATAGAAAACTGATTTACAAACTTTCTACTAACACAGTGTTTCCTCCAAGCCGAGCAGTGATCAGTGAGTAAACATACTCACGGCTCATTCTATCCTATTTGCTGCCTGAGCCGGATTTCAAAATCCTTACAAAATGACCAATAATTGAGGACATCCCTACACAGCGTCATACACAAGCTGATGTTGTCTCACATTAGTATCAGTCAGTGACATAGACATTAGCGGCATCCAGTACCTTACAGGTGATGATCTGTACAAAAGTGGAGAAAAAACGGGGCAAAAAAGGTTGGGGGGGGCGCTGGACGGCCTGAGTTGGTGGGGTGTCTACACCAGCAATTGGATTTGACTGATTCAGCCCACACCAGAAGATATTTTTAGGCTATGGACTCTTTAATGGATGGATTAAAATTGCAATTACAAAGGCAAGAACTTAAATTAAGTTAAAAAAGAAATAAAACTGGTACTTGTGAACGTACCTATGCATGTAGCAGTGAGTCTATGAAATAATAGTCCAAAAAGTGACGCGTTTCGGGAGGATGCTCCCTTCTTCTGACTAAAAATGGACATATGGTGTTGTACACAGATACTTACATATATATAGAGTAGACAATATCATTAATTAGACACAGGAGTGGTAAACAGAGAACCAATAGGATAAGAGATGGGTGAATTGATATGGGAATGACATATGTAAATTAGGTAGGTACTTACATACACCTCGTGCACGGCTGAGTTTCTGTGCACGCCGGCGGTTGCGCAGTGAGGGAGGCTCATCGCGCGCGCCCGGAGCGAGATGACGTGTGTATGGGAGGTGCGCATGCGCACTACCTCGCGGTGAAGTCCGGGGCGGTGTGCGCATGAATGGATAGTGGCTGTGTTCTAACGTGCTGTATAGAGAGAGGCGCGTGCGCACAGCCGCGCGGAGGGAAGCCGCAGCGGAGTGCGCATGCGTGAATGAATTCTGCCTAGGACTGGGAAGATAAAAAGTCCTGTACTACAGGAGGAATGAAGATGGGTATGTACATATATATAAATGGATGGGGCGAAGGAAATTGTAATTAAAATGAAAAATAAAATGAAATAAATAAATAATGAATGGAAAAGACTTGTGGCTAGATGTGCAGAAATTGAAAGATGAATATACATATGAATAGACAATATAGAAATATATAAATATATATAAATAAATAAATAAATGGATAAATATGAATAAATCAATATGAATCAAAACCGGTATCCCTATACATATGAAGACATGAGAACACAATTGGGTAAATAGAAATATATAAATATATATAAATAAATAAATATGAATAAATACCGGTGTCCCTATACATATGAAGGCATGGTAACACAAATTGGGTAAGTAGATGCGGTGAGGTTGATGCATCATAGAGAATCTTAGAGAATGCATGGGGAACATATGTGTAAGAGGATGTGGAGCGATGCAGAATTGCAATACATAATAATGCACATACATAGATGGGTAGAAATATTGGAGAGTAATTCGTAAAATGGATAAGTAAAAATAAAGGTAACAATTTGCAAATATATAATTAGATTAATTAATAAATAAAATGAGATTTAGATAGATGTTAAAAGATGAATGGTGATGGTATTGAGTTGGTCGAGGGTGAAATGTACAATGTGTGTGAATGAATGGGATGAGCGTAAAATGAAGTGAAAAATATATATAAATATGGATACATGGATGGATGGATGAAGACATGTAAAAATGGGTCCAGAGATGGATCAAACGAATGGATGGGTGTCTAGAAGACACTTTCTAGACTTTCATTTAGGCCGGCGGGCATTAAGGTCTGTAATTTAAAGATCCAGTACATTTCCCGATTTTTCAGCTTATTAAAGCGTTGGGGGATATTTGGACCTATATGTTCTATTGGTGTCACCTTAAAATCTTTATAGTTTTTATTGTGATGTATGGCTGCGTGTCTAGAGACACTATGTAGACAGAAGCCATTGGTGATGTTGGATCTGTGTTTGTTCAGTCTCTCTCTTAGCGGTTGTATGGTACGCCCTACATACTGTAACCTGCATGTACATTCTATCATATAGATAACATAGTTGGTACCACAGTTGAGAAAGCTTTTTATGTCGAAGGTCTCTCCAGTGGTGTTTGACTGGAAATTGGTCTTTCTATGTGTTATGGTTTCACAGCATTTGCATAAACTTCGATTGCACCTAAAACTCCCAATGGTTCTGGGAAAAAAAGAAAGTTTGTTAGTGGTCTGGGTACGGAGTCGGCTGGGGGCCACTATGCTTTTCAGCGTTCGTGATCTCCTGAAAGTCACCTTGGGGTGGTGGGGGATGATATTCTTGAGATATGGGTCGTGGTGTAGAAGGTCCCAATGTTTTCTGAAGATCTTTTTGATAGCCACACTGTCATTGGAATAGGTGGTGATGAAGTTGATCTCATGCTCATTGGTGTTGTTGGGGCGATTGGATGGTACCAGACAGTCTTGTTGTGTAAGGGACCCTACCCTCTCAGAAGCTGATGCTATTAGCTGTGGGGGGTACCCTTTAGCTTTGAAGCGTTCCGCTATAATCTTACTTTGTGTATTGTAGTCTTCTGTCTTGGTACAGTTTCGACGTATCCTTTTGAATTGGCCATAAGGAATGTTGGTCTTCCATTTCTTAAAGTGGCTGCTGGAAAAATCTAGGTAGCTGTTGCTATCTACTGTTTTGAAGTCATCTCGCTCCGGGCGCGCGCGATGAGCCTCCCTCACTGCGCAACCGCCGGCGTGCACAGAAACTCAGCCGTGCACGAGGTGTATGTAAGTACCTACCTAATTTACATATGTCATTCCCATATCAATTCACCCATCTCTTATCCTATTGGTTCTCTGTTTACCACTCCTGTGTCTAATTAATGATATTGTCTACTCTATATATATGTAAGTATCTGTGTACAACACCATATGTCCATTTTTAGTCAGAAGAAGGGAGCATCCTCCCGAAACGCGTCACTTTTTGGACTATTATTTCATAGACTCACTGCTACATGCATAGGTACGTTCACAAGTACCAGTTTTATTTCTTTTTTAACTTAATTTAAGTTCTTGCCTTTGTAATTGCAATTTTAATCCATCCATTAAAGAGTCCATAGCCTAAAAATATCTTCTGGTGTGGGCTGAATCAGTCAAATCCAATTGCTGGTGTAGACACCCCACCAACTCAGGCCGTCCAGCGCCCAACCTTTTTTGCCCCGTTTTTTCTCCACTTTTGTACATTTTCATCACTGGTCCATCGGCTGATGGTACCAGTCACCAGGGGATCTGTGGAGCTGCAGGAACGTGTTGGACTCTAAGGATTACAACTTTGGAACTATACAATGCATAATACCAAGTGGTAACCAGGTGAGCACTTTTCGCCTACTCCTTATCCTGCTACTGTGACGGTATCACACGAGGCGCCGCCCTCCCGTTGTTCTTGTTTCTCTCTCATTTACACAGCCAACCGGAAGTTTCACGACCGGGCACCGAACACTGGAGTGATCTCTTGGCTTGCCCCGCTGCATTGTGTATCGTCGTTACTGTTGTGGATTAAGGAAGTTACCAACAATAATAGTACTATTATCATTATATATTATATTTTATATTTTATACTATCGACACCTTTAGCCCTACCATCATCTTACTCTTTGCTTTTGGTCACGCACGTTGTGAATATGAACAAAAAGAATACACGACTCCACCAAAGAGAACTGAATTTTGTGGATTTTACGAAGTCCACCCCAGATATTTCTTCATCATCAGCAAGTACTGTTATACAACCACCTAAAGAATCAGAGACTCAGACTATATCCAACCTTTTCTCACGCCTTTCAAAAGCGATGAGATCAGAAACCCAGCATCACCTTGATAGACTTTTTTTAACTACCTATGTAAAAGAGAACATTATACCACGAGGGCTCAGATTACATCCCGAGCCCGCTTTCAAAAATGATACAGAGTTTGTTAAACTTTGGGACTCTCTTTTACATAATTGCTCTATATCCATGTTAAAATGTTTATGTGACAAAAGAGCCCACCTTACAGATAGTGCCACTCTCTCCATAGACAACATCCTTTCTGAATTAGCACCCCACGCACAACACCCAATATACAAAAAACTTGACCAACAACTTACTACGGACATTGACACTTTAGAAAAAGAGATACTCACCAAGAAACTAAAAAAACTTGATAGAGACAGAAATGACTATAGGTCAGGAAACATTAAATTCTGGACCAAAGAAAATAGAGCTAGGCGCCATCACACTAAGACTAACATATATCCCATCAACTACCAAACACAAGATCAGTATCCCACAATATCAGGCCCCCAGACGAGAAAAGACTATCCGACTGTCCGTCAAAATAAACCCCGTCCATCAGGCACCCATAGCTCCTTCACCCGTGGCCGTACCTTCAAACCATCCAACACACCGCCTAAAACAATCACGAGGTCTTTTGATACCACTCATATAAACAAACCCAATATCACCAGAGACACAGGCACTAGACCTAAAACTGTTTCATATAAGCCACAAACAAATATTCCGTCTACTAATAATCCCTTCCCATTACATCTGGATTTACAAAAACCCATACTACCCTCTGGTAAATTCAGCAATGATGAAACCCCATCCATAGATCTTAACCTAACCATTCTCACCACACACCACAATAGCCCTACAGAATCCAATTCTCCAGAGGATAACCAACAATTCTTCACCCCAATTTTACATCCCCACCGCACGATCACCTCCACAGAAATCACACATACGCTAGAAGCCCCCTCGTCCAACGAATCGATTTCTTTTTTAGGGCTTCCCCAGGAAGTGAGGAACACCCCAGTGTTCCAATACACCATCGATCCCCGCATTAAAGAAACGGTCTACAAAGCTCCCCCACTAGGCCTAAAAAGAAAAAATCTAGAAAAAGAGGAGCCAGAGGAGGAAAACATAGAAGAAGACACCTTCACCTCCGGAGAAGACTCCCTACTAGAAACACCGAAACACAAAAGACAGAAATAGGCCTTCCTACCCTACCCACCCCAACCATTAATACTCTGGGTACTGAATCATCCGATGCTTCACTAAACACAGTGAGAATCTTTAACCTTTCATCCTATATTTTAAAGGAGCAGGAGATCAAGATATTAGAAAAAGGCTTGTCCTTCTGCCCAGCCTCTTCCTCCAATGATTTCGATCTCTTTGTCGATTTAAATAAATTTATCAGAAAACTCACCTTAAAAAGACATTTCAATATACAGAAAGAGTCGGATAATACTTCTGATTCTCCCATCCCTGATAATACCACGAATCCGTCATTGTTTATACACACAGATTTAAAACCAAAGTCTTCCTTTTACCCTACCCATCACAAGGGTAACTACGTGGAAACTTTCTACTCCCTAGTTTCCTCAGATCTTCAAAAACTACATACAACATCTAAGAATAAACATAAATTTAAACATAATATCACTCATGCAGAAAATAAAGCATTAACTCAGTTGGCTCAGAACACTGATATCACTATTAAGGCGGCAGACAAAGGAGGTGGCATTGTCATTTTGGACAGAACTAATTACATTAAAGAGGCCCACAGACTCCTCTCCGATACCACATTCTATAAAAAACTAGATAATAATCCCACCCTTCCCTTTAAGAAAGCTATGTATGAATTTTTAGACGAAGGATTTACACTAGGGATACTGAATAAGAAAGAATTAAACTATCTGAAAATAGAAGAACCGGCCTTAGCTTCCTTCTATTTTTTACCCAAAATCCACAAGGATGCAAGAAACCCACCTGGACGTCCCATAATTTCTGGGATTGAATCCCTTACCACCAACTTATCCCACTATGTAGATATTTTCCTCCAGCCATATGTACGCAAACTAGAGTCCTTCACACTGGACACCTCTGACCTCCTGAAGCATGTCCTAACATTTCCCTGGGAGGATAACTACCTCTTCATCACAATGGACATAGCGTCCCTATATACAAATATTCCACATGACCAAGGTATCCGCGCCATCTCTCATTTTTTGAATAATGATCATGACATGCCCGAAACACAGTGCAACTTCATCACCAGAGCTATTGCCTTCATTCTAGAACACAATTTCTTCTCCTTCTTGGAGAACATCTATCTTCAGCTAAGGGGTACGGCCATGGGTAGCAAATTTGCACCCAGCTATGCAAATTTATTTGTGGGACTCTTCGAGGAGTTAAACGTCTACACACATGTGCTATTTAAGCACTGTGTGCTATACAAACGTTATATAGATGACATATTCATCATCTGGAAAGGGAGCAGAAAAGAGGCGGAAGAATTCATCTTTGATATCAATAAAAATGACTGGTGCCTCAGTTTCACCCACAATATTGTCTCCAATGAAGCAGAATTCTTAGATATTGTAGTCTGCCACGAAAAAGGAAAAATCCACACGAAAACACACTTCAAAACAGTAGATAGCAACAGCTACCTAGATTTTTCCAGCAGCCACTTTAAGAAATGGAAGACCAACATTCCTTATGGCCAATTCAAAAGGATACGTCGAAACTGTACCAAGACAGAAGACTACAATACACAAAGTAAGATTATAGCGGAACGCTTCAAAGCTAAAGGGTACCCCCCACAGCTAATAGCATCAGCTTCTGAGAGGGTAGGGTCCCTTACACAACAAGACTGTCTGGTACCATCCAATCGCCCCAACAACACCAATGAGCATGAGATCAACTTCATCACCACCTATTCCAATGACAGTGTGGCTATCAAAAAGATCTTCAGAAAACATTGGGACCTTCTACACCACGACCCATATCTCAAGAATATCATCCCCCACCACCCCAAGGTGACTTTCAGGAGATCACGAACGCTGAAAAGCATAGTGGCCCCCAGCCGACTCCGTACCCAGACCACTAACAAACTTTCTTTTTTTCCCAGAACCATTGGGAGTTTTAGGTGCAATCGAAGTTTATGCAAATGCTGTGAAACCATAACACATAGAAAGACCAATTTCCAGTCAAACACCACTGGAGAGACCTTCGACATAAAAAGCTTTCTCAACTGTGGTACCAACTATGTTATCTATATGATAGAATGTACATGCAGGTTACAGTATGTAGGGCGTACCATACAACCGCTAAGAGAGAGACTGAACAAACACAGATCCAACATCACCAATGGCTTCTGTCTACATAGTGTCTCTAGACACGCAGCCATACATCACAATAAAAACTATAAAGATTTTAAGGTGACACCAATAGAACATATAGGTCCAAATATCCCCCAACGCTTTAATAAGCTGAAAAATCGGGAAATGTACTGGATCTTTAAATTACAGACCTTAATGCCCGCCGGCCTAAATGAAAGTCTAGAAAGTGTCTTCTAGACACCCATCCATTCGTTTGATCCATCTCTGGACCCATTTTTACATGTCTTCATCCATCCATCCATGTATCCATATTTATATATATTTTTCACTTCATTTTACGCTCATCCCATTCATTCACACACATTGTACATTTCACCCTCGACCAACTCAATACCATCACCATTCATCTTTTAACATCTATCTAAATCTCATTTTATTTATTAATTAATCTAATTATATATTTGCAAATTGTTACCTTTATTTTTACTTATCCATTTTACGAATTACTCTCCAATATTTCTACCCATCTATGTATGTGCATTATTATGTATTGCAATTCTGCATCGCTCCACATCCTCTTACACATATGTTCCCCATGCATTCTCTAAGATTCTCTATGATGCATCAACCTCACCGCATCTACTTACCCAATTTGTGTTACCATGCCTTCATATGTATAGGGACACCAGTATTTATTCATATTTATTTATTTATTTATATATATTTATATATTTCTATTTACCCAATTGTGTTCTCATGTCTTCATATGTATAGGGATACCGGTTTTGATTCATATTGATTTATTCATATTTATCCATTTATTTATTTATTTATATATATTTATATATTTCTATATTGTCTATTCATATGTATATTCATCTTTCAATTTCTGCACATCTAGCCACAAGTCTTTTCCATTCATTATTTATTTATTTCATTTTATTTTTCATTTTAATTACAATTTCCTTCGCCCCATCCATTTATATATATGTACATACCCATTTTCATTCCTCCTGTAGTACAGGACTTTTTATCTTCCCAGTCCTAGGCAGAATTCATTCACGCATGCGCACTCCGCTGCCGCTTCCCTCCGCGCGGCTGTGCGCACGCGCCTCTCTCTATACAGCACGTTAGAACACAGCCACTATCCATTCATGCGCACACCGCCCCGGACTTCACCGCGAGGTAGTGCGCATGCGCACCTCCCATACACACGTCATCTCGCTCCGGGCGCGCGCGATGAGCCTCCCTCACTGCGCAACCGCCGGCGTGCACAGAAACTCAGCCGTGCACGAGGTGTATGTAAGTACCTACCTAATTTACATATGTCATTCCCATATCAATTCACCCATCTCTTATCCTATTGGTTCTCTGTTTACCACTCCTGTGTCTAATTAATGATATTGTCTACTCTATATATATGTAAGTATCTGTGTACAACACCATATGTCCATTTTTAGTCAGAAGAAGGGAGCATCCTCCCGAAACGCGTCACTTTTTGGACTATTATTTCATAGACTCACTGCTACATGCATAGGTACGTTCACAAGTACCAGTTTTATTTCTTTTTTAACTTAATTTAAGTTCTTGCCTTTGTAATTGCAATTTTAATCCATCCATTAAAGAGTCCATAGCCTAAAAATATCTTCTGGTGTGGGCTGAATCAGTCAAATCCAATTGCTGGTGTAGACACCCCACCAACTCAGGCCGTCCAGCGCCCAACCTTTTTTGCCCCGTTTTTTCTCCACTTTTGTACATTTTCATCACTGGTCCATCGGCTGATGGTACCAGTCACCAGGGGATCTGTGGAGCTGCAGGAACGTGTTGGACTCTAAGGATTACAACTTTGGAACTATACAATGCATAATACCAAGTGGTAACCAGGTGAGCACTTTTCGCCTACTCCTTATCCTGCTACTGTGACGGTATCACACGAGGCGCCGCCCTCCCGTTGTTCTTGTTTCTCTCTCATTTAGGTGATGATCTGCTCAGGGACTTTTATATTTCTTCTCCCGCTCGTGGTTCATCTTCCACAGGATGCGCCAGATGTTTTCAGCTCCCAGCAGCTCATCTCTCACACTGCAACCATAAAAATACCACAGTCACTTACATTATAATGTCACCTGGATAACAGTGTTACTAAATAGTATACACCCCTCACAACACAACTGGTCACACCCGACTGTCTCCCACAATAAAAAAAGCCAGTGTGGGGCCCTAAAAATGTACTTATAACATACACTAGATTACCCAATGCGTTTGCAATACATTTCAAAACACAAAGCAAACGCATCATGTGACTGCAGACACAATAATATAATGAGTGCTTTTAATACTATACTATACAGTATTCAGGAATCCAACAACAGGGAAGCAGCACTCCAAATTGAATAGAGGTATTTATTTCACCAGTGGAAAAAGATACAACGTTTCAGCTAACTCTATGTAGCCATTTTCAAGTATACCAAACAACGATACAAGGCGGGTTTATATCCCCCGCAGGATGTGACATCATCAGTGAAAACAAGTATAGTTAATCATATACATTTAGCCCCATAAGGGTATATTCAAAACATACAATGTGATATGTGTATTAAGCCCCATACATATACGTGTTGATAAAAAAATATAAAATATTAATCAACTTGCAACCCGGCGTACCGCTCAGCCACTTGTTTGTAAATAACGACACAGCGCATGTCCCGAGGCATTGCTAGGTAACCCGACTCAAACATAAAACAGATCACTTGTTACTAAACCTGCACTCTGCTGAATATTAGTGACTGATAAACCCACACTCACAGATAGTGACAGACCTTGTGTCGATGTAGGAGGGGTCCGGAGGTGACCAGCTGGGACCTTGTCATCGCGTTGCGGGACCTTATACCGCCACGACCCTCTACTCCAGTGGTTCTCAACCTGTGGGTCGGGACCCCATCGGGGGTCGAACGACCAAAAACGGGGGTCGCCTAAAGCCATCGGAGCCGCAATTTTAATGTGTTTTTACTGCGAGTTGCATGGTTTGGGGTCACCACAGCATGAGGAACTGTATTGTGGGGTCACAGCATTAGAAAGGTTGAGAACCACTGCTCTACTCTCACAGCGTTGTCTACTACTCGTGTATCCACCGTACTCTCGCAAGAAAACATCTGACGGGTCCGGAGTGAACCTGGAGGTGGGCATGCGCATTTCAGGTTCGTGTACAGGTAAGTATTGTGAAATGTCCATGCCGATGAGGTGAATTTTGCCCAAAATTTTATAAATGTACTTCTTTGCAATATTACTCGCTAAGGTTAGATATAGTGGGCTGACATCATCATTATCGATCAAAAAGTCGGGGTCTTCTAATCCAGGGTCCATGCAGGTGACCACACATTATTGGATATCTTATGAGAAACATAGAAGTGTGGACACTAATAGAACATATAATCGGTCTTGCATGATGTATAAATGGTGGCTGGTGGTAAACACTCGGGTGCGGTTGTTGGAAAGCTTCATGTGAATAGTGATCTACGTAAAAAGAGAGAAAGAGAAGTCCAATATTCCGTTCCTGGACACGAGTGTCTACATTGAAGGTAACAGACTAAAGACCGACTTTTTTGTTAAAAGCACTGACCGAAACAACCTTTTGAGATTTGAAAGTGCACATCCTAGGCGGACACTTGACTCCCTCCCTTACAGTCAGATGGTAAGCGTACGCAGAATTGTAGACGATTCAAGTCAGGTCAACGACAGACTTACTGAAATGTCCAAAAAATTTCTAGCTAGAGGATACCCTACCCAAACAGTCAGATGACACAGGGAGAGGGCAGAGAAACTTGAAAAATCATCTCTCTTGACAAAAACGCACGTGACAGAATACCATTTGTAACAACTTTCGGTCCACATAGCCAAAATGTAGCAGAGGTAGTCTGGAAACACTGGCCAATTTTGTCTCATTCTTATAGGGACATTAGAGAATTTCAGGCACCCCCTCTTTTTTCTTACAAACGTTCAAAAAACCTGAAAGATCATTTGTTGAAGGGCGACTTGGGACCGATTGACAGAAAGAGCAATTTAGCATCTACCCTTAAACCAGGATGTTTTCCATGCATGAGCTGCGAGAACTGCAGCTACATGATTAAGGGAGAGGTTTTAATTAACGCAATGAATGGCAGGAGATACAACATTAAACATCATCTTACTTGCAGGTCCAACCATGTCATCTATGTTCTGGTGTGCCCCTGCCCGAAAGTATATGTAGGGGAAACAACGACAGAATGTAGACTGAGGTTACACAATCATCGGTTGTCCATTAACACCTTGAAACTAGATTTACCAGTGCCAACACTCTTTAATGATTGTGGCCATACTATTCACCAATTGAGATTTTGTATTATTGATCATGTACCTCACCTTCTGCAAATTCTTAATAATATGAGCAATCTAGAAGGCTGCAGTATGGCCACTAGTGATGTTGTAGCCCTTTATCCCTCTTTACCCCACCATCTCACTCACAATCAGGATATTGGAAAAACACATAGAAACATACAGTACCTACAGTACACCACTCAAGGCATACATCATTATGGTTACATAATTCCTTCTCAGCAACAATTATTTTTTGTTTGATGTTGATTTTTATTTGCAAGTGAGGGGGGCCCCGATCGGAGCTAGATTTTCCCCCTCACTTGCAAATATCTACATGATAGCCTGGGAGGAATTTTTTGTGTTTTCCCCATCCAATCCCTACAAAGACAACATTAGATGGATGGGAAGATTTATAGACGACCTCAGGGGTCCTCCAGAAACATTTCAAGATATGCTATCCTGGATTAACATAAACAACATGAACCTTAAATTTACTTATGATGTGGGGAATCCTTGATGTAAAATTACACATAGATGAAGGTAACATTGTGGTCTCACCTTTCAGAAAACCTACAGCGGGTAATTCGATTCTACTATCCTCATCCTGCCACCCTAAACATGTTACTAATAACAACCCATATGGTGAGTTCATTAGACTCAAACGTAACTGTTCCAACGAAGAAATTTTTATAAGGGAAGCTGCCCTTGTCACAGAGAGACTAAAGGAGAGAGGCTATAGCAACCATCTCATCTCCACATCTTTTAATAGGGTTAAGAAACAATCTAGATTACAACTTCTAAACAAAAAACATGACAATTCTACTTAAATTGCAACAGGTTACCTTCTCCACTCAATATAGCAACCAATTTCATAAGATTAAACAAATTATTAAGAAATACTTACCCATTCTTTTATGTGACAGCGATTATCACGAAATCATTAGCTGGGGAGTTAGATTCGTAGCTAAAAAAGGTAAGACCATAGGTTCCACTCTGTCCCCCAGCCTGTTCATCAGTGAAAAATTGGAGGTTGATAGAAGAACTTGGCTAGACTTTCCAGGTTGCCACAAATGTGGCCATAAGCGCTGCAAAGCTTGTGAATTCATCATGCGAGGTGACTCTTTTACCCCGTGTGGGACACTGCGCACGCACCACATAAAATCATATATCAATTGTAACACTTCCTATATCATCTACCTGGCATCCTGCATCACTTGTAGAGTACAATATGTAGGATGTACTACTTGTCCGGCCAAAGTACGTATAACTCATTACCTCCCTCACCCGTCACTTTAGAGATGTCCATAAAGGCGACATCTCTAGTTTTAGATGAACAGGCATTGAAAAGGTGGAGACTTGCAGAAAAAGCTTCTGAATAGAGAATCCTATTGGATTTTCGTTCTCGATACTAGACAACCAAAAGGTATGAATCATAGACATGACTTGATAACCATTTATTAAAAAGAAATATGTTGTACCTTACCCGTATGTCTTATCTAGATATATAACACTCATCTTGTAAAGTTCATCTTTCCTGTTTTGTATCTTTGCCTGTATGTGATGTCTCATGTTAGGCACTTGCAGTATGTCTTTCTTTTTTTGTGAAGGGTTAAACTTTTTCCCCTCCCTCTTTGTCTCACAATTTCGGTCATGTGACCGTCTTTGTTAGTTTTATATAAAGTGTTAGACTCTACCTGTTTAATTATCTTTACTGTAAATATACCCAATGTACTGATGCACCAATAAAAGCAAGTTTTAGACCGTGGGAGACGTTGCGCTGGAAATCTTTTCTAAATTGTGTCGCATGCAACTATTTTTTCGGCACTGAGTCGGACTGTGCACCTGATTTAACTTTCAAACTCTGACGCACGCCCTATATTAAAGGTGTACCACAAAAAAAATGGGCCAGCGCAGTGAAGCGACAGATTTTTTAGTGCAGTTTCCGACATTCTTAGTAAATGTGAGTAAATGTCTCTGGGTCAGCGCACACAGGGGGTCATTTACTAAGGGCCGATTCACGTTTTCCTGACGTGTTACCCGAATATTTCCGATTTGCGCCGTTTAGCCCTGAATTGCCCTGGGATTTTGGCGCACGCGATCGGATTGTGGCGCATCGGCACCGGCATGCACGCAACGGAAATGGGGGGGGGCGGGCGTGGCCGAACGAAAACCCGACGGATTCGGAAAAACCGCCGCATTTTTTAAAAAAAACTTCAGTGCAGGAACTTAATAAATCCCGGCCGTACCCGAATCCAGCGCAGAGAACGCGCCGCTGGATCGCGAATGGACCGGGTAAGTAAATCTGCCCCACAATTCTGTTTCCCCTGTTTCATGTCTATCTGCTGTCGGCTCTTTGCATCACTGCAGAGCTGTGACTGGGAGTCCTGCAGGAGGCGATGACATCACTACGGTGGCCTAGAGCAGAAGGTGTGATGTAGTGATGTCATTGCACCTCTTACTGCAGACTAAGATGATAAAAAGTGAGGAGAGAAGAGAGGTAAGAATTATCTTTTATTTTAATTATACGGAGTGCGGGAGACTTTAATCTGGGATCATTACTTAGCGTGGGGGGGGAGGGGGATTTTTTGTGTTGGGGCCATCTTCAATCTGGGGGTGTTATTCAGTGTTGTCACTATACAGTACAGGGTATACTTCAGAGTGGTGGCAGTATTCATTGTGGATATATTATTTATCCCCCCTTATACTAACACCCATGGGCGAAACTTGAGGGGGTGCAGATGGTGCAGTCACAACCGGGCCCTAGAGGATAAGGGGGCCCAAAAGGTGTCACTTTCCCATATGAGAAGACTAATACTATAATCCATACATTATAGTCAGGCCCTGGCTCAGAATTTGTACTGAGGCCCATCAGCTTCAAGTTACGCCACTGCTGGCACCGCTAGCTACACATCTGGTCTCTACAATCAGGGCCAGATGAAGGGTCCAAGCAGTATGGAGCACCTCATTTAGGATGGGGCCCCCCCAGCTCGGCAGCCGATGCAGGGACCCTTCCCACAACAATATATGTGAAAAAAAGATACCAGATAGTTATAGTGTTTCAAATATCAGCCTAAACTCTACAAAAAAAAGAAACATTGGTATCTTTAGTTTCAATTGGTTCATAAATTCCTACCTTTACTAAACCAATTTAAATTTTGGTCCATGACAAATCAAAAAATACTCCCGCCTATTACCAAATAATGGCACCACAATACTGTAACCAGTTTAAGCCATAAGACCAATATACCAGACAATAGCGCTACCATTTCCAAACTGCAGCACAGCATCGCCACAACATGAAGATAATACCAACATCCGGATAATGAGCACAAGACTCTATACACAGACCAGTAATACCAATAACTTACCAACTATATTCTCCATTTACTGATGATATTATCATTATACAAACACGAGCAAAGGACAATATCACTAATGACACCTCTGTACAAGGCCCAAATAATAACACTAAACCATGATTATCACCACTACATAGTGACTGAATAATACTGCAATACTAAATGATAACGTACATACACAGACCAGTATTTACCACCATATAGTGACCATGTAGTAGTAGGTACCAGTCCTGCACAGAGGACCTGTCCTGCACAGTCATGACTTACAGGTGACGTCCCTGATGTTGTCTCTTCCCTTCTGTCTGATCTTCCAGGAGATTTCTTCCATCCATGACTCATCTCTGTGGGTTTATAAAACAAACATGGTCAGCATCATCCTACATAATCCTCACACCTGACCCTCACATACAAAACTGGCCACACTGTGCCCCAAATATATATCATATATAGCCCTCACCCCCCAACTAACCACACTGTGCCACCACATACATGATATATACCGCTCATCACACCACAACCGACCACACTGTGCCCCCATATATATCCCTCACACCACAACTAACCACACTGTGCCCCCATATATATTATATATACCCCTCACACCCCAACCGACCACACTGTGCATCCATATATATCATATATACCCCTCACACCACGACTAACCACACTGTGCCCCACATATATCATGTATACCCCTCACACCACAACTGACTGCACTGTGCTCCCACATATATGCTACCATTACCGCATACGCTACCATACATCATGACTGAATAATACCACCACACCACTACCATTACCACTGCATCATGACTGAATAATACCTTCACACCACTACCATTACCACTGCATCATGACTGAATAATACCAACACACTGCTACCATTACCTCTGCATCATGACTAAATAATACCACCACACCACTACCATTACTACTGCATCATGACTGAATAATACCACCACACCACTACCATTACCCCTGCATCATGACTGAATAATACCACCACACCACAACCATTACCACTGCATCATGACTGAATAATACCAACACACTGCTACCATTACCTCTGCATCATGACTGAATAATACCACCACACCACTACCATTACCACTGCATCATGACTGAATAATACCAACACACTGCTACCATTACCTCTGCATCATGACTGAATAATACCTCCACACCACTACCATTACCTCTGCATCATGACTGAATAATACCACCACACCACTACCATTACCCCTACATCATGACTGAATAATACCACCACACTGCTACCATTATTACTGCATCATGACTAAATAATACCACCACACCACTACCATTACCCCTGCATCATGACTGAATAATACCACCACACCACTACCATTACCACTGCATCATGACTGAATAATACCACCACACCGCTACCATTACCCCTGCATCATGACTGAATAATACCACCACACCACTACCATTACCCCTGCATCATGACTGAATAATACCACCACACCACTACCATTACCTCTGCATCATGACTGGATAATACCACCACACCACTACCATTACCCCTGCATCATGACTGAATAATACCACCACACCACTACCATTACCACTGCATCATGACTGAATAATACCACCACACCGCTACCATTACCACTGCATCATGACTGAATAATACCACCACACCACTACCATTACCCCTGCATCATGACTGAATAATACTACTACACCGCTACCATTACTCCTGCATCATGACTGAATAATACCACCACACCACTACCATTACCCCTGCATCATGACTGAATAATACCAACACACCGCTACCATTACCCCTGCATCATGACTAAATAATACCACCACACCACAACCATTACCCCTGCATCATGACTGAATAATACCACCACACTGCTACCATTACCCATGCATCATTACTCAATAACACCACCACACTGCTACCATTGCCCCTGCATCATGACTGAATAATACCAAAACACCGCTACCATTACCCCTGCATCATGACTGAATAATACCACCACACCTCTACCATTACCCCTGCATCATGACTGAATAATATCACCACACCACTACCATTACCACTGCATCATGACTGAATAATACCACCACGCCACTACCATTATCCCTGCATCATGACTGAATAATACCATTACACCTCTACCATTATCCCTGCATCATGACTGAATAATACCACCACACTGCTACCATTACCTCTGCATCATGACTGAATAATACCATCACACCGCTACCATTACCACTGCATCATGACTGAATAATACCACCACGCCACTACCATTATCCCTGCATCATGACTGAATAATACCATTACACCTCTACCATTATCCCTGCATCATGACTGAATAATACCACCACACTGCTACCATTACCACTGCATCATGACTGAATAATACCACCACACCACTACCATTACCCCTACATCATGACTGAATAATACCACCACACCACTACCATTACCCCTGCATCATGACTGAATAATACCACCACACCGCTACCATTACCCCGTGAATCATGACTGAATGATACCACCACACCACTACCATTACCCCTACATCATGACTGAATAATACCACCACACCTCTACCATTATCCCTGCATCATGACTGAATAATACCACCACACCACTACCATTACCTCTGCATCATGACTGAATAATACCACCACACCACTACCATTACCACTGCATCATGACTGAATAATACCACCACACCACTACCATTATCCCTGCATCATGACTAAATAATACCACCACACTGCTACCATTACCCCTGCATCATGACTGAATAATACCACCACACCACTACCATTACCCCTGCATCATGAGTGAATAATACCACCACACCACTACCATTACCCCTGCATCATGACTGAATAATACCACCACACCACTACCATTACCACTGCATCATGACTGAATAATACCACCACACCGCTACCATTACCCCTACATCATGACTGAATAATACCACCACACCTCTACCATTACCCCTGCATCATGACTGAATAATATCACCACACCTCTACCATTACCACTGCATCATGACTGAATAATACCACCACACCGCTACCATTACCCCTGCATCATGACTGAATAATACCTCCACACCACTACCATTACCCCTGCATCATGACTGAATAATACCACCACACCACTACCATTACCTCTACATCATGACTGAATAATACCACCACACCACTACCATTATCCCTGCATCATGACTGAATAATATCACCACACCTCTACCATTACCACTGCATCATGACGGAATAATACCACCACACCGCTACCATTACCCCTGCATCATGACTGAATAATACCACTATACCACTACCATTACCCCTGCATCATGACTGAATAATACCACCACACCACTACCATTACCCCTGCATCATGACTGAATAATACCACCACACCACTACCATTACCTCTACATCATGACTGAATAATACCACCACACCACTACCATTATCCCTGCATCATGACTGAATAATATCACCACACCTCTACCATTACCCCTGCATCATGACTGAATAATATCACCACACCACTACCATTACCCCTGCATCATGACAGAATAATACCACTATACCACTACCATTACCCCTGCATCATGACTGAATAATACCACTATACCACTACCATTACCCCTGCATCATGACTGAATAATAGCACCACACCGCTACCATTACCCCTGCATCATGACTGAATAATACCACATTATATCACAAAAAAAATGGACCAATTGTCGCGGCAGGGGGTTTATTATACAGAAGGACATAAAGCTGCCATTGGCAGAAAAAATACCCATATCCGGACAAAGAAGTGTAATGTCTTGTTGTAAAACGTCACTTTTATTAAACGTCAAATTAAAAAAGAAATATGTGTGGAAGCATTACTGCAAAATGCTTTAGAGGATGGGAATTAAAAATGGGTCAATGAGGAGTATTTACTCCCTACTAATGTATCACATTAGCATCATGCATGTAATCTGAGGTCTCTTGGGCATAGTTGTGGCGTAGTGGGCAAGGTGACAGACTACCGCTGGATCTCCAGTATATGGGGTTGCTTTTGGGTGGCTTGGTCTAGGGTATTGTGACAGATATTCATCTGTCCACAATCCTCTCAGAGGTAATACTACATAAATTCCAATAGACGTCTCTCTGATATCTATGTATGAGAGTTGACAGACCAGTTACTACTGACCTCCTGTAAGTGTATGTGGGTTAGTCATATAAAATGACCAGAGCCCTACACAGCAGGAGATTGTGAATATATAGCGTTCTGCTAGCCACACTATGCTGTAACTGAGAAATGCAAGCTAACTGATTGTTTACTGTGGATTTGACTCAGAGACTAACTGTACTGCTGATTAAAAAGAAGTTACACATAAGCCCCCCGACATGTTTCACCAGCAAGATGGCTTCATCAGGGGTAGGGCTATTAGTGAAGCTAATAGCTAGACCAAGCCACCCAAAAGTAACCCCATATACTGGAGATCCAGCGGTAGTCTTTCACCTTGCCCACTACGCCACAACTATGCCCAAGAGACCTCAGATTACATGCATGATGCTAATGTGAAACATTAGTAGGGAGTAAATACTCCGCATTGACCCATTGAACCTACTCTACTGTGTTTTTAATTCCCATCCTCTAAAGCATTTTGCAGTAATGCTTCCACACATATTTCTTTTTTAATTTGACATTTAATAAAAGTGATGTTTTACAACAAGACATTACACTTCTTTGTCCGGATATCGGTATTTTTTCTGCCAATGGCAGCTTTATGTCCTTCTGAATAATACCACCACACCGCTACCATTATCACTGCATCATGACTGAATAATACAGCCACACCACTACCACTACATCATAACACCACCATACCGCTACCATTACCACTACTGTCTTCTTCATTACAGCCTCTATAGCGCCCCCTGTAGTCTGGGATCTCTTCTTCATCCGGCATAACTCCTAGTTCGCCCCTAGATGTCTCCAGCTCTTGGCAGAAAACTTTTGCCCTTAAAGATACCGCAATCACTTACAGTACAATGGCACCTGGGTGTGTGTATATATATACACACTCACCGGCCACTTTATTAGGTACCCCTGTCCAACTGCTCGTTAATACTTAATTTCTAATCAGCCAATCACATGGCGGCAACTCAGTGCATTTAGGCATGTAGACATGATCAAGACAATCTCCCGCAGTTCAAACCGAGCATCAGTATGGGGAAGAAAGGTGATTTGAGTGCCTTTGAACGTGGCATGGTTGTTGGTGCCAGAAGGGCTGGTCTGAGTATTTCAGAAACTGCTGATCTACTGGGATTTTCACGCACAACCATCTCTAGGGTTTACAGAGAATGGTCCGAAAAAGAAAAAACATCCAGTGAGCGGCAGTTCTGTGGGCGGAAATGCCTTGTTGATGCCAGAGGTCAGAGGAGAATGGGCAGACTGGTTCGAGCTGATAGAAAGGCAACAGTGACTCAAATCGCCCCCCGTTACAACCAAGGTAGGCAGAAGAGCATCTCTGAATGCACAGTACATCGAACTTTGAGGCAGATGGGCTACAGCAGCAGAAGACCACACCGGGTGCCACTCCTTTCAGCTAAGAACAGGAAACTGAGGCTACAATTTGCACAAGCTCATCGAAATTGGACAGTAGAAGATTGGAAAAACGTTGCCTGGTCTGATGAGTCTCGATTTCTGCTGTGACATTCGGATGGTAGGGTCAGAATTTGGCGTCAACAACATGAAAGCATGGATCCATCTTGCCTTGTATCAACGGTTCAGGCTGGTGGTGGTGGTGTCATGGTGTGGGGAATATTTTCTTGGCACTCTTTGGGCCCCTTGGTACCAATTGAGCATCTTTGCAACGCCACAGCCTACCTGAGTATTGTTGCTGACCATGTCCATCCCTTTATGACCACAATGTACCCAACATCTGATGGCTACTTTCAGCAGGATAATGCGCCATGTCATAAAGCTGGAATCATCTCAGACTGGTTTCTTGAACATGACAATGAGTTCACTGTACTCAAATGGCCTCCACCGTCACCAGATCTCAATCCAATAGAGCATCTTTGGGATGTGGTGGAACGGGAGATTCGCATCATGGATGTGCAGCCGACAAATCTGCGGCAGCTGTGTGATGCCATCATGTCAATATGGACCAAAATCTCTGAGGAGCTTCCAGGACCTTGTTGAATCTATGCCACGAAGAACTAAGGCAGTTCTGAAGGCAAAAGGGGGTCCAACCCGTTACTAGCATGGTGTACCTAATAAAGTGGCCGGTGAGTGTATATATGGCTGCAATAGAGGGCCACCCACTATACACTGTCATTTTCATTAATTTATATAAAGCTGCCCCTGCTATACAGCAACCCCTACTAAACAACTCCCCCCCCCCCCAAAAAAAAACAATGGCCATTTCATCCATACAATGATCTCCCCTATCCAAAGCTGCCCCTCTAAACAGCACCCCTCTTGCCCCCTAAACTTTCCCCCCCAAGTTCACTAAGCAGTGGCTTTAAAAGTAAATTGCAACCCCCCGCCGTCCTTTATACATGAATTACACCCCTGTCCAGGGGCATTGCTAGGGTGGTAAAAGATCCGGGGCACGGGCCCCAATGGAGACGCAAATGAGATCAAACCGAGGCCTGTCCTAGTGCCATGTGTGAACACGCTCCAAGAAATGTCCCCCATACAGCCCCCCCGCACAGTAAGTAATGTGCCCACACAGCCCCCCCATGTTCTCCCCCTACCCTAGTCCCTATCATGTCTTCCCCCTCACCTCACTGATGCAGCTCTGTGCACTGCTTTCCCCGGCAGGTCATGTGATCATGACATCATCACAGGTCCTTAAGCCTCGGAACTTCTGGAGGCTAGGTCCTTGCAGGTGAAAGCAGCGCCTGCACTCCTTCTCATCACAATCTGTGTCTTCAGACACAGATCTTGATGAGAGAGGGAAGGAATCGCCCCGGCAGCCAGAAGTCCTGCTGACCCAAGGAGATTTGGGGAGCTGGCCAAAAGATCCGTATAGACTCCCCTGCCCCCTATACATGAACTACACCTCAGCCTGTCCTCTATACAGTGCATCTATATATGAACTACACCCCCCATGTCCTCTATATATGAATTACACCCCCCATCTTCTATACAGTTCATCATAAATGTCATCATCTGTTCCCTCTATATATGAATTGCAACACCCCTGCCAATACATGGGCAGAGGAGTAGTTGTGAATAAGGCCCTCAGCCTGTTAGAACCCATCTAGTGAGTCTGATCAACTCATAAAGAGATTCTGTAGATTCTGCCTGACGAGGCAAGGGTTAAGTGGATGTGATTCTGTCTACCAATTGTATTTCACCATGTACACTGGAGTGTGATTGGAGAGTTAGCCACCACCTGACCAGGATAACAAAACCCCCAGACGGGAAGGGGCAAGTCCTTTTACCAGAGAGGTCAGATCTTAGAGCACCTGCTCTTACCACAGGCCTCAGCTGTCACTATAGAGCACATCCTGTCACAGAGGAGAGAAACAGTGTCTGTGCACCATCAGCACTAACACTCAGCTAAACCCAGGACACAAGCTGCAGCTTCCACAATTGGACACAGCTACATCCCCTTTACAGTGGCGCCTCAATATATAAATTACACACCCTGTCCCCTATAGTGTGGCTGCCTATATATAAATGACCCCCCCCCGTCTTCTTTACTGAACCCTTTTATAACAGTAAAATAATAAAGGTTCACTTACCTTTCCAGACGACCCCCCGCATTACTGAAAGGATGATGTGCAGTCGGCTCTTCTCCTCCCAGCAATGCGGAGACACAGACAGCGCGATCTATGAGTCAAAGATCGGCCGTCTGTGGAGGACAGAAAGTGCAGGGAGAGGCCGCTCTGTCCACACTTCTGCCTCTCTATGGTATCATATACCATGTGCGTGTCAGTATGGGGTTGCTAATAGCTTTTAGCAGCCCCATACTTAGTAGCTGATATCCGTAGCGCCCCAGGCGCCAGGGCCCCTGAGAGAGGACTGATCCCAGGGCCCGGTGAAAGTGCTCCAGGAGCGCCAATGTAGATCCGGCCCTGTCTACGATAAAACAAATGTACAGCAATTGCACCACTAAATGCCCCTTTCTTTAATCCTGGTCCTATGAGTAAGAAAATATGGCACCAATGTATGAATTCAGGCAACTTAAGATAATCACCAAGTCGATAGATCACCAAATAAAATCTACACAGCTGACAATTTCTTTGATAGAAGCCCCTGCATGTTCATAATTGGACACTTGCAAACTTTCCCAAACTCCTAAAATTGTTACATTTCCATTTAAACATTGTCCTCCTCATTAAATTACATCAGTATAGATGACCCCCATCCCACGCCACCCCAGGAGCATCTACATTTCTACATATCTGCATTCATTCCTGATTGCAGCAGATCTGCTGGTGCTGTATAATATGGGCACCACTGCCAGCCCGGGCATAAGTCACATCCTCTGCCCATCTACCACTAATATAACAATACAATAATACATATAAATATTTTAATTCCTCTGGACACTATATTGCCATGTCTGCTGCCCACAGTATAGATGGCAGAGCAGGTACATGATCCTACTGGCAGGTAGGTGCCAGCTGAGCATTCCGTGACCTCTGACCTGTGACCTGCACACGGCCAACTGTCAGTTACCTTCAACTGTCGAAGGCAGCGACTGGATTGGATTCTACTGGATTCCCAAAGATGGCGTCTACAGGACACAGAGAAAGCGAGAAGAAGAGGAAGAGAGAAGAAGAGATGAGGAAGAGAGAAGAGAAGAAGAGGAAGAGAGAGAAGGTGAAGAGGAAGAGAGAAGAGGACAGAGAGAGCGGATTGAAGATAAAGAGGAGAGGAGAGATTGCCGGATTATTAGAGGATGACGGGCCAAGACCGGGCAGCAGCCAGGACCCGGTAACATCAAGCCCCTACCCCGACTTCTATGTCTACCGCCTCACCATCCATCAGGTGCTGGGTAGGGGCGGCTTTGGAAAAGTAAGTGGCATCATTTCTTATTGGTTACATTTTTATCCAGTGAATGTCTATAGCTGAGAATCTCCAGTAATATTTGTAGCCATATGTATAATATGTGGGGTCACACTGAGATTGGGAAAGATACATTGTTATGTTTTTTATTTGCTTGCTCCACAAAGGTCATATTATGCTTATAGTTATGTGTTCAGCATTGTATTTGCTTCCTTCCGGTCAGCTCTTGGGTCTAATTGCTACCCATTGGATTAAATCCAATATCCATAGACAGTAGAGCTGCAAATGCACCTGTAAGGGGAATGGGTCCAACACGGATCTTCTCCTGACAATGATTGCTGCATTTCCCAGCAGTCACACTAGGGGGAGCTCTATTCAATATACATTTTTAAGTTCCATTGAGCAGAATAAAAGCTGTATTTTTTCTATCCACTGAGCCCCCCCTAGTGGTGATTGTATGCAGAAAGTTTCATCATTAAGAGATGTATAGTAGAGACTGTTCATTGTTTTATACCATTTGTCTGCTGTAAATATATTGAAAAATATAATGATTTGATTGAGCTCCATTGTTATAAAGCATGAAGGTGAGATGGTTTTAAATTAACACTTTCTCACTTCAGAAAAATATGACATGGGCCTATTACATTCTGCTATCAGGGCCTTGATGTCATGTAGATCGCTCAGTGTACCCCACTGTCATCGTAGAAAAGTATTTTTTCAAAAAAAAAGATGGTTTTAAAATATTGTCAAAAGATTTATTTTGTAAATGATAGCGTAAAATAATAATACTACAGGTGGTCCGCTACTTAAGAACACCTGACTTACAGACGACCCCTAGTTACAAACAGACCTCTGGATGTTGGTAGCTTACTATACTTTACCCCTAGGCTACAATTATCAGCTGTAACAGTTATCAAATGGGTCTGCAATTAAGATTTATTATTAATCCTGGTTCTTATGACAACAAAACATTTTTTAAACCCGATTGTCACAGAGACCAAAAAAATTTTGATTTGGGTTACAATGATAAAGTATACAAACCTACAGAACCTCTCTTATATGTAACCCGAGGACTACCTGTACAGAGAATCTGACACCTGTCTGACCATAGCCTGACTACTGTCATTTTAAAGATTGTGCGCTGGGGAGCTGGTTGGTGCTTTATGTGAGCGGTGTACCCCACTGTCATAGCCAGCAGAAATGTCTGACCCCCGGCAGATTACTCAGCTATCGTATGTAATAAATGTATAAGTATCTCCCCTTTCCATCTTTAGGTGGTCCTGGCGTCATTCCCCGGCCGAAACACCTTCATGGCCGTGAAAGTTGTCCTCAAAACACCGGACAATACAGCAATGTTGATGAGAGAGCGACGGATACTCCAAAAAGCCCGAGAGTGCCCATTCCTATGCCATCTGTATGCCGCACATCAGTCTCAGCACGGGGCGTATTTCATCACGGAGTATCTGTCCGGCGGCAGCCTGCAGGCGTTAATCAGAATGTGCGGCAGCTTGAACATCGATAATGTGAGATTCTACACAGCAGAGATAGTATGTGGCCTCCAATTCCTCCATGGACACAACATCGTCCACAGAGATCTAAAGCCAGGAAACATCATGCTGGATAGAAGTGGGCACATCCGCATCATCGACCTGGGCCTTGCCCGCGATGGTGTCACCTCCTCCAATAAGACCCGTGGAGTGGTGGGCACAACCTGTTTTATGGCCCCAGAGGTGCTGCTGGATGAGGAATATGACGCAGCAGTTGACTGGTGGAGCCTGGGGATTGTTGTGTCCATAATGTCATCCGGATACTCCCCATTTTACTATGGGCCCATCAGGAGTGAGGCGGTCGAATCCATCATCACCGAAATGCCAGAAATACCACCCTGGCTGGCCTCCGATTTAAAACATCTGATTAAAAACCTGCTGCGAAAAAATCCTGAGATGCGGCTGGGTGTGTCCGGTAACATCAGACACCATCCCTTCTTTGACAGCATTGGCTGGGAGGATCTTGAGGCCGGGAGAGCACAGCCCCCATTTACACCATTCAGGGCCGTTCTGAAGAACAAACACCTGCAGTGGCCGGGAGATGAAACACCTACTAACCCCGTGGCCGAATTCTCCTACATGTCACCTAGCTGGGCCCGGTAAGATCCTTCTCCTGTACAAAGCTTACATGTAATAGCCATTATTAACCTGATGTAGTCTCTTCCATAGTCTTCTCCCTCCTGTTCTTCATTATTATTGCTCCTAACAATTACTATGTCTCTGCTTATTCTTAGGATGATGGAGAGATCCAGATTGTAAGATCTATGACTGGTGAGTTCTCCATATATACATATCTAAGCACCTATAACAACACATCTATATACACATGACATATAATATAACATAACATATACATATACACATTACAACAAATCCACACAACACCCACAAGATTATTAAAAATAATTTCCTCTAAATTACCTTCCATGAGTTATCTGTTTTTGGAGAATCTAGTAGATCAGTATTATCCCCTCTATCTTGGCTCCCTCATGGGCAGGACTAACAATACATGATATTGGCAAAGACAGTTTTGAGCTTTTTACAGAAATTTCCACATTTATATATAAGACACAAATCTCATAAGAATAAATATTTTCATGTTACATTAGTTCTCTTGTCTATATATGTACAAGTGGTAGAAGTAACATTTCCCTCTTGTGTCTTGTAGGATCAGCCCGTGCCACTGCCCAGAACTTAATGCCTCCTGTACCCACCTCTGCTGCTGTGTAAGACCTCGGCTCGCCTACAACATCCTCTCTATGACATCAGGTTGCTGTACATTTCCATCATGACGTTGCCTCGGTGCTTGGCTTCGATCCTCTGATATCCGGCAGCGTCTGACATCACTTCCCTCCTGAAGAAACGTCCGGCTCCTGGAGAGGCCTGTGTGTCCTGCTCAGCACAGGCCTGGTAAGTTACACACACTACACACACATAGATGCACTGATAGACACTTAGATAGATGTAGGTATAGACACACACATAGATATATAGGATAGGTGTAGATATCGGCTTTGGTCCTGGGAATTGTTCCGATCGCCATATTTGGGGTCAGGAAGGAATTTTTTCACCTTGTGGAGCATTGGTTTGCTCTTCAAGGAGGTTTTTGCCTTCCTCAGGATCATACAGAGCCATAAATAGGTATAGTATGATAGATTTACAATCCTAAAAAAATATATAATTTATATAGAAAATATTAGACAAGTAAAATATAGATTTCCCCTCCCCCCATATTAGGATGAATAATGTAGTTTATAATATGGATAGCAGATGTAGTTAGATGATGGTATTTGATCCTGGGATTTGTTCTGATCCCCATATATGGGGTCAGGAAGGTGTTTTTTGCCTTCCTCTGGATCAACTCAGCCATAAATAGTTTTAATGCTAAACCTCTTCAAATCATTATTAATTATTAATATAAATAAAATAAAGAATAATCCTCCCACCCAATATAATAGATGTAGTCTCATAATAATAAGCATTTACATAGAAAAGATTAGAGAAGTAAAAATATAGACCCCCTCACACACTAGGTAAGATAATGTGGGTTAAAAAGTGAATAGTGTAGGTAAGTAATTATTAATTAATATAAATAAGAAAAAAAATCTAAAAATCTAAAAAAAAAAATAGGTGTAGTCTCATAATAATAATTTACATTGAAAATATTAGAGAAGTAATAAATCTAGACCCCCCTCACACACTAGGTAAAATAATTTGGGTTTTAAAGTGGATAGTGTATGTAAGTAATTAATATAGATAAGAAAAAAAAATCTAAAAAAAAAAAAAAAAAAAGGTGTAGTCTCATAATAATCATTTACATAAAAAATATTAGTGAAGTAAATATTTATTCCCCCACACACACACTAGGTAAGATATTGGGGTTATAAAGTGGATAGTTTAGGTAAGTAATTATTAATTAATATAAATAAGAAAAAAATATATAAAAACCTCAAAGAATAGATGTAGTCTCCTTATAATCCTTTACATAGAAAATAATTGATAAGTAAATATACCGTATTTTTTGGACTATAAGACGCACTTTTTAGCAAGAAAAAATCTTGCTAAAAAGTCCCTGCGTCTTATAGACCGGAGGTCAGGAGGATCCAGCACTGCCAGACCCTCCTGACCATTGTAAGGGAGATCGGGTGATGCCCTGATATAGAGCTGTACCCGGTCTCCCAGAGAGGAGAGCATCCATACTGCTCTCTTCCTACAGGTACAGGACCCGCGGTGATGTCAGAATCATGTGACTGATCACATGTGTCTTACATCACCACAGGTCTGATACTAGCATGCTGCCCTGGGACAGGGTAAGAAGAAGGGAAATGGGGGATGTATGTGTGTGTGTGGTTCTGTGTGTGGTTCTGTGTAGCTGATCTGTGTGTGTGTAGCTGAGCTGTGTGTGTATGGTTCTGTGTGTGTAGCTGAGCTGTGTGTGTGGTTCTGTGTGTGTAGCTGAGCTGTGTAAGTGGTGTTGTGTGTGTAGCTGTGCTGTGTGTGTAGTTGGGCTGTGTATGTGGTGTTCTGTGTGTGCAGCTGAGCTGTGTGTGTGGTGCTGTGTGTGTGGTTTTGTGTGTGTAGCCGAGCTGTGTGTGTATCTGAATGGATGATGTAGAGCTGAGTGGGTGTAACTATGGATGATGCAGGGCTGAGTGCGTGTAACTATGGATGATGCAGAGATGAGTGCGTGTAATTATGGATGATGCAGACTGAGTGTGTGTAACAATGGATGATGCAGAGCTGTGTGTGCTATGCTTTAGTGCGACCAACAGGGATATTTTAATTGGTGAAAAATATATTTTTCCTTTTTTGGAAGCCTAAATGTGGGATGCGTCCTATAGTAAGAAGCGTCTTATAGTCCGAAAAATACGGTAGATTCCCGCACACACTAGGTTAGATAATGTAGGTTATAATGTGGATAGTGTATTTAAGTAATTATTAATATAAGTAACAAAAAAAAAATTAAAAAAGCTAAAAAAAAAATAGGTAAAGTTTCATAGTTTTAATAAATTTATGAATAAATGGTAATATAGATAATAGTAATATAGCTTAGATTTATAAAATAAAATACACAAAATATTAATAACAAAAATGATAACGATAAATAAAATATTTTCCCCACCCCCTTACATCTTGGTGTCTGTGTCTTTATTTCCCTTGGATTTCCATGTAATGTTCTAATACACGGGTCACCACAGTCGTCCCTGGAACATCCAGTCCTGGGTCGCACCCAAAGAACTTTAGGAAAAATAACACCCCCTTCCCCCAGCAGTCCGCTTCTCCTCTGTACGACCACTGTACGCTGAGCTGAAGCCGGCAGACATGATGATGTCATCACACTGCGTCTGTCGGCATCAGAGCTGCGCACTGCACAGAGTAGAGGAGAAGAGAACTGCAGGTGCCTCAGGGATGGGGAATGGTGAATATATCATTTGTTTTGTAATTATTCACAGTGAAAAGAAGTAGGGAGTGCGGGTGGTGATCTGCATGGAGGGGGCATACATCGGGAGGCTACAGATAAGAGGCCATTATAAGTGTGGGTGGGGCTAGAGAAAAGGGAGTGTTATGATGTCCCCTTTTCTGTGTCCAGCCCTTATAAGGAGGGGCCTATGGAAAAGGGGGCACTATAATGAGGAGGCTGCAGAAAAGAGAGCCCTACAAGGAGGGAGCTTCAATAAATGGGGCACTATATGGAGGAGACCACAGAAAAGAGGGGACTATAATGAGGAGGTTGCAGAAAAGGGGGTACTATAAGAAGGGGGCATCTGGACAGAGAGCACTGGAAGGGGGCCCCTGGGCGCAAACTGGTGGGGCAGTTCCAACAATGTTTTTTCAATTAAGCCAATGTTGCTTAAGGGAAATAATGATGGTTCTCCAGATTTCCCAGATAAGGGACCGGTCACAAGTAAAAAGCATGCGCCCGGTAACCAGCACAATGATTTTTCAATAATTTGAATGGAAGACACTGGGAGTTGGGTACCGATCGCATGCATTTCACTGGAAACATATGCAACCAGGCTGCAGCCCACCCCCGTGCGCTAATGTTGTGTTAGGAAACGCAGCACTAGCGGCACGTGTGACTTACCAGAATTACCCTTACACTGATAGAAAACTGATTTACAAACTTTCTACTTAATCCAAGCCGAGCAGTGATCAGTGAGTAAACATACTCACGGCTCATTCTATCCTATTGGCTTCCTGAGCCGGATTTCAAAATCCTGACAAAATGACCAATAATTGAGGACATCCCTACACAGCGTCATACACAGGCTGATGTCTCACATTAGTATCAGTCAGTGACATAGACATTAGCGGCATCCAGTACCTTACAGGTGATGATCTGCTCAGGGACTTTTATATTTCTTCTCCCGCTCGTGGTTCATCTTCCACAGGATGCGCCAGATGTTTTCAGCTCCCAGCAGCTCATCTCTCACACTGCAACCATAAAAATACCACAGTCACTTACATTATAATGTCACCTGGATAACAATGCTGCTAAATAATATACACCCCTCACAACACAACTGGTCACACCCGACTGTCTCCCACAATTAAAAAAGCCAGTGTGTGGCCCTAAAAATGTACTTATAACATACACTAGATTACCCGATGCGTTTGCAATACATTTCAATACACAAAGCAAACGCATCATGTGACTACAGATGCAATAATATAATGAGTGCTTTTAACCCCTTAATGACCGCCCTATCGGGTTTTTACGGCGGTCATTAAGGGTACTTCTTCTGATGCGACGCCTTTCTACGGCGGCGCATCAGAAGAAGTTTTCGGGACACCGGGTCTCGCTGCAAACACACCGGGATTTAACTTGCAAACTCTGACGCACGCCCTATATTAACCCCTTAAGGACGCAGCCATTTTGTAGCTTAAGGCTCAGACCCATTTTTTGGACTCTGACTTGCGTTGCTTTATATGGTTATAACTTATCACTGTTACTTATCAAAGTGATTCTGAGAATGTTTTTTCCCCACATGTTGTGCTTCATTTTAGTGGTAAATTTTGGCTGATAAGTTTTGTGTTTATTTACAAAAAAAAAAAAAAGAAAAAATTATGAATTTTTTTAAAAATTTGCCATTTTCGAAATTCCAAGTCATTGCGTTTTCAGGCAGATGGATTTACCACCTAAATAAGTTGCTGAATAACATTTCCCATGTGTCTACTTTATATTTTCATCATTTTTGAAATGTCTGGATAATATATTTTGATGTCACGCGGCTTACAAATCGAATAGCAATTTTTCGGATTTTCAGAAGTGACTATTTTGGGGATAAATACAGTTTTGAATGAAATTTTACATGTTTAGTATCAAACCCTCCCCCCCCCCTATGTTATCAACTCATTTTCAAATCTGCGACCCTCAAGCTATCAGACACAGCTTTTAGGAAGATTGTTAACCCCTTGAGTACAGAGACCCCCCACATGTGGCCGCGACATGTTTTATGGGGGCACAGCGAGGCGCAGAAGGGGAGGAGCACCCTGCAGCTGCCAGGATTTTAGTTTCCTCATTGGCCCCTTTTGTAGGCTATACATTTTTTCAGTTTTTCGTTATTGGGGCCACGTGACGGCATTTTTTTTGCTGGGTGAGATGCTTTTTCCTGTGTTGCCATTTTGGGGTTGGTATCCCCCATTGTTGAAAATGTAGGAACTATTTTTTGAGGGCAGGAGTAGAAAAGCATCAATTCTGTACTGGATATTTTACCTTTATTTTCCTGTGTTAACCATATAACCTAATAATCATGTTATCTTTATTTTACAGGTCGATAAGATTACGGGGACCTCAGACATGAATATTTTTTTCTTAGGTTTTACTAAATTTGTCAAATGCATTGCCGTCTTCCAAGTGGCATAACATTGTTACTTTTTTGGTTACAGAGCTGCTTGATGGCTTGTTTTCTTCGGGACATGTTGTACTTTGCACCAGTATCATTCTGGAGTACATATGTTTTTTTGATCACTTTTTATTGCAAATTTTGTGGGATTGAGTATGTAAAAATCATAACTTTTGAAGGGTTTATAAGAGTTTTTTTTACGGTGTTTATCATGCGGGTTCAATAATGATTCTACCGGTTGCGGTTGTTACGGATGCAGTGATACTATATGTATTGTGTTATTATTTAAACCTTTTTTTAGTTATATATCTCTTTATATGTTTTTGGGCTTATGGGCATTTTTATTGATTTCTAACTTTATTTTTTATTGAATAACCTTTTTTTTTCGACTTTCTTACAGTTTCCACCATTGGACATGAACAAGCAATCATCTGATTGCTTGTTCACAATAATACTCTGTAATACTGATGTATTGCAGGGTATTAGCAGTGTCAGCCTATGCACATGCATAGGCTGGCACTCTGCCAGTAAGATGATGTCACAGACGCCATCTTGCTGGCAGTTCTTGCAGATCGGACCCCAGAGTTGCTATAGCTATATAGTGGTCGCAGTGTTCATGGTGGGTATATTATTTATCCCCCCTTATACTAACACCCAGGGGAGAAACTTGACCCTAGAGCAGTGGTGGCGAACCTATGGCACTGGTGCCAGAGGCGGCACTCAGAGCCCTCTCTGTGGGCACCCAGACCATCGCCCCAGCATGAAGTTCACTAGACTGGACTCAAAGAATCTTCCTACCGAATCTTCCTACTATGATAGGGGAATTTCCCCTCCTCCTTTCAACTGCATTGGTGTCTTTAGGAGGCTGAATGATCGAAAGTTGTCAAAGAACGAGGAGAAATAAATTGCTGCTTAAATTGCGGTGCTGGCACTTTGCAATAAATAAGCGGCTTTTGGTTGAAGTTTGGGCACTCAGGCTCTAAAAGGTTCGCCATCACTGCCCTAGAGGATAAGGCTATAGTCAGGCCCTGGCTCAAAATTTGTACTGAGGCCCATCAGCTTCAAGTTACGCCACTGCTGGCACCGCTATCTACACATCTGGTCTCTACTATCAGGGCCAGATAAAGGGTCCCAGCAGTATGGAGCACCTCATTTAGGATGGGGCCCCCCCCCAGCTCGGCAGCCAATGCAGGGACCCCTCCCACAACAATATATGTGGAAAAAAGATACCAGATAGTTATAGTGTTTCAAATATCAGCCTAAGCTCTAAAAACATTGGTATCTTTAGTTTCGATTGGGTCATAAATTCCTACCTTTACTAAACCAGTTGAAAGTTTGATCCATGACAAATCAAAAAACACTCCCGCCTATTACCAAATAATGGCACCACAATACTGTAACCAGTTTAAGCCATAAGACCAATATACCAGACAATAGCGCTACCATTTCCAAACTGCAGCACAGCATCGCCACAACATGAAGATAATACCAACATCCGGATAATGAGCACAAGACTCTATACACAGACCAGTAATACCAATAACTTACCAACTATATTCTCCATTTACTGATGATATTATCATTATACAAACACGAGCAAAGGACAATATCACTAATGACACCTCTGTACAAGGCCCAAATAATAACACTAAACCATGATTATCACCACTACATAGTGACTGAATAATACTGCAATACTAAATGATAACGTACATACACAGACCAGTATTTACCACCATATAGTGACCATATAGTAATAGGTACCAGTCCTGCACAGAGGCTGCAGTGTCATCCAATGACTTACAGGTGACGTCCCTGATGTTGTCTCTTCCCTTCTGTCTGATCTTCCAGGAGATTTCTTCCATCCATGACTCATCTCTGTGGGTTTATAAAACAAACATGGTCAGCATCATCCTACATAATCCTCACACCTGACCCTCACATACAAAACTGGCCACACTGTGCCCCAAATATATATCATATATAGCCCTCACACCCCAACTGACCACACTGTGCCACCACATACATGATATATACCGCTCATCACACCACAACCGACCACAATGTGCATCCATATATATCCCTCACACCACAACTAACCACACTGTGCCCTCACATATATTATATATACCCCTCACACCCCAACTAACCACACTGTACCCCAAATATATATCATATATGGCCCTCACACCCCAACCGACCACACTGTGCCCCAAATATATATCATATATAGCCCTCACACCCCAACCGACCACACTGTGCCCCAAATATATATCATATATAGCCCTCACACCCCAACCGACCACACTGTGCCCCAAATATATATCATATATAGCCCTCACACCCCAACCGACCACACTGTGCCCCAAATATATATCATATATAGCCCTCACACCCCAACCGACCACACTGTGCCCCAAATATATATCATATATAGCCCTCACACCACAACTGATCACACTATGCCCCACATATATCATATATACCCCTCACACCACAACTGTCCACACTGTGCCCCCACATATATCATATATACCCCTCACACCCCAACTGACTGCACTGAGCTCCCACATATATGCTACCATTACCGCATACACTACCCTGCATCATGACTGAATAACACCACACCACTACCATTACCCCTGAATCATGACTGAATAATACCACCACACCGCTACCATTACCCCCGCATCATGACTGAATAATACCATCACACCTCTACCATTACCCCTGAATCATGACTGAATAATACCACCACACCGCTACCATTACCCCCGCATCATGACTGAATAATACCACCACACCACTACCATTACCCCTGCATCATGACTGAATAATACCACCACACCACTACCATTACCCCTGCATCATGACTGAATAATACCACCACACCACTACCATTACCCCTGCATCATGACTGAATAATACCACCACACCACTACCATTACCAATGCATCATGGCTGAATAATACCACCACACCACTACCATTACCCCTGCATCATGACAGAATAATACCACCACACCACTACCATTACCCCTGCATCATGACTGAATAATACCACCACACCGCTACCATTACCCCTGCATCATGACTGAATAATACCACCACACCACTACCATTACCACTGCATCATGACTGAATAATACCACCACACCACTACCATTACCCCTACATCATGACTGAATAATACCACCACACCAGTACCATTACCCCTGCATCATGACTGAATAATACCACCACACCACTACCATTACCCCTGCATCATGACTGAATAATACCACCACACCACTACTATTACCACTGCATCATGACTGAATAATACCACCACACCACTACCATTACCACTGCATCATGACTGAATAATACCATCACACCACTACCATTACCCCTGCATCATGACTGAAAAATACAACTACACCACTACGATTACCCCTGCATCATGACTGAATAATACCACCACACCACTACCATTACCCCTGCATCATGACTGAATAATACCGTCACACCACTGCCATTACCACTGCATTATGACTGAAAAATACCACTACACCTCTACCATTACCCCTGCATCATGACTGAATAATACCACCACACCGCTACCATTACCCCCGCATCATGACTGAATAATACCACCACACCACTACCATTACCCCTGCATCATGACTGAATAATACCACCACACCACTACCATTACCCCTGCATCATGACTGAATAATACCACCACACCACTACCATTACCCCTGCATCATGACTGAATAATACCACCACACCACTACCATTACCACTGCATCATGGCTGAATAATACCACCACACCACTACCATTACCCCTGCATCATGACAGAATAATACCACCACACCACTACCATTACCCCTGCATCATGACTGAATAATACCACCACACCGCTACCATTACCCCTGCATCATGACTGAATAATACCACCACACCACTACCATTACCACTGCATCATGACTGAATAATACCACCACACCACTACCATTACCCCTACATCATGACTGAATAATACCACCACACCAGTACCATTACCCCTGCATCATGACTGAATAATACCACCACACCACTACCATTACCCCTGCATCATGACTGAATAATACCACCACACCACTACTATTACCACTGCATCATGACTGAATAATACCACCACACCACTACCATTACCACTGCATCATGACTGAATAATACCATCACACCACTACCATTACCCCTGCATCATGACTGAAAAATACAACTACACCACTACGATTACCCCTGCATCATGACTGAATAATACCACCACACCACTACCATTACCCCTGCATCATGACTGAATAATACCGTCACACCACTGCCATTACCACTGCATTATGACTGAAAAATACCACTACACCTCTACCATTACCCCTGCATCATGACTGAATAATACCACCACACCGCTACCATTACCCCCGCATCATGACTGAATAATACCACCACACCGCTACCATTACCCCCGCATCATGACTGAATAATACCACCACACCACTACCATTACCCCTGCATCATGACTGAATAATACCACCACACCACTACCATTACCACTGCATCATGACTGAATAATACCACCACACCACTACCATTACCCCTACATCATGACTGAATAATACCACCACACCAGTACCATTACCCCTGCATCATGACTGAATAATACCACCACACCACTACCATTACCCCTGCATCATGACTGAATAATACCACCACACCACTACCATTACCCCTACATCATGACTGAATAATACCACCACACCACTACCATTACCCCTGCATCATGACTGAATAATACCACCACAGCGCTACCATTACCCCTGCATCATGACTGAATAATACCACCACACCGCTATCATTACCACAGCATCATGACTGAATAATACCACCACACCACTGCCATTACCCCTACATCATGACTGAATAATATCACCACACCACTACCATTACCACTGCATAATGACTGAAAAATACCACTACACCACTACCATTACCACTGCAGCATGACTGAATAATACCACCACAGCGCTACCATTACCACAGCATCATGACTGAATAATACCACCACACCACTGCCATTACCCCTACATCATGACTGAATAATATCACCACACCACTACCATTACCACTGCATTATGACTGAAAAATACCACTACACCACTACCATTACCCCTGCATCATGACTGAATAATACCACCACACCACTACCATTACCCCTGCATCATGACTGAATAATATCACCACACCACTACCATTACCACTGCATCATGACTGAATAATACTACCACACCGCTACCATTACCCCTGCATCATGACTGAATAATACCACCACACCACTACCATTACCCCTGCATCATGACTGAATAATACCACCACACTGCTACCATTACCCCTGCATCATGACTGAATAATACCATCACACCACTACCATTACCACTGCATCATGACTGAATAATACCACCAAACCACTACCATTACCCCTGCATCATGACTGAATAATACCACCACACCACTACCATTACCCCTGCATCATGACTGAATAATACCACCACACCACTACCATTACCCCTACATCATGACTGAATAATACCACCACACCACTACCATTACCCCTGCATCATGACTGAATAATACCACCACAGCGCTACCATTACCCCTGCATCATGACTGAATAATACCACCACACCGCTATCATTACCACAGCATCATGACTGAATAATACCACCACACCACTGCCATTACCCCTACATCATGACTGAATAATATCACCACACCACTACCATTACCACTGCATAATGACTGAAAAATACCACTACACCACTACCATTACCACTGCAGCATGACTGAATAATACCACCACAGCGCTACCATTACCACAGCATCATGACTGAATAATACCACCACACCACTGCCATTACCCCTACATCATGACTGAATAATATCACCACACCACTACCATTACCACTGCATTATGACTGAAAAATACCACTACACCACTACCATTACCCCTGCATCATGACTGAATAATACCACCACACCACTACCATTACCCCTGCATCATGACTGAATAATATCACCACACCACTACCATTACCACTGCATCATGACTGAATAATACTACCACACCGCTACCATTACCCCTGCATCATGACTGAATAATACCACCACACCACTACCATTACCCCTGCATCATGACTGAATAATACCACCACACTGCTACCATTACCCCTGCATCATGACTGAATAATACCACCACACCGCTACTATTACCCCTGCATCATGACTGAATAATACCATCACACCACTACCATTACCACTGCATCATGACTGAATAATACCACCACACCACTACCATTACCCCTGCATCATGACTGACTAATACCTCCACACCACTACCATTACCCCTGCATCATGACTGAATAATAACATCACACTGCTACCATTACTCCTGCTTCATGACTGAATAATACCACCACACCGCTACCATTACCTCTGCATCATGACTGAATAATACCACCACACCGCTACCATTATTCCTGCATCATGACTGAATAATACCACCACACCACTACCATTACCCCTGCATCATGACTGAATAATACCACCACACTGCTACCATTACCCCTGCATCATGACTGAATAATACTACCACACCACTACCATTACCCCTGCATCATGACTGACTAATACCACCACACCACTACCATTACCACTGCATCATGACTGAATAATACCACCACACCACTACCATTACCACTGCAACATGACTGAATAATACCACCACACCACTACCATTACCACTGCATCATGACTGAATAATATCACCACATCACTACCATTACCCCTGCATCATGACTGAATAATACCACCACACCACTACCATTACCACTGCATCATGACTGAATAATATCACCACATCACTACCATTATCCCTGCATCATGACTGAATAATACCACCACACTGCTACCATTACCCCTGCATCATGACTGAATAATACCATCACACCACTACCATTACCACTGCATCATGGCTGAATAATACCACCACACCACTACCATTACCCCTGTATCATGACTGAATAATACCACCACACCACTACCATTACTACTGCATCATGACTGAATAATACCACCACACCGATACCATTACCCTGCATCATGACTGAATAATACCACCACACCGTACCATTACCCCTGCATCATGAGTGAATAATACCACCACACCACTACCATTACCCCTGCATCATGACTGAATAATACCACCACACCACTACCATTACCACTGCATCATGACTGAATAATACCACCACACTGCTACCATTACCCCTGCATCATGACTGAATAATACCACCACACCACTACCATTACCCCTGCATCATGACTGACTAATACCACCACACCACTACCATTACCACTGCATCATGACTGAATAATACCACCACACCACTACCATTACCCTGCATCATGACTGAATAATACCACCACTACCATTACCACTGCATCATGACTTAATAATACCACCACACCACTACCATTACCACTGCATCATGACTGAATAATAACATCACACTGCTACCATTACTCCTGCTTCATGACTGAATAATACCACCACACCACTACCATTACCACTGCATCATGACTGAATAATACCACCACACCACTACCATTACCCTGCATCATGACTGAATAATACCACCACACTGCTACCATTACCTCTGCATCATGACTGAATAATACCACCACACCACTACCATTACCACTGCATCATGAATGAATAATAACATCACACTGCTACCATTATTCCTGCTTCATGATTGAATAATACCACCACACCGCTACCATTACCACTGCATCATGAATGAATAATAACATCACACTGCTACCATTATTCCTGCTTCATGATTGAATAATACCACCACACCGCTACCATTACCTCTGCATCATGACTGAATAATACCATCACAGCACTACCATTACCACTGCATCATGACTGACTAATACCACCACACCACTACCATTACCCCTGCATCATGACTGACTAATACCACCACACCACTACCATTACTACTGCATCATGACTGAATAATACCACCACACCGCTACCATTACTCCTGCATCATGAATGAATAATAACATCACACTGCTACCATTACTCCGGCTTCATGACTGACTAATACCACCACACCACTACCATTACCACTGCATCATGACTGAATAATACCACCACACCACTACCATTACCACTGCATCATGACTGAATAATAAAATCACACTGCTACCATTACTCCGGCATCATGACTGAATAATACCACCACACCGCTACCATTACTCCTGCATCATGACTGAATAATACCACCACACTGCTACCATTACTCCCGCATCATGAATGAATAATACCACCACAACACTACCATTACCCCTGCATCATGACTAAATAATACCACCACACCACTACCATTACCACTGCATCATGACTGAATAATACCACCACACCTCTACCATTACCACTGCATCATGACTGAATAATACCACCACACCACTAACATTACCACTGCATCATGACTGAAAAATACCACCACACTGCTACCATTACCCCTGCATCATGACTGAATAATACCACCACACCACTACCATTACCCCTGCATCATGACTGAATAATACCATCACACCACTACCATTACCCCTGCATCATGACTGAATAATACCAGCACACCACTACCATTACCACTGCATCATGACTGAATAATACCACCACACCACTACCATTACCCCTACATCATGACTGAATAATACCGCCATACCACAACCACTGCATCATGACTGTATAATACCAACACACCACTACCATTACCCCTGCATCATGACTAAATAATACCGCCATACCACAACCACTGCATCATGACTGAATAATACCATGACACTGCTATCATTACCACTGCATCATGACTGAATAATAACATCACACTGCTACCATTTCTCCTGCATCATGACTGAATAATACCACTACACCACTACCATTACCCCTGCATCATGATTGAATAATACCACCACACTGCTACCATTACCCCTGCATCCTGACTGAATAATACCACCACACCACTACCATTACCACTGCATCATGATTGAATAATACCACCACACCACTACATCATGACTGAATAATACCATCACACCACTACCATTACCACTGCATCATGACTGAATAATACCACCACACCACTACCATTACCCCTGCATCATGACTGAATAATACCACCACACCGCTACCATTACCACTGCATCATGACTGAATAATACCACCACACTGCTACCATTACCTCTGCATCATGACTGAATAATACTACCACACCACTACCATTACCATTGCATCATGACTGAATAATACCACCACACCACTACCATTACCCCTGCATCATGACTGAATAATACCTTCACACCACTACCACTGCATCATGACTGAATAATACCACCACACCACTACCATTACCACTGCATCATGACTGAATAATACCACCACACCTCTACCATTACCACTGCATCATGACTGAATAATACCACCACACCAGTACCATTATCCCTGCATCATGACTGAATAATACCACCACACCACTACCATTACCCCTGCATCATGACTGAATAATACCACCACTACCATTACCACTGCATCATGACTGAATAATACTACCACACTGCTACCATTACCCCTGCATCATGACTGAATAATACCACCACACCACTACCATTACCCCTGCATCATGACTGAATAATACCACCACACCACTACCATTACCACTGCATCATGACTGAATAATACCACCACACCACTACCATTACCCTACATCATGACTGAATAATACCACCACTACCATTACCACTGCATCATGACTGAATAATACCACCACACCTCTACCATTACCACTGCATCATGACTGAATAATACCACCGCACCGCTACCATCACACCTGCATCATGACTGAATAATACCACTACACCACTACCATTACCCCTGCATCATGATTGAATAATACCACCACACCTCTACCATTACCACTGCATCATGACTGAATAATACCACCACACCAGTACCATTATCCCTGCATCATGACTGAATAATACCACCACACCACTACCATTACCACTGCATCATGACTGAATAATACCACCACACCACTACCATTACCCCTGCATCATGATTGAATAATACCACCACACTGCTACCATTACCCCTGCATCCTGACTGAATAATACCACCACACCACTACCATTACCACTGCATCATGATTGAATAATACCACCACACCACTACATCATGACTGAATAATACCATCACACCACTACCATTACCACTGCATCATGACTGAATAATACCACCACACCACTACCATTACCCCTGCATCATGACTGAATAATACCACCACACCGCTACCATTACCACTGCATCATGACTGAATAATACCACCACTACCATTACCACTGCATCATGACTGAATAATACCACCACACCTCTACCATTACCACTGCATCATGACTGAATAATACCACCGCACCGCTACCATCACACCTGCATCATGACTGAATAATACCACCACACCACTACCATTACCCCTGCATCATGACTGAATAATACCACTACACCACTACCATTACCCCTGCATCATGATTGAATAATACCACCACACTGCTACCATTACCCCTGCATCCTGACTGAATAATACCACCACACCACTACCATTACCACTGCATCATGATTGAATAATACCACCACACCACTACATCATGACTGAATAATACCATCACACCACTACCATTACCACTGCATCATGACTGAATAATACCACCACACCACTACCATTACCCCTGCATCATGACTGAATAATACCACCACACCGCTACCATTACCACTGCATCATGACTGAATAATACCACCACACTGCTACCATTACCTCTGCATCATGACTGAATAATACTACCACACCACTACCATTACCATTGCATCATGACTGAATAATACCTCCACACCGCTACCATTACCACTGCATCATGACTGAATAATACCACCACACCGCTACCATTACCCCTGCATCATGACTGAATAATACCACCACACCGCTACCATTACCACTGCATCATGACTGAATAATACCACCACACCTCTACCATTACCACTGCATCATGACTGAATAATACCACCACACCACTACCATAACCACTGCATCATGACTGAATAATACCACCACACCACTACCATTACCCTGCATCATGACTGAATAATACCAACACACCACTACCATTACCCCTGCATCCCTGCATCATGACTGAAAAATACCACCATACAGCAACCCCTACTAAACAACTCCCCCCCCCCAAAAAAAAAAAAAACAATGGCACATTTCATCTATACAATGATCTCCCCTACCCAAAGCTGCCCCTCTAAATAGCACCCCTCTTGCCCCCTAAACTTTCCCCCCCCAAGTTCACTAAGCAGTGGCTTTATAAGTAAATTGCAACCCCCCACCGTATACATGAATTACACCCCTGTACAGGGGCGTTGCTAGGGTGGTAAAAGATCCGGGGCACGGGCCCCAATACATATGTAGGGTCTTACAGTAATGCCCCCTCCTGTACATAACTCCTCACATGTGGCTGTGCCAATAACAAGGTTACTTCTAGTATATACAGCTACAGACAACACAGGAGAAATCCCTACGTGTTACATCCAGTGACTGCAGGTGACGTCTCCTCCATCTTCTCCATTAGGCATCACCACATTTTATGTTCCTCATTGTCCCTACATCTTGGTTCCCTGACAGTGTTATCCTGGTGCTACCCCTAACAATCTCCCCCAAATACTGAAAGGCTGCGCTCACACGTTTGTCGTGCATTTAAACAAAACCAGGCGCGTGTTACCCATCACTTGTGTATTACTGGAAACGCAAATGAGATCAAACCGAGGCCTGTCCTAGTGTCATGTGTGAACACGCTCCAAGAAATGTCCCCCACACAGCCCCCCCGCACAGTAAGTAATGTGCCCACACAGCCCCCCCATGTTCTCCCCCTACCCTAGTCCCTATCATGTCTTCCCCCTCACCTCACTGATGCAGCTCTGTGCACTGCTTTCCCCGGCAGGTCATGTGATCATGACATCATCACAGGTCCTTAAGCCTCGGAACTTCTGGAGGCTAGGTCCTTGCAGGGGAAAGCAGCGCCTGCACTCCTTCTCATCACAATCTGTGTCTTCAGACACAGATCTTGATGAGAGAGGGAAGGAATCGCCCCGGCAGCCAGAAGACCTGCTGACCCAAGGAGATTTGGGGAGCTGGCCAAAAGATCCGTATAGACTCCCCTGCCCCCTATACATGAACTACACCTCAGCCTGTCCTCTATACAGTGCATCTATATATGAACTACACCCCCATGTCCTCTATATATGAATTACAACCCCCATCCTCTATACAGTTCATCATAAATGTCATCATCTGTTCCCTCTATATATGAATTGCAACACCCCTGCCAATACATGGGAGAGGAGTAGTTGTGAATAAGGCCCTCAGCCTGTTAGAACCCATCTAGTGAGTCTGATCAACTCATAAAGAGATTCTGTAGATTCTGCCTGACAAGGCAAGGGTTAAGTGGATGTGATTCTGTCTACCAATTGTATTTCACCATGTACACTGGAGTGTGATTGGAGAGTTAGCCACCACCTGACCAGGATAACAAAACCCCCAGACAGGAAGGGGCAAGTCCTTTTACCAGAGAGGTCAGATCTTAGAGCACCTGCTCTTACCACAGGCCTCAGCTGTCACTATAGAGCACATCCTGTCACAGAGGAGAGAAACAGTGTCTGTGCACCATCAGCACTAACACTCAGCTAAACCCAGGACACAAGCTGCAGCTTCCACAATTGGACACAGCTACATCCCCTTTACAGTGGCGCCTCAATATATAAATTACACACCCTGTACAGTGGCTGGCTATATATAAATCCCCCCCCCCCTCTTCTTTACTGAACCCCTTTTATAACAGTAAAATAACAAAGGTTCACTTCCAGACGACCCCCCGCATTACTGAAAGGATGATGTGCAGTCGGCTCTTCTCCTCCCTGCAATGCGGAGATACAGACAGCGCGATCTATGAGTCAAAGATCGGCCGTCTGTGGAGGACAGAAAGTGCAGGGAGAGGCCGCTCTGCCCACACTTCTTCCTCTCTATGGTATCATATACCATGTGCATGTCAGTATGGGGCTGCTAATAGCTTTTAGCAACCCCATACTTAGTAGCTGATATCCGTAGCACCCCAGGCGCCAGGGCCCCCATAGATAGAGGACTAATCCCAGGGCCCAGTGAAAGTGCTCCAGGAGCGCCAATGTAGATCCGGCCCTGTCTACGATAAAACAAATGTACAGCAATTGCACCACTAAATGCCCCTTTCTTTAATCCTGGCCCTATGAGTAAGAAAATATGGCACCAATGTATGAATTCAGGCAACTTAAGATAATCACCAAGTCGATAGATCACCAAATAAAATCTACACAGCTGACAATTTCTTTAATAGAGGCCCCTGCATGTTCATAATTGGACACTTGCAAACTTTCCCAAACTCCTAAAATTGATACATTTCCATTTAAACATTGTCCTCCTCATTAAATTACATCAGTATAGATGACCCCCATCCCACACCACCCCAGGAGCTTCTACATTTCTACATATCTGCATTCATTCCTGATTGCAGCAGATATGCTGGTGCTGTATAATATGGGCACCACTGCCAGCCCGGGCATAAGTCACATCCTCTGCCCATCTACCACTAATATAACAATACAATAATACATATAAATATATTGATTCCTCTGGACACTATTGCCATGTCTGCTGCCCACAGTATAGATGGCAGAGCAGGTACATGATCCTACTGGCAGGCAGGTGCCACCTGAGCATTCCGTGACCTCTGACCTGTGACCTGCACACGGCCAACTGTCAGTTACCTTCAACTGTCGAAGGCAGCGACTGGATTGGATTGTACTGGATTCCCAAAGATGGCGTCTACAGGACACAGAGAAAGCGAGAAGAAGAGGAAGAGAGAAGAAGAGATGAGGAAGAGAGAAGAGAAGAAGAGGAAGAGAGAAAAGGTGAAGAGGAAGAGAGGAGAGGACAGCGAGAGCGGATTGATGATAAAGAGGAGAGGAGAGATTGCCGGATTATTAGAGGATGACGGGCCAAGACCGGGCAGCAGCCAGGACCCTGTAACATCAAGCCCCTACCCCGACTTCTATGTCTACCGCCTCACCATCCATCAGGTGCTGGGTAGGGGCGGCTTTGGGAAAGTAAGTGGCATCATTTCTTATTGGTTACATTTTGCCTTTGCCGTTAGTTTCTGTTAACAGATATTTTTATCCAGTGAATGTCTAGAGCTGAGAATCTCCTGTAATATTTGTAGCCATATGTATGATATGTGGGGTCACACTGAGATTGGGAAAGATACATTGTTATGTTTTTTATTTGCTTGCTCCACAAAGGTCATATTATGCTTATAGTTATGTGTTCAGCATTGTATTTGCTTCCTTCTGGTCAGCTCTTGGGTCTAATTGCTACCCATTGGATTAAATCCAATATCCATAGACAGTAGAGCTGAAAAGGCGCCTGTAAGGAGAATGGGTCCAACACGGATCTTCTCCTGAAAATGATTGCTGCATTTCCCAGCAGTCACACTAGGGGGAGCTCTATTCAATATACATTTTTAAGTTCCATTGAGCAGAATAAAAGCTGTATTTTTTCTATCCACTGAGCTCCCCCTAGTGGTGATTGTATGCAGAAAGTTTCATCATTAAGAGATGTATAGTAGAGACTGTTCATTGTTTTATGCCATTTGTCTTCTGTAAATACATTGAAAAATATCATAATTTGATTGAGCTCCATTTTTATAAAGCATGAGGGTGAGATGGTTTAAGTGTGAGGTTTTAAAATAAAACTTTCCTGCTTCACAAAAATATGACATGGGCCTTTTACATTCTGCTATCAGGGCCTTGATGTCATGTAGATCGCTCAGTGTACCCCACTGTCATAGTGGAAAAGTATTTTTCAAGAAAGAGATGGTTTTAAAATATTGTCAACAGATTTATTTTGTAAATGATAGCATAAAATAATAATACTACAGGCGGTCCCCTACTTAAGAACACCTGACTTACAGACGACCCCTAGTTACAAACAGACCTCTGGATGTTGGTAGCTTACTGTACTTTACCCCTAGGCTACAATTATCAGCTGTAACAGTTATCAAATATGTCTGCAATTAAGATTTATTATTAATCCTGGTTCTTATGACAACAAAACATTTTTAAAATCCAATTGTCACAGAGACCAAAAAAACTTTGATTTGGGTTACAATGATAAAGTATACAAACCTACAGAACCTCTCTTATATGTAACCCGAGGACTACCTGTACAGAGAATCTGACACCTGTCTGACCATAGCCTGACTACTGTCATTTTAAAGATTGTGCACTGGAAAGGTGAGCTGGTTGGTGCTTTATGTGAGCAGTGTACCCCACTGTCATAGCCAGCAGAAATGTCTCACCCCCAGCAATTACTCAGCTATCGTATGTAATAAATGTATAAGTATCTCCCCTTTCCATCTTTAGGTGGTCCTGGCGTCATTCCCCGGCCGAAACACCTTCATGGCCGTGAAAGTTGTCCTCAAAACACCGGACAATACAGCAATGTTGATGAGAGAGCGACGGATACTCCAAAAAGCCCGAGAGTGCCCATTCCTATGCCATCTGTATGCCGCACATCAGTCTCAGCACGGGGCGTATTTCATCACGGAGTATCTGTCCGGCGGCAGCCTGCAGGCGTTAATCAGAATGTGCGGCAGCTTGAACATCGATAATGTGAGATTCTACACAGCAGAGATAGTATGTGGCCTCCAATTCCTCCATGGACATAACATCGTCCACAGAGATCTAAAGCCAGGAAACATCATGCTGGATAGAAGTGGGCACATCCGCATCATCGACCTGGGCCTTGCCCGCGATGGTGTCACCTCCTCCAATAAGACCCGTGGAGTGGTGGGCACAACCTGTTTTATGGCCCCAGAGGTGCTGCTGGATGAGGAATATGACGCAGCAGTTGACTGGTGGAGCCTGGGGATTGTTGTGTCCATAATGTCATCCGGATACTCCCCATTTTACTATGGGCCCATCAGGAGTGAGGCGGTCGAGTCCATCATCACCGAAATGCCAGAAATACCACCCTGGCTGGCCTCCGATTTAAAACATCTGATTAAAAACCTGCTGCGGAAAAATCCTGAGATGCGGCTGGGTGTGTCCGGTAACATCAGACACCATCCCTTCTTTGACAGCATTGGCTGGGAGGATCTTGAGGCCGGGAGAGCACAGCCCCCATTTACACCATTCAGGGCCGTTCTGAAGAACAAACACCTGCAGTGGCCGGGAGATGAAACACCTACTAACCCCGTGGCCGAATTCTCCTACATGTCACCTAGCTGGGCCCGGTAAGATCCTTCTCCTGTACAAAGCTTACATGTAATAGTCATTACTAACCTGATGTAGTCTCTTCCATAGTCTTCTCCCTCCTGTTCTTCATTATTATTGCTCCTAACAATTACTATGTCTCTGCTTATTCTTAGGATGATGGAGCGATCCAGATTGTAAGATCTAAGACTGGTGAGTTCTCCATATACACAAATCTCATAAGAATAAATATTTTCATGTTACATTAGTTCTCTTGTCTATATATGTACAAGTGGTAGAAGTAACATTTCCCTCTTGTGTCTTGTAGGATCCGCCCGTGCCACTGCCCAGAACTTAATGCCTCCTGTACCCACCTCTGCTGCTGTGTAAGACCTCGGCTCGCCTACAACATCCTCTCTATGACATCAGGTTGCTGTACATTTCCATCATGACGTTGCCTCGGTGCTTGGCTTCGATCCTCTGATATCCGGCAGCGTCTGACATCACTTCCCTCCTGAAGAAACGTCCGGCTCCTGGAGAGGCCTGTGTGTCCTGCTCAGCACAGGCCTGGTAAGTTACACACACTACACACACATAGATACACTGATAGACACTTAGATAGATGTAGGTATAGACACACACATACATATATAGGATAGGTGTAGATATTGGCTTTGGTCCTGGGAATTGTTCCGATCGCCATATTTGGGGTCAGGAAGGAATTTTTTCACCTTGTGGAGCATTGGTTTGCTCTTCAAGGAGGTTTTTGCCTTCTTCAGGATCATACAGAGCCATAAATAGGTATAGTATAGATTTACAATCCTAAAAAAATTATAATTTATAGAGAAAATATTAGACAAGTAAAAATATAGATTTCCCCTCCCCCACATATTAGGATGAATAATGTAGGTTATAATATTGATAGCAGATGTAGTTAGATGATGGTATTTGATCCTGGGATTTGTTCTGATCCCCATATATGAGGTCAGGAAGGTGTTTTTTTCCTTCCTGTGGATCAACTCAGCCATAAATAGTTTTAATGCTAAACCTCTTCAAATTATTATTAATTATTAATATAAATAAAATAAAGAATAACCCTCCCACCCACTATAATAGATGTAGTCTCATAATAATAAGTATTTACATAGAAAAGATTAGAGAAGTAAAAATATAGACCCCCTCACACACTAGGTAAGATAATGTGGGTTAAAAAGTGAATAGTGTAGGTAAGTAATTATTAATTAATATAAATAAGAAAAAAAATCTAAAAATCTAAAAAAAAAAATAGGTGTAGTCTCATAATAATATTTTACATTGAAAATATTACAGAAGTAAAAAATCTAGACCCCTCTCACACACTAGGTAAGATAATTTGGGTTTTAAAGTGGATAGTGTATGTAAGTAATTAATATAGATAAGAAAAAAAATCTAAAAAAAAAGGTGTAGTCTCATAATAATCATTTACATAAAAAATATTAGAGAAGTAAATATTTATTCCCTCACACACACACACTAGGTAAGATATTGGGGTTATAAAGTGGATAGTTTAGGTAAGTAATTATTAATTAATATAAATAAGAAAAAAATATATAAAAACCTCAAAGAATAGGTGTAGTCTCATAATAATCATTTACACAGAAAATTGATAAGTAAATATAGCGTATTTTTTGGACTATAAGACGCACTTTTTAGCAAGAAAAATTCTTGCTAAAAAGTCCCTGCGTCTTATAGACCGGAGGTCAGGAGGATCCAGCACTGCCAGTCCCTCCTGACCGCTGTAAGGGAGATCGGGTGATGCCCTGATATAGAGCTGCACCCGATCTCCCAGAGAGGAGAGACTCCGTACTGCTCTCTTCCTACAGGTACAAGACCTGTGGTGATGTCAGAAACATGTGACTGATCACATGTGTCTTATATCACCACAGGTCTGATACTGCCATGCTGCCCTGGGTGTGTGTGGTTCTGTGTGTGTAGCTGAGCTGTGTGTGTGGTTCTGTGTGTGTAGCTGAGCTGTGTGTGTGGTTCTGTGTGTGTAGCTGTGCTGTGTGTGTGGTTCTGTGTGTGTAGCTGAGCTGTGTGTGTAGTTCAGTGTGTGTAGCTGAGCTGTGTATGTGGTGTTGTGTGTGTAGCTGTGCTGTGTGTGTAGCTGGGCTGTGTATGTGGTGTTATGTGTGTAGCTGAGCTGTGTGTGTGGTTCTGTGTGTATAGCGGAGCTGTGTGTGTATCTGAATGGATGATGCAGAGCAGAGTGTGTGTAACTATGGATGATGCAGAGCTGTGTGTGCTATGCTTTAGTGCGACCAACAGGGATATTTTAATTGGTATAAAATATATTTTTTCTTTTTTGGAAGCCTAAATGCGTCCTATAGTAAGAAGCGTCTTATAGTTCGAAAAATACGGTATATTCCCGCACACACTAGGTTAGATAATGTAAGTTATAATGTGGATATTGTATGTAAGTAATTATTAATATAAGTAACAAAAATAATCAAAAAAGCTAAAAAAAATAGGTAAAGTTTCATAGTTTTAATAATGTTATGAATAAATAGTAATACAGATAATAGTAATATAGCTTAGATTTATAAAATAAAATACACAAAATAGATAGCTTTAAATAAAATATTTTCCCCACCCCCTTACATCTTGGTGTCTGTGTCTTTATTTCCCTTGGATTTCCATGTAATGTTCTAATACACGGGTCACCACAGTCGTCCGTGGTACATCCAGTCCTGGGTCGCACCCAAAGGACTTTAGGAAAAATAACCACCCCTTCCCCCAGTAGTCCGCTTCTCCTCTGTGTGACCACTGTACGCTGAGCTGACGCCGGCAGACATGATGATGTCATCACACTGCGTCTGTCGGCATCGGAGCTGCGCACTGCACAGAGTAGAGGAGAAGAGAACTGCAGGTGCCTCAGGGGTGGGGAATGGTGAATATATGATTGGTTTTGTAATTATTCACAGTGAAAAGAAGTAGGGAGTGTGGGTGGTGATCTGCATGGAGGGGCATACATTGGGAGGCTACAGATAGGAGGCCATTATAAGTGTGGGTGGGGCTAGAGAAAAGGGAGTGTTGTAATCCTTCCCTTTTCTGTGATCTGCCCTTATAAGGAGGGGCCTACAGAAGAGGGGGCACTATAATGAGGAGGCTACAAAAAAAGGATACTATAATCAGGAGGCTGAAGAAAAGGGAGTCCTACAAGGAGGGGGTTTCAATAAATGGGGCACTATATGGAGGAGACCACAGAAAAGAGGGGACTATAATGAGGATGATGCAGAAAAGGGGGTACTATAAGAAGGGGACATCAGGAGAGAGAGCACTCTAAATGGGAGCTGCAGGAAAGGGGACACTATAAGCGGGGCCGGATTAAGAGTGGTGGGGGCCCTTCCAACAATGTTTTTTCAATGAAGCCAATGTTGCTTAAGGGAAATAATGATGGTTCTCCAGATTTCCCAGATAAGGGACCGGTCACAAGTAAAAAGCATGCGCCCGGTAACCAGCACAATGATTTTTCAATAATTTGAATGGAAGACACTGGGAGTTGGTTACCGGTCGCATGCATTTCACTGGAAACATATGCAACCAGGCTGCAGCCCACCCCCGTGCGCTAATGTTGTGTTAGGAAACGCAGCACTAGCGGCACGTGTGACTTACCAGAATTACCCTTACACTGATAGAAAACTGATTTACAAACTTTCTACTAACACAGTGTTTCATCCAAGCCGAGCAGTGATCAGTGAGTAAACATACTCACGGCTCATTCTATCCTATTGGCTCCATGAGCCGGATTTCAAAATGCTGAGAAAATTAGTAATAATTGAGGACATCCCTACACAGCGTCATACACAGGCTGATGTCTCACATTAGTATCAGTCAGTGACATAGACATTAGCGGCATCCAGTACCTTACAGGTGATGATCTGCTCAGGGACTGTAATATTTCTTCTCCCGCTCGCGGTTCATCTTCCACAGGATGCGCCAGATGTTTTCAGCTCCCAGCAGCTCATCTCTCACACTGCAACCATAAAAATACCACAGTCACTTACATTATAATGTCACCTGGATAACAATGCTACTAAATAATATACACCCCTCACAACACAACTGTCACATCCAACTATGGATGTTATTAAAAAAGCCAGTGTGTGGCCCTAAAAATGTATTTATAACATACACTAGATTACCCGATGCGTTTGCAATACATTTCAAAACACAAAGCAAACGCATCATGTGACTGCAGACGCAATAATATAATGAGTGCTTTTAATAATATACCCTACCCCAGTATTAATTTACATACAACCTTATATACAGTGCAACCCTGTCTAATTTATATACTATGTATATTATCTACAGCCCCTCTCAAATTAATTTAGATACAGACCCCTCAAATTTATTAATGTGTATACCACCTGCATATAAATATAAATAGGCCCCACCCAATTATTAAAGGGATTTTGCCAACAATCAAGGTGCTGATCGGTAGGGGTTTCCATGATCATGAAAATGGAGGTCCGAGGTACAGTTGTATATACAACCAGCCCCCAGGATAATATAGCCACCAGCCCCATGTAGTAAAAAGTCACCAGCCCCCAGTAGTATATTGCCATCAGCCCCCAGTAGTATATAGGCACCAGTCGCCTGTAGTATATAGCTTCCAGTCACCCGTAGTATATAAAGCCAGCCTCCAGCGGTATATAGGCACCAGCCCCCTATGGTATATAGCCACCAGTACCGTGTTCTATATAGCCACCAGCCCCCTGTTGTATATAACCACCAGCTCCCTGTAGTAAATAGTAACCTGTCCCCTGTAATAAATAGCCACCAGTAGTATATAGCCACCAGTACCCTGTAGTAAATAGCCACCAGCACCCTGTAGTATACAGCACCCAGTAGTATATAGAAACCAGCCCCCAGTAGTATATAGAAACCAGCCCCCAGTAGTATATAGCCACCAGTCCCCTGTATGAAATAGCCACCAGTCCACTGTAATATATAGCCACCAGTCCACTGTAATATATAGCCACCAGCCCTGTGTAGTAAAAAGCCACCAGCCCCCTGTAGTAAAAAGCCAGCCCCCTATAGGATATAACCACCAGTCCTATGTAGTAAATAGCCACCAGCCCCTTTTAGTAAAAAGACAGCCCCCTGTTGTATATAGCCACCAGTCCCCAGTAGTAAATAGCCACCAGGCCCCTATATAGCCACAAAATAATAAACTATATACTCACCTTTCCTTCCAGTGATACCACGACGCTGCAGCCTCTTTCTTTGGGCAGCCTGCCGGCCTCTGTGAAGACACAGCTGCCACCGCTGGGGGAGATCGCCAATGCACTGTTTCGTCAGCAGCATGTAGTAATCGGACCCCGGCAGCATGACGTCATCACACGTCATTGCCGTCCCATCACTACATGCTGCCGCGATCTCCCCTGCAGTGCCAGCTGTGTCTCACTGACACAGCTGCCATCCAAGATCCTTGTGTGCGATTCGAGCGGCCACGGGCTGCAGCGCATCGCACACAGAGACAGTCAGTGAGTCAGCAGATATGAGTTGCTGACTGTCCGAAACTGGTGAGGGCCCCTTTAAAAGTGAAAGTGGTGAGGGCTTCAGGGCGTGCACCGCGGAAGCCCCTCCTTTCTTCCGGCCCTGACTATTAGTAGGAGCTTCTTGGAAAGGTGGCATAATGTAAGATAAATTTGGGTACTGGGTATGGGTGGGAAACACAATTATTTTTAGTAGTTAAGTATTAAGGGACTTAAAGGGCATTTTCATTTAATTTAAATCATTTGCCTTATGTAAACATTTCTTCAATTGGATGTCCTCAGGGCAAGGACCTCAAGGTAGTTTTCTCCGAAATACTACCTGTACCACGTGCCACACCAAAAAGGCAGCGGGAAATCAGGGAGATAAATAAGTGGCTCAAAAGTTGGTGTAGGAAGGAGGGTTTTGGGTTCATGGAGAACTGGGCTGACTTTTCTGTCGGCTACAGGCTCTACAGTAGGGATGGGCTGCACCTCAATGGGGAGGGTGCAGCTGTTTTGGGGGGGGGGGGGAAATGGCTAGAAGGTTGGAGGAGTGTTTATACTAGAGACCTGGGGGGAGGGCAACTACACTTGAGCAGGGCAAAAAGACAGTGTAGATAGAGAGCTGGGAAGAGTCATAGTCCATGGGGGAGGAAGGGGGGCTGGAATGAGATTGGGGAATAAGTACAAAAGGAATACGGACAGGGAAAACCATAAAAAGTGCATGTACACAAATGCCAGAAGCCTCACAAACAAAATGGAGGAACTGGAACTCTTAATGTTGGAGCACAAATATGATATAGTGGGTATCAGCGAGACATGGCTGGACAGTAGCTATGACTGGGCTGTTACTATAGATGGTTAAAGTCTTTTTAGAAAGGATCGTATAAATAAAAAAGGGGGAGGGGTTTGTTTTTTATGTGAAATCTTGCTAAAGCCGTCCTGCGAGATGACATCAGTAACGCAAATGAAAATGTGGAGTCCCTATGGGTGGAGATAAGGGGAGGGAAAAAGAATAATAAAATATTACTAGGGGTTTGTTATAAGGCTCCAAATATAATGGAGGCAGCAGAGGAAATGCTGATAAGTGAAATGGATGCGGCTTCAAAGCACAGGGAAGTACTTATCATGGGGGACTTCAATTACCCAGATATTGACTGGGTGGCAGAAACCTGCAGGTCCTTCAAAGGTAGCAGGTTTTTGTTGACAAGAAAAGACATTTACCTGTCGCTACTAGTCCTGGAGCCAACAAGAGGGGGGCAGTGCTGAACAGGTTACAGGTTGGGGGGAACCTTGGTAATAGTGACCATAACATCATTGACTTTGTATTACACTTTACTAAGAATGTTAGTGGAGGGGCAACCAGCATAATAAAATTTTCAGCAACTAAGGGCAGACCTTATAGGCATAAACAGGGACAATGGGGCTCATTTACTAAGGGTCTGCGGACTTTTGTCGGATATTCCAACGTTTTCGGGGATTGCACGGCTGGGACAAGCATTTGTAAGGGGATTGTGTCGCACACGATCAGATTTTGTTGCAACGGTCTCGGCTTTCATGCAACAGAAATCTGGGGCCGGGCCATCGGACGATCCGACTGATTCGGACTGAGCGAGGGATTTAACTTTAAAGTTGTGTCACAAGACATGTAGTTACATACACTGGGAAGATGAAGGTGAACTCCGGCAGACCTGAGCGGGGAGCGACACATGCAGGATTTAGGGCGCACAATCTAAGTGAATCACAGCACAATGCATTCCGGATCAGGGAACGTGCCATGGACGGGTAAGTAAATGTGCGACACGACAAGTGACTGTACTGTGCCCCCCACATATATCATATATACCCCTCACACCACAACTGACTACACTGTGCCCCCACATATATCATATATACCCCTCACACCACAACTGAGCACACTATGCCCCCCACGTATATCATATATAAATTACACCCTATCTGTCCGCTACACATTGGCTCCTCTGTATGCAAATTACCCCCCCCTGACCCCTATACATTTGCTGCCTCTGCCTGTTTATATATATATAGATTACAACCCCCCCCTGTCCCCTATACAGTGGCTCCTTTATATACAAATTACACCCCCTGTCCCCTATATAGTGTCTGCCTATATATAAATTACACCCCGATGTCCCCTATACAGTGGCTCCTTTATATATAAATTACACCCCCTGTCCCCTATACAGTGGCTCCTTTATATATAAATTACACCCCCTGTCCCCTATACAGTGGCTCCTTTATATATAAATTATACCCCCTGTCCCCTATACAGTGGCTCCTTTATATATAAATTACACCCCCTGTCCCCTATACAGTGGCTCCTCAACCTATAAATTACACACCCTGTCCCCTATACAGTGGCTCCTCTATATAAATTACATACCCTGTCCCCTATACAGTGGCTCCTCAACATATAAATTACACACCCCTGTCCCCTATACAGTGGCTCCTCTTTATAAATTACACCCCCCTGTCCCCTATACAGTGACTCCTCTATATAAATTACACCCCCCTGTCCCCTATAGAGTGGCTGGCTATATATAAATTACACCCCCCCCCCCCCCCCCGTCTTCTTTACTGAACCCTTTTATAACAGTAAAATAATAAAGGTTCACTTACCTTTCCAGACGATCCCCCGCAGCGCTGACAGGATGATCTGCAGTCGGCTCTTCTCCTCCCTGCAGTGTGGAGACACAGACAGTGCGATCTATCAGTCATAGATCGTCCATCTGTGGAGGACAGAAAGTGCAGGGAGAGGCCGCTCTGCCCACACTTTTGCCTCTCTATGGTATCAGTGCCTTAAAGGCACAGGCACCATATACCATGTGCTTGTCAGTATGGGGCTGCTAATAGCTTTTAGCAGCCCCATACTTAGCAGCTGATATCCGTAGGGCTCCTGGAGCCCTGTGTGCAGGGCCGGATCTACAGCCCCAGATGCCAGGGTCCCCATAGAGAGAGGACTGATCCCGGGGGCTCGGCGCAAGTGCTCCAGGAGCACCAATGTAGATCCGGCCCTGGCTACCACACTGGGTCATTAAAGGGGTTATCCGGGTTTTAAAAATTAGTGAGGGCCAGGCTGGGGAAGGCTATTTAAAAATAATAAACATCCACTTACCTCTTCCGGAGCCGCCGATGTCCCGCGCCGCGGTCCCTTCGATCCGTGCCCCTGTTTGTTTACAGGGGCACGGAAGCCGCGCACAGGGAGCTTCCGGTCCACGATGTGGCCGGGTCCTCCCATCCGTCCCTATCTCTCAGCGTTGTAAGCGCTGGGAGATGGTGTCAGATGGGAGCTTCTGGCGAGGTGAGTACATGTTTATTATGTTTAAATTGCCCGCCCCAAAGACCTATGATATAGATGGTGCTGGTAGAGGTTTATTAGGTCAATTTCTGCAGAAATATTACCTTTAAGGTTGTTTTTTGGAAGATTAATAGTCTGGTAGGACAGTAGTAGCCACCAGTAATAAAACTTTTACTAGCAAAGTTATCAAGAATGAGGGACTGTTGCTGTGCAACGGAGTATGATAAATGCCCCTCTGGCAGCGCCGGATACTGGAACATCTTCATGCTTTAAAATTGTGGCGCACGTTCCAACTGTTTACCGGAACACCCCTTTTAGGACACAAAACTGGTGCAAACATTTCATATATACATGTGCAGACAGTTTGCACGTTCTTTCTAGTGTAAAGTCAGACATAAAACTGGTACAAACACCATGGGCAATAAGTTGAAACGTCATTATTTTTTAAATAAAAAACACCTTGTTTTTACAATGGATTTAAAAGGAATGCTCTATCTTTTTTATTTCCTGCTGTAGTCTTCAAACAGAAACCTACTACAGCAGTTATGTTGTGATGTGTTGTGTTGTGCTCAGTGAGGAGATCTCACACACCAGTGCATCAGAGTGCTCCAAATCCAGCTACAGTCCTGGAATGTAAATGCATTTTTCACAGTCCTGCTGCTACTAACACACACACAGGTATGGTTACACCAGGGCCAAAACCTATTACTCCCTGTAGCTTTGTATGGTCAAAACTGCTGACAGTAGATATGATTAAAAAGAATCTATGATACTATCCATCATGTAATGATATTCCCTACAGTGAACTAATTTGAATACTAATGAATAAATTTGAAAACTAATGATGATTTCATAGAAATGTCCAATAACATGTGGAAAGCCCCCCACCATTCAGCCATCATACAGAAAAGGCAGCGTTTTAAGAATGTAAAAGTTTTATTTAAAAGCTAAATTGTTTCTTGTTTGCATAAAAATAGAACGGCTTTTACAAAAAGACATCTTATTGCATTGTGCCCTTGATTTCTTGGTTTTGTCCTAAAAGACATTTACATTGTCACCTTCTGGATAAATATCATAAAATAATGTCTGTACCGTTATACAAAAGGTAAGGATGCATGGAAAAATAAAATCGCTATCCAATGCCACTTTTATAGTACAACAAATGTTCCACTTGCTAACCAGTCACAAGTCACATAGGGGTAACAGCTGGATCCAAGGGTATGAAACTAGATAGATTCCTCAAAGAAAAAGTTTTGCTTAGTTAAGAACATTATCCGTCCATAGGTTGAGCCCGGTATTGGTATTGCATCCACCATCTTATCAATGTTGTTGAGCACAGCTTATAGGAACATAGGCACTTTTTCAGGAAAAATAGACATTTTACTAACCTTAACTTCTTTGGATAAGTCAACAATATCAAATGGGGGTCCTAATATCTGACACCATAGAATGGAACTGAAAATTCAGACTTTTTTTAGGTGTTTAAGCTTGGCTCACCAAGAACAGTTGAATGAAGGGGGTGCAGGGTGTAGGGCTCCCACCGACTTGATATTGATGAACAATCCTCAGGTAAAATCATTAATTTCAATAAGCACCAAAACTTTAACAACATCTCTTGAAGCATAACTAATTTTTTTGACAAAATGTTATAAATCAACAGTGCAAATGATAATAGTAAATATTGCAATATACTTTCTTAAAGAAATCTGTTCCTGTGCCCTTCTTTTCCCTCTGCCTTTCTTCCTTATTTAAGTAGTTTGTGTAAATCAGCTTTCTGTCCTGTATCCACTGACAGCTGAGAGATAAAGGGACCTGATATAATGACACTTTACAGACCCTGGATAGTGTAATCTCCTCAGACAGCTGAATCATCAAAGAAAATATTTTCAGGTTATGGAAAAAGTTCATCATTATCTGTCTGATAATAAGTTTTTCAGATACACTGCTCACTACAGGAGAAAAAAGCAGAAAAATGGCAAAGAGAAGCTGCTGTACTTAATGAAGTGTATTACAAAGAGTATTATTATCTGCTAGATTAAACTCTGAAACACAAATCATTTGCTTCAAAGGTTTGGCTACACTTTAAAAGGAAAAAGAATTATTGGCCTTTATTCTTCTTATATCATAATAATTATTATAATAAGAAGAAATAATTAAATGGAAAATATAATATTTTTACAACTAAATTATCTTCAATCTATTGCTCTCCAATGTACTAGTGAGTCCTCTGGTATCATGCGATAAATCTGTCCGTGTAATATCCAGCAATAATATAATAAGAAGGGCCCTGAATAACCTCCTAGAACAGAGTAGGGCACCAGGAGTCTACATGTATATGTGGCAATGGGTTCTACTTCCATGTTGTTGCTTTGCAGTGCAATCATGTGATATGTCCATCCCTTGTCACTGACAACACTTGGACTTATTCTTCTTTGTGCTTTGGTACAAGTTGCTGTCATTGCTGTTTATTCCTAAGAAAAAAATGAGAAATTAATTGTTAAAATTTTACAGAGAATCAATACATTGGGGCTTATTTACGACATTTTTGGGATTTGTGACAGCGATTTAGAAGGGGATTGTGTCGCACGCAATCAGATTTTGGTGCAGGGGTGTCAGCTTTCCTGCAACAGAAATTGGGGGGGTAGGGGGGCCGTCGGACAATCCGACTGATTCAGACTGAGTGTGGGATTTAATATTCAAATTGTGTCGCATGCACCGCAAATGCACTTACATGCACTGGGAAGAAGATGGTGAACTCCGTTGGACCTGAGCGGGGAAGTGACACAAGCAGGATATCGGGTGAATCGCGGCACACTGCATTGTCGTCGGACAATGAACTTTCGGGAACTCAGAGGGACTGGGTAAGTAAATGTGCCCCATTGAATTGTCAGTACACACTTAGTTGCTACAGGTCTATGTAAAATAATTACTGAAGCCTCTAACGTGAATTTTAGAGCTTGTGGGCCCAAAAGCCATGAGGTTTCAATCAGATGCTCTTTCCCATATAAGGAGACTGGTTCTCTAAATATACGTTATGTTTTGGGGACCGGGTATACATTTCACTTTGGAGCCCAGCAGTTATGCTTCTGAAAGTGTTTATGTGCCTATCCTGTTAGAATACAATTTTTTTAATAGCCGAGTCCAATACTTTGCTTAATCTGATGAAATATAAATAACTCTATATCAATTGAAGATGTGTCATGGGTCATGCGACTATACATCAATGTATCATGAAGCGACCACCAGCATACTTACTCACTACATCTCCTATCCTTCGTGCATTCGTTTTTTCGAGCTCGGCTAGTACACTGGACTCAAATGTTAAGGAGGCCACTCGGAAAAAGAATTCCTTCACATTTTCTCCTGGAATAACATACAATACGTTTAGATAATTAAAAAAAAAAAATAAAGGTAAACATTTTGAAGCAGCAGTTCTCAAAAACGATAAGAAAAGTTCTACAATTTTCCAATATACTTTCTCTCTCAATTCCTCACTGTTTTCTAGATCTCTGCTGTTGTTCTGTAGGAAGCTTCACTGTTTACTTCCTATGGATAGGAGCTTGTCCCCGGTCATGTGATGTCACACAGGTGCACGGCTCGTTATAACACACAGCTCTGATTACTCTCTGTGATATAATGAACTGTGCACCTGTGTGATATCACATGATCAGGGAATCCACTGAAACTAAACAATGAAGCTTCCTACAGAATGACAGCAAGCAGAGGTCTTGAAAACAGTGAGGAATTGATAAAGAAGGTATAATGGAAAATTAGAAGATTTTACATTAAACAAACAGTATATACTTGATGAAATGGGACTTTTAAGTGACTGAAGATTCCAGAGTTTGTATCCTAAAGTGACAACTTATGCCTGTGTCCCACAATTTCTAAATCAGCAGAATATATTTTTTCAATGGAACCCACTACATGGGATGTCCCAGTCTATAGAACTTTTAGCCCTGGAATGGATCTATGAAGTATCCAGGAATAATATCAGACATTTATGTTCTATCTACACAGACATGATGGGGGAGATTTATCATACGCTGGTGTAAGATGGAAGCCCCACTTCCTTAGGTCTCCTCATGTACCCAGTGCATGGCTGCGCCAGCTGCTATTATATAAGCCCTGATAAATGTCCCTCAATGTTATTGGGCGTGAACAGCCCTCTATGGCTTAGTGACAAATTTGAATTTTCCTGTGCTCATTTTAATATAACACTAGGGTTAGTAGACAAATAGAAGTAAACTACTGTAAAAAGAAATTATATGTTTAATTTTCCCATGGACTTACAGGGAACTTGACAGTAAAGCCTCATGTACACGATCGTTATGGGGGCTGTGATCTGGATGCCAAAGTTGTGACCAGATCACGGCCCCCACAGAAATCAATGGCACCAGGTCACAGTGCAGTGAGCACACTGTTTCTCCCCACACCATGACCGAGCTGGGCCGACATGCAAAATATGGGACATGTCCTATATTTTGCCGCTTTACTTATCCTGGAAAACATATTTGCATATTTCCCTTAATCCCCCAGTGGAGCATCAATGGCTGTAAGTTTCCACACGCCTGTGTCAATGAAAGGGGGACTTTTGCTCCCTGACCCTAGTCGAAGGCCTTTCACTTAGCCACACCAGTTCCCTACACTGTATTGAAGAGAAGCAACCAGGTGGAAACATTTCTGTCTACAGTTAGGAATCTGTTCCATCAAATAGATATACCTTTTTGGATTTAATCCCACCTCATGTCATTAGGCTTCCTGAAAGTCGTGCTTGAAGTTAAGGGAGCTGCCTTACAAGGTAGCTAAGAGGCATTGTTTTTGTTGTCCCATCCTGCATATTTCCCTTATTTTGCCGTTTACAGCAGCAGCTGCTCGGATTTCTATGAAGAGGGGAGAGCGAAGGAGCGCCCCTCCTTTCCCTCCTTGAGATTCCAAGTGGTACATGTGTGGGTCTGGTGACCTGAATCTGCCAGGTCTGCTGTACTGACCTCACCTTCACTTGAGGACTCCAATCTTTACCACCTGGAATCTTTGGAAGACGATCCCTGACTCATGTAGGGTAAAAAGGTTTAACCCCAGCGACAGGAGGCATGCTGCTAGTTTAGGGGCCCCAAACCTACTGATAGATTCCCTGTTACTAATACTAGTAGTAAGTACTACTAGACATCATACCATTCTGGCAGAAAGGTGCAAAGCCATGACCTAGAGGATTATAGTAAGGAAACAACAAATCCAGTTAAATGATTAACTTCCTATGCCTGACCAGTAAAATTTCCACATTCAAGACATTTCCAATGTAAATTATTAACAATCTCAATGGAAAAATGTAATTGTGTTCCATTTAACATTTTAAATTCTGAAAATTTACAGCAGCCACACGGCCAGAGGCAGCAATAGTCATTTCTATTGGGGTGATGCCTCCTATTGTAATCCTAACTGTGATTTACATAAGGTGACTGTATTTTTATGATTTGTATTATAGTGACATGCAAACATTAAAAAAAAAACTAATTGTTTAACCATAAAAACTTGGTTAAATAAGTCATTGATTGGTGACACCGTCCCTTTAAAGGTAATTTCCAATTTTATACCAAAAGCCCTGGGGGACCTGGCCGGGCTCTTCCCTCACCAGCTAGGCCAGAAGGGTCAGAAGTCACGTGACTTCTCATTAGCTACTGACACTGGGGGGCCCACAAAAATCTTCCAGTAAGTATGTAACCTGGGGACTTCCTGTATATTGATAATTATCATTATCCATACATTTTTAAATATGGACATAAGTGTCTTGCATTTAACCTTCTAAATAAGATGGCATAGACCTACCTGTTAATGAGGACATGGACCAATATTCTGCCTGCATTTCTTTTGCCACCTTCAAGGCGTCCCGTTCCATGAGCGCATACTGAGAGGGGGACTGTAGGGAGACAAGATCAGATATTTAGATTATGCTTCTAATGTTCAATGGTATCTACGGTACATATAGATAAAATGTGAAAAGTTGAATGCCCATTACTTGTTTTGCATTACACTTTAGACAGTGGCATCAAGATAAAATTATTGTATAGTCGTTGAGATGCAACAACTACTGACTCCATCAATCTGCCAAACATTAAGGGGGGGCAGTGCTTTCAGAAATTAAAGAGGCTATTTAGGTTAATCAAATTAACAGTGTATTCTTTGAGTATACAATCAGTATTAGATTGGCAAAGGTTTGACCCTCAGCGAGCTAATGGCCTAATGCTGTTGTAAATCATTACTTACAATGAGATCCTTCTTGGAACCAACCAGGAATAGTAACACCGATGAAGGGTCATTTTCCTTTAGAGCATCCTGAAGCCATTGTCTGTAACGTAAAACCAGTTATAGGCAATTCTATAGAAGCATTATAGTATTTTCCATATGTAGCTAGACAGCTGTTATGTATGGAGTTCACTTACTTAGTATGTTCTAATGATGAAATATCGTTCAGATCAAAGGTTATAACTATGGCTGGAAGACAGAAAAAGCTTGTGTTAGCATATGGTGGAGAACATGCTTAATGAAGTTTTGGAAACTTCATTAAATAAGTTGAAAATAATGTGACTTAAAGAAGCCAAACAAGTGCATTGCCAAATGAGTCCAATATATTTAATGTTACAGATTATATTTTTTTGCTGTGAAGTAATGGAATATGCGTGTCCCTGTGTACTTAAAGGGCACCTACCACCACAAATCTACCTATAAAGGTAGATTGGGTGGTAGGTGGATCAATGGGACGTGAGGATAGCCCTTTTAAGGGCTAATCCTCACGTCCCCACACTTTTTTGATAACTTTTATTACACATATATTCAAATTTACTTATGCGGCTACTGGGGCGTGGAGTAGCCGCATCTGAGGTTACACGAGGCAGCTACTCCACGCCCCGGTAGCCACTTTACCCCTCCTACTCACCCACTTCGTCCGGCGATCCTGCCGTCTGCGCATACGCAGAAGAGCAGGCCCGCGCCTGCGCGGTCACTGCTCCGAAACAGGCGCGGGTCTGCTCTTCTGAGCTTGTCTGCCCTTCTTCTGCTCTTCTGCGTAGCTGCGCGCCGAAGATGGGTGAGTAGGAGGGGTAAAGTGGCTACCGGAGCGTGGAGTAGCCGCCTCGTGTAACCTCAGATGCGGCTACTCCACGCCCCAGTAGCCGCATAAGTAAATTTAAATATATATGTGTAATAAAAGTTATCAAAAAAGTGAGGGGACGTGAGGATTAGCCCTTAAAAGGGCTATCCTCACGTCCCATTGATCCACCTACCACCCAATCTACATTTATAGGTAGATTTGTGGTGGTAGGTTTCCTTTAAAGAGGAGCTGTCACCTGAAAAAGCGGCTTACTAAAGTAAGCAGCTCCTAGTGCTACAACAGATGCAGCAGTGTTACACCGCTAGTGTTATCGGAAACCACTGATAACGCTAGCATACACAGCTGCGCTGCACAATAGAAAACGCAGGACCGCGCTGTAAGCGGTCCGGCGTATTCATGAGGGGACAGGGACTGTCGTATGAAGCTCTGTAGTCACCACCGGCCTATGGAGTGGGAGGGGCGGTCCCGGGGAGTTTCTATTGTACAGTGCGGCAGTGTCTGCTAGCGTTATCAGAGGTTTCCGATAACACTAGCGGTGTAAAACTGCTGCTTCTGTTGTAGCATTAGGAGCTGCTTACTTCAGTTAGCAGCTTCTACTGCCGTTTTTACAGGTGATTGGTCCTCTTTAAAGGAATTTTCCAGCTTACCGTATATACTCGCGTCTAAGCCGCTGAAAAACCTCACCTCGGCTTATACACGAGTCAATAAAAACTTGCCTGATGCTCGGCGCGGCTCTTCTTCTGTCTTCTCTCTGCTGTATTAGCTGTCAGACATGCGTCCATACGATCTGCCAGCGCACACTATGATATAGCCGTTTCGCCACCGATGATGTCATAGTGTGCGCGTCTCTGCCGGTTGTTCCAGCAAAGAGAAGAAAGAAGAGGAGCCACAGGGACCGGAGCATCGGGGAGGTGCACCAGGCAACGGGACTGCCCAAAGGTGAGTATGTTTGTTTTTTTATGTGCTTGGCAAACTGCGGGTTGGCTGTATACTACATGGGGCTGGCTGTATACCTTTAGGGCCGGCTTTATGCTACAGGGGGCTGGCTGGCTGTATACTACATGGGGCTGGCTGTATACTACAGGGGGCTGGCTGTATACTACAGGGGGCTGGCTGGCTGTATACTACAGGGGGGCTGGCAGGCTGTATATTACAGGGGGCTGGCTGACTGTATACTACAGGGGGCTGGCTGTATACTACAGGGGGGCTGGCTGTATACTACAGGGGGGCTGGCTGTATACTACAGGGGGCTGGCAGGCTGTATGCTACTGGGGGCTGGCAGGCTGTATGCTACTGGGGGCTGGCTATATACTACGGGGCGCTGGCTATGTACTACTGGGGGCTGGAAAGCTATATACTACTGGGAGCAGGCTGGCTACATACTACTGGGGGCTGGCTGGCTATATACTACTGGGGTCTGCTTATACTCGAGTATATATGAAACTGCCTTTATACAGGTTTGTCTTAACTTTTAGGGGGTTAATCTTTCCCACTAAAGGATAAAGATCCTTCTTTTCCCTATGGAGAAGTGAACGGAGACTTTCACTTCACTTTTCTTACTATAACTGGGTGTTCATGACCATATCAGACATTAATACTCTATCCTGGGAGATTTGGGCCCTTTAACAATTCCCCCCCCCCCCCCCATTTTTTTCACACCAGCATAAGTATTGCTTTTATTGTCACAAACACAAACTGAATGACATACAAAATCAATAAGAAACATACCCTGAGCACCTCTGTAATATGTGGAAGCAATGCATTTAAACCTCTCTTGTCCAGCTGTGTCCCATCTAGTAAAAAAAAAAGTACTTTTTTTTTAAATTATGTAGTATATGCCAATAAAAAGGTGACTATTTATAATAACATCAGATTCTTTTCCCTGGAAAATAATTATTTTTGCAGCAGGACAGTGATAGTGAACTTTTAATCCAGGTTTGAAGCTCCTGCAAGTGCTCTCGCCAGGTATTTTATCAAAGAGCTTTCTGCTCTTTGAAATTAAAGCACATCTATCACCAGGATGAAGGATTGTAAACCAAGCACACTGACATACTCCCTCAGGCAGGATCTGCTCTTCTTTTAGCTTCGTATGTCCCTTTTTTTTTTTTTTTTTTTTTTTTACAAATGTATCATAAAAAATTGTCAAAAAACTGTTTTCATTACTTATCCCCCTGCGTGGGGTACACCTTGCACCTTGATCTATTGTAAGGCATTTTCCAATGTTTTTCAAACAATAAAACCTTGTTGAAATTAAAATGATGCAAATGAGCATGAGGGGCTACAGGCTTCATAGGTGTTAACCCCTAGGCGCACCTGGACGTTATAGTACGTCCCCGGGGCTAGATACTTAGCGCACGGGGACGTTCTATAACGTCCTGCTTCTGGCACCGGCTCACGAACGGAGCCGGTACCAGAAGCAGCGGCTGTCAGCTGTCTAGTACAGCTGACAGCCTGCGCTAACACCCGCGATCGGAGCCGGCTCCGATCGCGGGTGTTAACCCCTTACACGCCGCGGTCAAACATGACCGCGGCGTGTAACGGTGTTAGCGCTGTGGATCGGATCCCCCGTGCCGCTTACCGGGGGATCCGATCCTCTTCCGGGCAGCTCCGAGGACTGGCATGTGCCCCGGAGCTGCCCGGTCTCCATGGCAGCCAGACCCCTTCCGGGTCTGGCTGTAAACTGTCTGAGCATGCGCAAGCTTGCTCAGACAGTTTACACTGCTCTACAATAAAATAGTATTGTAGAGCAGTGTATTGAACTTAAACCAGTGATCAGAGCATCACTGGTTTAAGTTCAAGTATGTATAAGTAAAAATATGCAAAAACACTTAACACTACACATTATAATAAATAAAAAATTAATACATAAAAATATAAGCCCCTAAAATGTCACTTTCCCATAAAAAAACTTAATAAAGTATAAAAAACATAAAAACACAAAAAAAACCCGCATATTTGGTATTGCCGCGTCCGTAACAATCTGCATAATAAAACAGAATCGTTACTGGACCCGCACGGTAAACGCCGGAGGAAAAAAACGCAAAAAACATTCCGAAAAAAGATAATTTTTAATTAATACCCTATAAAAAATGCTCTAAAAAGTGATTTAAAAAATGTTATGCACTCCAAAATAAGCCCACTAAAAAGAACAACTGTTCTCGCAAAAAATAAGCCCCTAACAAGATTTATCTGCCAAAAAATAAAAAAGTTATGCATATAAAAAGATGGTGATGCTAAAATGAATAAGATTTTCTCCAAATTAGTTTTTATTCAGTACAATTGAATAAAATACACAAAACCCCCACATATTTGGTATCCCTGCGTCCGTAACAATCTGTATAATAAAACAGAATCGTTATTAGATCCGCAAAGTGAACCCCGTAAAAAACAACCTAAAAAAACTCTCTCTGCTAAAGATGATTTTTTATTAATGCCCTTTAAAAATGCTCTAAAAAAGTGATTTTAAAAAGTTACGCAATCTAAAATAAGACCACTAAAAAGAGCTATCATTCTTGCAAAAAATAAGCCCTTAAACAGATTTTTGAGGTGAAAAATAAAAAAGTTATGCATATGAAAGACGGTGATGCTAAAATTAACAACAATTTTGCCAAATTACTTTTTATACAGTAAAAATGGGAAAAAATAAAAAAATATATATAAATGAAGTATTTTCATAAACGTGGCGACCCAAAGAATAAAAATAATATACTATTTTCATGGTATGGTTAACGGCCAAAAAAAAAAAACACATAAAAATTTTCCTAAAAATTGATGATTTTCATTTCCTCCACCAACAAAGAGTTAATTAAATCTCACCAATTAGCTATAGATGCCCCAAAATTATGTATTAGAAAAGTGCATCTCATGTGGCAAAAGAAATAAGCCCCTATAGGTGCACAATAAAAAAAAGAAAAAAATTATAGCCTGTACAATGTGACATAGCAAATCTGATTTGAATGGCGCCTCCTTCCCTTCTATGCCCGGCCGTGCGCCCATACAGCAGGTTACCACCACATGTAGGGTATCGGTGTACTCGGGAGAAATTGCGTATCAAACTTTGTGGAGCCTTTTTTCATTTTATCCATTAGAAATGTAAAATTTTCCACCCAAAATGAGTGTATTGTGAAAAAATATTACAATTTGCAGACTCCACCTCCATTTTGTTTTAACCCCTATAAAACACGTAAAGGGTTAACAAACTTCTTAAAAGTGGTTTTTCATATGTTGAGGGGTGTAGTTTCCACAATGGGGTAATTTACGAGTCTCGCTATTATTTAGGCCTCTCAGTGTCAATTAGAAGTTGAGCAGGTCCATCTAAATACAGGTTTTGGCGATTTTACAAAAAATGTGAAAAATGGCACCCAAATTCTGAGCCTCATAACATTCTAGTAAAATATGTGGAATCTTAAAAAACCATGCCAACATAAAGCAGACATTTGGGAAATGTAAATTATGAATTTATTTGGGTGCTATGACTTTCTGAATCAAAAGTAGAGAATTTAGAACGTTGAAAATAAAGAATTTTTCAAAATTTTTGCCAAATTTTGTTTTTTTTCATAACTAAACGCAAAAGATTTCATCCAAATTTTTAAACTAATTTGAAGTACAATGTGTCACGAGAAAACAATCTCAAAATCCCCTGGATATCTCACAGCGTTCCCACGCTATAACCACTTATAGTGACACAGGCCAGATTTGAAAAATGGGGCTGCGTCCTTTAGGCCAAAAGATGCTGCGTCCCGTAGGGGTTAATGGAGCCTGGAGCTCCGTAGGCGCATTTGGATTATTTAACCCCTTCCCGAGCCGAGCCCTCTCCATAGCCGGTAAGCCTTTTCTGCATAATGCAGCAAAGGCTTACCGGTAACACCCGCGATCGGTGCTAGCACCGATCGCGGGTGTTTTCTCTGCGATCGCCGCCGGCAATGCTGCCGGCGGCTTCAAAGAGATGGCGCCGCATGGGCGCCGCCATCTTGTCGTGGATCGCTGCTCCCCGATGACGTCACGGGGAGCGGCGATCCGTCGCCATGGTAACCTCGGGTGTTCTGAACACCCGAGGCTACTTCGTTTTAACCCATGCATTACAATGTGCTATATGATAGGATGAAGCAGACTACCTAGGGTTAGAGTACTTTTTTATAATAAAAAAAACTAAAAATTCACCCCCCTTTCCCTAGAACTGATATAAAAATAAATAAACAGTAAAAAATCATAAACACATTAGGTATCGCCGCGTCCGAAAATGCCCGATCTATCAAAATATGATAATGTTTTTTCACTATGTTTAACCCCGTAACGGAAAATAGCGTCCAAAGTCGAAAATGGCATTTTTTTGCCATTTTGAAAAATATAAAAAAATTTATAAAAAGTGATCAAAAGGTCGCACAGTCCCAAAAATTATAGTAATGAAAACGGCATCAAAATTCGCAAAAAATGACACTATCCACAGCTCCGTAAACCAAAGTATGAAAAAGTTATTGGCCCCAGAAGATGGCAAAATAAAAAATAAATATTTTGTACAGGAGGTTTTAATTTTTTTAAATGTATGAAAACATTATAAAACCTATACAAATTTGGTATCCACGTGATCGTACCGACCCAAAGAATAAAGTAGACATGTCATTTGGGACGCAGAGTGAAAGCTGTAAAATCCAAGCCCACAAGAAAACGTCACAAATGTGGGTTTTCACCATTTTCACTGCATTTGGATTTTTTTTTCCCGCTTCCCAGTACACGCTATAGAATATTAAATACCGTCACTATGAAGTGCAATTTATTACGCAGAAAATAAGCCATAACACAGCTCTTTATGTGGAAAAATAAAAAAGTTATAGATTTTTGAAGTTGGTGAGTGAAAAATGGAAGTGAAAAAACTAAAAAAGGCCAAGTCGTTAAGGGGTTAAAATCCCTTTTTCATAAAAACAAGTGAATAAGAAGCTAAAAGAAGAACATATCCTGCCAGAGGGAGCACACAGCTGTATGTAAGTGTGCTTGGTTTACAATCCTTCATCCTGGTGGAAGATGTCCACAACTCCTCCCTTTTACTCTGATTGATTGCTACAAGTTCCCAGCCAAACTCCTGATACCACAAGTAGCAGAGGAGAGGGGCTGTGCAGCAACACGGTGCAGACAGCAGAAAGCTCTTCAGGCTGAAAGACCCTCCCAGAGCCCTTACAATAGATGGAAACCTGAATTACTTTCCCTTTCCCTGTGACTACTCACAAGATCTCCAGTTCCCACCATAGAGTTAGGGCACTGACCCTGCTGTAACCCAGTACAACTATTTTACTATGGAGGAGCTGTGTTCTTCCATCCCAAAACGGGCACTGCTTCTTTGACTTGACGGTGTTATATCGTTAATTCTTTTTGGTACGTTACCCTCCTTCAATTATCATTATTCCAGGAAACATTATATTATTTATGGCTCATTTTATATTCAAAGCTGGTTCAACACCAGATCTGTGTGTAAATGGACATCTCAAAATATCTGAACAGCTCTACAATGAGTTAGAGAACTTACAGCTGCAAGCTAAAAGGAACTCCAAGGATCTCGAACCTCTCCATCTCAAAGTCCACTCCAATAGTCGCCTTATAGTTTTTATCAAAGACGTCTTTGCAAAACCTTACAAAAAGAATCACAAATTATCACAAGAATGAGACCCTTATTATATACTTAATGAATTATTTAAGAATTATGTCTATTGGCTACAGAGAGGGGGTCTGTAATGATTGACAATAGAGAGGGGATCTGTGACTTCTGGCTACGTAGGGGCCCACTGACAATTGGCAACAGAAAGAGGACTTTTGACTGTTGGCTACAGAGAAAGTAACTGTGACTATTGACTACAGTAAGGCACCTATGACTATTGGCTACAAAGTGGCCCTCTGACTGTTGGCTACAGAGGGGCACTGAGACTGTGGAGCACTGTGACAATGGGCTACTGTCAACACTGTGACTGTGGGGCACTGGGCCACAACATTTGCTGTCATGCCCCTTGAAATTATTAGTGACAGCCCTCGCTAAAACTAACGGCACTAATTACTTGGTAATGGTGAGGGCAACACATATTAAATAATGCAAACAGTTGGAAGATGAGGTGGTGAAAGGTTGGCAGCGAGCATTATATTAGCAATATATCCTTAGGACAGTTAATAATATAGGATCAGAAGGGGTCCAACACCCAGCTCACTAGTTCTCCAAACAGTGTAATGATCCCCTATTTGTATACTATACTCTTTGTATCCAAGGATAGACCAACCAAATTATACCCAGTGTTATTTTATAACCTTACAGTTGAGCCAGGCCAGTGGGTACTGAACCAATGTGCCCAAATGTTTACTTTATTAGTACTATCAGATGTTGTCACAGATGTAGGGCCACCCCTGCTACCTTTTAGCAAATGATGTGGGAATGCCCACTACTGCAAACTTTTTGGAATGATGTGATATCCACCCTATCGGATATTGTGGAGATTCCTATAGACTTTAATCCTGCAATATGCATATTTGGTTTATTAGATGAAGAACAATAGAACCATTATGTAAGAATTTTTCTTTGTGAGACTCTATTAATGTCTCGTAAGGCCATAGCTATCAGATGGATGATCCATGCCCACCTAAATGCTCCCAGTGGGAAAACTAGTTAATGCCTTAGTTCCCTTTGTAAAATTAGTATATATAAACAGGAACCACCCTGAGAAATTTGGCAAAATCGGGGATAGATGGTGTGATTCCCCTTTGACTTTGTACCTGTTGTTGACCCTATCCTCCTCGCTTGATAATTTCTTGATAATTGATTTGATGCCTTCAGAATGATTGTTATTTTGTACTGATATTTTGTCCTGATTTATTTGATTAATGACATAACTATGCTTTGTATATGCTATGGAAGTTTGTTTTGTGTCTTTTCTTTACTGTTGTACTCTGCTCCTTGACATGTAACCCTTTGAGCGTTGTGTAAAGTATGTTTTGCCTACTCTCATTGTGTACATGTTGACTGATCCTTCAATAATGGAAAATACAACCCCATCTGAATGTTTGGGTCAGGTTCTGTAAAAGATTATACTGCATCATATTTAGACATGCTGTTAGTGGAGGACAACACATCTCATGTTGTGTATAACTTGGAGAGTTACTCTAGAGGTAAAATGATTCTTATCCTTACCTATTAATCATGCATGTCTTGCCTACTGAAAGATCTCCGACCACAATAACTTTGGAAATTTTAAATCTGCTGGGAAAGAAAAGAAAACATAACTACAAAACAAATCATATGAGTAATAATACATTGGAAGTACAAATTCAACTGGTGGTTGACAACCAATATTGATAATCTCCTACTCCTGACTGAACATTGTCAGACTGTGAAAACACATCCCCAAACTGTAACACAGAAGTTGTCAAAATTAAAATAGATTTCTAGGAGGGGATATGCTTCATTATGAAATGTAAGTATTTAAAGGGAACTGGTTGTCTCTAACATGCCATATAAACCACATACAGTAGCTTACTGTCTCTATGTCCAGTTGCTGCTTTATTTTCCACCTTTGCTGCAAAATCAACTTTAATTCCTCCTCCCATATTGCAGTTATAAAGTCAAGGCCATGGGGAATAGAGATTTCATTCAAGCAGCAACTGGACAAATAAACAGTAAGGTAGAGGTACTGTTTGCGGTTCTTGGGGCTTGTCAGAGGTGACAGGTTCCCTTTAAATACTATACTATACTGTACAGGCAGTCCCCGGGTTACGTACAAGATAGGGTCTGGAGGTTTGTTCTTAAGTTGAATTTGTATGTAAGTCGAAACTGTATACTTTATAATTGTTGAGCCAGACAAAAAAAAATTGGCCCTAGTGAAAATTGGAGTTTAAACATTTTTTGCTGTAATGGAACAAGGATTATCAATAAATCTTCATTACAGAAACTCTACAGCTGATTATTGCAGTCTGGGACTATAGTAAAGCATTCAGAAAGCTTCACCAGAGGTCAGAGGGGTCTGTCTGTAACTATGGGTTGTCTGTAAGTCGGGTGTCCTTAAGTAGGGGACCGCCTGTATTTGTAACTACAGAACTACCCAACTTGGATGACTTTTTGGTAAAACTACACCTGCACTTATACACAGCAACAAATATCAAAACACTAAACTGTGTGATGTTTACAGGCAACACACCCATAGGGATGCTATTTGGGAATGTCAGGGTGGATTGGAATGAAATCCATGGGAATGTTCCCAGGAGCAGATCATAGACCAAGCCTTGTAAGAAGAGGGCAAGCAGCCTCCCACTTACAGCATACAGTATATTAGTCACCACAGAGCATCAATGTGATCAAAGAAAAAAAAATTATGTTTGTACCATTTTTAAGAGAAACATCTTTTTTTTAAGATTATGAAATACAAATGAAAACAACAGCAAAGACAACAGTAGTGTGAACAATCCCTAATATGTATATAGTGAGCTCCCCCTTGTGGCAACTGACATTATACAATGGGGTACAGGAAGGGGGAATTATACAGTGGGGAGCACAGGAAGGCGGCATTATACAATGGGGTACAGGAAGGGGGAATTATAAAGTGGGGAGGCACAGGAAGTTGACATTATACAATGGGGTACAGGAAGGGGGAATTATACAGTGGGGGGCACAGGAAGGTGGCATTATAAAATGGGGTACAGGAAGGGGGAATTATACAATTGGGGGCACAGGAAGGCGGCATTATACAATGGGATACAGGAAGGGGGAATTATACAGTGGGGGGCACAGGAAGGCGGTATTAATCAATGGGATACAGGAAGGGGGAATTATACAGTGGGGGGCACAGGAAGGCGGCATTATAAAATGGGATACAGGAAGGGGGAATTATACAGTGGGGGGCACAGAAATGCGTCATTATACAATGGGAAACAAGAAGAGGGAAATATACAGTGGGGGGCACAGGAAGGCGGTATTAATCAATGGAATACAGGAAGGCGGCATTATACAATGGGGTACAGGAAGGGGGAATTACACAGTGGGGGCCACAGGAAGGCGGCATTATACAATGGGGTACAGGAAGGGGGAATTATACAGTGGGGGGGCACAGGAAGGCGGCATTATACAATGGGGGGACACAGGAAGGCGGCATTATACAATGGGGTACAGGAAGGGGGAATTATACAGTGGGGGGCACAGGAAGATGGCAATATACATAGTGGAGGTCGGGAGCAGAGGTAGATAAAGGTCAGTATTAGAGGTAGGTCATGGTTGGGAATAGAAGAAGGTCAAGTTCGGGGATAGAGGTAGGTCAAAGGTGGGGCATTTGAGCTGAAAACTTAGCTGTGAAAATGGCATTAAATGAGCTAAAATCCAGAAAACAAATAAATAATTTCCCCATAGATTTGTTATAAAAAAAATAGTGATCCATAACTGTGCCATACTGTACTCAACAGGATAGGGTTCAGTTTCACCAAATCCCTAATAAGAGGACATGGGAGCTTGTTAGTATGGTGACCCTATATGCTATATAGACTAAGCTTACCCCACTGTCCCGGTTCTCTGCTGCTTACAGGCACTGATCACTTTGGGATGGAAGGAGTCTCTGGTGTGTAGACATGCCTCTTTTTTAAAACACTGAAAAATCATAGATGAAACACAGATTAATTCAAATATAAATTTTAAATGGGTTACATTTTATAGAAAAAAGTTTTACACAGAATGAAATGTCTAAGCATCTCTGACATATTTAGCCATATTTCATTTGTCATAATTAGTATTTTTCTTGTTTAGGGAACAGTTAGTTTCAGTGACCAAGGCTCAGCTTCATTATCTAATGGGGGGCATGAGATCTGCATATTCTGCTTGGCTGTCGTGTATCAGCATAAGCCCAGCCCAAGCTTATAAGCTATTCACAACTGGGAGAGCCATGATCACAAAATACATTTACGGTAAATTACAAAGAACTAAACTAAGACATCACAGGAAGTGAATGTATATACAGAGGTGGAAACATTATAAGGGGCAATTATTCATACAATTTACCACTTCTTATATGTTGCATTATTACATAATAAAGGTTGCATATTAGGGTATAGTAGGTTCCCCTAGGACAGTGGTGGCGAACCTATGGCACAGATGCCAGAGGTGGCACTCAGAGCCATTTCTGTGAGCACTCAGACCATTACTCCAGGACAGAGTTCACCAAATAGGACCAAATCCACCAAATTTTCCTGCAGTCCCAGGCATTAAGAGATGCTGCTCTCAGCGCTATTTTAAAGCGACAATTCATTGGCTGTTTGGAACTGCGGGAAAAGTGAGAAGGTGCTGACAGAACTGCAATATCTTTAGAGGTTCTCATTCTGGACCCACTATTCTTCCTCAACAGAGAGACCCTGAAGAGAAGCTACAACGAGAGATTGAATTTGCCCTCCTTATTTCAAGTGTATTGGTTGCCTCCTAAGGCCGATATGATTGAAAGATTTGGAAAGACAGGTAGCAATAATTTTCTGCTTAAAATGCCATGTTGGCACCTCACGGTAAATAAGTGGATTTTGGTTGTAGTTTGGACACTCTGTCTCCAAAAGGTTCGCCATCACTGCCCTAGAAGTCTGCGGGTTCCATATTGCAGTCTAATACAAATAGCCATTTGTTCATGACAACTTAAACCAACAGCAGTGACTGGGAAGCTGCTATAGTGCTATCAGTGTTCCTCATTTGGCTATAACCCTTTAAAACTTTTCAGCCTGTAAAATCTCTCCATGAAAGGTTGGGCTGAGATGTTGGTGTTGTCTCTGTTCCAAGTACAAGTGAACTGTAACTTCCCGTCTGGCAGCCATCATTTTGCTTTTTTTTTTGCTCATCTTTACTTGCTTAGACATGAAGACCTGAGGCCACATGCACAACATTGGGACCACACAGGGTGAATGCACTGCGGGGCACAACAGGGTGTCACATTACTCAGTATTCCACAGAAAAAGGGGCTGGAAATAAAGATCTGACATATAAGTGTATAACTAGTTATTGCAGCAATACAACATGTGCCGTTTGGTCTTATGCAAACATCACAGAAATACTTATTTGTTATCTTTGTCATTATGTGTCATACACAACACACATTTTATATTTACATTCCCCTTTCATTACATACAAATAGACAATTTTACATGGACCACATGTATTCACATAGGATGGATCCTAAAGTGGTTTCTGGTGGTCTCAGACCTTGAGAGTGTTAATGGTTTCTATGATAGTTTCCTTTGGTAAAGAATGAGATCTGAGGTAGTTTATGGGTTAGTAAACATTGTATTCTACGGTGGTGAAAATGCTAAAATGGATGTCCAAGAATTTACATTCAAGGTCTATCCACAGTGACTATCTCTTAGGTCCTGCTTTGTGTATGCAGCTCCCATACACTTCTATGTCCTGCATTAACATAGGGCTAAAAGGGGGTTTGGGCAGGGGTAAGCAAAAAAATTCAAATTAAAATAAAATAAAGAAGACTTTCCTATTGGTGGCACAGAAATGGTCACACCTCAGCCAATGAGTGAGTCCTGCCGATCCTGCCAGTAGTGATAGGACAAAGCAGTGCACATGTACTACATAAGAGGGGTAAGAAAGCTGTATATATTCATCAGAACAAAATAATACAGCATGTTGTAATCCAACTGCCCAATCATTAGTTACATAAAAATTTTTCATTATGGCTATCTTAAAGGAAATATTCCATAAAAATCAGGCATATACAAACCAGGGGCACTCACTCATAGATCCATGGCCTCCTTCCTTCTAAAATCAACTTTTAGAATTATGCTAATGAACATGATAGGCTAATGGGATGGTTCCTGTACCCCTTTATGCTGCAGATTCACAGGCTGTTACACTGTGTAGGAGCACCCCCCCTCCCCTTCAGTGTGCTGAAACCTTCTCTGTTGCAGTAAAATTAAATGAGGCAGGGGAAGGGAGAATGCTGAGCGGGGGTCAGGACGAAACAGTCTAACAGACTGTGAAGCTGCAGCACGTAAGGGATCTTGGTACTGGACCAGTAGCACTTCAGGCAGGCTCGTTAGCATACTTATTAAAGTGGATTTTAGAAGTAAGGAGGCCATGGATAACATATATAAGACGATTACCACAGTCATGGTGCCATATCTATGAGTTAGTGCCACTGGTTTATCATGATGGATTTTGATGGTAGATTCCCTTTAAAGAGGTTGTCCAGCAATGAATATTAATGACCTATCTTCATCGTAGACGGACGACACTGTACTGATCAGCTATTGGGACAGACGCTGAAACAACAGACATAGCTCTTATTCACTTTCAATGACATTTGCAGCTATGGCTACAGGGATATGGATCTGTGTATTGTATTTACATGGTGCCCAATGGCTGAATGATACAGGGGCCAGTTGTTGGTCCCCTACTACCACTTTTAGAGTCCACCAATAGTAATTCCTAATAAACCCATTTAACTATCACACTGTAAATTTTTGATGGTTTGTCTGAAATGTTTCTATTTGTTAATCTAGCTCCCAGGGTGCTAAGCATCATGTGCTGTATAAATAATGTTCCAAAATATTTGAGGTACGTATAACTATTATTGCATCGCTATCATTAAAATACATGGAAATAGAATGGAAATGTTATATAGGACATAAACTAATGGCCTATCTTCTTACCTGTGGGAGCTCGGCCACTATCCGATCTCGCCGCACTGGGGGGAGGACACTCATCATTAACAACTGTCAGGGGTCCAGACTGTGGGGACAAAAAGTCATTTGTCTTAGGTCACTCACACTACAAAGAACAAAACAAAACTATTTCTTCGGCTTAAAGCTAATTTTAAGGAGCATTTATACATAAAATCCCAAATTTTGTGCCTTTTCCTTATTTGCATGCCATTCTCTAAAACCCTCTGAATTATTTAGTCACACTTTGTTATACACAGGTTTACTTTTACATGACCCGGTAACCTGCACAGTGTTACCAGACAGGTCTAATATTAATCCCCTTTGAGCAAGACCATTTAATTTTACATTTCCAAGTTATATATAATGTATATGGAGGAATAATATCATGGACATGATTATTCATTCCGAACAAGTTACACAGTTTAGGATCTGTGTGCTGCATGATTATTATTTCAAAGGGAAAAGTGAGAGCAGGTATTCTTTATAATGTAATTAAGTCACAACTTATCACCTAATTGTAGCATGATTTGAGCAGAAGTTTGTACATGCCGCTCTATTCATATGGCCGGGACAACAAGAGATTTCACAGGGCTGTATTCCCTATAAGCAGTCCCATAGAGGTGAATAGATCGGAAGCTTGTATGGCCAACTGTTCTCTATTAACACAGTGGATCCTTTTAGTTGGACACCCAATCAGACTCTTATCACCTTGTACCATTGGTGTATGATTTTGAAACCTGTTTCTCCTACCAACTACATCCTTCAGTTGTCAATACAACAGAACAGATACATTAAAATGTGTTTACACATGTCTGACTACAGGATCCATGGCAGAATTATAATGATCCACATGGGGAATTGCCTTATCCAACAGGTTAATCCATCCAATTTTCTGTACTAAATCCTCAAGAATAACAATAATTGTTTCCACTACACAGAATGTTTGTTTCATGGAAGGTATCAGGTTGCAAAATATAAAAATTGATAAAAAATGTTAATAATAATAATTCTTTATTTCTATAGCGCATACAGATTATGTAGCTCTGCACAGAGTTTTGCCAAATCGGTCCCTGTCCCCAATGAGGCTCACAATTTAATCAACCTATCAACCTACTAGTATGTTTTTTGAGTGTGGGAGGAAACGGAGGACATGGAGGAAACCCACTCAAACACGGAGAGAACATACAAACTCTTTGCAGATGTTGACCCTGGGACTTGAACCCAGGTCCCCAGTTCTGCAAGGCTGTAATGCTAACCACTGAGCCACTGTGTGCCCCTAAATGTTGTTTTTCAATGTATTTAAAGCAAATTTTAGTGCAAAATCCATCATTTTGGTCTATAAGACACACTCAAGTTTTGACCATGGAGTATATTATCGGTGTCGGACACTCAGACTGATTCGGACTGAGCGCTGTATTTATCTTTCAAATTGTGTCGCAAGCCCAAGCACTTAGATGCAGCACTAAAAAGATGGTAAACTCTGTCGGACCTGAGCGGGGAAACGACACATTCATGATATCAGATGCACGATCTTAGTGAACTCCAGTGACCCTGTAAATAAATATGCCCCAATCGGGCCGTCAGAATGATTCAGACTGAGGGTGGGATTTAACATTCAAATTGTGTCGCATCCAATGCACTTACATGCACTAGGAAGATGATGATGAACTCCGGCGGACCTGAGTGGGGAAGTGACACAGGCAGGAAATCGTTCGCACAATCTTTGGGAATTGCGGCAGAGGGCATTATACACGTACAATGCACTTGTGCACCAGAATGTTTTTCATAAGGCTCAGAAACATACTGATGACATAAGGACTGCAAAAACGGTCATGGATCTATAGTTAGCGGCCTGAGAACATCACACAGTTTGTGCGTGTTGCCTTATAGTGAGAAAAGAATACAGTAAATCCTTGGCAACTTAAAATTTTTTTTACCTGTGTGAAGGTAATTTCTCATAAATGTAGTCATGTGGTCTCTTAGAAACTAAATTGTTGACCTTGGAAACGACCACCACTGGTGGAGTTATAGCACAAAGAAAAAATATTTTTTGCATATAAAATGACCGGGAGTGCATCTCCCGTGGTAATTAACTCTTAATCCAGGTGGTGGGGAGTCTCCTTAGAGCATTTGTGGCTACCACGGCCAAGGTGCAGGGTGGTCATATCCAAGAACAACTATGTTATTTCTACGGGACGACATGACTACATTTATGCGAAATTATCTACACAAGTATATATTTTCTAATAACATCCAATTGAAGAAATGTGTGTATATGGCAGATAAATGAAATGAAATGTGAATGGCCAGATGCGAAAACCCCTTTAATAGAATGATAAAGAGTCCATCAGGTTTCTTTGGACAGATTTTATCATGTGTCTAGAAAGACCACAGGCATAGAATTTCCTGCTAACCTAAGTGTAGCTTGGGGCAACGTAGATTGAAACAAATACACAGCACAGGCACACTTCCCCTTGACTCACTTTACATATTTCCAATGTAAGACACTTGGAAGCAGTAGTTTTAAAATCCATGCGCAAAGAGAAGAAGCCTGAAAATACTTTCCGAAAGTTAATAAAAAAACATCTTACCTCATTCATGAAACATCTCAGAGAAAGAGTTTACATAGAGCCCAGTGTGTGCAGCAGAGCCGCCGCTAGATCATCCCATTACAATGCTGCACAAAGCCAGACTGGGGTGAAATCTGCAGAATTGTGGCAGTAACACGAGAGCAGGAAATTCCAAGAGATCTGAACCGCATATAACACAAGGGAGAAGCCTGGGAGGACTGAGCCTAACCAGGAACTAGCATAGGCACATGGCAACGGCTTGTAACAACACAAGGAGCATCACAACAATGGCTGTGACACTGTACAGATACTGGAAACTAGCACCATTGTGTATATACATCCATATTCATGCTTTCCCTCATCTGTGCTCATCGATATGACTTTAGATTGTCAGCTCTTCAGGGCAAACAGTTTTTTCCTTTGTCTTGATATCTTTGGTCTGGTGATTGTGATGCACACAGTAACATATTGTCTTGGAATTACAGTATTATCACAATGTTTCCATGAAGACGTTCATGTAATCTAGCTCCAGACACCATCTGCTGTGCCAGGCAATATTGACTCATAGATGTGGGAGAGATCGGCTTACCTGGCCTAGGAAATATTCACCGGTGGATACAATCTCGCCCCGTTCCCCACTTTACAGAATCTCAGGCAATGGTGAAGAAGAGGCAGAGGAGGCGGCACAGCTGCTTGCAGCTGCTTCTTATTACTGTGACTCAAATAACTCAGTCGCCTGGTTATTATTCCCCAGCCCTGATTCCTCCCCTGCTGCTGCTGACTTTTGTGTTCCACCCTGAAGTCTGATGGGGGGATGATAGCGGTGACTAAGCCCCTGTGATGTTGCTGCTTCAGCCTCAGGAAGTTCTTGTGTGCCCCATGCGGAGAGGAGAATCCACAGAAGTGTCAAAGATGGAGATTTAGCATTGATTTAAATGCCCTACCCCCCTCCGGTTACTTACCACTTCATTGGACGTGTTACATCCTTTATCACCCAGGTTAGAGATCTGAAGCAGATGCCAGCTGCTAAGTAAAAGGGAATAAGTAACATATTCATCTAATCTGTGGTTAACTCTGTATGTTTTATTCCATGTAACTTTACGCTTTATCCAATTGTTTAAAGCTACTTAATAATAATAATCTTTATTTATATAGCGCCATCATATTCCGTAGCGCATTACAAATCATAGGGGACGTATACAAATAAAATAAACACGACTGAGCACAAACAGTCATATGGAACAATAGGAGTGAGGGCCCTGCTCACAAGAGCTTACAGTCTATGAGGAAGAGGTAAAAAGCTTATAGAATTGTCCAGCCATTCTTCATAAGGGAATAGAACAAATGGATGAACTCTCTTCTGATTACACGTTTCTGACCCCTATCTCCCCAATAGACAAGACAAGGCCAGATGTTAACTGGAAGTTCTCCAAGCACCACATACAGTTTAATGACTCTAGTTTATTCTAGTTATTGACTATCACCACAATGTTCTGCACCTCAGCGCTCCCCAGCTACCTCAGCATCTAGCTACAAAGGTAGGAGGGTCAGCCTCAGATTAGACATACAACGTTAATGCCATAAAATTGAATTGAATTGCATAGAAATAAGGAGGGACACAATACAGAATAACATATTATACTAAATAATGCACAGAATAAGAATACAGTGAGTATGGAAAGCATTGAGACCCCTTTGAATTTTTCACTCTTTGTTTCATCGCAGCCAATTTTTTTTGGCTCATGTACACTATTTTTTTGCTAATTTATTTAACAAGAAAAAGTGAAATATCACATGGACATAAGTATTCAGACCCTTTGCTGTGACACTCATATTTAACTCACATGCTGTCCATTTCCTTCTGATCCTCCTTAAGATGGTTCTACCCCTTTGCAATCCAACTGTCTTTAATTAAACTGATGGGGCTTGATTAGGAAAGGCACACAGCTGTCTATATAAGACCTCCTATCTCACTGTGCATGTCAGCGCACATGAGAATCATGAGGTCTAAGGAACAATCCCAGGAGCTCAGAGGCAAGGCACAGATCTGTCCAAGGTTACAAAAGCATTTCTGCAGCACTCAAGGTTCCTAAGAGCACAGTGGCCTCCATGATCCTTCAATTGAAGATGTTTGGGGCAACCACAAATCTTCCTTGACCTGGCTATCCAGCCAAACTATGCAATCATGGGAGAAGACCCTTGGTGAGAGAGGTAAAGAAGAACCTCAAGATCACTGTGGCTGAGCTCCACAGATAGATTTCTTGAATACTTACAACTGAAACCTATAAACACTAATTGTGGCTCTGATTCACTATTATCTAGATTACTGTTACTCTCTACTAATCCTTCTTCTGCTTACTAAACTCTCTCCTCTACAATCCATTTTCAATGTAGCAGCCAGTCTGGTCTTTCAGACAAAACTCTCCACAGAGGCCTCCAGTCTGTGCCAGTCACTGAACTGGTTGGCCGTCTCTTTCCGAAAACAATTTAAATTAATAACCCTCATCCACAGAGCTCTTCATAATGCTGCACCTACCTACCTCTCGCTCTTATGTCATTCTATTGTCTAACCTGTGCTCTACGATCTGCCAGTGGTATTAGATTATTTTCTTCCTTAATTCGAACCTCCCACTCAGGTCTACAGAACTTCTTCCGAGCTGCACCAATTTTGTAATAGACTAATACCCAACCTCATAAGCTTCAAATGTGCTCATAAAACTCATTTATCTAGGCCTATCACACTTGTTAACTGCATGCAACTTTAACTCTTTATTAACAAATTTTGGGTACTCCCCCTGTCTGTTATCTGGAAAATGCTTCTCTGCAGTCCCACTGACCTTGGACTTTGTATATAAGATGGCGGCTGATGGCAGGTTCAAGCAGCATCATTTTTTATTTATTAAGTTATTTTTATTCCATTCTCTTATCAAAATGGCTGGACCATTATACAAGCTCTTGTGTCACCCCTCTTGTGTCACCCCCTCATCCTCATAGACTGTAAGTGACACTCCTCACTCCTAAGTGACAAACTTGTTGCATCATTCCCAAGAAGACTCCTCGCTGTACTAGCTCAAAAGCTTCTGCTCAATACTGACCAAAGGGCCTGAATACTTTTCTGTCAAGATGGGTGGCAGAGTGTACATTACGGAGCAAAAAATAATAACTTTTTTGATCTTAGCAATTGGTTGCAATGAAACAAAGAGTAAAAAAATTAAAGGGGTATACTTTCCGTACCAACCATATATATAGTACATGTTCCTAAAATGACAATTGTGCAGTATTTTTGATAGTTTAGGGTTCTCTTGTCCTCTAGTGGACTACTTGGACACTGCAGGCATGCTGCTTGTTTGCTAATTACATAAAGTCTGCAGCATCAACATGTTATACATTGCAAGAATAAAGTGTAACAAAAACGGGAAACATTTCTATTTTGCAGATAATGTATTACATATGTTTTTAATAAATTTATCCCATTATAATCCGAATTTATAGGAGTTTCCCAATAATTCCCCAGGGTTATATTCTGACTACTTGTTAAAACCTGTTATACATTGTCATATACCTCATGTACAGCTCCTTGAATAATCAGGTTTATAATTAACCAGTTGTGTCACAACATGAATCAGATATTCAGTTTTCTGTTGTACAGGTGCTTAAATAATTTCCCCCTTTATGCCACCTCCAAGCCAAGTGTGCATGGAGTGGTCCTGCTTGTTTCTGCCCTGTGGCTGTGCACTGGCTGTAGCCTGCAACCATTCAAGCTTGAATGGTCACTGGTAATAGTGCAATTCTACGCTAGACCCTGCGTCCTGCATCTCCTGATGTATCCAGTGCGGCTCTTATCAAACAGTAAGTTAGTGTGTTATATATATGTCCCCTTATTCAGGGCTCAGTGGATTTACTTAGCTGCTGAGCTCCTATAGGAGATGGGAGGTAAGGACATAGTAAAGGCATAGTTTTAGGGAAGATTTGCACAACCCCCGGCCTGCAGAGCCTCAGGTTGCGGTCCGTGCACTAACACACAGAGATCCGTCGCCGTCACTTTGTGTCCGGTATTAACTCCCTGTTCTATGGCTAACTAACAAAGAAGAAACTTTTTGGTTAGTGCCTTGTCTATTATCTTCTTTTTTGCATTTCAATGATTCTGGTTGTGGACTTAGTTTGATAAATCCTGGTGTCTTGTATACATTTCCCGGCTACTGGAAGATTTGAGATGTGTGGTAGTGCCAACTTTTGTTGCAGGCATCTGACCTGTTGTTGGTCAGTGTATCTCCTGTATAGTAAGTCTGCTCTAGGTGGGTCTCCAGTATTATTGGTCTGCTCTAGGTGGGTCTCCAGTATTATAGTCTGTTCTAGGTGGGTCTCCAGTATTATAGTCTGTTCTAGGTGGGTCTCCAGTATTATAGTCTGTTCTAGGTGGGTCTCCAGTATTATAGTCTGTTCTAGGTGGGTCTCCAGTATTATAGTCTGTTCTAGGTGGGTCTCCGGTATTACTGGTCTACTCTAGGTGGGTCTCCAGTATTATAGTCTGTTCTAGGTGGGTATCCAGTATTATTGGTCTGCTTTAGGTGGGTCTCCAGTATTATTGGTCTACTCTAGGTGGGTCTCCAGTATTATAGTCTGTTCTAGGTGGGTCTCCAGTATTATTGGTCTACTCTAGGTGGGTCTCCAGTATTATAGTCTGTTCTAGGTGGGTCTCCAGTATTATAGTCTGTTTTCGGTGGGTCTCCAGTATTATAGTCTGTTCTAGGTGGGTCTCCAGTATTATAGTCTGTTCTAGGTGGGTCTCCAGTATTTTAGTCTGCTCTAGGTGGGTCTCTAGTATTATTGGACTACTTTAGGTGGGTCTCCAGTATTATAGTCTGTTTTAGGTGGGTCTCCAGTATTATAGTCTGTTCTAGGTGGGTCTCCAGTATTATAGTCTGTTCTAGGTGGGTCTCCGGTATTATAGTCTGCTGTAGGTGGGTCTCCAGTATTATAGTCTTTTGGACTAGAGGGTATAAGGAGGAAAAGACCAGCGCGAAAAGACTCAAGTGCAGGAGTAGGTACAACCAATTTAGTAAAGGAGTAGTAGAATACTCATTTTTATGATTGAGATAAGAGGCATATAAGTAGTATCTTTTTGCGGTAGGAAGTGCAGCACACAGTGGATTTGGAGTTAAGGGAAAGGAGTAGTCCACAGCTTTATTTGCTGTATTTGATACATACATTGGTTTTACCTGATGAAGGCATTGGCTCAATGCCGAAATGCGTTGTTTGCAGACCGGTATTAAGAACAAGAATAAAAATCCTTTATACTCTTGGAAGATGTGCCTGTAGAGTGGTTTAACCCTTTCTTGCAAAAAATCTCTGAGTATTATAGTCTGTTCTAGGTGCGTCTCAAGTATTATAATCTGCTCTTGGTGGGTTTCCAGTATTATAATCTGCTCTTGGTGGGTCTCCAGTATTATAGGCTGTTCTAGGTGCGTCTCAAGTATTATTGGTCTGCTCTAGGTGGGTCTCAAGTATTATTGGTCTGCTCTAGGTGGGTCTCAAGTATTATTGGTCTGCTATAGGTGGGTTTCCAGTATTATTGGTCTGATTGTACAAATGCAGTATTTGGTTTCTGGGGTGACTTTTGTTCTGTACAGTATTTGTTGATGGCAATGTTAATACTGTAATATTATAAATATCTAATTGTATGTGTATTTGTTCCCCATAATCTGCAAAGAGCTGCAGAATTTGATGGCGCAATATAAATATAGATTAAAGATCTAGGGTTCTGGTTACTAGTGCGGCTCCTTGAAGTTGATCAGTATGACAATGCAGCCCTCGGACCTATAATGGTTGTGCCCTGAGGCCATGCCAATTTCTTACTTCTGACAAGTAGCTTCAAGATAGAAACAAGAAGCCATCAGATATTTAAATTGCTTAAAATACCAATAAAAGGAACAAGTTAATCTAATACGTTTAACTAGTGTCAGGCCTTGTTCAAGCAATATTATAGATCCAAAAGTCAGTGTTTTTATTTTATGTATGTTTAACGAATGTTAATGGTCAGATGTGGTGCTGTTTTTGGAGGAAAGAGGGCAGGTTTTTCTACCTTTATCTCATAACATGTAGGGGGTGGAGAAGTTGTCTACAAGTAAAATTTAATAGACTTTGATATTCAAAAACTATAATGAACCTAATTTTGGAGATTTTCTTGCAAATCAGTTTTTTTTTTTTTTTAAATAAGGATTTGTCAAAACTCGGTGTTGTTCTTTTCTGTGTAAAAGCAGACATTTTGTCATAGGCCACGCACGCATTTCAGTTTGTCTTCAAGAAAATGGCGTACGCAGTGAAGACACACTGTAAGATCAGAAATTAGAGCAATATCTGCTTGTTAAATTACCGACAATTAATAAACGCAGTAGTAAATTGACACAATTGAATACTGACACCCCGTTGCAGCGCTTGAGTAGCGAGCGGGTTCTTTAGTGCACTATGCTTTAGTCCACTACGCTACAATTATCTGCTTCCGCTCCACCTTGGGCTGACGAAGACTACATTTCCCATGATGCCTCACCCCGCGACCTCCTCTCTCGCGAGGTTTCCCGTGTCAGCCCGTGCTGATATTGCCTGAGAAACCCCTCGCCCTTCCTTTTCCCCCAAGATGGCTCCGAAAGCTAAGAAGGAAGGTGAGAGCTGCGGGACGTGTATGTGTGTTACCCGGGGCTGGCGCACTGATACCCGGTCGCTGAGCCTCGTAAAGTGCGGCAGTCACTGGCGGGGACTGCTGGGCGGGTGTACAGGAGGATAGGGGCCCGGATCCGTCCTCCATGCGGCTTTCCCTGCTTGAGGCCTGGGCCGCTACCGCCACATGTGAATAGAGCCCGTATTACCGGCGGCCGGGCCCGGGGCGCGTGATGTCCTAAAACGATCAAAGTATGAAAAGAGTGATTTCAGTTTTATGTACTGATGCCCCGGCCGGTACCGCATGGTGTGAACTGTGGCTTGTAATTAAATACTTTGGTTGTAATACATTTTGTACGTTTCAGTGCAACGTGATGGTTACTAGATCCATCCCCACCCTGTATACAGCTGCCTATGCCATGTGCTGTGTACAGACATCCTAGTGCTACCCCCCTACATGTGCAGTGTTTAGTGCTACACTGTGCTAGTGCTACCCCCATGTGCGGTGCAGGGGATTGGGATCATTCATTGACAGTTCCTCTCTCTCCACTCCGGACACATGGTCATGTTAACAGGTGATTGATGTTTCCTACAAGTACAGCAATGGGTTTCTATAGCAGTGGTGGCAAACCTATGGCACGGGTGCCAGAGGTGGCACTCAGGCCATTGCCACAGGACAGAGTTAACCAAACACTGAATCTCCCTGCAGTCCCAGGCATTTAGAGATGCTGCTCTCAGTGCTATTTTAAAGTGACACTTCATTGACTGTTTGGAACTGCGGGAAAAGTGAGAAGGTGTAGGCAGAACTGCATTATCTTTGGTGCTCATCCTGCTGGACCCACCATTCTTCCTGTACAAATAGACCCTGGAAAGGATTTTTGTTGTAGGTTGGGCACTTGGTCTCTAAAAGGTTCGCCATCACTGTTCTATAGGTTATGGATTGTAGGTTACACTATTTGGGAGATGGATATATTATATTATGAGACGGTTATATTATCACTGCCTGGTATAATTCACTAGTTTTATACCCCCTGTGCAAGTGCTATATTATCAGTGTTTATTCTGATACAATTCACTGTTTAGCTATAGTACTAATCCCCCCCCCCCCCTTACATCTGAAGTAACAATGTCCTTCTGTGTAGTATAACTTTCTCTGCCACATCGTACACTGTATTAAAGGGGTTGTTACCTATATATGTTGTTGTAGGGGATAATGTGCTGATCAGTGAGGGTCTGACTAGGAACCCCCAGCAATCTGGAGAATTAGGGACCTGTTTTCATGGGTAGAGCAATATGAGCGTGGGGGGGCCTGTCACTCCAGTACTAAAGAAGGGTCTGAATGTAGACTCATTCCCATAGTATTGAATAGACGTGCAGGACGCATGCTCACCTTGCTGATCCACCCATTGGTTGTCTGGACCCCCTTTTCTTCGGATTGTTGAGGACTAAGCAGTCAAACCTTCTCTCCTGTAGGTGGTAACTCCTTTAATATTGGGCTTCTGTTTAGTGTAGACTTGGTTGTAAAGTTGGGTGGACATGTTAGGCCTAGTTCGGACCTCCATTATCTGTAGCTTGAAGGTAAACTGTCAGCAGAAATTGACATAAACCACTACTTTCATATTTACAAGTAGCTCACACCTTCCAGATCACGTTTCTTTCATGGCCAAGTGTGGTGACATCACCCAAAAATATCAATTTCAAAGATGTAAATTGGTTGTATAAAGTCAAGGGGGTTTGGAACTCCAGCACTGATGTCAAGCTCTCCCCCACCTTAGAACACCCCCTTTGCTGTGATTGATGGTCCTATGTTAAAGTACATCCCATAATGACTCTCCTAAAGTCGAGTGTATGATGTCAATCACAGCAGTGGGAATGTTCTGAGGAGAGCTTCACTTCCGAGCTAAACTCTTCAGCTCCTTGACTGGAGGCTGAGTATCTGGATGATGCCACCACACTAGGCCATGAGACACATGGTCTGGAATGTGTTAAGATGGTTAAAAATATAATTGTAATGGTTTACTAAGTCCAATATCTTCTGACAGGTTCCTTTTAAGCGATTAGAGTTAAATGGATCAAAATCTGCACTGCTTTACAGATCGTATATAAACTTTATAAGATAAAAACATGGTGGCTGTATAGGACCCCCTTCTAGTGATCACATCTCAACTGGGCAAAGCCTGCTTGTTCCGACAACTCAATTTTGAAATCTTCTTCAAATTCTTAAATGTAGTAATTTATCTATTTTAACTCTTCAGCCGTCCCCGCCAAGACTGAAGCAAAGTCTAAGGCTCTGAAGGCCAAGAAGGCTGTACTGAAAGGAGTGCACAGTCACAAGAAGAAGAAGATCAGGACCTCCCCAACCTTCAGGAGGCCCAAGACCCTGAGACTTCGGAGGCAACCCAAGTACCCCAGGAAAAGTGCTCCCACCAGGAACAAGTACGTAGTTGTGGGGGACCAGGGTGTGTAATAGAATAGCTGCATATATTAAGTAGTACAGCATTTTCTTAGTCTATTTTTTTTGTCTGCATATTTGTGGCAGCTCGAGACATTAGAGGCACAAATGATGTTTTATAACGATCAAAGCCTGAATGTCTATGATTACTTATTTCTGCTGATGTACCTCTATTGTCTCTCCAGAGCCTTACAGGGCAATGCTGCATTTTCTAAGCATGCATCTAGTCTAGGGCATTTTTGAAAAGGCTGTATATAGCTCATTAAAGGACATCTGTCTATACCAAGCACGATGAACCAGGGACTCTTGCATATAGACTTAATATTTCTTTTTGTCCCAGGCTCGACCATTATGCCATCATTAAGTTCCCTCTGACCACTGAGTCGGCCATGAAGAAGATTGAAGACAACAACACTCTGGTCTTTATTGTTGATGTCAAAGCCAACAAGCACCAGATCAAGCAGGCTGTAAAGAAACTGTACGACATTGATGTGTCCAAAGTGAACACCCTCATCAGGTGAGTGCCCACCGCTACGGACGTGTCCGGTGTAATTCTTGTGCAGATGATGGAAACTTTTTATTTTACCTGATTTGTATTGATGTTTACAAAGGAACCACTGATGCATGAGGTGAGGTGAATGGTTTTGTGCGTTTTTGTTACCTGTCTAATATGAGATAATGTCTTGTGTTTCAGGCCTGATGGTGAGAAGAAGGCATACGTCCGCCTGGCTCCAGATTACGATGCCCTTGATGTCGCTAACAAGGTAATGTCCCCCCTCACAAGCCAAGCTGCTCCAGCTCCCCTGCTTGTATCCCTGATGATGATTTAGGGTCCCTAAACAGCCACTACTACCTAATGGGTTCAAGTAGCTGGTGAATATCTGCTTACTGCTCACATGGTGTATGCAAATTAGCCTCCAGTAGACATGGAGGTGGAGCGGTGTCCAGGACTGGTGCACCCAACTTCTCTGCTTGTTCTAATCTAGGGGAGCCATTAATAGTCTATAGTAGCCCCAACTGTGTGCAAATGATGGAAACTTACCACATCTGAATACATTGATGTGTTCAAAGGAACCACTGATGCACCTTACATTTAGCAATTGTTTGTAGAAACTTAAAGGGTTCCTGTCACATGCTGAATGGACATAATATATTTTTTAAATCGGAAACTTTTACTGATGACCGAAATAGACACTAGTTGCTGCAGATACGCTTGACAATGAATAGATAATGCACTACCAGCAATATGGATGTTAGGTCTGTGACTCTGTGTGCTGGCTGGATTCTGACTGTGGGGAAGCTGGGATTCCTTGCATCCTAGATCTTTGAATCCTGTCCTTACTGTGTACAATCTGCAAGATCCTTCAGTGACAGTCTGGGATTCATGGACTGACCATTGGCTAGCTTGTATGCAGATGAAATGGAAACACCAGCACTTCTGCATAACTTACGGTGATGTTAGGGAAGCTCTTTAAGACAAAGGTGGCTATCCGATTGTTAAACTGGAAATCCCAGGTCACCTTCCTGCTTCAGACTTCAACCCAGCCACTTCTATATGAGATTAAAGGACATCCACCAGGATGAAGTATTGTAACCCAAACACACTGACATACTGGTGAGTGCCCCCTCTGGCAAGAACTGCTTTTCTTGTAACTGCTTATGCCCTTGTCTTTACAAAAAAAAAGTTGATCAAATTATGCAAAAATGAGCCTGTGGGACTCAGGGCTTTATAGCTGTTAATTTTGAAGGCCATTTTATTTTGGAAAAACAAGGATATAAGAAGCAAAAAGCGCGGATCCAGCTAGAGGGTATGTACATTAGAATGTAAGTGATTGGTTTACAATCCTTCATCCCGGTGGTAAATGTCCTTTAAGATTTGCTTTTTCTACACATTGACAAATTTATCCACCTTCACAACGGCTCCTGTCTGTACATGTCATAGCCCCATGACTGGTGCAGTTGTTACCGTAAAGCATCTGACAAGCTCTTACTATAGGCAGCAATTGTAAAAGAAAATCTCAACACCTTCATGCATTATGTCTTTACAAATATTCATGGTTGTGCCACATTCTCACCAAACACCTTTTCTTTTTGTTTTACAGATTGGTATCATCTAAACAAGACGCCAGATGTTCTGTACAGAAATAAATAAAATAAACCAAACTTTCTTTTTCTGTGTTTTTGTGAATGGTGGTTTTGTATCAGGTAGTGTAATATACACAATGGGAAATGTCCTGTCACAGTGAACATGGGGAAAACAGTCACTGCATCATGTCTTAACATGTGGTGATGCAGTAGGCAAACTACATAATTTTACAGTTCCACGGGGGGGGGGGGGGGGGGGATCAGTGTTGTGGTAGAGCCCACTACTTTATCAGGAAAATCCCCATATTCTGCTACACTTGTATGGCAGTATATGATGGGATCTATCGGACAACCTAGGGGTAAAGTACACTAGGGCAGTGATGGTGAACCTTCTTGAGACGTAGTGCCCAAACTGCAATCCAAACCCACTTATCAGAAAGTGCTAACAGTAATTTAGACAGTAACCTATTGCAATCTTTTTGCTCCGTGCTGTACCACAGCTTTCAACGTTACTGAGGAAACAAATATTGTTGACAGGAGGGAAAATTTGGATTGCCTTTTGGAGCTTCCCCTGACAACCAAGAGCAGGAGCTTTGGTGATAATCTGACCCTGTCTATACCTTCTCTCCCTGCAGTCTCGGGTAGACCCTGATGCTTCACTTTAAAATAACACTCAGTGTGTCACTACCTGGGCCTGAATGAGCAGGATCCCTTAATCTCCTATCTGGTGAATTCTGTCCTGGTGCAACAGCCTAAGTGCCCACTGCCACAACTTCCCTAAGGAGTATGATAAAAGGTGAAAATAAAAGATTAAAAATTGTAATAAACCTAAAAATTCAAATCATCTCTCCCTAGAACTGATATAAAATAGTAAAAATCATTAGGTATCGATGCATCTGAAAATTCCTGATCTATCAAAATATTTACACTGCATTTAACCCTGTATATAATTGAAAACATCAAGTCACAAAAAATGGCACCACGCACAGCTCCGTACAACAAAGTATAAAAATTTATTAGCGCCAGAAGATGTCATAAAAACTAATTTTGTACAGGAGGTTTTAATGTATGAAAACATAAAACCAATACAAATTTTGTATCTGCGTAATCATATCGACCCAAAGAATAAAGTAGACATGTCATTTGGGGTGCACAGGGAAAGCCGTAAATTCTAAGCGCACAAGAAAATGGCACATGCGTGTTTTTACCATTTTCACTGCATCTGGATTTTTTTTCCTGCTTACATGGCATGGAATATTAAATACCATCACTATGAAGTGCAACTTGTTATGCAGAAAAGTCATCACAGCTCTTTACGTGTAAAAAGAAAGTCATATACAGGAACATGGGCCCTTTTTTTTTTTTTTTTTGGTCTGACCCACAGACTGCATGCCTTGCTGAGGGTGAAGGTTCCTGTGTTATATCAAAATATGATGCAAGGATGTCTGCAGCCCAAGGGCTTTTGGAAATGGACCTGTATGTTTGTCACTTCCCACAGGCTGAATAGACAAAAGTGGACGGGAGTCTTAGTATCCTACAGAAATTATGCAAGGATCCCCTGGTGAACTACAGCCCTGACACTTGAGTGCTGCAGTTCTGTGCAATGTGTTTAGTCTGTGGGCCCAGTACAGCGCACAGGCTGCACAGTCGGCTTTAACCACTTTTTGTTTTTCTTTGCCATACTCTCTGGACGATTCAGGCAGTGTGCATGAGGCCTAATAGCAGGTAGACCACCAATCTCTCAGGATGTCAAAATGGGCAGTGGTATGGAAGTTATGTAGCAAACCCTTAAACGCTGGAAGACGGAGGAATAGTAAAGAATATGCAATGTGACATCAGGGTCTCCTATTGGCACCAAAAATTTGACCTTTTCAAGTCCAGATTGTTTACCAAAAAAATACATACGTTGGATTTATTAAAAATTAGAACATGTGCCGTTCATGGACAAATCAATGGCAGATTGATGCATGTTGAAAAATGGGTATTAATGTCCCTTTTTCACAGCGGATTATGGCCATGTAAATGTGCAAGAAGTTGATGAAGTTTTTGAAGCCAAAAGGAAGTGTGGATAATGGTGAGAACATAATTTAGAGACATGCTGCCTCTGTTAAAATGCTAAACAAGTGGTGCTGGTTATTGTTTGCCTGCGTTTCAGAGGTATCGCCGATGTGATCAGCACAAGCAAGTACAATGTGCGACCGCACCTTGACGCTGCATTCATACATGGCGTTTACATTGCTTTTTTTTTTTTTTTAAAAAAACAACAAAACAGCTCTAAAGAGATTTGCCTAATTATATTGAGCTAACATTGGGTTTTGGAAACGAAAACACAATATAATTAGCCAAATCTCTCCAAAGCTGTTGTGTTGCGTGTGAACTAATCCTAAGTCTACCTGCGCATCTATACACGGAATTGACCCCAGCAATTCTACAATCGGGGTGGATCATAAATAAAATTTGCTGCTGTATTATCCTGGTTTTTTTGCAGTACAGGATCTAAATACAGTTTTTGAAGGCAAATTAAAAAAAATAGAACCATAAGTTAGGCCCCTTCCACACTTGCGTTGCAGATCACGTCAGAGTTTGATCAGGGAGCGATCAGGGTTTGGTCAGTGAAAAACGCGCATTTTGCATCAGAGTGCAATCAGTTTTCAGTCAGAGTTTGTTCAGTGTCTCAGTTTTTCACGCGCGTTTTCAATGCAATTTCAATGCGTTTTTCACGCGCAGAAAATGCGTGTGAAATGGGCTCAGGACTGAGCTCTATCTTTTCTATGGCAATTGATGCGTGAAAAATACATTGCACTTGTATTGCACTTGCATGTGTCTCAGAGTGTGATTTATTTTTGATGCATCTCCATAGACTTGTATGGTGCGTTTTTCATGCAAAAAAAATGCTAGTCTGAAAAGACCCATTGATTACAATGGGTCAGATTGCAATGCAAGTTCTGCGCGTCATAAGTTTGCGCAGAAAACGCGCTTGAAAAACGCAAATGTGAAAGGGGCCTTAATGCTTCCAGAGTCACATAAAAACATAAGCGTGTAAACAGACCCAGGATGTGTTGTGTTTTGTGTTTGTGATTTTCCTAGAACTCATCCGCTGGTTCTTAGAATGCTGGTCAGTGATGTAATAATGGTGCAATTGTGATCCAATAGTTGATGACTTGTTGACGTTGGAAAACCAAAGGCACATCGGTGACTTCATGACACCGCGGGCTGTGCTGGTACTTGATGAAAATTGAAGATCTAAGAAGTTAGGGGCATTCCCCAGAGATGAGGTTGTAAGTGTCTAATGGACGTATTGCAATGAGTATTATTTTACAGAAAGCAGTAACTTAGCTGTAATGTTTCCCCTTTCGGTGATCATACATGAGCAGTTATCAGACTCATATCATCACTCATGTTCCGATGCTTACTGCTTCCCTACTAGTTTCTACTTCCTGGACCGATCTCATTACACAGGAAATGCTAACTCAACCAATCACTGACCGCTACAGTGGCTTTCATTACTTTGATCATTTACTGTAAGTGTACTATGTAGACCAAGAGGCCAGAGTTAGGCCTACTCAAAGTCATATATTGTCCTAGGACAACACAACACATCTGCCAAATTGAGTCTTGACAGAAAAACTTGTTCTAAACCCCTCATTTCCTTTATCTTGTGTTTACACAGATAACTGTTTCATCATATAACCACCCGTGACACAAGAACAACATCTCCATGACAGTCTTCTGGTGAATAAAACCAATCTTCAGTGTGCTGCAGCTCCAAAATGCCTATCCCTGACAATGCCAAGCGTCCTAAGTACAATACCAGCCCCAAGCGTGATAGTCAGAAGAGTTACCATTCAAATAAGCCGCAGTGCCCCCAAGTTCACCACATTTCTTATCACACATCAGGTGGACATGAGATTGTTATTCAAGAGATGGCGCAAACCTTGAGAAACAGCTCTGCCCCATGTCATTGCTACCGCTCCCCTTCAGTCAAGAAGAATTCCAATCCCTGCACTTGTCCTCGTAACAATAAATGGTCTGGGGTTGACATGTGCCATTCTGGAAATACTAACAAAGCCATGGTCCAGGAGTCACCTTCGACGCACTCTTACACTTCACTTATAGAGGAAGCCCGCTCTAAGAGTCCAAAGAGAGATAATAAGGCGACCAGGGACTTGTCTCCACAAAATCGCGAAGTTCACTTTGAAAAACCTTCTTGCAAGTGCGGTCGCTTCTCTCCCACCAGTATGACTTTGAATAAGGAACATTAAATGTACGGAGGAGACACTAGTCATCTGATACACGGCAGTGTTACATAGGACATAGTCTACTGTGAGCAGGTGTAAGACATTTCCAATGCCATTAAACAACTTGCACATGTAATGTGGTCATTTCTTCCATTGTGTGTACTAATGTTGATTACATTTATGTGTAACAATGGTTGAGGAGTTTATGTATGGATTAAGTATAGCACTAAAATTGTATTCAACCAATCCAATGTTGCACCATAGTGCTGAGTGTAAGGAAATGAAAGGGAAACAATACATATCTGAGAACCCCAGTAAGTAATGAAGGTAGCCTATCTTTTAGATTATGTCTGGAACATGGCCACCATCTTGAAAGCAGCCATATTGGATAAAGAGTCAAGCATCATCAAAGAAGACCTGTGTTGCCTAAAAATGTATTTTGTAATATCTCTTGTGGTTCAAAAGTTATCAACCCAGAGATCTCATAAGATCCTCATACAGATTCAGCACCTTCAGCTCTGTATTCAACACCATATCAAGTAGCTGTGCATCACCGGGAACCTTCCAGGTTATTGTTGCAGCTTTCTGTGTTGATAACTATCAACCCCATAAGAGATATTGCAATTCTGGTCTATAGTTGTGGACTTTGATATGCTACATCATCACCTTACCATTGGAGAAACTTACCCTTGATTCAAGAGGGCGGCCATGTTCATCACAAAGTCTAAAAGATGGACACCCCTCCTCCATTACTTGCTGAGGTATATATATGTATATATATGTAGGATGTAAATTTTCCTTTAGATACTGAAGTAAAAGTGTCCTGGGATTTTTGACACACCTTATAGTATGTGCTAAGCTTCTAGAGGTGTAACAAGCATCTCACCATAAAATAAAATGGTGCTTTTTTTAACCCAAATTCTACGGTGCTATTTTGAATCATTTCAATAAAAAATTGCACTAGAACATAAGAACACCATTGTACTTTATTTTGTGGGGTTCTGCATCCTCTAACTTCTGGAAATCTATTAAAATGTACAGACAGTCCCCGGGTTACATACAAGATAGGGTCCGTAGGTGTGTTCTTAAATTGAATTTGTATGTAAGTTGAAACTATATATTTTATAATTGTAGATCCAGACAAAAAAAAATTTCCCCAGTGACAATCGGAGTTTCAACATTTTTCGCTGTAATGGGACCAAGGATTATTAATAAAGCTTCATAACACAAACCTTACAGCTGAACAGTGCAGTCTGGGACTAAAGTAAAGCATCTACAGAGCTTCACCAGAGGTCACAGTGGGCAGAGGGCTACGTCCCACGGGTCATCTGTAAGTCGGGTGTCCTTTAGTAGGGGACCGTCTGTATATACCTAGTTGCTGTGTAGTAAGGAAGTTATAGGATCATTAATACAGTATGTTGATGCAATATTTTAAAAAACGGAAAAGTAGAATATTTCCTATATAATGCCCCTCAATTTCCAAAACGGCAATGGGTGACTGCCTGGGTGTCAGCTCAGGCTTTTTTCCCTGGTTTCCCCTATTTGCTGTGCTGATCTTTTCGGGTATCTTTGCCCACACTCGCCACTGCAGCATTCAGGTGTCAGGCTTAGGGTGCAAAGATGATATCCAGTGGCAGGAGACCAAAGGCACATTGATGAGTTCGGTAATAGCACCTGGACCTTGACCTGTTGGGGGACCCTGAAGCTGACCAGTCATCTCGACCAAATGCTGGATGTCTTGGACATTCCGAGGATCAGCCACAGCTCATGTCCTTCCACTACTCTGCACAATGTACTATTGGAGGGCACAGAGGTGACTCGCTGGAATCCACCAGCATGGAGGGAGCACTGACGTCCCATGTGGGTTCCATGTGATGAGGCTGACACCCTGCTCCCAAGTGTTGCCAATGTCAACGGGCATGCTGACCACACCTGAGCTCCGTGGTTGCACATGGTGAGGCCCACAACCTGCTCTAAAGCATCGCCAAATCAATGGGCATGCCAGGCACACTTGTGCACCGTGGTTACACGTGCTGTGGTTCACACTACATAGAGTGCCATCTGAGCACCAAGATGCACAGAATATCCCACAAGGAGCAACAGATGACCACAGTACTGGAATCAGACTGCATTGCAGCACTCTAGAGCACCAGGCATCCGAACCACCAAACACATCATCACCAAAGGTTCGGTACCAGCCCCATCCACCTTCATTCCTCCCTTCCCCAAAATGTTCTGTTCTCTCTCTGTCTTCTCTTTGGTGTGTCCTCTAAATGCATGTAACAAATGTGTTACTCTATGCAAGTAACCTGTAACATATGACTGTAGACTATGTACAACACAATTTCCGTATGGGATCAATAAAGTATATTGTATCGTACATATGCCTTGAAAACATCAAATCGACACAAATGGAACTGTCCCTGGGTCCTTACTATGATCCACCGCCTGCACCCAACCCAGGAGATGGCCATCCAGCAATCAGTAGCCTCATTGGTGATCCCCAAAAACCACTAATGCACTGACATGGTGCATACAAATAACACAGAAGTAGATTGATGGTTGAGCCATTTCACAAATGACTGGTGAACAATAGTTGTGAAGGCAAGCCAACACATTTTCCTCCATATTGGTCAGTAGAGGCATTTATATTATCTATACGTTATTAATTATGCCAAACTTTTTCAGCAAACTATTGTCAAAATCTATTTTCATGTACTTTATGTGAGTGAGCATCTTTAGGCCCAGGACATAGTGCAGCAAATTATTGTATAGTGGTGCATGGACTTTGTGAATCTGGTGGGAAGTGTGCACCAACTATTCTTTGATGAACCTTTAGGATAGTGTGCGACACAATTCTGTCGATTCACAGTAACAAATGTGCATGGTTCGAATTGGCACTGGACACTTTATAAATACATGTGCAAGCAGTTTGCATGTCCTTTTCAGTGCAAAGTCAGACTGAAAACTGGCAAATGTTGGTCAGTGTGTCCTTAGACTTCTGTGTTGGAGGCTAGAGAAAAAAACACTGCAAAAAGTAATGAAGCTCTAATTTCTAAAAGAAGTGACAAACATCAAGATGGAATTCAACAAAGTTTCTTTATAAGTAAATAGGAAATGGACACTGTTGTTGTCTACTCTGTGACATCATAACCTTCTGGTTTAGTGTGGTAAAGGATCATCTCTGGTAATCAAGCAGGTGAGTAGGAAGATATTAGCATGTAAACTTCCATCTGGACCCATGCCTTCAAAAGCCACAACTTTTTATATTTTTAACCTTAAAGAGGACCTGTCATCTATAAAAAAAATGCAAGTAAGCAGCTCCTAGCGCTACCACATTTTTAGCAGTGATAAACTGCAAGCTTTATCGCAACCCTCCTGACTCTGCCACTGTTGCTGCCTCACATATTGCTACAGGTGGTGCTGCCTGTGGCAAGAGGCTCAACTCGCTTCATAGCTGGTGCACCCCTAGCCTCCCTGAAACTTCAGCTGGGACCCATTATTACCTACATGGGGAGTGCCCCAGGGGGAACCTGGTTACCATGCGGCATCTACCTCTTCTTACCTCCTTCTGCTGGCCTTGACAGGTGCTATGTGTGCTACCAATTCCTGGTTCAAATCTGCACCCATATACTGTCAGTCACCCTGTGGGTGCAAATAAGAAAAGGGAGGAATGGTGGGTGGAAGTCTTGTACTTTTCAGAAGATAAGACCCTAACTGAAATCCCCTACCCGCTGTTATGTTCTCCAACACTACTCTCCTATACCTTTTAGCCAATCAGCATCCACCCCGTTGTCCAAAAACAACCGACCAGCAGCTGACCCCACTCCCCTTTCCCACGATCCTCAGCCCTTTTATTAACCCCTTCAGGGTTTTAATATTTAACCTGGTAACTATTATATGTGGAGACAAATCTGCTTCTAGAGATTACAATTTCCTATAATAATCTTATATAACGGCATCATATTTAGTAGCGCTTTACAACTTAAAGGTAACCTGTCACCAGGGACCGTATTTTCACTAAAGACAGGTTTTTTGAAGCTAATCATACCTGCAGTGCAAATATATCTTTCTGCTTTTTCTAATCATTTGCATTACAATATAATTGTGTGTTATAACTTACCTTGCACCCTCACAAAATCCTGGGGTACTTTCAGGATTGGGCTTTGGTTTGTGTGTTATTACTTACCTTGCACAAAATCTCCCACTGATGTAATCTCACCAGGCTGTGACCTCTGTGATGGAGCAGGAGGAGCTGTACAGGAGCACAAAGGTGGGGGCCAAGCTCTGAGGAGTGAGCAGCACAGACAAGTCACGTGTTGTTTTTGGAAATGTATCCAAACCAAAGCCCAACCCTGGGAGAGGATTTTGTCAGGGTACAAGGTAAGTGATAACACACAATTATATTGTAATGCAAATGCTCAGAGAAAGCAGAAAGACATATTTACACTGCAGGTGTGTTGGGCTTCTGCAACCTGTCTTTCGTGAAAATGAGGTCCCTTTAACCCAGCAGTTTTCACTTTACAACTAAATTAAGAGTGCAATCTTACAGGGGTAACAACATGGGGGGAAGGCGGGTTCTGTTGTAGATGATGGGATTGGAGAACATTAAGATCCTCTTCCTGGCCAATCACTGCCATGGCTAGTAGCTAGGGGCATTCATTTGCCAGATTGGCTGCGCAGGTTGCAAGTGTCGCACCCAAACCCCAGTTAAATAGAAGACAACATACATTGCACACATCTGATTGGCTGCACTACCTTTGTGATGTAACGCACAGGCCATAGTGATGATAATGGTGACATGGAATGTTGAGGTGGCTTACTGTAACATCTTGAAGACATCATCGAGCTGGTGGGGCTAAGATAAAGTCAGAGGAGACATCATAAACAGCGAAATGAAGTATGAAATATGTAAATCATGCTCTTTAAAAATGTCTAAACTACTGTGTATCTAATATTAAGAATACATGACATTCATAATTACAGGGCAAAAAGATAGGCTTTCTTTAACAGATCACTGCTAGTGTCACTGATGATTATGGAAAAAATCTGTACACTAACATAGACATCTGTATTACACTGTGTAACGTGAAGAAGAGCTTGAACAAGCGATCAGTGGATCACTTGTTCAAGCCAACCTGTAAAAGTAAAGAAAAAAAGTTAAAAACATTAAATAAAAACATTTTTTAATAAAAAGAATTAATTAAATAAAGTTAAAGTCCCCTAAACATAAACATTCCCTATACACATTTAATAAAGTAAAAAAAACACAACCCCCCCCCCGCACATATTTGGTATCGCTGCATCCGTAACAATCCGTACAATAACTCAGAAACATTATTGGGCTCGCGCGATGAATTCCGTAAAAACCCCAAAAAAATCGCCCAAAATTCTACATTTTTCATAAAATCTCTTCACAAAAATGTTCTAAAAAGTGATTAAAAAAGTTATGTGCGCCAAAATGATAGCACTGAAAAGGACAACTCAACACGTAAAAAATAAGCCCTAAACCTGCTCCGTCAACGAAAAAAATATTAAAGTTACGCCCCCCAAAATATGTTGAAGTAAAAAAAAAATAAAGAAATTTCCACTATATTAGTTTTTCTGTGAAGTCATCAGGGGCATGGGGGGTCCGGCGGCGTTCGGTTACCATGACAACTTCGGGTCATACAAAGACCTAAGGCTGTCTGATTTTAACTCATTCATTACAATGTGTGATTTGCATATTGTAATAAATGATGTGTAAAATCCCCATATACTGCCATATTGGTAGGATCAATCAGACAACCTAGGGTTAAAGTACCTTAGGGGGTCTGAAAAATAGTACAAAAATTTTTCAAAAAACCCTAAAAATTAAAATCACCCTCCTTTCCCTAGTACTGATATAAATAAAGAGTAAAAATCATAATTATGTTAGGTATCGCCACGTCCCAAAATGTTCGATATATTAAAATATAATAATGTTTTTTTCCCGGCGTTTAAAAGGAACCTGTCACCAGGAGACCCATTTTTAGCACTCCCGCAGTACCCACAGAGCATAGTACATACGCTGCCAAAGTGTTTTTATATTAAAAAATAGGTTTTACAGAAAAAAAAGATATGTTATATTGTACCTTTCAATACCATGTGCTGTGTGACTAGGCACTGTGTGTGGGAGTGGCTGTAAAGGAGCAGTTTCCCCCCCACCCAAGGGAAACCACTCCTCCATGTGTCCTTTTCAAATATATGAAAACACCCATCACTTGGCTTAGCGACGCCCCTTGCTCCTCTACAGCCAATCCCGAGTGTGGGGAGTTATTCATATATTTGAAAAGGTCACATGCAGGAGCGGTTTCTCTTGGGTGGGGGGGGGGGGGGAAACTGCTCCTTTACAGCCACTCCCAGGGGACAAGTGCCTAGTCACACAGCACATGGTATTGAAAGGTAATGTATAACATATCTTTTTTCTGTAAAAACTTTTTTTTATACAAAAACACTTTGGCAGTGTATGTACTATGCTCTGTGGGGACTGGCTAAAAATGGGTCTCCTGGTGACAGGTTACCTTTAACCCCATAATAGAAAATAGTTCCTAAACCTGAAAATTCCACTTTTTTGCCATTTTGAAAAATATAAAACATTCAATAAACAGTCCTATAGTCCTTAACCCCTTCCCACTGCAGCCTTATTTCGTTTTTGCGTTTTCATTTTTCACTCCCCAAATTAAAAAATCTATAACTTTTTTATTTTTCCATGTACAGAGCTGTGTTATGGCTTATTTTCTGCATAACAAATTACACTTCAAAATGGTGGTATTTAATATTCCATGCCATGTACTGGGAAGCGGAAAAAAATTATAAATGCAGTAAAATTGGTATAAAAACGCATTTGTGCCATTTTCTTGTGGGCTTGTATTTTACGGATTTCACTGTATGCCCCAAATGACTTGTCTACTTTGTTCATTGGGTTGGTACGATTACAAGGATACCAAATTTGTATAGGTTTTATATACATATATTTATATGTTTTTATACATTTACAAAAATGAAGATTTTGCCATCTTCTGGCGCTAATAACTTTTTTATACTTTGGTGTACGGAGGTATGGGAGGTGTTGTTTTTTTTTGTGGATTTTGATGACGTTTACAATGTTATCATTTTTAGGACTGTACAACCTTTTGATCACTTTTTAAAGAATTTTTTTTTTTTTTAAATGGCAAAAAAGTGGCATTTTCGACTTTGGGTGCTATTTTCCGTTACAGGGTTAAATACAGTGAAAAACCGTTATTATATTTTGTACCCTTGGGTACTTTAACCCTAGGTTGTCTGTACGATCCTATCATATACTACCATACTACTGTATGGCAGTATATGGGAATTTTCCTCCTCATTCAGTATATGGGGATTTTCAATCCTTGGCAAGATGGCGGCGCCCATCTTTTTGAAGCCGGCAGCAGCTTCGCTGGCGACGATCAGCTGGAAAACTCCCGCGATACACCCACAATATGCAGCAAAGATGCAGCCCCTGAGCCCTCTCCATGCACCCGCACCCGGCATGTGACGTAGTATGACGTCACATGTCAGTAAGGGGTTAAAATGGTATCACTGGAAACGTCATCAAAAGTGTAGCTCCATAAACTTAAGTATGAAAAAGTTATTACCTCCAGAAGATGGCAAAATAAAGAATTTTTTTTGTACTGGAGGTTTTAATTTTTGTAAATGTATGAAAAAATTATAAAACCTATATAAATTTGGTATCCCCATTATTGTTCTGACCCAAAGAATAAAGTAGACATGTGAAAGACGTAAAATCCAAGAAAATGGTGCAAATGCATTTTTTCACCAATTTCACTGCATTTGGAATTTTTTCCCCGCTTTCCAGTACACGACATGGAATAATAAATACCGCCACTATGAAGTGCAATTTGTTACGCAGAAAACAAGCTCTCACACAGTTCTTTGCCTGGAAAAATTAAAAGATAACTGATAGGGGCATCTAAAGTTACACCCCCACTGCAGACTATAAACTTAACTAATCTGAGTCAAAATAGGACTTTCTTTTCATTTTCACATAACTTTGGATATTGTTTTAATAGGTAAACGGGTGAAATTTCATATAAAAGAGGGAATTCTAGAAAGAATATTTCGGGTAAATTAAGAATATGATCAAATTAATCACTAAAAAAGTATGTTTTCTTTATATTTTCACAGGAATTTCTAAAGACAACCTTTAATTGTATGACCTGCCACCATTCTCCTCCATGAAAACATCCGGTTAATAGCGTGAAGCCCACCATAAATCATACAAATTACAAGCTTTGATTACACCAGATATGCCCTTCTCTAACAGTCAGCAGAGCTCGATTGGGTATGACAGCAAGACCCGGCCAAGCAGTAGCCAGGGCTCCTACTCTCACCACTGTCCTGAATGCGGTGGGATCATCCAGGATCTTTTTACTGTGTCCTATCACAGTAGTAAGAAGGAGCGCTCACACTCTCCTGAGCGCTCACACTCCCCTGGGCGCTCACACTCTCCTGAGCGCTCCCATTCTCTTGAGCGCTTCCACTCTCCTGAGCGCTCACACTCTCCTGAGCGCTCTTCCTCTAAAGATGGATCGTACAAGCATGAGAAGTGTGAGCACAAATACAGCGTTAAGTTCTACCCTGACGTTCAGCAGAAGGACCTTCAGCAGAAAGACTCCTCTTCTGCTTGTGGCATCCAGATAACCACAGTTCATGGGAAACACTGTGACGCGCCTGCAATGTGCCTAAAGATTAAGTGCTCCAAATGTAAAGATCTAAGCAAGACTTTACATAGCAAAGACTCGTCTCGGCAGATCCATGACCCAAGTCACCAAGAGAAGGTCTGTAAATGCAGTGTTTCTGTCACTCCGACCCATAGTGGCAGACACCTCTAAGGATAACCATAGGCAAGAAGCCAACTCAGCTGAGACTCCACGAACCTGTTATCTCTACATGTGAACTGTAGATCTGAAAACATCTTCACCTTTTAGCAAGAGCAAAGCCTGCTCCATGTATAGTGTGGATAGTGTTTTCTTAGCTGGTAATTCAATAAACATCTTGCATGTCAATTCTGCCATCTTATTGAATTTCTCTATGACGTGATGACAAGATAATCCAATCATAACATGGACAGTGAATGAGAGTGCAGGAGATATCAGAGCACTGTGCTAAATAACTCTCCTGGTATTAAATGCAGCAACAAGATTACACTTGTCAATTTGTGAGAACATTCTTACCATACTGGTCAATGGCGGATCTTCATTAGGGAGGTGTCACGGGTGCTCCTGCGACCTATGTCTCGGGTCGCGGGCACACCCGTGTACCTCCATGTGACAGTATGACAGTACCTCTTTGTGGTGGCTGCAGGCTTTCACACCCGTCCACGCTCCAGCAACGGCTCCTGTGGTCCAGCACGCCGCTAATTGTCGCTGTCCGGCTGCCCTGCTATATAGCCTGCCTCTTCCTATGACTCCTGCAGGATCTTTGTGCCCAGTTGCCTTAGAGAGAACGTTGTTATTGAAACTCTTGTGATTTATCTATTGTGACCTCTGTTTCGTTTCCCGACCTCGATTCCCTGCCGCCTGCCTTGACTGTTCCCAACTCCGATCCTGGGTCCTGACCTCCTGCCTGACTTCGACTCTGACTCTGCCGTCTCTGTACCTTGCATTGGCCACTACTGCAAGCAAGTCACGTCCTGCAAAGTGACCTGGTGGTATCCCGCCGCAGCAAGTCCAACCCGCTTTTGCTGGACTTAGGATCTGGTGAATTCCAGGTGCCACTTAGACTCTGCTCCCATCATCGCTTGGGGCAGTTCAGTGGGTCCACCACCACAATCTGGAGAGTAAGATATGACCATGGATCCCACCAAGGTACCTCTCCCTGAAGATCTCCATGCATGCCCAGCAGCTTAACCAGCTTACCGCCATCATGCAGCAATTATTGGTCGCCCAGCAGCTGCAACTAGTTCCTATGGCACCTCCCACTGCAGCGTATTCTGCAGAACAGACTGCGTTTGTCTTTGCCTTCCAAGTATGACGGAAGTGCCAAGTTGTGTAGGGGCTTCATCACCCAATGTTCATTGTGTCACAGTTTGGAAGGGCGAACTGTCAGAGAGTCTCTGTAGAAAGAGTCTGTGGACCCTCTGGACCACCACAGGGGTTGGTATCAGAGCCGCAGTGGCAGCCAAGGTAACTGATGCAGGAAACAGTCCGAGTCTGGAATGATAGCAGGAACACAGGGAAATACTGGTAACGTTGGTTCCAGACCAGGAACGGACCACAGGGCACACAGGGATGGCATGACCTCAGGATGACAGGACCACAGGATGACAGGACCTCAGGGAGGCAGGACTTTAGGGTGGCAGGACCTCCACTGGGATGGAGACCCACCACTGGGAAGCAGGACCGCCACTGGAATGCAGGACCGCCACAGGAATGCAGGACCGTCATAGGAATGAAGGACCGCCACAGGAATACAGGACCCCCACAGGAATACAGTAAACCCAGGAACATAGAGGAACACTGGAGTACAGACACACAGAGGAATCCTGGAAATGCTGGAACACGAAGGAACACTAGGAAACACAGGAGGCTTTCACTTCAGGGATAATGACTTGAAGATCCGGCAGGGGATGCTGGGAGCCACTGGATTATATAGCAGAGCCGGAAATGCCAGCGCCAATCAGAAGGACGCCGGCCCTTTAAATCCAGAAGAGCCGGTAAGCGCAAGCACCCTAGAGTCCAGGGATGCGCGCATCCAGAAGCACCAGGAAGCAGGCTCGTGGACAGGTGAGTCCAAGAACGGGATAGCCGAGGTGCCACATAAGGGGGCATGGGTGTAACCGCGATCCGCGACATGGATCGCTGGGGGAACCCGTGACATAGGTCCGGGCTTGGGAGCCGCGCGGCACAGCGGAACACGGGTGCACCCGTGATCCGACACATGGATCGCGGGGTCACCCGTGACACACTGCACACCGAGCTGATGCCTACACAGTTAGCTACATAAAGGTCTAAGGTGGCATTCGTTGTCAGCCTACTATCAAGGAAAGCCCTGGCATGGGCCAACCCTGTGGGGTACACCTGACTGTTTAAGGAAGGTACCCCTAGACTGGGGGCTGATGTTATTAGATGCAAAGGGGTAAAAGTTTGGATACTATTGCACTTTAATAGGGTTGGTGATCTGTGCCTTTAAGATGTGTTCTCACTCCTCCCCTGTTGCTTACCTCATAATGTCCTCCCCTCCTACAGGACCAGAGGGTATATATTTGACTGATCACTCAAGGATATCTCCCTCTTTTAGGCAACACTCAAGCTGTCCCTCCCTCCCTCCCTATGTTATTAAGATGTTGTGTAATTTTGTAATATTTTACCTTTGTATTTTTCGTTAATTTCAAGTCACAGCAGGCAGAATGGTGGAAGATTTGAGATGGTGATTGCTCGGTTGGCCGACTTGGCAGCTGGGAGTCCAGCTGGCATACAGCTTCCAGAGCTCAAAAATGTGTGATTCTATTCCAAGTGCCTGATTTTGGATATTACGGGTTAATACACTCACCAGCCACTTTATTAGGTACACCTGTCCAACTGCTCGTTAACACTTAATTTCTAATCAGCCAATCACATGGCGGCAACTCAGTGCATTTAGGCATGTAGACATGGTCACGATAATCTCCTGCAGTTCAAACCGAGCATCAGTATGGGGAAGAAAGGTGATTTGAGTGCCTTTGAACGTGGCATGGTTGTTGGTGCCAGAAGGGCTGGTCTGAGTATTTCAGAAACTGCTGATCTGCTGGGATTTTCACGCACAACCATCTCTAGGGTTTAAAGAGAATGGTCCGAAAAAGAAAAAACATCCAGTGAGCGGCAGTTCTGTGGGCGGAAATGCCTTGTTGATGCTAGAGGTCAGAGGAGAATGGGCAGACTGGTTCGAGCTGATAGAAAGGCAACAGTGACTCAAATCACCACCCGTTACAACCAAGGTAGGCAGAAGAGCATCTCTGAACGAACAGTACGTCGAACTTTGAGGCAGATGGGCTACAGCAGCAGAAGACCACACCGGGTGCCACTCCTTTCAGCTAAGAACAGGAAACTGAGGCTACAATTTTCACAAGCTCATCGAAATTGGACAGTAGAAGATTGGAAAAACGTTGCCTGGTCTGATGAGTCTCGATTTCTGCTGCAACATTCGGATGGTAGGGTCAGAATTTGGCGTCAACAACATGAAAACATGGATCCATCCTGCCTTGTATCAGCGGTTCAGGCTGGTGGTGGTGGTGTCATGGTGTGGGGAATATTTTCTTGGCACTCTTTGGGCCCTTGGTACCAATTGAGCATCGTTGCAACGCCACAGCCTACCTGAGTATTGTTGCTGACCATGTCCATCCCTTTATGACCACAATGTACCCAACATCTGATGGCTACTTTCAGGATAATGCGCCATGTCATAAAGCTGGAATCATCTCAGACTGGTTTCTTGAACATGACAATGAGTTCACTGTACTCAAATGGCCTCCACAGTCACCAGATCTCAATCCAATAGAGCATCTTTGGGATGTGGTGGAACGGGAGATTCGCATCATGGATGTGCAGCCGACAAATCTGCGGCAACTGTGTGATGTCATCATGTCAATATGGACCAAAATCTCTGAGGAATGCTTCCAGCACCTTGTTGAATCTATGCCACGAAGAATTGAGGCAGTTCTGAAGGCAAAAGGGGGTACAACCTGTTACTAGCATGGTGTACCTAATAAAGTGGCTGGTGAGTGTATATAAAATAAATAAAGCTGTGACCTAATTTTCCACCCAGCAAGAAGTGTCTGTCATATTTTGGAAGTTACAGTTTACTGATATTTGTGTTATGGGTAAACAATTAAAGTGCCCTTACAGGTGGTTTACCTAAGGTGTTCTGTTGCATGCCCTCCAGTCTCTCTGGGATAGGAACAACCTGGTCACTGCCAAAATCACTGCATTCCTTGCTGAATTCCAGTCCGTCTCTAAGGAACCAGCACGGGCATCTTTTGCTGAGACCGCTATGTTGAATTTGCGTCAAGGTTAATTGTCAGTTGGCGACTATGCGGTTCAATTCCTCACTCTTGCCTTCAAGCTCTCTTGGAATGAAGCGGCCTTGGCCGCCACCTTTAAAAGAGAACTATCTAGTCGTATCAAAGACGCTGTCTGCACGGGATCTGCCGTCTGCCGCATCACTTTGCTCCCGTCTTCCAAAGATGACCACAGCCGCCCTTCTTGTTTGTGCAGAAGAGGCCATGCAGGTGAACAAAGCTCGTCTGACAACCCAAGAGCTCTCCAGAGGACGACAGGAGAATCTTTGCCTCTACAGTGCTAGCCAGGAGCACTTTCTCAGGACTTGTTCACTCCGTCCACAGTGTCCGGGAAATGCATGCACCTAGGGTTCCTGGGAGAGGTTAGAGTAAAGCCTCCTTACATCTGAGCATACCTGTCCTCCTCAATTCTGGGACAGGCAGCCAGTTTAAAACTTATGACTTTCTGGATTCTGTGATCCATCTTGAGAAGCCACTAGTAATCTTGTCCGTCAGTGGGCAGATTCTCTACGATCCGGTCCGGTACCGCACTGAGCCTCTCTGCCTGCAAGTTGGGGCCTTGCACAAAGAAAGACTTTCCTTTTATGTGCTACCCTGACCTACGTCTTCTCTCCTACTAGGTTTTCCGTGGTTGTAGCGCCATGCTTCCATGCTCAACTGGCAGACTGGGGAAGTTCTTTATTGGGGACCTGAATGACAATAACACTGTCTGGTGGCACTTCATCCTGTACCCACCATGACTTCTCTGGTGTCCTCCAAGTCTCTGGTGGGTCCCCACTTCGTATATAGACTTTGTTGTTGTCTTCTCGGAGAAGCAAGCAGAGACTCTACCAGCACCTACTACCACCCTACGACAAGTAAAACTAGACTTCTCCTCTGCCTATCTTCCGCAGTCTAACGGGCAAGTGGAGAGAGTCAATTAGACGCTGGGCTTCTGTCTGTGGCACTTTGTTTCCACTCGACAGGTTCACCCTGTTACTTTGGGTGGAATTCTCCTATAATTTTCTGGACTCTGCCAGTGCCGCTCCCTTCTTTGTTGATTTTGGACAACATCCACGCCCACCTTTTCCTCTCTCCGTGCCTTCTGATGTTCCAGTCCATCTGGGAGCAAACTCTTCAGTCTCTGCTTCAGGCGTCTGCCCTCACCCAAAATCCAGGCCGACAAGAAACACAGTCTCCCCCCAGTCTTCTCTCCGGATGATAAAGCGTGTCTGTTCTCCAGATATGTCTGGCTGAAGATTCCCAGCTAAAAACCCATTCCTCATTTCCTGGGTGCATTCAAGGTGCTGAACCGCAGTAACTCTGTGACTTACAAGCTTCGTGTTCCTCCCACCATGCGCATCCTGAAATCCTTCCACGCCTCCCTCCTTAAGCCTGTCATGCCGAACTCCTCCTTCTCCTGAGGCTGATTCCACCAATGTATTTGAAGTAAAGGAGATCCTGGACATGAAGTCGGTTGCGGGAAGTGGTTCTTTTTTATCAACTGGAAGATGTTCGGGCCTGAAAACAACATTTTGGACCGCCGTGTTCTTCAAAGGATCCTTCAGGCCAAGAAGAGGGGGAGATGAGGGAGGGTACTGTCACGGGTGCTCCTGCGACCCATGTCTGTGGTCATGGACACAGATTTTTTATCGAAACGCGTAAGCGAGCAGGGTCTTGCGCCATTGTTCCCCTGTTTTCTCTGTCCTGTGATTCTGCCTACCATGTGTATGCTTTTTTAAACTGAAAGAATAAAGCTGGAAGATTGGTATTTTTATCTTAAGCTGGAGTATCCTCCTTTTTCATATTACCATAATGCCAGTACAGTGCAGTTATCCAAATGAGCACTAGATGGCCCTACAGGATCAGCCGCTGCTATTTTCCATGTTTAGCTTTCCCCACATAATGATTTCTCTTGATTTGTAAAAACACATTGGGGCAGATTTACTTACCCGGTACGTAGCGTAATCATGGAATTTATCTCCACACGACAGGCCCAACACCTTCCAATGCCAGTTAGTTGGGAAATATTGAAGGGCTCTATCCGAGGGGTGTTTAGGGCACATGGGGCGCGACTTAAAAAGGAAAATTCCGCAAAATTGAAGTCATTATTTTCTGAATTAGGCTCCAAAGAAACCACCAATAAATCTCGCCCTACCGACTTGTTGAAAATGGAAATTTCAGCCATTAGACACAAGATCCTCCAATTACTAGATCAAAAGAGTCTGTGTTTTAGAGATAAGGTTAAAAAGACTACTTTGAGTATGGAGACAAATGTGGGAAATTGCTTGCCAAAACTTTGCATCCTAGGGCTCCGCAGTCGCCAGTTATGTCCTTATATTAATTTCAGGGTACTATAGTAAACTCTCCGAATGAGACGCGGCGCGTTCTCTTCGGTGGATTCGGGTCCGGCTGGGATTCATCAAGGCAGTTCCTCCGACGTCCACCAGGTGGTGCTGCTGCTGAAGTTCCCTGAAATGCACTGAAAGGGAACCTACCACCACGAATCTACCTATAAAGGTAGATCGGGTGGTAGGTGGATGTAAGGGACGTGAGGATAGCTCTTTTTAGAGCTAATCCTCACGTCCCCGCTAACTTTAGGTACACTTTATTCCCCTAATATGTAAATTTCGTTATGCGGCTACTGGGGCGTGGAGTAGCCGGCACGAGGCTACACAGCGTGGCTACTCCACGCCCCAGTAGCCACATTACTCCTCCTACCCGGTTGCGTGCGGCGCGCAGCTCCTCGTAGCTGCGCGCCCTCGTCCGTCATGATGGCGTTCTGCGCATGCGCAGAACGCCGGGCGACGGCTAAGCAGTCCCAGCTCCGAGGCCGGAGCTACTGCGCATGCGCAGTAGCCGGCTTGTCGGACGAGGGCGCGCAGCTACGAGGAGCTGCGCGCCGCACGCAACCGGGTAGGAGGAGTAATGTGGCTACTGGGGCGTGGAGTAGCCGCGCTGTGTAGCCTCGTGCCGGCTACTCCACGCCCCAGTAGCCGCATAACGAAATTTACATATTAGGGGAATAAAGTGTACCTAAAGTTAGCGGGGACGTGAGGATTAGCTCTAAAAAGAGCTATCCTCACGTCCCTTACATCCACCTACCACCCGATCTACCTTTATAGGTAGATTCGTGGTGGTAGGTTCTCTTGAAGTTCACGATCCTATCCTGGATGCAGGTGAGTGCAAGCTCCGCGACACAATTTCCTTTTTTAAAAGCGGCGGTTTTTCCGAATCCGTCTGGTTTTTGTTCGACTGCGCCCCCCGATTTCCGTCGCGTGCATGTCGGTACCGATGCGCCACAATCCGATCGCGTGCGCCAAAATCCCGGGGCAATTCAGGTACAATCGGCGCAAATCGGAAATATTCGGGTAACACGTCGGGAAAACGCGAATCGGGCCCTTAGTAAATGACCCCCATTATTATATTTAATTTTAATTTTTTTTATTTAAAAGACTGCTATTTTTCTGTCCAGTGTTCAAATAAAACGCCATACTTAAATCATGCTGTCTTGCTATGCCTTTTGCCCAAAAGTGAGTAAAATAAAACCTAAAAAATTAGCTCCTATTAGCATGTGCCTTGCAATTGCTAGGCGCTATCATATTCCGCAGCACTTTATAAATCAACTGAACAAAACATATTTTGTAAAACCAATATTTTTTGTAAAACCAATTTTTTTTGTCTTGAAAAAAAATGTAGATCAATAGGAAATTATGACACACACTAGTAGCTTTATCATCCTAATATTTTAGTATATGCAATTGAAATCATTAAAATCATTGTATAAACCATATTAGACACCCTACTAGATGCCTTTGTGAACCCCTTAAAGGGGTTTTCCCACAAACAAAAGTTAGGCCCTATCCACATGATCCACAGATCACGAAAACAAGGGGTCCGATAGGGTCCCATGTACCTCCGTCGGACCCATTGTCTCTCCATCAGACTAACGGAGCAGACAGCCCCACATGACCGTTCTGCTCCATTAATCTCTATGGAGCTGACAGGGATCGGTGAGCATGGGGCTCAGCAATTTTCGACCCCCTATGGATAGGGCCTAACTTTTGTTCATGGAAAAACCCCTTTAAGTTGCATACCATTGGTTCAAGGGGCTGTACTGATGTCTGATATATAACAAGTACACGTATGAAAAGTTAACTTTACAGTTAGCCTGCCACTAGGTGGCAGCAGAGTCATCCTCAGTGTAGTCTTGGCTTTCACTCACCTGTTATTGTCACATACATACTGCTCTCAGTCTGTAAGGATCAGCTGATCGGGACGGCGTTGTGGACAGATATGTGTGGAATGTTTGCAGGTTTCATAGGTACTGGAGCCATGGACACTGCTAGGCAGAAAGCTCCACACCTCAAGCATGACTCATTATAGAAGGTGATAAACAGGTGCCAGGTTTTATGTGGACAAAGTACCTTTGTCGCCAGTGTCTGCAAATTAACCCATTCACATACACATTTCAAGTCGCTGTACAATTGCATATATTTATTCATTTAAGTATGGTTGCATGATTTAAAACAATGGAGGAGATCAATGTGTCTACGCCAGAAAACTGGAGTAATTTGCACCTGAAATGCAGTGCACCACATTTAGTTAAGGTTTTAGAGCAATTTTTGGCTGTTTCCGACAAAGTGTCCTCAGTAAAAGGGGGGCTGTCTGCGCCAGAAGTAACCCTTTGGTGACAGAAAATGTATTGTTGTGGTGCAGCAAACTAGCCAAGTAAAAAGAGGTGAAAAGTAAGACCCGATTTAAATGTACCAGATTAGTAATCCCACAACAGACACAGGGATTAATCTGGTGCAACAGAAATCTGTCCAGCTGAGTTTATTTAACCCCTTAAGGACGCAGGGTATTTTCGCTGATTTCTCGCTCTCCATCTTCAAAAATCCATAACTTTTTCATTTTTCCGTGTACAGAGCTGTGTGAGGGCTTATTTTGTGCGTAACAAATTTTACTTTCCCATGATGTTATTTATTATTCCATGCCATGTAGTTGGAAGCCGCAAAAAAATTCCAAATGTGGAAAAATTGAAAAAAACTGCATGTGCGTCATGTTCTTGTGGGCTCAGTTTTTACGACTTTCACTCTGCGCTCCAAATAACACCTCTACTTTATTCTTTGGTTCGGTACGATCGCGGTGATACCAAATTTATATAGGTTTTATTGCGTTTTAATACATTTTCAAAAATTAAACGAATGTGTACAAAAAAGAAAAAAAAAATTTTGCCATCTTCTGACGCTAATAACTTTTTCATACTTTGGCGCATGGAGATGTGTGAGGGGTCATTTTTTGCGAAATGAGCCGACGTTCTCATTGCTACCATTTTGAGGACTGTGCAACATTTGGATCATTTTTTATTACATTTTTTATGTCATCTAAAAAGGTGTAAAAGTCGCATTTTGGACATTTGGGCGCCATTTGCCGTTCCGGAGGTCACCGCCGCCCGTAACCGTTTTTATATTTTGATAGATCGGGCATTTTGGGACGCGGCGATACCTAATGTGTCTGTGATTTTTACTATTTATTATATTTTATATCAGTTCTAGGGAAAGGGGGGTGATTTGAACTTTTAATATTTTATTAATTTTTTACATTTTTTAAACTTTTTTTTTTCTCTATTTTTCCACTGTTTCTTAGACCCTCTAGGGTACATTAACCCTAGATGGTCTGATCGCTCCTGCCATATACTGCAATACTACTGTATCGCAGTATATGGCATTTCTGCTCACTATACATTACAATGAGCCACAGGCTCATTGTAATGCATGTGCAGAAGCCATGTATCCTCGGGTCAAACGAAGACCCGAGGCTACCATGGCAACCGATCGCCGCCCCCCGATGACGTTCGGGGGAGCGGCGATCGGAGGTAAGATGGCGGCGCCCACGCGCCGCCAAATTTAAAGTGCCGCCGGCGACTTTGCCGGCGGCAAAGAAGAGGTTAACACCCGCGATCGGTGCAAGCACCGACCGCGGGTGATAGCGATGGGTCTTTGCTGCGATATGCAGCAAAGCCCATCACTGTATGAAGAAGGCTCAGCCCGTGAGCCTTCTTCATACAACCTTCACAGCTCCGTGGCGGATATATCCGTCACGGAGCGTGAAGGGGTTAAACTGATTGGACTTTATTAGTAAAGGCACACAACTCTCTATATAAGACCTCCCAGCTCACAGTGCATGTCAGGGCACATGGGAATCATGAGGTCTAAGGAAATGCCCAAGGAGCTCAGAGACAGAATCGTGGCAATGCACAGATATGGCCAAGGATACAAAAGCATTTCTGCAGCACTCAAGTTTCCTAAGAGCACAGTGACCTCCATAATCCTTAAATGGAAGAAACTTGGTACGAAAAAAAACCCTTCTTCGACCTGGCCATCCAGTCACACTAAGCAATCGTAAAGAAGAACCCCAAGATCACTTTAGCTGAGCTGCACAGATGTAGTAAGGAGATGGGAGAAAGTTCCACAAAGTCATCACTGCAGCCTCCACCAGTCGGGGCTTTATGGCAGATTGTGCCGATATAAGGCTCTCCCTGCAAAACATATGAAAGCCGCATACACTTCGCAAAAAAACACATGCTGGATTATGAGAAACAAGATTCTGTGGTCTGAGAAGATTAAACTCTGCGTAATATGTGGAAAAAACCAGGCACTGTTCATCACCTGTCAAATACAATCCCAACAGTGACACATGGTGGTGGCAGCATCATTCTATGGGGACAGGGACAGGACGACTGTTTGCAATTAAAGGAAAAATGAATGTGACCAAGTACAGAGATATCCTGGATGAAAATATCTTCCAGAGTGCTCTGGACCTCAGACTGGGCCGAAGCTAAGCACACAACTAAAATAACAAAACAGAGGCTTCAGAACATCTCTGTGACCATTCCTGACTGGCCCAGCCACAGCCCGGACCTAAACTAAATTGAGCATCTCTGGAGAGACTTAATAATGACCTCCACCAGCGTTCACCATCCAACCTGAGGGAAGGTGAGGATCTGCAAGAGGCAGAGAATCCCCAAATCCAGGTGTGAGAAACTTGTTGCATCATCTTCCAGAAGACTCCTGGAGTCTATTATATTATGTGAGGTTCACTAAGGGTGACATTATATACTGCAGGTATTATACTGTGTAGGAATATTAGTGGTGGGGTTAGGGGCTTACAACATGGCTAAGGCCATCACCTTTTTTTGCATATTGCATTCTTTCTCTATTTCAAAAGTTGGAAGGTATTATGATGGTTCTGAGATTTGGACCCCAATAATCTGATATTGATGATCATCAATATTATGAACCTTTAAACTCATATAAAAAGTCAAATGTCCCTTTTGGAGGACATATGACCTGCAGAGTTTATTTACAAGGATTTGACAAGTGACATGTGATACCAACTTGTCATATGACACCTTTTGATTCACCTATTGTATTTTCATGTGACCACATACAGTAAGTATTATATGTATACGGAGACTAAAATCTCCCCCAGTCTGGGTGGTGTTTTCATAAAAACAGACGTAAGTTCTGCCAAGCTAAATATTTTGTTTTCCTCCAGTTGTCTATGTGTAATATCGCATCTACAAAGCTTCATGGATCACTGTGATCTTAGTAAGGTCAGGTAAGGTTGTGGTATAATGATTCACAGGACCTGGAATTTACCTTCTGTAATTCTAATATAAATACCATTATCCTGCGGTAAGCATTGGCTCGGGGAACTATCTTCTCGATACTTTCTGATGATCATCAGATATCATTTGACAGGTCACCTGAAAGTGGTAATGATTACTTTGTCACTGCTTTGATGATGTGCTGGAATGAAGGGTGACCACTTAGCTTCTGGCCATGGCCAGTGTCTCCTGTTTGAAGTGTAAGGTCTCCAGCAGGCTCCATGTATGGGATCAGACTACTAGTACAAAGGGACTGTATTGTGTAAGCCTCAGTCCTGTCCCTCCCCCACCAGCCCACCAGGGCACACACATATTGTAAACGTCTTGTGGCAGGAGCTAATGACCAAAAAACAGTCAAAGCAATTAAAAAGTAGCCACATGTCGTCACACTGTGCAGTCTTTCACGGGTAATAAAATTGGTATTTAACTAGTTTAACAATGAACAGATAAGGATTCGGCATTGTCTTCTTGCTTGCACAACCTACCCCCTGCATGGCAATGCCCAGGGACATCCGCCCCCAAAACCTCTATGTCTAGTGCCTACAGTCCAGATTACCCTGAGTAATCCTATCAGCACTTAAGTGACTAACTCCAATGATTAAGGACTAGGCCAGAGATGGCGAACCATTTAGAGATTGAGGGGGAGATTTATCAGCCAGTTTTTTGATGTACATGACCTCAAATAATCGCAAGTACATGTAAAACGTTATTATGATAATTTACCCTTCACACCACCTCCATGCCAAGTGGGCATTAAGGGGGCTCACGTGGCAGACATTCACCAGATTTTACGCAAATCCACACTAGGGAGGGCCTGCTGCAGTTTTGCCCAGTGGCATATCCACCAGCCGCATACATCAGAAGGTCTAAGCCTCTTAATGTATCTGCCATGACAGAAGGGGGGGGGGGGTGAGGGGGGTATTTTCCCACTTAGTGCCCAAACTGCAACTCAAAACCCACTTATTTATCACAAAGGGCCAACACAACCAATTAAGCAGCTAATTATTGATAACTAATTGCTCTCTTTACTGCCACAGAATCTAAGGACACCAATACCATTGAAAGAAGAAGGGGATATGCAGATTATGATTGGAGCCTTAAAGGAAACCTATTGTGAGGAATTTACTATATGAAGTAGATCTGATGGTAGATTCCTCCTGCCTGTCTCTGCCCTAATCTGTAATTTAATAATCCTGAAACCCAACCTAACTTGGTAAGAAAACTTCATTTTAGTAATATGTAAAGTAACTGCAGAGGCTACTCGGGCGTGGAGTAGTCTCAGCTCCCAGTGCCTGGCCAGGATAGTACACGCCCCAGTAGCCTATGCTGTTAATTTACATATTACTAAAATAAAGTTTAACAAGTTAGTTTAGGTTCCAGGATTATTAAATTACAGATTAGGGAAGAAGCAGGAGGAATCTACTATCACATCTACTTCTGATAATAGATACCTAATGATAGGTTTTCTTTAACTTAAGGACGCAGGGTTTTTCCCTCATTTCTTGCTCTCCACCTTCAAAAAGCCATAACTTTTTCATTTTTCTGTGTACAGAGCTGGTTGAGGGCTTAATTTGCACGTAACAAATTTTACTTTCCCATGATATTATTTATTATAACATGCCGTGTACTGGGAAGCAGGGAAAAAATTCCAAATGTGGAAAAATTGAAAAAAAAACAAAACGCATGTGCGTCACGTTCTTGTGGGCTGTTTTTACGACTTTCACTCTGCGCAGGTTTTGTTGCGTTTTAATACATTTTCAAAAATTAAACGAATGTGTACGAAAAAGAAAACATTTTTTTTTGCCATCTTCTGATGCTAATAACTTTTTCATAACTGATTTAATAAACCATTCACAGTTTCACCATAAAGAATAGTCAGTACTTAGACATGCATGGGTTAATCTTTAAAACAAGCAGGATCACTGGCAGGATCAACCAGGTAGCCGGGTGATGTGTCATTTTTTGCAGAATGAGACAACAGTCTCATTGCTACCATCACTTTTCATTACATTTTTATGTCGTGTAAAGAGGTGTAAAAGTCGCATTTCAGGGACGCGGCGATACCTAATGTGTTTGTGATTTTTACTGTTTATTATATTTTATATCAATTTTTTGAACTTTTTTTTTTTCACAATTTCTTAGACCCTCTAGGGTACATTAAGATCAGATTGTTCCTATACAACTGTATTGCAGTAAATGGAGTTTTTGCATGTGATTCATTACAATGAGCCACTGGCTCATTGTAACGAATCTGCAGAAGCCATGCAGCCTCGGGTCCGGCGAAGAAGTGCAGGAAAAGTGTCGGATCTCCAAGCAGCGGCCAAATTGTGCACCCAAAAAAAGAATAATTTCTGAGTGTTGGAAAAACACCAATATTGTGGCACTAACACTTCACAAATAAGGCAAAATAGAAGCCGCAAGGCAAAAAACCCACCAATTTTGGGGTGGAAAATGACTAATAAATTCTCGACATCGTCTTTACAGATTTGTCAACCGTGTCAGATGCCCGCCAGATTAATTTATATAAGTCCATTCCTTCATCATCCCCTAGGAAACACAATACTACCCTCAGAACTAGGTTACATTCTGATGTATCTCTTAAATCCACTATTAGGTTAGAGTCTGGGCGATACTCTGGTACTCTTGGGGGCATTGAATGTGGCTCCAGAGCAGGTGACTGGTGGCGACCGCACGCCTGCTTATGAAGGTTTATGGAGAAAACCAGCTTCTCTTTACACAGGAGTACCAACAGGTACTTACAGTCTCTTAGTTACGCCCCTGTATGGTCATGATAACATTCTATTGCCTGTGCTCCTCTAATCTTAATGCCTGTTCCAAGACAATGTCAGTGTGATTTTGACATTAAGAACTCTTAAAAACGAATCCCGGCCTTGTCTGTCTGTAAAGAAAATCATGGCAACCGATCGCCTATGCGCCGCCACGTTTTAATTGCCATTGGCGAGTGTGCTGGCGGCAAAGAAGTGGTTAATACAGCCCAGGGTCTATGGAAGTCATAATCTGCCCCTGACCTTTACTACTAAAACAAAAACTCAAAATGTAGATTTGTTTTCAACATTATGCTACATTCTAGAAGTTACCACTTAGCTTTTCAAAAGGAACGAGGTTTGTCTAACTACAACACACAGTACATCACATGTACATCAGATAGTATATCACATTGTACATCAAAGACTACATCACACACGTACAACCCAGCAAATATGTAAATTAGGTGGTTTATTACACTCATCACAATGTACACCACATAGTACATCATACAGCACATACGGTATATACATCACATAGTATTAAACACAGAACATATACGCAGCTTTTTATCACAGCATATAAACACATCACACATATAGAGCACACAGCACATACATTACATAGTATATCACACAGCATAAATGTACATCGCATACTAGTATATCACACAGCACATATGTACATCACATACTTTTACATAACAAAGCACATGTATACAGCACATAGCACATATATACAGCACACAGCACATGTATACTGCACATGTACACAGCACATGTATACTGCACACAGCACATGTATACAGCACATGTATACTGCACACAGCACATGTATACAGCACACAGCACATGTAAACAGCACATATATAGAGTATACAGCACATGTATACAGCACATATATAGAGCACACAGCACATGTATACTGCACACAGCACATGTATACAGCACTTATATACAGCACACAGCACAAGTGTACAGCACACAGCACATGTATACAACACACAGCACATGTATACACCACAAGTATACAGCACATGTATACAGCATACAGCAGATAGCACATGTACACAGCACAGTTATACATCACATTTATACAGCACATGTATACAGCATACAGCACATGTATACAGCACACAGCACATGTATACAGCACACAGCACTTTTGAACAGAAACCAAAGTTCGAGAAATCTCCACACACTTGTGGCTTTTCACAATTTGTCCCCCACAAGCCTCCGTACGGTTTCCCGGAAGTGTAACCATGGATACGGTAGGAAGTTTGTGCCGGGGGCTTCAAGATGGAGAAATACAAGAAAATCCGGGTGGTCGGCCGGGGAGCCTTCGGGTGAGATTCCTGGGATTCCTATATCATCATGATGTATTGTGTCTCAGTATACAGCTGGCTGATCCCGATGATATATCGCGACATGCACAGCCTGGTGCCGGGTCATGTGATGTCATGAGTACAGCGCTCTCTCCATACACCTATCATTACCCTTATATAGAGTGACACTCCTTATATACAGTGTCAGTCCTGTACACCTGTTATACAGGGAGCCATATTTCTCTATATAATATGTCAGCAATCTCCACCTATAGTGTAATTGTCCTAATGCATCTTACATGGAAATAAATGAAGTGCACTTCGTCATTTTGATTTAAAATAGTTTTGTATGTCCAGTTCCTCTACAGATCCATGTGTCTCCATGGTAACAGACTACAATAAAACCCGTATATTGTCCTTCTGTTTCACCTGCGTTCTCCAACTTTCTAATCCATCAAATTCATGTCCAAAGATAGTAAGAGTGGGGCGGTAGACTCCCTGACTACCAAAAATACTGTAGTCCCTATATGATACCCCCAACTATATCTTAAACTACCTGTATGTCCAAATCTATAGATTCTACATAACAGTGTACAAGTGTAATGCCACCTGAAAGATGAGAGTCTTATCTTTAAAATGAAACCAAAAGGAGCTACCGTACAACTGAAGATAGGGGTGTCTGAATTAACACTCTCCCCCTGCAGCCCCTAAACCTAACTGCTCATTTGCTTATAAATTTGGAGTAGATTTTTGTATAGACGAGATTCTAGAAAGGATATCTCATCCTATACCCAAAGTAGCTATCAGTTAAATGGGGTAAATCTGGTGACAGTGTCCTTTTAAATAGACATCATGCCAGATCCTTTTTTTCTTTTAAATGACCCTAATACCATATCCTCCCTTTTAAAAATACTTAAGCCTAGTCCCCTTTATTAATATAGAACTCCGAATAGAATTTATTTTTAGACAGAAATCTGCTGTCCAATGTATACAAACACCAGACGCCATGTTTATACAGACCCCAAACACTGCTCCTTACTTCTGTACCTTTTGTCATGGGATCCATGGCATGCAATATTTGGACAGTATTGTCATGGTATTCAGTATTTGGACATAAGGACGATATTGTGTGTAACAGTATCCGGCAATAAAGTATGAGTGGAAGTTATAAATATAAAGATATGTGAAACCAGGAAAATATGCCCTCGCTTATTGGAGGTCTCCCATTTTTCCAGGAGTCTCCTAGATATTTAGGTTTGGATTCCACTTGGTTGTAGGAGTGATCATTGATATGTGACTTGTTCTTGTTTGTCCACAGGATCGTGCACTTGTGCCTGAGAAAAGCCGACCAAAAATTAGTGATCATCAAGCAAATCCCTGTGGAGCAGATGACTAAAGATGAGCGCCTGGCCGCACAGAACGAATGCCAGGTCCTGAAATTGCTGAATCACCCAAATATCATTGAATACTATGAGAATTTCCTGGAAGACAAGGCCCTTATGATTGCTATGGAGTATGCTCCAGGTGTGTACCTTAAGCCTATTTGTGGAATTCTTTACCAAACCCCTAAAGATAAAGGCATATGCATCATGTGTAATCTGCAATATTGAAGAACATGTGTGAAAAATCTGGCGCACTAGGCTTGATACATCTGCTTCCAATGTATTTTCTCTCTGAGGGTTTTATTTTGGATTTTACTGTAGTATGTAATAAGTATCACTAGAGAAGAAGCCACATTATTTTACACTAAAGATCAGGTATAAATAGGAGAGGGGTAGTGTAAAGTCTAAACTTTATTGAGATGTCTGTTATGTGTTTTGTGCAAGTCTTTTGACACCACTGTCCAGGTGCTGGTAAACATCAGGGCCATGGTGTCACTCCTTCACCCTGCTCTAGCTTCAGCTACAGATTCAGGCGGTGCATGTATTATTTAAACTGTCTTCTCCCTCTTCCCTGCAGCTCCCTCCTCCTTCTCGTGCTCCCTTCAGCTGACCGTCTGTGGCAGGGGCACATTTTAAACTGCTATCATTTCTGAACCATTGCACCTACAAACACAGTTCTGGTTTTATGCAGGAGTAACTCCGCGTTTTTTTACCATATTCGTGTTGTGTTTCTAGGTCGCATAGACACAGCTAGACGTAAATTTACTTACCCGTCCCTGACACGTTCCCCGAAGTGCATTGTCCGACCGGAATGCGCAGTGCCTCAATTCACTAAGGTTATGTGCTTGATATCCTGCATGTGTCGCTTCCCCGTTTAGGTCCGAGGTGTGCCCTTGCCATGACATCTGGGTTAAAGTAAATGTGCATTTGTATGGTTTTTCTATATGTTTTCACACTTCTTTGCTTTATAACCTCTTTGGTAATGGCATATGTGGACATAAAGTAAAGTCATATGCTCCTTTTGGTGCGACTTCTGGTAATTTCAATAGTATGAAGGGTGTCTGTCAGGACTAAAATGCATCCAAAACAATATCTGCACCATAAAGGGGCCATTATTAGAGTCATAACTTAGTTATACTTAGTTAACTTAGTAATACAGCAAAAATATTTTTTCTACTGGATATGCAAATAAGCAAGCAAGTGCAACGGAGGCGGGTCATAGCTTTCAAATGCTCCATTTACTCTCAATGGCCAATGCTGCCCAGTAGCTGCAAATGTCACTGCAAAAGTATTGCTAGGATGCTTCCAGGCTCTGCATGATCCCTATTGTATTTATTGGTTAATTTGCATATACATACAACCATCTTTTTCCTCTGCATTGCTTTCTGAACCAAAGTTCTGTTTTTGATCCTATTAATGAAATATTCATTGTACTATTATTGTGTAGTGGTCCTTACCAACTGCCTGCAAACAGGGAGTACACTAAATCCAGCCACTGGTACCCCTACTAATCTCAAGAACGGGGTCCTGCATCTCTCCCCGCAAATAGACATGCATGTCTGTTGTGCTCCATTCCTCTTTATGAGTTTGCCTAAGATAAGTGGATGGTTTTATTTGTACCTTTAACCCTTCCATGGGCTACACCTTTCCTCCATGAATTCTGCCTTCTGCCCTGTGCGGTTATGACATTGTAATCTGATAAAAGGATCGAAACCAGTTGCTTATGTAAATCCAGGTCAGAAACCAGAGTGACTCAGAGTGTTGACATAAGGACGGTCATTGTTTTGGAGGATCGCTGCCACAATAATTACTGGAATGTGTTTTCATCTCGTCTCGTAATGACAGCCCCGTATCGGCGATGTCCTCTCCACATTTATGCAATTGTTCTTATAAACATTAATAGGTGATTGTTGTATAGACACAGATTATAATTACCTTTAATACAGTGGATTATATTTCACAATGCAGTATTTGTAAATTGAGGTGCTTGAAATAGTGATGGGCATTGTTATGTTAGGCAGAAGCAGGATGATAAGTCTTAAAGGGGTTGTCCAGAATGGGACTTTTTCTCTTTAGGGTTTCTGTTAAGAAGATTTTCCAGCTTAGAGTTATTGATGACCTACTGTATCCCTAGGTCCCTTAGTCATTCTATATCATATCAGTGGGGGTCCAACACCTGGGACCCCCAGTGATCAGTTGATTTTTAAAGCCTCTGGCATCAGAATCAACACAGAGAATATAGCCAGGAGCACAGCTTTGTTGTCTGAGAAGAGCAGCTCCCGTTCACACAAGAGCAGTATAGGCTGCTGGAATCAGTTTGTCCTAAGTGTTGGACCCCAAGAGATCTGAAATGGATGACCTAGTCTATGAATACGTCATCAATATCTCTTAGATGGAAAACAACCGCCGGCCCCTGTATACAAATAAAGACCTGCATTGAATGGCTGCCCCGCGGCTGAGCGGGAGTGCGGAGAGAGGTAAGTATAAGAGGTTTATTATTTTCACAGCCCCCAGCCAAATATAACTAAAATTGTATTCCTTGACAACTCCTGTAATGAAAATGAATACACTTAAAGTAGTGTTATTAACTGTGGCAATGGCATTGCAGATTCAATAGTAAAACCTCACTAGGGATTCAGAATTTTTTATAACTGACATGTGAAACGCATCGCACAAAGAATCCTTAGAGTTTTTTTTTGGCATATTAATTATTAATGACTTTTCTTCCTGTAGGGGGCACATTAGCCGAATACATCCAGAAGCGCTGTAATTCACTATTGGATGAAGATACCATCCTTCATTTCTTTGTCCAAATTCTCCTTGCTCTCCATCATGTGCATAACAAACTCATCCTTCACCGAGACCTGAAAACGCAGAATATCCTCCTGGACAAACACCAGATGATTGTGAAGATTGGCGACTTTGGAATCTCAAAAATTCTCAGTAGTAAGAGCAAAGCGTATACTGTGAGTAGACAAAGCTTTTACTTAGAAAGGAGGACTAGCAACTTGTATGTTCAGTATAGGAGACGTTCTGTGATTTCCTGATCACTGGCGAAGGCCTTATGCACTGGCAGTTTAGCAGGGGGTGTGACGGTACTCATTCGGATAAGCCACATATGATCCCACTGAGGATAGATAAATAAACTACTTCCAGCCTGGCTTATGTTGCTTGAGAACACAGGAAATTGTTCATCTGTTGGCAACGTTAGAGAGATAAGCTGGGAAATCGTGAATGTAAGGGGAATTTGCCAGTTCCACCATACAATATAATCCGCTGGTAACAATGATTTCCAACATACCCCTTTTCTGTCAATTATGTGATTTCAAAGATATTCCCAGTTAAATCCATATGCTAATGAGGCAGTTGGTGCACTCAGGGTGTATCCTCAGCAACTTGAACATTATTCCAGCCTGAATCACTTCCCTATATTTCAGTGTCTCCCCATGCTTCTCACAAGACAAATCTCCTGCTTATTGGACTGAGAGGGTAGTGGTCCAGGTGGACATGCAGTGAGCTCTGAGGATGCACCCCGAATGCATTAACTGTCTCATTAGCATATGGATTCAAATGGAAATTTCTCAGAAATGGCATAATAGACAAAAATGATAAAGGCATGTTGGGTATCACAGTGCATTTCTCTAAAAACAGATTATAAGGTTTGGGGAGTTGGTAGCCTCTCCCTTAAAGGGAATCTTCCATCTAAATCCATCAAAATAAACCAGGGGCACTTACTCCAGGCCCCATGACTGTGGTATCTTCTTATATTTGTTATCCATGGTCTCCTTCCATCTAAAATCAACTTTTAAAACTTTGGTAATGAGACAGAAGGCCTCTTGAAAGCCAGTGACAGGCTGCAGCATGAATTCAGAGTCTTACTGCACTCATTGAAACAAATCTAGGTTAGAAGACCGAAGAGCAGAGGTGGAAGCGGGAGCCAAGACTACATTGTTTTATTTATTAGTTTTTTTTTTTTTATAGTAACACTCTAATTGTTTGAAAAACCATGAAAATAGACACCCATGTGCTTTACTTGTTTTATCTTTTTGAAGACAATTACAGCCTATCCCCAGCCTAAAATGGCTTATACAAGAACGCAATGTATTATAGGAAATCAAAATCCATTATGATAAACCAGGGACACTTACCTATAGATCCAGGCACCGTGTGGTAATCTTCTTATATTTGTTATCCATGACTTCCTTTGTTCTAAAGTCAACCAATTATGCTAATGAGTCCAAAGGGCTTGGGAAGAGGATGGGTTACCAGAGCCCAACCTTGCTGTAACTTCACAGGCTGTTACACTGTGCAGGAAAGTATCTCCCAATCCCCTCTGCTCCCTCAGCCCTTCCCCCTCCCTTGGCCTGCTGTAATCTCACACAGTGATATGAGCATAATTTTCAACTCAATCCTGCAGATTATTTTTTAATGGGTGTACATTAAATGACACCAAACTGTGTAGTGTAATACAGTCTATGGAGGATGTTCATAGGCTGCAGGGTGACTTGGACAAACTGAATGTTTGGTCATCCACTTGGCAAATGAGGTTTAATGTGGATAAATGTAATGTTATGCACCTGGGGGCCAATAATCCAAAGGCAAAATATGTCCTTGGGGGAGTAAATCTGGGAGAGTCCCTTGTTGAGAAGGACCTGGGGGTACTAGTAGATCATAAATTGAATAACAGCATGCAATGTCAATCAGCTGCCTCTAAAGCTAGTAGGATCATGTCATGTATCAAAAGTGGAATGGACTCTCGTGATAGGGATGTAATATTACCACTATACAAGGCACTGGTTCGGCCACACCTGGAATATGCTGTGCAGTTCTGGGCACCGGTCCATAAAAAGGATGCCCTGGAGCTGGAGAGGGTTCAACGTAGAGCCACAAAACTGATAAGGGGTATGGAGGGTCTTAGTTATGAGGAAAGATTAAAACAACTAAATTTATTTAGTCTGGAAAAGAGACGACTACGAGGGGACATGATTAATTTATATAAATATATGAATGGTCCATACAAAAAATATGGTGGTAAGTTGTTCCAGATTAAATCAAATCAAAAGACGAGGGGGCACTGCCTGCGTTTGGAGAAACCAAGGTTTAATCACCGGTGGCGACAGGGCTTTTTTACTATGAGAACGGTCAATCTGTGGAATAGCCTGCCTCAGGCGCTGGTCACAGCAGGGACAGCGGATAGCTTCAAGAAGGGTCTAGATGCCTTTTTACAGCTAAATAACATTGATTGTTATGCTATATAGAATTGTTTTCCCTAAATCCCTTCCTCATCCAATCCCTACCCTTCCTTGGTTGAACTTGATGGACAAGTGTCTTTTTTCAACCGTATAAACTATGAAACTACATCATGAATTGTAATAGGGTTCAGAGAACTCCTGTGCCATACATTATTGTGCCAATATTAACAACAAAGGAGCTTTCAGCAGCCTTGACCACTGTGCTGGCACTACATGGAAACTCAGCCCAAAAGTTCATTTTATTTTAGGTAAAATATCTCATTCATTGAATAAACTGTTAAAAAATATCCTTGTTTCTTACTAAAATGTGGTACCTGTTTATATAGTTGGCATATATTTTTTGCAGAACCTTATATGTCCATGAAGGAACACAGGGAATTTAGTCTTTAATGACCCTTTTTTCTGCCAGCCTTATACAAGCACTTATGGATACCAGCATTACAACATCTAGAGTGAATGCATGTGTCAACAGTGAGGTCAAACATTGCTCTTGTCAATTTCGGGCTCACTGAAGTTCAGCATTTTCTTGAATGTTGGCTGAGTCGTCTTTGTGCCATGTTAACCTGACCACACACAGAGCAGGACTAGAGCCCAACCTGCACGCATCTTCACGTATTTAACAGGTTATCTGATATCTTTAAAAAGATCTTTGTTAAAATAAATAGTAAATGCTGTAACATCATTAAAATAAATCATTACCTATCGTTCATATAAACCCAGTTCCAAACCATGGCAGCCCAGTCCCCTAGGTTTCCTGTCTTTAAAGGGCATCTACCACCAGGACTGTATGTAAATGAACCTGAGGGGCTCCAGGCTCCATAGGTGTTAATGGAGCTTGGAGCCCCTCAGGATCATTTACATACAGTCTTTCATCCTGGTGGTAGATGTCCTTTAACCAATGACCATAGTAATCTCACCGCCTTAAGGCAGTATCACACCACAGTGGTCTCTCTGTCACTCATGGATCATGGAGTGTACTGTTTCTTGGACGGACTACAATGCTGGGGATGAGACTTTGTGCATCATAGTGATATTTCATGAAAGTCCCTTCTTCCCAGCTGCTCATGTTCCATGGGGAAGCAGGGACTCCTTATATCATATATTATATGATGCTCAGAGTCCCGTCCTCTGCACTGTGGCCGGTCTCTTAAAGGAAATCATGATAAACTCATGCGAGCAGACCACCTGGTAGGCTATTTAATGCTGATGCCGGCACATACTTTAGTTAGGCACGGCGATTGTTAGTTTAGCTAAAAAAACTTTTAACTTACATATGTAAATAGCCCTCCGGTGCTACCCCTACGTCATCTTCGGAAGGGAGATGGCTTCCGATCTTTAATTATTCCCGCCTCCTTCATTGTAGCCGTCCTCCTTCGGGTGCCGAGAGCCGTGACATCACCAAGCTCTCGGCACCTATCGATGGCTGGCTGTGCGATAGTTAGTATCTGCGCATGCGCGATAGGTGCCAAGAGCTTGGTGACGTCACGGCTCTCGGCACCCGAGGGAGGACAGGTACAATGAAGGAGGCGGAATAATTAAGGATCGGAAGCCATCTTCCTTCCGAAGATGACATAGGGGTAGCACCGGAGGGCTATTTACATATGTAAGTTAATTGTTTTCTTAACTAAACTAACGATCGCTGTGCCTTACTAAAGTATGTACCGGCATCAGTATTAAATAGCCTACCGGGTGATTTTATCATGCGAGCAGTGGTAGGTTTCCTTTAAACATGACCCTCCATGATCACTGATTCTCTGAAACTGCCCTTAATAATAATCTTTACTTATATAGCGGCATCATATTCCGTAGCGCTTTACAAATCATAGCGGACATATACAAATAAAATACTACATTACAGAGTACAAACAGTTATAACAATAGGAGTGAGGGCCCTGCTCACAAGAGCTTACAGTCTATGAGCCCTTGTGGTTTTCCTATAAAGGACATTTATCTCTTATCCATAGGATAAACAGAGAGGGGAACCCCAAGACCCTGTTACCTGTCGCCTCGGGCATAAGCTCCTCCTGTGAGCCATGTCAGTAGTCATATTGAAGTCATTGGAACTAGTTATATGGAACAACACAAACATAGGTTCTCAAAAGTAAATTTCCCGAGGAACCCCTCCTGCCCAATCTGACATTGTGCATTAAGTAATGGTAGTGCTCAGGTCCTGGGGTGCATGGTACTCATGGCACTTTTTCTGGAAGGAAGCAGACACTTTCTACTAATACCAGCCATAGATAGTGTAAATATGCTCCCTGGTAGCGCTGTTCATGGAAAGGGTCACTACCCTACAGGCATTCCTTTAATGTATATGTCACATGTACATGTTAAGAGTAAGACTAAATTGTGATGTGAAAATATCCATAGCATGCCCTATTAACTCTTTCATCTTCATAGTGCACAGTGTTCAGTTTTTCTTGTACCCCAGGATATGAACATGTTACCAGGTTCTGTGCTTCTAGCTGCATCACCCAAGGATGATAACAGGACTACAATGCTGTCCTTCTATATTCTGAAAGGCCCAGCATAACACAAAAAACTAAGTTTGAATTCTTTATTTAACTAAAAAATGTACAGGCGGTCCCCTACTTAAGAACACTCGACTTACATACGACCCATAGTTACAAATGGACCTCTGGATATTGGTAATTTATTGTACTTTAGTCCTAGGCTACAATAAACAGCTATAACAGTTATCAAATGTGTCTGCAATTAAGCTTTAGTGTTAATATTGATTCTTATGACAACCCAACATTTTTAAAATGCAATTGTCACAGAGACCAAAAAAGTTCTGGCTGTGGTTACAATGATAAAATATACAGTTTCGACTTACATACAAACTCAACTTAAGAACAAACCTACAGACCCTATCTTGTATGTAACCCGGGGACTGCCTGTATATGGGCAGAGAAAAGAATCGCAGTGACTTGTGTATAGAGATGGAGATCTTTTTCCGCATTATGCCACATCATTTTTGTCCCATAACTAACCTGATCACAATTTGGCAACCACTTCTGGACCTAAAACACAAATAATTCTATTTCACAAATGAATAGAGCAGGTGATAATGGTAAACTTTGTAATATACCTTATCAAGTAAAGCAGCTTCTCTGTTCCTTTTTTCTACTTCTTTCTCCTGCAGTGAGCAGGAAAGTCTTCTGATGTCTGTCCCCTTCAGACAGATCAGGAGGCTAATGATTAACTCTTCTAAAAGAATATTTGCCTTGATGTTTCAGCTCTCTGAGTAGATTAGACTATCCAGGGACTTTGTAAGGAGATAAGTCATTAGACACTTTATCAGGCTCCTATATATATTTCTATAATAAAGTATATTACAAGGTTTACTATTATCATCTGTATTATTTATTTATAATTTAGTTACACTTTACCCCTTCCACATTAGTTTTTCTATTAATGGACCTGCACCTCTTATAGGTCTCCTGGCTCATCCCAGAATGTAGCGTGAGGGATTTAGGCTTCATATGTCACATGTCATGTCAGGCAGTAGACAGCTGTATACTGTATACTCTTCTCTTACTGGTAACATGATATTCACCTTCTCTTTGACATGACTTTCATTTATACCATTTGTTGTGTCTTCGCATGCTACATATTTTTCGTCTGATTTGTCTCTCTGCGACTCTTACATTTCCATTCCTGGAATTTCTCATGGTTTCACCCAATACTAAAGAAACTTAATACTGCTGAGATGTATGACTGTCATATGCAAGCTGAGAAAGGTCATAATGATTTTATTATATTTATTATATGTGGGACGTGAATACAATATCGATGACCTCTAAGGACAGATAACATATCTCATAACATACTCATAAGACGTCCATAGCTGGATCTATAACATTGCTCACACACCAGAGGCTCAGGAAGTGCCTGTATACGGTGCAAACCTGATGCTCTACTGCTGCGCCGTACCCAGACTTCATATGGGGGTGCATAATATAGATATATTTTTGGAGAAAAAGTCATTTTGCAGCCAACATTTAATTCATGTTGCATGAGACTGAGTATAGGCCCCTCAGGGTTGTGTAGTGCATGGACCCCATTACAGTCAGGGGCCCGGCATGTGGCTTGGGTAAGTATAATGTCATGTTTAGCTCTCAGACCCCTATTATACATTAATATGTTTGATCAGTAAACTACTGTATAACAAAATACTTTATAAAGATGCACCTGTTAAAATACAGTGGGGGGGATTTATAAAACAACTTTAGCAAGACTTAAGGTGTTAAAAAAAAAGCATTTTTACACATTTATCAAGCCGTTTACACCATTTTTGTAACTTTACCGACTTGTCTGACAAAGGAGAGCAGCCTTTGAAAAATGGGGCGTGGTCTCTGAAAAATGGGGCGTGATCAGGCGGATAATAGTCTGTTCCAAAAAAAAACTAGACGAGCCCAAGGCAGGTATAAAGTAGAACTAAAGAGTCTTAAAGTGCCCCAGAATTCTTCATCACAAGGATGGATCTGGTGCAGAACTAGACTCGTGTTGTTGACCCACAGTGTTGGAGCCTGCAACACATTGATACATTTATATTAGTCTTATATTACATTATATTAAAAACAAAGGGGCTTATACTTTAGGGATGTCTATTTTACCATGAAAAAAAATCCACATTTATTATATACTGTATATTATATTAAATATAAACATACCTTCATCTTCTGGAACATCATCATTACTCTGCAAAACATTGAATTCTATAGTGAGTCTCTTATGCCTTTCTTGTGCTTTGGCCCCACTTTCTCATATCTAGCAATGATACTTTTCTTATATCAGTCACTTTTTTCCATGTAGCTGGATCTTCTCAACCATCGAACCTAGAAACACATCCTAACTTTAAAGATGATAATCTCACTTTTTGTGACTAGGGCTCATTTTGGGGGTATGGCTTGTATTTTAGCCCTACTGGCTGCAAAATCATGTTTGGGTAGGGCTTATTTTTGGAGAAACACGGTCACCACTTTTAGGGTTATGCTAACTTGTTATTTATTTTCTATGACCTCAGGACCTAGTTTTTTGCTGACTGCAGCAGTTCGAGTCTGGTGTAGTCCAACCAGGAAGCTATGCATGACATGCTTTGTACTGCAGCTGCGCTCACTATGCTGCAGCCTAGAAGTACACACGTACCAAAACGTCCTCGTACAAAGTGCCGAATTCTCATTATACATTACAATTAGATAAATTTGGAGCGTTCATGAAAAGCTTTCCCAGCACATATACCCAGGAACATTGTGTACAGAACCTAGTACCCTCAAGTCCTGATCTGATTAGGCCATTTACTTCACTTGATGTAATCTGTGTATTACTGTAACTTGTAGCTGATGACTTCAATTGCTGAGTGTCCAGAACAAATCTTCTACTTTCATCTGCCCGGGACTCTACATTACTTTTTTTTTTTTGGTTTACTATACTATATTTTTACTTTTTGACGTCCAGGGATAGATACTTACGACTGATAAATACATATTCACACGACTTCTAACCACAAAAGAATTAACTGAATCAATTTACTAAATGTAGTTGTAGCAGCAGTAACATCATCCACATCCATCATGAGACATGTACGCCAAGTTTTGGCAGGTTACACGGCGCGGCTACTCCACCCCCAGTAGCCTCTTTGATCCTCCTACCTGGATATCTTTGGCACGCAGCTACGAGAAGCTGCGCACACTCGTCCGCGAAGCTGGAGTTGTGTGATTGCGCAGAATGCAGGCCCGCAGCTGCACAGTCACTGCTCCGAAGCCAGAGCTACTGCGCATGTGCAGAACTTCGGCTTTGCGGATGAGTACACACAGTTCCTCGTAGCTGCACGCTAAAGATATGTGTTAGGAGGATCAAAGAGGCTACTGGGGCTTGAAGTAGCCGCGCCGTGTAGCCTCAGATTCGGCTACTCCATGCCCCAGTAGCCTCTTTAGAAAATTAGCATATCAACACAATAAAAGTTTTAAAAAGATATAGGGGACATGAGGATTAGCCCTTAAAAGGGCTATCCTCACGTACAATAGAGGAACCTACCACCCGATCTACTATAGTAGGTAGATCCATTGTGGTAGGTTTCCTTTAATGAAATGCCCACAGCAAAGCCCCCCTTTTAATGAAATATCCACATCAGAGCTCCCCCCTCATTAATGACTTGTCCAGAGCACAGTCCCCTTCAAAAAAACAAACTCATTATGATGTCCTAACCTGTGCGCGTGGGCAGGGAGTATAGACGTGCCTCTGCCCGCTTTGCCAGGAAGAGAAGACGTAGCCGCTGGGAGAAGAACCCAGAGGTAATGGGGCCAATTGCTTGAAATGAGAAAATTCTCTTATATGTCCTGTTGAAAAGCCCCTTACCTCAACTTGTATTTCAAGAATATGTTTTATTGCATCAACATTACTACATAAGTAATCGCTTCAATACTGTTTTCAATTAAAATAAATTGTGCCATAGTTATATAACTGTCTATTATATGCAGATAATCCAGATTTCCAAGGATTTGTGAGTGCCTCTTTTTATTTTGTGCATTTTCCAGGTTGTGGGAACACCGTGTTACATCTCTCCAGAACTGTGTGAGGGGAAACCCTATAACCAGAAAAGTGATATTTGGGCCCTCGGCTGTGTCCTGTATGAACTTGCAAGTCTTAAAAGAGCCTTTGAAGCTGCGGTAAGGATTATTAGTATTAAAAATGCAGAATTGTCCTTGGTGAGTGTAGTATTGTAGATCAGTCTTTTCAATTGAAGAGGTCTTCCTATCTCAACTATATTCATATGTAGATGATGGATGCAGGTCCTACCTCTAGGACCCCATTTCCTATTTGGGTCCTAGAGGTAGGACCTGCATCCATCAGGCCCCTTCATGCGGGTGAGCTGTGCCGGGATGATGTCCCAAGTACAGTCTGTAAAGAACAAAAACTTCCAGTGCAACTAGTTACTACGTGGAGCAGATGTCTGTGATTAATGAAGGTGAACCCACAAACCTATCGCAAACGATATACCACTGACCCGATTTCTGAAAAAACGTATCTTTCTTCTTCTTTTTTTTACGCTAAAAAAGCGTAGGAGCACATCGTGGAGTAGAGTTATGGACTGTTACTGGTTAGTTCCTAAGCTTTTTCAGCTTTGATATTAATAAAGAAGAAATGTAAGTTTTTTAGAAATCGTGTCCATGGTATATCGTTAGCAGTCATGATGGGCCAAGTTCCACTTGTGGCTCCCTTGCCATAGGTTCCCCATTACTGCCTTATGGGGACACATATGGACTTGGTGGGTTAAAAGGGCTAGCAACAGGATTGTATGTATGGTATTCTCACCGTTCACACAAGGTGTGTAGAAACAAGGCATAAGGGTACCTCCCGTATATTTCTGTTTGGCCTCAGATTGCAGAAGTATTAGGCGGAGAAATGATGAGAAGAAATCTTATTGAATATTAATTTTAATCATTTATTAAATACATGTATTAAATACATTATATACATCAATCCAGAAGGAGGAAAAAAACCTGGGGAGAAAAAATTCCTTCTGGACTACAAGAAAAGGGGATCAGTTCATAAACAGCATCCAACTTTGCTTTTATCTCCTCACGGTTTTTTCCCATCCAAAAACAAAAAACGAATTACCGAACGATACTGCTCTTTTTCCATCTTGGCGAAAATCACGTCTTACTCAAATGGCTGCCAAATCCGAACTAACCAATCAATCAGTCTGCAATTTGTTTTGCCGTCTTTCGATAGATGGCAGCACACGATGATAACACCAACTTCCCTCAGGAACGCCATCTGTCGTCATACACGAGTACTTATTGAACTGCCCTCGTATAATAGCAAAGACAGGCATTATCTGTTCCTAGTCCTAATCGTGCATTGTTTATCGATCATACAGCAGCCTCCATCATGCGGGGCCTCTCCTTCATTGATCATGTTTTGCACCTGGCATCACAACTTTTGCACAATCAGGTATATATTTGCCTGTATTCTCGTCCTTTTCTGCTTGGGGTGGAATATCACTTCCTCCCTGGGCCTCGGGGTATATAAGACATACATTTATATATATATTATATATTTAATCGGATGTTTGACTGTTTTTCGAGATAAATACATTTCAGGTTGCTGTGGCTTTTTTTTCTTCAAAAAACAGCAGGCACCTGATAGAACTGAGCTTTCCATTTTTTCACATTAAAGAAAAAAGGAAGAAAAGGAAGACTTTCCCTTGGTGTCCACCTTGTACTGGCTTGGACGCTTTTGTTCTTTTTTTACTCTTTGATGATGAGATTACAAAAAAACAAAGTACAGATAAGGAAATGTAAAGGGGGAGGGGATGCACTTTGCATAAATTGCCCCGGGCACCAAAATACCTTATCTCAGCCCTGCCAGACAGGTGCGATGCTATTCTTGGAAGAAAGAAGACGTGTTTTTCTAATCCTAGACAACCCCTTTAATAAAATCTCTAGAAAAACATGAACTAGCCTGACACCACACTGCAGCTTTTCTGACTTTGTCACAATTCCTGGTCTACATTTTTTGACCTTTCTGTTCCTGCTTTTATTTTTTAAACGTTGTCACCAAAGCAAAGTATCATCGTAACTCTCCTCAAATTCCCAGATCCTTCTTCATTACTGTATAAAGGCCATTAGTATCTCAGACTACGCGGTGTACTCTGTACTTTGGTAGTCTGAGTCACCAGCCTTCACTCAGCATTGGCTCATCTAAGAGCTGGGGGGTCGTCCTAGGCTACTAAAGCACTATGGGGCTGATGTATCAACGGAAATCTACAATCAAAATCAAGCAGGATAAACCAGGGACACGTACTCATGAAACCAGGCACTGTGACTGTGATAATCTTCTTATATTTATTATCAATGGTCTCCTTCCTTCTAACTTCAACCATTATTTATTTATGATAATAAATCTAAAGGTCACTGGGGGTGTTACTAGGGAACCTCCATGCTGTAGCTTCACTGTGTGCCCTTACAACAGGCAGAGGGAGGAGGACTTGCCCTTCAACCTGTGAAGCTACATCACGGAGGGCTCTGGTAACGCCCCCAGAGGCCATTCTCATTAGTATACTTTTAAAAGTTGACTTTAGAAGGAAGGAGACTGTGGATAACAAATATAAGATTACCACAGTCACGGTGCCTGATTCTATGAGTAAGTGTCCCTGGAATTTTGATGGTAGGTTTCCTTTAAGACTAGCACGTTGTGCGCACCTGATCCGCGACATACAGGAATTACTACGAGGTTCTGACCTCTAAGTTGTCCTGGGCAGGACTCATGTGCTGGATTTGAAATCCTACAGCGGAACCAACCTGGCGTCAGTTTTATCCAGTGTCAGTTTTTTGTCACAGGGTCTTATGAGTTTGGGTAGGCAGCACGTCCCTGCCCTGGCTCGCCCTGGCACTCAGTGCAAAAGGTCCAAAAATCCCTGGTATGTGCCATCTGTGACATTTCATGCCCTATATGGCGTAAAACCAGTGCACAAGGCATGATGGGATTGGGTCAAAAGCACAGATGGTGAGGGGTGATTTGGAGGGTAGGGTTAAAAATCTTTCATGAGTAAAGAAGGAGAAGAGCTATAAAGAGAGGCCACAAATCTTCTTCTAATGTGGTCTATTAAAATATTTGGCAAGTATTTTATAACCAAAATGTAATTATTCACTGAATTCTTTGAGTGACCACATAAAATGTCAATTCCTCTTATTGCCTCCACCTATTCCATGGTAATGTAGTGACATATATGATATTTTGTCTTTACAGAATTTACCTGCTTTGGTGCTGAAGATCATGAGTGGGACATTTGCCCCGATATCAGACCGGTATAGCCCTGAGTTACGCCAGCTGATACTCAGCATGCTCAACCTGGACCCTTCCAAAAGACCCCAGCTGAATGATATCATGGCTCATCCTATCTGTATACCCGCACTTCTCAACCTGTACAGTGACATCGGCAGCGTCAAAATGAGGTCAGTAGGGGAACGTCAAGTGATATTAAAGCTAAGATATAGCAAAATGTAGGTAGTTCATGTCACACGTCTTGTACTACAAGTGCTGAGTGCATCCTCCCACCGTGCAGTGCGTGGTAATGTGGGGGGTGGGATGTGGAGGTGGTATTTCTCATCTTTATATGGCTGCTGTGATGATAATTACTTGTAAGTAATCATGGGTCTAGTTACATAACACTACAGGTCTATGATTCATGTGCAATGACTTTACACGCTGCATTTCTTATATGACACAGCAGAGGTGACATTTTCTCATCTGAACTGAGGTTCTGTACTTTTGTTATTGGGTCTTTATACACAAACATTACCTTAAAGGGGTTGTCCATCCACATCAAGTGCCACCCCAATGTTTCTCTTATCTGCAAGGGGGATAACATGCTGGTATCCCCACATATCATGAGAATGGGGTCTGTTGTACCCTGCCGCTTCATAGAACTGCACTCATCTACCTCCATTATGGCCATAGAGTTGAATAGAACAGCAGGCACATGTGCGACCTATTGTTCTGTCCATTTGGGGTTACAATGGACCCTCATTCTTGTGATCAAAGATGAAACACCACTGGAACCCACCTGATCAACAAGTTATCCCCTATGTTGTGTATAGGGGAATACTTGATGTGGCTGGATAACCCCTTGTATGTGTACTCATGCAAGTATTTCACCCATGTTTGCAGTTTGTGAGAAAACAATAGAATCTTCCCCTGTGTCTGATGATCCTGTATTACCACTATACAGACGACACATATCCCCTGTACAGAATGGAGTATAAGTGTCTGATCACTACCACTGGCACCCTCATAGATCACAAAAAGCCCCTTAGTTCCCCTTATGAATGTAGTGGACCATTCATTTCTATGGGACTGACCTAACTGCTCACCTAGCATTCCTATATATACTTGCTTACCGCTATTTGACTTCTATTCTTGTGATCTTTTGGGGTGTCCCTTAGTGATCAGACGCTTGTCTCTTCTAAAAAAGCCACGTGTAGTACATGCATTGTTACTTCTCTATCCCTTCTTATCTGACATTGTGTATGACTCTTCATTAAAGGAGTTCTCCGGAATTATTTTAATATACTTATCAGTTTAATCCCTTGTCTTTCCAGCACTTGGTTTTGCAGTCTTAGTGAATGAACCTTGTCTTTTCTCTGTAGAGTAGAGAAGCCTCTGGCAGCGATGCCTGCAGCAACCCGAGGACGGCCAGCTGGCCGCATCCCCAGCGCAAGGTCCCGGGGTAAGGTTTTCCAGGCTGGATCTTTATTATATGACATTACTTGCAAATAGATTATCTGGTGAACAGTGTCAGTACTACTACTAGAATTAAAGTGGATGTACCATGAATTAAAGGGGATTTCCAGTGTTTGGATTGGATAATAAAATAATAAAACCCTTATGCTACTCTGAATGTGATGATCTCTGATCCAAATTACATATAGATATATAATGCGTGTGTGTACAATGCATGCAAACGAAGAATCACACAAAGTTAAATTCTCTAATTTATGATTGAACTACTGAGTATGCATCTATCATGGGTGAAGGTAGCCCCCCCCCAGGCACTATGATTAGCTGTGATTGGCTTATCTAAATTTGGTGAAACTTCCGAAGTTGCACATTAGCAGGAGAGCATAAACAGAAAAAATAACGTGTCCCATATATGAGATATATACGTATCTACTTTACATGGTGGTAGACATACAAAGTATGAGATGTTGAGAGCGTGTTGTCTTTCCGTGGTCATACAAAGTAAACTCCTTGAATAACTTCACTAGAAAATATAGTCATATCCAGAACAGCAGGAATATGGAAAACCCCCAAAGAGCTGGGACAGGGTTGTGCAAAAAGGACACATACTTACACCACTTTGGTCCCTGCTTCCCACATTGCTCCTGTATTATTGGTTCTCAGGCCTGACACCCGGGGATAGTCCAGGGGGTCACGGAACCTGATTCATCCAATGAATGGCTTCCTCGGACCATGGGACGCTATTTCACTTCCTGTGTTGTCCCCTGGTTGGGGAGGACATTCATTGGAAAAAGCAGGTGCTGTGACCACTCACATCTTCCATGGCGCAGGCCTGTAAACAGGAAGTACTGGTGTGGAGCAGAATCAGTAGGTGTTCTTTTTTTAAAACCCTTGCTAATTTTTGTAAACCTCCTTTAAGCTGATTCCCAGGATATAGAATAAGTGTTATTGGTAAGGATACTCAGTCTCTTTGCATTTGAAGGTGAAGGTAAGGACACACTTTTCTGCTGAGTCACATTCATCTCTGCACCTAATGAAAGGCAAAACCTTTTTTTAGATTCTTCCAGTCCCAACAAATTGAATGGAACAGCAGCGGGAATGTGCGGCCCCCATTTTATTCAGGACACCCCTTCATGTTATTGATGGGATATCCCAGTATTCAGATCTCCACCAATTAGATAATAATACCATACCCTGTGGATGAGGGATTTATTTTGGGGTGCAACCCTTTGAACTGTTCCCCCTGTTAATCAGGGTGGCATCAAGTGGTATAATTGGTATAAAAGTGTAGACTTCTAATTCTTATCACATTTTTTATATAATTACAAAATAACCTGGTCACATGAGGATATTGGTGTCCGTTGTGGTTCTCTGTACATTTTTCAGTGATTTATCCCTGTTCCACGCAGTCCCTGCATTGGAATATGCCCATCTAGTTGCTTATACCAGCCTTCGGTGTTTCTTTTCAGTTCTGTAATATTTCCTGCTTAGATATCATTTGTCATGCATGTGCACATCCTATCAGCTGTCCCTGTGCCATAATGAAAAGCTGCTGCAGATCGACCACTTATTTGTTGAACATGACAGGTGCCTATTACAGATCCGTGCAGCACATTCCTATTATTTCCTATGATCACAAGGTTTTGCCCGGACACGTCGGACCGGAGTAGAGTATCCGGAAGTTCAGCTAATTGTCACATTGATTTCTCATCATCAGGTGGACGTGTGGGGTATTCTGCTGGAAAGCCAGGTATTCCACCCCCTCTGTCCTCTGTGTATACCTGGGGAAGTGGCATAGGCACCCCTCTCCGCCTGCCAATGCTGAACACAGAGGTGGTCCAGGTGTCAGCTGGCAGAACACAGAAAGCAGGAGTCACCAAGTCTGGGAGGATTATCATGTGGGAGGTGAGAAGACTTGATCTCTGACCTGTCTTACAAACAAGAGCACTGTACCTCTATAGTAATAACAGGGCACGTCAAAAATAGAAAAAGTGGAAAGGTAATACATAGGAAAGGAAACTGAGATAAGAAGGGGAGGGCAGCCACAGTAATGCATCTGAATAATGAGCTCGCTGTACACTAAATGACATGGGTCATGAGTATATGAGTTATATCACTACCATACATGGGTTTGTATTTTAAATACTTCAGTAAACCTAACTTTAAACAATATCATCTCAATTATATGTATACTACCGTTTTGTGTATACAGCTAGTCTACAAAAAAAGTTATTGAGAGAGAGGGGGCAGATCTGTGGGAGTAAAGCTGGTCATACACTGATGGCTGAATGCTTGTCTTGGCCAAGTGTGCATGTGCTTTCAGTGCTCACAGAGAATAAGCTGCTCCCTGACTCCTCATGTGATGGCTTATCTCCCCTAAGAACAGAAGTTGCTTTAGATCATCTGGTCTTCTGGAAATAACATTTTACTAATTCGTGGCCACCTTAGAGTGTTTGTCGCCATTCTGATTTTTAATCCTTAAAGGGTTATTATCAAGATAATAAAATAACACATGCTCTAATTCACTGTTATTAACAGAAATACAGCATTTCACAGATATAATTCCAACCTGTCTCTATCAGTCCTGATGTTCATATTTTGGTTGTCCCTGGATACGACCATAAACTCCTGACTATGATCTGACAGATTCCTCTCGTATGAATAGCTTCTCTTGTACCGAGGGGGAGGGGCAGAAAGACAGGGGAACTTCCTGTCCAGCAGCAGTTCTACATACAAGATAAGCTCTGGATCCAAGGCTAAGGGGGCATAGCAGTGATGACTGTGACTTTTCTACGTGAGGCAGCAGCGCTGAGTGTGTAATTGTGTCTAATATCCATCTCATGACTCTGATTAGTCTCATCTCTCTTTTTCTATGTGTCTGATATTAGTAAAATATGCTTCAGAAGCTAAATGAAAGTGTAGATAAACCCTGTAACCTGATAATCCAAGCACATTGTCAGCACACAGCATCTCTCAACACTGTGTCTGCTCAGGGAGTCCCCACCCACACTGCTGTATTTTACACTGACCATCACTGATGGTGAAAAAAGAAAATCCTGCAATAAAAATGAGTAAAATTGCAAAGTAAGGGGTTAAAAATTATCTTTATTGTTAAAACATCACTAGGGGATTAACATTTGAGAACTTTCTTTCATGGGCAAACCCCTTTAAGATCTACCCTCGGGATAGGTCCTCAGTGTCAGGTTGGTGAGGGTAAGATACAAAGGACCCACATCATCGGGAACCTAAACAAGGAGATAGAAGGAGAAGTTAAAGGGGTTATCCGGGTTTAAATTTTTTTCTATGTCCGGGCTGGGGAGGGCTAGTTAAACATAATAAACATGTACTTACCTCCTCCGGTGCTGCCGATGTCCCGCGCCGCGGCCTGTCTTCTCTGTGCGCCGGTTTCATTACACCGGCGCACAGGGAGCTTCCGGCCGGCCGGCCGGATGCTCCCATGCGCACCATCTCTCAGCGCTTACAACGCTGAGAGATAGGGACGCATGGGAGGAGCCGTCCACATTGTGGACCGGAAACTCCCTGTGCGCGGCTTCCGTGCCCCTGTAAACAAACAGGGGCACGGATCGAAGGGACCGCGGCGCGGGACATCGGCGGCGCCGGAGGGGGTAAGTACATGTTTATTATGTTTAACTAGCCTTCCCCAGCCCGGACATAAAAAAAAATTTAAACCCGGATAACCCCTTTAAGATTAGGTCCATAGTTCGTGAGGACCAGAAACCCCCTTTAAGAAATGACAGCACAGGGTTTGTTTGTCTGAAACTATGTAGTGACATAAAAGTGCATAAGAGCTGTATACACTAAATAGTAATAGTAATTTATGTAGCATGGTCCAGTCTACAGATACTGGTACTTCCATGTACTTTTATGATAGTCTCGGTATAATCCATTATGTCTGACATTAGTAATTTGTATTTATGCAATGTTTGATGTTGTGGGCCAGTGATGTATTGATAATACTCATTATAAAACTATTACCGTCATATGAATGTTGTGAGATCCATCATAGAAACTCTTCTGTATTATCAGCAGAGCAGCAGTGTTTTTTTAATTAAAGGGGTTTCCAAACACATCAAGGATAGATTATAACTTTCTGATTTATGTAATCCCCAGTGGTGGGACCCCCAGAGCTCGGTCTAGTCATTTGGACTAGAACGGGGTCCGTTGTAGTCCAAATGAATAGAGCAGCAGATTGGAAATGTGTGCTGCAGCTCCATGCACTTTATGGCATTGGAGGAAGTAGCTGAGTGCTAAACCTGGCTATCTGTGCCATAAAGATGAATAGAGCAGCAGCATGTGTGACCAGCTGCTCTGTTCATTTTGGGGGACAATAGACCTTTGTTATCATGATTCAGCAATTTATCCCCGATCCTGTGAATAGGTAAAAACATGATATTCCACTTGATATGACTGGACAACCCCTTTAAAGGAAATCTACCATCAAAATCCATCATAATAAACCAGGGACACTTAGGCTGCTTTCACACTACAGTATGGGGGACGTATATACGGCCGATATACGTCCTCCATACACTTCCATGGGCACCGTACCGCTCCGTAGCCCGGGAAAAGATAGGACATGTCCTATCTTTTCCCGTATTACGGCGCCGCGGCCATACATTGCTATGGAGAGAGGCGGGGTGAGCTGTGCTCACCTCCTCCTCCTCTCCCCGCGCTGCCGTGTGTCCGGCGTGCTACGGTGCGGCGGGCACACGGCAGTGTGCATGTAGCCTTACTCATAGATCCAGGCACCAGGACTGTGGTAATCTTATAGTTGTTATCCTTGGCCACCTTCTTTCTAAAATCAACTTTTTAATTATGCTAATGAGCTAGAAGGGCTCTGGAGGGCATTACCAGAGCCCATCCATGCTACAGCTTCACAAGCTGTTACACTGTCTCTCCCTCTGCTCCCTCAGCACTGCTCCCCTCCCTAGCTTGATGTAATATCCCCTCCCTATGCCTGATGTAATGGTGCCAGTACATGGTGAGAGGAAGGAAGTCCTCCTGCACATTGTAATAGACTATGAAGCTACAGCACAGAGGGGCTCTTGTAACACTCCCCCCATTAGCACCATTTTAAAAGCTGATTTTAGGAGGAAGGAGGCCATGGATAAAGAATATAAGAAGTTTACCACAGTCATGGTGCCTGGATCTATGAGTAAGTGTCTGGATTATCATGATGGCTTGTGATGGTAGATTTTCTTTATTGCCTTTGTGATTCGTTGTATAATAATCTGTACATCAGGAGAATAAGATCTGAAATTATTATTATCTGAAATTTGCTTCACTACCTGAGTATATAATTTTAACTTTTTATCATTTTCTTTTAGGCCCCTCCAATTGGTGCGGGGGCTTCTTCTCTTCCAGGCTCCATAGAGCACTCGCAGCCTCAGTTCATCTCTCGCTTCTTGGAGGGTCAGTCTGGAGTCACCATAAAGCACGTGTCCTGCGGAGACCTGTTCACTGCCTGTCTGACAGGTGTGGTGATGTAACACCAGGGAGATAGCTGACATCCTAATGTTCTTCATAGAACCGGTGAATATCAGAACTAGAAAATGACATGTAAAGGACTAGATCTTGTTTTCATCTCTCTCCAGACAGGGGCATCATCATGACATTTGGCAGTGGGAGCAATGGTTGCTTAGGACATGGCAATTTTAACGATGTCACTCAGGTAAGGTTAATTAATGTTGATTTAGCATAAAAGGTCACATTTTGCCTAACCTTCTTCTTCTTTAAAGTCTTATAACTTCAGAAAAACTTATCAAAATTGGAGCACAACCAGACTAAAATGAAACAGGAGCCTCTTGCTGTGTACAACTTGGTGGATTATTTTAGTACTGTAAATTTTATTTATTATTGGCTACAAGTAATTATTAGAACTTGTTGTTTCTACTATGTGTAGATACTTCTTCTTCTGCTTTCCATTGTGCAGAGAAGCAGTTTGATGTCTCATAATCCATGGAGTCATATGTGGGTATAAAAACTAATTTTTGGTCATTTATGGTCTAAAAAGATTTAGTCTTAGGCTGCATTCACACTACCGCAAGGGGGACATATATGGCAATGGGTGAGCGGCGCCCTACGGGACATGTCCTATTTTTTCAGGGCATACGGCGCCGTGGGCCATGTATCCCTTTGGAGAGGGGTGGGGGTGAGCAGCGCTCTCCCCCTCCTCCTCTCCCCGCGCGCTGCCGTGTGCCCGCCGTGCAACGGTGCGGCGGGCACCGGTCGTGTGAATCCGGCCGAATGTTTCTAACCCCATAGAAGAGACCTTTGACATTAGACTGCTTCTCTGACAGATCTCTCTGCAAAGAGAAGAAGCACGCCTGCATTGAAAGTGAGAAGAAGCCTCCACAGAAGGGAAACTTAGAAAATTAAGAAATGAAAACCTAATATGAAGATGATTGTTATTGATCCATTGCAAAAATAGTAGAACAAAAAAATTCCCCCTGAAGGTTTTCATAGCCTTTAACCTATTTGTGACTAAATGGTTTAGATTACTAGATGTCTGAATCAAAATGTATTGTTTAGAACAATTACGGTATAATAACTTCATTGCACACATTTATACAGTAGGATAATGTCGATTATTTTTAATTGCAAATTAATACACAGTGAAATTTAGGTAGTGGCCTTAAACCAATGTTAAGACGTTTTTGTGTACTGTTTATCTATCGTAACAAAAAATAGTGTCACATCAAAGTTATTAACCCTTTGTTGGCCCCCTGACTTGGCTGCCAAAAATAGAAAAAAAATATTAATTGGGTGAAACCTGTGTCTTAAGGGTTTCTTTGATGTTGTATTGATTGTGTGGTAAAAATTACATGTTCGTTTTATTCTATAGGTAAATCTGAGTATCTCAGTGCTAAATGTGTGGGGTTTTTTTTGTTGTTCCGGGTTAAAAACATGAAAAAAACACTACTTATTTCACTTATCGCTGATTCCATTCCATATACTTGTTATGGAAAACCCCTTTGGTCTTGGCTATTTTCAGCAACCTTCCCCCTCCATAAAGTTGAATGAAGAGGGGCTGCACATGTGTGGTTGTTTCTACGCGTACCTCTTCTAGAGAAAAGTGCTGCCCCTATAGGTGGGACTTGCATCCATTGGGTATGTATCATAAATACACTTTATAAGACTGCTTGCACACAAAAATTGTTTCTGGAGAAGTTCTAACCCACTGGCGCCATGTATTTCAATGGGCTCATACACACGACCATGTTCTACACAATCTCGTGTATGAGACAAATGGCCAAGCCACAAAATAAAGAGCAGGTCCTATTCCTGCATGTTCTATTGTCACACAGACCGATGTACAGTAATTGATGCAGTAATATGGCTCTGTATGGCTATGTAGTTATATTGAGTTGCAATCTGGCCATGTAAAGTTTATGGTCTTTGTATGCTTAGTACAAGTCGTTGGTCGTGTGCATGAGATCTCTATTTGTAACAGTATACATGGATCTCCTTTAGACTAAAAACTGAATTTTTCGTTCTATTTACTTGGCAAGCACCGTATTGGTAAAAGAACAACATATGCTACACATTGTAAAACAAGGACAGGAATGTTACAGAACAGTAACATCTAATTAATAAGACATGCTCCTCTTGGATCTGATTTACAGTGCCAGCTTGTCTAGGCGAATAATACCGTCACATGGTGCTACCGCTACATGCAGTATTATACTAGGATTTGCCAATTGCTATTCTGGCTCCGGTGCTTCAGATGAAAAGCAAATCCTTCAAAACACTGTCTTCTACCAAGATAGTCCAAAAATACTCTTGTATATTATTTGTGAAGAATTTTACAGAGGGTTACATGCCAGTTATGTTGACCATAAATCCTCTAAGTTTAGAAGTTGTAAAGCAGACAAAAAGTTTGTGATTTTGTTTGTAGAGCACAAGATGTAATAGAATATAACACAAATTAATTATTTTTATTTTAATTACCGTAGTTAATACTGGCCATTTCTACAAATGATTAGTCAGTACAATTACTCCCCTATGCAAATTACAAAGTAAACGGCTTTGAGTAAAGGTAAATACTTTAATGGTATAAAAGTACTGATAAAGCATATAATAACAAACTTAAAGGGGCATTCCAGAAATATGGAAACCCCGAGGGAGCCAGGATGGGAAAAAAAGCTTCTATTTTTTCGGGCCTGTACCCAGACTGATGTTCCGGGAGCTGCTTCATCCAATCAGTGAGGCCTGGGTCAAGGGGTAAATCGAAGTAACGTCTTGTTTTCCGAGAAGGCCATTGGACAAAGCGCCTGCCGTGTACCCCAGGACCTCCAGACACAGGCCTGAAAACTCCATGTACTGGAGTGTAATAGGAACCGAGAGCTGGAGCATGGAAGTATTTGTTCTGTTTTTACCTTCCATGGGGTTTTACAGATTTCTGGTATTCTTACATGGACCTAGAAAGACACCCCCACCCACAGGTCCTTATAGACCATTGATTTAGTGTCGCAAATGACCGTGTTCTAAATCTTCTCTGTGGCGCTTTAAAAAAAAAAAACAAAAACCTTTATCCTTAACTAGAGGTGAATCTGATGAAGCGCGTTGCACCCATCTGTAGTGATCCCTGTGCCAGCACAGTAATTCAGTCAAGCTGCAGCAGTACACCCCGTCTTCATTGCACATGCACCGTACCCACAGCACATGCGCAGTGATGCCGGGGTGTAGAGTGCGACTTTGCGGGGATCAGGAGGGTAGGCGCAGAATAAAAAGCTAAAGGCCAATTTGGGACACTAAACCATAAGGACCGATGGGTGGTTTAGTCTCCCAAATCGCCCTGACAAGTCCTCTTTAATAACAGTTATGTTTTAAGGAAGTTTTATAAAAGGATGGGCTATTAACACCTAAAGAAAATCTACCATCAAAATGAAGCAAAATAAATCAGGGACACTTACTCATAGCTCCAGGCACCGTGACTGTGCTAATCTTCTTATATTTGTTATCCATGGTCTCCTTCCTTCTAAAAATTGACTTTTTAAATTATGCTAATGAGCCAGAAGAGCTCTGGGGGGTGTTAACAGAGCCCCTCCTTGCTCTGGCTTCACAGGGTGTTACATTATCTCACCCTCCCCCCTACTTCCTCAGCACATACACCCTCCCTCCTACTTCCTCAGCACTTACACCCTCCCCCTAGTTCCTGTTACACTTACACTTACACTTGCACTTACACCCTCCCTCCTAAAAGGAATAAAGAATCACACCCCACAATGTTCTAGCTGCCTTGCCAGAGACTATATGAGCCACTTATGTTGGGATCATGAACTGTGTTAGTGTTTACAGAGAATGAGGAAATTGCACTCGTTTGTGAGTTTTATCTTCATTATCAAAACATTTCTTGGAGAAATTAATTTGCATTCATTGCAGGGTGTGTGGCCAAGAGGAATCCAGCAAACGGCTATAATTATACAGCTTGTGTCCTCAGAAAACCCTCAGCGCAAGGGGGAACTTTTATTTATCTATATATTTGTTTTTAGCCAGATGTCAGCCTAAGGCCTCATTCACACAATGCAGAGTTGATCAGTATTGTTTATTTGAAGACACAATTATCAGTGAATGCTGAATCTTTCCAAATTATTTCCAGTGTTTTGGCTTCACGCCCGGATTCGGCTTCATAAATTATCATTTAAAAAAATGCAAAAATAGAAAATTATATCTGTGCAAATCTGGGGTTAGTGTATTAGCTTTAAATTTATTGACACCTTTGCACTAAATTTATGGTTGATTAGTTATTTGCTCCCTACATGTAACACTAAACTTGCTGATTTTAGGGGGTCTCAGAGATGGGGCATCAACTGACCAGGAGAATGGGGGTCCTTTGTACCCCTGTTTCTCCCCAATGAATGGAACTGTCGGTCGCATCATTAATTACATTTTCTCTACTATTTTCCTGCTGCAGAGTTTGTGTAACTCCTTCAGCTAGATCAGGGCTGCCTGCCCTTTTTTGGTCTGGGAGTCACATTGTCTAACTGATCAGCTTCAAGGGACCCCACTAGTAATCAGCACCCCATAAGCACCAACTACCACAGTACAACACAAAATGCTACCCCAGAAATGATTAATACCACAGTACAGCACAAAATATCACCCCACAAACCTACTTCTCCCCAAACCATGAATATAATAATAATGGAGACGGCAGATCAGACAATTGATAATTATGGAGACCCCAGAGCAGGAAATTAATAATAATGAAACCACCCAGACCAGACAATAATAATTGAGACCCCAGAGCAGACAACTATTTGTGGAGCCCTGCCCCACCCCCAAAGTAGGAGCAGCATAAAGGTAACCAGTTAAAAGTAAAAACACTTTATTAATTTCTATTAAAAATGAAATTGCCAACTCACATATAGAATACTAGGCCCAAGGCCTCGACGTCCCAACACCAACACCCTAGTGAATATCTATATACACAATTATTTAAGATAGGCGCATAAGGTGGTACACACCTGCTAGAGACTACCAGAATTAAAATATGGGTACAGATGAAGACATACCTGTCCTGGGGGTACCTCAATGTGATACCCACCAGTGGTGTTATTTACCCATATACTTGTCACTGTCTGTCTCAGTCGTGTAGTTTTGGCGGGGCCACCTCTTTCTCTCCTGAAGGTCAGTGGGGGAGGGGTGTGACACCTTGTACTAGGCTTCCCCTATTCCCCAAAAAGCTCCCGCCCTTACAAGGGCAGTCCCAACAACTGTCCCTTGTGCTAAATGTTACGTCACACCTCCCTGACGCGTTTCCACAGAATGTTTCATCAGAGGGAGAAACTTCATACGTAAATTGCCCTTGGGTCAATGGGGCAGTTCCATAAAGACTGGTCCGGTGGGGGAGGAGTGCCTTCACCCATCCGTTTGCGCCTAGTGTCCACACCGGGTAGTTGGCGTGACACGCCAACTACCCGGTGTGGACACTAGGCGCAAACGGATGGGTGAAGGCACTCCTCCCCCACCGGACCAGTCTTTATGGAACTGCCCCATTGACCCAAGGGCAATTTACGTATGAAGTTTCTCCCTCTGATGAAACATTCTGTGGAAACGCGTCAGGGAGGTGTGACGTAACATTTAGCACAAGGGACAGTTGTTGGGACTGCCCTTGTAAGGGCGGGAGCTTTTTGGGGAATAGGGGAAGCCTAGTACAAGGTGTCACACCCCTCCCCCACTGACCTTCAGGAGAGAAAGAGGTGGCCCCGCCAAAACTACACGACTGAGACAGACAGTGACAAGTATATGGGTAAATAACACCACTGGTGGGTATCACATTGAGGTACCCCCAGGACAGGTATGTCTTCATCTGTACCCATATTTTAATTCTGGTAGTCTCTAGCAGGTGTGTACCACCTTATGCGCCTATCTTAAATAATTGTGTATATAGATATTCACTAGGGTGTTGGTGTTGGGACGTCGAGGCCTTGGGCCTAGTATTCTATATGTGAGTTGGCAATTTCATTTTTAATAGAAATTAATAAAGTGTTTTTACTTTTAACTGGTTACCTTTATGCTGCTCCTATCCTTGACTAGTAACCGATTTTCAAGACCAAATTTTTCTCTTGGATGCTTTTTGCCCACCCCCAAAGTAGACAACAGTGGAGGACTCCCAGAGCTGGTAAATAATACTGGAGAACCCAAATGAGATAATAAAAATGGAGACCCCAGAGCAGATAATAATAATCCCTGATCATATACAGGAGAAGAATTAGATAGGTAGTGAACAAGTGTCAAACTAAGCAGCCTTAGGCATTTTATATCTCCCCTATGTGTCTCTGGAATCCCTAATGGGACATACTGAGATATAACACATAGAGGAAATATAATTCGAGTTTGGAAGCTTTTTTCATTAAATCCTCTGCTGCAGAGACATCACTAGTTTTAACATGAATATAAATGTGGCGAAACAGAATTTTGGAAGAGTTTTGGTAGATTTGTTTGCTAAATGGATGGGAGACAGATAAGACAAGAATGGAGATGAGTAGAAAGCCATAGACTAAGTGAATCAGCAAGTCAAATGTGAACAGATGCAATCACTGAAATGGACCTTTTATGTCAGCTTATCATTTTGTGGGGTCAACAAAAGACCATTAAAATGTGTCCAAATCCACAGCAAACAGACTTGTCACCAGTTCATTTATCATCAGATATTTACCTTACAGCTCAGTGCATCTTGTAATATGCAAAGACAGAGGTGTTCCTCTGGGATATCAAGTGCATTGACAAGTCAGAGACAGACCTGTACTGCGGCGGGCCCTGTACCTGTACCACGTTCTAGTGTGTAAGTGTATATATACATATATATTAAATGGAGAAAAGTCTCTGGCGGGCACAGCCCCAACGATACCGCCGTCAGCCCAACTCGTGGCCCGACTCTCCAGGGGCAGGGGTGATCACGGCAGGACTTTCCAGCGGTGCTCAATCAATGTATATAAGAAGATATCCATACATAAACATAGAAAGAGATGACGGCACTCACCGGTTCCAAAAGCATGAAAAGCGTCCTTTATTGGTGGGGAAGCATGCAGGGGGGTAAACCTGTCTGTTTACCCCCCTGCATGCTTCCCCACCAATAAAGGACGCTTTTCATGCTTTTGGAACCGGTGAGTGCCGTCATCTCTTTCTATGTTTATGTATATATATACATATATACACACACACACGTCTCTAAGCAAGAGGGAGCAGGATGGAGAGAGGTAGTTTGCTGTCTCTTTCCATCCCGTGTTTTCCACACTATACAACCTATACTGTGCAGACAGAGGCAAAACTGCACTGGTTGCCTGTCTCCTTCCACACAGATTAAAATAATCACCCTCATCCACAAAGCTCTGCACAATGCTGCACCTCCCTTCCTCTCCTCTCTTATCTCAGTCTATCGCCCAACCCGTGCTCTTCGATCTGCCAGTGATATTAGATTATTATCTACCTTAATTCGAACCTCTCACGCACGTCTCTAGGATTTCACCTGAGCTACACCAATTCTCTGGAATGCCCTTCCCCGGACTATCCCATCCTCATACACTGTAAGCTCTTGTGTCGCCCCCTCATCCTCATAGACTGTAAGCTCTTGTGTCACCCCCTCATCCTCATAGACTGTAAGCTCTTGTGTCACTCATACTCTATCCTCATAGACTGTAAGCTCTTGTGTCACCCCTCATCCTCATAGACTGTAAGCTCTTGTGTCACCCCCTCATCCTCATAGACTGTAAGCTCTTGTGTCACCCCTCATCCTCATAGACTGTAAGCTCTTGTGTCACCCCTCATCCTCATAGACTGTAAGCTCTTGTGAGCAGGGCCCTCCTATTGTTCCATATGACTGTTATTACTCTGTAATGTAGTATAATAATTGTATATGTCTCCTATGATTTGTAAAGGGCTACAGAATATGATGGTGCTATATAAATAATGATTTCTATTATTAAAAAGGATGCCCCTACCTGCCAGTATATGTCTGTGTACACATCCACTTAGTTGCAGCTCATTTCCATTTAAGTGGATAAGGGCTAAGCTGCAATAGCGAGCACATATACATTATATAGGGTGTGCTATGTAGGGGGTAAACATAGCGCCCCTTTTATAGAGAATTGCCATAGTTATCGTTATCATCACTTGTTCAGACGGCATTTGCATTGTTTAGAAATCTATAATAATGACTAATCACATAATAGCTTTAATATTATTTAGACCTACTGCTGCTATCTCTAACTTTGCCGCCGTTCTTTATGTTCCTTAATTCTTCTTTTCTTTTCTAAATATTTTCCCTGTAAGCTTCACACTTTCATCTTCTTGGGTATCTCTCGGTAAGCTTATTTCTCATATTAACTGTATTGTTTTATTACTACGGTATTTTGTGCATGTATGTGATGAGCATTGTATAGGAAAGTAGGAGACTTGTATGACATGTGACATTGCATGATGGGTTACAAAGCACAAGCCCTTTTGGTTGCTGTGTACAGTAAGTTACTTTTGTGTGTGAATAGAAACTATATGACAGTCTTTAACCTATCAGTTATCAGCAATGATCAGATTATAGTGAAACTTGGCCACGCACTTTGACCTTTGACGCATTTTTGGATTTCCTGCCAGATACTTTATTTTTTCTCTTGTCCTTGCACAACGTTATGGGACAATTGGTCAAAGGAATTAAAATGCTATGGTATGACAGATGAAGACATCTATAATGCTGGCCCCAGATCTAAAGACTATTGTTTAAAGGAGATCCTGCTATGCCCTTACCACAGTAGGACCTTATATCAGGTCCTGTGAGTCGGACTGGTTCAGAAGCTGTCCTGCAGAATCCCAGCCCAACAGCCAGAACCAGATAAACCTCTTTGGGCCATAGCATGTAAATCCTGTGACCTATATTGACCGTGGAATCTATGGGGTTTCCATTGTCTTTGGAATTCCTGCAACTCAATTGGTTACAATGAAAGAAGGCAAATATATCACCTATACATTGAAACCAGATTGTGAGACATATTATTAGTTTCTTATCTCGTTTCACATGCTGGTCGTAGAGGTTTTTTTTTTTTCCTATTTTCTGTACGTGATTATGGAGGCCGCCATCTTGCCCGAGCTGCAGCATGTTATCAACATTTAGAGATTTGCTTTATGGCGGTCACATGGATCATAAGCAGCATTAGTCCAGAGATGTTCATTGATCTTCTCTGAGGCTTCAATTATTCTGCTCTGTTTTAGAAACGAAATTGGTAGTTGAAAAATAGAAGCCCTGGAAGTCTGCAATAATGAACACTGAAAGCATCCAATAGACTCCTCTGACTGTAACAGGGCTGCTTGTGCATCTCTTCTGATGTTAATTTAACAGACTAAATAAAATGTCCTGTATGAAGGACCAGTTTTGTGCATGCTTTTAAGCTCAGATTGATATTATTTGTGTAATGAAAAGTTATACAATTTTTCAATATACATTCTGCATACATTCCTCACTGTTTTCTAGACCTCTGCTTGCTTGATTCTCTAGAAAGCTTCTCTATTTACTTCCAGTGGATAGAATACGTCCATGGTGATGTGATGGACATGCAGGTGCATGAGCCATTAGTATCACTGAGAGTAATAGGAGTTGTGTGATAATAATAGCTCATGCACCTGCGTGTCCATCACATCAGTATGGACAGATGATATCCACTGGAAGTAAATAGAGAAGCTTTCTATAGAAGCAAAGCAAGCAGAGATCTAGAAAACAGTGAATAATTTATACAGAAAGTATATTGGAAAATTGTATAACTTTTAATTACACAAATAATATCAATTATTTACTGAAGATGGAAAACCCCTTTAACTTTTCGAACAAACTTTACATAAATCAATATACAATTGAATATATAAAGCTTTAAAAGGCATCTTGTCAGAAAAAAATTGTCCCCATCCTCCACTTACTTTAATTCCTATCTTCCTCCCTCCAAATCTGTGTTTCACTCTCTTCTGAATTCCAACTTGCTAGCAAGACAGACAGAAACTCACCTATGTGTCCCATTACACAGAAACTCTACATAGAAGGGGAGTAGATGGGCACAGCAGCTAAAGCTCTACCCACCAGCCAACAGTGGATTGCAAATTCACAGACAGAGACTAAAGATTTTGAAATAGTAGAGTAATAGTTTTGTATAAGATACTCGTATTCTCATCTACACACACTGGTACTGGACTTCTGATTTATGCAAAGTTTATTGAAATACGGTGTATTTTTTAAAACACATTTAAAAAAAGTCATTTTCTGACTATTTCTGATATTTCATTGTAGGCAATTTATTAAATCTATGATAAATGTGAATCAGATGAACTAATATAAGTGAGTGAGTGGCACATACTATTGTTACGTGTCTACCATAGGGTGGTATACGATAGTCCTGATGCATGAAGCTTTCTGATCAGATCCTTATGTCTGACTTCCTCTGCTTTCTCCCATAGCCCAAGATTGTTGAAGCTCTCCTGGGTTATGAGATAGTTCACGTGTCCTGCGGGGCTTCACATGTCCTCGCCGTTTCTAATGAGAAAGAAGTGTTTTCCTGGGGCCGTGGGGACAATGGTAAGGCTTGTTCTGACCTCTCACTACATAAATCTAGGCAAGTAGCTTGTTTGACTGTCTGACATTGTTATTACATACAGGTCTTGTGCTTAGCTCTACATGACACCACCATATACTGTACTGAAACTGTAACCTTTATACAGGTAGAACAAGAATGTCTTGGTTAGGGTCACATGCGGGCCATACATTTCTAATGACAATTGGTTATTAAGGTAGCAGTAAACTTTCCCACTCATTTCACACTACAAATTTGGCTTTTAGATGTTAATATTTAGTAAAATGTAATAATTCAACACTGCATATTTTATCCAGGTGTGGCTGACACTTTACCAATGTATTCAGTTGTATGTGCATCCTGGGGACACAGATACAGTAAGAGTTGGAACATGTGGCAGATGTCCCAGGACCATTCCCTAAATCCAGGACTTCCCAGCTGGAACCAAGATTGTTTAGAGACACTTTACAATATTATTGACACTATTTTCAATTTAGGGGTGTAACTAGGAGAGGCAGGGCCACATAACAGACCTCTGAATTAGACCACTCTTCTCCGAATATATACACTTACAAAGATCTGTCCCAGTAGCTGCTGACCACATGGTGGAAATACTCAGCAGGAATTGGAGGCAAGAGATTCCAGCCCTGTCATTCTGCTCTCCGCTCCCTCTCCCCCAATATTTTTAAACTGAGCTGCCAATTCATGCTGTATAGTGTGGAAGATGTGCTGCACTGTTATATACATATTATGCTCTACAATGTGCAGTATGATATGTATATAATGGTGCAGATCCTCCATTCTTTTGTGTGTCAGGTCAGACGCTGGGCCCCCTGACACTTTGGGCACCATAGCAGCCGCTATGCCTGCTACCGCTGTAGTTACGCCCTTCTCCCACAAGATTAACCCCTCAAATTCAAAATTTTTGTTTCTTTTTGGATTCTAAGAAATCAGTCTAATTACATTAAAGAAAATCTGATTGTGACACCAGTTACAGTAATCGATAAGACTCCATTTTGTATACAGTGCTGTGAAAATCGTAATAACAACTCTTTATTAAAACAGAAAGATGAATTGAATAAATCTTTTTTCTCAAGTAAAGTCCTTAATTTTCCTACCACAGGTCGGCTTGGCCTTGGGAACCAGGAATCTCACAATTCTCCGCAGCAGGTAGTGATTCCCCATGAATATGAACCGCAAAAAGTTGTTTGTGGCATTGACAGCTCCATGATTTTGACAATGGGCAATCAGATTCTGGCTTGTGGCAGCAACAGGTTAGTAAAATTTAGGCCAAAAGTAGCAATTTAGAGAATATTGATCTTACAAATAAGCACATAAAGACACATTTTGTTTTGCTTTGTGACCACTAAAAGGCTACTACTAGGAATGTAGTAATCAATAACAATTTTAGGTCATCATTATTAGATCAGTGATGGCCAAAACCAAGCGCTACCATTGATCAGCTATTTGAGAAGACCAGTGTATTATCACCTCTTCATTGTGCCTTGCATGGCTGCTGTACTGCTCAAGGAGCACACATGGCAGAGGTGCCACTTCTAGGCGATAATCAGTGGCGGTGCCAAGCGTCAGCATGGTCATCAATCATAAGGATAGGTCATCAATACCATAACCACACAAAGTTGTGTTCTGAGCCAGGGTATTTTGGGAGAGGCACAGGAAATAATATGTTTACCCTTGAGATCTCCAAGTGTGCCAGGTTATCAAGCAATGCCAACAGCAAGGACTACAGAAGACCCCATAGCCTGGCACATAGAGAGTGGCTATAGAGAGACATCTGTGACTGGTGGGTTTAATGTTGTGACATACCAGGATTGTTTTTCCAGGTTTAATAAGCTGGGTCTAGATCAGATCTCAGCTGCGAATGAGCCCCCTCCAGAGAATCAGGTAGAAGAGGCCTACACCTTCACCCCGGTGCAGTCGGCACCTCTGAACCAAGAAGCCATCCTGTATGCCGATGTGGGCACCTCCCACTCCGCTGTAGTAACCGGTGAGTACAATTTACACTGGGGAGCGTGTAGGAAAATTGAGAGTGAACCATGTTTACAGGGGGATTTAGGATTTGTATTCACTGGAATGGCCAACACTTGTCTTCTTTTGTGAATGGCAAGGAAAGTTTCTTCAGTGGGACTCTCTAAAGCTAACATTAGTGTTGACTTACTATTATATGCGCAAACACACAGAGACGTGTGAGATGTGTGGGGAAACTTTGTCAATATCCTTCTTATTTTACGGTGTTGTTTTTGTCTTTTAGCCTTAGGTCAGTGTTACACCTTTGGCAGCAATCAACATGGGCAACTGGGCACCAGCACTTACCGACATAGTAGAGTGCCCTATCTTGTGAGCGCGCCACAGGGAGTAAAGGTCACAATGGTGGCATGTGGTGATGCCTTCACTGTGGCCGTGTGTACAGGTGAGACCCTTACTGTATATATTATGTCCCTTACATTTACAGCAATCGTAGAGTGAAATAGTATGCTGAGGGAAATTGTCAGGCATTTATTGGGAGATATGAGTCAACACTGATTTCCTGAACTTTGCCTTTCCTTATTGGATTTTCCGATAATTTATGGTTATTACTTATCAGTTTAATATGCCATGCCATAAATGTATGATCAGAGTGAGGTTTCAATGCCCCCACTTCACTTCAGCAGCTGCATAGAGAAACACACATGGGATGTCCAGTCCATTCGATCAGAGGGGGCAATGGATCTCCATTCATATTGATACATAATTATGTAAAATTTTATTGACAATCCCTATAAAGTTCCCATTATTATGAAGCCAGGTAATGTGAAATAAAGTTTAATAAAGCAGTGGCAGTATTCAAAATACTGACAAAGGTGTTTGTAAAATAAGCAGAACATAGGCTATTGGAACGTTTCACCAGCTAAAATGAAATATCTCTTCACAGGTTCACCTTAACTTCCAGATTCGAAAAACCCTCAAAGGGGATATCTCATAATAGATTATAGGGCAGTGGTGGCGAACGTATGGCACTGGTGGCACTCAGAGCACTCTCTGTGGGCACCCAGGCCATCACCCCAGCACAGAGTTTCCAGACAGGACTCAGAACCTCCTTCTGCAGTCCCTGGCCACCCAGGATCTGCTATGATCAGTGCTGTTTTAAACTGCACATCCTTAGCTGCATGGGACTACAGGAGGAGCAAGGAGGTGCAGACAAGGCTGTTATTGGAGCTCCTGCTCTGGGCCCTGCAGCTCTTCCTGTTCAGGGGACCCTGGAGGGAAGCTACAATGATAATTTGAATTTCTCCTCTTTCTTTTAACTGTATTGGTGTCCTAAGAAAAGCCATGACATAACAGGTAGCAACATGTTACTGCTTTAATTGCTATGTTGGCACTTTGCATTTATATTAGTGGGTTTGGTTGTAGTTTGGGCACTCTGTCTCTAAAAGTTTCACCATCACTGTTATAGGGGGTCTGACAACTGAGGCCCCGCAATTAGTAGAACATGGGATCACCAGCCATCCAAAACTGTCCTATACTACTAATGTCTTTTAGGATTTGTCAGTGATCTTGGAATTGCTTAAGTAGACCTAGTGGTCAGACAATACTCCCCTATCCTGTGTATAAGGGGTAAACGTCAATTGTGATTAAACTCTGTTAAAAGTTTTGTCCTTCAGCTAATTTCACTATACCCGTATGCTTAGTCCTCTGTGTAGGATCCTCACCTCTAGATCAGAGTGGGGAATATTTCAAATGACTGTCACTTGGACCTGTTGCCCACAAGTAATTTTAGTCTACATGCTTTTAGAATCTAAGATGGGAGCTCAGTTCGATGATTTTATGCTTGATGCAGTGATTCTCACAAGCGTACAGAGCGAGTTAGTTGGACCAAGTTCACTCCTGGGTAACGGGCTTTATAACACGTGCTATCCTTCATTACCCAGACAAGATATTGGGGCTTATTTACTAAGGGTCTGCGGATCGCATTTCCATCGGACTTGCTGACGTTTTCGGGGATTGCACGGCTGGGACAGGAATTTAGAAGGGGATTGTGTTGCACACGATCGGATTTTGGCGCAGCGGCGCCGCCTTTCATGCGACAGAAATCGGGGACGATCCGACTGATTAAAACTGAACGCAGGATTTAACATTTAAATAGTGTCGCATGCAATGCACTTACATGCACCGGGAAGAAGATGGTGAACTCCGGCGGACCTGATCAGGAAAGCGACACATGGAGGATATCGGGCGCACGTTCTTAGTGAATCGCGGCAGAGTGCATTATTGTCTGAAACTCCGAGAGACCAGGTAAGTAAATGTACCCCATTGATTTATATGGACACTGTGAAATGCTACACTTTTTCTTGTGGTGGCGCTCTAGTTAAATGGAACACTTACTTCTAAATTTTCCCACAAATTACAGCTAATTGCTGGTGGTTCACTCTGTGATCTACTTATTGCCAAAGGAACAAGAAGTCACTGTCCTACCTGGAGAAGCCTCTCATTAAGATTTGTGTGCAGATGTCCTGAGATCATAAAGTTTTGGGTCACAGTTCACCAGGTCAAATACCTTGTTAGACTAGGTTACAGGTTAGACTAGGGCCACCCTTATTTGTAGACTCTCAATGTCATAGGAACAAGGGTGGACAGCAAGGAACTTCCAGGGCAGCCCCAGAACAATGTCCTGTCTCCTCACCTCCATCTCCGGGTGGTGATCCTGGGCAAACGTGATAGGTGTTAATGGTATGGTATATTTCAGAATTAATGGGTTCCAGAGCTACTGAAAACACATGACACTGAGATCCTGTGGAAATGTAATTACTCGGCAGTAGTTTTCCATTCTCGGTCAGTAAATAAATACACTTATTCCACTTGAGTCGCGGCTTCTCTCATTGACATCTCATGTAGTGTGTATCTTATGACGTGAACCACTGTGTAACAACATACTCACCTTACTGATCGTGGGAAACCAGGGCTGCCACTAGGTAGAGATCCCACATTGTGTACAGGCCTTGATCTAGGATCCTCACCTAGTCACTGCCATATACTTTTCAACATGTCAACACACTATTATTTTTCATTTTTATATAATTGTGCCAAATTTATCTCCATAGTAAAGCTGAAGGTTCCTCCCTGTGAATGACAATCTGGTGACATTTCTGGAAAGGTGTAATGTAAATTATAATAAAATCCAATAAAACTGGAAGAAGGAACATGAAGATACTTTAATAATCAGATTCCTGACATGTATTCATTATAATTCTTGGGTGCACACATGAGGCCAGAGTTCTTGCCTTTTTCATAATTGTTTAGTCTTCAGATGCCCAAATATCGGTACATTACACACAGCCTGAGAAGCTGTCCCCCAGAGCCCTTCTGGCTTATTAGCATAATTTTAAAAGTTGATTCTTAGAAGGAAGGTGCTCATTGATAAATAATATAAGAAGATTACCACAGTTACTATGCCTGAATCTATGAGTAAGTGTCCCTGTTTTTCATAAGTAAAAACAATAAGTCTTTCCAGTGTTGTTGGGGTTGGGATAGAGTTACTGGAGGAGATTTATCAGAAGTGTCTGAGAGCAGAACGGTTCTAGTTGCCCATGGCAACCAATCAGAGCTCAGCTTTCATTTTCCCAAAGCTGTTTATAAAATTTAAGCTGAGATCTGATTGGTTTCCATGCGCAACTGCAACAGTTTTACCTCAGACACTTCTGATAAATCTCCCCAACTGAGCATGTGTGACCACCAGCATAAGATGAAAGCTCTGATAGAGAATCAACAGAACAGCAGAGGGAAGTATAACAAGACTTTAAAGGACATCTACCACCAGGATGAAGGGTTGTAAACCAAGCACACTGACATACTGGTATGTGTCCCCATTGGTAGGATCTGCTCTTCTTTTAGCTTCTTATACCCTTGTTTTTAAGGGAAAAAAAGGCTTTTAAAATTCTGCAAATGAGCCTGAGGGGCTCCATTGGAGTTAATGGAACCTGGAGCCCCTCAGGCTCCCTTGCATACATTTTAAAGCCCTTTTTTCTTAAAAGCAAGGACATAAGAAGCTAAAAGAAGAGCAGATCCTGCCAGAAGGAGCACACACCAGTATGTCAGTGTGCTTGGTTTACAACCCTTCATCCTGGTGGTAGATGTCCTTTAACTGTAATAATATCCATGCATGAGGGAACTGTTTTTGTTCTTTCACTTAACACAGTTGATGTTTCATCACAAGACAACCTACTAACCAAACTAATATCCTATGCTACTAATAACTATATTCTATCCTGTGGATAGGGCCTAACTTTAGTTTGTGGGAAAATTGCTTTAAAGAGAACCCGTCATGCTAAATAACCCCCCTAAACTAAATATATTTTCATAAACTGCCATTAGAAAGCATTGCCTCTATCCCTTCATTGTCCCTCTACATGCCTGTAAACCTAAGCAATGAGGTCCTAAAGCTGTATGCAAATGACCTGTGAAATGTCCAATGAAGCATTAGCATATTCAAGCTGTCCACTCTATTCATGAGTGGGAGGCACAGCCACACCCCCAGTGCATGACTGACAGCCTGTATAATGATGTGAGGCTGTATAATGATGTGCTTCCTGGTGCTGGTGGCCACGCCCCCTGCAGCCTGTGTGTGCATGTGTGTGTGTTTAGGAGAGATACAGCAGCTCCAGGCAGCCATGTTACAGCAGAACATGCCAGATTCATGTGTAGCTGATGTCTGTGTCTCACATGTGTATTAGGAGGATGCAGCATGTCAGCAGATACAGCAGACACTAGCCATGCTTTACTATACATTACACACAGACATGAGCAGGGGGAGGAGAGGGGTAACAGGGGTGACATCACTGCCTCTGACCATGTGACCAGCCTCATTTACATGATAAAGAATAGATGATTTTACAATGATTAATGTATGAAATGACTAGATAAAGGCTGGGATGGGATCCTTGTGAGCTGCTCCAACAGGTAGAGGTGACAGGACTAGTGACACAGACCTGATGACAGGTGTCCTTTAAGGGAAAGTTGAAATTTTCTTATCTAAAGAAGCCCAGAACTGCAGAAAAGTGTATCACGTGACCTATCTCTAAGGGGCATCAGAGCTCATCTCCCCCCCACTCCCTGCACAGTGACCTCTGCACAGGCACAACACTCTCTCATGGTGGCCAATGACTATAGTTTTCTAACATCTACTTTAAGAAAATAAACGTTGAGTAGAAAAGAAAATGTGTGTCATTATCTGGTTTTAATTAGAGGAAAATATAAGTGATGCATTCCCTTCTAGGATTTTTATGGCGGTCATTGTGTTTGTGTGGTTTCATAAGAATCCATACAATGGGAAATAACCAAAATGTGTTCGTGTTCCCCTCACAGGATGTGGGGTGCGTTTTACATATCAAAAACCTCTGTTTAGTGTCATTGAACAGCATCTGTATATGATGATCTTTGCGAGCAATCCCAGGAGGGAAGGAAATAAATTGTTATTTTGGTCATTGCAGTATTACAGTGCTTTGTACTTTCCTATTAACGGGTGTAAGGGGAAACATTCGGAGTTGTAGTCAATGTACTGTACATCGTATGATTATACTGCGTTCCCAGGATAACACCAGCAGATGTTTTCTTTGCAGACGGACAAGTTTTCACATGGGGGAAAGGAGCCAGAGGACGATTAGGACGCAGAGACGAGGGAACCGGCGTCCCCAAAATGGTCCAACTTGATGAGAGTCACCCTTATACAGTGACATCAGTGGCCTGTTGCCATGGCAACACCCTTTTAGCTGTGAAACGTAAGTGTTTAAGTTGATATCAGTATTCATGAGCGAAGGTCCGGCAGGGACATCTCCAACTTCCCGTCAGTGACGATGATTGCAATAAGCCCCGAAAACCATTATATGTGGCTTCTTCCTCAAATCCGGTAATCATAATCCGCTGCCATTCTCTATGGACAGTGAATAGGACTCCTGGCAAACGTCCAAGCGAGGATGTCAAAAACTATGCGAAGAATGGAGGGGCTTGTACAGGGACATCTCAGATATTTGAATTTTCGCCTCTGGTAGAAGTCTGTACATTGGGGTATTTTATAACTCTTTGAGAGACCTGGACCCAGCTCTTTACACAAGGACCTCTCCTGCTGTGATTTATGTCCCCTGTTGAAGTGTTAAAAGGTGCATTGATTCTCACAAGCCGCGCCAATCTAACACATATGTCCTAGACTAAACGTGCAGACAGGGCTGTGTTCACATAAGAGCCCAGCACTTCTGCTTCTCATCTAGTTTTATTGATGTATTTCAGTGGTTAATTAATTGTGAGCAGCTAAATGAGGGTTTTATTAGTTTGAGGACCTTCAGGACTGACAGCTGTAATAAAAGGCACAGTATTCAGTTTATAGATTAGCTAAAACCCTCCTGCCTCAGTCATGTTCATAGGATGATTTCGATATACATTTAGTACTGAAAGTATTCAGACCCCTTTAAACCTTTGTTTCATTGAAGCCAATTGGTAAGATCAAAAAAGTGATTTTGCTCATTGTACACTCTGCCCCCCATCTTGACAGAAATGTAGATATTTTTGCTAATTTAACTCACACGCTGTCCATTTCCTCCTGATCCTCCTTGAGACGGTTCTACTCCTTCATTGGAGTTCAGCTGTATTTAATTAAAATGATGGGACTTGATTAGGAAAGGCACATACCTGTCTGTGTAAGAGCTCACAGTGCATGTCAGAGCACTTGAGAATCATGAGATCTAAGGAACTGCCCAAGGAGCTCGGAGACAGAATTGTGGCAAGAGTTTCTAATTAGTCTGTAGTAATAATTGTTTTCCCCCTCCTACGTTGGGATTAAAGCCTTATCTGATGAAGTTCCTTCTATAGGCCAGCGTGGTTTCATCATTCAGAAGATCAACTTAAAAGTGATATACAAATCAATTTATAAAGTCACCAAGGTGGAGCACACAGCACTGCCGCCTTAGAAAACCCTCCATCATGATTGGTAGCCGATACACCTGAAAGATGCAGGGCCATCAATCACAGTGGTGGAATCTGTGACAAGGAGAGCTTGACTTCTGCATTGAGATCTCCACCTTTATAACTTTATACAACCAATTTGCATATCTCTTCAAAATCCATTTTCTGAATGTAACGTCCACCATTAAAGGAACATGATTGCTTTATAAGATACTGTTAGTGGGCCACTTGGTGAATTTCTGCTGACAGGGTCCCTTTAAATCATTCATCTTTATAGAATTAATTGCTGGTCCATCACAATAGACATAGGGTGGATATAAGGAATCATCACATTCATCCCCCTTGTTAGTGCACCACTAGTAATGTGGGAAATCCGTCCTCCATGTGTACTGTACTCATGAAGTAACTACTCCTTTCCACTCCACTTCCAGCGGGCATCGAAGATGTTTCTGTGTGAGAGAAGAATGTCAAGAGAGATCAGTTCACTTGTCCGTGAGCCATGAGTCCTGACAGCGCACTGCCAAGGCATCCGGCTTACATGCTCCCTCCGGACGTCTTATGTGATGGGCATGTAGAGGATTCAGCTAAACCCCATGGCAGCAACAATAGGCTAGATTAAGGTAATGTCTCTAGATTTGCAGAAAAAATCCAGAATTTGGACTGTTCTGGGATAAACTGTTCTGCAGTCTATTTCTGTTGGATGTCCAGGGTCACTGACTATCCCTGACCTTAGGGTCACTCAGCGGCTGCCCACACACATTCCTGCTGCCCTGGTAAAGCACTTACACTGCCAACTAAGGAAGGGTTATGCTTGATGAATCTTATCATGCCCAATCCTTTAATAAATAAGCTCACCCAGCGGGCTATTCTGCTGTCTCTATTGAAAATACAGGCAGAATTAGCTAAAGCAAATATACATGGATATAGAAGAGGGTTGAATGGAATAGCTGCATGCTTAAAGGGGTTGTTCACTTTCAGCAAATAATTACTATTGTTTGGTTAATGAAAGATTCCTTACGGTTTTCTAGATCATTCTAGAGGAAGCTTCATTTACTTCCTATGAATAATAACCTGGTCATGTGATGTCACACAGGTCCATGGCTTCTTATATCCCTGGTCATGGGATGTCACACAAGTGCAAGGCTATTTATATCTCTGGTCATGTGATGTCACACAGGTGCACGGCTTCTTATATTCTTGGTCATGGGATGTCAAACAGCTGCACAGCTCCTTATATCTCTGGTCATGTGATGTCACACAGGTGCATGGCTTCTTACATCCCTGGTCATGTGATGTCACACAAGTGCACGGCTCCTTATATCTCTGGTCATGTGATGTCACCCAGGTGCACTGCTCCTTATATCCCTGGTCATCGGATTTCACACAGGTGCACTGCTCCTTATATCCCTGGTCATCGGATTTCACACAGGTGCACTGCTCCTTATATCCCTGGTCATGTGATGTCACACAGGCGCACTGCTCCTTATATCCCTGGTCATGTGATGTCACACAGGCGCACTGCTCCTTATATCCCTGGTCATGTAATGTCACACAGGCGCACTGCTCCTTATATCCCTGGTCATGTAATGTCACACAGGCGCACTGCTCCTTATATCCCTGGTCATGTGATGTCACACGGCTCCTTATATAACACACAGCTTTGATTACTCTCCGTTATATTAATGTGATGGACATCACATGACCATGGACTGGAAGTAAACAATGAAGTTTCATGTTAAATGACAGCAAGCAGAGATCTAGAAAACCAGGAGATATTGTTACAGAAGAACAGGACCACCTGCATGGGTGTAAGAGGTGGCCATAGGGAACGGTGATGAGGTCACAGATGCAACATGTAATGCTTTTTAATAAAATTATCTTTTTATAAAATGTGTCTTTCACAAACATTCCACGTTGTATATTTTTATTATGCAAAATCAGTCTATGAATTATACATTCATGTCTCAGTAATATTTATAAGTCACCTTCTATCCTGGAATCTGCACAATTATTTTTATTGTAAATACTGCTATTTATTTTATGCAAAAAAATAAACATTTTTATCTATCCCCATATCCGCCTTATTTGACATATTGCTCCTGGGATTCTGCTCTCGTATCCTGGTCTATTATTCACATGTAAAAAACATTTTATATATAAATAACACTGTGTAATACTGTATATAATTGCATAAAACATAAAATTCTGTGGGCACCAGGTGTCAGGATGTGAAGTGGATCAGCACATACGGGTTGTGTGTACAATGTGTTCTTCTCACAGCTGAGATCTATGTATCATGTTACATGTGACCTTTTATAGGTTACTATTATATAAAACAATATGTACAAAGCTCTAGGTCTATGTGGACGTTCACTGCCCATTAGCTTCATCCTTTACCATTCACATGAATGGGCCTGAGCTGTATCCAGGCCAAGCGATCGCCCCGAATCATAGCCCATCGCTTCTACTAGAATGAGACCAACTTCAGAGCTGGAATCTTATTACACTCCAGAAATCTTATTACACTCCGGAAGTCTTATTACACTCCGGAAGTCTTATTACACATTCATTGTTAATTAGTTTTCTGTGAAGTGTTAAAGGGGTGTTCCCATTTTAGTGAGTAATTGATATTGTTTGAATAATTAAAAGTTGTACAAATTCCCAATATATTGTCTGTATCAATTCCTCATGGTTTTCTAGATCTCTGCTTGCTGTCCTTCTATATAAAACTTCATTGTTTATTTCCAGTGGACAAAAATCTAACCATGGTCACACAGGTGCACGGCTCGTTATGTCACACAGCTCTGATTACTCTCTATGAGACTAACGAGCCGTGCACCTGTGTGACCATGGTCACATTTCAATCCACTGGAAGTAACATAGAAGCTTTCTATAGCAGGACAGCAAGCAGAGATCTAGAAAACTGTGAGGAATTGATACAGAAAGGATATTGGAAAATTGTATTATTTTTCATAATACAAACAATAACATTAATTTTCCGAAGTGGGAACACCCCTTTAAGTCTACACAAAGTACATAGACATTCTCACACTACAGTATAAGAGTCAAGAAAACATTTGGGGGGAGGGGGGTTGGGGGTGTCAGACAATGAATATTCCAATGAATCTCTAGCCTTAATCAATGTACAGTATGTGAAATAATCCTGAATTAAATATGGAGGGAACAGTTCAATCTAGTCCAAGGTTAAGACCTCAATTGCCACAAATATTGTCAGGAAAATCACAAAAAAACATATAGTCCCATATGAAAAGTCAGGTTCATTATTAGGCCGGTGCCACACGCACCGCTTTGTCTGCGTTTGCAAACGCAGACAAAGCCGCGCCTACCAGGGCGGTCCTTGGTGCGGAAACGCCTGCGATTGGGAACGAGCCGCCGGTGTTTTGCGTTAATTTAATGCAAACCACCGGCGGCTCGTTCCCGATCGCAGGCGTTTCCATAGAAACGCCGATGCGATCGGGCCGAGGCCCGCCCCGGTGGGCGCGGCTTTGTCTGCGTTTGCGTTTTCAAACGCAGACAAAGCGGTGCGTGTGCCACTGGCCTCAGGCCTGTACAAAATTTAGAGACACAGGCCCCCTCCCTGGATCGAAAGAGATCTGTATGTATTTTAGGGAAAAGTATATCATTAATACATTCTTCTGTCAATAAGATACATTAACTCAGCTCTATGCTAGGGACATGCCTGTATCTGATAGCTTAGGTACAGCAGCTTAGCTCTAGGTAAGGAAGATGGCTGTATCTGGTAGCTTAGATACAGCAGCTTAGCTCTAGGTAAGGAAGATGCCTGTATCTGGTAGCTTAGATACAGCAACTTAGCTCTAGGTAAGGAAGATGGTTGTATCTGATAGCTTAGGTATAGAAGCTTAGCTCTAGGTAAGGAAGATGGTTGTATCTGGTAGCTTAGATACAGCAGCTCAGCTCTAGGTAAGGAAGATGGTTGTAACTGGTAGCTTAGATACAGCAGCTCAGCTTTAGGTAAGGAAGATGCCTGTATTTGGCAGCTTAGATACAGCAGCTCAGCTCTAAGTAAGGAGGATGTCTATATAATGGCAGCTTAGACACAGAGGCTAAGCTCTATATACAGTGAGTGTCTATATAATAGCAGCTCAGATACAGCATATCTCTATGTTAGGGAGATGCCTGTATGTGGCAGCTTAGATACAGTAGCTCAGTTTTGTGTAAGGAGGATGTCTATATAATGGCAGCTTAAATACTGTTTCAAATCAATTTAGAAGCCAATATATTGGCAGCTTTAATGCGGCAGTAATGGTAATATTGGTAATATTGTATGTATACAGTGATAAGTGTTTACACAGTTATAGCCGGTGACTTCTTCTCTGCATGTAGTGAAAATAGGGTAAAAGAAGAATACTATAACCCTGAATATTTCTCTATAGCTCAGGTACTAGATACTGAACTACTGCTACTCCAGACATCTCTGGCAGCTTGTGTAGTAAACCTATGTGTGTAAGGCCCCTTCCACACAAACTTATGATTTCTCCAGTCCTGTATTTCTGTGCTGTATGAATATATATGTGACGTTTTTCATGTGTATGTCACTGTATCCGCACCTTATCCGTATGCCAAATGATGGCTGACTATTGGCTGTCTGGAATGCCCCTCCCACTGGTTCTGGTCTCCCTGGATACAGCACGTATATGCGGCAGTATACGGAGCACAACCGTATGTAGCACATATGCAACCCGTATTTTAACCCCATAGCGCAATAAGACGTACCCTTACGTCTTACTGCGCATGGGGGAGTATGAAGAGGGCTCACGGGCTGAGCCCTCTTCATACTCACCGGGCATTTGCTTCATAATGAAGCAAACGCCCGTCGCTAACACCTTTTATCGCCGCCGGCAAAGCTGCCGGCGGCATTAAAGAGCCGGCGGCGCGTGGGCGCCGCCATCTTGGCTCCGATCGTCACTCCCCGTGACGTCACCGGGGAGCGGCGATCCGTTGCCATGACAGCCTGGGATCACACACAGATCCTAGGCTGTCATGATCGAGGCTATCGATTACAATGTGCGATCTGCACATTGTAATAGATGGTATGCAAAATCCCCATATACTGCCATACTGTAGTATGGCAGTATATGGTAGGATCAATCAGACAACCTAGGGTTAAAGTACCCTAGGGAGTCTGAAAAATAGTAAAAAAAATAAATAAAAAAAAGTAAAAAAAAAAAAATTATATTAAAAAAACATAAAAATTCAAATCACCCCCCTTTCCCTAGAACTGATATAAATATAAATAAACCGTAAAAATCATAAACACATTAGGTATCGCCGCGTCCGAAAATGCCCGATCTATCAAAATATAATAACCGTTTTTCACTGTGTTTAACCCCGTAGCGGAAAATAGCGCCCAAAGTCGCAAATGGCATTTTTTTGCCATTTTGAAAAATAGAAAAAATTCTATAAAAAGTGATCAAAAGGTCACACAGTCCTAAAAATAGAAGCATTGAAAACGTCATCAGAAGTCGCAAAAAATGACACCACTCACAGCTCCATACACCAAAGTATGAAAAAGTTATTAGCGCAAGAACACGGCAAAATGAAGAATTTTTTTTCTGTACAGGAGGTTTTAATTTTTGTAAATGTATGAAAACATTATAAAACCTATACAAATTTGGTATCCTCGTGATCGTATTGATCCAATGAATGAAATAGACCTGTCATTTGGGGCACACAGTGAAAGCTGTAAAAACCAAGCCCACAAGAAATGGCGCAAATGTGTTTTTTCATCATTTTCACTGCATTTAGAATTTTTTTCCCGCTTCGCAGTACACAGCATGGAATATTTAATACCATCACTACGAAGTGCAATTTGTTACGCAGAAAATAAGCCATCACATAGCTCTGTACACGGAAAAATAAAAAAGTTATAGATTTTTGAAGGTGGGGAGTGAAAAATAAAAACGCAAAAACGAAAAAGGGCCTGGTCCTTAAGGGGTTAAACTTTCCCATAGACTCCTATGGGGCGTACAGAATGAAAGTACAGGAGAAATTAGAACATTCTCTATATTTTTTCAAGTACGGTGGACAATGGAGCCATGTAAATTGATGTCCGTATTGCCCATTGAATGACTATGGCTATGTGTTAGCTGTATAAAAACGGCATGGTATGGGAAGCATATGGCTGTTTTTATACGTTTGTGTTGGGCTAAGGTTGAAGAAATTGCCATGCTTATGATGTCACAGGTGATTGAAGTGTTGTACAGTGTGGGTCCCCTTGGTTTATGGTTCCTGTTGCACCTGCGACCACTGCGACCTCTATAGTTAGGGAGTCATGGCTATACCAATGCTATAAGACATATGTAACACAACCATAGCCCAATCTGTTCTAGTGACATATCACGGTTTCATCAAATGTCCCTGCTTCCCTCTGACCAGTAAATGTGTCTGGAATGTGTCCGGAATATTTCTCTTCACTGGGTTGAGGATGGATGTAAATGGTGATTGACCTTTTACAGCTAATCCATACTATTCATCAGGACATGGGCTCTACAGAGTGTCTTCTCTTCCATGCCCAAGGTTATTAGAGCCGTCTCCTCAGTGGTGACATCAGTGTACATGACATCTCCCCGGATGAGGCCTGATCCCACCTCCCTCTAGATCCAGGATGATGGGAGCCAGCAATCCAAGATACAGCCAAGGGGATCTACCGGGAGGAGGAATACTGAAAGGTCACAAGTGCAGCATTAGAAAATTGAATTCTTTGATAATCCCAAGATGAAAGCAGCAAATAATAGGAGAAGTAGGTCAGCGAGTTTTGGCAGATGAGCACAATATGCAGGATCTGCACATAGAGGGTTAACACTCCACGTCAATGTTAAGGATCTATTAGAAAGTGTTGAAGAGAATTCTCTGACATTTGTATCCACTTGTCTATGTATAGCATTGTGCATATATGTGCAATGATTAGCTGTAGTGTCTGTAATGAAGCTTTATTGATAATCCTTGGTCTCATTACACCAAGAAATCATGAAACTCCAATTGTCACTGGGGCAAAAAAAGTTTTGTCTGGATCTACAATGATAAAATTTACAGTTTCGACTTTTGAACAAACCTATGGAACCTATCTTTTAAGTAAACAGGGGACTGCCTATATAAACACTCACCGGCCACTTTATTAGGTACACCTGTCCAACTGCTCGTTAACACTTAATTTCTAATCAGCCAATCACATGGCGGCAACTCAGTGCATTTAGGCATGTAGACATGGTCAAGACAATCTCCTGCAGTTCAAACCGAGCATCAGTATGGGGAAGAAAGGTGATTTGATGCCTTTGAACGTGGCATGGTTGTTGGTGCCAGAAGGGCTGGTCTGAGTATTTCAGAAACTGATGATCTACTGGGATTTTAACGCACAACCATCTCTATGGTTTACAGAGAATGGTCCGAAAAAGAAAAAACATCCAGTGAGCGGCAGTTCTGTGGGCGGAAATGCCTTGTTGATGCCAGAGATCAGAGGAGAATGGGCAGACTGGTTCGAGCTGATAGAAAGGCAACAGTGACTCAAATCGCCACCCGTTACAACCAAGGTAGGCAGAAGAGCAGATGGGCTACAGCAGCAGAAGACCACACCGGGTGCCACTCCTTTCAGCTAAGAACAGGAAACTGAGGCTACAATTTGCACAAGCTCATCGAAATTGGACAGTAGAAGATTGGAAAAACGTTGCCTGGTCTGATGAGTCTCGATTTCTGCTGCGACATTCGGATGGTAGGGTCAGAATTTGGCGTCAACAACATGAAAGCATGGATCCATCCTGCCTTGTATCAACGGTTCAGGCTGGTGGTGGTGGTGTCATGGTGTGGGGAATATTTTCTTGGCACTCTTTGGGGCCCTTGGTACTAATTGAGCATCGTTGCAACGCCACAGCCTACCTGAGTATTGTTGCTGATCATGTCATCCCTTTATGACCACAATGTACCCAACATCTGATGGCTACTTTCAGCAGGATAATGCACCATGTCATAAAGCTGGAATCATCTCAGACTGGTTTCTTGAACATGACAATGAGGTCACTGTACTCAAATGGCCTCCACAGTCACCAGATCTCAATCCAATAGAGCATCTTTGGGATGTGGTGGAACGGGAGATTCGCATCATGGATGTGCAGCTGACAAATCTGCGGCAACTGTGTGATGCCATCATGTCAATATGGACCAAAATCTCTGAGGAGCTTCCAGCACCTTGTTGAATCTATGCCACGAAGAATTGAGGCAGTTCTGAAGGCAAAAGGGGGTCCTACCCGTTACTAGCATGGTGTACCTAATAAAGTGGCCGGTGAGTGTATATTGACAACAATGTGGCTTAGCTGAAGGGTTTCACTGTAAACCCTAGAAATAGGGGATATCAGTCTAACTTAATTTCAGATATATCATCCAGCATAAGAAAATGTAAAACATTTAGTGCAGTTTAAAGGGACCAGCTTTTAACACTTCCTCCAAAGTCATATGCAAATCAGCTGAGAAAAAATACTTTTTTGCCTGAAATGCGTCACTTTTAGAGGTTTGAAGAGGAGCATCACTTCATATACCCCTATGCTGTGCTCTATAGCAGCTTTTACAATGATATTAAAGCAAAAATGAGAATTTAATAATTGAACTATAAAACCAGAGGTACAGGCAGTTGAAGACTATGAGGGGACTTTATCATGTGTCAGCGCCACGTTCCCCCCGTGGATACATCAGGAGGCTTAGACCTTTTGATGTATCCAATGGGCTGTTGTGCCACTCGGCAAAGCTAGTAAAAATAGCTTTGCCGAACATTTGTTTGGTCGACACTTGGCGTGGAAGTGGCATAATCACTAAATAATTACATAAAACTGGAGTGGAAGCGCTGATAAATGTACTCATAGTTGTCATTGTCTACAGTTCTATAGCTCACAGAAGCAACATTTTCATATTAAAGATGCCTACAGAGCCATGGTTCTAGCTACTATGGAGCCCAAGATAGTTACCACTAAAGTAACACTTCAACTCCAGACTCCCAAAGTGACTTTCTCAGCTTATTTGCATATGACTTTGGGAGGGTTTTGTTATATATGTAAAATGCAAATCTACTTAACGGGAAACGAACAGGTATCCAGGTCTACAGAGGCTGCTGGGGGAGTGTTGTTGCCTTAATCCCCGGAGCTCACAGAGGCAACTCCATGCCCCTAGTACTCTCTGCAGATAATGGGGCTCATTTACTAAGGGTCCGCAGACCACACAAACGTCAGATATTCCGACAATTACTGATTTGCGCCGCATTTAAAAGGTTATTGTGTCGCACGCGATCGTATTTTGGCGCAATCGCGCCGGCTTTCATGCGAAAGAAATGGGGGCGAGCCATTGGACGATCCGATGGATTCAGACTGAGCGCGGGATTTGACATTTAAATTGTGTCACAAGCCAAGCACTTACATGCACCAGGAAGAAGAAGGTGAACTCCGGGGATCTGAGCAGGGAAGCGACACATGCACGATATCGGGCGCACGATCTAAGTGAATCGCGCCAGAGTCCATGATCGTCAGGGAATGCACAGTGGGGATCGCGACAGGACCGTGTAAGTAAATGTGCCCCAATATGTAGATTCCCGAAAAAAAGAAGGAATAGTAGAAAGCATACTTCACACCCTACCTGCGGGGCTAATATTTTAGTGGGGTAAAAGCTGTGATAGTTGGGGGTGTATCTGTACATCACAGCATGTTCTGCAGAGCACTGATACTGTATCTGTCACAATACAACGTTCCTTGGAGCCAATTTACATGACAACACAGACTTGGAAACATCCATCCAGCCCCTAATGTGGACCACACACACGTATTACACATGGTCCATGTACTGCCGATACATCTAGAAGGATTTGTGTAGTTTATGTCTTACAGACGTCTAACAAGCTCCCTCATTACAATCATTATGCTAAGTCTTTCTGTCTCTGGACTTTTCCTTAAGAAGAGCATTAACACTTCCCTGTCTGGGATTTCATCTCGTAACCCTATAATGACAGATGTTCAGGTCGGCCATACCCAGACTACATGTCTCTGTCATCGTCACATACGTCATCTCATGGCTGCTCCTGTTATTTCCTGGTATCTCCTCTCCAGCTGTTTATGGGGCAATGAAGCAATCTTCAATGTGAAATGTAAAATGCTATGTCCAGACCCTACAGAGGCTAGGGGTAGCTGCAATGTTTCATTTGTATCAATATTGTCACTTTTTAATCACTTTTTATTTAAACTTTTTGAAGGAGACCCAGTGACCAAAAATGGCGATTTGTTTTCATTCCACATGGGGTATAAAATATTTGTTTTACCTAAAATGACACTCTATTATATTCTTCTAAAAATCACTCACAATATTTACATTTTTTTCAATAATTTCTCATACTTTATAAGTAATGCAGGCTCCAGCCTCTCCTGCTGTAGTGTGGGCAGGACACAATGGTTGGCGGAGAGCTCTACTCTTAGTGTTGGATTGGGGTGTAGGAGCCACCATTGTGCAGTTATATGTGGATAATATTCCTAGACGACACACGTTACAATTTCACTGCCTATCCTTCTTATGTTATGGTCCCGGGGGACAAGGCCCCAAAGTGTGATTGAGAAGGTTCAGCCCAGCAAGGATTGGAACTGGTTGGCTTCACTCTGTATCAAGATGTCATCCCTGTCATTTGACCCCTATACAGTATATCATCACAAAATGGGGAATTGCTTAAAAATATTTACATGCGATACATACATAGGGTGGTGTATGCAAAATAATTTGTCCATGAATGCAAATTAGTCCATTGAATGTGCTATGCCAGTTACCACCCATATAGAGCCTGGGGGCCCACTTGGCTCAAGCGCTCACAGGAGGATTTACCTGATCACATGCGGGCCAGTCTGTCTACTGCCAATTCAGCCCGGTCACGTGACCTGGGAATCCTGCATGGCCACGCCATATTGATCTTTATGAGTCTCTTAGGACAAAAGTTGTAATACAGAAGATGCCACACTGCAAAACCAGGGACAGCACTAATTTGGGGTTAGAAAAAAGTGTACATATAGCTGGTGGATGTATTGAAACCATAAAAAATACTTACCTCTATCTTCAACCAGCAACTTTTTTCTATCACTGGACAACCCCTTTCACTCATTTTATGCTATTCTGAGATGTGATTTGTGAGAATAACATTAGAAACGACTTAGAATTTCATAAAAAGTAGAAGCCGGATCACACATAAATTGTATTTCCCAACAGTGTTCTGAAAGGAACATCGGTAGGAAAAGCCGGTTTCTGACTTCAACGGTCAATAACTTTTCACCTTATTTTGCGTAAATCAATTATACAGGTGACCACATAAAACTGTAAGAACTAAGAGAAAAGGGCCTCTTTCCCCACGTACTTTGGTACCTTTCATCCTCTCTCCTTCACTCCTAATCTGTTTTGCCTCCGTTTTCCTGGCAAGACAGAAGCTTATTGAAGTGTCAAATGAAATGGGTGCTCCATGGAGAGGAGAGGGGGAGGATCTGTGTCTTCTGGCAGAAGCTTTAAGCCAGTAGCAAAACTCACAGACAGAGACTGCAGAAACGAGTCACAAAGGAGAACTACCTGTTAGTTAATGAATAGTATGCCCAGAATTCAGGGCTAGCTCCAGGTTTTAGTAGGCCACTTGGCGACAGAGCTTCAGTGGGCCCCTTTCAGTGACCGGTCATGTCCTAATACTAAGTGTAGTGATACAGCCGTGCCCAAGCCAATAGCCAACAGGGCCCCTCATAGGCAATAGTCAATGTCAGTTCTGTTGCCAATAGTAATACGGCCTCCCATAGCCAATAGTCACAGAGCCCAGGTTGGCAACAGTGCCCCCTCATAGTCAACTGTGGTACTGTGACTAGTGGCTATGGGGGGAAACTGTTACTATTGGCAGTTTCAAATAGTAAGAGTGCTCCCTGTAGTCAATAGTTGCAGGGTCTCTAACAGTAACATAGACCCCATAACCAATAGTAACATTGCCTTCCCATAGCCAATAGTCACAGGGCCCCGTGGTAGCCATAAAGAGAAAAAAAAGTACTCACCTCCTCCTCTGCTGTCGTCCTCTGCACAGACAGGAGACGCAGGATCTATGTCACAGGCGGCAGGACTATTGCCATTAGCTCTGTGCTCAGCCTTACACTATGGGCGTAATTCAGACTACAGTGCAGATTCGGATCCCGACCCACTAAATGCGATGACTCGAGACAACATTGCATCTCCTGCATCAGTGAATGGCAACACGTAAAGAGACACCGGTACAATGGAGCAGGGGGCCAGCACTTGGCTTTGGGATCCACAAGCCACCAGCTTACACCAGCTTTTACACTACTAAACTAGCAGCAACCCTCAGGTAGTATATACTTTATAGAAATATAGAACTCTTTTATGTTAAATGTCACTGTTTACCTAAAAAAAAAATCACCTCCAAATTCATACACAAATGGGCTGATAGGAATCAACTTTTAGAGGCTGCAGCAGGAGCATCACTACCACAATCTTGGGCTCTATAGAACCAAGAACTATGCTGTGGTGTCATGTGGGCTGCAGATCTGGACCTACTAACAGTAAAAATAAGAGCTGCAGATAAAGATCCAATTTCTGACCACGTCTTTAACTCTCTGTATCTCCGGTTCTAAAAAGGAAAATGAAAGAGTTACCAAGATACGGACATCTGAAGTGACACTCACCCTTTAGACTCTAAAAGTGACCCATCTCAGGCAAACATGACTCTTCTCTGTTCATTTGCACATGTCCTTTCAAACATACATAGACACACAGTTCTATAAAAGATCATCCAGAATAGAGAACAAACCTTTCACAAAAAATAACAGTTATTTCACTCTCCTGAATAATAATAATAATAACTTTAGCTATAATTCATTTTAATACTGGAAATGTCTTTTCTTTTTGGGGAGCAGCGGATGGCCTTCAGCCCAGATGGACTTTTTACTTTCTTTATCAGCTATTTTGCTTTTCTTTTCTATGGAACTACAATAATCTTGTGTTATGTCTATGGACCCAGATTAGAATATGCCAAAAACAGGCAGGAGTCACACCAAACGTCTTCATGTATTACCTCCTAGGAACCGTTACTGAGCCCAAAAAATACCATTTTTTTCCAACTTTGCTTTAGACTGATACGTAAATGTGAATTATGTGACATGGCAGCTGCGACCTTTCTAGAGGAAGCGTTCCCTTACATAGAGGAGGCTGCTATTTTTGGACTGTTCTGCACCATATCATCTTGTTTAGTCTCTTTCTCCTTTTTTAAAGTTTTGTTATTGTTTGGAAATAAACTTTCTGCACAGTAAACCCTGCAGCGTTCCTGTAGGACACATCATTGCGTCTTACAGCTTTCTGCCATTTACTTTTTTGTTGTATATTTTCACCTACACTTTACCATTAAAGGGGTTATCTACAGGACAGGGGATGACCATCTGATCAGTAGGGGTTATGTTCTAATTGATGGATCAGTAGGTCAAGGAAACAACCTGCCGATGATTCAGCGATATGTGAGTGCCAGTAATTTCCATTCACAGCATTAGCACAAGTTCACACGTTTTGGTTGTGTTTTTATTACGTTTGAAACACATTACAACAACTGAGGAGAAGTGATTTGCCTAATTAGACTACTGTTAACATTTGCGTTTACAAAACACAGCGTAAACATGAAGTTAACACATGTGCTAACAATGTGTTGACGCCTATGTTAACATAGTGTTAACAAATGTAAACATTAATGTAATTACGTAAATCACCTCTCCTCAGCTGTTGTAATGTGTTTCAAACTTAACGAAAATGTAGGCCAAAATGCAACCTGTGAACGGGCCCTTAGGGTTTCTCTAATGGTGGTGGCACACGTGGCATTTTGAACCTGTTTTTAGGCTGTTTTTAAGCAGTCGGTTTTAAAAGCGTATGCGTTTTTGACCTTTTTTCCCAATTATGTTAATTAAGATAATTGTGAAAATGGTCAAAAAACTGATTTGTTTTCAAAAACGCATGCTTTTTTTAACTGACTGTGCCAACACTCCTGTAACTTCCAGTGAATGGAACAGGAGGACCTAAACTTTGCCTGCTTCTCCGTTCACTAGTATTAACGGGACCCCTATTGTCGTTATCGGTGGAGCTTCCAACCACCTCCTATCAGATTTACTTATTAATTACTTATCATATTACCCCCCGGGCACATACTTGAAAGTATAGGATCCGCAGCTTGATTGGGTTAAAGGGTGTATAATGGAAAGTTTTGCAATTTTCCAATACACTTTCTGTGTCAATTCTTCAGTTTTCTAGATCTCTGCTTGCTGTTCTTCTATAGAAAGCTTCATTGTTTACTTCCAGTGGATAGAAATCTGACCATGGTCACACATCGTTATATCACACAGCTACTCTCTATGATACTAATGAGCAGTGCACCTTTGTGACCATGGTCAGATTTCTGCCCACTGGAAGTAAACAATGAAGTTTCCTATCGAAGGACAGCAAGCAGAGAGCTTTCCATTATACAAACATTAACATTCATTTATAGCTGGCTGCATATATACTACAGTGGGCTGGCTGGCTATATTCTACAGGGGGCTGGCTGGCTATATACTACATGTGGGTGGCAGTCTATATACTACAGAGGCTGGCTATATACTACTGGGGGCAGGCTATACACTACAGGGGCGGGCAGGCTATATACTACAGGGGGCTGGCAGGCTACATACTACAGGGGGATGGCAAGCTATATACTACAGGGGTCTGGCAGGCTATATACTACATGTGGATGGCAGGCTATATACTAGAGGGGGCTGGCAGGCTATATACTAGATGGGGCTGGCAGGCTATATACTACATGTGGATGGCAGGCTATATACTAGAGGGAGCTGGCAGGCTAAATACTACAGGGGGCTGGCTGGCTATATACTACAGGGGTTGGCTGGCTATATACTACTGGGAGCAGGCTCTACACTACTGGAGCGGGCAGGCTATATACCACAGGGGTCTGGCAGGCTATATACTACAGGGGGATGGCAGATTATATACTACAGGGGGCTGGCAGGCTGTATAGTACAGGGGGCTGGCAGGCTGTATACTACAGGGTGCTGGCTGGCTATATACTACAGAGGGCTGGTAGGCTACATACTACAGGGGGCTGACTATACACTACAGGGGGGTGGCTGGCTAGACACTACAGGGGTCTGGCAGGCTACATCCTACAGGGGGATGCCTGGCTATATACTACAGGGAGGGCTGGCAGGCTATATACTGCAGGGGGCTGGCAGGCTGTATACTACAGTAACTGGCTGGCTATACATTCCAGGGGGCTGGCAGGCTGCATACTACAGGGGTCTGGCTGGCTATACACTACAGGGGGCTGGCTGGCTATACACTACAGGGGGCTGGCAATATACATACTACAGGGGGGCTGGCTGGCTATACACTACAGGGGGCTGGCAATATACATACTACAGGGGGCTGGCTGGGTATACACTACAGGGGGCTGGCTGGCTATATACTACAGGGGACTTGCTGGCAATATACTGGGGAGGCTGTGACCCATGCATTTCCAACCCTGGGTCGAGCTTATACTCGAGTCAATAGGTTTTTCCAGTTTTTTGTGTTAAAATTAGGGGTTTCGGCTTATACTCGGGTATATATACGGTTATTGAAAGGTGCTGCCCCTCCTCCTACCTTTACTCCATTCCTGGTTTGGACAAAAAAAACTGCATCTGAAAAACTAAACGTGTGGTCTGACGGTAGGTCGGGTGTGACCTCTGATAACCCACAATAAAGTTCTGTCGTGCTCCTTCTCTCGGATAAAGGACAAACCCCTATGACATATCTTTAGACATCATCAATGTTATTAACCCTTTGAGAGACTAAAGTATATACATTTACAGCCCTTGTTCAGCTTGGCAGCTTCTACACCCGTCCCTGGCACCACTATGCCGCATAGAGCAGGGTGAGGACAGAGAATAGTTGACATATTTTCTGAGGTGAAAGCAGGGAGGGTGATCCGCACTTTTTATTTCCATGGTTCTGGCCAATGTCAATTCTTCATAAGAAAGGACATGGAAGGTTGAATACAATGGCACTTTCAGAGGGCACCGAAAGAAACAAGTTAAGACATGTTCAGGCCACAACTTGCCCGGAGCAGAGAGAGACACAATGCCTGCCTCCGGGCACGCTGGTTTCACTGAGAGCCACTTTGCCTCTATGCAGAATGTGTGATATGTAGCTGCACAATAGACACGTTGTGTAGTGATCGCCGCCCGACATCCAGATACAACAACGAGGAAGTGCATTCTTCAAGGCTCTTTCAGACTACAGAATATATTCTAATGGTTCTCACTGATTCCTTAGTCTGTAGCCAGGGAGTAGTAGCTAACAAGTCACTAATACTTACATGCAATAGAACAGGAGCCTGTGTCATGTTTGCGCCACATTGCATTCCACTTAAAGGGAACCTGTCAGCAGCATTTATACCACTTTATTACCAGTCCATCAGGTAGTTATGTAATGTAATTTCTAAATTTCCCACTTTTATGTTAAAATGCCCTCATTAACTCCTCCAAAGTCATATGCAAATGTGCAGAGAAGAGTCTCTTTCTGCCTGAGATGAGTCACATTTAGAGTCTGCAGGGGACCATTATCACATCGTGGGCTCAGGATCACCTTGAACCATGCTTTTGGTATGATATTGAATATTATCTTTCAAATTCTGTGAGCTTCTGTGAACTGGAGATACAGGCACTTGGACATGTTCTGAAACCGGATCTTTATCTCACATTCCTGACTATGTCTTTAACTGACCTTACAATTTGAAAGATGAGATTCTTATCTTTATATGACACCAAAAGCTAAGTACTGTCATAAGATCCTAAGATATGGGCGTCTAAATATCAAAACTAGAAGAAAAGATGTTCAACTGCATAATATATTCATGTAGCCTTAGAGCATATTTACACAATGCAGTTAATACAGCATGAAAAACCACATAAAAAAGACCATGGGGGGCATTGATCATGGGCTGGCACCCCTACATTCATCGGATCTATCAGGAGGCTCCGGAAGAAATCACAATCCCCAAGCCCTGCACCAGTAATGCCACAGAAATCACAGGTTGTGTGCCAGTTTCCAGGCATACCAGCAGTGCTAAATCTCCCTCTTTTGATGCGGTTGAATTTTTACGACTTTTAGGAAGATTTATGAAACTGAAAATTTTTTTACACAACTCAACTACACTGTTAGAATACACCCTAGGCCTACTATTGTGCAGATACTCAAAGGGAACCTACCACCACGATTCTACTTATAAAGGTAGATTGGGTGGTAGGTGGATGAATGGGACGTGAGGGTAGCCCTTTTTTGGGCTAATCTTCACGTCCCGGCTATCTTTGAGAAAACTTTAATCCGCTGATATGTAAATTTTTTTAAGGGACTACTGGGGCGTGGAGTAGCTGGACATGAGGCTACACGTCGCGGCTACTCCACGCCCCAGTAGCCTCTTTTCTCCTCCTACCATTTCATCTTCGTCGTGCAGCTCCGAATATCCGGCATGCGCAGAACGCAGGCCTGTGGCTGCGAGGCCACAGCTCCGAGGCCGGAGCTACTGCACATGCGCAGAACACCGGAGATGCTGGGGACTTGGACAAGAATGAAATAGTAGGAGGAGAAAAGAGGCTACTGGGGCGTGGAGCAGCCACGACGTGTAGCCTCAGCTCCAGCTACTCCACCCCCCAGTAGCCTCTTAAAAAAATGTACATATCAGCAGATATGTAAAAAAAGGGCTATCCTCACGTCCCATTTATCCACCTACCACCCGTTCCCTTTAATAATAATTATTATTTATTTATATAGCGCACACAGATTACGCTGCACAAAACTTGCCAAATCAGTCCCTGTCCCCATGGGGTTCACAATCTAATCAACCTACCAGTATGTTTTGGAATGTGGGAGGAAACTGGAGGACCTGGAGGAAACCCATGCAAACACAGAGAGAACATACAAACTCTTTGCAGATGTTGACCTGGATGGGATTTGAACCCAGGTCCCCAGCACTGCAAGGCTACACGTCATATGATGTCCTTACACTTGAAGCCTGGTCACGGTAATTTAGTGGTAATTTATCCCGAATATTAGAACTGTAGGGAATGTGCTCATCTATGGCAGCCGTGTTCTGCTGATCTGTGACAGACCTGTTATTAGCCGTGTGACCGCTGAATACTCATTATATCCGCCAGGCTGCCTCTTTTTATACCAATGCCACAGAGAACGAGCAGGAGACATTAATATTTATCATATCTGTATTTATGAAGGATATATAGGTCAGTCCTGTTAAGCAGACGGCCTGTGGGGAAGCAGGTTTCCTGACTGTCAGCTGTCTTGGGAGTCTTGGTGGAGGTTTTGAATAAAAAATATGTCATTATTTATCTGTGCTTTAATAAGACAGGTTTTTATACAAAAAAGTGGACACTCATGAGACGGCAATGCTACATCATAATAACTGGGGCTAATGAGGGTCATGCATAAGGGAACAGGGGGGAGGGGCATCCTGGTGTTAATTGGTGATTTAGTTGAGAAATTACATTTACATAATAACAAAAAATAGAAGATGTATAAAAAAAATTGGACCACTGAGACAAGAAGACTGCTATTATACATGTATTACATGTATTCCTATATCTCTACACAAATTACCTGACTTAAGGGTCCATCATGTATTCAAAAATGACCACATAAATATTTTAAGAGGGTATGAAATGTCCTTTCTGGAAATCCCTCTTTCATGTAAAATCTTGAACATTTACCTGTTAAAAAAAAAATCAATGTCATGTAAAAATGAGCATAGAAGAGTCATATTTTGCCTGAGATGAGTCAAGGTTAGTGGCTTCAGGGGGAGTGTTATTTCAGGCACCCTAATCTTTTATTCTGTACTATATAGACACATGCATTGTTTGGTATTATATAGAAGATAAGAATCTTATATTTCAAATTGCATTTCAGAAGTAGTAGTGCAGCACAGTGGCTGAGTGGGTAGCACTTCTGCCTTGCAGTGCTGGAGTCCTGGGTTCAAATCCCACCCAGGTCAACATCTACAAAGAGTTTGTATGTTCTCTCTGTGTTTGCTTGGGTTTCCTCCCACACTCCAAAACATACTGGTAGGTTGATTAGATTGTAAGCCCCATTGGGACACGGACCGCCTTGGAAAGGTCTGTGCAGCATTATATAAATAAAGAATTATTATTATAGAAATCCAGTTAGCACACTGACCCAATAATGTTTTTAGGTATGTTAGTATCAAAGACAGGTGTGACTGAAGTGACACGGCCCTTGCAGACACTGCAAATTCACGGCAACTAGATTTGACTCATCTAACGCAAAATATGACTCTTCTTACCTCATTTGCATGTGGCTTTGGAGGTTACTTTTTATAGGTAAATGGGTGAAATTTCACATAAAAGAGGGAATTCTAGAAAGGACATTTTATCCCCTACCTGAGGGGCTAGAGTTTAATTTTTTTTTCACTAGAAGATACCTTATTGCTCCATAATGTTTTGCTGCAATCAATACCATTACTTTGGCAACCAGCATGGTAATGAAGAATAAATTGAAGTCAGGGTGGTCTCAAAACATCCACTGAACCTAATTCGATTAATGTGGACAGCATTATAGTGGCTTCAGACAATAGAGGGGGAGAATGCTACAAGTGACATCTGTACAAGGGAAAAGTGATCTAACCACTAGATACGGCCGGAAGTGTTGTACATAAATCTTAGGAGTGGATGACTTACCCAGAAGTTATGACATTTATGGCCTAATTCTTAAAATACAGGAAGGTGCAACAGACCGGCGCATTCTTACAATAGCATCTATGAAAGCCGTCTGTCACTGCGAATCTCAGACATCCTCCGTGGGAAACCGACTAAATATCGACACCCTGAGAACGCCTAATAGGAGACATAACTGAGAATCGTGTCTCTAACGCCACTGAATAATCCTCTAAGTATGCACGTCTGACTTTACAGAGCAAACAGGACGCAACCACGCCAAAGAGCAGGAAGCGTTTCATCAGAGACTGTGACGTGATTGTAAATGTCAGTAGTATTTACCGTATTAAATCTCAGGTTTGGTCATTACCGTTTATTTTTGTCTTTTTTGTTGAATTGTCAGTAAATCTTGTATCTAACCTGCTGATGGAGATGATGATGAACCAAGATGTCCTCATTCTAGGATCCCCAACATTCAGATACCAGAGAGCTAACAAGCAGTACCCTGTTCTAGATGAAATCTGTGGATGGATTTCGAGTAGTATTAGTCAACTGTTCCAGGGTCAGACTGGCCCAGCAGAGGATCAAGGATGTAAGACAATGGGGCACATTTACTTACCTGGTCCTGTCGCGATCCAGCAGCGCGTTCTCCGTCGAGGATTCTGGTCTTCTGTCCACTAGGTTTTGCTGCTGCGCTGAAGTCCGCCGGAGTTCACTATCATATACTGGGTGCAGGTAAGCGCATGTCAAGCGGGGCAATTTGGAGAAACACGGCACAAATCGGTAATATTCGGGAAACCCGACGAAAAAATTCGGGGCCTTAGTAAATGACCCCCAATGGGTCCTTAAAAGTCCAGCAAAACACATCCCAGTTTGAAGGCTTTCGAGTTATTTTTCTAAATGTTGATGGAGGGAGACCCCAAGAGTCATTTCGGCTGTAGGCCAAGGAATGCCCATCTGACACCACATGAGTGATGGCAGGTCTTCTCTTAGCAAAACCCCATGTATTACTTACCATTTCACTAATTTGAAAGGGGTTTCCAACTATATATAGTTATCCCCTATATAAGTGTTTTATCTCAAGACTTCAACTACATCCACGTATATGGCAATTAGGGAATCGGTTATTTTATGCAGCCTCATAGAAGGCAACAGAACAATCCGAGGTACTTGACTTTTCTCTTTCCTCTGTTTTTTATGGTAGGTACCTGTGGTCAGACCTTTAATAATCAGTGTGACATCCTACATTTTAGCTGCTGGACCTTGGAACCCGACGTCAGCACTGGGCATACCTGGGCAAGTCTCGGGGGCCAGGGCTCCTGTGGGGGGGCACATAAGACTTTACATAAGGATTCCATGGGTGTGAGGGTGTTGTATCTAATTAATCCATATGGGGTGAGGGTGTTTTTATAAAAAATAACCATGAAGGGGCTGTTTGGGATGATAAACTAGGAAATATTTTACGGAACAGACTGTTTTAGTTTCTGTTTTAATTTCTGCCGCCATGTGAGTTCACTGAAAAGGGGCCCACTGAGGCTCTGCTGCCAAGGGGCCTACTGAAACCTTGAGCCGACCCTGCATGGACCCACTTTATGACTAATGGATTTGGTTTTTGGGCTACACAAGAGGAAGAAGTGGTTGTGTAGCTGAGGGTGGGAGGGAATGAAGGCCAGACAAAGTGTGAATCTCTCACAGTTCAGATGGAATAATCGATAGTATCCAGGACAGGCATTGGATAAAGGCAACAACGCAAACTGGTCAGTAAATGTATGATCACCCTTTAGGAGTAACAGAATGAGCGCTGGACTTACTTACTTCCACTAACTTCTTGATCTATAGTCTGGCTATTGATCAGTCTATGTGACGTATTAGTGATATAATTTAGGACATTTCCAGCTATTAATTTTTCAGAACCTGAAGTGATTATAATTGAGAGCTTTCAAAAAGTTGTTTATAGTTTTAACCCATTAACCTCTGCAGCACCCTCCAGAATGTCTTCTTGTATATCAAAGAGCCCCTTCCTCTTCTTCTTCATGGTTCAGCGATAATCTTCTTCACAAACAGCTCAACTCTCAATTTCTTAGCAGGCACATATCTCTTTCGAGCCCTGGGGCAATGTCAGTGTTATTTTAGCCCGTCTATGTGTCAGCCATTGGTTTCTCTGATTGTTATGTTAATATTTTCACAAAGTGTAACTGTGTCTTATCTGGAATCACCTGGCTGAACTTGAAGCAGCAGGAAAGTTAAGTATGACTTTACTGGGCCGTCCCTCTACTTGAAAAAATACTTAACACTGAATGTCATATCAGCTGATCCGACGGGGGCTGAGAGTCGGATTTCACCCAATCTGATATTGTTGCCCTGGTCTGGGTCATCAATATTCTAATGACCAAAAACCCATTGAAGTGACAACATTCTAGGATTCTGAATGCAAGTAATTGGCTCCAAAGTCTGCATTGTCTTCTACGCCCATTATATGATTAAACCTTGACCCCATCTGGGAGTGTGTGGTCCAGTCCAACCTCACCTGAAATACTATTCTAGGGTATTCCTTCTTAAAAATGACCTCTTTTTTTAAGTTCCACAATCAAACGTAAATGGGTACTTAGATGGTGGCATATGCATGCTGCCATATTATATGGAATCGTGCCCCCCACCCCTTGACATCAATCAGGTGGCAGTGATCTATTGCTGCGACAGCCAGACACTTCTCTGAGGCTGCTGTGGGGCCTGCAGTGTCATCTTATGACTTGACACTAAAAAATGGAGGATGTGCACCATTATATACATATTATGTTGCACATTGTACAACATGATTTGTATATAACATATATGTATGTATATATGCTGTATGTATATGTGTGTGTATTTGTGATGCGTATGTGTATATGTATGTGTATATGGTGTGTATATACTGTATGTGTGCATATATGCTGTACGTCTGTATATGCTCTATATGTGTGAGTATGTGTTCAAGAGTGTATGAATGTGTGCAGGGCCGCCACTAGGAATAATCCGTCCCTTTGTGCACAGTGACAAGGTACCCCTTCCCTTCCCCAGGGCCCCCTGAACACCTGAACACAGTCACACTAAACTTCTCCCTGATGGCTGCCCTGAATGTATGTATGAGTGTATAAATATGTGTGTGTATGAGTGAAGAACTATATGTTTATTTATATGGGTATATATATGAGTGTAATATGTATATTTTTAAGGTGAAGGGGGGCCCCATTCAGAAGTCTGCTATGAGACCCTGCCTCTCCTAGTTACGCCCCTGCTTTGAGGCCCATAGATGTCATTGCAGGTTCGGTAATAGACCCTGTCAGAGGTCCTATACACATAACACAACTGTCTATTCCATCAAATTCTATGGAACTATCAAAACCTCTCTAAAAATCTCCTGCAGCCCCGTAGAAGTGTTGAGATTACTAGCTGAGCTTGTGTACCAGTGCTCCATTCACATGGAGTATTCAGAGCTACGTGCAGTTTCCCTTTCTTGCAATCGCTGCAGGTTCCCGTGGTCAGACCTTAGCATAGGGGATAGGGGTAGATTGTAGGAAAGCTCCTTTAAACTAGAAATATTGCAAAGATTAGGGAATTTCCTCGTTTTCCAATTCTCTGGAGGAAAAGATGATTTATTGCAATTTTATCTGTTTTCTTGATTGTTCAAAACTAAATAAAGTCCATGTTTAGTCTAAGTCTGTAAGGAGGATGACATTTTGTCTAGGTCTGCAAACACGTGACATTATCTGCCGTTTCTGAATGCAGCTTATCCGAATATTCAAATCGATTAATTTCTCAGAAAATACAAGTCTAAGAGAAACTGACTGCGCAGCAGATGTCATCACAGAGTGTTTACTGAGCAAACTTTACAAAGTGCTGGAATGTCTCCAGTGTACAAGGTGACAGCTGTCATCGGGAAGGTGTTGTCCAAATTTTCAGCTATTTATTTACAGTAAGACTCTCATTTCTCCCGTTCGCACAATTCACCCTTTTTTTTGTATTTTAAACATCTCAGATATAGGCTCAAGATACATTGATATAAAAAAAATCAAATTTGTCCTGTTGGGTTCTGAAGGCTTCGTAGATGAAGGATTTTTGTGTATTTATATACATTTAAATCTAAAATGATATAAACAATAACTTATTCCTCCCAAGTTTTGTATTATTGAAGGAGGGGAAAGATTTCATACCCTTAGCCTCACCCCCTAAAAAGCCCCCACATTGTTTGAAACCCTCTTTTTCAGGAAACCTACCGTTTGATTTGATGCATTATGAACCAAACATACCTTGAGAATGCTGTAGCTACACTGATGCAGAGTCATATCTTGTTTAATCCCAGTGCTGAGTGGTTTTGCTGAAAAAACAATTATAACATTCAGGATCTTGGGAAAGCTGGATTGCTTCAGTCTGCCATTTATAAACACATTGTTTAACCCCTTACCGACATGTGACGTAATACTACATGGGCGCCGACATCTTTCTGAGGGTTAACCTATTCATTACAATGTGCTATCAGCACATAGGATAGTACAGACAACCTAGAGTTAAAGTACCCTAGGGAGTCTGAAAATAGTAAAAATAAAAATGTAAAAAAGTAAAAAAAAATATATAAATAAAAAAACATAAAAATTCAAATCACCCCCCCCCCTTTCCCTAGAACTGATATAAATATAAATAAACAGTAAAAATCACAGACATATTAGGTATTGCCGTGTCCAAAATTGCCCGATCTATCAAAATATAATAATGTTTTTTTAATGTGTTTACCCCGTAACGGAAAATTGCACCCAAAGTCGAAAATGGCACTTTTTTGCCATTTTAAAAAAAATTTAAAATTCTATAAAAGTGATCAAAAGGTCCTAAAGATCCTTAAAATGATAACATTGTAAACGTCATCAAAAGCCACATAAAACGACACCTCCCAAAGCTCCGTACACCAAAGTACAACAAAGTTATTAGCGCCAGAAGACAGCAAAATCCCCCCCAATTTTTTTGTACAGGAGGTTTTAATTTTTGTAAATGTATGAAAACATTATAAAACCTATACAAGTTTGGTATCCCCATCATTCCGACCCAAAGAATAAAATAGACATGTCAATTGGGGCGTATAGTGAAAGCTTTAAAATCCAAGCCCACGAGAATACGGCACAAATGGGTTTTTTTTAACAATTTTACTGCATTTGGAATTTTTTTCCTGCTTCCCAGTACACGACATGGAATATTAAATACCACCATTTTGAAGTGTAATTTGTTACGCTAAAAATAAGCCTTAACACAGCTCTGTACATGGAAAAATAAAAAAGTTATAGATTTTTGAAGGTGGGCAGTGAAAAATGAAAACGCAAAAACGAAAAAGGGCTGCGGCGTTAAGGGGTTAAGGTATGTTTTGTTCATAATGCATGAAATCAAATGGTAGATTTTCTTTAAACACCCTTGTAATGTAGCCCACCAACTGGATTCTCCACCTACAATGTGCCTCGTTTCTTAAGAGTTAAAGGGGTATTCTTAAATATACTCAGGATAACAAAATAACATATTCTCTAATTCATCGTTATTGACAAAAAAGCGCAGCATTTCACAGATATAAGTCCAACCTGTTTCTATCAGTCCTGGTGTATGCAATTTGGTTGCCTCAGGATCCCACCATAAACTTTCTGGCTTAGGGTCGGGTAGGGCAGATTCTTCTCATGAAAATCTTGTCCTTTCTGTTCTTGCACATGTATTTAAGAACTGTCCGCGCCACATATATGGCTCACAAGACCCTTTTGTGTCACAGCTGCACTATTCTTCATGCAACACAAATATCGTCATTGAAATGGGCGTTTGGTGCTCAGTCGGACCATGTGCTACATTTAACATGCAAGTCCCATAGAAGTGTGTCGCATGCCCCATGTTAAAGGTGCACGAAAAAAAGTTGGTGCCCTCTGTCAGGTAAGTGCAGAAAGTACCAGATTCTTGCAGTATGGGTGCCACAAATCACGAATCAAGTGCCCCCTGCACACTACACAGGCATTGCTGCACATAGTGTAGTTTGCACTGTTTTTAGTAAATGTGCCCCAAAGTGTCTAGCCCACAGTTTTACAATGAACATCACTAAGAGCTATATGAGCTAAAACAGCAATACAACTGAGTATAATTGTAAAGTGAGGAGGTAAAAATGAATCTTTATTGCATGAACATCACTAGTGGATTCAAATTTGAGTACTTTCTTTCATGGGAAAACCCCTTTAACTTATAATGCACCTTCCTTAAAAGGAAATCTACCATCTGCTTTTATGCATTATGAACCAAACATACTTTGAGAATGCTGTAGCTACACTAATGCAGAAAGATTTTTGTTTAATCCCTGATCCAAGTGGTTTTGTTAAAAAAATTATTATAAAATTATGATAATGAGGCTCTGTTGCTCCGGTGGCTGCCCCTTCTCCTCACCCTGACAAAGGCTCATGTACTGATCCGAAACGGGTTGTAGCTATCCTTTTTAAGTTTCTTTTATACAATTTTTATGCCTGTCTAAATAAAACCTTCCATTTGGAACTATCCACACTGGTTCCTAGAGGTTTTACTGAGCGCCGGACTCTCTCCTATCATTCACCGGGTACTCCCACTGACTCTCTGCACCCCGCACTCTGGATCGGGAACTGCTGACATCAGGAGACCATCGGCCGCTATATGAAACTATATATGCGCTTTTCATTCTTTAATAAGGTGAGCGGCTAAACTGCCGAATTTTATTATTTCCTTTACGCCAGTTATACATATTTCACGAGGTCAGCGCCTCCTGTCTCTCCCTTACCCTCTCCATATCCACCTGGCCCATCGGACAACCTCTGACAGACCAAGGGTGTAGCGTTCCTCCAGACCCCAACACTAATGCCACCACTTAAAATGGACCTCTTATTTTAGCACCTCCTGCTATTTATTTTGTGGTTCTCCAGACCTCTATGTTGCAAAATCATTAAGTAAAAATAAATACCACCAATAGCAAACTCCTTTCAAAGCCACTTATAGCGGGGGCAAAGGCCTAATATTTGGGAGCCCACACCTGGAACTGATTCAAAAATCCAAGTCTGTAAAGAAGTAAAAGCTAATTAAACTGATGTCCTGGTTTGAAAAAAAAATTCCTTCCCAACACGTATATATGGCCATCAGGATGAATCCCTGGATCAATGTTCAAGTCCAAGACACTAGTTCCTATTAGGCCAGATTTACATGAGCAAGTTTGATCTGTCAGACTTGCTGCAGGTGCTGGCCACTATGACTTGCCATATGCTGGGCAGCCAGAAAGGAACACACACGTTCCAGTTCCAGCAGCTCTGCTTTCCCGGTAGACCGCTCTGGTTTAACAGCCACCATTAATGTTAATTGAACCTTTATAAGCTCTGTCCTCCTCCGTGGTCCCCGAGGGATTGTCTTATTAGTAGAGTCCTTACTGCATCCTCGGAGCTTTGCTATCATGAGAATTGCAGTAGTTAAAGAACAGCTGGCAGTTTCCTTTCCTTGGGGAAGAAGATAAAATGCTGGAGCATGGATCTGACTGAGGTCATTAGTTATTATGTTATTGTCTCTATAGGGTGATAGAGATGGAAAAGTTTCTATAAATGTGTCATCACATCTGCCCTATACTAAATAATGACCACATGACCACAAATATTTCCAAGGATTATTCCGCAGGAGTTTCAGTACTTTATCTTAACAAATAATGTGGTATTGCACACCCATTAGCGGAGGTTATGTAACAATGTGTATCTGTTAGCATCTATTTACAATGGCGGTATGTTATTAGGATTTCTCATACTGGGAAGCTAATAATACAAAGCAGATATTGTAAATGGGACATTGTGCTATCTAATCCCATAACCTTTACATAACGTGTACTCTATGTCCCCAAAGTCTATGTGGGATGTCCCTTACTCTTTATTTTGGGAAATTACATTATTAGACCTGGGAACATCCTAAATAAAATATTGCCTGCTATTGAAGTGGCACATGAGTATTTCACAATACGGTGTTATACTTTATAATGTGACATTTGTCTCTTTACATAATACAATGTTGCACAATTCAGGAGGTAGCTGCTTATAAAATTTATTTGCAACTTTCTTTAAAATACTTAGTTGGACTTTTTACCAGCAATCCCACAGTAAATGACAAAATATATAACATGTGCCCTGAGCCATTCTTCACAACTATCCCGGAACCAGTGGGACAATCCCGCATTTCAGAGCCTGTCCCGCTGTCCTGAGTTGCTTGAGGTATTTCTAGGACTTGGCGTCCAGTTGAATATAACTGACGATGCAGAGAGTGATCGGCTCCCTGCAACTTGTGTTTGTGGAAAAACCCCTTTAAGGGCTATTCATGGCAATAGTAGTAAAGAAAAGCACTGCTGCGGGGGAACAGGGAGAGGTGAGTATCTGGTGTTGATTTTTTTTTATTGTATAGAAACAAGAAAAGGGGGAGGTGAGGGGTCACAATATGAGGTGGAAATGGGGTGAACAATATGAGGTGGCCACAACACGAGAGGGAGATGGGGATTTGCTGTGAGGGGTCACATTATGAAGGAAAGCTGGGGGCACAATATAAGGGGACCACAATATGAGGGAGTGCTGGGGAAGGTACAATGTTGAGGGGAGGTGGGGGGCATAATGTGAGGTGGCCACAATGTGAGGGGCAGCTATAGGGCACAATTGAAGGGAGAGATGGGAGGCCTCATACAATGTGGGAATACAAGGAGGTGGGTTCAAAGGCGGGGCTTAGGGCTTAGAAAAGATTTCTGTGTTGCGCTATGCACATCATCCCTCTTTCTCCAACGCAAATGTTTGCAGGTATGCACTGGACCCCTAAATTTTTAAGGTCCTTAAAACCAGCCTGATTGCTAGTGCTGCATGCAAAGATTCCATGATGCTGCTAAAATGTACAGGTGGCCTGTGGCTAGGGTGCACATAGAAATCTACTGCTGCAGGGTGCCAATCTGAACATCTGCAACAGGGCCTGTGAGTCTTTAAATACACCCCTGTGGCTGACACCAATACAAAAAGACGGAAATTTTCACTTACCAGTGAGTTATTTTCTCTGAGGCTTATTAAAGGTTACAGATTACTAGTTGTGTAAATAGCATCCTCTGAACCTGGTACACAAAAGAGCAAGTAACAAACAAAAGAAAGCAAAAATGGACTTGCTCCACCACTCCTCACCAACACCCCCTCCTCCAATTTTGCTCAGGTCTATTCATTACATTAAAGGAATGACCAGCTGTGGACGAGCAATGTTTGACAAAGTACAATTATACCTTAAAGGGGTATTCGCATCTGGCCATTTACATTTAGTTTCATTAATCTGCCATATATAAACATTTCTTCAATTGGATGTTATTAAAATAAATGTTCCTGTGTGAAGATAATTTCTCATAAATGCAGCCATGTTGTCCCTTAGAAACGAGAAAGCTTCCTCGGTTACGACCGCCTCACACTGAACTATTGAGACATGAACTTTTGAGCCCTGCCTGACCACATGGCTTCAGAGTTCATTACTACAGGACGGCTGTGGGACTTGCAGTAACTCCTGGACATTTCATATACAAAAAAACTTATCTTTCTTTGTGCAATCCCTCCAGCAGAAGTGGCTGTATCTAGGGACACAGTCTTGTTTCTAAGGAACAACATGGCTACATTTATGAGAAATTATCTTCACCCAGGAACATTTTTTTAATAACATCTAATTGAAGAAATATTTATATGTGGCATATTAATGAAACTGAATGTGAGTGCCCAGATGAGAATACCCCTTTTAGTATTCTAAAGACTTCTATGTGTCCATGTAGTGATACTGGTTATGCAGAACTCATACGAACTGGACTTTGCCGCATCCTAACTGTATATCACGGTACTCATATACCCCCCCAAAAGTTTGCAGTAAGGCTAATTTGCACAACAGTCACATTTTTCTCTTACAAATAATGGGGGGCATTTATCAGGGTTCCTGCGCCCCGCAAGTGGCTTATTGCTAACACTTGCTATTATTTCTCAGTTTCTGCCTCCTCAGTTTCTGTGCAGGAGCCTCTTGATGTATCCGGCTGCTGTCAACTGGTCCTGGAAAAAAGGAGGGAATACCGTATTTTTCGGACTATAAGGCGCACTGGAATATAAGGCGCACCATCAATAAATGCCTGCTAAAACGTCTAGGTTCATATACAAGGCGCATCGGATTATAAGGCGCACCTGTTTATAAGGATGAATGACCAGCAGGTGGGAGACCTGTGCACAGTTCAAGGCGTGTTGTCTGTAAGTATGGTTCATATATAAGGCGCACTGGACTATAAGGCGCACCTTTGATTTCTGAGAAAATCATAGTATTTTTTATGCGCCTTATAGTCCAAAAAATACGGCAGTTTGTCATCCTAGTGTGCTCAGTTTTTTATGTAAGTGTTTCGAGGCAGTAGCAAAGAGCCATGAAAAACGGACACTACTCAAATGACACTAGGACTGCTTAAATTGACGGTCGGATAGCACTAGCTACCAAATCGTATGTTTTTCACTGACCAAAATCGTACATTTTGAGACTCAATTTGTGGGAAACTGGAAAAAAAAGGTTAAAAAAAATAAGCAGTGAAAAGTAGACATAGCTGTAGTTTTTTTTTCACAACCAATTTGAATCAATCTGGGAGGCATTTTTAATGGATCAAAATAACAAAATCTGGATGAAATGCACAACCAAAAATAATATATCCAAGGACCAGAATGGAATAAGGACAGACTGTAAACAGGCCCGTAATTCATCAGACATATTCGGACATTAACCAAATGCGGATTTGGGTGCAAGGCAATACATCAGAATCGCCCAAACCAAATTGTTTACAAGAATCATGAGGCAGCCGAATGACCTCTGACCCACGTAACCGTCTGCTAGAAATACAAGTCCAATGTTCCCATGGAGTAAGTTACAGGAAATCCATCAAAAAGTTCCAAACAAATTTGGTAGACAAAAAGCTTAATTTACAAACACTTGCCCTGCAGCGCTACCTAACCTCCACAGAATATATCCATGTATCCTGGGATCTATGGGAAAAGCAATTTGTTCTAATGAGCTCCTACTTCTTTTTCCCTAGAGCCTCAAGACTAAAGGGTTTGTGGGTGGCATGTAGATCAGCACTAGTCACTTCAATGGAACTAAGCTGCAAGCCATGGACAGGTGTGGAGGTTTTTGGAAGGAAAAATCCATGCTTTTTAACCACTTTTGAGGACTTCTTGCGCACATATAGCTTTATTGCTGTATTTTATACCTTTTTAAGTTCAGCCCATTCGGAATGATGACTAAACATGAGGATCTGCTTGTACCCATGATCAGTGTTTCAGAACTAATACAATAAGAATAAGATAGAGAACATGTGCTGATAACCAGCAGTTTGTTGCTTTAGGTCTAAGGGGAAAAGTACACAAGCTTTACAGGGAACAAAGAGGGACCGTGTGAAAATGTAGAGAAGTTTTCATAGGCTTACTGTGTGTCAGCATCGCTGTATCCCCAGAGTCACTTTCTCTTCATAACTCCACCACCTGACACCTCCAAATGTGAGACCCCAGTCCTGTCCTTGAGAATAGATCAGGCATGGGAGAGGATGTAATTCATAGTTACTGGCAACGAGACAATGGTGCAATACTTAGAGGGGTATTTAAGTTATTTCACTTTTTCCCTTATGCATTGGATAGAGGATAAATTGCACATTTTTGGTAGAACAAGCCCTGGTATAATTTACACCAGAAAATGTGCAACATTCAGAAGTGGATTATAATATAGGTGGTTTGGGCAGTAGCCCTGGGCCCAAGCCTTTTAGGGGGCCCATGGCCACCCAGACCACCCACCAAATTTGATAATGAGAAAGACCTTCACCTATAAAAACCTTGTACATTTTATTATTCTCTCAATACACGTGTACTAAGAGGCATTTCAGGAAATAGGTGCACGTCCTGGCTGTACAAAACATACAAGCCCTGATAAATGTGCCCCTATACACTAGTCATATATACTGCTGATATTTTATGCTTTTTTATTTCATTAAATAAATATTGTGTATATCGGGTGTATGGGATCTGTAAATTGCTGCACATTAGCCACAGACGGTAACGTTGGGATTCTGGACTGTCTGCAGCTATACTTAAAGTATATCCTATATCCATATTTATATATATATATATATATATATATATATATAGACAATCTTTTTAACATCTACTGGAGAACATCCAAAGTCCTGAAATAGTTCCATTGGTTTTGAGTGCTCCACTAGTACATACAATTCTTGTCTTATACAAGTTCATTTAACATTCCAAACAATTCAGAACACAAAGTACTGAAAAGTTATATCAAAGTATAAAAAGATGTTGTTTTTTTTTTGCTTTTATACGTTTCTTCCTAAATTAACATCAGATCTACATAAGGAACATTGCTAATTATAATGCTAAGGAGCATGTAGACGTAGCATTGAAACACAGTAAAGCTGTCCTACTGTGACTTGTATATGGGAACAATTAGTTCTGCTATGGGCCGAGATATTTGGAAAATCATCCCTTTGTCTCAGTGGAATGCATTATTAAATAGAACCTAAGATTCATTGTCTACCATCCAAAACATATTGCTTCAATAAGGACGCTGAATGTTTGGGCGTACTGTGCTTTTGTTTACTCTGGATGGATATATAAGGACATAGAGTTTTGGGGATTTGTGATGTTTACTGATCTGTAGGCCACGAAAGATATTGTGGACAATGCTATATCGGGGAGGACTTATAAGTCCTGTAGCTAAATTCACAGACATGAAACATTCATTGTGAGCGTTGCCGTAGAGAACCATGTACTCCCTATGGTTCTGCTCTAAGACGGATCATGTGATGTATATCCCAGGGGCCTGGACTATTTTTACATTAGCAAGTTATGTAAAGTAAACCAAAAGGGATTCATATAGCTACATTTTCATAGACTGTAATTCTGATAAGGATCTTACATTTAGTAAAAGTGAAAGTTTATATTGTAAAGTAGTGAAAGGTAGTTATGTGTATGTATATGTGTATCTATTTACAGCTATACATTTCATCATACACATATGATATTTATTAGATGCACAAAAGATGTGATGTCCATCTATGTTCTTCCTTCATCATGATAAGGTGTTAACTAAAACTCCAAATGGACCCCAATTTAAAATCTGTGACATGGTCCCTTTCCTACCATGTGCATAATACTATATGGGGTCTTTGGACCAATTTAGGCTGGACGCCCCAGAACCTCCCTTGATTCTTACAAGTGTTTTAGAATACCAGGTCACAGTGTGCATTTTGTCGTCTAAGAATCTGGTGCCATTTTATGGAAATGAACTAAAGGACTACAAATCAGAGGATCTCAGTCTCCATTGGAGAGCTTACCATTTTAGGCTACATTCACACTGCCGTTGCCCGCCCGTACCGTACCGTAGCGGGCAACGGCTGCGCTCACCTCCGCCCCTCTCCATAGCGATACATGGCGCACGGCGCCGTATTACGGGAAAAGATAGGACAGGTCCTATCTTTTTCCCGGGTATGGAACGGTACGGTGCCGCACGTGTGCGGCACCGTACCGCTCCCGTAGGGTGCCGTGCGCCCATAGAAGTGTATGGGGGACGTATATCGGCCGTATATACGTCGGCCGTATATACGTCCTCCATACGTTCGTGTGAATGTAGCCTTAGGGTTAGTAAGCAAAGTCTTATGTCTTATGTCTTATGTTTCCCCTATTATACTATTCGGATCTGAAGAAAAGAGAAGTTCCCTGACATAGCTTCAGATTGTATAAGCAGCCCAAGAATGCTGATACGGTTTAGAGCACACGGTTGGGGATGTGGTTTTAAACAACTCCAGGAGAAATTGCTGCATATCATCACAGTTTTGGGGACCCACATGCATAGATTATGTCATGGAAAGCACTGCTCTTGAGAGCCTTGTTTTTCCCATGGTAATTAAAGGGGTTTTTCCCACCAAAGAAGTGGATAGGGCCTAACTTGTTGATCAATGCAGGTCTCAGTGATTAGACCCCCACAGATCACGAGAATGGGGAGTCCGATGTATCTCCGTTGGACCCCTAGTCGCCTCCCGAGATGAGTGGAGCAGTCGGTGGCACATGGTTGGGCTGCCCCATTCATCTCGAACTTGGGAATCTCTGTCAGCTCCATAGAGATGAATGGGGCAGCCCAGCCATGTGCGACTGGCTGCTCCACTCATCTCAGGGAGCAAAGAGAGGTGCAATGGAGGTACCTCAGACCCCATCGGACCCCCCCGTTCTCGTGATCTGCAAGTTAGGCCCTATCCTTAAAGCTCTTGTAAGCTCTTAGTCTTCAGTGGATAGCTATTTTTGGGGGCTACAAACAAAGTTTTGTCTTTCCCCTATTGTACTATATGGCTCTAAGACAGAGAGAAGCCATAGCTTCAGATTATTTAAGCATCCACGGTTGCTGATATAGTTTAGAGCAAACGGGGGGGGGGGGGGGGGGAGGGAATATGGTTTTAAACAACTGTACCAGGAGAAAGTGCTGCATTTCACCACTATTTTGGGGCCCACTGATGTCCAGGATCCCATATAATCATGTGGGTTATGTTATGGAAAGCTCGTTTTTTTTTTTGTGGAGCAGGAAACACGTCATGTTGTGAAATCTGTTAAATACTGTGAAGGTCATTTAACAAAGTTTCAACCTCAAAGAAATATTATGTTCCTTTTTTTCTAAGTTTTTATGACCTAGATACACAACTGCACCTGCTTCACTCTACATTAAACAGTCCTACAAGCTGGTGCACCTGTACAAACCCTTTGTATTGTTTGGCTTTTTGCATGTTTCCATCTCTTACTGTGTAAGTGGTTAGTGACGATAACAATGGAGCTTTATTTTCTACAATATAATGGCTAACGTTTCTGTCTTGTGCAAAAGTGAAGCCACTTGAAGCCACTCGGAAGTTTATATTGGAGAAATGGATTGTGTGCAAAAACTGAAATTATTCAATAGTATCAAGCGGGGATCTTCAAATTATCTGCTGATACAGTGTTTTGTATATCTTTTATGGTTGTCCTCATACTAATTAGCGCTTCACAATGATCTCTTCAGACGATGCAGAATACAGACTACAATTAATAACTCAATTGTAGTATGTTTTATGGCAACAGCAAATATAACAAAGCAGTGTGTTCGTATTATAACTGGTTAAGCTCTGTAACAGAATAATTATAATAAAAAGAATAAAAAATAATCTTTAGTTATATAGCACCATCATATTTTATAGCGCTGTACAGATCGCAGGGTACATATACAAACAATAGAAGACATTACAGAGTAAATAAAATAGCATGCTGGGGTTAAATGAGCACAGTCACCACCCCACACCCTGCCCTCCCATGCTGTCCAGATGCCTTGTGTTCGAGCCAGTAAAGACACAACGAGCGAGTTTGTTGCAACAAACACAACCTGCAGTTCTCAGGATCTTTATATGTTTGAAGTGGCTACATCTTCAACCTGTGTAATTTACTGATATAGATGGAAGGATATAAATAGATGGAAGGATATGGATGGAAGGTCGTTGGCAGATTGGTGATTGATTCTACAGGGTCAATTGTGACCTAATGGCCCAAATAAACTATAGATCATCATAGGTCTTGGAAAATGAAGTGGGGGACAGGCAGGGGACATATATAAGAACCAGAAGTTCTGGCAATGTGAGGAGGAGGGAAACTTGAGGCAATGTAAAAAAGACCTCACAACTATCCACAGGGTTGGACTGAGGAGCCACGGGCCCAACAGTGAAATTGATTTTGGGGGCCCACCTACTGCTACATGGAAATATTACTTGTACATTATTAGGCCACATTTTTACAATACATTTTCATAGCATTTTCAAGGCACAGCAAATGCATCAGGCAAAAATGCATAATAAATCACATTGGCCGTAATAATGGTTAAAAAAAAGGAAGATGCATTTTGAGGTGCAAACACATAGTGGGGTACAGCTTATGACCATGTTCACAAGATGTGACTGAAAAGCGGTTTAAATGCATTTCAAGCGCTTCTGAAGTAAATCCTACCGAATGCAGATGTGTTTAGACCTAAACGCTTAGTAGTAACATGTTTTGCCGTGCTACTTACTAGGCACAGGCACTTAGGTCTAAAAACAGCTGCGTTCCGGGAGAAGAAACTCCAGATGCACTTGAAATACATTTTAAAATGCAATTCAATCTTGAGATCAAGGACTTAAGGTCGAGCACTAGGTAGGACTTCTTATTAAAAGCAATCTGTGCCTCTGCCGGTTCCTATTGTGGCCCCTTCATTTCCCCCTTAAATTGTTTCCTCAATTCATCTCTCCCTCATATTGTGGCCCCTAATATAGTGGCAAGAGTTAAGAAATAGCAAAAAATCCATCTAATGGAACTCCAACTCGTATGCGTAAAAGCAATAACAAACTTTATTTCTTCAGTGTTTAAAACATCAATGCAAAAGACCAGAGGGAAACGCACGGCCACAGCTCATAGGTCTACGCGTTTCGGAAGATTTCCTTAACCATGACCTAGCGCGGGATGTGCACAGGTGTGCTTTTAATTTCCCGTGTTACAAATCACATGACCGCACTACGACCTACACAAATGTTTAAAAACTTTTACATACATCCTAAAATATAGAAAAACATATCGCAATTGGGATTACAACAAGAGACTATTAAAAGTATACTCACTTACAATGAATATATTACATTGGCGATATATTTGATAAATTGTGTCTTGCCTCTTGTTCAGACCTGCTGGGTGTCTAGTGTTCAGGGAAAAGATCGAAAAGCTTTCTCTTTTAAGCAATTTTCATCTGTGACCCCCCCCCCCTCATATCGGTTTAGTAACTCCTTCAATGGCAGTGCCTCCATGTCATAGATATGTTTTGTTTTTAGCATCTGATAGATGACATCTAATTCTTATTTTTAAAGCACAAGTGATGTAGCCAACGCACAGTACCCTACACATATTACATGTGATGCAGGACACAACGTATGCCGTGTTGCAGTTAATGTAATGTATTGAAAGATTGCTGAGTTGCTGCGGAAATAATCATATCCGTGGAGTGTACATTACTGCAGCACATACAGACGTTTTGCCCGCATTTGTAAAACCCTTTAGTTTGCAACCACTTTGGTGGCTTATCGACAGTAGAAGAAAACAAACTGGGTGAAAGTATTTGTCCTAAGGTAGGTGCTTTTTTACTAACAAAGTTGATATTGCCATCAATAATTTTAGAAAGGTCATTATCGCATAGCCATAGCGTTAAATATTTCTTTATCATAGATTTTATTTCACCATACTGCTCACTGTATGTAGTGACAAAAGTAACCGAACTATTTTTAATTGATTGGTTTTTTCTAAGACCTTGATCTTGTGTCCCTAACACTTTATTTCTGGGAATATTGTCACTGATATTTCTAGCTCTTTTTAGCATACAGTTAGGATATTTACATTCTGTAAGTTTATCACAGACCTTTTTTGATTCCACTAGGAATTCATTGGGGTCAGAACAATTGCATTTAGTGCGTACAAGCTCACCTACCGGAAGATTTTTTATAACATGACGTGGATGACATGAGGATGCTTGGAAAATAGAATTGGTGGTTGTTGGCTTTGTTTAAGGTGACACATTTACCACATTAGTGGCATTCACAGTAATATCCATAAAGCTGATTGTTGTGGGATTCATATTGTAAGTAAATTAAATGTATTAGAGTTCATGTCTGTGACAAAATCAGATGCTTGTTCTACCGTGCCCCTCCTCCAACCATCAGTAGCTGGTTGTCAATATAACGCCCATACCACCTGATATGGGGGAGAAACGGATTGGCATCTGTAAAGAAAAACTTCCCCTACCACAATGTCATGTAGATATTGGCTAGCAACGGGGAGCATTTGCCCCCCATGCCGCACCACACTTTTGAATGTAAAACTTGCCATCAAATGAGAAGTAATTATTCTTAAGTAAGAATTCAACCGCTAAACATCAAAATTCCTTTACTGCGTTTGAATATTGACTGTATGTGTTCAAAAAATAAGATAAACTGGTTAAAGCTCTGTGATGTTCCACTGAGGGATAAAGGCTGATGACATCGCAAGCAAGCCAATAATTTGAATGACACCAGGGAAAAGAATCTAGTAATGTGACAACATGATTGGTATCCTTTAAGTATCCAGGAAGAGCAACTACTAACGGTTGCAAATGAGGATCTACCCATTGACCCAAACGTTCCAGAATTGACCCTATCCCAGCCAGTATTGGGCGTAAGGGAGGGGAAAATTGTTCTTGTGGATTTTAGGGAACGAATGGAAGATAGGTACAACAGATACAACAGGTACAACAGATCAACAGATCTTTCTTATTATGGAGGCCCTGTAACAATATTGGCTAATGTGGGTCCTTGTTACTATATTGGATACTGTCACTGGCACCGGTGCTCCTGCGGGAAGCCGTGGAAGTAGTAGGCCGGCTGCGCAACTGTAGATGGATGGAGTGGGCCGGCCGGGTAGCTGCAGAAGAAGTGGACCGGCTGGGCAGCTGTGTACAGACTGTGCCGCGGATGGCCTAGACCGGGAGGCTGCGTAAAAATTAAGCTGGCCATGGACAGACTGGGCCGGGCCACCGCGGGTGGACTAGGTTGGCTTAGGACAGGCGGCCACGGAAAAAGTATGCAGGCGCTAATGGACTAGGTCGGGCGGCCGTGGAAGGAGTGTTGGCCCGGGCCGGTTGGACTAGGCCGGCGAGTGGCTGCGGACAGATTAGGCTGGGCCAGCGTATACGGATAGAACAGGCGGGGCAAGCCGCAGATGAGGTGGACAGGCCATGAGTCCCCTGCTGGAGCAGTCGGGGCGGTTGTGCCAAAATAAGTGGGTGGGCTGAGTGGCCACAAATGAAGAGGTCAAGTCGGGCGGCCTGCAGATGAGGTGGACGGACAGGCACAGAGGGACGGCTCAGGGGCCCGTATTACTGTACAAGGGCGGTCCCATTGCCCCAGTATGCATTTATAAATTTTGTCTTGGCTGTTCATCCCGGGACCCTGTGCCGCCTGGGCCCCATAGCAAACGCTACAGTTGCTACGGCTGTTGTTATGCCACTGCATCTGGGAGCAGACTCTCCCTACTTCAGGCTTCTGGCTGAACCAAAACCCTTTGTATTGCGCCCACCATGCGGCAAAGCCTTTTGTCAATAATTTTAATCCCACTCCTTATCGTAGGTTTAGATTTTTTGAAAATAAAAAAAGCCCAACTATTGGCTTGGAGAGCCTGGAATCATGGGAAAGGGGGAGTGAAAATAAGGTGACCCCTGTTATAGAGCAGTGTGAACTAGACCACGTACAGCATATGTCTTCTTGATTGCAGTGACCCCAAAAAACACAACGTGTATAAAAATGGACCAAATGTGTTTTTTTTTCAATTGCACTGTCAGTTTACCAGCTAACACAATCCGGAAATGCAAATTGAAAAGGGCATTACTTTATAATCAAAATCAAGAAATTATGACAGGTTTAACTAAAGGGAAAGTTGAATTACCACAATTAGAACTGGCTTAATTAACCGTACATAACTGATAGATCAGATAGGTTTGTTATTTGATTTTTAGACTTTGTGTGAATGAATGTTGTCTCCCTCTTGCAGGAGTCTGATGAGAATACTTTCTCTCCTTCCTCCATCTCTTATATGTTGATTACAGTCTTGGTTGATGACAAAGCTCCCCGGAGGATCGCGTGCCTGTCCCCAGCCATTGTCATATGTATGACTGCCACCCATCAGTAACAGCGGCTCCAAGATGAAGGTTCTGCTTCTCACAGTCTCTATCATATGTGCGTTTATAGATGGAGCTAGGGCCATTTCTTGCTACCAATGTATATCGTATGCAGATGGCTGTAATCTGAACCCTGCTGAAATGCATCAACCACTAACCCGCTGCTCACATCAGGACAATGTATGTATAATCCTCAATGTACATTTGAGGAGCTACACAAATCAAGGTTATGGCTATTTTGAGCTGCGATGTGGGAAACCATCAGAATGTGATCAGCGCCAAAGCTTCACCATGGTCAAATATGGTATAACCATGGTCTCTGGATGCTGCAACACGAGCAGCTGTATCCCAGCGCTTCCAGAGATGCCTCCTGACAACGAGACGGCCAATGGAGTCACCTGTCCAGGTTGTTTGTCAGAGACAAGTAATGTGGACTGTATTCCTCAGAATGCAATGCGGTGTAGAGGAGAAGAGAAATATTGTATCTCTTATTATGAAACCTCATATGGACAGAAAATGCTGCACTCCCTAGGCTGCGCCACGGAAAACTTCTGCAAGAAAGACGAAATGACATTTTTCAATTTGATTTCAAACATGGCCGTAATGTGCACAATAGTGAGCAGCAACCATTCCCTGCCTGTAGGAAATTTCCTCTGGTGTCCTGTTTGCTTTGGAAAAGATCTAGATCCCTACAGTTATCTCTTGTGCGCTGCCGATGAGGATGTATGTCTGTTTGAAGCAACTCGAACCCTATATAATGGAGAAGACCGTGTGCAATACTTCCGGAGATGTGGGAGGTCACATGAATGCAGCAGGAGTGGTACCATAAGTAGCAGCAAGAAGACCATGTCTATCAATACCACCTGCTGCGACCACAACCGGTGCCACTGTCCGGTACCCGTGCTGCCAGCGCTCAGCGACAAGAGTAATGGTCTAACCTGTCCGGACTGTCACATGGCCAGCTCTCATCTGTGTTTAAAGAAAGATGTCAAACAATGCACTGGGAATGAAGATACCTGCATCCAGTACAGCAGAACCATGAAGCAAGACTTTTCTGTCATGAAGGAAGTCTTCTATGGCTGTGCAAGTAGTAGTATCTGTGACGCTGGGTCCTCCAGGGTGCTGCCAATGTCAGGATTTGGACAACATATCACCACTGAGGTCCTATGTAACGGAGGCAGGCGTTTGGAAATACACAGTAGCCACCCCTACATCCCAGCGCTCGTCTTCATGATCTGCCTACAATTCTCTTCACTTATAAACTGCTAATATCATGTATAAAATATAGGGAAAACATTTTTTAATGAAATCTACCATCAAAATCAAGCATGCTAAACCTCATTAGCTATCTATGGTCTGTTACCTTCTAATATCAACTTTTATAATGATGCTAATGAGCTCCTAGGGGAATTACCAGAGCCCTTCGGTGATGCAGATTCACATGCAGTTACGCTGTCTCCTCCTCTGCACTTTCCCCTTCCCTCTGCCTTATGTAATCTCACTGCAGTATAGGAAGTTTCATCACAGTGGGAGAGGGAAGTGCTCCTTGCACAGTGTAACAACCTGTGAATCTGCAGTGCAGAGTGGCGGTAGGAATCATTCATCCAAGGGTCATTATCATAATTTTAAAAGTTGATATTAGAAGAAAAGAGTGTGTGTGGTTTAATATATAATAATATGCATGTAACTATATATTCGTATTCCACCATGTTCTTATATAACGAAAATTAAAGCAAATGGAATGGAATAGTTTTATGTGAAATATTCCTGGCTTATAGAACCACTTTGAGGGCTCTTTTTCATTGGTGTTGTTTTTCACGTCTGTAATTCAGAGTGATTTCCACGGATACATCACAAAGCCATTGATTTCTATTGGTATAATCAAGGCTCGGGGTCAATTAACCCCCTAGACCACTGGGGACAATGACACAAGCCGAGACCTGGGACCGAAGCCTAAGTGGCACCCGGTTTTCACCAGAACCCGCCACAAAGTAGGTTGGTCTTGCTGCGGCGTGGTACCACCAGGTTGTTCCACAGGCGCGGTGGCAGCCAAGGTCGAGGTACAAGATCGACATGCAATCTCGTGGTCGGGGACAGGTAGTAGGTCGATGCAGGCAGCAGAGGATCAAGGTTAGAGATGAAGCAAGAGGTCAGGGCTGGCAGCGGAGGAGCAAAGTCGAGAACAGGTCCGGGGTCACAACAGGAAATCCAATCACTAGCACGAAGATCCGGCAGGGTGTGCAGGAAGAGGCAGGCTTAAATTTTCTTCTGGAAATGGGCAGAACCAATTAATGGCATGCTGGCCCTTTAAATCTTGTGAAGCCGGCACGTGTGCGCCCTAGGAGTCGGGAATGTGTTCGCATGGCAGAGGAAGCCGAGACAGGACCCGGGAAAGGCAAGGAGTGCGGGCCATGCGCCAGCAGGGGAAGAGGGGCACAGGTGAGCCCGTGACCCACGATATGGGTTTGCGGGACCACCTGTGACAGTACACCCTTCCTTCGACCTCCCCCTCTTCTTGGGCTGGAGGGATCACTGCAGGAGATCATGGTCCAGGATATTGTCCTCGGGTTCCCATTTAGCCCGAACCACTTCCAGTCAACCAAGAAGAACCGCTTACCTCTCACTGTCTACATGTCAAGGATCTCCTTTACCTCAAAGATGTCAGTGGAGTCAGCCACAGGAGCAGGAGGAGGTACTTGCCGGGAGAAGCGGTTCAGGATGACAGGCTTGATCATGGAGACATGGAAGGAATTCGAGATGCGCATGGTGGGAGGAAGGCGTAGCTTGTAGGACACCGGATTGATGCGACTTAGCACCTCGAGAGACCCAGAAAACAAGGACAAAGCTTGTAGCCAGGGATTTTTAGCCGGACATACCTGGAGGACAACCAGACTTTCAGAAGGATCGCCAGAACGTGGATACAAACTGAACCCCTCGATCAGACATGATGTGTTGAGGAAGTCCATGCAGCCAGATGATGTGTTGAAAGAACAAGTTGGCAAGACGTGGAGCAGATGGAAGACCTGGAAGGGGAACAAAATCTGACATCTTAGAAAACCAGTCTATTACCACCCAAATAACAGTATTGCCAGAGGTAGGTGGAAGGTCCGTGACAAAGTCCATTGCCATGTGCGACCATGGGCAACTGGGTATCAGTAATGAAAGCAAGAGGCAAGCCGGTTTCAGACGGGTTTCAGATGGGCACAGGGGCTGCTGGATTCCACAAAATCCTGAACATCTTTAACTAAGTCAGGCCACTTGTAGTAGCGGGAGATGAGGGCCACGGAGCGTTACACACCAGGGTGCCCAGCCAGATGCGAAGAATGTCTCCAAGACAAAATCCGCACTGCAGGTCAGATATACGTCTTGCCAGGGGGTTGTTGCCGAAGATCCACCGGAGCGGCAACAACCAGTTGGTCCAGAGAGATAATATTCTAGGGAACCGACTTTTCTCCAATGACATCGGAGGCACGGGAAAGGGCATCTGCTTTGATATTCTTCTCCACAGGATGAAAGTGGATTAACAGGTTGAAGCGTGAGAAGAAGAGTGACCAACAGGCTTGCCTGGGATTAAGACATTGGGCTGTGTGGAGATACAAGAGATTTTTATGATCTGTATATACGCAGACCAGATGGCGAGCTCCCTCCAAAAGATATCGCCATTCTTCCAGGGCAAGTTTGATGGCTAAAAGTTCTCAATACCCTATAGAGTAATTTCTCTCTGCAGGAGAAAAAGTTTTAGAAAAGAAACCGCACGTGAGTGTTCGGCTCTTAGGCCCTATCTGGGTGAGCACCGCCCCTGCACCCACAGATGTAAGGGCTTCTCCGTGTCATGCCTAGTGAGAACAGGAGCTGAGGCATAGGAGCAATTTAACCTTGAGAAGGCCTCTTCAGCTGCCGAGGGCCAGATGCGGGGATTGTCGCCCTTCTTGGTGAGCGCCACGATGGGAGACACCAGGGTATAGAAATGCAGGATAAACTGCCGGTAATAGTTGGCAAAACCTAGGAACCTCTGGATGGCTTGTAGACCTTCTTGATGCGGACACTGCAGAACTGGAGGCCTTTGTTGGAGATTATACAGGCAAGGAAATGAAGGCTCCGTTGGTGGAACTGACATTTCTCAAGCGTAGAGACGATTGGTCAGAAGGCAATCAAGAACTTGCCGTAAGTGGAAATGATGAGACTCAAGGTTCGGAGAATACACCAATATGTCATCTAGGTAAACTACGACACATGTGTACAGCAGGTCTCTGACGAAAGCTGGTGGATTACAAAGTACGAAAGGCATCACCAGGTATTCGAAATATCCATTACGAGTGTTAAAAGCTGTCTTCCATTCGTCACCCTTGCGGATCCGGAAGAGGTTGTAGGCCCCACGAAGGTCCAGCTTGAAAAAGATCTTGGAACTGTGCAGTCAATCAAAAAGCTCGGTAATCAAGGGCAACAGATAGGGGTTCTTAACCGTGACCTTGTTAAGCCCACGATAGTCAAAGACAGAGTGACCTATCCTTCTTGGTCACAAAAAAGAAGCCTGCACCAGCCGGAGAGGAGGTTTTACATATAAACCCTCTCTACAGGTTCTCTTTAATATATTCTGACATGGCAGTGGTCTCAGGAATGGAGAAAGGGTACACCTGTCCCCGCGAGGGGAGGTACCCGGCAAAAGCTTTATAGGGCAGTCGTAGGGACACTGTGGCAACAATGTCTCTGCCTGCTTCTTGGAGAACATGTCAGCAAAGTCACGGTAACACATTGGTAAGCCCTGCAAATACTTGGGAATCACAGAGGAGGCCAAGACGGGTACTGGTAAAGACACATTCATGCAGCGGGACTGACACTCTGAGCTCCATTGAAGAATTTCCCCCGTCATCCAGGTAAGAACAGGTGCATGGAGCTGCAGCCATGGAAGACACATTTGAAGAGACAAGTTAGAGCGTGGCTCTCCTTATACAAAACACAGACCTTGGAACTGCGCAGTCAATCAAAAAGCTCGGTAATCAAGGGCAACCAGGGCAACAGATAGGGTTTCTTAACCGTGACCTTGTTAAGCCCGCGATAGTCAAAGACGGAGTGACCTATCCTTCTTGGTCACAAAAAAGAAGCCTGCACCAGCCGGAGAGGAGGTCTTACATATAAACCCTCTCTACAGGTTCTCTTTAATATATTCTGACATGGCAGTGGTCTCAGGAATGGAGAAAGGGTACACCTGTCCCCGGGGAGGGTAGGTACCCGGCAAAAGATTTATAGGGCAGTCGTGTGGGACAGTGTGGCGGCAATGTCTCTGCCTGCTTCTTGGAGAACATGTCAGCAAAGTCCCGGTAACACATTGGTAAGCCCTGCAAATACTTGGGAATCACAGAGGAGGCCAAGACGGGTACTGGTAAAGACACATTCATGCAGCGGGACTGACATTCTGTGCTCCAATGAAGAATTTCCCCCTGTCATCCAGTTAAGAACAGGTGCATGGAGCTGCAGCCATGGAAGACACATTTGAAGAGACAAGTTAGAGCGTGGCTCTCCTTATGCAAAACACAGACCTGCAGGGAAATTGGCTCAATGTGGTACCGGCCTTGGTCAGAGAGGAGTTGTCCGCTGAACAAGGAGATGATTAGAGGCTTCTTGAGAAGGACCACAAGGATGTGGTGCCGAGAGACCAGGTGCTTGCATTTCCCGGACATTGGCGACGGATAGAACAAGCCACAATGAAGTGCTTGGGACTGGCACAGTGTAGGCAGAGGTTCTCCTGACATCGCCTGCAATGCTCCTGGAGTGAGAGTTGGGCTCTGTCCACCTGCAGAGGTTTTTCTGTAGGCAATACAGGCGGAAGCTGGAGCGGCCTTTGGAAGGCAGGTGCCAAGCGAGGTAAAAGTCGAACCCTAGCTTGCTAATTCTCAAAGCGTAATTCCTCACTGCACGTCAATCCGAGTAGCCAATGAGATGAGACCACTGAGAGTAAACGGCAGGTCACGTGCAGCCAAAGCGTCTTTGATTTGAGCTGAAAGACCTTTTATAAAGGTGCCGATCAGGGCTGCATCATTCCAGGAAAGTTCAGAGCCAAGGTGCGGAACTGAACTGCATACTCTCCCACTGATGAGTCCCCTTGGCGCAGGTTCAGCAGCGCAGTCTCAGCAGAGGAGGCTCGTGCAGGTTCCTCAAATACCAACTGGAATCCTGCCAGGAATGCTGTATGAGTAGTCGTGACCGGTTCGCCTCTGTCCCATACAGGGGTAGCCCAGGCCAGGGCCTTCCCGGAGAGAAGGCTGATGATGAATGCTAGAGTTCTGTGACAAACTGGGAGGGCAAAAGTTCAATGTGTAGGGAACACAGTGATATAGCATCTACACAGCTTAGGGTCTCCATCATACTTGTCAGGCATTGAAAGTCATAGCCTTGGTTCAGCGCTCAGGTTGACAAGCCGGGGTAGCAGGAGTAGTTGCTGGAGTCTGACGCTGATGCTGCATGGCAAGCAACCACTGGAGCATGGTGGTGACTTTACCCGGCTGTTCTCCTTGCGAAGCAATCTGCTGGGTCTGCTGGTACACAATGCTGGTAAGATCAGCCAGTCTTGGAAGTGGAACCTTGGTGGGGTCCATGGCCGGATCTTACTGTCAAGGCTCGGGGTCAGTGAACCCCGTGGACCACTGCGGATGATGACATAAGCCAACACCTGGGACCAGAATCTAAGTGGCACCTTACCTTCACCAGAGCCCGCCGGTTGGTCTTGGTGCAGCTTGGTACCACAGGTGCAACTTGTCTGTGGTGGCAGCCAAAGTCGAGGTACACAATTGGCAGGCAATGTCAAGGTCGGGGACAAGCAGTAGGTCGATGCAGGTGGTAGAGATTCAAGGTCAGAGATGAAGAAAGAGGTCAGGGCTGGCAGCAGAGGAGCGAAGTCAAGAACAGGTGCAGGGAACAGCTTTCTCATTGGCAATAGCACGGCAGGGTGTGCAGGAAGAAGCAGGCTTAAATGTTCTTCCGGAAATATTGTGAAGCTGGCGTGTGCGTGCCCTAGGAGTAGGGAACAAGTGTGCACGGCAGAGGGAGTCGAGCTAGGAGCCGGGAAAGGCAGCGAGCTCGGGCAATGAGCCACCAGGCAAAGAGGGACATGGGTGAGATCGTGACCAGCCATATGGGTTGCAGGACCACCCATGAGAGGTACTTTTACATTGGCTTGTATTTTCACGGACTCGTTGTCCATGGAAAAAATTATGAAACGTCATGTTTTTTCATTGATGTGGATCAAGGAAGGCAATAGAAGTCTATGGGTCCGCAAAAAAAAAATGATGAAAAATCAGTTTTTGTCACTGATAATGCTGAAAAACCAGGTTTGATGTTTTCAAAGCAATATTAAACCTTCAGGGGGTTTTTTTGTGGACATGGAGACAAAATGGAACAAAAACAAAGATACAACGGAGACAAAACAGACGTGAAAACAGAGACAAAACTAATCTGTTATCAGTGCACACACAGCACCAATGCCAATGTGAAAGAGCCCTTTGAAACCATAAGTCATATGGAGTCATTTATCATTAGGTAGGTATTATGCACTAATTCTAGCCCCTTTTCCCCCCAAAAAAACAAAAAAAGGATATGATAACCCCCCCCCCCCCCCTTAGTTTTTTAAATGATTTTATCACAAAGTTCTGGCCTTGGCCCATTTTATAAAACACTGGCAAAAATTGTCCCTGAAACTGGCCTGGTGTTATTGGTAGACACTAAATTAACTTTAGCACCCAATACCAGGCAGCTGTAACCAAGGCAAATAAATGAGCTGTTACTTAGGCCCAGTTCACACCTGCATCTGAGCTTTCCGCCACACTCTTCATATAACATAACGGTAACTAAAAACAGAAGGACAATGGAAGTTCTTCCGTTCACCTTCCGTTTCTCATAAACTTAAATGGACCTTCCGTTTTCTTAATAGCGGAATAAAAAACATGCCAATGGCCAGGAATAGGAGAAAATAACAAACCAATCTATTCAGAAAAAAATCTAAGGTAGGGCCCTCAGTTTAGGAAGCTAAATGTGCCTGACAGGTTCCTTTTCATTTCTCTTGGTATTGGTGCTCTATTTAAGTGTAGAACTTGGATAAAAACTGCATTGATGTAGTGGGCTTGGTTCTGTTGCTGTATTTATGAATGTAACACAGTTCTGGTGTGGTAAGCGTTCAAGCTTGTGGATCTGTGCAGTTGACACAAAATTTTTATATTTGTAAGGTTTTAAAGAAGTGTATTAGTCTATACATAGTCTATAAATGGGGACATATAGATATATGACAAGTCTGTGCAGGTTTGTACCGTATTTTCCGGGCCATTAGGCGCACCGGAATATAATAATGTAATAATTCCATATATAAGGCGCATCGGACTATAAGGCGCAGGGTCGGGGGCGTGGCGGAGGTCCGGGGGCGGAGCGGAGACCCCACGGGACGCGACGCCGAGAAGAGATGCGGCGACGCGGGGAAGGTGAGTGGGGAAGGTGAGGGGGAGGTGGAGGAGGGCAGTGGACCATACTTACATAGGTCCCCGCTACCGGAGACAGCAGATCTCCAGCGGGAACTGCAGACCACGCGGCAGAAGTTGTTCGTGCCGCGTGGTCTGCAGTTCCCGCTGGAGATCTGCTGTCTCCGGTAGCGGGGACCTATGTAAGTATGGTCCGCTGCCCTCATATAGGGCGCACCGGACTATAAGGCGCACTTTGGATTTCCAAGGAAATCCAAGGCTTTTAAGTGCGCCTTATAGTCCGGAAAATACGGTATGTTAAAACTTTTATTCTTAGTTAGCTAAATCTTTATATTTAATTCTAGGTTTGAAGTATATCAAGTTGGAAAATTTAAATTAAATTATTTTTTAGATACCAAAATAGATATTTAAAATGTTTCATTAATATAAAGATCATTTTAAACATTTTATCATTTTGGTGCAGAATGTGTTATATGTAGAGATGAGCGAGCACTAAAATGCTCGGGTACTCGTTATTCGAGACAAACTTTTCCCGATGCTCGAGTGCTCGTTTCGAGTAACGAGCCCCATTGAAGTCAATGGGAGACTCGAGCATTTTTCAAGGGGACCAAGGCTCTGCACAGGGAAGCTTGGCCAAACACCTGGGAACCTCAGAAAAGGATGGAAACACCACGGAAATGGACAGGAAACAGCAGGGGCAGCATGCATGGATGCCTCTGAGGCTGCTTAAATGCACCATTATGCCAAAATTATGGGCAACAGCATGGCCATGACAGAGTGACAGAATGAAGCTAGATAGCATGTAAAACATCCAATAATTGACCCTGACACTATAGGGGACGGCATGCAGAGGCAGCGGCAGCAGCGGAAGGCTAGAGAGTGGCATGGCGACATACCCTAAATGGACTCAGGCTTCAAACCAATGGGTAGCAGAGAGGAACCAAAGGAGGTGAGCAAGAAGCGCTCAAATAATATTGGTACATGATAAAAGTTTGCCAGTATATTTTGTGGATTACACAGCAGGGTGGCGACAAAGTTAACATGGAAGCCATGAAAACAATCCAAAATTCTGCCTGACACAGCTCGTTTGATAAGGGGACGATGTATGGAGGCAGTGAACTAGTAGTAGATTAAAGGTGCTGCAGTTAAAACTATGTTAGTTGGTTCTTGGCATGGAGCTGGCGCTCCGCTGCCAGGCGAGCTTTCGCCAATCCAAGCCCCTGTCTCTAGGCTACTCCCCAAACAGCACTTCTAAGAACCTTTCGGATAAGATCAAGTGTAGTAGCGTTCTTATAAGTTTGGGATATGGCGGGTGAGGGGAATGTAAACATCTGCGCAAGAAGCGCTGAAATAATATCCGTAAATGAAAAAAGTTTTCCAGTATATTTTGTGGCTTACACAGCAGGGTGGCGACAAAGTTAACAAGTTTGATGTGGAATGCCCTGCAATAGCTCTTGGGCGGTGTGCCTTTTATCACCTAGGCTCAGCAGTTTGAGCACCGCCTGCTGTCGCTTAGCAACGGCACTGCTGCTGTGCCTAGAGCTACCGACTGATGGCGCCATGCCCACGGATGGTAATTCGGAGGAGGAGGAGGTGGAGGAGGGGTGGGAGGATTTGGAGGTATAGTAGGCCTTTGAGACCTGGACCGAGGTAGGCCCCGCAATCCTCTGCGTCGGCAGTATATGACCAGCCCCAGGGTCAGACTCGGTCCCAGCCTGCACCAAGTTAAGTGTAGTAGCGTTCTTATAAGTTTGGGATATGGCGGGTGAGGGGAATGTAAACAGATGCGCAAGAAGCGCATGATGCGCATGGAGCTGGCGCTCCGCTGCTAGGTGAGCTTTCGCCAATCCAAGCCCCTGTCTCTAGGCTACTCCCCAAACAGCACTTCTAAGAACCTTTTGTATAAGATCAAGTGTAGTAGCGTTCTTATAAGTTTAGGATATGGCGGGTGAGGGGAATGTAAACAGATGCGCAAGAAGCGCTGAAATAATATCCGTAAATGGTAAAAGTTTGCCAGTGTATTTTGTGGATAACACAGCAGGGTGGCGACAAAGTTAACAACTTTGATGTGGAATCCATGAAAACAACCCAAATTTCGGCCTGACAAACCTCGTTTGATAAAGGGACGATGTATGGAGGCAGCTATATGGACGACTTTTGGAGGTAGCAATGGAGACAACGTGTGGAGGCTGCTATGGAGACAGTTCAATTTGGATAGTGCCTGTATGTGGCAGTCCAAAAAATTTTTCAAACCAGAGGAGCAGGTAGGTGGCCCTCCAGAAAAATGGAATAGATTGAGTGCCTGTATGTGGCAGTCCAAAAAATTTTTCAAACCAGAGGAGCAGGTAGGTGGCCCTCCAGAAAAATGGAATAGATTGAGTGCCTGTATGTGGCAGTCCAAAAAATTTTTCAAACCAGAGGAGCAGGTAGGTGGCCCTCCAGAAAAAATGGAATAGATTGAGTGCCTGTATGTGGCAGTCCAAAAAAGTTTTTAAACCAGAGGAGCAGGTAGGTGGCCCTCCAGAAAAATGGAATAGATTGAGTGCCTGTATGTGGCAGTCCAAAAAAGTTTTTAAACCAGAGGAGCAGGTAGGTGGCCCTCCAGAAAAATGGAATAGATTGAGTGCCTGTATGTGGCAGTCCCAAAAAATTGTTTAAAACAGAGGACCGGAAAGGTGGCCCTCCAGAAAAATTGAATAGATTGAGTGCCTGTATGTGGCACTCCCAAAAATTGTTTAAAACAGAGGACCGTGTCGGTGGCCCTCCAGAAAAATTAAATGCATAAAGTACTATACCTAGAGCCAGTGGGCCCTGTCAAAAAACAGCCAGTTTCCTCTGCTTTACTGTAGAAAGAGGAGGAGAAGGAGGAAAATGAGGAGGAGGAGGAGTGGATAAATTATTCAGGTTGAGCTTCCTTCACCTGCTGGAGATTTGAAATTAGGAGAAATCCATGCTTTATTCATCTTGATAAGCGTCAGCCTGTCAGCGCTGTCAGTCGACAGGCGTGTACGCTTATCGGTGATGATGCCACCAGCTGCACTGAAAACCCGCTCTGACAAGACGCTAGCGGCAGGGCAGGCAAGAACCTCCAAGGCGTAGAGCGCCAGTTCGTGCCACATGTCCAGCTTTGAAACCCAGTAGTTGTAGGGAGCTGTGTGATCATTTAGGACGATGGTATGGTCAGCTACGTACTCCCTCACCATCTTTCTGTAAAGATCAGCCCTACTCTGCCGAGACTGGGGACAGGTGACAGTGTCTTGCTGGGGTGACATAAAGCTGGCAAAAGCCTTGTAAAGCGTACCCTTGCCAGTGCTGGACAAGCTGCCTGCTCGCCTACTCTCCCTCGCTACTTGTCCCGCAGAACTACGCACTCTGCCGCTAGCGCTGTCAGAAGGGAAATACTGTTTCAGCTTGTGCACCAGGGCCTGCTGGTATTCATGCATTCTCACACTCCTTTCCTCTCCAGGGATGAGAGTGGAAAGATTTTGCTTGTACCGTGGGTCCAGGAGAGTGAACACCCAGTAATCGGTGCTGGAATAAATTCTTTGAACGCGAGGGTCACGGGATAGGCAGCCTAGCATGAAATCTGCCATATGCGCCAGAGTACCAACGCGTAAGAATTCACTCCCCTCACTGGCCTGACTGTCCATTTCCTCCTCCTCCAACTCCTCCAACTCCTCTTCTTCTGCCCATACACGCTCAACAGTGTAGGACTCAACAATGGTCCCCTCTTGTGTCTCGCCAACATTCTCCTCCTCTTCCTCCTCATCCTCCTCCACCTCCACCTCCTCCGATATGCGCTGAGAAACAGACCTAAGGGTGCTTTGGCTATCAACAAGGGAATCTTCTTCCCCTGTCTCTTGTGAGGAGCGGAAAGCTTCCGACTTCATGCTGACCAGAGAGTTTTTCAACAGGCCAAGCAGCGGGATGGTGAGGCTGATGATGGCGGCATCGCCACTGACCATCTGTGTTGACTCCTCAAAGTTACTCAGCACCTGACAGATATCAGACATCCACGTCCACTCCTCATTGTAGACTTGAGGAAGCTGACTGACCTGACTACCAGTTCTGGTGGAAGTTGACATCTGGCAGTCTACAATCGCTCGGCGCTGCTGGTAAACTCTGGATAACATGGTCAGTGTTGAATTCCACCTCGTGGGCACGTCGCACAACAGTCGGTGAGCGGGCAGTTGGAGGCGGCGCTGCGCTGCCCTGAGAGTGGCAGCATCTGTGCTGGACTTCCTGAAATGCGCACAGATGCGGCGCACCTTCGTGAGCAAATCAGACAGATTGGGGTATGTCTTGAGGAAACGCTGAACTATCAGATTTAACACATGGGCCAGGCATGGCACATGTGTCAGTCTGCCGAGTTGCAGAGCCGCCACCAGGTTACGGCCGTTGTCACACACAACCATGCCTGGCTTCAGGTTCAGCGGTGCCAGCCACAGATCAGTCTGCGCCGTGATGCCCTGTAATAGTTCTTGGGCGGTGTGCCTTTTATCGGCTAGGCTCAGCAGTTTGAGCACCGCCTGCTGTCGCTTAGCGACGGCACTGCTGCTGTGCCTAGAGCTACCGACTGATGGTGCCATGCCCACGGATGGTCGTTCGGAGGAGGAGGTGGAGGAGGGGTGGGAGGAGGAGGAGGCATAGTAGGCCTCAAACACCTGGACCGAGGTAGGCCCCGCAATCCTCGGCGTCGGCAGTATATGACCAGCCGCAGGGTCACACTCGGTCCCAGCCTCCACCAAGTTAACCCAATGTGCCGTCAGAGATATATAGTGGCCCTGCCCGGCAGCACTCGTCCACGTGTCCGTGGTCAGGTGGACCTTGTCAGAAACGGCGTTGGTCAGGGCACGGATTATGTTGTCTGACACGTGCTGGTGCAGGGCTGGGACGGCACATCGGGAAAAGTAGTGGCGGCTGGGGACCGAATACCGAGGGGCGGCCGCCGCCATGAGGCTGCGAAAGGCCTCGGTCTCTACTAGCCTATAGGGCAGCATCTCCAGGCTTAGCAATCTGGAAATGTGCACATTAAGGGCTTGGGCGTGCGGGTGGGTTGCACTATATTTGCGTTTCCGCTCCAGCGTCTGGGGTATGGAGAGCTGAACGCTGGTGGATGCTGTGGAGGATCGTGGAGGTGACGATGGGGTTTTTGTGGCAGGGTCCTGGGCAGGGGGCTGACTATCAGCTGACACAGGGGAAGGAGCAGTGGTGTGCACGGCCGGAGGTGAACGCGCTTGTTGCCACTGAGTGGGGTGTTTAGCATTCATATGCCTGCGCATACTGGTGGTAGTTAAGCTAGTAGTGGTGGAACCCCTGCTGATCCTGGTTTGGCAAATGTGGCACACCACAGTCCGTCGGTCATCCGGTGTTTCCTTAAAGAACCTCCAGACTTCTGAAAATCTAGCCCTCGCCGCAGGAGCCCTCGCCACGGGAGCTTCACTAGTTGACACATTTGGCGCTGATGCACCAGCTCTGGCCCTGCCTCTCCGTCTGGCCCCACCACTGCCTCTTCCAACCTGTTCTGGTCGAGGACTCTCCTCCGTCTCAGAAGCACTGTGTTCACCCGGCCTCTCAACCCAGCTTGGGTCTGTCACCTCATCATCCTCCGATCCCTCAGTCTGCTCCCCCCTCGGACTTCCTGCCCTGACAACAACTTCCCCACTGTCTGACAACCGTGTCTCCTCATCGTCGGACACCTCTTTACACACTTCTTCCACTACGTCAACAAGGTCATCATCACCCACAGACTGCGACTGGTGGAAAACCTGGGCATCGGAAAATTGCTCATCAGCAACCGGACAAGTGGTTTGTGACTGTGGGAAGGGTCCAGAAAACAGTTCCTCAGAGTATGCCGGTTCAAATGGCAAATTTTGCTGGGAGGGGGCAGACTGGGGGGGAGGAGGCTGAGGTGCAGGAGCTGGAGGAGTGCCGATTTCGGTGACATGGGTGGACTGCGTGGAAGACTGACTGGAGGACAAATTGCTCGAAGCATTGTCGGCAATCCACGACATCACCTGTTCGCACTGTTCTGGCCTCAACAGTGCTCTACCACGAGTCCCAGTAACTTCAGACATGAACCTAGGGAGTGTAGCTCTGCGGCGTTCCCCTGCTCCCTCATAAGCAGGTGGTGTCTCACCCCGCCCAGGACCACGGCCTCTGACCCCTGCAGTAGTTGGACGCCCACGTCCCCGCCCTCGTCCTCTACCCCTAGCCCTCGGGTTAAACATTTTGAAAATGAGAGTTATAACTTGTATTTTTTTTTTAACTTTTTTTTTTTTTTTTTTTTTGTGTTTTTTAGTTTTTAAAACCAAACGATGCTATCCTATTGCTATGGCTATTTTCTAGCCAAGTATTACAGCACACTACTATGCCAGATGAGATGACGCTGAGTTATGAAAAAAATAAACGTAAAATAAAAAAGGAAATGGCAGACTGTGCCTAGTTGAAATACAACCCCGGGCCCTAATAAATTTTCCCACTTCGGTCTTTGCGATGGATATGTGCGTCACTAAAACACAGTGGTCGCAAGTCTGACTCCAAATTGCTCCCAATTTGATAGTAGATGCACTGCAGCAAGTACAGCCACCAGCAGATCAACCAGAAATCAAATATATATAACGCTACTGTAGGCGTAATTAAGACGTTTGTATTCTCCTATGGCTATTTTCTAGCCAAGTATAACAGCACACTACTATGCCAGATGAGATGACGCTGAGTTATGAAAAAAATAAACGTAAAATAAAAAGAAACTGGCAGACTGTGCCTAATTGAAATACAACCCCGGGCCCTAATAAATTTTCCCACTTCGGTCTTTGCGATGGATATGTGCGTCACTAAAACACAGTGGTCGCAAGTCTGACTCCAAATTGCTCCCAATTTGATAGTAGATGCACTGCAGCAAGTACAGCCACCAGCAGATCAACCAGAAATCAAATATATATAACGCTACTGTAGGCGTAATTAAGACGTTTGTATTCTCCTATGGCTATTTTCTAGCCAAGTATTACAGCACACTACTATGCCAGATGAGATGACGCTGAGTTATGAAAAAAATAAACGTAAAATAAAAAGAAACTGGCAGACTGTGCCTAATTGAAATACAACCCCGGGCCCTAATAAATTTTCCCACTTCGGTCTTTGCGATGGATATGTGCGTCACTAAAACACAGTGGTCGCAAGTCTGACTCCAAATTGCTCCCAATTTGATAGTAGATGCACTGCAGCAAGTACAGCCACCAGCAGATCAACCAGAAATCAAATATATATAACGCTACTGTAGGCGTAATTAAGACGTTTGTATTCTCCTATGGCTATTTTCTAGCCAAGTATTACAGCACACTACTATGCCAGATGAGATGACGCTGAGTTATGAAAAAAATAAACGTAAAATAAAAAGAAACTGGCAGACTGTGCCTAATTGAAATACAACCCCGGGCCCTAATAAATTTTCCCACTTCGGTCTTTGCGATGGATATGTGCGTCACTAAAACACAGTGGTCGCAAGTCTGACTCCAAATTGCTCCCAATTTGATAGTAGATGCACTGCAGCAAGTACAGCCACCAGCAGATCAACCAGAAATCAAATATATATAACGCTACTGTAGGCGTAATTAAGACGTTTGTATTCTCCTATGGCTATTTTCTAGCCAAGTATTACAGCACACTACTATGCCAGATGAGATGATGCTGAGTTATGAAAAAAATAAACGTAAAATAAAAAGAAACTGGCAGACTGTGCCTAATTGAAATACAACCCCGGGCCCTAATAAATTTTCCCACTTCGGTCTTTGCGATGGATATGTGCGTCACTAAAACACAGTGGTCGCAAGTCTGACTCCAAATTGCTCCCAATTTGATAGTAGATGCACTGCAGCAAGTACAGCCACCAGCAGATCAACCAGAAATCAAATATATATAACGCTACTGTAGGCGTAATTAAGACGTTTGTATTCTCCTATGGCTATTTTCTAGCCAAGTATTACAGCACACTACTATGCCAGATGAGATGACGCTGAGTTATGAAAAAAATAAACGTAAAATAAAAAGAAACTGGCAGACTGTGCCTAATTGAAATACAACCCCGGGCCCTAATAAATTTTCCCACTTCGGTCTTTGCGATGGATATGTGCGTCACTAAAACACAGTGGTCGCAAGTCTGACTCCAAATTGCTCCCAATTTGATAGTAGATGCACTGCAGCAAGTACAGCCACCAGCAGATCAACCAGAAATCAAATATATATAACGCTACTGTAGGCGTAATTAAGACGTTTGTATTCTCCTATGGCTATTTTCTAGCCAAGTATTACAGCACACTACTATGCCAGATGAGATGACGCTGAGTTATGAAAAAAATAAACGTAAAATAAAAAGAAACTGGCAGACTGTGCCTAATTGAAATACAACCCCGGGCCCTAATAAATTTTCCCACTTCGGTCTTTGCGATGGATATGTGCGTCACTAAAACACAGTGGTCGCAAGTCTGACTCCAAATTGCTCCCAATTTGATAGTAGATGCACTGCAGCAAGTACAGCCACCAGCAGATCAACCAGAAATCAAATATATATAACGCTACTGTAGGCGTAATTAAGACGTTTGTATTCTCCTATGGCTATTTTCTAGCCAAGTATTACAGCACACTACTATGCCAGATGAGATGACGCTGAGTTATGAAAAAAATAAACGTAAAATAAAAAGAAACTGGCAGACTGTGCCTAATTGAAATACAACCCCGGGCCCTAATAAATTTTCCCACTTCGGTCTTTGCGATGGATATGTGCGTCACTAAAACACAGTGGTCGCAAGTCTGACTCCAAATTGCTCCCAATTTGATAGTAGATGCACTGCAGCAAGTACAGCCACCAGCAGATCAACCAGAAATCAAATATATATAACGCTACTGTAGGCGTAATTAAGACGTTTGTATTCTCCTATGGCTATTTTCTAGCCAAGTATTACAGCACACTACTATGCCAGATGAGATGACGCTGAGTTATGAAAAAAATAAACGTAAAATAAAAAGAAGCTGGCAGACTGTGCCTAATTGAAATACAACCCCGGGCCCTAATAAATTTTCCCACTTCGGTCTTTGCGATGGATATGTGCGTCACTAAAACACAGTGGTCGCAAGTCTGACTCCAAATTGCTCCCAATTTGATAGTAGATGCACTGCAGCAAGTACAGCCACCAGCAGATCAACCAGAAATCAAATATATATAACGCTACTGTAGGCGTAATTAAGACGTTTGTATTCTCCTATGGCTATTTTCTAGCCAAGTATTACAGCACACTACTATGCCAGATGAGATGACGCTGAGTTATGAAAAAAATAAACGTAAAATAAAAAGAAACTGGCAGACTGTGCCTAATTGAAATACAACCCCGGGCCCTAATAAATTTTCCCACTTCGGTCTTTGCGATGGATATGTGCGTCACTAAAACACAGTGGTCGCAAGTCTGACTCCAAATTGCTCCCAATTTGATAGTAGATGCACTGCAGCAAGTACAGCCACCAGCAGATCAACCAGAAATCAAATATATATAACGCTACTGTAGGCGTAATTAAGACGTTTGTATTCTCCTATGGCTATTTTCTAGCCAAGTATTACAGCACACTACTATGCCAGATGAGATGACGCTGAGTTATGAAAAAAATAAACGTAAAATAAAAAGAAACTGGCAGACTGTGCCTAATTGAAATACAACCCCGGGCCCTAATAAATTTTCCCACTTCGGTCTTTGCGATGGATATGTGCGTCACTAAAACACAGTGGTCGCAAGTCTGACTCCAAATTGCTCCCAATTTGATAGTAGATGCACTGCAGCAAGTACAGCCACCAGCAGATCAACCAGAAATCAAATATATATAACGCTACTGTAGGCGTAATTAAGACGTTTGTATTCTCCTATGGCTATTTTCTAGCCAAGTATTACAGCACACTACTATGCCAGATGAGATGACGCTGAGTTATGAAAAAAATAAACGTAAAATAAAAAGAAACTGGCAGACTGTGCCTAATTCTACTCAAACCCCTAATAAATTTTCCCACTTTGGTGTTTGAGGTGGATATGTGTGTCACTAAGAGCTAAACACAACGGTAGCAAGTCCCCCTGCTAATTCCTCACAATATGGTGCTAGCTGCAAATAAAAAAAAAAAAAAATTATAACGTTATTGTAGCCCTAAGAAGGGCTGTTGGGTTCTTTAAGAATCACTCCTGCCTAACAGTAAGCTAATAGAACACCCTAACGCTTTCCCTGAGCAGCAGCAGCTCTCTCCCTAGCGGCATCCAGACAGAGAATGATCCGAGCAGCGCGGGCAGCGGCTAGTCTATCCCAGGGTCACCTGATCTGGCCAGCCAACCACTGCTATCTACGTGTAAGGGTACCACGTCATGCTGGGTGGAGTGCAGAGTCTCCTGGCTTGTGATTGGCTGTGTTTCTGGCCGCCAAAAAGAAAAACGGCGGGAGCTGCCATTTTCTCGAGCGGGCGAAATACTCGTCCGAGCAACGAGCAGTTACGAGTACGCTAATGCTCGATCGAGCATCAAGCTCGGACGAGTATGTTCGCTCATCTCTAGTTATATGACCAACCTCTCATACCCAAAGCCTTTAAAAATTTGAATCCAACTCCTTACTGCAGGGTTAGGTTTTTTAGGAACCTTAGGAAAGTTGACCAAATATGTTTTTTATTTTCAATTTTACAGCATGTGGAATTTTATTCCAGCTAACGCAATCCGGAAATGCAAATGGAAAAGCGCATCAGATTCTAACTAGAGATAAGCGAGCACTAATATGCTCGGGTACTCGTTATTCAAGACAAACTTTTCCCGATGCTTTTCAAGGGGACCAAGGATCTGCACAGGGAAGCTTGGCCAAGCACCTGGGAACCTCAGAAAAGGATGGAAACACCACGGAAATGGACAGGAAACAGCAGGGGCAGCCTCTGAGGCTGCTTAATCGCACCATTATGCCAAAACTAGGGGCAACAGCATGGCAATGACAGTGACCGAATGAGGCTAGATAGCATCTAAAACATCCAATAATTGACCCTGACAATATAGGGGACTATGCAGAGGCAGCGGCAGCAGCGGCAGGCTAGAGAGTGTCTTGGCAACATACCCCAAATGGACTCAGGCTTAAAACAAATGGGTGGCAGAGAGGAACCAAAGGAGGTGAGCAAGAAGCGCTCAAATAATATCGGTAAATGATAAAAGTTTGCCAGTATATTTTGTGGATTACACAGCAGGGTGGCGACAAAGTTAACAAGTTTGATGAGGAAGCCATGAAAACAACCCAAAATTCTGCCTGACACAGCTCATTTGATAAGGGGACCATGTATGGAGGCAGTGAACTAGTAGTAGATTAAAGGTGCTGCAGTTAAAACTATGTTAGTTGGATCTTGGGATGGAGCTAGCGCTCCGCTGCCAGGCGAGCTTTCGCCAATCCAAGCCCCTGTCTCTAGGCTATTCCCCAAACAGCACTTCTAAGAACCTTTTGTATAAGATCAAGTGTAGTAGCGTTCTTATAAGTTTGGGATATGGCGGGTGAGGGGAATGTAAACAGATGCGCAAGAAGCGCTGAAATAATATTGGTAAATGATAAAAGTTTGCCAGTATATTTTGTGGATTAAACAGCAGGGTGGCGACAAAGTTAACATGGAAGCCATGAAAACAATCCAAAATTCTGCCTGACACAGCTCGTTTGATAAAGGGACCATGTATGGAGGCAGCTATATGGACTACTTTTGGAGGCAGCTATGGCGATGACGTGTGGAGGTAGCAATGGAGACAACGTGTGAAGGCAGCTAAAAAGACGACGTGTGGAGGCTGCTATGGAGACAATTTAATTTGGATAGTGCCTGTATGTGGCAGTCCAAAAAAGTTTTCAAACCAGAGGAGCAGGTAGCTGGTCCTCCAGAAAAATTACATAGATTGAGTGCCTGTATGTGGCAGTCCAAAAAAGTTTTCAAACCAGAGGAGCAGGTAGCTGGTCCTCCAAAAAGATTAAATAAATTGAGTGCCTGTAGGTGGCAGTCCAAAAAAGTTTTCAAACCAGAGGAGCAGGTAGCTGGTCCTCCAGAAAAATTACATAGATTGAGTGCCTGTATGTGGCACTCCCAAAAATTGTTTAAAACAGAGGACAGGGTAGTTGGCCCTCCAGAAAAATTAAATACATAGAGTACTATAGCCAGAGCCAGTTGGCCCTGGCAAAAAAATAGCCAGTTTCCTCTGCTTTAGTGTACAAAGAGGAGGAGAAGGAGGACAATGAGGAGGAGGATTGCATACATTATTCAGGTTCAGCTTCTTTCACCTGGTGGAGAATGGAAATGCGGAGAAATCCAGGCTTTATTCATCTTGATAAGCGTCAGCCTGTCAGCGCTGTCAGTCGACAGGCGTGTACGCTTATCGGTGATGATGCCACCAGCTGCACTGAAAACCCGCTCGGACAACACGCTAGCGGCAGGGCAGGCAAGAACCTCCAAGGCGTACAGCGCCAGTTCGTGCCACATGTCCAGCTTTGAAACCCAGCAGTTGTAGGGAGCTGTGTGATCATTTAGGACGATGGTATGGTCAGCTACGTACTCCCTCACCATCTTTCTGTAAAGATCAGCCCTACTCTGCCGAGACTGGGGACAGATGACAAAAAACTGGCAAAGGCCTTGTAAAGCGTACCCCTGCCAGTGCTGGACAAGCTGCCTGCTCGCCTACTCTCCCTCGCTACTTGTCCCGCAGAAGTACGCCCTCTGCCGCTAGCGCTGTCAGAAGGGAAATACTGTTTCAGCTTGTGCACCAGGGCCTGCTGGTATTCATGCATTCTCACACTCCTTTCCTCTCCAGGGATGAGAGTGGAAAGATTTTGCTTGTACCGTGGGTCCAGGAGAGTGAATACCCAGTAATCGGTGCTGGAATAAATTCTTTGAACGCGAGGGTCACGGGATAGGCAGCTTAGCATGAAATCTGCCATATGCGCCAGAGTCCCAACACGCAAGAATTCACTCCCCTCACTGGCCTAACTGTCCATTTCCTCCTCCTCCAACTCCTCCAACTCCTCTTCTTCTGCCCATACACGCTGAACAGTGAAGGACTGAACAATGGTCCCCTCGCCAACATTCTCCTCCTCTTCCTCCTCATCCTCCTCCACCTCCTCCGATATGCGCTGAGAAACAGACCTAAGGGTGCTTTGGCTATCAACAAGGGAATCTTCTTCCCCCGTCTCTTGTGATGAGCGCAAAGCTTCCGACTTCTTGCTGACCAGAGAGTTTTTCAACAGGCCAAGCAGCGGGATGGTGAGGCTGATGATGGCGGCATCACCACTGACCATCTGTGTTGACTCCTCAAAGTTACTCAGCACCTGACAGATATCAGACATCCACGTCCACTCCTCATTGTAGACTTGAGGAAGCTGACTGACCTGACTACCAGTTCTGGTGGAAGTTGACATCTGGCAGTCTACAATCGCTCTGCGCTGCTGGTAAACTCTGGATAACATGGTTAGTGTTGAATTCCACCTCGTGGGCACGTCGCACAACAGTCGGTGAGCAGGCAGTTGGAGGCGGCGCTGCGCTGCCCTGAGAGTGGCAGCATCTGTGCTGGACTTCCTGAAATGCGCACAGATGCGGCGCACCTTCGTGAGCAAATCAGACAGATTGGGGTATGTCTTGAGGAAACGCTGAACTATGAGATTTAACACATGGGCCAGGCATGGCACATGTGTCAGTCTGCCGAGTTGCAGAGCTGCCACCAGGTTACGGCCGTTGTCACACACAACCATGCCTGGCTTCAGGTTCAGCGGTGCCAGCCACAGATCAGTCTGCGCCGTGATGCCCTGTAATAACTCTTGGGCGGTGTGCCTTTTATCGCCTAGGCTCAGCAGTTTGAGCACCGCCTGCTGTCGCTTAGCGATGGCACTGCTGCTGTGCCTAGAGCTACCGACTGATGGCGCCATGCCCACGGATGGTAATTCAGAGGAGGAGGTGGAGGAGGGGTGGGAGGAGGAGGAGGCATAGTAGGCCTTTGAGACCTGGACCGAGGTAGGCCCGCAATCCTCGGCGTCGGCAGTATATGACCAGCCCCAGGGTCAGACTTGGTCCCAGCCTCCACCAAGTTAACCCAATGTGCCGTCAGCGAAATATAGTGGCCCTGCCCGGCAGCACTCGTCCACGTGTCCGTGGTCAGGTGGACCTTGTCAGAAACAGCGTTGGTCAGGGCACGGAGGATGTTCTCTGACACGTGCTTGTGCAGGGCTGGGACGGCACATCGGGAAAAGTAGTGGCGGCTAGGGACCGAATACCGAGGGGCGGCCGCCGCCATGAGGTTTCGAAAGGCCTCGGTCTCTACCAGCCTATAGGGCAGCATCTCCAGGCTAAGCAACTTGGAGATGTGGACGTTGAGGGCTTGGGCGTGTGGGTGGGTTGCGCTATACCTCCTTTTGCGCTCCAGCGTCTGGGGTATGGAGAGCTGAACGCTAGTGGATGCTGTGGAGGATCGTGGAGGCGAAGATGGGGTTTTCGCACGGGAGGTGTTTGGGCCGGGGGCCTAGGCAGGGGGCTGACTAGCAGATGACACAGGGGAAGGAGCAGTGGTGTGCCCGGCCGGAGGTGAACGGGCTTGGTGCCATTGAGTGGGGTGTTTAGCATTCAGATGCCTGCGCATACTGGTGGTAGTTAAGCTAGTAGTGGTGGAACCCCTGCTGATCCTGGTTTGGCAAAGGTTGCACACCACAGTCCGTCGGTCATCCGGTGTTTCTTTAAAGGACCTCCAGACTTCTGAAAATCTAGCCCTCGCCACGGGAGCTTGACTACGGGCAACATTTGGCGCTGATGCACCAGCTCTGGCCCTGCCTCTCCGTCTGGCCCCACCACTGCCTCTTCCAACCTGTTCTGCTATAGGACTCGCCTCTGTCTCAGAAGCACTGTGTTCACCCGGCCTAACAACCCAGCTTGGGTCTGTCACCTCATCATCCTCCGATCCCTCAGTCTGCTCCCCCCTCGGACTTCCTGCCCTAACAACTTCACCACTGTCTGACAACTGTGTCTCCTCATCGTCTGACACCTCTTTACACACTTCTTCCACTACGTGAATAATGTCATCATCACCCACAGACTGCGACTGGTGGAAAACCTGGGCATCGGAAAATTGCTCAGCAGCAACCGGACAAGTGGTTTGTGACTGTGGGAAGGGTCCAGAAAACAGTTCCTCAGAGTATGCCGGTTCAAATGCCAAATTTTCGTGGGAGGGGGCAGACTGGGGGGAAGGAGGCTGAGGTGGAGGAGCTGGAGGAGTGACGATTTCGGTGACATGGGTGGACTGTGGGGAAGACTGACTGGTGGACAAATGGCTAGAAGCATTGTCCGCAATCCACGACATCACCTCTTCGCACTGTTCTGGCCTCAACAGTGCTCTACCACGAGTCCCAGTAACTTGAGACATGATGAACCTAGGGAGTGTACCTCTGCGGCGTTCCCCTGCTCCCCCATCAGCAGGTGGTGTCTCACCCCGCCCAGGACCACGGCCTCTGACCCCTGCAGTAGTTGGACGCCCACGTCCACGCCCTCGTCCTCTACCCCTAGCCCTCGGGTTAAACATTTTCCAAATTAAAGTGTAAACTTGAAAAAAAAAAAAAATTTGTGTTTATTTTTTTTTAGTTTTTGATTTTTTTTTAACAAAACGATGCTATCCTATTGCTATGGCTAGTTTCTAACCTACACTGACAGCACACAACTGGATTTTGTGCTTTGCAAGATGAGTTTGAGCTATAAAATGAAATAAAGGTAAAAAAAAAAAAAATCAGCAGACTCTGCCTAATTCTAATCAAACACCTAATAAATTGTCCCACTTTGGTGTTTGAGGTGGATATGTGTGTCACTAAGAGCTAAACACAACGGTAGCAAGTCCCCCTGCTAATTCCTCACAATATGGTACTAGCTGCACTACTAGTGCCAGCAAGCCCAGCCACAAGCAAACAAAAAAAAAATTATAACGTTTTTGTAGCCCTAAGAAGGACTGTTGGGTTCTTGTTGAATCACTCCTGCCTAACAGTAAGCTAATAGAACACCCTAACGCTTTCCCTGAGCAGCAGCAGCTCTCTCCCTAGCGGCATCCAGACAGAGAATGATCCGAGCAGCGCGGGCAGCGGCTAGTCTATCCCAGGGTCACCTGATCTGGCCAGCCAACCACTGCTATCTACGTGTAAGGGTACCACGTCATGCTGGGTGGAGTGCAGAGTCTCCTGGCTTGTGATTGGCTCTGTTTCTGGCCGCCAAAAAGCAAAACGGCGGGAGATGCCATTTTCTCGAGCGGGCGAAGTATTCGTCCGAGCAACGAGCAGTTTCGAGTACGCTAATGCTCGAACGAGCATCAAGTTCGGACGAGTATGTTCGCTCATCTCTAATTCTAACCAAAATCAATAAATTATGACAAGTTTAAATAAAGGGAAAGTTGAACTACCACAATTAGAACTGGCTTTATTAACTGGAAGTAACTGATAGATCAGATAGATTTGTTATTTGAGTTTTAGACTTTGTGTGAATGAATATTGTCTCCCTCTTGCAGGAGTCTGGTGAGAATACTTTCTCTCCTTCCTTCATCTCTTCTATGTTGATTACAGTCTTGGTTAATGACAAAGCTCCCCAGAGGATCGTGTGCCCGTCCCCAGCCATTGTCATATGAATGATTGCCACCCATCAGTAACAGCGGCTCCAAGATGAAGGTTCTGCTTCTCACAGTCTCTATCATATGTGCGTTTATAGATAGAGCTAGGGCCATTTCTTGCTACCAATTTATATTGTACCCCGAAAGCTGTAATCTGAACCCTGCTGAAATGGATCAACCACTGAACTGCGCACATCAGGATGACGTCTGTATAATCTTCAATGTACATTCAAGGAGCTACACAAATATAGGTTTTGACTATTTTGAGCTGCGATGTGGGAAACCATCAGAATGTGATCGACGCCAAAGCTTCACCATGGTCAAATATGGTATAACCATGGTCTCTGGATGCTGCAACACGAGCAGCTGTATCCCAGCGCTTCCAGAGATGCCTCCTGACAACGAGACGGCCAATGGAGTCACCTGTCCAGGTTGTTTGTCAGAGACAAGTAATGTGGACTGTATTCCTCAGAATGCAATGCGGTGTAGAGGAGAAGAGAAATACTGTATCTCTTATTATGAAATCTCAGATGGACAGAAAAGGCTGCACTCCCTAGGCTGCGCCACGGAAAACTACTGCAAGAAAGAAGAAATGCCATTTTTCAATTGGATTTCAAACATGGCCGTAATGTGCACAATAGTGAGCAGCAACCATTCCCTGCCTGTAGGAAATTTCCTCTGGTGTCCTATTTGCTTTGGAAAAAATCTAGATCCCTACAGTTATCTCTTGTGCGCTGTCGATGAGGATGTATGTCTGTTTGAAGCAACTCGAACCCTATATAATGGAGAAGACCGTGTGCAATACTTCCGGAGATGTGGGAGGTCACATGAATGCAGCAGGAGTGGTACCATAAGTAGCAGCAAGAAGACCATGTCTATGAATACCACCTGCTGCGACCACAACCGGTGCCACTGTCCGGTACCCGTGCTGCCAGCGCTCAGCGACAAGAGGAACGGTCTAACCTGTCCGGACTGTCACATGGCCAGCTCTCATCTGTGTTTAAAGAAAGATGTCAAACAGTGCACTGGGAATGAAGATACCTGCATCCAGTACAGCAGAACCATGAAGCAAGACTTTTCTGTCAAGAAGGAAGTCCTCTATGGCTGTGCAAGTAGTAGTATCTGTGACGCTGGGTCCTCCAGGGTGCTGCCAATGTCGGGATTTGGACAACATATCACCACTGAGGTGCTATGTAACGGAGGCAGGCGTCTGGAAATGCACAGCAACCATCGCTACATCCCAGCGTTTGTCTTCATGATCTGCCTACAGTCCACTTCACTCCACTTATAAACTGCTAATATCAAGTATAAAATATAGGGAAAACATTTTTTTATTAAATCTACTATGAAAATCAAGCATGATAAACCAGATTTGCTTTCCCTGGTCCCGTACCTTCTAATATCAACTTTTATAATGATGCTAATGAGCTCCTAGGGGAATTACCAGAGCCCTTCCGTGCTTCACATGCAGTTACGCTGTCGCCTCCTCTGCACTTCCCCCTTCCCTCTGCTTTATGTAATCTCACTGCAGTACAGGAAGTTTCATCACACAGTGGGAGAGGGAAGTGCTCCTTGCACAATGTAACATCCTGTGAATCTGCACGGACTGCCCAATGATCATTAGCGTAATTTTAAGAGTTGATATTAGAAAAGAGGTCATGTATCAAAAATATGAGAAGATTACGACAGTCACAGTGATTGGATCTATAAGTAAGTGTCCCTAGTTTATCATGCTGGCATGCTGGATTTTGATGGTAGATTTTCTTCAAATGAATTTCAAGCATGTAACTATATATTACTTTTCCACCATGTTCTTATATAACGAAAATTAAACCAAATGGAATAGTATTATGTGAAATATTCATGGCTTGTTGAACCACTTTGAGGGCTCTTTTACATTGGCGTTGTTTTTCACGTCCGTGATTTTGTGATTTCCACGGATACATCACAAGTCCATTGATTTGTATTGGTATTGTCAAGGCTCAGGGTCAGTGAACCCCCTGGACCACTGCGGACCATGACACAAGCCAACACATTGGACCGGAATCTTAGTGGTCTTCACCAGAGCCCACCGCAAAGCAGGTTGGTCTTGCTGCGGCGTGGTACCACCAGGTTGTTCCACAGGCACGACTTGTCCACGGTGTCAGACAAGGTCAAGACAGGCGGGGACAGGCAGTAGGTCGATGCAGGCGGCAGAGGTTCAAGGTCAGAGACGAAGCAAGAGGTCAGTGCTGGCAGAGGAGGAGTGAAGTCGAAAACAGGCCTCGGGTCACAGCGGGAAATCCAATCACTAGCACGAGGTGCAGGGTGCAGCTTTCTCATCGACAATAGCACAAAGATCCGTCAGGGTGTGCAGGAAGAGGCAGGCTTAAATGTTCTCCTGCAAATGGGCAGCGCCATTTAACGGTGCACTGGCACTTCTTGGGACCACCCGTGTCAGTACCTGCCCTCCTTTCAGCTTCCCCCTCTTCTTGTGCTGGAGGAATCTCTGCAGGAGATCATGGTCCAGGATATTGTCCTTGTGCTCCCAAGATCTCTCCTTCGGCCCGATCCCCTTCCAGTCAACCAAGAAGAGCGGCTTACCTCTCACCGTCTTCATGTCAAGGATCTCCTTTGCCTCATAGATGTCGGTGGAGTCAGCCACAGGAGCAGGAGGAGGTACTTGGTAGGAGAAGCGGTTCAGGATGACAGGTGTAAACAGGGAGACACGGAAGGAGTTTGGGATGTGCATGGTGGGAGGAAGGCGTAGCTTGTAGGACACCGGAGTGATGAGACTTTGAAGGGACCCAGAAAACGTGGACCAAGATTGTAGCCAGGGATTTTTAGCCGGACATGCATGCCTGGATGACAACCAGACTTTGTCATTTGGAGAGAAGATTGGAGAAGGTGTGCGTTTTTATCCGTCTGGAACTTGGACCGGTTTGTTTCACCCTCTCCACTTAACCATTCGACCGAGGGTGGTAAGCAGAAGAGAAGTCCAGAATCACTTGCAACTGATTGCACAAGAATCGCCAGAACTTGGACACAAACTGAACCCCTCGATCAGACACATTGGAACACATTTATGATCCCCGAGGTGCGATGTCCAATGAGGATGAAGTCCGACGCGATTCACTAAGATCGTGCGCCCGATATCCTGCAGACCCTTAGTAAATGTGCCCTGATGTGTTGAGGAAGTCCATGCAGCTGGAAGATGTGTTGAGAGAACAAGTTGGCAAGATGTGGAGCAGATGAAAGACCTAAAAGGGGAACAGAATGGGACATTGTGGAAAACCGGTCTGTCACCACCCAAATGACGGTATTGCCAGAGGAAGGTGGAAGGTCTGTGACAAAGTCCATAGCCATGGGCAACCTTGTATTGCGCTAGTCAATACAATGATGGAATGACCCATCCTTCTTGGTCACAAAAAAGAAGCCTACACCAACCAGAGAGGAGGACATACATATAAACCCTTTCTGCAGGTTCTCTTTAATATCTGCAACACCCTCGCCAATGCAAGGCGAAGGAGTGCTTGCGAATACGTCCCACAGCATGTCACTACATCACGCTACATAGTCCTTATAGGACACAGGGGACATTGCAGTGGTAGATCCTGCCTGGCAAGGCAGGAGTTAAGTGTTTTGTATGATGTAAGATCTATCATCCAATCACCTGTATTACATTCTGTCCAATGTAAGCTGAGATGTAATGGGAGGAGCAGCCACCACCTGACCAGGGGAGTTACAAAACCCCTGGCCAGGAATGTTCTAGAGAGCAGTTCCAGTCAGACCTGAGGGTCTGCAGGACACCAGAAGAGGTTAGTTTTAGCCTAGCTCAGATCAGAAGAAGCAGACTGGGTTATCCCAGTCCAGACTCTATTCAGCCAGCATATCATACCAGAGCAGGAAGAGCCTAGCCCCTGCCTCTGAAGAGTGGAGCTAATAGATCAGAATTAGTGAAGAAAGGAGTATCATCCTACCTTCAAGGGTGATACCTGAAGCACTCCAGGACAAGCTGAAGCTTCCTATTAGGACACAGCTACCTCCCAGCCTGCCCTCTGCATCCAGGCTGGCGATCTACCTCCTGTGGCTTTCTCCAACTGCATCTCAGTACTCCACCATTCTGTTAAAGGCACGTTGCTGCGGTTCCTGTCGGTTCCAATAAAGAACTGTAAGTTGTTTTCGTTCAACCTCTGCCTCCGTCTGGTCCCTGCTACTACGGCTGCCCTCATCACAGGCACCCTGTCCACTACACAGAGACATACTCTAGACACCAAAGGGTTGCCCCAGGGAGACCCGCTATAGCAGTCTCTCCCTCATCATTTCTTGCCAACACCACCCTGCTGGAGACCTGCCAGGCTGTAGGACAGCCCTCCGGTTCCCCATACCAAGCACCGTGACACTAGCGTGCCTAGGCCGCAACCGCCAGCCACTCAGGTACTGCGGGCCCCGGCTGACTCCAGGCCCCGAGAAAAGGCTAGGCCCCGGTGGGGGATGTTGCATATCTGGCAACAAATTTATAGGGCAGTCGTAGGGACAGAACCGGATCGGAGAGGATTTTTTCGCTGACCAAGGAGATGACCAGAGGGTTTTTGAGAAGGACCATAGGGATGTGGTGCCGGGAGACCAGAGTGGTATCCACGAAGTTACCCACAGAACCAGAGTCCAAGCAAGCAGAGACCTGGATCTGGATGCAGGTGCCAATGCTGAGAAGCACACTAATAGTCAGTCGTGGGAGAAGCTTTGCTTACACCTAGGGACGCTCCTCCCAAGGACCCTAGGTGCTGGTGTTTTCCGGACGTTGGGGATCGACAGGACAAGCCCCAATAAAGTACTCTGGACTGGCACAGTACAGACAGAGGTTCTCTTGACGTTGCCTGGAAAGTTCTTGGAGGGAGAGTTGGGTTCTGTCCACTGGCATAGGTTCTACTGTAGGTGATACAGGCGGACGCTAGAGCAACCTTTGGAAGGCAGGTGCCAAGCGAAGATTCAGAAGGGTGTGCAGGAAAGGCAGGCTTAAATGTTCTTTTGGAAATGGGCAGCGCCAATTATTGGCGCGCTGGCCCTTTAAGCCTTGTAAAGCCGACGTGCGCACGCCCTAAGAGTCGAGAACGCGCATGCACGGCAGAGGGAGCCGAAATAGGAGTCGGGAAAGCAAGGTGCGCAGACAACGCCTGAGCGGGGGAGTAGGGGGACAGGTCAAATCACTTTTGGATATCAAAATACATATTTAAATTTTTTTATTAATACAAAGATCATTTTAAACATTTTATCATTTTGGTGCAGAATGTGTTTCATGACCAACTTCTCATACCCAAAGCCTTTTGTAAAAAAAATTTGAATCCCACCACTTACCGCAGGTTTAGGTTTTTTATGGAAAAAAAAGCCTAACTATTGGAATTGGTTTGGGTAGTCGGAAACCATGGATCATGGTATCATGGGAAAGGGGGGAGGGATGAGGGGACCCCTGTTATAGAGCAGTCTGAACTAGACCACGTACAGCATATGTCTTCTTTATTGCAGTGACACCAAAAAACAGAACCTGTAAGAGGATGGACCAAATATGTTATTTTTTCAATTTTACAGCATGTGGCTAACACAATCCGGAAATGCAAATGAAAAAGGGCATTACTTTATAACCAAAATCAATCAATTTCTGAGAAGTTTAAATAAAGGGAAAGTTGAACTACCACAATTAGAACTGGCTTTATTAACTGGATGTAACTGATAGATCAGAAAGATTTGTTATTTGAGTTTTAGACTTTGTGCGAATGAATGTTGTCTCCCTCTTGCAGGAGTCTGATGAGAATACTTTCTCTCCTTCCTCCATCTCTTATATGTTGATTACAGTCTTGGTTGATGACAAAGCTCCCCGGAGGATCGTGCGCCCGTCCCCAGCCATTGTCATATGAATGATTGCCACCCATCAGTAACAGCGGCTCCATGATGAAGGTTCTGCTTCTCACAGTCTCTATCATATGTGCGTTTATAGATAGAGCTAGGGCCATTTCTTGCTACCAATGTTTATTGTATGGAGATGACAGTAATCTGAACCCTGCACAACCACTGGATCAACCACTGAACCGCTGCCCACATCAGGACAAAGTCTGTATAATCCTTAATGTACATTCGAGGAGCTACGCAAATAGAGGTTATAAATATCTTGAGCTGCGATGTGGGAAACCATCAGAATGTGATCAGCGCCAAAGCTTCACCATGGTCAAATATGGTATAACCATGGTCTCTGGATGCTGCAACACGAGCAGCTGTATCCCAGCGCTTCCAGAGATGCCTCCTGACAACGAGACGGCCAATGGAGTCACCTGTCCAGGTTGTTTGTCAGAGACAAGTAATGTGGACTGTATTCCTCAGAATGCAATGCGGTGTAGAGGAGAAGAGAAATATTGTATCTCTTATTATGAAACCTCATATGGACAGAAAATGCTGCACTCCCTAGGCTGCGCCACGGAAAACTTCTGCAAGAAAGAAGAAATGCCATTTTTCAATTTGATTTCAAACGCGGCCGTAATGTGCACAATAGTGAGCAGCAACCATTCCCTGCCTGTAGGAAATTTCCTCTGGTGTCCTGTTTGCTTTGGAAAAAATCTAGATCCCTACAGTTATCTCTTGTGCGCTGCCGATGAGGATGTATGTCTGTTTGAAGCAACTCGAACCCTATATAATGGAGAAGACCGTGTGCAATACTTCCGGAGATGCGGGAGGTCACATGAATGCAGCAGGAGTGGTACCATAAGTAGCAGCAAGAAGACCATGTCTATCAATACCACCTGCTGCGACCACAACCGGTGCCACTGTCCGGTACCCGTGCTGCCAGCGCTCAGCGACAAGAGGAACGGTCTAACCTGTCCGGACTGTCACATGGCCAGCTCTCATCTGTGTTTAAAGAAAGATGTCAAACAGTGCACTGGGAATGAAGATACCTGCATCCAGTACAGCAGAACCATGAAGCAAGACTTTTCTGTCAAGAAGGAAGTCCTCTATGGTTGTGCAAGTAGTAGTATCTGTGACGCTGGGTCCTCCAGGGTGCTGCCAATGTCAGGATTTGGACAACATATCACCACTGAGGTCCTATGTAACGGAGGCAGGCGTTTGGAAATACACAGTAGCCACCGCTACATCCCAGCGCTCGTCTTCATGATCTGCCTACAGTCCTCTACACTTATAACTTGCTAATATCTATAGGGAAAACATTTTTTTTAATGAAATCCACCATCAAAATCAAGCATGATAAACCGGATTTGCTATCCATGGCCTCTTTCCTTCTAATATCAACTTTTATAATGATGCTAATGAGCTCCTAGGGGAATTACCAGAGCCCTTCCATGCTGCAGATTCACATGCAGTTACACTGTAAGCCCCTCTGCACTTCCCTCTTCCCTGCAGTACAGGAAGTTTCAACACACAGTGGGAGAGGGAAGTGCTCCTTGCACAGTGTAACAACCTGTGAATCTGTAGCAGGAAGGGGCTCTAGGAACCACCCAGGCTCATTAGCATAATTTTAAAAGTTGATATTAGAAGAAAGGAGGCCATGGATAACAAATATTTGAAGATCACCACTTTTACAGTGCTTGGATCTATGATCTGGTTTATCATGCTGGATTTTGATGGTAGATTTCCTTCAATTTATTTTAAAGAGGTATGAAAGTTTTGCATCCTAATACCCTGTTTCCCCTAAAATAAGACATTCCTCGAAAATAAGACCTAGTACAATTTTGTTCAGGCTTAAAAATATAAGACCTCCCCTGAAAATAAGACCTAGCGGCAGTCATAGCAGCAGCTCCACCCACGCTATACATTAGTATTAGTAAATCTTTTAGATGCTACAGAAGGTTATGACATGGGGAAGAATTCATGGAAGTAAATCACTGACTGTTGTGCTGCAAATGTGATACCAGCAGCTACCAGGATAAGAAGGGTCATCTATGGAAAGTGCTTTTACTAAATATGAGAGACTGGGGCCAATGATTATAATAGAAATCGAGTCACAAGAAATACAGCATGAAATCAGAGTTTGGAGAGTCATAAGGATGTTAGAGAAGTTGATTTTTTGATAAATGTAAATTCTTGTTCATGGAAAAATAAGACATCCCCTGAAAATAAGACCTAGTGCATCTATAGGGGAAAAAATTAATATATGACACTGGGGGTCATTTACTAAGGGCCCGATTCGCGGTTTCCCGACGTGTTACCCGAATATTTCCGATTTGCGCCGATTTCCCCTGAATTGCCCCGGGATTTTGGCGCACGCGATTGGATTGTGGCGCATTGGCGCCAGCATGCACGCAACGGAAATCGTGGGGTGTGGCCGAAAGAAAACCCGGTGGATTCGGAAAAACCGCTGCATTTAAAAAAAGAAAAGTGTTGCGGAGCTTGCACTTACCTTCACTAGGAATAGGCCGGTGAACTTGAGTGCGTTCCGATGCTCTTCAGCGTAGCTGGTGGACGTCGGAGGAACTGCCTTAATGAATCCCGGCCGGACCCAAATCCACGCGCCGCAGGATCGCGAATGGACCGGGTAAGTAAATCTGCCCCACTGTCTTACTTTCGGGGAAACAGGGTATATATCTATGCATGTAATTATTTAATCATATTTCAACATTTTCTTATATAACGAAGATTAAACCAAATGGAATATTTTTATGTGAAAAATTCATGGCTTGTAGAACAACTTTAAGGGCTCTTTCACATTGGTGTTGTTTTTCACATCCGTGGTATAGTGATTTCCATGGATACATCACAAAGCCATTGATTTCTATTGGTATTTTCACATTGGCTTGTATTTTCACTGATCCGTTGTCCATGGAAAAAATTATGAAGCATGTCCTATTTTTTCACTGATGCAGATCACAGAAGGTAATAGAAGTCTATGTGTCCGCAAAAAAAAAAAATCTGTTTTTTTTTCACTGATGATGCTAAAAAACCATGTTTGATGTTTTCAAAGCAGTGTTGAACCTTTGTTTTTTTTTGTGAACATGGAGATCAGTCGGAAGAAAAACTAAGAAACAACAGAGACAAAACAGAAGTGAAAACGGAGACAAAACAAATGCGTTGTCAACGCACACAAAGCACAAGGGCCGCATCTGCCATAAGGCGAGAAAAAAATATCGCCTCCGGCGGCAGAATGCAAAGCCCTTTGAAGAGCGTCAAAATTTGCTGCTCTAACGACGGCCGAATCGCCCACCAGTTAAATAAATCGCACTTGTCTCTTTAAGACACAGGTGTAATTTATATGAGGAGCAACGCAGTGCCTATCTGGCTGCTGGCGTCACTCTGTTCTATGCAGAGACACAGGTGGCGGATGATGACGTCACGCCACCTGTGTTACTGAGCAGAGCCACAGCTCACAGAAGACGGGAGCTGCGTGCCGTGGAATATATGATATGCGGCCAGAATCGTTTTATACTGGGGGGGGGCTGTATATATTATATAGGATACAGTATATTACTAAGCTGGGGGGCTGTATATAAGATACAGTATATTACTAAGCTCGGGGGCTGTATATATTATATAGGATACAGTATATAACTAAGCTGGGAGGCAGTATATGGGATACAGTATATTACTAAGCTGGGGGCTGTATATGGGATACAGTATATTACTAAGCTGGGATGGCTGTATATGGGATACAGTATATTACTAAGCTTAGGGCTGTATATGGGATACAGTATATTACTAAGCTGGGAGGGCTGTATATGGAATACAGTCTAGTACAAAGCTGGGAGGCTGTATATGGGGTACAGTATATTACTAAGCTGGGAGGGCTGTATATGGGATCCAGTATATTATTAAGCTGGAGGGCTGTATATGGGGTACAGTATATTACTAAGCTGGGATGGCTGTATATGGGATAAAGTATATTACTAAGCTTAGGGCTTTATATGGGATACAGTATATTACTAAGCTGGGAGGGCTGTATATGGAATACAGTCTAGTACAAAGCTGGGAGGCTGTATATGGGATACAGTATATTACTAAGCTGGGAGGGCTGTATATGGGATCCAGTATATTATTAAGCTGGGGGGCTGTATATGGGGTACAGTATATTACTAAGCGGGATGGCTGTATATGGGATACAGTATATTACTAAGCTGGGGGGATGTATATGGGATACAGTATATTACTAAGCTGGGGGGCTGTATATGGGATACAGTATATTACTCAATGGGAGGGGGCTGTATATGAGATCCAATATATTACTAAGCTGGGGGGGCTGTATATGGAATACAAATTAGTACAAAGCTGGGAGGCTGTAAATGGGTTACGGTATATTAATAAGCAGGGGGCTGTATATGGGGTACAGTATATTACTAAGCTGGGAGGGATGTATATGGAATACAGATTAGTACAAAGCTGGGAGGCTGTATATGGGATACAGTATATTACTAAGCTGGGGAGCTGTATATGGGATACAGTATATTACTAAGCTGGGGGGATGTATATGGGATACAGTATATTACTAAGCTGGGGGGATGTATATGGGATACAGTATATTACTAAGCTGGGGGGATGTATATGGGATACAGTATATTACTAAGCTGGGGGCTGTATATGGGATACAGTATATTACTAAGCTGGGGGGATGTATATGGGATACAGTATATTACTAAGCTGGGGGATGTATATGGGATACAGTATATTACTAAGCTGGAGGCTGTATATGGGATACAGTATATTAATAAGCTGGGATGGCTATATATGGGATATAGTATATTACTAAGCTGGGGGCTGTATATGGGATACAGATATTACTAAGCTGGGGGCTGTATATGGGATACAGTATATTACTAAGCTGGGGGCTGTATATGGGATACAGTATATTACTAAGCTGGAGGGCTGTATATGGGATACAGTATATTACTAAGCTGGAGGGCTGTATATGGGATACAGTATATTACTAAGCTGGGAGGGATGTATATGGAATACAGATTAGTACAAAGCTGGGAGGCTGTATATGGGATACAGTATATTACTAAGCTGGGGGCTGTATATGGGGTACAGTATATTACTAAGCTGGGGGATGTATATGGGATACAGTATATTACTAAGCTGGGGGGATGTATATTGGATACAGTATATTACTAAGCTGGGGGGCTGTATATGGGATTCAGTATATTACTAAGCTGGGGGGATGTATATGGGATACAGTATATTACTAAGCTGGGGGGATGTATATGGGATACAGTATATTACTAAGCTGGGGGCTGTATATGGGATACAGTATATTACTAAGCTGGGGGGATGTATATGGGATACAGTATGCAACATCCCCCACCGGGGCCTAGCCCTTTGAGGTGAGGCCTGGAGACAGCCGGGGCCCGCGGTACTGGAGTGGCTGGCGGTTGCGGCCTAAGCACGCTATTGTCACGGTGCTTGGTACGGGGGAAGCGGAGGGCTGTCCTACAGCCTGGCAGGTCTCCAGCAGGGTGGTGTTGGCAAGAAAAGATGAGGGAGAGGCTGCTATAGCGGATCTCCCTGGGGCAACCCCTTAATGTCCCGAGTGTGAGTCTCTGTGGGATGGACAGGGTGCCGGTGATGAAGGCAGTCGTATTAGCAGGGAGCAGACGGAGACAGAAGTTGAAGAAAACAACTTACAGTTCTTTATTTGAACCGGCAGGAACCGCAGCAAACGTGCCTTTAACAGGTAGATGGAGTGCTGAGATGTGAGTTGGAGGGAGCCTCAGGAGATAGTTCACCAGCCTGGATGTAGAGGACAGGCTGGGAGGCAGCTGTGTCCTGGTAGGAAGCTTCAGCTTGTCCTGTAGGGCTTCAGGTATCACCTTTAAAGGTAAGATGATACCCCTTTTCCTCACTACACTAACTCTAGTCTGATGCTCCACTCTTCAGAGGCAGGGGCTAGGCTCTTCCTGCTCTGGTATGGGCTAGACAGAGATTACTCACTCACTCACTAAATAGACATACTAGAATAGTCTCCAGAACATTCCTGGCCAGGGAGTTTTATTACCTCCCTTTGGTCAGGTGGTGGCTGCTCCTCCAATCACATCTCAGCTTACAGAGCACAGGATGTAACACAAATCATTGGATAACAGCATCTTGCATTATACAAAATACTTAACCTCTGCCTTGCCAGGCAGGATTCACCACTGCAATATCCCTATGTCCTGTCAGGACCATGTAGTGTAATGGGATTACATGCAGGTGGGACGTATTCGCAAACACTCCCTCGCCATTGCATCGGCGAGGGTGTTGCATACCCCGGGGGCAATTGAAAGAGCCGCCCTCGGCTCGACTACAGTTGTTTTGGGGCACAGAGGGGGCTAAGGGCACTTCTAGGAAGTGCAGGCTATGTGAGGTGTAGGGACAAACCGCCCATGGTCCTGGAGACAGGCACCTGGGTTGGTGTCGGACTAAGACAAAAATATGTAGCTGTATGACAGTTGGTCGCTGACGCCATTAAACCGAACTGTACAATAGGAAAGGTGTGGTGTCATGTCCTGTAATCCACTCCTTGCACCAAGGCCTGTATATTTGTTATATCAACGCTTCTTCCCTGGCGGCAATTATATAGTGTATATATGCATACATTGGCATATGTGACACAATAAAACATTGTACTACATAGAGACGGTCCGACACAGCCACACTACAATCTGAAAAGCCTATAAAAGGTTAGTGCAAACTACTGGCATATATGACAGTGTGCAAACAGGTTAATTCACATTGGCTTAGGAGCCCAATGGGTACACATCTTAAAACGTTACAAACGTTACAGAGGTAGATAGGCTACTCAGGGTAGCACGATAGCAAATGTGTCTTTTCCTGCAAAGAAAAGGCATAAAGAGTGCAAGCAGAATGTCCATACCTAAAAAGGAAGGCATTAAGTGCAAAATAATAATCAATAGCAATAGCAACTTTTCCCTGGAGTATCTGGCAAAAGTCTCTCAGAAGGTCTCTAATGACAAAGTCCATCTTCTGGGTACAGCCCTTGATGTGGGGAAAAGTGCACTGAAGAAAACAAAGGGTCTCCTCTTTGTGTAGAGGGACAGAGTCCTTTCCTTTGAAGAAATTCTCTGCTGTGGCAGAGGAAGAGGTGCTATCATAGCACATGACAATAATCAGTTCAAGGTATGTCTCTTGACTGAGATAAATAGGGGTGAGAGTCTCAGGAAAGTCTCTGGCTCTTTAGGGAAAATGGAGAGAAGGGAATATACAATATGTACACAGTACCTGGAGTGGGCTACAGCCCTTCAGGGGTTACTCTGCATCTTCTTCGGTGGTAAGTACTTCGGTGTCAGAAAAACGTACCTGCCTCCTGCTTCTGCGTGTCACCAGCTGGTACTCCTGCAGGTACGCAGGAGCTTTACCTTTTGTCTCCCTTTGAGACCTTCGAAGTTCCGGCCTGGAGAAGATAACAACCTCCTCATCGTCCTCCTCTGAGTCAGGCGCTGGAGTCGGAGTCTCAGCTGCCTCCGATGCTTCAGGTACCTCTTACTGGAGTGGAAACAAAACAGAATTGAGGCACAGTCACAAGTTCCAAGAAACTGGGGGTAGGCGAACACAAGGAGGTCTGTAAGTTGGGGGTCGAGGTGAGAGGTGTGGACATAGGGGCAAAAGGACGAAGACATCTCTTCAGCCGGTTCCTATGTACCCGGAGTGGTGGACGGTCTCCTCTTGAAATCTCGTAGACTTCAGGGGAGAGACTGTCCCTAACTAGGTATGGCTCACGCTCCCAACGCCCATCTAGCTTACTGGTAGGATGGTTGTTGCGCAGCCACACTCGATCTCCTGGGGCAAAAGGCTCAGCACAGGCATTACGATCGAAGTCCCTTTTTTGTTTCTCCCGGGCCTCTTCCAACCGCAGATCCACAACTTCTCTGGCATCCGCCAGGCGCCTCTGGTGTTCGTGAACCCAGTCAGTCTGGGGAAGTAAAGACTGGGAATCAGGGGACTCCATGTCCCAGGTCATATCCGCAGGGAGATGGCCGTGTCTCCCGAACATCAGATAATACGGGGTGTATCCTGTGGAGCAATGATTGGTATTGTTGTACAGGTACACTAATTCGGGCAACAGTTTTGGCCAGTCAGCCCTTTTTGCAGGGGTCAGAGTCCTCAGCATATTGATTAGAGTCTGGTTCATCTTTTCACAAAGCCCATTGCCTTGGGGATGATAGGCTGTGGTCCTCAGCTTCTTGCAGCCATATAGAGTGCACAGCTCCTGGAAGACTTGGGACTCAAATGCTGTTCCTTGGTCTGTAAGGATCTGGTCCGGACAGCCATAGGGGAGGATGAAGCTCTTCCACAGGGCCGCTGCGGTAGTCCTTGCAGACAAATCTCTGACAGGTACTGCAACCACAAATTTGGTATAGTGGTCGATGATCGTAAGAGCATAACTGTGACCGGATCTGCTGGGCTCCAACTTCACGTGGTCCAATGCCAAGATCTCCAAAGGCCGTTGGCTCACAATGGGACGTAGAGGGGCCCTTTGATTGTGTCGCTCTCCTCGAGCGATGGCGCAGGCTGGGCATTCTCGACACCAGGCTTCAATGTCGGACTTCATGTTGACCCAGAAGAATCGCCTTCGGAGGGTGGCTTCAGTCTTCTGAGCGCCAAAGTGCCCTGACTGGTCATGGTACATTTCCAGTACTATCTTGGCGTCCCTCCTGGGAATCACAATCTGTTCTTCTCTTTAGCAGACCCTGGTGCATGCTCAGAGTCTTTCTCTGGCGCCACAATTGAGACAGTTCTCCATCAGCTCTTCTGCGGCGGATTCTTTCAGGCACTCGCCCACTAGAGAGATAGTCCATTACTTCTCCTATGGCACGGCTATCAGCCTGAAGACTCATCCAGAGGTCCTTTTCCGCAGGGGGCTCTGACTCTTCTTGAGGAGTAGCTGGCGCTGCCTCTGTCGGTAGGGAGTAAACTCTCTGGGCATCTTGACGCACAAACCGGGCATAGAACGCTGGCATCTCCACATCTTCCCACTGAGCATCCGTGGAGGGTCCCTCCCACTGGTCAGGGAGACGGGACAGAGCGTCGGCGTTGTCATTGGTCTTACCAGCCCGGTACTTGATGGTAAAGCTGAAATTGGCAAGTCTGGAGGCCCACCGTTGTTCCATTGCTCCAAGACCTGCGGTGTTCAGATGCGCCAAAGGATTATTGTCTGTGAAGACAGTGAAAGATGATGCAGCTAGGTAGTCCTTGAACTTTTCGGTCACAGCCCAGACTAACGCCAGAAACTCCAACTTGAAGGAACTGTAGTTCTGGTCGTTTTGTTCCGGTTCTCGGAGGGAACGGCTGGCGTAGGCTATGACCCTTTCAGTTCCGTTTTGGAGCTGGGATAATACCGCCCCTAGACCTTGCTTGCTGGCATCAGTGTATAGGGTGAAAGGCAGACTATAGTCTGGATATCCCAACACCGGGGGCTCAGTCAACCGTTGCTTGAGCATCTGGAAGGCAGCTTCTCGTTCGGCCGTCCACTCAATGGCTACTCGGGAACGTTGGCTCTCTTTTGGCAGGCCCCTTAGAAGCTCTTGCAGGGGAGCTGCCAGCTGGGCAAACTTCGGGATGAAACTCCTGTAATAACTGGCAAATCCCAGGAAGCTTTTGATGTCCCGTACGGTTGATGGGGTAGGCCAGTCGTGGACAGCTGCAATCTTCTCTGGATCTGGCTCAATTCCATGAGCGCTCACCACATGTCCCAGGTACTTGACGCTAGGTTGTAGCAGGTGGCACTTGGATGGCTTGACCTTCAACCCATGTTGGGTCAGGATTTGGAAGACTTCAGCCAGATGGTGGAGGTGGTCTTCATAAGTCTTGGAGTAGATGATAATGTCGTCCAAATATAGCAGGACGGTCTCGAAGTTGCGATGACCCAAACATCTCTCCATCAGCCGCTGAAATGTGCCTGGGGCGTTGCATAGCCCAAACGGCATGTTGTTGAACTCGAACAAGCCCATTAGGGTGGTGAAAGCCGTCTTCTCTCTGTCTTCCGGCGCCATGGCCACTTGCCAGTAGCCACTGGTCAGGTCCAGGGTAGAGAAGTAGGCAGCTGACCCTAGGGCTGTGAGGGATTCCTCGATTCGAGGCAGAGGATAGGCGTCCTTGTGGGTGATATTGTTGATCTTCCTATAGTCAACACAGAATCGAAGGGTTCCATCCTTCTTCTTCACAAGGACCAGCGGGGCAGCCCATGGGCTGCGACTCTCCCGGATAACGTTGGCTGTCTTCATCTCTTGTACCAGCTTTTTCACCTCTTGGTAGCGGGCTGGAGGTATGGGCCGGTATCGTTCCTTGATAGGAGGATGAGAGCCAGTAGGGATGGTATGTTGGATCAGGGTAGTCTGCCCAAAATCCAGTGGGTGTTTGCTGAAGGCCTGGTGGTGCTTCATAACGACATCCAGGACACCTTGTACTTGGTCTGCAGGAGTAAAATCGTCGTCTCCAATATTGAGCTCAAGCCACCAGGATTGCTCGGCAGGCTCACCTTCAGCACTTTGCTTCAGTTCCAACTGTTGGGAGGCAGACAGAGAGGTTTCCACCAAGTCTTCAGGATGCACGCTGAAGAGAGTGGCTACGGCTTGGTACTTTCTCAGATCCACTGGGGAGTCTCCCACATTTAGTAGTCGAATGGGTACTTGTCCTCGGGACACAGTGACTAGGCTCCTGGCGGCTAGAATGGGCAGGTCTTCATCCGCTGGTAGAGGTTCTACTATCGCCTGGTAGTCTTGACCTTGAACGCCCATGCAGGCTCGACACCATACTAACGTCTCAGTCCCAGGTTGAAGGCGGACAGGTTGGGGATCCTTGATCCGGGCTCTGCAGATTTCTCCATTAGGGCCAGCAAACTTCTGTTGCGCCGCTAGAACCTGCATAGTCTCCTGAATTACCTTCCGGGAACCGTTGGGCACTGTTGGCAGGGAGTCGTGGAGAGCCTTCAGCACTTCAGGGTAGCAGTTGCGGAGGACATTGGTACCCAGTACCAGGGAGAGGTTACCGTTTTCGGGCACTCGTGTCACCACTACGCCCTGTCTGGTTAACTCAGTGTCTCCAATGGTTAGCGTGGGCTCCCAGTAGCCGCGGATGGGTACGGGTTTTCCGTTCGTAGCAATGATGTTCAAGTAAGCCTTGGGAGGCTGGACTAAGGATGCTCCTCCTCGGCATTTCTCGAAGGCAGCACTCCGGAGGGTGGTCACTTGAGAGCCGGTATCAATTAAGGCCGGTAGGGTAACTCCGTTGATGGTTACATGAACCATGGGGCGAGTCCCCACGAACCTGGGCATCCAGTTAGCATCTCGGGGACTTACAAGTTCTTCCCTTGGAGGTCGTCCCTTAGCTCCAAGGGTTTGTCGTTTAACTGACGACAATCATTCTCTTCATGCCCATATTTATGGCAGTAGCTGCACCGCTGGCGGGGTTTCTTCTGACTCCAGGTGCTTAACGACTTCGCTTCTTTTGGGCGCTGTTTAGTCGGAGATTCACGAGGAGTAGCTGACCGTACCGGGTTCGCTGGAGGTTTCCTCCTCATAGCGGAGACAGTTACTTCCAACTGGGTCAACCGATCGAGGATTTGATGCAGGGTGTCCGCCAGATTAGAGACCTGTCCTGCTAAGTCAGCAACTTCCGTAGCCGCAGGAGTAGGTGATGTCGACTGCATTGGATAGCAAGCTAGAGCAGATTCCTCCATTTCCACGGATTCAGGCTCTTTCTGCGGTCCAGTAGGCGGTCGGTCCCCTAAGATGTCAATGGCAATTTCCTTAAACTCAAGGAAGGAGGCCTG